>NC_080577.1:26672500-27922500 GCF_029962835.1 Magnolia sinica | reverse complement strand
TAATGATTCTTCTCTTTCTTTTGAATGTATTGCTTGTGTTTCCACACATCTTCTTATATTTATAAATTATATGAATAAACTTTGAATATACTTGCATCAATTCAGTTAGACAACGCATAAATTAGGACCCATACAAAGAAAACCTATTAATGTGCACGTGTTTTTTGTAATGTTTTGATTTGTAAGTGTGTATTGATGTCTTTTTTAACAATCACTGAAATTTCATTGAAAAATTCGACCAATTTCCAATGCTTCCCCATGTTTCCAACAACAATGATATATTACGCGATACATCTGACATATCCCATGCGATAACCGATACGTATCCATATCCCAAGGGTGTGATACATAAAGCAATACCGATATTTCGAACACTGGGTGTAACTGATATTAAGATTAGCCAACACTTATAAACACTTGCAAATTAAGGCTAAATAATTGCTAATCAATATGATTTAAAAATATTTTTTAATATTTAAAATTAAAATAACTATGATGCAGGACATGAAATTAACCATGGAGTGCAAGAAATCAAGTTTGTGATTATGCCAATATTAAACAGTCACAAAATTCCACATCCTACATACTATCAAACATTTAAGAAGGGGAATCTATAGGGGTCCAAGCCTACACAACCATTAGGGCTGGATCAAATGCAATTATAAACCAAACAAGCCCAAAGGAGTGTAAGAATCACCCATTCTTGCATAGGATTGTTCCCGACTCAAGAGATTCACTAAGTTTCAATTTAGGGGAAAATCTAGGGTTTGAAAATTGGGGAAAATTGAGATTTGGGACCCTTTTGGGTTATGGATTTCGGATTATGAGGTTTTCTAGATGACAGTTAGGGATCGGTCAAGGTATTCGAGGGTACAGGGACTAATTTAGCAATTTCCAGATTTAACAATTCTGTTGTACCACATGTTGATCATGTTTAGGAGTGAATATTTGGGATAGATCTATGGGGGTTTAGGTAGAGGATTAATGGGGGATCCTATGGGGAGGTTTTAAGCCAAAAAACGGAAAGAAACAGAGGGAAAAAGAGGACTTGGGATGGGCCACTCACGCTGGACAGCAAGTTGGCCTGGATGCACGTGTGTGACTGGACGTCTGTACATGTGTGGGGCCCACAAAATCGGGAAAGGACTCTTAGGCTAGGATCAGCTAGGGGTGGGTTATTTCCATACCAAAAATCACTTCAATCCAGCACATGGTTTGTGCGTAGTACTCCGCTGAAGTTTCAGCCTCATAGATGCGCCAGAATCTGAAAACCTTCTTGTGCACTGCTATAGGAGAGGATTTTGATGCGAAAATTGGTAAATTGATGGTGGATGGGGTGTTGAGGATGATGGATGAGATGTGGAAGACGATGGTGATGATTTGGAGCGGGTGTGGCTTCGCACCACGGTAGTTAACCCTTCGAGGAAGGGAGGGCTTCGCACCCAATTTGATCCTTCAACTCAATGTGAGAGAGAGGAAGAAATGTAGGATTTTTTTATTCATAATATCATCAGAGTCCATAGATGGGATTGCTTTATTTATAAGAAAACCCTAAATCTCCAAAAGACAAAACTACCCTTGCACCATGTGCACGCACTAATACCAAAACTAAAATAAATAAAATAACTAATCTAAGCAATCAAAGCCGTTCACGATGTTTCTAATAATAAAAATAATCAAACCTCAAAATCCTAAATCATCTAAAGTAGTGGGCCACGATCATGAGATCCGATGGTAGGATCTATGTGATGATCGGGTCCACTCCAATGCTCCATAACACAGCCCCCTAATTATGGGGTCATCTAAAGATGTCGTCGTCGATCCAAATCGAAAGTGGAGCCCGCCTCCTCCTCGAATATGTGCGTAGAGGGTGCGTGTGCATAATATCCCCATTAAACTGTTTTCTTTTTTAATCCAAAACCCCCTGTCATTTGTAAATCAACCTCCAACATGTCTAATGTGATTTTTGCATACTCTAATTGCAATTTAGATTGGTGAAATGGGGGAAATCCAAGTTTTCCCCCATTTTCCCCAAATTTGCAAATTGGAGGTTGAAATCCATGATCAGTTCATATGGATATCAAGAAGCAAATGTAGAATGGCTGCCCCTTGCACATGTTACTTTGGAAACTGTAACACTGACCTTTCCTAATTGTCATGTAAGTTTTTAAAGATGACATCTGGGACAACAATGGTGAATGCTGATGGAAGACTGCTTCAGAGTGTAATATCCCTGCACATCTGTCCAATTCTTTTGAAAGAATTCAATACAGGTTAATGAATTGATAAGAGGTATTGAAGAAGACAAAGATACCCCAGCGCTTCAAGTGGGGCTGCCACATGGGGTAGAGTGTTGAGCAGTTTAGGAAGCAACACGAGTTAAGTGCGTTGCAGAGATGAGGATGTTGTGATGGATGTGCGGGAAGATTGAAGGAGCGAGTCAAGAATGAGATCACCTGAACCAACCTTGAGTTGCTACAATAGGAGGTAGTGATAGAGAGTTGATTGAGATGGTTCCGCTATGTGCTATGAAACGGAGACGGCCCCATAAGGAGTGGAATGTTAACTAAGCTTGTAGGGGGTTAAAGGAAGATGTAAAAGTTATTGGAACGAGGTGACAAGAAAGGATATAAAGGCATTTACTGAGGATAGGACCTTAGGAATGATTGCCGAAGCAGGATTTTAAAGTTGTCTGCAACTAGCTGGGAAATTTCTTATGACGATGGTGGTGGTGATGGTGATGAGTGGTGATGATGATGGGTGGATGGTGTTGATGATGAGTGAAGGTTTCTTTTCAGATGGTCATTGTAGTGATGGGTCTGCTACTCTGTTTGTTTATTCGTATCCTGCTGCATTCTTGAAAGGTTGCAAGCATGCATGTCATTCAGAATCTCTTTCGCATAAAACATGCTACGTTGCTACTGCTGAAGTCCTTTCATTTTTCTAACTTCATAGTTCTGATTTATAACTAAAAAAACATTCGTATCATGCTTTGCTAAGTTTAGTTGTATTGTGTTTATATTGGTGAGATGCGGAAGAATAGTTTCCCTCCCTTTTTAGTTGAAAATAGTATTTTAATGTGCTGTGCATTGTATTGATTTTGATGTATTTTATGGTTTATGCTGCTAGATAAGTTTGGCGCTGCCATGGCACTCGTAAAATCTGATGTGGGGGGCAACATATCAGTAAGTACTGTTTATTTTCGTGGCTTTTCAGTGATCAGTTTTTTTTTTTCCTTAGTTGCTTCCAGAATATCTTGTTCTTCACTAGTCACAACCATGTAATTGTAAGTTTATTCTCACCATGTAAATTTTAGTTCATAAACTTGTTAGATTTTACAAGTATCTAGATACTAGAAATATGTGGAACTATATAATACTGTAGCAATAATACTAAAACACCAGAAAAACAATAAATGGGAGAATTCGCGAACAGTGTGTCAACATATCCTACGTGCATACCCAATTAAGGGCATCCTACATTTCTTTTTCTTTTCCTTTTTTTCTCCTTTTTTTTTAAAAAAAAATAAAAAATAAAAAAATGTGGAGTCCTTGTCATGTGGGTACCAATGTAATTTTCAAAATTTTCTGTATTCTTGTTTGCAGAGATTGGATTCCAAATATTCTTCCAATCCTTCAGAATTCAATCACTTGTACACTATGGTACGAGCAGAGATTGAAGCTAAAACAGCAAAAGCTTCTTCGAGCTGCACTAATGGTCTTTTGTGGCTAACAAGGTACTAGATGTGGTCTACATGCATGCACATGAGTGCAGGTGTGCTCACATGCATACTTTGACCAGATGATTTGCATGTTTTCATGTGTATATGCTTGTGTAAAGCTCTTTTCTTTTCTTCTTGCATTTTGATAATCATGCATTTACCATTTCCTTCTCGCTTCAAAAAAACATTTATCATTTCCTTCAGGGCCATGGACTTCTTGGTAGAACTCTTCCGCAACTTACTGGAGCATCCGGATTGGACAATGTCACAAGCCTGTACCGACTCCTACAATAAGACCTTGAAGAAATGGCATGGCTGGCTTGCCAGTTCTAGTTTCTCTGTAATGCCTCTCAAGCCCATGGAAATGGATTTTATATTCTTTGGATGAATCCAACTAGGCACAATATCAGCCAGCTGAGATATGATAGCTGGTTTCTGGGATTTTAGTTAGGATAAATACGGAAAATACCAGTGTCAGTACTTACCATAATCACTGGGAGTAATTGATAACAATTGGTGGTTGGCAGTAACTAGCGATAATTATTTAAAATTTTCATCTCTTTGCAACTCCGCTTTCCAAACCTTTGACCAGTTTCCAGTCTCAGAATCCTCATTTGGGGTTCCATCAATCTCCAAATTCTTATCCGCCTCAATGAGATCTTAAGCCTTCAATATTTGAACACAAGTTTAACAGAAAATAAATGAAAACCCCCATATATTTTGGCTTTCCGAGCTGTCCTTTTGATTGTGTTGACTTACCGGAGCTTCCAATTTTGTAGATAGTACTAGTTCTTTCTCAAAAGTTAGTAAAGGAAACCGAACTTTTCTTATTGGCAGATCAAGTTTCATTCAGGTGATGTTTTTTTACTCTGAAAGAAATGATGGAGAAACCTTTCAGAAAGTTCCCACAAAACACTTTAATGTCTTTTATAATGCTCTACTCAAACATTACCTGCATTCTCTTGAAATGGTATTTCTCCCAAGGTTTTTGAGGTATCGCCCATTTGTACCAGTATCATTCATGAAAAATAGGGCTGTATCGGCCGGCTATAGCAGCAATACATGGTGATATGACCCCATGTCAACTCTGAACAATTTGATATGCAAAAACCGATTTGCAAACCATGGTTTCTCCCAAGGTTTGACATGTCATTCGACATTGGTACATATTGCCCCCAGTATCATCCATGAAAGATACAGCTGTATCAGCCTGAAACACCTGATACAGGGGTGATGCAACCCTCTATTGGTGGTGAATGATTCGATTGCAAAAACCAATTTGCAAACCAATGGTTTCTCCCAAGTCTTTTTTTCTGTGTAACTTGCACTGAACTATAATACTGGCATTCCAGCTTCCTTAGTCTTTTTTCTGTGTAACTTTCACTGAACTATAATACTGGAATTCCAGCTTGCCATGAAATTTGCTCCAGATAGGAAGAAATTTATGGAGGTGATTGGGGGCTCTGGTGATGTCAATGATGACATGGAGAAATTCTGTGCAAGCTTCTCTCCTCTTCTGGAAGAGAACCACAAGTTCTTGGTAAGATCCTATTCTACTATTTTGAATTTGGGTTCAAAATAATTTGAGCCTTGTTCTAGCCCCATTGAGCTTGAATGTCATTAGCAAATGCATAATGCTGATATTTTCTTCTTATTTCAAACCTGAGGAAATCTAGAAAAACAGTAAAAAACCAAAACATGGGTAATTTCAGGAAGAGGCACACTCCAGTGGTACCGGTACCACCGTGAGTCCATCCAACCTATCGGATTAATCACCTCAGAAAACCCCTAGGACCTAAAAATCAGCCCGATCCAAAACAAAGGTGGGCCACAGCAAAGGGAATGAGCTGGGAGGGAATGCCCACCCTTGAATTTCACAGGGGTCCACCTTAGTCACAAAACAACCTGAATTTTCTCCTGGCCATCATATGGACTGGAAGAAGGGTCTGAATGGCCTTGAATTTTCTCTTGACATGACACGGTGGATCCCCACTCTAATCAACAGTTGGTGTTCTCTATCAATATGTTCTGTGGCCCATCTGACTTTTGAGGATTTGGGCTTCAAATTGCTCTAGCATCACTTTCTCTTCGGGACTCCAAAGGAAATGTAATTGCAGGCTGAGGCCTGCTTCCTTATTATGACTACTAGGATAAGTCATTAGAATTTGATTATTTTCTGTTTGTTGAGTCAACGGTTTGCAATTTGATTTACTTTTGCATCCAAACTCAGCATAAGTTATGACCAAGCAGGTGTTGATCTTGATCTTTTGTACAGGCTAGTGTTGGCCTGGATGACCTGACAGCTTCTTGAAGAAGCGGACTCTACTTCAAATGAGGTCTCTTTCCATTTGCCCTTCCCCTTCTCCCTTCCCCTTGATTCTCACAAGCAGTTAGTGTTGGAATCATAAACTCTGAGCAGATAATTAGTTTTAATACTTATCTGACAATTCAAACTGTAATATGTCACCAGCTTGTTAGAGGAGCTGGTATAGACTGTAGTGTAAGTGATCTAGGGTTCAATCCCTATTAGTGTTACCTTTACCAAAAAAAAAAAAAGAAGGTTACAACATCTTTACGGAAAGTGAATAATATCTATCCGTATCTTGTTTGGTGATGAGCCGTAGAATCTCTGATTGTCTCCAATTTTGGAGACGCAGAAATTATCCATGTTCTTTATTTTTTTATATTAGGCGTCTGGGATTTTGTATTTCGCTTATGGGGAAGAACAAGATTAATATGATGCAGTAAAGGTCTTGAGTGAAGGTTTAAACTTTTGAATTCCTGGGTGATATATTGTGTGAATATGCAGTTTGTCTCTAATCTTTTAGGGTGCGTTTGGTTGCAACAAATTTTCATAAAATATCGTGATATTTCATGACTAATCTGTCTAATTTAGTGCAAAATTTCATGATATTTGATACAACCAAACACACCCTTAAAGAAAAGAAAGAAAATCTTGATCTTTAGGGGGAAAAAGAAGAAGAGGAAGAAGAAGAAAGAGAATGGGAGAAATGATATAAAATTTCTAAATCCTAGGGAAGAAGCGAAGCTCTTTTTTTTCTCTTTAAATCTCTTTTGGAAAGGTGAAAATTGGGTCTAGAGAAACAGTCATATGAATAACACGTATTGAGCTGAATGCAGTATTAGTACGAAATAGATGTATATACCGTCATGTTTTCAGCAGATATCCCATCATGTTTTCAGCAGGTGCCATTCTTTTCACATGCTTGACAGTCAAATGGTCTCTTCTTCTTTTTCCTTGGTGAGAAATAACAAGCTTTATTGGAAAGAAGAAAGAAAATACATCAAGAGACAGGGAATGAGTTTCCAGCAGAAAGGTAGGATACCATTTTTGGCCCAAAACATGTCCCTTCCATGCAAATGTTGAAATGTAACATTTACCTTAGACGCAGCATTACCGAATTCTAGAAAACAAAGATACTCTTCTCACTGATTAGAAATCAATTGCATTTCTCATATAAGGATTTCTATATTTTCTGTGGGAATGCTAACCTAGAGTTGCATGATCCTACTGCTGCCCAACTAGAATGCCCCTGAAATTTCCAGATTGGAAGATTGTAGCCATCCAATTTTGGCCTATTTTTGCCACAGATAATGTAAGATTGCTGCTGTATTTTCTTCCAACTGTCTATTTGTAGTCCACCAATTGAAACATTCTGATCGCCCATTGGTGAAATTTTTGGGGCATCCTTGCACAGTGAGGCAAGCAGATCGACATCGAACCATGGGCTGGGCACCACATGTATGGCTCTCAGTAGTGCCCATGGGTGATTGTCATATCCTAGAGCTGAGATTTTATTTATTTATTTTTGCCTTTGGTGTCTATCTTTGAGGATGTTATCAATACATTTGAATTTCATGACTCATGTGTGCGCTACATGTTGGGGTGCATGTGAGCTGGACTGTGATCATGAACCATGTTGGAGGGTACTGGCTGCACAGATCTCAGCTTGACCAGGGTCAGAACCCCGGCCTGTTTAAACTCGGGCCTAAAAGTCAGGCCTGCAAGTGGCCCGCTAATTAATTGAGCTGTTGGTTTCAGGACCAAGGACTGGTTCTAGGGCTCAGGTTAGGCGGCCCAATGCGGGGACGCAGGCGAGGACCTGAAACCCGACAAGCCAGCCTGATCCAACTTGCTGCTCAGTAAAATATGCCAACACAGACATGCCTGGATCTATCGTTAAAACCCAGGTGGCTGTATGGAGCACCTGTTTTGTGTAGAATGTTATAACAGGGAAGTAATTTTACTATTTTGCTACTGCAGATCAACGCATCTAGGGCCTGTTTGGATACCACCAGATAAGTTACTTTATCTACTTACAGCAGTAGATAAGTAACTTATTTCAGATAAGTTTGGTTTATGATTAATTATAAGTAATTTTCTTACTTAAAAAGTTACTAAATCGTTTCAGCTATTTTTTTTTTTTTAGTTTTTCTAGTTTTCATAAATTGTTCCCGAGAGAATCAATAGAGACTGAAGAGAGAAGAAACTGGTACGTATATTGTTTGCCAAACTTACTTATCTGCTTAATTAGTAGAAACCAAGATAAGCTATTTGGGGGCATAAGTAGCTTATCTTAAGTAACTTACTATCTAAATGGTTACTTTTTAACTTAAGTCGTTAAGTTACTTTTTTTTTACTTAAGTATGGTGTACGCATCATCGCCGAAAACAACTTTTCTAAGTTTTATTACTTTTCTGCCGCGCCCCGCCCCCCCATATCAAAAGAAGCTCTCCCATAGTTCATATCAAAGGATGCCCCACACGATGGACTGTCCACATTGAAGGTGGGGCTCACATGATGGACGATCCACATCTAAGGTGGGCCCCACATGATAGATGATCCCATATTAATGTAGGCCCACATAATGGATGGTTCACATTAAAGATCAGCCCTTAATGATAAATGGTTCACATTAAAGATCAGCCCTTAATGATAAATGGCCCACATCTAAAGTGGGCCAGTATGATGGATGAGCCACCTCAAAGGTGAGGCCTACATGATGGACGGTTCACATCAAAGGTGGGCTCTACATGATGGGCAGTTGACATTAAAGTTGGGCCCACATGATGGATGATCCACATCTAAGGTCAGCCCATAATGATGAATGATCCACATCCAAGCTAAGCCCCGCACAATGGGCAGCCCACAGTGAAGGTGGGGTCCACATGGATGGTCCACATCAAAGATGACTTCATATATGGGCAATTGATAATGAAGGTGGGCCCCACATTATGGATGACCCACATCATGATGGACTTCCACATCAGAAGTCGGCCCTAGCCCACATCCAAGGTGGGCCCTCCATGATGGATGACCTACATTGGAGGTGCGGCCCACATGATGGACAGTCCACATCAAAGGAGGGCTCCATAGGATGGGTGGTGGATATTGAAGGTGAGCCTCACATGATTGACAATAACATTGATGGTGGGCCTCACATGATGGATGACTAACATCAAAGGTGGGCCCTATATAATAGATTGTGCACATTAAAGGTCAGCCCCTAATGATGGATGACACACATCCAAAGTGTGCCCCGCACGATAGGCAACCCATATCAGAGGTGGGGCCCACACGGTTAACAATCCACATCAAAAGTTGGCCCCACATGATGGACGGTGAATATGAGGGTGTACCAAATAAGTAATTGTGTAATGTTGGAAATATGTTATTTACCAAATATATTTATCTACTTAATAATTACAAATCAAGATAACCTACTTGAGCACAAGTAGCTTATCTAAAGTAACTCACAATCCAAACGCCCCCTAATGATGTATAATAGATTGAAACACTTAATTTTGAACTCACCGGACCTCTTGTAAATGACTATCTTGCCGTCAAAGGTTACTTAATGAAGAGGTCGGCTTACTAATAAGTTCAATGGCATTTTCGTCATTTAATTAATTTTGCTTAACCATAAGAGAATTCCTGCAGCCCTAAGCTCTCTGTGGGTCCACTGCGATGTATGTTCCATTGGCTGCCACATTTTAGGACATGAGCCCAAACATGAGTTAGCGGTCAACCGCCCGGGCATGGGGTTGGCCTAAGGCCGGATTTTGAACCATTGGGCTGGTTTTATTCAAAATTTTATTTTCTAGCCTGGCGGAGACCATTGAAGCTAAGGTAGATCCAATGCTCAAATATGGACCACACCACAGAAAACAGTGGGGATATAACGCTCACCATTAAAAAGTTCTTGAGGCTGCAAAAGTTTTGGATCAAGCTGATGTTTGTGTTTTCCCTTTATCCAAGTGGAACTCACCTCATGAACGGGTTGGATATCATATGAACATTGGTGGACCCTAGGAAGGTTTCAGCAGTAGTTGTCCTAATCCTCATTTCCTGTAGTGGGGTCCACTTTAGCTTTAGATCTGCCTTGTGTTTGGCTCATGTCCTAAAATGAGTTGGCCAAATGAATGGATAAAATGGATATAATACAAACATCACGGTATGCCCCACAGAGCTTAATGGTCTGCATCCAGTTGCCTCCCACCATGGACGGACCATGTGCCATAAACCACCCAAATTGGAAGATCCCACCCACAAATCTTACGACATTTTTCAGTTGTATGTGGACCGTTGATGTATATCTCTCTTTTCAGCTGTATATCGGGAAGATTCTTGAGGCATGATCTGTCTACAATCTGCCCATTAGACCAATAGCATGTACAAGGGAGATTTTCAAAACCTAACAATATTTTTGCTAACCTATTGGATGTGGCAGGAGCATAAAAGGTTGGAAGTTTTCTGCTAGTGGACCATAACTTATAAGACCAACCCGTTGGACTTAAGAACTCTCTTTTTAATATTTTATTAGAAATTTTTCAAAGAAATACCTAATTAATATAGAATTTATATTTCGGTATCTTTTTCAAAAATATTTTTAAACAATTGCCTCCTTAATCCATAGAACTTTTTTTAAAGGTCAAATGGATTTGCGTGTGAGCAAATGAGGTGACTAATTGGGGGACATACTGTGATGTTTATGTAAAATCAATCCCGACCATTAGGTGCGTCACCTCATGTAAAGCCAAGGTATAAAAAAAATCATCCCCATATGTGATTTAGGTGGACCACATGATTAAAAATAGTGTACAAGCAACAATCACCCTCCCAACTGTTTCCGTTGTCATGGTCATCATGGATGAGCCTGAATTTTAGGCCCTAGGCTTAAATTCTCACACTAGGCTTGGTGAAAATCAATGATTGTTACATCTAATGGTCATCATGGATTAGAAATCAATGATTTTGGCATCTAATGGTTTGAATGGATTTCATATAATTCTCACACTAGGCTTGGTGAAAATCAAGGATAGATGTCTCTCTATAAACTATTTTATTCAATGTGTCCCACTTGAATCACAAGTCAGCCCGGTTTTTTGTTCAACGTCTAAAATGAGATTACACATCTAATGGTCTAAGTAGATCTCACATGAGCATCATGGTAGGCCCCACCAAAAATAAGTCCCAATGTCCCTCTCTCTAGTTGTACAAAGACTATTCAAATAAATTAGAACTCTACATAAAGATACCCGTGATGTTTATTTAAGATCCACCAAACAGTAAGATGTTTAATATAATATTAGGCTCAGAGGAAAAAATAAATAAATTATGTTGACCTGTGATTCTGATAAGCCCGACCAAAAAGAAAGTTGAGAGATGTACCCTTATATTTACCGGGCTCACTATGATAATTATATGAAATCTACTCTATATATTTAGGCTTGTATCCCCAAAATCATATCCATCCGTGATTCACGTGGGCCTCACCGGTGAAAATAGTCTAAAGGGCGAGCATTGCCTTGTAAAGTATTTCCAATCATGCGGTCCACTTAAATCATGGATGAAGCTGATTTTTAGGCTCTTGACCTAATATGGGGTGACACAATTGGTGGTCAGTAGATTTTACTTAAACATTACAGTGGTCCAGTCAAGCCACCCACCCCATTTGAAATAATGAGGTAGCTTTTTGAAAATTTCCTTGAAAAAAGTGTTTTTCAAAAGGTAGGGGAATGTAAAATCCTTATTAGTGGTGTAGTTTCATGTACTTATTTTATTTTCTGCGAGATTTTGCCAATAAATGTCACGATAAAGATTTGTTTCTATTGCCTGCATCACTGAAACATGGGTCCCACGTGTCTCAAATTGCTTAGGGCGAGGAATGGATGAGGGTATCCACACCGTTGGTCTAATGGGCCATTCGGTGACGTGTCAGTGTAACTCTCCAACCTCTCCTACATTGGAAAGCTAGTCACCATCTGACAGTTGTTCTTTTCTTGTCAAACATGGACTATTGCTATATTTCTTCTTAACCGTTTATATGGATGCCACCCATAGAAGGGTTAGGACCGTTCAACCAAGACAAATCTTAGAAAAGTCCACTAATGAAAGTGGGGCCCATCACACCAACAGTCCAGATTGCTGATCCATGAGCTCCAACTGTCCAAACTCAAGGCTCGAGTATATTTCCTGTCCTCGGTCGAGGTCCATGTAATTCCTCAACTCGATTCCACAACGTACATTCCAACCGTCGCTCCTCCAACCTCTTTTTGAAATTTGACCGTTTCTTCCCGCGCTTTTAGCAAAGGACTCGTCAAAACTGCTCCACCCAAGCTTTTGTTGGAAATTCGAATTTTTAGCCGTTTCTTCGCTCCACCCTTCATTTTCTCACCTAAAATTAAAAAAATCCCACCTCATTGTTATGCATCGGCATCAATTGGGCCGTTGCGTTCGGAGGAGCATCGATCAAAAGCTCGGTTTGAATGGATTTGCAATCTAATTCATCCTCCTTCTATCCACCTCTGTCCGTTGATATAACATTATTTAAGAAATTAGGGTTTTTCTAGGGTATTTTTTTTAAAAATATATTTTTATATTCTTAAGGAAAGATTTCAGAGATGATATTATGTCTGCCCAGTGGAATCACATGGAGCCGATCGGAAAGCATAACGTAGATTCGGACGATAAAGGGTCCGGATCTGTACACGGCGGTGGAAAATCTGATTCGCAAGGTGCAATATCTCTTATAAAAATTAGGGAGATGCTATAGAGTCACCCACCTTCATAAGAATGTTAGCAATGTTCTCGAAGCTTTCAAATGACGGATGGCCGATCATCAATCCAATCTATCTATTTGTTCCATACCACATTAGCAGGCCAATGTTCAAAATTTGTGCGGATTAGATGATTCAAAACTGTCCTTTTTTTCTTTTTTTTCCTCTTAAGCCAAAGCGCTTCGTCGGAATTATAAGTATAATCCATTGATGGGGCCCACCAGATAGATTTTTCGAAATCATAACCAAACCTATTTTTTTTCTACTAAAAGTTAATTGTCCATTTTTTTTTCATGCTGTTAATTAGATGGTTAGGATGTGGTCCGGATTGATGATTGGTTGTCCCATGATTCAGTTATAAACCTGGAAATAAGAATTCCACACTACCCATTTCCAGGTTAATTTGAAAATCCAATGTAAAGGGTTTTTTAATTATTATTATTATTATTATTATTTGGCCTTCGATGGCCCGTTGCTACATTTGAATCTTGGAATGGAATTATTGCAATTGTAGTCTATGTTTATCAGACTTGCTTTTGGATTTCAGGGAGATTGTTTGCAATTTGTAGTTTTCTTATTCTTTCCAGATTTCAATTTTTTTTAAAAATCAAAATCTCAATGTGCTATTTTCAATTAGAATTACAAACAAGGGTATTATAGAAGTATGGGCTTTTCTGAAATTTATTATCTATGTATTTTGAAATTATTTCTTCCATCTTCCTTCCCTACTTTTATGTAATGAGAATGCACATCAATTGGGGAATGATCACACATGGTAACTACCATAATTCTGAATCGTGCAGGGCCCACATTCATGCACCCCTCCCCCAATCCCAAAATCGAGTAGCTCAGGTGGGCCACACCTAAGGGAATAAGCTAAAGAAACTGGCAAACTTCCAGATGGAATGTGGGGTACCCTGTGTAGTGTATATGCCATCCAACTCAGTCATCAGGTGTGTCCCACCAGGATGAAGGGATATAAAAAATCATGCCATTCTTAAACTCAAGTGGGCCTCACCATGTGAATATAGTGATTTTAAGGGTGATTGTACATTGCTCCCTGTGGTGTTTCCCACCTGAGTTTTGGATCAAGATGATTCTTGGGATGTGCAGTGGAAAATTAAAGGCAGACCAGATGCACGGTTTGGATTCCACATAAACATTACGGGTTGCATCTCAAACAGTAATTATCATACATCAGAATTTAGTGGTTATTCCCAAAACCGTCTCATCATCATCATCATCGTTGTTGTCATTGTCGTGCTATTTCTTATGCGGATAAAATCACTTGGAATTAGCTAATTCCCCTTCTCTTTTTTTGCTTTTTTCTTTTTCTTTCATACATAGATTTTCGACTCCATCGACGAAAGAATTCAGTGGAGCTCTTTCCACCTCAGATGACAACAAAGATGAAGGGCCTTTTCAAAGGATTGAGATATATTTCGCAAATCTTCGGTATGTGATTGATCATGCGTTCTCCTTTTAATCAAGGCCCAGTTTATGATGGGACCAGACAATTGATCCAACCTAGTCCTCACTCATCATCATCATCATCACCATTCAAAGCTTGTCCCACCTAATTGAGGGTGGGCCCCACATTTTAAATTCATGATTAGCAAATTGGTTTCCATGATTTTCCTTAATAACTATGAATATGCTATGGGCTTGAATATTCAATATAAATTTCATTTATATTTGTGGCTAAATTAGATAAATCTTTCATGGTTAGAAGGGACTGATTTAGATTTTTTTTTTTTTTTATCGCAGACCCGAATTGTAAAGAGCATGAGATGCAGATCGGTCATCCAACGGACGTAAAGCATGTGGCCCACATAGGATGGGATGGGCCTTCTGTAAATCCACCAACCTGGGTAAGCATATCTTTGGTGTTTGGCCATTGGATCAGGTCCTTTTCAATGGCCAAGATCATTAACATGGCGCACTGTCAATGGAAGATAGACCAAAAAAGAAAAATAAAAAAAATTCCAAATTGAAATATTTCAATCATTTGATTAGTCAAATGTATAGGAGATGGTCCATGTTCTAAGTGAAGATAATCAAAACTATCAAAATTGCAACATTTCAACATAAAGAGTCGTTTTCTGTGTCTATCCTGCATCCATGGTTAGGCCCATCATATGAACGTTTTAGATCATTGAAAATTTTAAAGTTGAGATTGACATGTTCTCTTTTCTCACAAACGCAGATGAATGAGTATAGGTCAGGGCCGGAAACTTCATCAGCGCCTCCAAGTAGTGCTGTAGAAGGCAAAGACTCTCCAGCCAATTGGGCTCCGGAAGGTTTATTTCTTTTCTTGATTTCTATGCTAAAATAGACTTTAATATTTAACGTTGGAAATGTCGAAAACCTTCAAAATGAAAAGTTTGAAAAATGGTTTTCTTTTTTAAGTATTGCTAAAAAAAAAAAAAAGATTAAGACATACTGAATCTATTTATCAATGACTCCCCGTCAATGAAAAGCGCTATGTGAGTGTGTCAGACATAGAGTACACGATTAAAAAAATAAAATTGTCATTTTGTATAGAAAAATCTTTAGTAGTTGTTTGGACGCCTATAAATGGTTTAAGCTAAATGGTTTTGTGTTTGAATAGTCTCTAAATTGTCAAATTTTAAAAATGGAGAGCCAATCTTTCCATTTACCATTATGCAGAAAATGAAGAGCTTGTAAATGAAATCACATCTTCTTGTCTATAAATCACATGGAGCTGAATGCTGTAACTGATTTACAGCCTGAAAATCATCCATATGTGTTTTTCGGCATTCAAACATACTGTAAATCATCTACAGTTAGCTCCATTTACAAGCATTCAAACAGTTTCATACTTTTTGTTATACGACTCTCATCTAACATGTGCACATAAATAATATTTATTGGTCATGTTGGATGTATTTTGCATTCGAATTATAAAAATTTAAATTTAGGAACAAAATGCTAATCAAACAAGAGATGTCTAAGAACCACTTTTCTTTTATAAATAACTTGCATACAATCTGATGTCACACAAACACCATGTGTGTTCCACAACTGCCCAATACAACCGTAGCTTATGATGGGCCACCAATAGGATTAGAGTGCACTTAGACTTTCTTGCAAACTGGAAATCAGTAATTACATAATTAACTTAAATTTATTAGAAATTACAGACATTGGAATGGAAGCCTCTCCAACCCCAGAGTTGCCAGATTTACCCAAGCCGTCAAGACGCAACCAATCATCCGGCAGTTCTTCTCGTTCTCAAAGCCGAGATTCATCCGATGCGCCTAGACAACCAAGGCGACACCAAAATTCAAGCAATTCTATCGATTCGATGGCGACTGACCTGCCCGCGGTCCCGAAAAGCTCTCGTCGGAAGAAATCTAAGGGGTCATCAAGCGGCGGGTCGACAAGATCAGGCAGATCAAAGGCTCAAGGCACTTCTTACTCAGATCAAGATGCAAAGAATACCGAGCAATTGCCCGCTATAAAATCCACAGAAGAAGAAAAAGAAAATGATACATAATGATATTGCTTGGGAATGTCATGGCTTGTATAAAAGAAAGAAAAAAAAGAGAAAAATGAAAATCCAATGTAATTTTGAGCATTATATTGCTAACATGCCTCATTAGTTGATGAAAAAAAAAAAAAAACATTTTCTTTTTCCAATTTTGCTTGGCTTATTGTTGAATAAAACTTTTATCCTTTATAGATCTGATTTTACCAAACAATGCTTTGATGAACTAAAAATACTATTGGAAAGTAGGGGCAGAAACGGGTTGGGCTAGAGTCAGGCCGAGTTTGGCTAGCCCAGTTGGCTCTAGCCTAGCCCTAGCCTAGCCTTGGACGTATAGGGCCGCCTGGCAAGGAAAAGAGTCAAGTAATCAAACGTTTGAAATAAATCCGATTTAATATTGATTCCTCCTATATATATATATATATATATATATAAACATAAACATAAACATATTAGATTATTGAAATATGTTAATGCATGGGCATTTTCACACTGGGCTCGAGGGGGTAGCCTGTGGGATGCAGGGACACACTCAAGGTGGGCGGCCCGTGTGAGGCAGGTGGCTCGCGTGATGTGATACCCATGTGACGTGGGGCTCATGAAAGGGGTTTGGCCGAGGTCCTAACCCATGCAATGTGAGGCCCATGAGGGGGGTTCGACCGAGGTCCTAACTTATGCGATGTGGAGCCTGAGCTATGAGATAAATGGATTAATTCGCAATGCTCTATCAGTTCAAGCTTTTAAAACAAATGGTTAACCGTCGTGCATCAAAGTGGCATCAAAGCAGGATGTCTTGTGTTTGAACCATTATTTCATGTGGTGTGGTCCACCTGTGATTTAGATCTGCTTCATTTTTTGAGATAATACCCTAAAATGAGCTATCAAAATGGATGGACGGCATGGAAGTAAGGCAAGCTTCCCAACTCAATCCAAATTGACCCAAGTCCTCATTAGAACTGTTTGAACACCAAAATAAGGCCAAAGTCACCCCTTTAGGCATGTAGAAATACAAAATCCATTGACATTTCTCGACTATTCAAGAACCACTATATGGTGCTTAGGGTAATAACATAGTAGTGGTGTATGAAAATTCGAGATCAACTAAGTATAGAAAATTCAATTTTTGCTGCTAATTTCAAAAGCCAATTGCTACTTCTCACGAATTCCTAGGCTATAATGGGTTGTAGTGCTTTGGGATTCAACCAAACATGGCCACTAGCAGAAATTAAATTTCCTCTAATGGTCTAGTCAACCATTTGCATTTGGCTTTTTATAAATTACAACATCTATCATCTGTGCGAGAATTCAGCAAGACTGTTTGCATTGCAAAAAGTAATTTAGGGAGAGAGAGAAACCATTTCTCTATACTCCTAGCCCATCTCATCCATCACATCCATCCTACCTAAATCATCCGCCTCATCTTAGCCATCGAAGCCATCGAAGACATCAACTCAAACCATAATAGCAGTTCAATTCATCCAAAGAAGTGTCAGGATCTAAAATCGTCGATTAACTTCTCTAACGAGAAGGTTAGGGCTCCTCCTCCTTCTCCTCTTAATCTCCATTGTGCATAGTTGCTAGGAGTGGAGCTCCTATCTTTTATTATCTTATTTATTTACACAGGGCAACAACTTCCTTCTCCTATACGCCATCGTTTGCATCTATTTGTGATCCCAATTCTCTGTCTCAAATCCCAACACATTGGACACTTTGGATGATCCATTATTTTATTTTCACCTTTATATAATAATCATTGAACAACTTTTCTACACCCCCATAAGTATAGTCAAGCTAATATTTTTTCTTATCTTTTAATCAAATGTCTTCTTCTTCTTCTTTTTTTTTTTCTTTTTTTTTTACACACACCCACGCTAGTGGAATTTCACCACCTATGGGTACTCGAACCCTTGACCGGGTGTTGAAACTCCTGAGAGTCTAGCACCTGAGCAAGACTAAGGACCTATCAAATATGTCTTCTTAAACATAATTATAATCAATCTAGTGCCATCTCCTCATTCGTAATCGAAATTGAGTAATAAATTTTTCTTGTCTTTGAATCTTGTCTACTAACTGGTTGGGCAATAAATACTAAAAATTTCGAATTCTTAAAAATCTCCAAATCTTATAAAGTAAATACCATATTTAATTAAATGTCTTCTTCTTCTTATTCTTTTTTTACACACGCACACACACTCACGCTAGTGGAATTTCACCACCTATGGGTACTCAAACCCTTGACCAGGTGTTGAAACTCCTGAGAGTCTAGCACCCGAGCAAGAGTAAGGACCCATCAAATATGTCTTCTTAAACATAGTTACAATCAATTTAGTGCCACCTCCTCATTTGTAATCGAAATTGAGTAATAAAATTTTCTTGTCTTTGAATCTTATCTACTAACCGGTTGGGCAATAAATACTAAAAACTTCGAATTCTTAAAAATCTCCAAATCTTATAAAGTAAAGACCATATTTAATTAAATGTCTTCTTCTTCTTCTTCTTCTTCTTTTTTTCTTTTTTTTTTTTTACACACGCACACACACCCCCACACACTCACGCTAGTGGAATTTCACCACCTATGGGTACTCGAACCCTTGATCGGGTATTGAAACTCCTAAGAGTCTAGCACCTGAGCAAGAGCAAGGACCCATCAAATATGTCTTCTTAAACATAATTACAATCAATCTAGTGCCATCTCCTCATTCATAATTGAAATTGAGTAATAAATTTTTCTTGTCTTTGAATCTTATCTATTAACCGAACTGTGACAACTGCAGTGGGCCATACACTTATCCACGAGTAAAGGTGTACACGAACCGACCTAGCTCGGCTAGCTCACTTGACTTGACTCGAAAAAGCTCGATTCGACTTGGTTGGAAGCTGAGTTCAAGCTGGGTCGAGCTGGTTTTTTGAGCTCGAAAATGAGTTCAAGCCAAGTTTGAGCTGGCCCCAGCTCGACTCGACTTGGATCGAACCCAGCTCGAATCAAACTTGGATCGAACCAGTTCAGTGACTCAATTACTTTGATATTGATGTTGCTCACCAAGTGTTTGATGAAATAACTTAAAGAAGTGTGGCTGGTGGCAAGAAAGGTATGCATATGAAACCAACGTCCTTTTTTTCTTGATTTTTATGTTGCTTATAAGGTGTTTAATAAAATACTTATAAAATCATTGTTGCTATCTCAAATACAGTGAGATTTTGAAGGTGTAGTCTAGGTGCTTGTGAAAATGCTACAATGGTGAACTCTGTTCGAACTGGCTGGAGTTGCTGACTGAACCGCGTGGAGCTGGCCATTTAGGCTCGAGGACCGAGCCAATTAAGCAGAGTTCGAGCTGAGGTCAGCTAGTGGCCGAGCTGAGGCTAGCTGAGGCTAGCTCGACTCGGTTCGACTCGATGTACACCCCTATCCACGAGGCAGAGCTGGCAGACCACGATTCACTCTAACAGGTGGGACATGCACAATTTCAACGGTGGATATTATAGTATTTCCCTCAGGATTCATGAGCAATGAATTTTGACTTAGTGAAAAAATAAAAAGAAGAAATGATTTATAAAAGAAAAATGATTGTGGTCGCTCCTTTATTGTAAGATCCACATCTTGAAAATATAATATTATCTGATCAAAAGAATGAGTGGCCCCAAATCATCCCGTCCAATCGGACGGTTAAGATAGTCCGGTCAGCTGGGCCACGACATGTTCATGGTGAGGACACGGATCAGTATAGGTAATATGATGCCTGATGAGGAGGTGGGCCACGCCAAAGGGAACAATGGAGGACACTGGAGAGGTGACATCCACCGTAGAAATTCCGGACACGAATTGCCTGTGCAGTTGGCCACAGGAACCTATGTGGGGCCCACAGAGATGATTGTATAAATCCACTCCGTCCATAAGTTTTTAAGGCCGCAATAGGACAGAAATTAAAGAAAAATCAGGTAGATCCAAAAATCAGGAGGGCCACACCACAAAGAAAGCGGGGACTAAACATCCACCATTGGAAACTTTGTGGAGGCCACAGAGTTATGTATAAGGATGATAATCGTGAATATAGTTTATCTGATTGGTAATAAATCTATGAACGGTTTGGATCGCATATAAATATCTGGATCGGCTCCAAGCAGGTTTCACTGGTGGATATTTCCGTTCTCCCTGTTTCATTTGGTGTGATCCACCTAAGTTTTGGATGCCTGATTTTTGGACTCCTGTCTTATTGTTTTCTTGAAAAGCTGATGGACGCAGTTGATTTGCCACCGGAATCTCTGTGAGCCCCACATAGCTTCCGACAAACTCCATATGACTGGGGACACTGGGTATTGAAAAAATTAGCACCGTACACGCTTTCCATCTTCTTCTTTTTTTCTATGGTTGAAAATTTATGTTACAAAAGTAGGTTTTTAGCGTACGGTAAAAAGATTTTGAATGAAAATACTCCTGATTTTAAGGTAAAGTAGTTGAAAAAAGTAGTAATATTTTTGTCTTTATTAGCTCATCAGTATAGGTAGAGGTTTAGTTTGATAAAGTAAGTTTTACTCAGATCGAATAAAAAAAGATAGGTGGTAGGTCGAATCTATACTAAACAATTACCCGATATTTACATAGAAAAATTTCTAAATGAAATATGGGGTCCACCTTGTTATTTACAGGTCATCCAATCTAGTCATTAGCGCCGGTCCACTAGGATGAGGGGAATAAAGAAACTCCAAAAACATTCCAATATTTGGGTATGTGACAAAATGCGATATATAGTTTTCAGGCTTGATTAATTCCTCCATGTGGTGTGTCCCACCTGAGGTTTTGATCTGAATGATTACGGGGGAGTGCAGTGAAGATGAGAATGTTCACCAGTTTCACGGATTGGATTTCACATACACATCAAGGGTGGGCGTTGCATATCTTGAAAGCATGGTAATTACTGTACGTTCGAGCGCATGTTATCACTGTTTATTGTGGTGTGGCCCACTTGAAGTTTTAATCTGTTCGATTCTATGATTTAGGTCCTAACATAAGCTGGCAAAATGGTGGGATGGTGTTGATGTCACATGGACATCTGTGTAGGTCCCACGGATCTTTTTTGGGAAGCTGATTGGCTGGTGTACCGCACACCACCAATCTAGCTGGTTGGATACGTGTCGTGAGTTTACGAACGGTTCAAAGGGGATCAAAGTTACATGGCCCCACAATGATGTATATATCATATCCACACCGTTCATAGATCATTTTATATCTTTATTTCAAAAATGAGTCATATCAAAATCTCAAGTGGACCACACCACAAATAGTAGTGGCGACGACGATTCTCACCGCTTAAAAAATTCGTAGGTCCCACCCTAGCGTTTATTTTCCATCCAATCTGTTCATAAGGTCACACAGACTTGGATGAACAGGAAAAAATATATAATATTGATCCAAAATTTCTTTTTGACCCCAAAAGATTTCAATGGTATACGATTTAATCTCCCACTGCTTTTTTACATTGTGGTTCACTTGATTTTTTGGTCTGTCTTATTTTTCGGTTCAAGCATTAAGAGTATCTCGTCAAGTAAATGGACAGTGTTGATATAACTCATACCTCGTGATGGGACCCACATAACATGGTGATGTCAACACATCAGCTAGGTCGGTGGTGTGCGGCAGACTAGCCAATCCGCTTCCGCTTTTCTAGGGAACGGATTGGCTACTCCCCTGACACCGGCCTGTGGCTGGTGGTCGGTGCTTTGTGGGGCCCACCATGATGTACGTGTTTCATCCATTCCGTTAATATAGTTTTACAGATCATTTTATGGCTTGATACAAAAAATGATAGGGATATAAATCTTATGTGGGCCACACCACAGGACAAAAATAATGAATGGATATTCACAATTAAAATTCTCCTAAGGCCCACTTTACTGTTTATTTGACATCCACTCTGTTGATTTGGTCATAAAGACTTGAATGAAGGGAAAAAATAAATATCAGCTTGATCCAAAACTTTTATGGCCCCCAAAACGTTTTTAATGGTCAAAATTCATTCAACACTATTTCCGGTCCACTTGAGATTGAAATATTCTTCATTTTTATATCATATCATAAAATGATATATAAAAATAGATGGACGGCATGGATGGCACACATACATCATGGTGGGCCCCATAAAGCACCAACCACTAGCCAATGGCTGGTATCAGGGGGAGTGGCCAATCCGTTCCCGCCTTTTTTTTTTTTTTTTTCACGGGCTTCCTGTCCGGACGCGGATTAGCTACTGGCAGGTTGAGTGGCCAGATTTGCCACGGAAGTGGCGACACCAAGTTATGTGGTATGGCCATGACTTATGTTTTGTATCCCCAAATGGAATATTTTAGGACATGATCCATCTAATGAGTCAGATTCAAAGCTCCACTGGACCCTACCAGAAAACAGTGGAGATAGTAACACCCACCGTTAAAAAATTCTAATGGGTACAAAAGTTTTTCAATCAAGCTGATATTTGTATTTTTCCTTTTTTAATGTCTCTGTTAACTTATAAACGGGTTGGACCTTAAATAATCATCACAGTGGACCTTAGGAACGTTTCAACGGTGGATGTCACTCGATGTCTCCACTGTTTTCTGTAGTGGGTTCCACTACAACTTTGTATCTGCCTCATTCTTGTACCCATACTCTAAAATAATCTCTCCAAATGGATGAACTGTGGGGATACAACACACATCATGGTGGGACCTACGGAACTGGGTGACGTATAACTTCAGTATAAGTCTCGCTACTTAACCTGTCAATAGCCCATCCGCGTCCTTCCTGTCCACAGTCCACAGTCACCTCAGCAAGTCCAGTAGGTTCAAGAGATATGTGTTATGAAAAAAACTACCTATTTATCTGGTGAGCTCTTCTCAAAGCTTGAGACTAAAAATAAGATAGGTTTAATTATCAAGTGACTCACACTAAAAAAAGCAATAGGAAGGGAACGTCTACCATTGAAACTCTTATTAGAGTCATGGAAGTCTTAGAACAATATAAAATTTGTTTTTCCTTTTCATAGGATTAGAGGGTGTTTCAAATCCCCTTGGTTGTTTGGCAGCATAAAGCAACTGGGGATTGCCAATCCAGGGGGTTTCCAATCCCCTCCTTGAGAGGGTTTGTAATCCAAGGTGAGAGCTTGGATTACACCTAAAATCATTTGAATAGTTGCAGGTATAAATGTATGTCATTGTACACTATCATTCTATTAGGCACATGGCCCATTGATGATATTCGGCACCGCCCAAACATTGTTCATGTAGATCAGCATTGTCCAAAGTCCAAACATTGTCAATATCAATCAACGATTAAAAATCGTTGGTTAGTCACTCGAACATGATCTTGTGCTTCGATCCATCTAAGACTTGGAATTTCATCACTTTTAGACAAAACATATATTTTAGCGGGCTTATCACAACCATAGTGTCAAAAATTATATATCTCACTAATTGGGGATATTAAAGTTAATCTGGTGAGCTCTTCTCAGAGCTTGAGACTAAAAATAAGATAGGTTTAATTATCAAGTGACTCACACTAAAAAAAGCAGTAGGAAGGGAACGTCTACCATTGAAACTCTTATTACGGTCATGGAAGTCTTAGAACAATATAAAATTTGTTTTTCCTTTTCATCCAAGTCCTTGTGACATTAGGAATAGATTGGATGGAAAGTTAATCTTATGGTGGGCCATACAAATATTTTAAGGTGAAAATCATGACCTCTACTGCTATTTATAGTGTGGTCATGATCTTTAGATATGATTCGTTTTTCCGAATAATTATCTAAAGTGATCTCTAAAAATAGATGAACCGTGTAATATAATAAATACATCACCGTGGGGCCATAAAACTTTGATTTTCTTTGAACCGTTCGTACAACTCGGATCTCTCGGGGAGCGTCCGTGCTCGTCTTCGCACGACATGTACCTACCGCAGCCATAGAATATCCACAGGTCGAGGATCACGTGAACCCTCCTTGCATTATGTCGTGCATGTAGTCTACGGCTGAGATGTGACGCAGCAGGTGACATGGCGTGCATGTCATGGAAATGGCGTGCATGGGCATGCATCCTGCGCAGGATTGGTTGCGCCATGCAGAGGGTGACATGACACTCATGTCTAATGTGCCATACAATGATAGCGACTTCTTCTCCGCATTCATGGATCGCGTCGCGACTATAAAGCAACACGTGGCATTCTTTTGCGCGAGTTGCCTGGCCCGGTGAAGCGGGAAGCGGATTGGCTGGTGTACCACACAGCAGCTATAGCTGTAGGCACGTGTGGCTCGAAAACGAGCACTAACGCTCCTCGAGCTCCCAGTTGTACAAACGGTTCAAAAGAGGTCAACGTTGCATGACTACAAAGTGATGTATTTATTATATCTACACTGTTCCTCCATTTTTAGAGGTCATTTTAGAGCATCACCTAAAAAATAAATCATATTTAAAGATCATCTTAACCACCCCACAAATAACAACCGAGGTAATATTTTTCACTATTAAAAAAATTTATAAGCCCATCATAACATTTATTTTCTATCCAATCTGTCCATAAGATCACAAAGACGTAAATGAAGAGGAAAAACAAATTTCATATTGATCCAAAACTCCCATGACACTGAAAAGAAATTCAATGGTAGACTTTCAATCCTTCACTGCTTTTTTTAGTGTGGTCCACTTGATAATTATATTTGTTTTATTTTTCATATCAAGCCTTAAGACAGGCTCACCAAATATGGATTAGACTACGGAACTTAATGACATCAATACAGTAGCTATATAGATGGTGTGAGTTACACTAGCCAATCACGTGAGGTGTATGTGGTACGGTAGAAAGCTATCTTTGCCATATAGATTTCCCTAATAAATCCACTTCGTCCATCAATTTCATGAGATTATGATAGGACTTAAAAAATCAAGCGGGTCCAAATTTGAATTTGACATCACACAAAGAAGTAGAGATTGAATACCCACCATTGCCAACTAATGTAGATTGGGTCACCAATACTTTCATGTTCAGGATGAATCAGAGAAGGCTTAATAGGGGGCGGAAGTGATCGCCACCACCTCGCAAGCTAAGATAGATTATTCAACTTGTTTTTTTATATAATTTTGAGGAAAGAGATGCTACTTTAGCCACCAACCCTGCCAGGCAGGCTCCCCATGCCAAATGTGTAAAATTCTATCATATGAGCAGTTTAAAACAAATTATTTATGTTTTTATTAGCTATAATAAATTTTAGTTCGACTATAACTTTCTATCCACCGAGCTATAGAGTTGAATCTAGTATAAAAATTACTTAGAAAATTTAAGAGAATAACATAGTTAAATATCTAATAAAAATCATGACCGTATGTAGACAGTCAATTTATTATTTATAATAAGCTACCATTTTAGAGAGTTTGAGTTGAAGTTTTATTATGAAACCTATTTTAGGTCCATATCATTATTTAAGGGATGATAAACTTAATTATTATTATTATTAATTTATTTATTTTCCATTTTATTAGAAATTATTCCTATTTTCTATTCCTCCCCATATATTTGACAAATTTATGTGAAGAGTTCAGATAAGCTACCTAGATTTGGAGTAATTATCCCTGTGAAAGATGGTGATCAACCTCATCATAACCATCCATGGGTCGCTAACTTTATGGGCCACATAAGATTTTGATCTTAATAGTATTTGTAATGACGTTATTAAGGATTTAGATGGCATATAAACATCATGGCCAGCTCAAGAAAGCTTCGACCATGGAAGTTCTTATTTTTTGGTTGTTACCTGTCATGTGGTCCACTCGAGTTTTGGAACTTTGCGTATTTTTATTATAGTGTACCATCGTGAACTTGAGAAACTTTGGACGGAGTGTATTTATCACGAGAATCTCTGTGAGCCCTAGATAGCTTCCGACCACGGGAACTTAACGTGGGAGGGGGTACAGGCCGCCATCAGTTGCTCTTTTTAGTTCTGGCTTTTGATGTTTATTTGATACTCTGGCAGAGCGTGCTACTCGACAATCATGCAATTCAGGATTGTACACGTGGCATACATTCGCTCAAGATAAAACAGTTAAATTCGTGGGACCCACTACATGAAGGTCACCAATTTAGAATCCTATCGGTTGAACAATCCCATCTCATAAACACGTGTTTGATGAATTTGAGCCGTTGAATGGTTTCATCACAACAGTTATTAAATGTCCAGCATTTCGATTTGGACAGTTTGGTTTGAACACTCAAATGCCAGGTTTACAATCTATTTGTTTGCAAGAAACCCAGGATCAATTTTGGAAAAGAGAAAAAAATAAAAATCTGGTGGACCCAAAATTCAAGCGGCCGTACAAAAGCAAAAAAACAGGTAGAGAGTTTCCTACCGTTGAAAGGCTCAACGTTGATGTTTATATGCCATTTAAACCATTTATAAGAGATTAAATAATAATAAAAATCAGCCTGATAAGAAACATTTTGTGGCCACACAAAATTTTCATCTGTGGTGACTAAATCCCCACTGTTTCATCTCATACGGATGCCTTGAGTTTTGGATCCATCTGATTGTTGGTCTCTTACCTTAAAATGATCCATGAAAACAGATGGTTTGGATCCATCTGATTTTTGATCTACTGCCTTAAAATAATCCATAAAAACAGATGAACGGAGTGGATTTCTCGCAAACATAGCGATGGATTTCTCACAAACACCGGAGAGATGGGTGATGTAAAAGTTATTTACTCCACCAGGTGTATGTGTTTTATTCATGCCAACCGTTGGAAACTTATTGGATATTCGTGCACTTAAACTTCATGGTGGACCGTGGGAAGGTTTCAACGGTGGTTGTCATCATCTCCACTGTTTCCCGTGTGGTGGTCCACTTGAGATTTGGATCCGTCTAAATTTACACTTCTTCCCTAAAAAGAGCTGGAAAAATGGATGGACGGTGTGGATAAAACACAAACATCATGATGGGGCCCACACAGACACCAGACTGTAGACAAATGCTCTTTTTGCACTAGTTCATTAGTAATATTTTCAAACCATATCTTTCCTGGGCATATGCTGGCCCAACAGATCAACAGTCGGGATTGATCTGAATTATGACACTTATATTGACAAAAAAAACCTGCGGGACAATCGAATCGCTCACGTAATTCCTCGCGAAAAGAAGGCTATTTTGGTCATTTAATCTATTATAACATGCCATATCCCACGAACACCTTCACCTTGCATACTGCCTCAGAAAAACTGACTATATTTCCAAGTAATAAACTGCAATTTACAGATTTACCAAAAAAAACCCCTCTAAAACTCAAAAGAAAAAGGAAGAAGAAGAAGAATAACAAAATGAAAATGTATAAACTTCGTTTTTCCATGACTCGCTACTCTTTTCTTTTAGTATCTTTTTCTTTTCAAACCCCACTATTTAAAAAAGAAATAAAATAAAAACAAAAATCAACAGAAAAGAGGGTTTTCGAACAAACCCCTCAGAGATGAACACCAGTGCAGCATTCGGAATCGCCTTTTTCTTCTCGCAAGCACTAAAATCCCCAAAATGCCCTCTGCTCATACCCGAATCCACACAAAGACGCAGATTCCCCTCTAATTTCAGCTTCCCTCCAACTTTAGCGGAGAAATTAGCGGAAAATGGGATTTCTCCGCTTAATCGATTGTTCTCTAAATTCATCTCCTTCACATTCTTTAACAATCCAAACTCCTTAGGCACCTTCCCTTCCAGCATGTTATTATCTAACCCCAGATAAGACACATTTCTTAAATATACCCCCATTGAAGCTGGGATATTACCAACCAGCCCCAGACTCGATAATCCAATTCCCAAAATGCCCCCTAGCTTCTCCCATATTTCTGGAATCTGCCCTCCCAGAGCGTTCCCACTCAAATACACCTCCTTCAACTGCGGCATCTCTGATAGAAAGAGCGGAATGCCGAAGTTCCCGAAGCGGTTGTAGCTCAGGTCCAAGAACTCCAATCTCTGCAGCTCCACCAGCCGATTTGGGATTTCCCCAGCGATTTGATTGAAACCCAGATCGAGTTTTAAGAGTTCCGGGATCCCTCCGATTTCTGGCGGGAGATTCCCCTCTAATCGGTTGTAGCTGAGATCGAGGATTTTCAGCTTCTGCAGCTTCCCTAACGTTGATGGAATCCATCCGCTGAAATGGCTCCTCGAAATGACGAGCTGTTCGAGTTCCTGTAATTCCCCGATCGAGTCAGGGATATTTCCGGAAATCCCTGTTCCCGACAGAACAAGCCTCTGAAGCCGGTCGAAATTACTGATATTGCCATCGAGGCTTCCAACTAGAGATGGGTTTTCCATGAAAACGAGCTCTTGTAGGGAAGAAGAATTCCAGAAATACCCCGGGAGGGAGATGTTCTGATCGGTGAAACATTTGTAGAAGAAAAGCTTCCGGAGGAAAGGAAGAGAGGAAATGCGAGGGGTAAAATGGGGATTTGGCCCGCAGGGTGGGTTGGAGGAGTAGTCAGATATGTAGCCGAAGCTGAGCTCGGTAATGTGGGCCCGACCTTCGTTTTCATCGGGGAAAAAATCGCAGACGACGCCATGGGGAGCGGAGAGGCAGAGGTCATCGGGGAAGAGGGATCGCCAATCAATCGCCGAGTTGAACGACTCGAGGACGAGGTATGCCGATTCCTGCTCGTCGGGGCTGAGAAGGAACGGTTGGATGTCGGAAGAGGAGGAGACTGTGTGGAAGAAGAAGAGAAGAACGAGAGTGAGAGAAGGGCCCATATTACGAGAATGCCACTCTTTCTTTTAATGACGGAAATAGCCCTGAGAGATTTTGAGAGAGAGGAAGAAGGTGACAGGAAAATGAGTTGAGACGAGACGTGAGATCGGCGTTTTAAGAGCGGGAGATATTTGATTAATTACGGGAAGGCCATTCTCTTTTTCGAATGCCTAAAGTACCCTTGTAGTTGCATATGAGACAAAAAGTGGTGTGGCAGGATTGCAAGGACGGATAGAATTTCGACTTGTTTTTTGCGTATATTTACGATAACGCCACTTTGATTTTCGGAAGATAAAGGCTCTGGGGATTTATTTGATACTCTTGCTGTGTGTGGCGGTTGATACGCAGGTACGTAGAAATGTTAGATATGGCATACATAAGTAAATTAAACAGACTGATTTGTGGAATTTACTGTTTTTAATCTACAATGTGAAAATTAGATTGGTTGAACAATCCCACCCTCTGATTTGTGGACACTTGATTTTCAAAGTAACACCGTTGGATACCTTTCAGTTTTAACCGTCCAACAAATATCCAGCAATCTAACAGCTTTAACCGTCAGATAATTTGGTGTGGTCCATTTGAGCTTTTGATCTACTACTTCATTGTTGTACCAACACCCTAATGAGCTGAAAAAACGGATGGACGGCCTGGATAAACACATGCATCACGATAGCCTATTATATCAGAGTGGTGTTGGGATCACCACACAATCCGCTTCAAATTTCCGAGAGAAATTTACGACTGTGGACCCTACCTTTTATCCAGCGGTTTTTTAAAGCAAAACAAGCTTAGAATACGCAGTTGGACCTCCTCGTACCGAGTCGGAATTTCAGGACGAAATACCCCTCCTCCTGACGGAAACGGATTCGGTACTCCCCCTGCCACCAGCTAATGGCGGACTGTCAGCGTTTTGTGAGCCCCACCATGATGTTTGCTTTTCATCCATGCCGTCCATACATTCTTCCACATCATTTTATGGTATGAGACCAAAAATGAGGTACATCCAAATCTCAAGTGTACCACGTTACAGGAAACAGTGTTGAATGAGCATCAACCACTAGAAACCATTAGAGGGCCATAAAAATATAGTATGAACTTGATTTTTGGTTTTTCCCTTCATCTATGCCTGTATGAACTAATCAACAGATTAGATGTCAAATAAACAGTTCATTGTGCCTTAGGAGAAATGTAATTGTCAATATCCAATCAATATTATCTTCTTGTTGTGTGGTCCACCTGAGATTTATATCCCTCTCATTTTTTGGACGAAGGATTAAAATGAACTGAAAAAATGGATGAACGGAATGGATGAAACACATACATCATGGTGGGGCTCACAGACCACCGACCACAGCCATTGGGTGGTGGCAGGGTGAGTAGCCAATCCGTTTCCTTTCCTTTAAACCCCTGTTGCTTTCACTCCCTTCTCAAAATAACAGTCTTTCACTCCTTTTCAACGATAAACCGACGCACGGAGGTTATTCTTCTCATTTTCCTCGTCGAATCTTAGTGAATCATGTAGATATCATCATTCTACATTTGCCATTTTCTTTCTTGGCTTCTCTTCAACCTACATTTGACCTGTACTACGGTAGTCGGTGGTACAAATATTTTTAAAAAATGATCGGCTCGTACAATTGCATTGCATGCGAAGTTCGGTCAATTCCATGTATTAGGCTTACTCAATTTCATGTGTTAGGCTTAGTTAATTTTATGTGTTGATCGGTCCAATCCATGTGGAACTCGCTCAATTCCATTTGAAGCTCACTCAATTCCATGTTAGAGGTCACTTGATCTCATGCTATGCTCGCTGAATTTCATGTTTACCCTGCTCAATTTCATGCTAGCATCGCTCAATTTAATGTTAGCCCAACTTAATTTCATGGTAGGTAAGATAAGGTCAATTTAATGTTTGCTTCGATAAATTTCATGGATCAGTCAATTTAGGGCCCGTTTGGCCGGGCGGATTGGAAGGGATTGAATGGTACTAAGGTGGATGACATGGATTTCTAGGTAATGATGGTGTTGTCAGTGGATTGTCTTGAGATCCATGGGATTCCTCTATCCCTGGATTGCTATATCCAGTCTGTTTGGCACGCCCGACCAATCCTGGGATTAAACCTTCCCATCCCTTCCAATCCCTCCAACCAAACACGTCCCAGGCAAATTTGAACGGACTAGGGTGGATTGGATGGGATTTAAAGGTAATGATGGTGTGGTCAGTGGATTGTCTTAAGATCCATGGGATTGGGATCAGATTACCGACCCTGTTTGGCACGCCCGGCCAATCCCGGGATTTAACTTCCAATCCCTTCCAGTGCCATCCAATCCCTTCCAATCCGACCGGTCAAACGGGCCCTTAATGTTTGCCCAGCTTAATTTCATGCCTAGATAAGATAAGTTCAATTTAATGTTTGCCTCGATAAATTTCATGCTAGTATCGCTCAATTTAATATTTGCCCAGCTCAATTTCATGATAGATAAGGTCAATTTAATGTTTGCCTCGATAAATTTCATGCTAGGATTGCTCAATTTAATGTTTGCCTAGCTCAATATCATGCTATGCTCGCTCGATTAAATTTTTGCCCCGCTCAATATCATGCTATGCCAGCTCGATTTAATGTTTGCTTCGATAAATTTCATGCCAGGATCAGTCAATTTAGGGCCCGTTTAGCCGGGCGGATTGGAAGGGATTGAATGGTACTAAGGTGGATGACATGGATTTCTAGGTAATGATGGTGTTGTCAGTGGATTGTCTTGAGATCCATGGGATTCCTCTATCCCTGGATTGCTATATCCAGTCTGTTTGGCACGCCCGACCAATCCCGGGATTAAACCTTCCCGTCCCTTCCAATCCCTCCAACCAAACACGTCCCAGGCAAATTTGAACGGACTAGGGTGGATTGGATGGGATTTAAAGGTAATGATGGTGTGGTCAGTGGATTGTCTTAAGATCCATGGGATTGGGATCAGATTACCGACCCTGTTTGGCACGCCCGGCCAATCCCGAGATTTAACTTCCAATCCCTTCCAGTGCCATCCAATCCCTTCCAATCCGACCGGTCAAACGGGCCCTTAATGTTTGCCCAGCTTAATTTCATGCCTAGATAAGATAAGTTCAATTTATGTTTGCCTCGATAAATTTCATGCTAGTATCGCTCAATTTAATATTTGCCCAGCTCAATTTCATGATAGATAAGGTCAATTTAATGTTTGCCTCGATAAATTTCATGCTAGGATTGCTCAATTTAATGTTTGCCTAGCTCAATATCATGCTATGCTTGCTCGATTAAATTTTTACCCCGCTCAATATCATGCTATGCCAGCTCGATTTAATGTTTGCTTCGATAAATTTCATGCCAGGATCAGTCAATTTAGGGCCCGTTTAGCCGGGCAGATTGGAAGGGATTGAATGGTACTAAGGTGGATGACATGGATTTCTAGGTAATGATGGTGTTGTCAGTGGATTGTCTTGAGATCCATGGGATTCCTCTATCCCTGGATTGCTATATCCAGTCTGTTTGGCACGCCCGACCAATCCCGGGATTAAACCTTCCCGTCCCTTCCAATCCCTCCAACCAAACACGTCCCAGGCAAATTTGAACGGACTAGGGTGGATTGGATGGGATTTAAAGGTAATGATGGTGTGGTCAGTGGATTGTCTTAAGATCCATGGGATTGGGATCAGATTACCGACCCTGTTTGGCACGCCCGGCCAATCCCGGGATTTAACTTCCAATCCCTTCCAGTGCCATCCAATCCCTTCCAATCCGACCGGTCAAACGGGCCCTTAATGTTTGCCCAGCTTAATTTCATGCCTAGATAAGATAAGTTCAATTTAATGTTTGCCTCGATAAATTTCATGCTAGTATCGCTCAATTTAATATTTGCCCAGCTCAATTTCATGATAGATAAGGTCAATTTAATGTTTGCCTCGATAAATTTCATGCTAGGATTGCTCAATTTAATGTTTGCCTAGCTCAATATCATGCTATGCTCGCTCGATTAAATTTTTGCCCCGCTCAATATCATGCTATGCCAGCTCGATTTAATGTTTGCTTCGATAAATTTCATGTTAAGCTCGCTCGATTCAATCTTTGCCCCACTGAATATCATACTATGCTCACTCGATTTAATGTTTGCCCAGCTCAATATCATGTTATGCTCGCTCGAAATATCATTTGCCCAGCTCAATATCATGCGACGCTCGCTCGATTTAATGTTTGCTTGCATAGCTGAATTTATAGTTTGTCCCGCTCAATTTTCTGTTTGCCCTGATCAATATCTAGTTTGCCCGGCTGATTTTTTGGATTTTCCTGTTGAATTTTGTAGTTTGCCCCCCTCCATTTCTAGTTTGTCCCGCTCAATTTTCATGTTTGCTTTGCTCAATTTTAGTTTGCCCCGCTGATTTTCGAGTTTACCCTGCTGAGTTTCATGTTGGCCCCGCTCAATTCCATGTTTCCCCAGCTCAATTTCTAGTTTGCCCCGCTCATATATCCAATGTATGAGCTTTGGTTGTATATTTGATGCTAGCTCAATGAATTTATTGATGTACTTATTTGATGCTAGCTATGGTCAATTTAATGCAAGTTGATGCGCATGTGTTAGACTTAATCAAATTTATGCGTTAGGCTTATTAAATTTGATGCGTTGATGGGGATTACATACACTCGATTTAATGTTTGCTTGCATAGCTTAATTAATAGTTTGCCCCACATAATTCTATGCTATGCTCATTGAATTCCATTTCGCTCAATTTCATATTTGCCCTGTTGAATCTCATGCTTACCCCCCCGCTGAATTTCATATTTGCCCTGCTCAATTTGTACGTTGTCTTGCCCATTTTTCCAGTTTGCCCCGCTCAATGTCATGTTAGATTGCCTTACTCAATTTAATAAAATACGATACGAAATCATTCGTAGAAAGCCTAATCCATATAAGCTCTGGTTGTTTACATGAAAATTTAACGCGTTACTTATTCTTTATTTCCTTAAGCTTTGTATCATTCTCATCTATAAGGGAAAGCGAGTTTTCGGTCTTTTATTATTTTATTAAGTTTTGTCTTATGGGAAGCTTCCGTTGTTTAACGATTTATTGATAATTTGTCATTGTATTGAATCTTGCAGATAATGGCTACGAGAATCATCTGTTGCTATGGCGGGGAGTTAGAATGTGAAAACAAGCAATGGACGTACACGAGTGGAAGTACGAAAACTATTTCGCTAGATGTTGATACTACGTACGAGGAACTTCTATCCAGAACGTACAGGATTATTAAGAGAACACCAACAGATTGTGATATTCAGATGAAAGTTTTGTATCCCTGCTCCAATAAATCAATCCTTCCAACCATACTCGAGGACGACGATGATGTCAAAGTGTTCCTGGCAACACAGTTGGAGCATTCGAAAAAGTTCATCCCTTTAGTCATCGAGACAATCGAACACATTAATATGACATCACACGTTGACAGTGTGGCAGAAGAGCATGGCGTGGAATTTGAATATAAGCCAAATCCATTACAAGTAGTAGGAACAAATGATCAACTATCCGAGCCGCCCCAAACATCAAAATTTGTGAGTACCCAAGCCTGCGGTGCACATGACATTGACCTCATTGGTGATTGCATGACACCGCCTCTAGCAACAACAGCAGATCTGCCGTCATCATCCACAGCCCGAAGATACATCAGTCCTGAAAGCAACATCCCACCTCCAAACCTTCCCGAAACAACAAACTTCAACACCCGTCAAGTTCCTGTGCCGTTTGATGATGCTGCATTCACTAATGCAGCAATGCTGGAATATACGGATTCGTTGAGTGAATCGATCGAGATAGCCGTTGGGCAAACATTTAAGGACAAGAGTCGGTGTCAGCATGTTTTGAGCCAATTTGCCCTTCAAAATAAATTTCAGTACAGGGTACTGTACTCAAATTCTAGGAGATTTACGGTTGTATGCTTCGAAGAAAGATGCGAATGGAGGGTTCATGCATCACGCGTGGGTGATTCAGGAATTTTCAAGATACGGACTTATACGCCAAATCACACGTGTGGCATGTCATGGATGAGGAGTGATCACCGGCAAGCAAGCAGTAAGTTAGAATGTGATTTGGTTGTTAGCCGCATAGAGCAACGCCTAGGGTTGAGGCCACGTGATATTATCTTCGCCATGCAAGAGAAGTATAATATTGTTATCAGTTATAGGAAGGCATGGGCAGCCAAGGAGCTTACAATCAATCAGGTGATGGGGTCTTATGAAGACTCCTACAATCAACTCCCCTTGTATTTACATGAATTGAGGACGGTCAACCAAGGAACAGTGACTGCCCTACATGTTAACAAAGAGACTTTCAGGTTCGAAAGATATTTTGTTGCGCTCGGACAATGCGTTAGAAGTTTTCAGAAATCATTGCGGAGGGTATTAGCCATTGACGGGACACACTTAAAGGGAAAATACAAGGGTGTTTTATTCATCGCCACGGCCTTAGATGGGGACAATCATATATTTCCAGTTGCGTTTGGCATCGGGGAATCGGAGAACGGTAGCCGTTGGAATTGGTTCCTTACTTACCTTGGCGATACGATAGGGTCTCCGGAGGATCTTGTGATTATATCCGATAGACATAAAGGTTTACTGAAAGAGGTACCCCATGTCTTTCCACGTGCAATTCATGGCTACTGCGCATATCATATCTACAGAAACTTGGTGGACACCTTTAAAGACAAGTCATTGGAGATGTACTACTGGCGGGCAGTGAAGACATGTAGGGTGGCTGAATTCGAAAAATTAATGCATGATATCGAAATGGCCAACCCCGCAGTACATGCATGGCTGACAGAAATCGGATACGAGAGATGGGCATCTTCACACTTTCCAGGAAAAAGATTCAACTTGGTTACTACAAACATTTCCGAGTGTGTCAATGCCCTCTTCAAAGAAGCACGCGAATACCCCGTTACGAAATTGATAGAAGGGGTTAGATTGAAGATACAGGAATTGTGTTATAAGAGAAGAGAATCTGCGGCATCGTTTATAGGGCCATTGACACCATGGGCGGAGCAGTAGTTAAAAGATCTTGTGCAGAAAGCGCGAGATGTTCGCTGTCATCCTATTTCTCGAGATGAGTACTATGTTGTGGGAGATTATAATGATACAGTCAAGCTCAGTAAGTTTTCGTGTACATGTCGCGAGTTTAGCGTGAAGGGGTATCCCTGTATGCATGTCTTGTCAGCATGTATAAACTACAATCTCCCTCATTACTCATACTGTTCCCCATTCTACACGGTGCAAAATTACAAAGCCACGTATAGCGAATCGGTGTACCCAGTACGTGACAAGAGTGAGTGGGAAGAAATTTCGGTGGGCTTCAAGAAGTATTGTGCACAAATTAAACCCCCAGGGCAAAGGAGGTCAGCTGGCAGACCCAAAAAGCTTAGAATTCCATCGCGTGGAGAAGAATCGAAAACAACAAAGTGTGGGCGATGCAAACAAACTGGGCATAATCGCCGGAGGTGCAAGTTTCCCATATCTGAAAAATAGCATACTTTGTAAATTCTTTAGTGTTTTGATGTATAGCATACTTTGTAAACTTGGTGGATGATGAATGAACTTTCTACTTTGTCCCACTGTATTTTCAATTTGTCCCGCTAAGCTCGTCGAAAAGGAAAATGCACATGGAACTCCATGTAAGGCAATTGCCAAGATACTAAGTGTGTTGTCAGTGGATTGTCTTGAGATCCATGGGATTGCTCTATCCCTGTATTGCTATATTCAGTATGTTTGGCACACCCGGCCAATCCTGGGATTAAACCTTCCCATCCCTTCCAATCACTCAAACCAAACACGTCCCAGGCAAATTTGAACGGATACGGGTGGATTGGATGGGATTTAAAGGTAATGATGTCGTTGTCAGTGGATTGCCTTAAGATCCATGGGATTGGGATCAGATCACCTTTTGTTGGGGGGATTTTCAGATATTGCTAGCATACATATTAGCGGAGAACATTAAAAACAAACCATAGATTCAAGAATTCCCAGCAAATATCACCCGAAACATAACTACATCCATAGATTCTTCCCCTATATACCTAACCAGTAGAAAAAACATAAGGTACCCAACTACAAACTATTAAACTATTAGGTGGAAATTCCCCATTTCTTACAACCCACAAAACACAAAACACATAACCACAACCATGGCTTCACCCGAGACCTAATGGTCCTGTGAAGATGTCGGATGTGGCTCTGCTCCATCCTTTTGGACGCAGCATAACACTTCCTTCAAGGTGCGTAAGATCTTCTTGTTCCATTGCTCTTGTTCGGTCACTTTGGCCTTCATTTCAGTCCTAAAATCAGTTAATTCAGACTGAACCGATGTCAACTCCTCTTCCACCCGATTGAAGTGCTCATGTATAAGCGGGGGGGCCACAAAATCTTCGTCGATGTCTTCATCATCGTCTTCCTCTTCTGCCTCTTCTTCTTCCTCCTCCTCTCCTTCTCCTTCCTCATATCGTTCTCCTCTTTCAACCTCTTGTTCCCTGTTCAATTTCATCCTTTTAATAGAATTAGCGTCAATAAAATTCTGCGGCTCAAGCCTTGCATTGCAGTTGAAACTAAACCCACAGTCCTTCGCCATCTTACAGACCAACCGTCCAAAGGGTAAGGACAGATTGGAATTGGTGGCCGCCATCAATATATGCCGCATTACAATAGATGGGTAGCAAACCTTCTTGTGGGTACCTACTGAATACAGAACCTCCAACATATACTGTGTTAGTTGTGTATGATTACCTGATCTAGGATACACATTGTACGTGAAAACAAGGTGGAGGAACCTGTAAACTGGAAGCATCTTTGTTACCTTCAAACAATTATCATCCTGTACCCAAGGCTTATTTTCACCACAAACATGAACAGTCCTCTCCTCCTTGTACCTGGACCTCTTCGAATCCTTATATGGAACAACCACTGTCCCACGTGGCACCCCAGAAATCCTCTCAATGTCAATAATACTAAAAGTTCTCAAGGAATTACTGATTAACACGTCGAAGGTCATTGACTGTAGACTTGGATTTTTAATTGAAGCGTAGAAATGTCGCACAGTCGGCATTGTTGTAGGGTGTGAAGATGGGATTCCACCCAAGTGAGGCAAGCCACTTGCGCTCTTGGGTATCGGCGAACAAGTCCTTATGCACGTACCGCTCAAAGCATATCTTGCGTTTGGCGAATCTTCCAATATCCACTGCTTGTTCTGCCCCGTGAGACGTTGACGGACCCGCCCGAGACATGGATGGACCCTTTTGAGGTCCCGAGGTAACTCTCTTCTCCCGGGTAGCTGCGACCGTTGAGGTTGGCGCTCCAATGTCCTCCCTTCGCTTGGAGCGACGATTGTATTGTTCATCTTCTGTTTCCTGTGTACCACGCTTCTTAGCCATAAGGCTCACCATTAATGGGAACAGTAGCCATGAAGAAACGAGAAGAAGGAAAGCCCCCATTGGAAATTATCAATGGGTTTTGTTTGGAATGTTGTAGATTTCGGTGGAATAAGATAGAAAAATGAAGAAAATGAAGGAAATGAGAGTGGGTTATGGGATTTGTATGGGAGTAAAGAAGGGATGGGAAGAAGGATTTGAGAAAATAAGAAGGATTGTGGAAGAAGATTTCAGAGAATGGAATGAAGGTGATGATGGGTTTAGGCTTGTGGAAGAACGAAACGTGACTAGAAGATGAGAAGGTGTGTGGAAGAAGAGGAAGTGGGTTTTAAGCAATGGGTTTAGTAGATATAACTTACATTTCGACCGGGCTTCGGGCTTGTTGTTAGGCATTTCAATGGTCGAAACCGTCGACTGGGTAAAAGTACAAAACAGCGAGATGGGGTCGACCGGGTCAGCCCGGTCGACTGGGTAACAATACATACAGCAAGATGGGGTCGACCGGGTAACCTTATATACAGCAAGATGGGGTCGACCGGGTAACCTTACATACAGGAAGATAGGGTCGACCGGGTCAGCCCGGTCGATCGGGTAAAGGGCATTTTCCAAAAATAAAAAATAAAAAATGAAATAGATCCAAAACCAAGTTTCTTCTTATTTTTTCCTTTATTTTAGGGCCTGGCTGATAATCCTTTATTTTTTTTTCTTTTTTGTCAACCTCACTCAGCAAAACCAAGATTCAACTCAAATATAACATATGTATAGTATTATTTCGGATATTTGGAAAGAGATTAAATGCTTCAACCTGGGGTTTGGGTCAAGGGTCGTCAGAACCTATCCATCATTACGAGGTTTATAAGGATAGTTGGAAAGAGAAAATCCAATTAACCTATGATTTAGGTCAAGGGTCGGATCTCACCTCTTAGTTGATTGTAGCGAACAACAAAGGAGTTCTTGGGCTACGATTCTAACGAGGCACATACATGAATCATTGCATGAGACTTTACTGCTGAAATTCTGACGATTGTATTGTCTTCCGGTTCTCTTTGTGTTAGTTGTGTCAGGACACATGCATGCGGCCAAAAATACGAAAATTGGAAGAGAGCTCGAATTTGTTACCTTTTATCAGCCACACTTCGCATCCACTACGGTAGGACCGAGGTCTCCGGCGAATACACCCACACATACTTCGTCCATGTTCCTGGAATTGCTGTAGGAGTGAGTGAAAGAGAGGGTTAAAGGGTTTTATACCCTGGTTTTAGGTCAGTTAGCCCTGGCTTTCGCTAATTCACCCAAATGGCCTTGTTGGACTTTATTCCGATCACCATTTCTCAATCAAGGGTCAGATTTGACTGCGCCGCTGCAAGGACATATCTTCAATATTCAAAGCGAAAATTTACGTGAAATCTGAAGGCCGAAATGCCCCAGTTGACTGTCCCAATTTGCAGGGCCATTTGTTTAAAAAACATAAGATTTTATTTCAGGACTATAGCGATATGCACTTTACAAGTGCCCACTGGTCGATGCGATTCGTTCATTTACGAGTGCGGTCTGGATCTATCGTCCGTGATGTACCACAAGCCCAGTGAGCCCAAAGACCTCTCATTCAGTCAGACTTTTTTGCCCTTCACTGGGCGATACATAGCCCAATAAGACAGTCGCCAAGTACAATTTGCATTCAATATCTGAACTATTAAATCTTCTTTCTCCTTTTAATTTAGTTTTTTGGTATAAAGGTCCTACCATCTTTGCATAGTCTTTTATGTAATTTCTAGCTTGGTTTAGTTTTCCTAAAAATCCCCTAAGTATTTTAAGATCTTCTAATTTATCTGGCATTTCTAAAATTCCTTTAGCTATATGGTCCTGTAATTTAATTTTTCCTTCTCCTATAACTATTCCTAAGAAGTTCATTGTTCTTTGTCCTAATACCATTTTCTTTTTACTAAGAACTAATCCATTTTCTTTACATAATTTAAACATTTCACGAATATGGTCTAAATGTTCTTTTAATTGTTAATTCTACATTCTCTTCTTCATAATTTTGTTCTTCTTTATCACTTATATTTTCATATTCATCTTCTATTTCTTTTAGCTTAAGTTTCCCTTCTAATTCATTATTTCTTAATTCTAATTGGTTAATTTTTCTTTTAGCATTTTCTAGTTCATTTTCTAACTGTTTATCCATTCTTAATTCATTTTCTTTATATATTTTAAATTCAAGTTCTAATCTTTTTGGTTTTTCTTCTAAGTATTGATTTTTATGTTTTAATTCATCTAACTCTTTATTTTCATATTCTTGTTTACCTTTTGGTCTACCTTGTTTATAGTAATTATTTCTTTTTAACTTTCTACGCTTCTTATGTTCTCTATCTAAAGCTGGTACATGTATCTTGTTACAATATTGGAAATTAGCTACTTGTCTTCTAGCTTCTTGGTTTAAACATTCTTCTTTTAAATAATCAAATACAAATCTTACAACTGGTAATAAACTAGCTACGTGCGTGTTTGGTTCGAGGGATTGGAAGGGATGTTTCGGTTTAATCCCGGGATTGGCTGGGCGTGCCAAACAGACTTGATGTAGCAATCCAGTCTAATAGCAATCCCATGGGTCTCAAGACAATCCACTGCCAACACCATCATTACCTAGAAATCCATGCCATCCACCGTAATACCATTCAATCCCTTCCAAACCACCCGGCCAAACGGGCCCTAAAATCAGCAGGGCAAACTATAAGGGCCCTTTTGGCCAGTCGGATTGGAAGGGACTGGATGGTATTGGAAGTTAAATCCCGGGATTGGCCGGGCGTGCCAAACAGAGACGGTGATCTGATCCCAAACCCACCGATCTTAAGACAATCCACTGACAACATCATCATTACCTTTAAATCCCATCGAATCCATCCTAATCCGTTAAAATTTGCCAGGCACGTGTTTGGTTCGAGGGAAATGTGAAGATGGGAAGGTTTAATCCCGGGATTGGCCGGGCGCGCCAAACAGACTTGATGTAACAATCCAGGGATATAGCAATCCCATGGGTCTCAAGACAATCCACTGCCAACACCATCATTACCTAGAAATCCATGCCATCCACCGTAATACCATTCAATCCCTTCCAAACCACCCGGCCAAACGGGCCCTAAAATCAGCGGGGCAAACTAGAATATCAGCGGGGGAAACTACAAAAACAGCGGGGCAAACTAGAATATCAGCGGGGGAAACTACAAAAACAGCGGGGCAAACTAGAATATCAGCGGGGGAAACTACAAAAACAGCGGGGCAAACTACAAAATCAGCGGGGAAACTGTAAAATCAGCGGGGCAAACTAGAAGATCAGCGGGGGAGACTAGAAGATCAGCGGGGCAAACTACAAAATCAGCAAACAGAAAATTCATCAGGGCAAACATGAAAATGAGCGGGGGAAACATGAAAATCAGCGGAGCAAACTACTAAATCAGCGAGGCAAGCATGAAAATGTGCGGGGCAAGCATGAAAATGAGCGGGTCAAGCATGAGAATGAGCCGGCCAATCTCAAGCACTGAGTCACATCAACAGCATACTTGATCGATAAGTATAGCGAGGCAAACGAAAAATATAGTGGGTCAAAGTATAAAGTTCATTTCATCACCCACCAAAATTACAAAGTATGCTATACATCATAACTTACAATTCCGACGAATATGCCAAATTTTTTTAAAGTATGCTATCCACCAAAGTTACAAAGTATACTATACATCAAAACTTACAAAGTATGCTATACATCATAACTTACAATGTACATTCAACGATGTATATAGTACAATGTATACAACATATTTCAAAAATTCATCCCATGCCCTAAACAAATATCATCTACAAACTAGAGACAAGCAATCATATGCTATTGACTTCCTCCAAACGGCGGTGAATTTTTGCATGTCTATTCCCGCCAAGGTGAGACCGCTACACAAAATGTCGATGTATTTCATTACGAATATACCACAGTCATAACCATTGTCCTGCTTCGGCGCATATTCATCGACTCTGACGGTCCACTTCTTCCCTTCAAGCGCAGTGCTGTCTCCAGTAGCATGGAAGAGGATGGGGAGTGCATCAGTCATCATCTTCATCTTTTGCTTGTACTTCGGCAATAAACGGGTGCACAAGCTATCCACAATAACAATTTCTCTTGCTCTAGGATAAATGACTAGCAGAAACCAATGTGAATTATCGTGATTTATGGGCGCATAGACCTGTTCGTGATTCACAGGATAATATATTAGTCAAACATGATAGAAGACATAGCAGTAAGAGATGATGTTCTGCGACAAGTGCATTACCCGTTCATAACACCAAATTGCTTTGGCGTATGGTCTATCTCACTGTTTGGCAACTGCGTAGGCCGTACCCATCTGATCTATTAGCTCGGCCCGCTCTGACGTTGATATGGAGGCCTGGTATGCAGTCAAAATAGGCAAACACCCCTCAAGGCTTTGCTGTTACAAACATGATGAACGTTCACGTCATGTAAGAAAATCAAATTTTCAAACAGATTATGGATTAGCGCAATAAACAGTTACCGTAAAATATGTAGGACAGAATTTGCAATCTTGAGGATATGCTATTGTAAGGTCGTTATGCCTTCTCTCAAGGAACTCAATGTATGTGTCGATAGCCTAATCAATAGGATAGTACGATTTAGTCATAGATAAATATAACACATAATTATATGTCAAGATTGCATAATATAGAATAAATTAGTAATACTTACCTCGCTATCAACCCACGCATCCTTCAGCCATATCGTACCGAACCATTTTTCCGCTGCCCTGGCTTTGTTTGCTTCATACCAGTCCTCTACCTCTTTAACCTCATGTGCGGATAGTATCCTGAAAGGATCCATCTGTAGAGGAAATGGTATCGGAGATGTTGCAAAAGTTGTTACTTGCTCGGGTTTGGGATCCGCCGCAGGGGTTGTTTCGAATGCAGATAGGGACAAGTATGGAGAAATCTTGTAATATGACGGCTTCGGTATCCTTTTGGTTCTCCTTTCATAAACAGGATGAGAAGTGGATGCATTTAATACATTACCTTTGACATTACTATATGACTGCACATCTAGGTCCCCATGTCCATGCTCTTTATCTTCAATATCATTTACTTCCCCTCTCTTCCTCAACTCCTCACCCTCCTTCGTCACAAAACATTCCCTCCGTGTACGACTACATTCTTTTTCCTTAATAAACTCCTCCCTCTCATTCACTAACTTTTCCTTGTCCTCAAAAAACAAATCCTTCTCCCTCTTCAATTGTTCTTTCTCATTCAGCAACCTCTCCCTCTCGGCAAACATTGCTTCTTTCCTTCTCATCTCTTCCCTCTCTTTTCTCAATTCTTCCCTCTCCTTCTTCAATTCCTCTCTCTCCTTCTTCAACTCTTCCCTCTCAATTCGAAATTCATCCATAAAAACAACATTTTTCATAATACCCCCCCTCGGTCCCTCTCCCTCCACGCCTTTCTCATCGTTATCATCTGACTCATCCTCCTCATGATCAGTCTCATTACCCTCATCATCATTATCTTCCTGGGTCTCGGTAAGCTACAAGATGTATAGATGGATATGTAAGAGTAAGGATAAATTTACAATGACAGAAATTTATAGTTCATTTTTCATGACATCTCACCTGAAAACTGTCACGCACCGAGCGTACGACATCCGTTTCCCATTCTCATAGAGTTGGTTCTAATTTCGTAGCTACTAATGTCTGGAAAAGAACAAAGAGTAATGGTAAATAATTAAGCGTATACGTCAACTCAAGCAAAGTAAATACTGTTGATATATAAACTTACCGCTTTACTCTCGAAAATAGCATTTATTCTGTTGTACCTCCAACATTTCCAGCCTCGGTATTGAATGAACCGTGGAATTTGATGGGGAACATATGAAATAATACACTCTTGTAGGGCCGGATATGTCTCTACTGCCCATACCTGTTAGAATGAAATCAATATATGGTTAAAAATCTATAATTGAATATAGAGAGAAAATATAGGAAAGAAATGGTGGTCTTACTTGTAAGGGAAGGACGCAACCACATACAGTGTACCGACGGGACATTGATGCGGCAACAGCAGATTCGATTCCTTGCAACATTGTATAGTATCCCAGGCTGCCCCAGGGATACATATAGAAATCATCTAGCGAGTCCACCAGGTGAATATAATCCAAGTTGCACATGGTTTTCGGTTCGGTTCCCCTAAGAAAGCACTCTACAGCTAGAAGTAGGGCAACCTTCACGACGTCCTCATGTTTATTGGTGTCAACTAATCTCTCAAACACATCCATCAGGTGCTTCTTTAAGATTGGATATTCTTTGAAGTATTTATCTCTTAGTGTTCTCATAGTGCAACGATTCTTTGGTACAGTAAGATCTCCAATCTTAAGACCAGTAATGAGGGCGAAGTCCATCTCCGAAAACTGCAATCGCCTCCCCCTGATCTCAAATACTGAATCACCTTTGTATTTTAATAAAAGAACGTGAGATATAGCCCCTATAAATCTAAAGGATGTAACATGCAATAGAAACGAGAAGGGGGATTGCTTAAACAGATTTAGGCGACTATTGTGTTTTTCCACTCCACCCTTCACCTTCTCAAACTACCATATCAGTGTACACCTAGATGTTGGGTTGGAGATTACGGCAGAATATTCGTCACCTACAGAAATGAATTGAAAAACATATCAAACATACAATTCACAAGATAAACATAGTGTACAAACTTGGAATCATTTCTGAAAACAATGTAGCATTTCATTAATTTGAACAAGTTTCATATGAAATATAAATATAAAATGAGCAAGGAAATACCAAAAATTGGACAGAGACAAACAATCAACATAAGCTATACATTGATCGGAGCTAACAAGAAATTGGAAATTGAACAGGGCAAGCTGGACATTTTACCAAGTTCAACATTTTGGCCAGTTTAGTCTCTTTTTTATAGTGGTAGTGTCAACAACAAGATGTTATTTGCAACTACCTTTATAGTTGGTTCATTGGTCATATTTTCTTCTTGAAGAGAGTTGTTCATATTCAAAAAAGCAGGCCGAAATCATTATGCCCACTGTTTTCATCACAAAATGTATACACCAAAGCCCCATATGTGGAAGGAAACCTAGACATTGAAGGTGGACACTTAGACATTCAGCGGGACAAACCTGAAATTGAATGGGGCAAACTAGAAGATGAGCGGGGGAAACTAGAAGATCAGCGGGGGAAACTAGAAGATCAGCGGGGGAGACTAGAAGATCAGCGGGGGAAACTAGAAGATCAGCGGGGGAGACTAGAAGATCGGCGGGGCAAACTAAAAGATCAGCGGGGCAAACTAGAAGATCAGCGGGGCAAACTGAAAAATTAGCGGGGCAAAGACAAACCTGAAATTGAATGGGGCAAACTCAACAAATAATTTCGTAGCTTGAGCCGAAAAATCTAAACATATCCAATGTTCAAATGGACCACACCACATGAAATTTTGAGTTGAACTTCTAATGTTGATCATTTCTTAGGGGCCACAGAAGTTTTGGTTCAAGCTTACAGTTGTGTTTTCTGTTAATCCATATATGTATGATCTTGTGGTAGAAATCATTATGCCCACTATTTCCCACGGTATGATCCACTTGATCTTTTGATATGCTTCAATTTGGGGGCTAGACATTACAAAATAAATGAAGAATCGGATGGACTGTGTGGATATATTACATGCATTCATTGTGGGCCCAACTGAGTTTACATAGTACAATGGGAACGTACTACTAACTCAGTACGCAATCCGATTACGCTTGCTACGCCCCATGATGGTGTTTCATTTGTAATACATCATGTTCATCGGATTATGTAATTCCCATCCGTTTTCATCGTAAAATGTATACACCAAAGCCCCATATGTGGAAGGGCATTCAGCGGGACAAACCTGAAATTGAACGAGGCAAACTAGAAGATCGGCGGGGGAGACTAGAAGATCAGCGGGGGAGACTAGAAGATCAGTGGGGCAAACTAGAAGATCAGCGGGGCAAACTTAACAAATAATTTCGTAGCTTGCGCCGAAAAATCTAAACATATACAATGTTCAAATGGACCACACCACATGAAGTTGATCATTTCTTAGGAGCCACAGCCAGGCCGTTCAAGCTTACAGTTGTGTTTTCTGTTAATCCATATATGTATGATCTTGTGAATAAGTTTGATAACAAACAAACATCACTGTTGGGCCGGCTATGGTTTCGGTGGTAGAAATCATTATGCCCACTGTTTCCCATGGTATGATCCACTTGATCTTTTGATATGCTTCGATTTGGGGGCTAGACCCCTCAAAATAAATGAAAAAACGGATGGACGGTGTGGATATATTACATACATTCATTGTGGGCCCAACTGAGTTTACATAGTACAATGGGAACGTACTACTAACTTAGTACGCAATCCGATTACACTTGTTACGCCCCATGATGGTGTTTCATTTGTAATACATCATGTTCATCGGATTATGTAATTCCCATCCGTTTTCATCGCAATATGTATACACCAAAGCCCCATATGTGGAAGGGCATTCAGCGGGACAAACCTGAAATTGAACGAGGCAAACTAGAAGATCGGCGGGGGAGACTAGAAGATCAGCGGGGCAAACTAGAAGATCAGCGGGGGAGACTAGAAGATCAGCGGGGCAAACTAGAAGATCAGCGGGGGAGACTAGAAGATCAGCGGGGCAAACTAGAAGATCAGCGGGGCAAACTTAACAAATAATTTCGTAGCTTGCGCCGAAAAATCTAAACATATCCAATGTTCAAATGGACCACACCACATGAAGTTGATCATTTCTTAGGGGCCACAGCCAGGCCGTTCAAGCTTACAGTTGTGTTTTCTGTTAATCCATATATGTATGATCTTGTGAATAGGTTTGATAACAAACAAACATCACTGTTGGGCCGGCTATGGTTTCGGTGGTAGAAATCATTATGCCCACTGTTTCCCATGGTATGATCCACTTGATCTTTTGATATGCTTCGATTTGGGGGCTAGACCCCTCAAAATAAATGAAAAAATGGATGGACGGTGTGGATATATTACATACATTCATTGTGGGCCCAACTGAGTTTACATAGTACAATGGGAACGTACTACTAACTCAGTACGCAATCCGATTACGCTTGCTACGCCCCATGATGGTGTTTCATTTGTAATACATCATGTTCATCGGATTATGTAATTTCCATCCGTTTTCATCGCAAAATGTATACACCAAAGCCCCATATGTGGAAGGGCATTCAGCGGGACAAACCTGAAATTGAACGAGGCAAACTAGAAGATCGGCGGGGGAGACTAGAAGATCAGCGGGGCAAACTAGAAGATCAGCGAGGGAGACTAGAAGATCAGCGGGGTAAACTAGAAGATCAGCGGGGCAAACTTAACAAATAATTTCGTAGCTTGCGCCGAAAAATCTAAACATATACAATGTTCAAATGGACCACACCACATGAAGTTGATCATTTCTTAGGGGCCACAGCCAGGCCGTTCAAGCTTACAGTTGTGTTTTCTGTTAATCCATATATGTATGATCTTGTGAATAGGTTTGATAACAAACAAACATCACTGTTGGGCCGGCTATGGTTTCGGTGGTAGAAATCATTATGCCCACTGTTTCCCATGGTATGATCCACTTGATCTTTTGATATGCTTCGATTTGGGGGCTAGACCCCTCAAAATAAATGAAAAAATGGATGGACGGTGTGGATATATTACATACATTCATTGTGGGCCCAACTGAGTTTACATAGTACAATGGGAACGTACTACTAACTCAGTACGCAATCCGATTACGCTTGCTACGCCCCATGATGGTGTTTTATTTGTAATACATCATGTTCATCGGATTATGTAATTCCCATCCGTTTTCATCGCAATATGTATACACCAAAGCCCCATATGTGGAAGGGAACCTAGACATTGAGGGAGGACACCTAGACATTCAGTGGGACAAACTTGAAATTGAACGGGGCAAACTAGAAGATCAGCGGGAGAGACTAGAAAATCAGCGGGGCAAACTAGAAGATCAGCGAGGGAAACTAGAAGATCAGCGGGGCAAACTAGAAGATCAGCGGGGCAAACTTAACAAATAATTTCGTAGCTTGCGCCGAAAAATCTAAACATATCCAATGTTCAAATGGACCACACCACATGAAGTTGATCATTTCTTAGGGGCCACAGCCAGGCCGTTCAAGCTTACAGTTGTGTTTTCTGTTAATCCATATATGTATGATCTTGTGAATAGGTTTGATAACAAACAAACATCACTGTTGGGCCGGCTATGGTTTCGGTGGTAGAAATCATTATGCCCACTGTTTCCCATGGTATGATCCACTTGATCTTTTGATATGCTTCGATTTGGGGGCTAGACCCCTCAAAATAAATGAAAAAACGGATGGACGGTGTGGATATATTACATACATTCATTGTGGGCCCAACTGAGTTTACATAGTACAATGGGAACGTACTACTAACTCAATACGCAATCCGATTACGCTTGCTACGCCCCATGATGGTATTTTATTTGTAATACATCATGTTCATCGGATTATGTAATTCTCATCCGTTTTCATCGCAATATGTATACACCAAAGCCCCATATGTGGAAGGGAACCTAGACATTGAGGGAGGACACCTAGACATTCAGTGGGACAAACATGAAATTGAACGGGGCAAACTAGAAGATCAGCGGGGGAGACTAGAAGATCAGCGGGGCAAACTAGAAGATCAGCGAGGGAAACTAGAAGATCAGCAGGGGAGACTAGAAGATCAGCGGGGCAAACTAAAAGATCAGCGGGGCAAACTTAACAAATAATTTCGTAGCTTGCGCCGAAAAATCTAAACATATCCAATGTTCAAATGGACCACACCACATGAAGTTGATCATTTCTTAGGGGCCACAGCCAGGCCGTTCAAGCTTACAGTTGTGTTTTCTGTTAATCCATATATGTATGATCTTGTGAATAGGTTTGATAACAAACAAACATCACTGTTGGGCCGGCTATGGTTTCGGTGGTAGAAATCATTATGCCCACTGTTTCCCATGGTATGATCCACTTGATCTTTTGATATGCTTCGATTTGGGGGCTAGACCCCTCAAAATAAATGAAAAAACGGATGGACGGTGTGGATATATTACATACATTCATTGTGGGCCCAACTGAGTTTACATAGTACAATGGGAACGTACTACTAACTCAGTACGCAATCCGATTACGCTTGCTACGCCCCATGATGGTGTTTTATTTGTAATACATCATGTTCATCGGATTATGTAATTCCCATCCGTTTTCATCGCAATATGTATACACCAAAGCCCCATATGTGGAAGGGAACCTAGACATTGAGGGAGGACACCTAGACATTCAGTGGGACAAACATGAAATTGAACGGGGCAAACTAGAAGATCAGCGGGGGAGACTAGAAGATCAGCGGGGCAAACTAGAAGATCAGCGGGGGAGACTAGAAGATCAGCGGGGCAAACTAGAAGATCAGCGGGGCAAACTAGAAGATCAGCAGGGCAAATTGAAAAATTAGCGGGGCAAACTAGAAAATCAGCGGGAGATTTTTGAAAATCAACGGGGCAAACATGAAAATCAGTGGGGCAAACTTAACAAATAATTCCGTGGCTGGAGCTGAAAATTTTAAACATATCCAATGTTGAAATGGAATGTTGAAATTGACCACACCACATGAAATTTTGAATTGAACTTCTAATGGTGATCGTTTCTTAGGGGCCACAGAAGTTTTGGATCAAGCTTATAATTGTGTTTTCTGTTAATCCATATATGTATGATCTTATGAATAGGTTTGATAACAAACAAACATCACTATGGTTTCGGCGGTGGAAATCATTATGCCCACTGTTTCCCGTGGTATGATGCATTTGATCTTTTGATCTGCTTCAATATGGGGCTCAACCCCTTAAAATTTTCCGTTAACGGATGGATAGCATGAATAGTAAATTCAATGTGGGCCCAACTGAGTTTAAAATATAAAAGGGAAACGGATTGGCTACTCCCCCTGACACTAGCCCCGGAGCTGGTGGTCGGTGCTCTATGGGCCCCACCATGATGTATGTATTTCATCCATTCCGTTCATCCATTTTTAAATATCATTTTAGGTTTTAATCCCAAAAATGAGAGGGATATAAATCTCAGGTGGACCACACCACAAGAAAACAATAGTGATTGGAAATCCATCGTTTAAGTCCTCCTAAGGCCCACTGTACTGTTTGTTTGACATCCAATATGTTGATTAGGTCATAAATATCCAGATGAAGGGAAAAAAACAAAGGTCAACTTGATCCAATACTTTTATGGCACCAGAAAGTTTTTAATGGTCGAAGTTCATTTAACATTGTTTCCTGTAATGTGGTCCCCTTGAGACTGATATATATCTCATTTTTTGTTTATTACTATAAATTGATCTAGAAAAATAGATGGACGGAATGGATGAAAAACATACATTATTATGGGGCCCACAGAGCACCGACCACCAGCCATTGGCTGGGGGCAGGGGGAGTAGCCAATCCGTTTCCATATAAAAGGTGGGGTCCTTACTCTTGTTTGGTAGTAACCTCTCAGTAGTTTCAACTCCCGGTCAGGAGTTCGAGTGCCATAGGTGGTGAAATGCCACCAGCGTGAGTGTGCGCGGTGTCTGTGCAGCGTAAGTGTGTGCGGTGTGTGTCTGTCCGTGTGTAATAATAATAAAATAATATATATATATATATATACCTGTCTTGTGTGCTTTCTTCGCTAGACCCACCATTTCAAGAAGAAAAGATGAAATGCTGATAAGGGGCCGACAAAAAGGGTATTTTTTTGGGTCTTTCTACGGGAAATGCAGTGGGGAAACGGGGGGGACAGCAACGGCAGGGAAAGTGGCAGCAGAAAGAGAGAGGAAAAGTAAAGAGAGGAAACGGAGAGGAAGAGCCGTTTCCGCAGGAGGAGGGGTATTTTCGTCCTGAAATTCCTACTCCGTACGAGGAGGTCCAACTGAGTATTCTAAGTTTGTTTTGCTTCAAAAAAACCGCTGGATAAAAGGTGGGGTCCACAGTCGTAAATTTCTCAATTTCCGACGGCCTGCATATCAAAGTATTTCTCAAAAGCACATGTGAGCCCAACCCTCAATGTTCCTAAGCCAAACACGACACACGGACGATCGAATAATCTGATCTGGACTGTTTATTAACTTAGGAGAACTATCCATGGGCCATCTTGAAAGAATCATCATGATCTGAAGATGCTAACCTTGAAAACTTTGGCCTCTACTTTTATAACCGTCCATTTATGAAGATAGATGCATGTTATCCAAAATAGACTTATATAAAAAGGACGGTTCATCTTCTTTGATCCAATCTGTTCATTTTCGATGTGACATTGATGAGATACCACGTGCATTGAATTGTTACAAGTTCCGGGACGTGGATTTCCTGGGAAAGCCGAAGCTCCTGAGCTGTAAACCTAGGTGGAGCCCACCGTGATGTTTGTGAGAAATCCACCCCGTCCATCCGTTTTGTGAGATCATTTTATTCTACAGGACTAAAAGTGAGCAGGATCAAAGACTCAAGTGGGCCGTACTTAAGGAAAATGTATTTACGGAAATTCCTACCGTTGAAACCTCCCTGGGTCGACAGTGATGTTTACATGACATCCATACCGTTCACAACGTCATTCATATTGATATGAACTGAAAATAAAATATTAGCGATACAAAACTTCCGTGGCCCCAAGAAGCTTTCAACATTGAACGTTCAATCCCCCATTGTTCAATTCTTATGTTTTCAGCCCACTTGAGTATTAGATCCGGATTATTTTTGGCCTCATGTCCTAAACGTAGCTCATAAAACTAATGGACGGGATGGATTTCTCACAAACATCAAGGTGCCCCACGTAGGTTTCAACCTTGTGTGTGCCACCTTATGATTGAATTGTACATATTTTTGGTTCAGATCGGCTACTCCCCTCGCACCAGCCCGGTGGCTGATAGTCGGTGGTCTGTGGGCCCCATCCCATGATGTGTGTATTTCATCCATTTCCGTTCATCCATTTTTACAGATAATTTTAGTTCTTGATCCCAAAAATAAGACGGTTACAAATCTCAGGCGGACCACACCACAGGAAAACAATAGTGATTAGATATCCACCATTAAAATCCTCCTAAGGCCCACTGTACTGTTTATTTGACATCCAATCTGTTGTTTAGATCATAAACACCCAGATGAAGGGAATAAAAAAAATATCAGCTTGATCCAAAACTTTTATGGCCCCCAAAAATTTTTTAATAGCCGACGTTCATTCAACACTGTTTCCTGTAATGTGGTCCACTTGAGATTTGGATATAACTCATTTTTGGCCTCATACCATAAAATGATACGGAAAAAATAGATGGACTGCATGGATGAAACACATACATCATGGTGGGGGCCACAGAGCACCGACCATCAGCCATTGGCTGGTGGCGATCCGTTTTCGTTCATAGATTTTGAGAGGCGGATTGCCTACTGACAACCTCTGCGGCGAGGTGGCTAGTGAGAGTGCTCTATTGGCCTCGCATGATATGTGTGTTTTGACGAAGTCGTCTATCTATGTTTTTAGATTATTATAAATTATTTGCTAGAAAATGAAGGAGATCCAAATCTTGCGTGGACCACACCACAAGCAAATGGTGGCGATTGATTGTCCACCATTAAAAACTTCCTAAGGCTCATAAAAGTTTTGGTTCAAGTTGATTTTTGTTTTTCCATTCATCTCAGCTATATGACCTAATCAACATATTGGATGTCAAATAAACAGCAGTGGGCCCCAGGAGGATTTTAATGTTGGATATCCAATCGCTATTGTTTTCATGTGGTGTGGTCCACGAGATTTATATACCTCTCCTTTTGGGATCAAGACCTAAAATAATCTTTAAAAATAGATGGACTGCATGGATGAAACACATACATCATGGTGGGGGCCACAGAGCACCGACCATCAGCCATTGGCTGGTGGCAGGGGGAGTAGCCCATCCGTTTCCAGGTATTTTGGTCCCATTTTGGATGAACCGGGTTCAAACTCCCATGGGGACTGAAATGAGCGGCCATCTGATAGACCAGCTCTGCGTCCATCACATTTTGGTGCCTTGAGATTGTGTACCACACACGTGGCACATATGAACGATTATCGAAACCAGACATTCTGGGGTCTCATCCATCGATTGATAATTAACCAAAATTTCCTTTGATTATACTATCTCAGCCATCTAATAAGTAGGCCTTTTATTATCAGTCACCCAAACCGTTGATACCATGGACCTCAATCTGGCTGGTTGGCCTAGCAAAATTTCATCAAATGAAGTTTGAAGAAAGAGAATGCACCAACGATCCATATTCAAATGAAAAATGTAACAGACGGCTAGGATCTTCCAATCTGGTAGATTTCTACTGCATTGGGCATCCAAGGTGAGGCCGACCATTTCAACAGTACGGATCATGAGCCCTGGTTTTCCAAAACGAGCATCGGAGTGCAAGACAGCTTGCCCTTTGCACTGCAATGAAACCTGGCAGACCTTAATGACGAAACTACCCCGAATGCGAGTGAAGGTCGCGGATTACGAAAGACATACATCATGGGTAATTTTCTATTTCTCTAGGGATATTGTTGTCAATCTAAAATGAATAAAGCCAGGGTATTTTCGTCTTTTCTCCGAAGTCCGTTTTGAGGGAAGAACCTTCGCTGGTGTGGGGACCGCGACAACTAATCGGCTAAAAGCAGCAACCCTGCGGGAAATTCGCTTCCTTAAATTACAAGCAACTCTATCCAAACGCAGTCCGTTGAAAATGTCGAGGCGCTAAACCAACGGACCAGATGGCGAGATATCCCTGATTAGATGTAGGATGTTTAAACAGGAGTAGGAGACGGTTAGCTTGTGTCGGTTAACGTGACAGACACCTGCTGACGTGGCTAAGCGAAGCCGCCGCGAGCAGACAGAGCCTGTAGCAGCAGCCGCCAGCGCGTGCTTCCGTATCGGAATAATACGGACGGTCACAGTCTGCCTTTTGTCCTCGAGCCGACACGTAGACAGAAAGATGGCACTAACGCTAGGGATGCGCTCGCGTGCCGGGAGATGGTACAATGAAGCCGGTCCGACGGGAGTGCGGAGATATAACCTGCTTGTGGGGCCACCATGATGTCTTTATCAGATCCAGTCCGTTCATCCGTTTCATCAACTCCGATATCAGCCCATCTGTACGAGGGAGGATTGAGCATCCACCGTTGAAATCTGAATGGGGTTAGAATTTTGAACGATGGTTATATTTTTGTTTTCTATTAGATGGATGGATTCGATCGATGTATCAGCCTTCCACGTGTACTGTAGAAAGAGTTTTCAATGGGGAGTTGTTCAATACTCTGGCAGGGTATGCCACTTCAAGGAGCGGATTAGGTGCGGCGCTGACCGTGGGGCCACTATGATTTATGTATTGAAAATCAACACCGTTCATTCGCTTTTTCAGCTCATTTTAGTTTAATCGAACCAGAAATCAAGCATATCTAAATCTCAGATGTACCACACCACATGAAAAATGGTGATTGACAATTAAAAACTTCCGGTGGACCACAAAAGTTCATCCAGGTATGTTTGACCTTATCAACGGGTTGGATGGAAAATAAGCATTGTGTTGACCATTAAAGTGGGCCCAGGATTTTTTATGCCGGCCGTTAAATCCCAAGTGTTTCCTATACTGCGTTTCATATGGAAATTGGATATGCTCCAATTTTTTCTTTTGTTATGTCCTAAAATAAGATGGTAAACAGATGAACAGCATAGATACAATCCACGTACATCAAGATGGGCTCCACGGTCAGGGCTGTACTGTGTTAGGTGTGGCCAGGGCCGCACGTTATCCGCTCCCGCCACTTCATGCACAGGCCCGCGTAAATTGTATACGTGGCATGTATAAAATCAAATTAAACTGGTTAAACTGTGGAACGTACTTCTTTTTAAGTTAAATTACAGAAATAAAATTTGTTGAGAAATCCTAACCCCTGATTCATGGACACTTGTTTGGTGAAATAGGATCACTAAGTAGATTTCATTTCTAACCGTCCAATAGATGTCCACTTATAACCGTCCAATAATATTACCAATCTGATATTCAGATGATTAAATCAGCCTAATTTTTGGTTGATGATGCATCCAAACTGAAACCATAATGCCTAGTGTGCAATTTGTACGTAGTTCACAAGTGCATGTGTATCATCCATCGCTCTGCCCGCGTATCAATTTTTTTTTTTTCTCGTTTTTATTGCGCTGTTATTCTTGTTGTACAGAGGAAAATGATTCGCCGAGCCGTCTACACTTTTTTACATTAGCCGTACATGAGGATGTGAATGACTAATCAGCACCGTCCATCTAATGGCCCTTGATGAATGGTAAAGAAATTTTACCATAGGTCCAAATTCTGTGTATGTGTGCCCCGCCTGATTATCATATTTGCCTATTTTAGATGAAATGGGATTGCGTACTGAGTTACTCAGCCCGCTATTATTGTACCGGGTAAACTCAATTGGGCCCACCTTGAATGTATGTAGTTTATCCACACCGTCCATCCGTTTTTTCATCTAATTTAAGAGGTTGGGCCCAAAATTAAAGCATATCCAACGATCAAGTGGATAATACCATAGGAAACAGTGGGGATAATGATTTCCACCATTGCAACCTTGGTAGGCCCCACAGTGATGTTTATTTGTCATCAAACCTTTTCATAAGATCGTACCGACATGGATGAATATGGCGTGGTCCATTCACACATTGAATATGTTTAATTTTTTTCTAAAGTCATAAAATTAAAATTATCTAATAAAATGGATGGACGGAGAGGATAAAATACATAAATCGTGTTGGACCTCACAGAGTTTACTGAGTACAGTTGGCGTATTGAGTTACTTGCTATGCAATCCGCTTTCATTTTAGATGCATGGATCCACCTAGGGGTGTACATCGAGTTGAGCTGAGCTGAGCTCAACTTAGCTCGGCCATTGGCTGACCTCAGTTCGAACTCTGCTCAGCTCGACCCTTGAGCCTGACTAGCCAACTCGGCTCAGTTCGATCAATAGCTCGGGCCAATTTAAGCTAAGATTGAACTAAGTTCACCTATACAACATTTTCACAAATACCTAAACTGCACCTTCAAAATCTCACTTAATATAAAACAATAACAATGATTTTACAAATATTTTATCAAACACCTTCAAAGCAACATAAAAATCAAGAAAAAAAGAATATTTGTTTCGTATACATATATTCCTTGCCACCAACCACACTTCGTAGGGTCATTACATCAAACATTTGGTGACTAATATCAGCATCAAAGTAATCGGGTCACCGATCTGGTTAAATTCGAGTTCAATTCGAGTTGGGTTTGATTCGAGTCAAGTCGAGCTGGGCAAGCTCGAACTCATTTTTAAGCTAAAAAAGTTAGCTCAAACTCAGCTTCGAGCCAAGTTAAAACGAGCTTTTTTAGTCGAGTCGTGCGAGCTAACCGACCTAGCTCGGTTCGTGTACACCCCTGGATGCATTTTATCATAGCGACGCTTGGCGTAGGAGGTAGGTTGTATCATGTATGGCACGCGGTTTGAGTGGATCTCTGACTGTGGGCCCACCTTGATGTATTAGCCTTACATCCACACCGTCCATCCGTTTTGAAAGCTCGTTTTAGTACCTATTTGAAAAAAAGAAGCATATAGAAGTGTAAGTTGGAACACACCAGAGGAAACAGTGGTGATTGAATACCCACCACTATTTCTAGTGGCATGGTCTACCTAGATTTGGATATGCTTAGCCACTATTTCCTGTGGCATGGTCTACCTGAAATTTGGATCTGCTTCATTTCTAAAAACATTCCCTAAAATGAGCCATCAAAATAGATGGACGGTGTGGATGTAAGGCACATACATTAAAGTGGTCCCAGATCCACGGACCTCAGTGGATCCAGGGATCCACTGGATCCGCGTCCGGTTGGATGAAAGCAGGGAAGTGGCTCATTGTTTGATTTAACTCGACGGAGAAATCTTGTAGCAAGGTAGTGCGGGCGCACCACAGCTTAAAGGCGTTTAGTGACCCTTCAAAAGTACACGTCACATAGTTTAAGGCAATCAAGACCGTCCAAAAAATCACACTGATAAAATAATATTAACGATTTTTTTAATCCTTCAAATTTGGACCACTCGCTATTTTACTTTTTACCATCCATGTGACCATTAATTAGAAATTAAAATCTCTTGGCCAATGTGATTTTAGAGATGGTCCATCCCTAACGGGACCCACTATATTCTTAACAGCTGTATGTCGGTGCCATATGTGAGTTCCCAGCAAAAATCGCCACGTGGAGTAATTACTCAGTTGCATAATGATTGGTGTACAGCACACCTAGACCGTCTCCGGACGCCGATTGGATACTACGCCTGCCTGTAGCTAGCTTGGAACGAACACAGCCACTGAGGGGCCACTGTGATGCATGGGTTTCATCGAGACCGTTCATCCACTTTTCCATATCATTTCAGGTTTATTTCAAAAAATGAGATAGATCCAAGACTCAAGTGAACCATACCACGTAAAGCAGCACTGAGGACATCCACCGTTGAAACCTTCCTACGGCCAACCGTGATGGTTAATTTCCATCTAACTTATTTATAAGGTCACATAGACTTGGATGAATTGAAGACACAAATATCAGCTTGATCCAAAACCATTGTAGCCCCATGAAGTTTTCAATGGTAAGTAGTTAATCTCCACTGTATGGTACACTTGACCGTTGGATCTAACTCAATTTTCTGATTAGATTCTAAATTGATATAAAAAAAAATAAAAATGAATGGACGTTGTGGATAGAATCTATACATCACTGTGGCCTCTCATAGACCTTGTATATTCCTAACTAGGGATGGGCTGGTTTGTACCCAATCCGCGTGAGATGATACGACGAGCTACTTTACGGTGATAGGTGATTTGGCATTTAGGACCGTCCATCCAGCTGTCCTTATTAAATGGAAAATGGCTCAAGTACACAAATCATGATCATAGCAGTCAGACCAGTGGCCTTCGGTGGAAAGCATATAACTCTCTGGTTCATCCAAGACCGTTCTTCTCGTGTGTCCCACCTTGGACTTACTATGCTTGAAATCTACTTGGATAAGATAATATCAACCTATCAGTCGATGGGACACGGATTGTCATTGTGAAAACTCTGTGAGGTCCACTGTGATTTGTGTTTTATCCACACCGTCTATCCGTTTTGCCAGCCCATTTTAGGGCATCAACCAAAAATTGAAGCATATCCAATGTGCAAGTGGACCACACCACAGGAAACAGTGGAGATCATGATTTCCACTGTCCAAGCCTTCCTAGGGCCCACAGTGATGTTTATTTGTCATCCAACCTGTTCGTAACGGACATAGACCTCAAAAAGTTACTATATGAGAGTTTTCAACACTAGGCTTTCAATCCCCACAATTTTTTGTGGTGTGATCCACTTGAACTTTGGATATGCATTTATTCGGTGCTTATGCTATAAAATGAGCTGAAAAAATGAATGGACGGCGTGGATAGAACATATACATCACCGTGGCCCCCATGGAGCCTAGACACCACGTAGCTTTGTGGCATTGGTGTCACTATACAATTCGTTGTGATACCCAACACTATCAATTATCTCATTTACCAAACCTCAGGCCTCACTTGTCAGACACTGTGATGGTCCACTGATCAGATGAGAGACTGAAATCGTGTCAATAGTAAAACGCCCAAGTTCCGGGGGCCGGCTGTATCTGATGCGCATCATCTAGTCCAGCCATTAGGTGAGAGCACCATTTGTTGGTCCCTCGGTTCGTTTTCTACCGTGCGGGCACACCAGATCCCATGTAGCATCTAGATCTAAATCAACCAGCTTTGACCTCAACCATCAAAATAAGTAGATATGACCAATATAACCATATTTGAGAAAATAGGTCTCTCAAATCTCTCACTCAATCACCTGTGGAAGTCTATAATGATCAAGTAACGATCAAAGGGTGAAGTTTTTCTTTTGAAGATGAGTTACTTTGTGATTTACGTGAGAAAGAACCTTAGAATACAATTGCTAATCAAACAAAAGAAAAAACTCACACTCGGTTACTAGCAATAACAGTAAGAATGCATCTCTTGAAAGAATTACTTAATATTGGATAAAGAACAAATTCAATGTATAAGCATAGACTTGGATTACAACTAAAGATTATGGCTAAGAATTACCGCTACTCCTAAGATAAGCTGAGATAAAAAGATAAATTGATAGATTTGATTGAGTGTCGTTAGTTGGTTTTTTTAAATGATCTCTGTTGGATTCCTCTGTTATTTATAGAGTTCTGTTGCAACATGTTCTTCCATATCCTTCTTCCATTACTGCAATGGTTACGGTAGTCGAAAAGCCTCTATCTATATCATTCTCTTATTATGTTTTCTTTTTGTGATTGTTTCTCTTCCACTTAGCCAAGCTTTGTTTCTCTCGGTCGTTACTCATCATTCAACCACACACGTCGATCGTATTTCTTTTAATAGTTGCTCACCCACGCTCCACTCGATCGCTCTCTGCATCTTTCTGTTTCGACCACTCGACCAAGCTTCTCGGTCGCATTCCATTTCCTGGCTTCTCTTGGCCACTCGATCTACTTTTAAACACCTCTCGGCCGTATTTATTAGATGCTTTTCAACTACTTGGTTTGTTTTTTAATATCTCTCAATTACTCATTGTCATGTTATTCTTTCAGCTGTGATTCCATAAAAAGCACTCCAACAATCCTTGGAGATCTTTAGTATATTATATCTTTCCATTGCTATAATACGTGTCATCTCCAATTGAATTTCTTAAGAATTGTCAACAATAGGGTACAACACCATTGTTGTTATTCAATCTAGACGCGTGGCTACACATGTTAGGAATGCTTGAAATTTGGTTAAATAAGTGCAATAACAAGCATACTAGAGCCGTGTTCAACTCAAATTAATTAAACAATACTTGTAACCCTAGGCACCAAACTAGCTAGATTATGATCAAATCTATAAAGATTGGCTTGATTGTTTAACCACCAATTGTGATAGCAATTAGGCAATTTTAAAATGAGAGAGTTGGTCCTTCTGAATAAAATCTGTGTATATAAATTAATGACTTTTCTTCTAATTATGATGATAGTATATTAGGTTTCTTAATTAAGCAATAGGGATTGGATAGAATTAAAAATAATGTTGGATTGCTGAATTTATTAATTAGAATTTTAAAGCAGTACGATCAATGAATGAAAATAAATTAAGCAGAGGAAATAATAAAATACTTACGGTGACTTGTGCTCACAAAATTATTATAGAAACTACCAGACGGTCATGGCATGAAGTCATTAAGATGTGATTGGAGATGTATCAAGTATGGACTCGATAATCTAGGGGATTCGATGATTAAGTTGTTGATATTTAATCCACTCCTAAATGTGTACTGCAATGATGCCCTGGATAATAATCAAGCTTAGCAAAAGTAACAACCCAAAACTTGTTGTAGCATAACTAGATAAAAGTATAGTCATTAGTTCAAGAAGATAAATTAATAAACATTCATAGAAGAAAACAAATAAATGTAGCATAAAATTATAAATGGATAAATTGATTGTCGTTGGCAAGGGTCATAAGCCCTTCTTTGAGTGTTGCTTTTATAGGTTTTTGAGAGGCAGTGGTTACGCGTAGATCTTGGTGATTTACGCGTGAATTTTCCAATTACAAAGTAGCCATATCTTATTAGGATTTAGAATGCTTGTTGTATAGTGCTTTGTATATGATCTATTTCTATTTCCACATGGTTTTCATTTTTTATGACTTCTGAGAGATTCTCATATGTCCATTGAATTTTTTTTCCTTTTTAGTTAATTCGGGGCAGCCATGTCTTGCATATATTGGACTATGAAGAATTCGACAGTAACAGGTCTTTTAGAAACTTCCTTAACACGCTAGGAATCACACGTGTCTTGTGCACGTCAATCACGTGCCCTGTGAGAGATGATCGCATTTTCGGGTGTACACGTGTATGGTTTTGAGCATTGGTTCATTTTGGCAAGCCACGTGTCTTCAAGAGATGAGCTTTGATAGTCTCTCTTAGCGTGAGTATTTTTCTCTTCCCATCTTTTCATATGAGTGTCCCGGCATGTATTGGCTTCTCGCCGTGGACTGCATTAAGCCAAGTGTAAACAATGGCCCCATGTTACTTTACATTCAGAGAATGAGAAGAGATGTTGCATCTTCTCAGCTTTTTACAAGAATGACACGTGACATGTGGCAACATAGGGTTAGTGCTCGGTCATCGTGCGTAGCCTCTAGCATAAAAATCGCTAGCCATTTATGGCTGGTGAATATATCAATGACATAGTCTTATATGATATGCATTCATTAGCAGAATGGACTTCTTCACTTGACTCCACTACAGCTTTCCTCTTTCACCCACATTCCAGCTCTCGATGTTATTTTCTTCTCCTCCAAGTGCTCGCGAAAGGGATTTCTAAAAGAATGACACGTTGTACGGGTGACATCTAAAGCTTAAGGGATTAATCACTATTATATATTTTTAAAAATGAAGAATCCCTCCCTTTTTTGGAAGGACGGTTAACTAAGAGAAGACTCAAAATTTTTCCTTTTTATTTTGTACTTTTTTAGTATTTTCTTGTAAGAAGTGAATTTTTTATAAGAAAGATTTCATGTAAGGTCGATTTTAATGGAATGAAATCTCTTTTTGGCACGAGGTCTCATTCTCTTCTCTTTTTTATTCTCTAGCTTGTTCTTTGATCGTTTCAGTATATTTTTATAAGAATTCTCACAGTGTAGGTACATATTTCTTTAAGGGCTTGTTTGATTTTCTGTTTTAATTATAATTACCTTATAAATAGGTAATGATTATTTACCTAGGTAATTATTTCATTTCTCTCAATGCAGAAACATTGACAACTTATTTTTTTAAGACTAAATTTGAGAAATTGAGAAATTCACAAAATAAATATAGAGCCCAACGTGATGTATGTGCGGCTTATTCACATTGTCCATTCGTTATGCCAATTAAATTTAGGACAAGTGTCCAAAAATGAGGTAGATCAAAAGCTCAAGTGGACCACACCACAAGAAACAGTGGGAATCAATTGCCTACCATTAAAAATAAAATAAAATTGGAGGCCCTAGAAGTTTTGGATCAACATGATATTTGTGATTCACTCTCATCCATGTCTATATGACCCTATGAACCATTTAGATGATGAATAAACCTCAATGCCAGTCTAGTAAAAGAAAACAACTCTTAACGGTGAATGAATTAAGGCTATTGTTTCCTTTCTTACGTTCCATTTGAGAGTTGGATCTACCTCATTTTCGGCTCATGCCCTAATATGTTTTGATAAAATAGATGGACAGTGTGATTACATCATATACATTTATGGTGAGGCCCACGTATTTAAGTCAACACTCTTGGACTGATTTTTAAGGTGGAATTACTCAACCATTTTCAAACATAGTGAAAAAGTAATAATTAGTTATTTACCAAAGATTTACATGTATCATGGAAAATCAAACTACCCTAAATAATGATCATTTATAGTGTTTTTTTTTTTTTCATGGCCTTCTAGATCTTGCAACAAATGGGGACCCCCCAATAGCACATTCTTTATAATGAGTGGTCCTTCCCAAGTCAGGGACCATTATCCAAATTTGGAGACTTTGGCACTAATGGTAAGTAATGTCTTCCAGCTCTTTCACCAAAGGACTGCCCTTTAATCTTTTTATTATAAGTTTTAGCTACTTTTGATTTATGAACTTTCAGAGAATCTAGAGATTGCATTCTAACGTGATTGAACTCTTCCAAGTTCCAACTCAATCTCCATTGAATCGGTAGACTCCATATCTAAGCCCAAGAGTGGATGGCCATGATTTGTTGATAATCTAATTTGATGTAATAGACCAATTAAAATGCAACTAAATGCTTTCAACATATATGCTATGATTAGATATACTGATCCATATGGTTAGATCATACTAAAAATATGTGGAATCATGATTTATTGTGCATATGTGCATGACCCATCATCATAACTATTGAATATATCATCCATCATACATATTTGATTGCTCAAAGTATTTTTCCCTAACCCCTTGCATCATGGACATCAATATGGCACATTTTGGTCACATCGGATCACACACGTGTGGTATCCACAAGCGTGGCACACACACTTGTATATGTACTCTCATACATGGGAAAGGAGGAGTACCTTTGTGAAACACACCTTCGGTCCTATGAATGGCTAGGGACCTTATCTTTTCGTCCATACGTCATTTAACAATAAGACTAATTTTAAAATGATAGATAAGTGTTTGAGTGGACAAGTTAGATTATTGTTATTAACTATGTAGGACCCACGGTGAATTGGCATGTGTATCAAATCACATCTAGATCCTAGCTCTCAAAACTCCCTAATATTACTCCAATTCCCAAATCCTCTCCCTCCGATCTCTCTTATATGCGTTACCAAAAGAGTACTTTTCAAAAAGGGCATGTGAAACCCTTATGGGTCATTTGGCACCATGGATTTGGGGGGATTTCAAATCCCCTGCTTGTTTGGCACCTTAAAGCAAATGGGGGTTTGAAATCTAGGGGGTTTCAAATTCCCTCAAAGAGGGGGTTTCAAATCCACAGTGAGAGCTCGGATTATATCTAAAATCCTTCCCAAAGTTACATGTGTAATATGTGTGTCACTAGACTATTAAACCATTGGGCACATGGCCCACTAATGATATCCCAAAATGCATCACTCAATTGCATCACTATAATTACTTTAATATAGTGATTAGTGTCGTCCAAACATTGTCCATTTAAATCAACTGTTAAAAATCGTTGGTTAGTCATTCAGATATGATCTTGTGTTTGTGGCCCATCCGAGAATTGGAATTTCATCATTTTCGAGTAAGGTATATATTTCAGTGGGCTTATTACAACCATTGTGTCAAGCATTACATATGTTTACTAATTAGAGATATTAAAGTTAATTTAGTAATTAAATTCCAACCCTTGTAAATATATCATGCATAGCTACTTTTAGATTAAAGTTAATTCCCAATCCAGGGTGCCAAACACAATAGGAGGATTTCAAATCCAGGGGGTTCCAAATCCACACTTAGGGGTGGTTTGGCATTGAGGATTTGAAATGATTTGAAGGAATTTGAGGGGATTTCGAATCCCATAGTTTGGCACCATAAAGTAACTGGGAGTTTCAAATCCCCTCAAAGAGGGGGTTTGAAATCCACGGTGAAAGCTTGGATTACATCTTAAATTCCTTCCAAGAGTTACATGTGTAACATGTGTGTCACTTGACTATTAATTTATTGGACACACGGCCCACTAATAATACCCTAAAATAATTAGATTATCAATTACATCACTATAATTACTTTAATACGATGATCAGCCTTGTCCAAACATTGTCCATGTAAATCAATGGTTAAAAATCATTGGTTACATGATTTTGTGCTTGTGGCCCATCCAAGACTTGGAAATTCATCATTTTTGGGCAAAATAACCATTGAGTCAAACATTACATAAGTTCATTGATTAGTGATATGAAAGTTGATTTAGTAATTAAATTCAAACCCCTATAAATGTATTATGCATGGATACTTTTGGATTAAAGTTGATACTGAATCAAGGGTGCCAAACACAATGGGAGGATTTCAAACCCAAGGGGTTCCAAATCTAGGGGGGTCCAAATCCACGCCCCCAAACAGGCCCTTAGGGGTCACTTGGCACGATGGATTTGAGGGGTTTGAGGGGATTTCAAATCTCCTGGTATGTTTGACATATAAAGCAACTAGGGGTTTCAAATCTAAGGTGAAAGCTCGGATTACATCTAAAATCCTTCCAAGAGTTGCATGTGTAACATGTGTGTTATTGGGCTATTAATCCATTGGACACATGGCCCACTGATGATATCCCAAAAAATCAAATTATCAATTGAATCACTATAATTACTTTAATATGATGATTTGCACCATCCAAACATTGTCCATGTAAATCAACGATTAAAAATTATTGGTTAGTCACTTGGATGTGATCTTGTACTTGTGGCCCATCCGAGACTTGATATTTCATCATTTTTAGGAAAAATAAATTTCAACGGGCTTATTACAACTATTATGTCAAACATTACACTAATTAGAGATATTAAAGTTGATTTAGTAATTAAATTCAAACCCTTATAAATACACTATCATTAGCTACTTTTGGATTATACGGGATTTTGAATTCAGGGTGCCAAACACAAAAAGAGGATCTCAGATCCAGGGGGTTCCAAATCCATGCTTCCAAACAGGCCCTCATACACTAACCATTTTCACAAAGAGAGAGAGAGAGAGAGAGAGAGAGAGAGAGAGAGAGAGAGAGTAATTGGATCCGGTGGGCCCTGTCCTTTCATCACACGATTTGAATGGTCCAATGTCATCCTTGTACCCAATTAAGGTATTCCTCTAAATTGGTTTGAGAACTAATAGCTAGATTTTTAAAAAATTATTAAGGAACTTTAGTGTTGTGGATCTTTTGCACCAACCGTTATAAAGCAAACGAGTACATCACATCATGGAGGGGACCCACACTGCCATGAGGCAGCTGTGTGGGCTACCACATTCTAGCCACATGAATAATTGTGTGAGTGCCACACGTTGTTCATGTGGCAGCGTCGTGGGTCCCACATGCTATCACTTGGGCAACCCTAGCAAGGGTCGCTACCATGTAGCGGTGCGCCCCCACATGGGCCATGGTTTAGATTTCCATAGGGGTATCTCCCTCTACATTTAGGGCCTGTTTGGACGGGCGAATCCCATGGGATTAGTAGGGATGAAATGGATTTTAAGGTAATGATGGTGGTGCCAGTTGAGTGGTTTAAGATCCATGGGATTGCTATATCCCGGGATTTTACCTTCCAATCCGTCCAACCAAGGGATGGGATCAATTTTAAGGTAATGACGGTGATGTCCGTGGATTGTTTTAAGATCCATGGGATTACTTATATCCTGGGACAAGTTCACCAGGTCCGTTTGGCTCGTCATGCATATTCCGTGATATTGTGATACCATCCCTCCTAATACCGTGGGATCGGTCTGGCCAAACAGGCCCTTAGTGGATCCCTTGTATTCCCCCAACATCAAATTATGAATTTTTTATGCAAATTACGTAAACAATGAATCCCTTGTATAATTTGTGTTTTGATATTGGTAATGGTCAATCCTAATATTTGATGTTGTATTATGAGATACATTAAACCCGGATCAAATTTTAGATCACATAGATTTGATGAATCTGAAACTGCATAAAGAGGATATTTTTTTAAAAAAAAAATTGATTTAAAAAATAAAAAATAAAAAAACTATATACATGCATGATCAAATCGCAAAATCATGTAAATCTATTCTTACAATTGGGACCACATAGATATAGGAATTATATCTAATTTATTGCTTCATATGGTTGAGATGGGACCCACCAGATGTTGGACTTTGAAAGTGGGCCCCACCACACTATGTATGCCAAAAGGCAAATCTTTTTCGATGATGAGGCATTATCTTGCTTTATTCTTGAATATCCTTGATAAATCACATATGAGAATCTAAATTTATGCTATAGATTAAGATTTGTGGACCCCACTTGAAAATGGAATGAAAATACAATTAATCTAGGAATGTAGATATGAACCATAAGGACGTGATGATGAACCACCTTGATCAGGGATAGAAAATTATGTGATGTGTAAATCTTAAGAGACGTGGGGATTCATCATCTCTTTGGATGGACCTTGCCATATGTGATCATGATCTCCTTTGGAGGGCCCCACCATATGATTTGAACCATAATGATGAATATAAGAAATAATCTTAATTAGAGAAAAATATGATTAGTGATTAATCTTATGTTTTTGGAAGGGCCCCATTTGATGTATCCTGACTAAGTGGGCCCCGCCTTGAAATTTTGAGTTAAGAATTTTTAAAAAAAAAGATTGGAATCTAAACTTAACCAAAAGTCGCCTAGATACAATATCAGGTAATAATCAAGTGATGAATCAGTGGGTCCCACCACTCTAAAAAGTATACCAAAGTGGGCCCATTGTCCATACTAGGATTCAACGGTGGATCTTGTTATCTAAGGTTAGTTTGAAATTTAAAACATAAAGGGACATTGATATGGCTATGATCTCCATGATCCCTAAGACGATCTTAGATCCATACCATGAAAATTAGAAAAAATGTCAAAATCAACAACTTGGACCATTAAAATTACAATAAGGCCCAATCCAACCATTCTTCAAAGGACTAATCACCCATTTTAAGGGTCTAACTTATGGAAAGTAAGATCTACTCGACCTAAACTCTAATTATAAGACCTTTAGATTCAAGTTTGAGATTAATCAAGAGATCCAGTGGTCAGATCAAATGGATCTTAGCAACTAAACCTATCTAAAAGCAAGATCTTGACCCACATGTAAGTTTTAGCTTTGATTGATGGTTAGGATTGTGGTAAAAACCACATATTATCAAGAAATGAGCCATCTATGGCATGGATCTAAGGTTTAGGGATTAGTTTAACCGATTAACAGTTAGATCATTGATTAATGATTGTCTTACTTATAATCTAAGAGTGTGAAGTGTGAACCCTAAATTAGTGTAGTACATTGACTAGTTGTTTTATTTTAGTTATGACTCAAAAGAAAAAAGTTTCTTGAGAGAGAAAACGTGAAAGCAAAAAAATCATCAAGGAGATAATAAAAAAGTTCAGATTGACAAGTGAAGAAGGGACATGTTGGGTAAGTTGTCATTTAGACATATGGATTTTCCCCTCTTCCATCTCATAGCATTTTATGTGCACATTTACATATTTTTCATAACTTATTGATATTTAAGTATGCAACTGCCTTAAGATTTGGTGATTGATGTAATTGTTGAGAGTACCAAATAACTCAGGGAGCAAGTATCGCTTAAATTCTCGAGTAGAGTTCCCACTGAAACCTGAGTTGGTGCCAATAGGGTCTCATCCTTAAACTGCGGTTAAGGTTGGAGGAGAAGTTTGGACAACTTTAAAGTGGGCCACTCATCGCCAAGTTATATGGTCACACATCCTGTGTGAGAAACCACAAGCCAACCTTGCATAGGAAGTGTGTACGCTCCTACATGTGATGGATTCGGGTAAGTCTCGGTTGAATGGGTGCTAGCAGATCGGACAATGTGCGCAGCCATGACCTTGGTTATTCATTTTATAAACTACATTATGTAAGTTGGCATACTAATGTGTGTGTGTGTAAAATGTACGTATATATCGTGTATCGTGACCTTATTATGAATCATGCATATAACTACATAATAGGCTGTTAGCTCATTTTATTGATGGGAAAACCATCGAGGCCTTAGAAAAGATTTGGAGTCTCCGCGAGTAGAATGGTGAGTTCGAGAAGCATGCTCTTGGAAATTAACTGTTAGAATAAATATTTCGGTTTCATTTTATTTATTAAATAATTATGTATGTCGTGGTTGGAGACCATCCAATAAGATATTGATAATTGAGTGTTTATGATTAGTGATGAATAATTACTTTGGTTATTTATAATATTTTTATCATTTTCATACCAAGTCACACCCTTGACTTAGTGACTAAGTTGAGTGAACTCGAGTTTCTAGAGATGGGGTGTGACAGTAAGCACATGCTGTAGCGATCCATGTTTCTGACAAGCTTTGCACCTCTTTGCATACTTTATACAGTGTTTTAATGTAGTTAACCAATAATGGTCATGCCTCTAGATGAGCTAGCACATTTTTTATCCGCTTGATGAGCTCCACATAAACATTTGTGTACTTCATCCTATGATAATCATAACTTTATCCGTTTCCAAACCTTTTAGGAACAATCCATTTGCTCCTTTATGATAGAGATCTTCGTTTAGGAGGAGATAATGTGGGGCAATTCTTCGAATAGTTTGATCAACTTGTTAGTTGGCCTCGTAAGGTAGTGAATGATCAATATTCTCCAGTCATCTTGCAAAATCTCTAGAAATTATCCATTGTCGCGTAACTAGGAGTAATAGTCTCTAGACCATAAAGAGTCTCTTGGTCAATCCGTCAAGTAGCCTGAGTCCCGTCGCAATTTGCGCTATTTCATTCGTATTGGCATTTTGTTCTGGGGGATGTATTTGACAATGACATCGTTGAAAGCAGAAATTAGATGCACGACCATCCAGAGTAAGGCATTAATCCACAACTTGAACACTTGTATAAACCAGGCTAACTAATTGATGACCAGTTGTGAATCTCCAATAATTTCCATGTTCCTTATCCCGAGTTCCATTAAAATTTCAATCTCGATAATCAGACCTCATATTTTGCCTAATTATTTGTACATTCAAACTCAGGCTGGAAAGTGTACTCTTCTCTTCTTCTTTTTTTGTTCAAGGAGATGATAACAATTATGACACTAAACAACCATTCTGTCCTTGATTGTCAAAGATTAGCCTCAAAGGGGTAAGGTGGATAGTGAGTATCCTGAGGATATTTGGCAGGATTTGATCATTTATTCTCAAACAAGTGTTCAACTATGAAATTAGCCAAAGCCTGACCCTTAATAGTCTTTTGAGAGACATACTTGAAGATGAACTCGGACAAAGCCAGAATCCACTTCCCAATTCTTCCTCTTAAAATTAGTCATGTAAGCATATACTTAACAAGGTCGGTCGAGGTAATAATATGAATCGTACCAGTGAGAGGGTAACGTTTGAGCTTGGTAGTGGTGCAATACAAAGATAAGTACAACTTCTTAATGGTTGAATATCGTTGTTTGGTATCATGAAAAGTTCTAAAGAGATAATAAATTGCCGACTTCTTTCTCTCATCATTCTCATGTACCAACAACAACCTGATTAATTCTTTGACCACCGCAACATATAGCCGAAACAACTGATCTTTTCATGGAGGGATCAACATTGGCAGCTTGATAAGATACTCCTTGATTTAATCAAAAGTGGCTTGGTGTTCCTTCTGCCATATAAACTCTTCTCCCACCCTCATCTTGACAGGTGGGGAGAAGGCACTTATCTTCAAGACCGAATTGAAAATGAATTAGTGTAAAAAGTTAATTTGGCCAATAAATCTCTAGATTTTTTCTTATTCTTTGGTGGTTGAGCTTTTAGAATGGCCCTGACTTTATTCTTGTCGACCTTTATTCCCCATTGATGAACAAGAAATCCTATGAAATTTCTTGCTAAGACCCTAAAGGCATACTTAAAGAGATTCATTTTGAGTTTTTGACTTCTCATTTGCTCGAACAATCTTCTTAAATTTACCAGATGATCTCCATGGTCGGTTGATTTACCACAACATCGACATTATATACCTCCATGAATTTGCCAATCACGTTCATGGTCATCTGGTATGTTGTTCTAGAGTTTTTAAGTCCAAAAGGCATCATGACCTAACAGTAAGTTCAAATCACCCCAGGTCATCTAAAGGTCATTTTGTGGAAGTCTTTAGCAACAGTGTAAATTTGATTGTATCTCAAATGGATGTCCATGAATGACATTATTTTGTGTCCAATGGCCCTGTTCACAAACTTGTTGTCAGAAAAATATGTCTAAATTCTTCTGATGCTCGACCGGTCGAGGGGGTTGCTTGACCAGTCGAGGCCCGTTCAACTCAAAGTCCAGCGAACAAGTTTTTTGGAGTTCCGTGGTGCTCGACCAGTAGAGAGTCAGGCTCGATTGATTGAAGGGGTCCTTCGACCAGTTGAAGACCTCCGAATAGTCGAGGGTTACGCAGATGCTTCGCGAATTTTGTGCGGACTGCGTAAATTTGAGACGGTTTCAGAGAGGTACGTAAGTGGAGTTTCCTAAACTATAAATAGGAGTCGTCAGGGTCTTTCTAAGTAATTCTAAGGCTTTCTAAAGGGGTTCTTAAAAGGGTTTTAAGGTTTCTAAAGGGTGTAACAAGGGTGAGATTTGAGGTTGTTCGAATCGGGTAAGTCCTCTCTCTTTGTAATTTCTATTTTTATAGTGAAGATCTGTCGTTTTGAGCCGTGGTTTTTTCCCGCAAGGGTTTTTTATGTTAAATCTTTGTATTCTCTTGTGTTTACTTAGTACTCTTAGATTGTTATCCTAGATCTAGATCTATGTGATTCTGCAGCACAAATCCCAACAAGTGGTATCAAAACCAATCGTTGGGACACAGATCTGAATCTGTAGGATTAGCAATAATGGGAAGTACTAGGTATGAGATTAAGAAGTACTAAGGGAAAAATAACTATGATTTATGGAAGATCAAGATGATCAGTTCCTTAATCAAGCAAGGCGAGGATGGTGCTCTTGAGACGAAAAAGTCTAGTATGATTGATGATGAATGGAATACTTTTGATAAGAAGGCCTTATCCTCAGTCCATTTTTATCTCACCGATGAGGTTCTCTATAATGTTTTGAGGGAGAAAATTGCGGGTAGTTTATGGCAAAGTTAGAGGATATCTATGCGAAAAAATTCTCTAAAAATTGCCTACACTTGAAGTGGCAATGGTATAACTTCAAGATGGAAGAGGGTAGGATCTGGAGGCTCACATCAGTAACTTTAATAAATTAGTTTGCAAATTGCTGGATATAGAAAAAGTGATGAAAGATGAAGAACAAGCATGTATGTTGGTGAATTCTCTTCCGGCATCGTATAAGTCATTCGAGGACGCAATGTGCACAACGAATAAAACCCAGAGTGTCGACACTGTTATCTCAGCCCTTTAAGGGAAGGCTATGAGAAAGCTTAACGTCGACATGGAGATATCTTCTGATGCACTGCTTACAAGGGTAAGAATTCTAAACAAGGTACAGGTTCTTCAAGCTCTAGATCCAAATCTAAGAGTAAGGGCAAAGGAAAGGTAAAGTACTGGAACTTTGGGATGGAAGGACATGTGAAGAAGGATTGTAAAAATCTTAAATCTAAGAGAGAAGAATCTGAGGCTTCGTACAGAGAGGCCAACGCTGCCATATTAGATGGATCGAGTGGATGTAATGGTGATGTTTTATCGCATGATGAATGGCCATAAGATGATCGTAGGGCGAGTGAATTATTGATGTAGGCGGGTCGCGGGCTTTCATGGCCAAGATGGATCGAGGAAGGCCTATTTGAAGTGATTCGGACAATCGGACCTTAGATCGGGCGTATCTCGCAATCCGAAATGAGTTACCTTACGTAAAATATATGATTTTGGGGTAGAGCGAGCTACTTTAGCGAACCAACCCTGCTATGCCGGGTTACGCCGAATTGTGAAAAACCCCTAGATCGACGCGTTTCCTATTTTAATTTCGTTTTTACTATAAATAGTAAGTTTTAATTTGATTATAACTCTTCATCCGTTGGGCTTTAAGAGTTACGCCCAACGTGAAAAGAGCTTAGAATAATTAGGAGAATGGTTTGGTGAAGCCAAATAAGATACTTATTATTTTTGGTCGAAAACCTTGCGCGCTAGTAAACATTACGATCGTCTATAAATAATAAGTTTACTATTTATAATAAGTCGCGGATTCTAGGAGTTTGAGTTGTAGTTTGATTCTGATTTCTTTCCCATTGCTTGGTACCGCTATTTAAAGGGTTGTGAACTCGTTTTTATTGATCAATTAATCAATTTCAAATTTATTAGAATTTATTTCTATTTTCTACTTTCTTTCCTCGTGGATTCGAGTTTCCTCGTGAGGAGTCCAGAGAAGCTCTGTGGATTTGGAGTAGTTATCCGCATCATGTTCATCCCTACGTCAATTATAGACACAGGGGCATCCTTTCACATAAATCCTCATCGGAGTTGGTTCACCAGCTACAGGGAGTACAATGGTGGACAGGTATTTATGGGCAATGACAGTGACTGTAATGTTGTGGCTGTTGGTACAGTGCGCAGCAAGATGTTTGATGGGATAGAGCGTACCCTGACTGATGTGAGGCACGTTCCTGACATGAAGAACAATCTAATTTCTCTTAGTGTACTTGAGGCAATGGGCTGCAAGTTCACAAGTATTGATGGTGCTCTTAAAGTAGCTAAGGGGGCGTGGGTAATCATGAAAGCGTAATGACTCGATGATGTTTACATGTTGGTCAGGAGCACTTTAAAAGGTAGAGCTGCAGTGGCTATAGAGGATTCTACCTCTGCACATGTGTGGCATGTTGGGCATGACCACATGAGCAGGTAGGGCATGAAGGTTGAGAGGCGCGGATGAGGATACAAAGCAGGTGGAGCAGCCACCTGTCAGAAGAATCACACGGCATAATCACATGATATCGGCGATGCATGCACGACTCCAATATCATAGGGGATCTGTCTTCTATTCAGATGGCTCTAGGTGAATCTGGTGTTGAGAAGTAGAAGGTGACTATGGGCGATGTGATGGACTTGTTGTACCAGATCGACACATAGGAGCTGGTAAAACTTCCAATGAGCTGGGAAGCAGTTGAATGCAGGTGGATCTTCAGGAGGATATAGCATAGATACAGAGCGAGGTTGGTAGTGAAGGGTTATGCTCAAAGAGAAGGGATCAGCTTCTTAGAGATATTCGTGCTGACGGTATAGCAGGTGTCTATTAGATCTGTGATTGACGCTGGTTGGCCAATGTGATCTTGAACTGGAAAGGATGGATGTGGAGTCTGCACTTCTGTAAGGAAAATTGGAAGAGCAAATCTACATGAAGTAACTAAAGTGGTTCGAAGTTAAAAGGGGCTGAGAAAAAAGTTTGCAGGAGGTCGTGGTATGACCTGTCGCCTAGGCAATGGTTTAATTTCTTCATGGTGAGTCAGGAATTGTATGCTGATGACATGTAGATCGTCAATTATGACATGTCTAAAATCAATGTACTGAAGACTCGGTTAAGTGGGACATTCAGCATGAAGGATCAAGAGCTGCAAAGATGGTTCTCAGCATCGAGACTGAAAGAGGAGTAGGCTTTGGTTATTTCAGGTAGAATACCTTGGATAGGTATTGATCAAGTATGTGATGAACCAGACAAACCTGAAGAGCGTTTACTACGCGCCTCTTCTTAAGTTTTCCTAAGGACATGTCCCAAAACAGGTGAGGAAAAACAGGATATATCTCATGAGCCTTATTCAAATGTGGTTGGCAGTGCATGCCATGGTCTGTATTAGACCAATTATTTCACTGGCTATCAGTGTTGTGAGCAAATACCCCGGCAAGCAATATTGGGTAGCAATAAAATGGTAAGAAGACCACGTCTGTTGGGAAGACATGGACAAAGTTAGTTAGGTATGTGGATTCAGATTACGCAGGCAGTGTAGATTCTAAAAGGTTGACTTCAGGTTACTCGTTTATACTAACGGGTGGAGTAATTAGTTGGATGTCTATGTTATCCAACGGGTGCTTGAGGAATGAGGCATAACTCTGGAGAAGATTTATACTAGTGTAAATCTGGAAGACATAATTATCAAGGTCGTTCCTGCAGAGAAGTTCAAGTTCTATGCAACTTCTCTGGGCTTGGCGATGGCGTAAAAGGAGGACGGATTATGCACAAGAAGCTATGATGTGATGCAGAGATAAGAGAAGAGGTCAAAGAACTACTCGGCTGAAAATTGAAGACTGGTAAAAATTGTTGTCAAAAAAAAGATGTCTAAAATCTTCTAATGTTCGACTGGTCGAGGGGGTTGCTCGACCGGTCGAGGCCCGTTCGACTCGAAGTCCAGGTGCTCTACCAGTCGAAGCCCTCCTTTGACTAGTCGAGGGTTACGCAGATGCTGCACGGATTTTGTGTGTACTGCGTAAATTTGAGACAGTTTTAGAGAGGTGTGTAAGTGGAGTTTCCTAAACTATAAGTAGGGGTCCCTAAGGTCTTTCTAAGTAATTCTAAGGTTTTCTAAAGGGGTTCCAAGGGTTCCTAAAAGGGTTTTAGGGTTTCTAAAAGGTATAGCGAAAAAAATGTCTAAAATCTTCTGATGCTCGACCGGTCGAAGGGGTTGCTCGACCAGTTGAGGCCCGTTCGACTCGAAGTCGAACGAACAAGTTTTTTAAGGTTCCGTGGTGGTCAACCAGTCGAGGGTCAGGCTCGACCAGTCGAAGGGGTCCTTCGACTAGTCGAAGCCCTCCTTCAACTAGTCGAGAGCTACGCAGATGCTACGCGGATTTTATGTGGACTGCGTAAATTTGAGACTGTGTAAGTGGAGTTTCTTAAACTATAAATAGGAGTCCCTATGGTCTTTCTAAGTAATTCTAAGGCTTTATAAAGGGTTCTAAGGGTTCCTAAAAGGGTTTTAGGGTTTCTAAAAGGTGTAGAAAGGGTGAGATTCGAGGTTGTTCGAATCGGGTAAGTCCTCTCTCTTTGTAATTTCTATTTTCATAGTGAAGATCTGTCGCTTTGTGTTGTAGTTCCCGCAAGGGTTTTCCACATTAAATCTTTGTTTTCTCTTGTATTTGCTTGGTGCTCTTGGATTGCTATCCTAAATTTAGATCTGTGTGATTCCGCAGCACAAATCCCAACAAAACTAACATACAATCGCCATTAAATATTCATTTGTTGGGGTTACCAAATTGAGATTTGAAGTCTATACAAACTCTTAGCTTTCCATTCTTCTTTATTACTAGCATAATATTTGAGATCCAGTCGACATACATAATTGGTTGGATGAAGTTGGCCTTTAGTAATTGTTCAATTTCTTCTTTCGCTTGTAAGGTGACCTAAGGGTCATCCTTCTTACAGGTTGTTTGAACGACTTAAACCTTTCTTTTTACTGGAAGATTATGTTCTACCACATCTTTGTATAGGTTGGGCATCTCATAATACCCTCAAGCAAAACAATCAGATAATTCCTTTAGGAGTGAAATCATCTCCAGCTGGGCTTGGGTTCCATTATTGCACTGATATAGGTCGGTAGTTGGTCTTTTATTGTGCCAAGATTTATACCAAGTAACAGATCTTGGACGTCGGACTTGGCATCGTCCATCTTTGCATGTGCATGCTCTAATTCATGGAAAGCCACGTTATCTTTGATAACCTCGTCCTTTTCCAGCCGGCATTTTGTAGTGTTGATGTAACATCCAATGTGATCTCTCGCATGCTTGAGATAGTTTTCTATTTATGAAGGGCAGTTGTAGTTTCAGTTTCTTTGTTTATCTCTGCTCCGTTAGGTTTTTTTTTTGACAAAATATTTTATTGGCGGCCAATATATGATTATCACATTCGACTTGCTTGGTAATTCCTGCATTAGAGTGGTAACACTGCTAATTAGGGAGTCGAGCTCTAACTCAGATTAAGTTGATTTCACTATATTAATCAAGGGATCAAGGTCCAATTCAGCATTTGTTGCTGTAGTAATCCCTGGCAGACGATTGTATTTGTCACGGTCGATAAATCGCAATAGCACAATTTGCCCATCATAGGACACCTTGGGTGTTTGTAATCCCACTGGAAAAGCTAAGGACCATGACTTCGGTTAGCATTAAATCTCATGACATTTTTCTAAGCTTACAAACCATAGTCATTGCAGTCAAATGTGGGTGAAACATGAATCCAAAATAGCAACGGTAAAATTTAAGTGATGTGACTGCACACCATTGCAAAAGTAAGTTTTCATTACCCATTTACAACCATTTACCATTGTAATTGAAAAGTCAAACCACCCTAATGTCTCAAGCTAGTACCCAACTTATCTAGCAAAAGAAAAGAAAATAGCAAAATGGATCACTTATATTTTTTTAAATAAAACTGATTGGACCATTCTTTTAATTTGCTTTTTCTATGGCTTATTCCACTACCTATTTAACCATAAGCTTTTTTTAAAAAAAAATTCCATCATTATTTTGATGTCCTTGGGCCATATGTATAAGATTCTAGAATATGAGAGGCTTTTAAACACCAATCATCCATTATGTGGTCCTGCATATATGATATGGGTGGACCTGATTTGTGCATTACCTACCTTGGAACATGTAATCTAAAAGAATGGCTCTACCACATTCCCTTCCTGCCCCACATCATCTCCTTAATTTGAAAATGAAGAAAGGGAGCCCTAGGATACTCATGCAGTGTGTGACAGTTGATACGCAGGCACTTTGAAATTATACATGTGACATATATTAACTGGGGTTAAAACCACTAAATTGGGGGAAGCTACTGTTGCCTGTGTCCTAAAATCAGATTGGTCAAACAATCCTAACCGTTATTCACAGGCACTTCTTTGCTGAATTAGGAATATTTTAACTGTCCAATTAATGGCCACAAATCATATAATTAGATAATCAAATTGGCGAAATTTCTTGTTCATGATACATCTAAACCAAGATCCATAATCTCAACTGTTTGAGTCAAATTACTTGAATGGCATGCATGCAACTCATGAGTAATTCCAAGTGTCTGCGTATCATCCATCACACTCTGCTAGAGGTATCAAAGTTAGGGATGTCATTGGGCCGGGTTGGCCCGCCATACTTCTAGGTTTGTCCTGAGTTGGAGCATCAAGCCGGAGGGTTGGATTCGGCCTCAAAATGTAGGCCCATTTATATACTGAGTCTGGCTTGGACTATATGCAAACAGCCCGTAGCCCGTCCCGGCCCAGCCCTCTCTCTAAATTGAAGCCCATTCAATAAATGAGCCGGGCTTGGACCTAGTACAACAGCTAATCAGGCCAGCTCAATTCAGCCCATTAGTGCTTCCAACAGCATTTTCGTAACATTTTGAAATTAAAATTCTTCCTTTTTTATTTCTCTATAGCAATCTAGCCCCACTCCCACCTGCCTTCTTCGGCTCTCTTCATTTCAACTGTTAAACTATGATTTGGTTTTCAATATGCTTGATTTTCGGCCGCAGAATAGAATATAAGGCGCACATGGGATAGTAAATCATGGTGTTAATTTTAAATCTACCCTAACGTCTTGTGGGTCACCTCGCGTTACACCTAGGGCCAAAAAGCAAGCTTGTACACCACAACAACCCGTCTACTAGGTTGGCCATTACAAACATTAATTTTTGTAAAACACGGCAACAACCATCCAAATTAATGTTTGTGATGGCCAACCCAGTAAACGGGTTGTTGTGGTATATAAGCCTGCTTTTTGAACCCTAGGTGTAACGTGAGGTGAGCCACCAGACATTAATGGTAGATTTAAAATTAACACCATGATTTACTACCCCATGTGCCCCTCATATTCTATTCCACGACCGAAAATCAAGCATATCCAAAACCCAAATCATAGTTTAACAATTGAAATGAAGACTGTGGGAATGAGTTGGGAGCGCCGAAGAGGGTAGGGGGAATGGGGTTAGATTGCCATAGAGAATTAATAATAATAATAATAAGAAAAAGAAGGAAAAACAAATAAAAGAAGAAGAATTACCACCATGGTGGGGGAATGGGGTTATAAGCCTGCTTTTTGGACCATAGACGTTGGGGGTAGATTTAAAATTAACACCATGGTGGGTTGAACTCTTTTCCAAGTTGCATTTAAATCACTCCTCTACCAGCATTATGAGGATCAATTACCAAAATAATGCCACTTCTCAAGCATTAATTGCCACTTTAAATTACACGAATTGGTACCACAAAGACTCTCACCTCTGACTTTTTATGGGCTCACCCATACATGTATGTAAGATCCACTCCGATCATTAGATGTGTAATCCAGTGATAGGCCCAAAGCTAATAAATTACGCTACTTGTGATTCAGATGGGCCACACCAATGGAAACAATTAGGAGAGAGACATCTACCCTTGATTTTTACGGGGCCCATCCTAACAAAACTATGAAATTCATTTCAGCCATTAGATATCACACCAAAAGTAAGCTTAGGTCCCAAAAATCAGGTCCATGCATGATTCATGTGAGCCACGCTAAAGGAAATAATTTAAAGGGTGAACATTTCCATATACATTGTTTCCTTTTCATTCGTGTGGTCCACTTGAACTAAGGATGGGAGTGAAATTTAAACCTTGAAATGGGGTGACATACCTGATGGTAAGGATTGATTTTATATTAACACAACGATGGCCCACCCCAAGCTGTGGCTCCTTTTCCATGCCAAAATGAAATTAGTTTGGTGAAAACATTTATTTACATTAATTAAGAGGAAAATTTTTCACTAAATATATGACTAGTTGGACAAAAATGCAATGTACAAGTAATTGTATGTGAGCTTTATTCTATATAAATATAATATTATATAATTAAATTATAACTCAGGCCGAGTAAAGTTCAAGCTGACCTTCAAGTCGAGACCTTCAAGTCGAGTAGAGTCAAACACAACTTGGAATTCTTTCGAGCTTAAAAAATCAGCTCAGCTCGCCCTCGACTTCAGCCCAACTTAGAGTCGAGCTTATTTGAATCGAACCAAGCAAGTTAACCGAGCTAGCTTGATTCGTTTCAGCTTTACATGGAAAGACAGAGGACTGGTCGTCTAACACATAATAGAGGTGTGGGCCACCTGATTTTCAAGACATGCCATGTTTATGGTGGGGCCCACATGACACGGTGGTGGCCAGAAATCATAGCGGCATGCTATAATTTTAATAAGTCAACTGAATGGTTTGGATTTCTCTAATGTCGAATCAAGTGATTTTGGCCCCACACCAAAATTGTGGTTTGCAATCTCCAATACATATGGCCCCTCTTCCCAAGTACCAAGTGCACTTACTCATTCTGCTTCACGTGACACGTGCGAGATCCAAGCTGCTGATCAGGAGGACCCACCATGCAGATTCCATGGGCAAATGATCAGCTTTCTCCACTCATCAGATGACTTCACACGTGCATAAGGAATGGGCTCATTAAAGTATTGATCGTTGAGCCATAGTCAGTGTACTTTTGGATCCATCAAACGAACGGCTTGGAACTACAGGGTGGGGCCACAATGATGAACGGCTTAGATCTCACGTGGTGGCAAGTCTGGTGGCCAGTACACAAGTCTGGGCCATCTTGATGTATGTGACTACATCCACACCGTCCATCTGTATTGGAAGCTCATTTTAGGGTATGATTAAAAAAAATGAAGTATATCCAAATCTCAAATGGACCATAGTACAGGAACTAGCAAAAGACCGTTAAAAACTTATTGCAGGCCACAAAAGCTTTGGATCAAGATGATATTTGTGTCATCTCAGGTCCTTGTGACGATATCAATAGATTGAATGGCAAATAAACATTTCGGTGGAATCCATGAAGTTTTAATGGTAGGGATTCAATCCCAACTATTTTCCTGTGATGTAGTCTACCTAAGATTTGGGTCGGCTTCATGCCTTAAAATGAGCTGCCAAAATGGTTACATTGTGTGGATTAAGGCCCGCTATGATGTGTATGACTACATGCACAACGTCCATCCATATTAGAAGCTCATTTTAGAGAATGATCCAAAAAATGATGATGACCCAAATTCTAAATGGACCATAGTACATAAAATAGTGATAATTGACCATTAAATATTCCGGTAGCTAATAAATATTCGGGTGGAATCCATGAAGTTTTCAATCACGACTGTTTCCGTGGTGTGGTCTACCTAAGATTAATTGGTAGGACTTCATTTTTGGAATAATGCCTTAAAATGAGCTGCCAAAATGGTTGGATAATGCCAATTTAAGGCACATACATCATTGCGAGCCCATAGTCAAGGGGTCCTGCCCACCTCAATGGATTCCGGTCCACCAAAGTTGCGCCCACAAGTGGGGTCCACTTTTTGTTAATGCATTCTAATTGTACAATCCTAGCCATTGATCAATTGATTTTTTGGGTGTTAATAAACTGAGGCCGTATTAAATAAATTATAACCTTTCATTCGGAAGCCTTGATAACATCTCGTATCTTACTGGTCCTATTGAGAATTCATCTCATAGTGGTTAAATGAAATAATAAATGTACAAAATCAAATATCAAAATCAAATTTTAGATTTTTCTTCATCTCACATCGCTTAGAGATCGGAACTTTTTTGGGATCATAAACTCTATTGTAGATAGCTAACTTACATGAAGAAAAGAGGGAGAGAGAGAGAGAGAGAGAGAGAGAGAGAGAGAGAGAGAGAGCTTGGATTGCGTCGCGCATGTGTGCTGGTGCACACGATGGCTTGGGCAATGAGGGTGAGTGGCTAAGTGGTTGTGTTGATGTAAAGGCATTAGTGGCACACTTTACACTTCACACATGCACATTATGTCACGAGTAGTCACTCCCTCACGACCTAGCATGAATTGTCGCAAGATGGTGCGATCGCGATGCGAGAGGTGCGAAGTGTGACTGAGGCCAGCTTATATTAGTTTCTAAAAACAATTTGATCTATCATTCGTAGAGAATAGCTAGAAACTAACATTGTTTAATGCCAACAGTTCGAAAATGGCCAGCCATTCAATGATCCAAATGGTCATATTTTTAATCTAATGGTTAGATCATGGATCCAATAGTCTTGAACGTTTGGATTTATGAGCCAACGGTCAAAAACAATTTTGTAATGTTCTTATCTTTAATGGCTTCATGTGCAATGCTTTATTCCCTCCATCTATATCAACCGGACCCCTCTAAGTCTAGAGCATCAAAAAATAAATCGATCTCCTTTACAAGAAAACAAAGTTTATCTTTTCTAAGATAAGTTTATAACACACTGAGTACTCGAACTCATTGAGTTCTGAGTCATTATATTCACTAAGTCAGCTAGAAATAGTGACTGCATTAGCTCAGTTCCTAAGGTGGTTCCTTCATGATTGTTGCACGCAGCCAGCAGGATTAAACATGCTTGTCGTATCTTGGAAGCAATTTGCCAACAACCCGCCAACGATCTTTAATCACCAAGGAAAGGCAGTGAATCATGCCTTAAGGACAACGTACCTGCTTTAGCATATTTTATTTTCATTTTTTCGGTATCCAAACTATTAATTTCATAAATTTCCCAGTAATATTCAAGCATGATTGGATATGGATGCCAAAAGTATCACACTAATCAAGCTGATGAACCAATATCTAATAAGACTTGACTGGTTCAACGACATTAACTTCATCATGTGGCAAGATAAGTTGAAGTTCCTTTCTACCACCCTGAAGATCTACTACATCTTGTACCCAAACCTACCACCACTTCTAGATGCGATTGATAATGATTCTACAAAACAGATCGCCATAAGATCCAAGCAACAAGAAGACGAGCTGTCATGTTGCGGTCACATCTTGAATGCCCTGTCTGTCCTTCTATATGACTTGTACACAGGAACAACCTTCCTCAAAGAAATTTGGAATGAATTAGAATTCAAGACGAGGATGAAAAAGAATGTATGAAGAAATTTCTTATTGTCAACTACTTTAAATTCACAATGGTAGACAATAAGCCTCTACTGGTATATAGATCCAAGAATTGCAATTGATCGTTAATAGAATAAAAGCCTTAAACATCCCTGAATCCTTTCCAAGTACTTGGAGCTATTATAACTAAATTGCCTTTAATTTGGAAAGATTACATGAACAAACTACTATATAAATTTGAAAAATTAACCTTGAAATAGATTCAAAAACATTTTCGAATTGAGAAAGAATCTCGCAACTAAGACAAGAAAGATGATACTAATGGTGCATCCTCATATAGGGTGAATACAGTAGAAAATTTATTTCATAACAAGAATAACCCTGAAAATAATGAATCTTTAAAACCCAAGATGATAGAAAATTTTAAAAAGTTATATATTTAACAAAAAATTCAAAGGGTCTTGTTATGTCTATGGAAAGACCAAGTATTTCGCTTGAGTCTATAGGGACCGCAAGAAGCCTAATAAAGAGGCTAGTAAAGTGAAAGACTACATAGTCGAAACGATCGTTGAAGTGAATATGATTCAAGGAAAAGCCTCTGGTTGGTGGTATAATACAGCTGCCACAGTCCATGTATGTTATGATAGATCTGCCTTCAAAACCTATGAAGACATGACCAATGGTTAAGAGGTTCAAATTAAGAATGAAGGTCGGTCGATGAAGAAACCATGGAACTTATGTTTACCTCTGGAAAAAAATCTTTACCAATGTGTTGTACGTATTAGACATCAGGAGAAACTTAGTTTTAGGGGATATTTTTGGTAAACCTCGAATCAGGGTAGTATTGAATATGGCAAGTTGAACTTGTCAAATAATGAGAATTTTATTGAAAAATAGTATGCTTATAATGAGATGATAAAGTTTTTGCTTAATAAAAATAATTCTTCTTCTTATATAATTAAGTCTGTATCCTTATGACATGGTAAATTAGCATAAATAGGTTATAGTATCATAATACTCATGGCTAAGAATGACTTAATCTCGTATAATGAAAGTAAGAACAATAAATGTGAAGTGTGCATAAGGTCTAAGATGACTAAGAAATAATTTCGTAATATTGATAGATCATGTAAAGTGTTAGACCTAATGCACATTGACATATATGAGTTAAATGACATTCTTATTAAAGGAGGTAAAAAATACTTCATAATATCATGGATGATTATTCTAGATATGTTTGTGTACCTATTAAAAATAAAATAAAAAATGAGGCATTTAATATTTTTAAGATTTACAAATCCGGAGTAGAAAATCAATTGAATAGAAAAATTAAGATTCTCCATAGTGACTGAGGAGGAGAATACTTCTCTAATGAACTTTTTAGCTATTATGAATAACATGATATAGTTCACCAATGCACAACACTTTACACACCACAACAAAATGGTGTGGCCAAGAAAAAACAAAACCTTAGTAGAAATAGTCAACTTAATGATATTACAAGCAAAGTTGTCATTTAGTTTATGTAGAGAAGCACTACTAGCAACGTGGCATGTTATGAATAAAATTATGTCTGAAAAGACTAAGACCTTTCCATATGAGATATGGAAAGGAAAAAAACCAAACTTAGGATAACTTAAAATGTGCGAGTGTCTCGCGTATTGCATAACACTTGATCTTAGGAGAATCAAGTGGGACCTAAGGCTGTTAAATGCGCCTTTGTGGGTTATGCATAAAATAATAATGCATATATACTCTTAAACTTAGAATTTAAAGATGTAAAGTTCTTTAAGAATATGCTATCTATGGAAACAAAGGATAACAAGATCCAAACTTTTAATAATGATCTTATAGGAGGAACTTAACAAAAGGTTGAAGCTCCTAATGAACTTTATAGAAGTCAGAGGCTAAGGGTAAAAAAGAGTATTGATCCTGATCAGATAGACTATCTGCGTATCTTATTTTATCTTGTTGATGATGATAAAGAAAATGCTATTAAGAAGATACCTATAGTTTTATTATAAAAGATGACCCTAAAACCTTTAATGAGGTAAGGTCTTCGAGACACTTTGTTTTTTATTAATGAGTCCAGTAATGATTAGGGGTGTACACGAGTCAAACTGAGTTAAGCTTGGCACAACTCGACTTGGCTCGGCCACTAGCTGACCCTAACTTGAACTCTGCTCAGCTCGATCCTCGAGCCTTACTGGCCAGCTCGGCTCGGCTCGGTTCGGTCAACAGCTCGGGCCAGTTCGAGTTGAGAGCCAAGATCGAGCCTCTATGGCATTTTCACAAACACATAGGAGTGCACTTTCAATTTCTCATTGTATGTAAAATAATAGCAGCTGTTTACAAGGATTTCATCAAACACCTTGTAGCAACATCAAAATCTAGGAAAAATGGTATTCGTTTCATATACATACCTTCCTTGCCACTAATTGACACTTCATTAAGTCATTTCATCAAACACTTAGTGAGCAACATCAATATCAAAGTAACCGAGTCACCGAACTGGTTTGATTTGAGTTGGGGATCGATCTGAGTTGAGTTGAACTCGGGCAAGCTCGAACTCGGTTCGAAATTTTTTCGAGTTCAAAAAATCAACTCGACTCGGCTCGAACTCAACATCGAACCAAGTCGAATCGAGCTTTTTCAAGTCAAGTTGAGCAAGCTAACCGAGCTAACTCGGTCCGTGTACACTCCTAGTAATGATAATGATGGACTCAATTATATCAAACAAAATATGAGAACTAGTAGATTTACCTCCAGGTTCTAAACTTATAGGGTGCAAGTGGGTTTTCAAGAGGAAATACTACAATGATGGTATTATCTAGACCTTCAAGGCTTGATTAGTAAAAAAATGATTTCGTAAGAAAGAAGGAATTACATTAACACATGTTCAATTATGACTAAAATATCATCGATTAAGATTTTATTTGTATTGACATCAATACATCACTTTTGCATCCACCGAATAGATATAAAGACAACTTTCCTTAATGATGATCTCAATGAGAAGGTATACATGGAGCAATCAGAAGGGTTTTTTTGCTAGGAAATGAAAAGAAAGTATGTAGGCTTATTAAGTCATTATATGGATTAAAACAAGTACCTAAACATCGGTATGAAAAATTTGATTCAAAGGTGTTATCTCATTGCTCCATGCATAATGTAGTTAATAAGTGCATTTATTCTAATGTTTATAGTGATTGCATTATTATTATATGTTTATATGTTGATGACAAGCAATTATCAATAATATAATGAAAGAAGTAACTGAAATGGAGAGGTTTCTCTCTTTTATTTTCAAAATAAAGGATCTTGGACAAATATTTACCATATTAAGTATCAAAGTTAAGAAACATAGCTGGAGTTATGCGCTGTGTCAATCTCATTATATTGGAAAAAAAAACTGAACAAGTTTAAACACTTGAAAATTAAAGAAGAAAATACTCCATTTGATTCACGTATCATGTTGAAAGAAAACGTGGAAAAGCAATTGAACAACTTGAGTATGCTAGTGCTATAGGCAATCTTAGGTATGCTGTAAGACCCGTATCCTAGTCCGTACTGTTTCATCGAGTCCCGCGATCCTTCCTGTCAAATTTCGGCAACCTGTGACGTATAATCGACGTTGCGATCGACCCTAAGCCTTATGATGTAGATTTGAGTCGGCTTAAATCAAGACTTGTACCATTGCGACCGCACCGTCGCCGCGGTTCCGATGCCGCGTCTCTCGCACCGATCCGATACTCTGGCAGGAAGATGTGAGCCGGCGTTTATTTCGAAGAAAACGCCGCGCGTTTGCAATCCCAAGAGAATCTCTTCAATGTGTCAAATCAATCCCATCAATCAATCCCATCCATCACCTCATGTCAAGTACAAGCAACCCATGCTTTCTCTCTCCAAAGTCAACCCTTTCTCACCCTCTCTCTTACACACCCATGCTAGTCAAGTACACATCACCTCACCCATCACTCACATCCATCACTCTCTCTCTTTACATCCCATCTCTCCCTCTCTCTTTCTCATTTCTCAACTCAATTCCAAGCAACCTAAGAGAGCTCTCACGTCCAAGCTTCTCCATGTGAGAGAGTGCATGTGTGTGGTCCACTTTTCCATCCCAAATCTTCCATCCTAGCCTTTCATTTTCCATCTTCCGCCATTGAAGTGAAGCCCAAGGAGATCGGCTTTCCATCGGACCGAGAAGATCGACCGGTGGGTGCTTCTATAGGCTAGATTTTTATGTTCTTATGATGGGCCAAGTGAGGCCTACCGATTAATGGTGTGGATCTCACTTTGGACCCTTGATGTGGCTAATGGCCCACCTTGATGCTTAAGATCATTCCATGATGGGGCCATTCTCCATGGACCCCATCATGATGTTTATTTTCTTACATGAATATGGTCATCTAGACCTTCTAGTTTGGTAGAGAAAGGATCTCCACCGTTGATTTTCAATTTGGTGGGCCCATACGCAATGGGACCCACTTGATGTATGATTGGATGCTTGAACGGAGGGCCCATAGTGCCGGGGTCCCTCCATCACACGTGTATATCTCTCTCTCTCTCTCTCCCTCCCTTTCTTTTATTCTTCTTTTCTTGTGATGTTGGTATGATTGTGTGGCCCGCCCGAATAGACCCCACTATGAGGCTTGTATTCTATGCTAAACCATCTATAGGTGGGACCCACCTTATATGTATTATATCCACAACACTCATAAATTGGTGGCCCACTTAAATAGGGCCCACCTTATGCATGTGAGAGGCCCACCGTCCAGCGTCAGGGACGCTGGACGTCCATGTGAAAACACAAATGTAAGCTTGGTTCCCAAGCTTTTTGGTGGCCAACTCATATAGGCCTCATCTTGATGAATGCTTCAAATCCAAGCCGTCCATCTCATTTTTCAGATTATTTTAGGCGTTGAGCCGGAAAATGGGACTGATCTAACTTTCTAGCGGGCCACACCCTTGAAGATAGTAATTCCTACCGTTGAAACTGACTTTAATTTTTTCTACATGCCCAAAAATATCCAATATTGGACTCTACGGATTTGTTATGGTCTGTAGAGACCAATGGCTGGGGTAGATCTACCTGATGCGGGCCCCACGTATGAAAAACCCTTGCGCTGCTGCCGCTGACAGCGCCAGAGGCGGAGGCGCTGCCTACGCGTGTAGGCGGGCGTCCGTGCAAGGACCCACGGCCCCTCATGTGGGCCCCACCATGATGTATATTTTGTATCCACGCCGTCCATGAGGTGGACCACCCCTTGAGGTCTGCCACATCCAAGACTCAGTTGGCCCACACCAAAGGAAACAGTGGGATTGAACTCTCTACCATTGAAAACATTTTTTTGGGCCCACAGAAGTTTAGGATCAATATGAAATTTGTTTTTTCACTTAACCCAGGTCTGCGTGACCTCCTCAACGGGTTGGATGGAAAGCAAACGTTATGGTGGGCCCCACATGGGACCCACTGAGATGTATGGAGGGGGGGGGCCTACCTTGCTGTATGTGTCCGTCCGCACCGTCCACCCGGGACGGTGGGACCCCCCTGTACGCGCGTGTGTGTGCGTGTGTGCGTGCGTGTGGTGTGTGTATATATATATATATATATATATATTATATATGTTATATTGTATATATTATATATTATATTATATAATATATAATTGTTGGTGGGCCTTAGGGATTTTAATGGTGGAAATCATCCTCACCACTTGTACTTTGGTGTGGCCCACCTTGGGATACATGTAAGGCCCATGTGATGGGGCCCATTCAATGTATTTGAGGCCCATGTTACAAGGCCCATCGTGATATATTCTAAGGCCCGTGGGATATAGCCCATTGCAATGTACATAAGGCCCGTTGGTAAGGCCCATTAATGTGGCTCATTTGATGAATGTAAAACCCATGTGATTAGGCCCATTCTGATATATTCTAAGGCACGTGGGTTATAGCCCCTTGCAATGTACATAAGGCCCGTTGGTAAGGCCCATTAATGCGGCCCATTTGATGAAGGTAAGGCCCATGTGATACGGCCCATTTAATGTGTCTAAGGCCCATGGGTCGAGGCCCAATGGGATGTCCTTAGGGTCCATTGCAATGTGTGATTCCATATGGTTTGTGTAATGGTATTTTATGGCGAGCCATGCCTTGGGAGCGATGTTGGTTTGACGTCCACATTGTAAATACAATGTTGGTTAAATGTCCGCATTGTAACTCTCCATAAGGCCCATTGATAGGCCCATACTTGTTGATAGTTCCTGACTTTATAACATGCTTAGTATAGCTCCATGATACATGCCCATATGCATCATATGTATGCTTGATATGAGGAATGCTTGATCATAGTATAAGCCGTTGGGCAGATTATTTACGGACTCCTTATGAGACGAGTGCCCCACATGATTGCGTGGTACGCATGAGATTGTTGCATGATTGTACGTGTGACTCATGCATCTTGCATATGTGTGACTTGATCACCGCACGCCCTAGCGACATCGGGCCGTGGCTCCACGACACATCGTGGATGGCCGTATCGGATCCGTAAATACTTTCTAGCACTGTGGGCACTTAGGTTGTCCTTGGGTGAAAATCCGAACCTTTTTGGTACCAGGAGATGCTCCAACGTCTAGCGAGTGGATACACGAGCGCCGAGTGCCGAATACCGTGAGGCTGTCTCCCACTGTTCGTGGTCGGTTGGAAGGGGTGTGGCCTTATCCGCCCGAGTGAGGGGGCTATAAACTAGGAGTTTGACCGGCTCGTAAATGAGTCCGCTATCGCAGCCGGTAGGTATTGACAGGTTAGGCGGATAGTGTGGTCTCTTCCACTTGCTTGTGAGGTGTAGGAGGCAGTCGGTGTGAGGTGTATTAGACCGGTGATATCCAGAGAGGAACTGTCGATATGTGTACTTGATGAGGACTGACATGCTTGCTTCGCATCTCGCATATGACATTTGGCTATATAGGCCTCGCATCGCATGGCCTTGGTATGGCCGATAGCATTCATGTCTTGCATCATATAGCGTTGATACAGCTGATAGCATTCATGGACTTATCGCATATTTCCGCATAACTCTGATATTGTACACTTGGCGCTGGCCTTGCACACACACTTACACCACCCTCTAAGCTTTTGTAAGCTTATGCACGACTGTTGCGTGCAGGTAGAGCTGAGGCAGGAGTGCACATCAGTTTATTTTGAAGCTTTTGATCACCCTGTATTTCCCTTTCTGCATTGTACTTAAAGTTTTTGATTTAGTGGATATGTGGTGATGCTGTTTTGTGACTTGGTTATGCTTGTGGTTATGCTCTATTACAAAATTTTTTTTTTACTGAAAACCCTCCTTGTAGGATCCCAGGATCGGAACCTGGCATGAGAATGCCGGAATCTGAAAATGGGGTACTACGGAGGCTGTCGGCACCGGATTCGGCGATCGGGAATTTTGTGAGCCCGTTTTCCGAGTTTGGGGCGTGACATATGCTATAAAATGCACAAGACCGGATATAACATAAGTTATGAATAAACTAAGCAAGTTTACTAGAAATCTCAATGTAGAACAATAGAAGGCTATTGGTTACCTCAAAGCAACTAAAGAACCACGGCTATTCCACTCAAAATTTCTGATCATGTTAGAAGAATATACCAATGCGAGATAGATATGGAGTATAAGGAACAATAAGTCCACAGTATGGTGGGTATTCACCTTAAGAGGTGCAACTATTTCTTGGAGATCTAAGAAATAGACATGCATAACACACTCGATGATGAAATCTAAGTTTGTACCTCTGGGTATAATAGACAAAGAAGTTAAGTGGCTAATGGATCTTCTACTAGAAATTCCATTCAGTGCGAAGCTTATACCGGTTGTTTCACTTCATTGTGATAATGAAACCACTGTAGCAAGAGCCTCAACGGCATATATAATAGAAAGTCCAAACACATAAGTCTAAGACATAATTACGTAAGATAATTGATTCGAGATGGAATTATTGCGATCTTATATGTAAGGTAAGCAATAACTTGGTTAATTCTTTCATTAAACCTCTAATAAGAGAGATAGTAAGGACTAGAGGTGGGCATCGAGTTGACTTGGACCGAATTGGGTCCAACTCAACTCGGTCCGAAACTTTCAATGCTGTGACTGAACTCGATCCGATCTGGGACCGAGTCCTGGTCCTCCGACTCGATCCGATCCATCACACTGCTGGCCTGACCCGAACCGAGTCCGACTCGGTCAAGGAAACCGAGTCGGATTGGGTTAGGTATGGCTCGGATCGAATCTTCAGTTTCAATGGTAGACCTTCAACCCCACTGCTTTTTGCATTGTGGTCCACTTGATCTTTAGATTTGTCTTATTTTTCAACTCAAGACTTAAGACGAGCCCGCCAAATGGATGTATGGTTTGGATATAGCACACACCTCATGATGGGACCCACAGAACTTTCTAACGTCAAATCACATGTTGGCCTATGTGTTGGTACACCTGTCAGCCACTACCACTGCCGGTTTGTGAAAGGCTGAAAGCTACATACGGACGTAATATAATTGGTTCGCATACTCGAATAGTGTTTGACGCTTTCTATATAGGCACCCAGGTAATCATACACATGTCATACATAAACTCGAACTAAATCATGTGGGACCCATGATCGCTAGGTCACAGTCCTAAAATTAGATTTCTTGAACAATCTTGACCTTTGACTCATTGACACTCGGTTGTTGAAATAGGACCATTTTAGCCGTCCAATCAATTTCCTCCAATGCAATAGGCAAACAACATCTTCAATTATTGGTTCTTGATATATAAAGTGGGACCCATAATATAGAAAGTTTAATATAAATTAATTTTATGCCACATCTGCAAGTTTTAAGTAATTTCCAACTGCCCATGTATCATACATCACCCTCAACCTAAGTATCAAAGTTTTTCTCTACTTAAGCACGCGGATTGCACAAGCCTCACTTGTGTGGGCACGCAGATCCTATGTGGGACAAACATGCATCAGATCCATCCTGTCCATTAGGTGCGTAGTTCCATTTTCACACGTTGTAGCCCACATGACTCTTTGTATGTATTGATTTTAGGAAAATCCATTCATCCTGGCATGGTGCATCTGATGAATGAATTGGATGGCATATACAATTGACAGTGGACCCCACCGCAATTTGAACTATTTTAATGGTGTGTCCCAACTCAACCTTTTTCCATGATATAGCCAACCTGATTCTTTAATAGCCCTAAATTTTGGGGCCCAGTCCAAGTAAAAAGGTGGATCACCTGATGGACGGTGTGGATCTCACCCACATGAAGCCGTTCTGTCCATGTTAACGAAAGTCCGTACGAAAGTAACGTTAGCATGATGGATGTATTTATCAGTCAGGTGGATGTCAGACACGAGACATCTGAAGCGTCATAATGGAATCAATTACCACATCTGCTATACGCAAACCGTAAAACACCCAACTCTGTGGGGCCATCACTTCATATGTGTAATATCCAATCCATCCATTATGTACTATCCTTGACGTTGAGACATGAGTAAAACAATTAGCCAGATCCATTACTCATAAGGACCACACCACCAAGTGCTTTTATATGTTTTAGGAATGTCTTCACATGATTTTAGATGGTATGGCCCACCTAAGTTCCATGTACGGCTGATTTTTAGGATATCCCATAATTTAAAGGGGACTCATCAAATGCACAGTGTTGATGTTCGACATGTATCACGGTGGGGCTCACACAGCTCGACCTCATGGAAAGTTCCCATGAGCTCGACTGAATAGAACTATTTCCCTCTCTCTCTCTCTCTCTGTAAGAGCTCGGTGCTCGATGCAGAGAGGGATTTGCTACTCCCCTGCCACCGGCCCATGGCTGATGGTCAGTGTTCTGTGGACCCACCATGATGTGTTTATTTCATACACACCGTCCATCTATTTTTCTAGATCATTTTATGGTATTAAACAAAAAATGAGGCATATCTCGATCTCAAGTGGACAACATTACAGGAAATAGTGTTGAATGAATATTGTGGAGATCGGATCGGATCGGATCGAATCCAATTAGATCGGATCGGTCCGGATTGGCCACTAATCCGAACTCGACTCGATGTACGGTCGGATTTGAGTGGGCCTACTCGATCCGACCAGATTCAGGCCGTCGGTTCGATTCAAATCGGGTCAGATCAGGTCAGATATGCCCAGTTCTAGTAAGGACATCATCTCGAGGGATGAGATTAAAACTCTTAACTCAAAGTTCCACTAGTGATGAAAATCTAACCCAATATTAGAAAATCTCCTAGTTCGAATTTAATGGGTAAGAATAAGCCACTGATAAATGGAAGCAAAAGATTTTATTCCACTGCTAGGCTGGCAATCGGCGTGCTTCCATTTTCCACCATCCTAGCTGTCCACAGACGATTCTATAGCCATGCAAGGGGCAAAATCTCAGTCGAACGGAAAGATTTTACGTTGCTTTCTCTTATGGTTGCCAAAAATAATAGCCCTAGCTTCTAATTAATCCCAGCCATCCGTTCCTGCTTCTTTTCTTCACAAAGAAACCCTATAAATCGCATTCGAGCACATATCTTCCTTTCATGCAACTGCCGAAGAAAACCCATCTGCAAACTTCTTCCTTCCAACCCATTGTGAAAACCTCATTGGAGCTTTGGTTCGGAGCTTCTCCAAGCTCCCATGGACTAATCCAAAGTGTCCAATTGTAACACCCCATTTCCCGGAACCCGAGTACACTACTCGTTTTCCAAAAACTCGAGCGTTGACCTTTAACGGTGGCTCAAATATCACGTACATTTTTTTTCTTTTATTATCAGAGTTAATAAAATAGATGAATATAAGCAAGTCAAGTATAAGAGGGAGTTTAAATATACAAAATCAAATATTCGAGTGGTTGCCCGTAAACTTATACAAACCAATGTCTTAACTTTTACAAAATGTGACAGTACAAATTAAATAGAACTAAAATCAGGAATAGAGAGTCGCAAGATCATCTGGATCCTCCTATTCCACATAAACGTCAGTATGCGCATCATCTGCATCTTCTGTAACCTGAATATGATTTGATAGCATCAATGGCTATCCCAGTGAGGTATAACCCCCAAGATTTATCGTATCATCAAGATAATTAAGCATAGTTATTAGGAACAGTGTATAAAAAATATTTCACAATGATTATCATATAAATCAGATAAGGTTCATCAGATACACATTCATCAGATAAATTTCAAAAAGATAATCTTATTTAAATGCATGTATATGCTCACAGCCTAGGGATGCACATCTAGCTGGCAAAAAGGTCACCCAAGGAGAACTAGCCATCCAAAAAGTACTCAAAAGTACACCATAAGGAAAACTAGCCACTCGAAAAAGACCATGCAAAGAGGACACCTAAGGTAGCCTAGCTTCCTGAAACATTACTCTATGTACGTCTAAGGAAAACTAGACACCCGGAAAAGCCCATACAAAAAGGATAGCCCATGGTAGTCGAATGCACGCGATGAAAACTTAGGATCAGTAGGTAAAATATTCTACGGTATAGCCCGTAGTGACCCAAGAAAACCTCGCGTCTTGTATCGACCACCTGGTAAAGTCCATATGCAATGAAGATGCATGATTAGTCCAACCATTAATTATTTCAATTTCAAACAACCCTTTTAAGAAAGCTCAAAGGTCACTATGAGGAGTTTGTCACCCAGCATAGGCCAACAGCTTTGGCATAGTGTCACATTCCATAATCCCTGGCTCATGAGATTAACAGTTAAGGAGTTTAAAGGTATCCTACTCAACTAGTAGCCAGTACTAATTAAACAAGTGAAATTTATCATTGTGAGGTTGTACGAAAATCGTTATAAAAGTCACTTAGGATAATTATTCCATCAAGCTAGAAGGGGCGATCATACAATCAAAGCTACATAGGGCAACTAGCTAATCGAAGCCACATAAGGCAAATAGTCCATTCCATGATACGGTGAAAGGGATTGACCCCAAAAGCCACAAAGGCACAATAATTCCTTAGATGATAAGTCCACAATAAAGTTTGATTTAATTTATTAGATAGAATGACCACTAGTTTGAGGACCTCTAAATGCACCATAAAGTAATCATGATTGGTCAAAAAGCCACAAATAATATTAATGACACTTGCACATATAAAATATTCATTTTAAAATAGAACAGAGATATTTAAGATCCATAACATGTTCAGATATATGAACAATGAACCACATTAAGCAATTAATAAGACAAGTGAACGAAGATGAATAAATAAGCTAACTATCGTGATGTAGAAAAAGCTTAAAGGTAATCCTCACCTTTCAAGAGTCGAATCGGCTTCTTTCGTTGTTGGAACTGTTTGCACATATTCATGAATATGATCCTAACACATTAGATGAGTTATCGTGCAACTCTTCTTTGAATCAAACCGACTTAACTCAATTATACTCGGTGTTGACCCGGAAATTTCTTAATGTTTTGGGGAGCCTTGATTTAACAACAGCCTTGATGTGTCTGGAACTCTTCTCAACTTGAACTCAAGCCAGACTCGGCCTGAGTTAACTCAACTATTAACTCCACTCCACCCTTTCCTTTCTCCTTCTTCATATTCTTCTTTCCTTTCTATTTCTTCTTCTTTCTTCCTTTCTAATTGTTCTGCTTATAGACACTACCCCTACACAGATCTGGCCCATAATCAATTTCAGAAAACTCACGACTTAGAGAGTTGACTCACTCGAACAGTCTAAACCCAACGCCAATGCACTTATTTCCCTTTTTCCTTCTTCAGAGTCCCTTGCCCTCCTATATATATTCTACTTTCTCTTTCTTTCTGTTAGGATTGAACCAAAGCTGACTTGAATGACCGAGTCCCAAATGAGTCAGTGACTTGGCTTGGGTTAACGAGTCGACTCGATGGCAACCCCTCGATGAGAAGCGGCATCTCTTTTCTTCTTCACTATTTTCATCTTCTTCTACCTTCCCTCTCCACGCACAACTATACAGCAACGAACAACCCGCATGCTGCTGAAGTCACAACACCTGGATCGAGTCAGGTGAGTTGACTTGGCTCCTAACTCGGCAGAGAGCACGAGGAAAATGGTAGCTCTCTCTCTCTCCCTGACTTTCTACTTCTTCTATATAGGTTGGGACATCCCGCAACTCCTCAGACCAAACTCCAGGCTCGTCTCACGAACTCGGCACGACCCAATTGACCCATGTGGCACGAAGACAGCTCCTCTCTCGACTTCTCTTTCTTCTTCTTCTTCTTTCTTCCTTCTGCTTTCGATTCTTCTCTTTTCCTTGCTCCTTCTTCCACTACTCTCTCTCTCTCTCTCTCTCTCTCTCTCTCTCTCTCTCTCTCTCTCTCTCTCTCTCTCTCTCTCTCTCTGGTAGGAAGACTTGGAGAGAAGTTGGACTCGGCCTCTGGTAGGAAGACTTGGAGAGAAGTTGGACTCGGCCTGAACTCGCGGTGACTCAAACTGAGTCGACTCAGCTGAGCGTGGCAGAAGGAACAACGCCCTCTCTTTCTCGCTCTCTTTCTAGCTTTCCTCTTTTAGGAAGGTTGCCTTAAAAGGCAGCTTTAAAAGGCTGGTATAAGTCGGCTTCTAGAGGGTTTGGATTGTCACTAATCAAGGGATTAGTTAAGGTTTTTGTTGCTTAAAACGTGTTATTTTGTGATAATATGATCGAGTAATGTTAGCATGGTTGTGATCCGAGGTTATGGATGCACTTTTGGCACCATATTCCATTAGATGGATGGTTCTGATCAGAAGATTGGGTCCATTACCAAGTGGTGGGTTTTCGATTAAACGGAGAAGATGACCTCCATGACAATGGCAGTTTCCCAATAGGTGGCTGATCCAGTGATCTAATGCCTATGGATGGTGTGGATTTGATCAATGATCATCGTGGGACCCACCATTCATCACAACGTTCCCATATAAGTGATGTGTGATGGTATTTTCGACCGTGTGTAAATTCTCACGCTAAGGAGGATTTCTCGCGGAGCTTCCTATCTCCGCGGGATGAATTGCAGCTCGCCCTAAAATGAACGCTACAGATGGCTTCGACGAGTTTCTAGAAACAAACTGACGGATGAGATTGAGCCAACGCTCCAAACGGAAATATTCTTGCGGTTATTCTACAGTTGTGGAAGCCCTAAAAGGAAAATGAATGGAGGGTTAGGATTGATTGAGGTGGAGGGTCGAGATGGAGGGAGAGATTTTCCACTTGGGTTGCCAGCTAGGCAGAAAGCGAAGTTTCCGCTTTCGGAAACCGCCCGAGCGCACCTTCCTCTTGCGCCCGTTGCTGTGCACGTGACTATATACATGAATTCTTGTAGACCTTTTGGTCTTGGTTGTGATCGTGTGCTCGTCTCGATGAACGGCTCAGATTATCAGATTGGCTGATGATGATGGGCCACAAGCCATCGCAGTGGCCCTCGTTCGTTTGAAATGGATCCGGGCGGGACACAAGGAGATGAAATTCTCCTTTTTTGGGTCTTGCTCGGGTCAACGCTCGATTAACGGGGTTGTGTGTTTTAGTGCACCACGGGTGTACATGGGTTGTGCACATGTGCACTTGTGTGGGTCCACCGTGATGTATTTTTCGAATCCACTCCATCCATTCACTTGTCTACCTATTCTGGGCCATGAGTCCTAGAATGAGGTTGATCTGAAGCTAAGGTGGCCCATAATAATTGATTTACAGTCTTGAAGTGTTGATTAAGTCAATTCGACGGTCAGATTAATTTCAATCTGACAATCAATGGTCAATAGGTCCTACGAGTTAGTTATCTGTATATTCAAGATTGTCATGATAGGTTGCTATTTGATCATAGTATTATTTATTTGTGATTTATTTTATTGTAAATTATGCCATTCCTTTGCATGTATTTTTAGTCATGTTGTGGTTTCATTATAATCTTAATCCGTTTCTACTTAAAAGATCCTAGGGACTGCCCATGTGGAATTCAATGGTAATTTCAATGATTAGATGATTCAGTGGTGATGATTAAATGATGGATCTATAGGTTAAGGGTTGTGGGCCATATTTTTAGATATGGGTATTCAATTATGGATTCTCATAGATCTGATGGCTAAATTGTAATTAAATCTGATCATCAACAGTAACAGACGTCAATAGTCTATTTCACGATTATTTTTATAGTTGGTTTTTCCTACATCTCAATTGGACTGACGATTGTGAATCTGAATGATTTAATTATTTAGGACAAATCCGCAACGATCCAAGAGTCCTTTAAAGTCTCCATCTGAATCTAATATCTGATTTGATGATCAGACCCCTCACTGTATGATGTGAGGTTTTAACTAATCTCAAATCCAGTGATCCATTGCAAATTTTAAGGATCGGATCTTGGGAATCAACTCAAAATTGTCCCAAAAGCATTTCTTGCCCGTTCCAGGCCTCCTAAGGCCTCTGTAGTTGAGAATCTAAATTTTTATTTATGATTAGATAGTTAGATAGCTTGATCCATGGGTGAAGTTTACTCCCAAATGGTTAGAGTTAGGCTAGCATGAAGTTGGATGTTTACATAGGATAAATCTATGTTCATACCAAGTTGGGTTTTCATAATAACACCCAGGTACTGAAAAGTACGGGGTATTACAGTTCAATAGAAGCAAAACGAAGAAAAAGCCCCTTTAGCAAGATCTGTCATTAACAGCAGGTCTTCTTCCTTGTCATAAAACCACCAATCATAAGATGTGGTGGACTACTGATTTTGAATCTATTTTGCTCATCGGGTGGGCCATCTCAGAAGCACCCTATCATGCATATTGAGGACAAGGAAACCCCTTAGTTGTTGTGTCTTAAAATCCAACAGAGAGAGTGCAAGCTCACTTATGCCGAATCGATGCCGAGTTCTGCCAAGTCAGGTTAGTTTGGGGCGAGCCTGGTTCAATCCAAGTCACCCTAGGGAAGAGAGGGAGAGGAAAGAGCAGAAGAAAAAAACAAAAGAAAGAAAGTGTAACGCCCTGAAAATCGGGGGTCAAGCAGAAGCTCAGCTCCCGAGTTCCAACGCATCACTTATGCAACATAAGTAATGATGATTGAATGTTGTTCATATTAGTACATTAAACATGAGTGGGATTATACCAAAATAGCATATCATACTCCAGAGACAGTTAACTTTAGCAAGCGAAAGACTGTGATAAATATATAAAATATATAAACTGTTGTAAGTCTCCAGAGTGTGAACATGATTCCAGGTTAAATATATACATGTATACTCCAAAAATGAACAAAATGAAGATACATGGGTGTTCCAAAGGTGCAAAATAACAAGCGTAATGGCATCTAATCAGCATACCTGTAACCCTGCCGATTAGAACATGGTCTACATAGACCCGCCTGATAGCTGCATATAGGAGAAACCCTCCTCATCATCATAAAAGTCCGGCTCCGCTTTGCAAACATCGCTATCATCTGAAACTAAAATAGGGTCTGGTTGGTGTTTAAAACATCATCCCGTAATGTGGGAGTGAGCGATCAACTCAGTGGAACAATAAAACAAAGGTTAACATGTTATCAATTCAATCAAGCAGTAATGATAATGCAATACAACAATCAGGTCCTAAGTACTCTTATTAATGCCAGAATGATATGAAATAATGATACATGCCCTCACATGCGATCCCTCAGCGACTTCATCTCACGATCGTGGCATACAACCCTTCCTCAGTGCTTGACCTGCTACGCCAAAGGCACATGTAATGCGGTGCATGCACGTGATTAGTCAGGTTCTTACTTAGGTTTATTCATACAGTAGGATTGGGAAGCTAAGGTACCTCCCTTATATCAATTCTCAAACAATGATCCATTCTAGGGTCGTCAGTCCTAGTAAATCTCATACGATGTTACGGTTCTAGGTCACTACAAAGGGCTCGTCACCTGATCAGTGTAGGCCTAGTTTATACTCTAGTTACTACGAAAAGGCTTGTCGCCTCAACACAGTCTCAAAGTATGCTCGAAGTCACTGCACAAATGCCCTACCAACTGGCAGTCTATTTTCGAAAGCTCGTCACCAACCCAACTGGGGACCACAACTAGGCTGCGCCAGTGTAAGCTGACAGCTCGAATACAGTGTCCCATACTACTGTTTTCGGCTCATGAGTTTGGGTTGCTCACTGGACACTACGGGGAGGCTCGTCACCCTAGCGTAGGCCGACAGCACGACCACGGTGTCTCATACCACCATGTCCAGCTCATGAGTCTTAGCGGATCGAGGTACCAAGGTTAACGGGGTTTCCACTAGTGAGTTTGGTACCTTAAGTTCAAGCAGTAGCGTCCATACATGGTAAATATAAATTGGGCCAATCGGGTTACTTGACGAGCTCGACTAGTACGAGCGTACATCGAGCCGATCGACATGGAGCGCATGAGCATTCCGTGTGGCCTAACCACTGTCGACAAGCAGCATACGACTCGGATTCATCGAACTTATCCAACGTGGCGAGACTAGTTCGGCCACTCAATCGGGAACCATTACCGATTGCCTGGACTAAATAGTAGTCCCAATCACAATCAAATGCAGCAGGTAATTACATGTGATAGCCATAACAATATTGAGCAAGCAATTCAAACATTTCAGTCATTTGAGCATTTTTTTTATGAAACACAGGATGAACATATCATCACACATATACATCTCATACATAAATCACATAGTTGGATTTAAATTACATGAAGGAATTTTATTCATATAGTTAAGGTAGCTGAGAATCTTATCTCAACACCCTTGTAAAGTACAATTCATCAAACACTTGCTCATTCAGACATTTTATCAAACACTTAGGCTACATATTTCAACATACATGATATAACTTAGTTATAACATATATTAGGGCAAATCCTTTCACATAGGAGTTGTCATACCTATAACAATTACGTATTCTAGATTATTAGTCATGGCAAGCACAAATCGAAATTCCATATTCATTTAAACATTTCAACAAACACATGAAATGCATAGTTAGTAAACATAGTTTATACACATGTGATATATGAAAAACATCGTATCTAAGGGTATATGGTGGCAATCAAGTCAGTCATAAACCATTACTAACATTGAAAGCCTTAAAAACCATAACCTAAACGTTTATAGTCCGTACCTTTCGCCGGTAAACCCGTACCGAGCTCAGTTTGAACACTACGTCTTTGTCTACGGCACAACGGCTACCTGAATCAAGAAATAGATTGGCTATTCCGTCGATATCTCTATTTGGATTTCTAAAACAAGATTAGGGTTAGGATTTCTTACTCAAATCGGAACCGAAATAAGTTAAGTAGCGTGGTAGAGAAGCGAAACGGCGTGTGGAGTTATGGGAAAAGATCCCAACAACAATCCCCAAGAATCTCTCCTCCTTCCTTCCTCTTTTCTCTCCTTTTCTTTCTCTCTCACCTAGGGTGTAACATCCTTGATTTTCACTATTTTGGATTTCCAAAAATCCATCAATTTTTATTTTTTTATTTTATTTAATTAACCTAAATATTACTTAATGACCATTAGCACTCAATGTCAGTTTATACAGGGTGTACCAGTGAAGAACCGCACAAGTCCGGTTAATCATGTAACGTCCCGTCTAACCAGAACAGTGTACTGAGGCGTCCTCGTAGGATTTGCCGCAGGACCGTTCGTTTAAACTACTCATGGTTTGGTGCCATAACTAAATTAAGTTAGAATTAACCCATTAGAGTAGACCAGTCGGGTTGTGATTGGGCCAAGTGCGGGCCGTCAAGCCAAATGGCCATTTACACTTGGCAGCAGCCCGTGCGAGCTATACCGCGACATGGGAAGGTCAGAAAATTATAAAAATTGAGGAAAGCATAGATCTCACTGGGCTTGGGGACCATCGCGGACCACGGACCTAGTGGACACCCAGAAGTGTAATCTGGCACTTGCCAGATGCGCCTCACCAATGCCAAAATTGGAATATGGCACGGGTAAATAAAAACTGAAATGTAAGACATTTCAGCCATCGGATTTCTTCATAATTTACGATAAGGGTCTAATGTATTTTTCTACGCCCGTCCGCAAACTCTAGGACCCGTTCGTGGCACGGTGACCGTTGACCGCGAATCAGACCCGTGCGACCAAACCTCATGTCTGATCATCCCCAAATTTTGCATGGCCCTTCATCGGGTCATGGAGAACTTATCTTATAAGTTTCATAGTCAGAGGACCACCAGAACTACCCCAGTTATCCAAACAAGCTCTAGACCGCTCGTTGGTGGACCACTGGTTCAAAAATTATAGAATAATGTCCATCCCATTGGGCTTGACGTCCATCGCGGGAATCGGACCTGGGTATGGTCCAGAACCGGTCAACTTGAGCTGAAGGATGAGTACATGAGAAGTGCAAATACCCTAAAGGAATGAGTTGGAACTTAAGTGAATTGAGTCGTCCATTCTTATACAAAGTTGAGGATTTCGGACCGTCGGTTTGCGAGCAAACTTTACCCATGGAGTAAGAATATTTTCCTGCTCATATCCGTATAGCCGTGGCCCTGATCGACTAACGGTGACCGTTGAATAGACTTCTTATCATATCTGTCGATCGGCGCATCCAAATGGCGGGTCGATCGTATCCATACGTAGATCATCATTAAGGCTAACTATTTTGCGGTGTATATTGACTTGTACACCCCATAGTGGGCCCTTGAGGCTAGAAAGACCTTCTCATAGGTCTAGTATAGTGAAAACCCATCCCTTAGGGCCATTTACACCAAACCTGGGACTATATAAAGGCCTTATTTGGGGCACCCCCTCCCCATACGAATTTGCCCTAGGGAACAAAGGGAGAGAGGAGAGAAAAAGGAGAAGGAAGAGAGGAAGAAGAGAGTGAAGGTGAGAGTGAAGGTGGACCATAGGCAAGGTGGGACACAAGGGAGTTCAATCTTGCACCTCCCTACCTCTTCTTCAAGGAAGACCCCTCCACTACAACCACAAGAATCATCCGTTGATCATGTAGGTAAAACCTCTCACCCCTTTTTCTTAAAATCCATGTATTGAGAAGAGATTGACATGGATTTTAACATACAAATGCTTGCTTTAGGGATTCCGGCCGTTCAACCCCAAAAATCCATCTTCCTAGGTCGTCTTTCAAGCCTTCAACAATCCGGAGGTGCGGACTATTACTCCTAAGTGGTCTAGCACCAATTTCATTATGAGATTAATGATTTTGATTGCTTGGTTGAAGCATTTAGAGAATATAGAGAAGAACCTAGGATTTTGTGCTTATTGGAGTGGTGTGGAATTATATGATTTATTTCATTTCCTCACATGATTTTTGTTCTCGTTTCTTACATGACTTGTTGTAAAATTTGTTGATTACTTGTTGATGTCTTGTCGGATTGCTTTTATGATGTTGCCCTATAGCATGCATGCCTTAATTATTCCGGTGCAAATTGTTCTCCATGAGTTGTGGGAAGTGAGCAACTTCCTCACTAACACACACAACATACATGTACCATTACTCATAAATCGTGATACCTTGCTTAGTAGATAAATTTGAATTACATGTTTGTGTGTGAGAATGCTATGATGATTTTGCTAGTTGATAACCCTGTCCGTCGACATGTTGTGGACCGCCATTCGAACCCTGGGGTTGGTCAAGAAAACAAGGAAAGTTGAGGCGGTCCCGTTGGTAGGACCGCCTTGAGGCTAAACCCGCGGATTTGGGCGAGTGCGTGTGGGCGACAGTAGTTGGACTACATGGGTTGCTTGCACCGATGTCGTACCGCCATGTAGTCGCCTGGACTCGTGTGGTCTAGCCTACTGTTTGACCACCCATGATTTGTTAACCCTATTTACTCACATCTGTATGGAACCTGTGACACCCTACAACCGAAGTAACCCATAAATAATCCACTGGAAGATGGTCCACAGCCTCGTGAGCCGGGCATGGTGGAATGGGACACTGTGTTCGAGCTGTCGGCCTACGCTGGGGTGACGCGCCTCCCCGTAGTGACCGCGAGCGACCCCACATTCAGCACCCCCATGTGCTTGAAGTCGGGGATGGGGGAAACCCGACGGGGTCAAAGACCGCGGGGTCTCGGCCTCACGCATTGGGGGGCCTTGGCCTGGCAACTAGTTCAGGGCATATGATATGTGGGGTGTGACAGATTCCCAAACTTGCTGGATGAATGGACTTAACTAATAACTCGGCTAACACGATCGCATCTCATCGCACTAGTTAGGGTAGCGACTCGGCAGTCGAGGTCGCACTGAGGGAGTGTTGGCATTGGCGATCGTTAGATGTTGTCACACGAGGGAGCGTTGTTGTGAGGGCATGCATCATGTCATGCTGCATACATGCGCATTAATAAGATTACTTAGATGTATGTGATTGTATGCTTTTCATTAAGACCATATTAAAATTGATGCATATGATAACTTGAGATTAATAGCACCCACTGAGTTGATCACTCACTCCCACTCTGGGACGGTGTTTTAAAACACCAACCAGACCCGTTCATAGATGCAGGTGATATAGATTTCATGGAGCCTGGCGACGCGAGCCTCGAGGAGGAGGACGAGTTCCCTTACTTCCAGTTGATGAGCGGGACCCCGTCGAATCAGTAGATGGGTCTTGGATTGCCGAGTAGCGGCTCAGATTTATTCCTTTTATCATGTCATTCTTTTGTGAATTTGTTGGGCGTCACCTTGTGCGCCCGTTTGTATTCTTTTGGGCATGTATATATAAGTATAATTGATTTTCTTCTATTTCAGTAGACTTGTGTGGTTGTGCTTCATGTTCCAGGAAGTTCCAGAATGCGCATTTAGACTGGATTAATCGCATATTAATGAAAACTGGTTATAAGTGACCCCGGAAACTCGGGAGTCGAGCGTATGCACGACCCCCGATTTTCAGGGTGTTACAATTGAGTTCGAGCTGAGGTCAGCTAGTGGCTGAGCCATGGGTCATGAACTCACTAACGCATCCGCTGACTTGAGAGGATACGTATTTGAAAACGTAACTGGGACTTAGAACGCTAGGAACCATCCCAGACCCTGAACCAACAATTGTAGATGGAGGGTAAGACTTCTAAGGAGTTAAGAATGGGTAGCGAGAAAGGGAATAGTAATGCTAGAGAGGAGGATCTGAGAGTCTTACAATGCCACGACCCATTCCCAGGCAAGAAATTGGAAAGTGGATGGTAAGACTCGATATGATTGACTAGGAAATTTAGCTAGTTTAGTCCACCAAATTCCTAGGGTCCGTTGGGCCAACTGAAATAGGTGAGATTAGGGTGAAATGAATTTTAGAGCAACGATTAATGTAGGTGTAAGGTATTGTCTATGGGATGAGCACATCCCATGTTCCATGATGACCTGTTGGAATGTATCCAACTAGAGGTAAATTTTAGGTTTTCCTTCTGAAATTTACTTGGAAAGTCCATCATTATGAGATTTGGAAATCTCACATCACGCCTCTCAACACCAGGCTTATCTAGCAAGCCTAGGAAGTTAATCTGGAATCCCATACCACACTCATTCCAGACATGCCTTTCCCAATTGTGGGTTGGGATTAGCGTTGTAATCCCGTTTCGTACAGCTTAATGCCACTAGGCGAACCGGCCTAAATTGAAATCCCTCTCCCCAACCTATCCCCTTAAAATCTTCACCTAACATCACTCTGTCATTAGGTTTTTCCGGGACATTGATAGAAACGAGCCAGAGACTTAACGATTTGACGGTCAAAGCCATCATCCTACACTAAATGAGCGAATATCGGGCCAAATTTGATAATTTTGACCCATTTGGGGGTAAAGAGTTAGGGGTGAACGAAAATTCACCGAAAATAGTGAAACTGAAGAAAAAATAGGATTTTGGCCCCTAACCAGGAGAAATTTCATGAAATAGATAGGCTCATTGTGTAGATCAGATCCTCCTAACCCAAATTCATATATGGCACGTCACGTAACTCATTCCAGTTTGCGAGATATGGCCGTGGAAAGTTACCCCCGCCGATTCCGCGTGGCCCCCGCCACAGCCCCCGCTGATTCCGCATGGCCCCCGCCGCAGCCCCCGCCAACAGTCCAGGGGACCGCGTGGCCCCCGCCGAATTAGCGTTGCCCCCGCCGCAGTTTTTACAATTTTATGTCAACTTCAAAAAAACATATCTCCTTCGTTACAGCTCCGATTTAGGTGATTCAAAATCTAAATTGAAGCTTGATGAGTCTAGTTTTATATAAAAATAATTAAAAAATAAAATAAAAATTATAATATAGTTAAAATTAAAATGTTTTTCCAACTGTCCCAAAAATTATAAATTTCGGACAGCTGTTGGTCCTAGAATTTTAATAATTTATTTACAACTCCGAATGAGATGAAATTTTGTGATATGTCTTTAAAACTTAATGATAAAATATTATAAAAAATTTTAAAAATAATTTAGTTAGTGAAAGTATAAGAAACCTTGCAATAAATAGAGACATTTTTGCAATCATACGAAAAAAATATTAGTTTCAGACAAATGTCAATTCTAAGGTCTTAATAATTTTTCTATAACTCAAAATGAGATGAAATTTTGTAATTTGAGAGTAAACTTATTGATAACTTACAAAAATAAAAAAATAAAATTTAGTTACTATAAATATGAAAGACATTACCAGAAATAGAGGTATTTTAGAAACAAATAGAAAATCATTGGTACTGGATGACTGATACTTCTAGAATTTCCATGATTTTTATGAAGCTTGAAATAAAATAAAATTTTGCAGAATAAAATTTAAATTATTAATGAATTACTATAAAAATTATAAAATAATAATAATTTAGTAGCTAAAGTGGCAAGGATTTACTTTCAAATAACACTTGAATTGAACTAGATGAAGCAAAAATCCATAATCCATGGGATTGGTAATCCCATCTCACACTTTCTAACACAAGGCTCATTTCCACACCTAGAAAGTTAATTTTAATCTCATCTCAAACTCCTTCCAAACATGTCATTTCCAATTTTAAAGTGGGATTAGTAATGTAATCCCATTTGGTACTACTTAATACCACTGTCCAAACACATTGGGAGAATCCTGGGGGTTCTAAATCCAAGTAGCTCTAATTCCACTGTCCAAATAGGCCCTTAAGGGGTGTTTAGCACATGGTATTTGATAGGATTAGGTGGGATGAAATTGCATTTGGTCTATGTAATTACATCCAACATTGAAGAGGATGGAAAGGGTAAGATTTGGTGGGATGAAATTGCATTTAATTCCATGAAATTACATTTGATCCCATGCATGAATTCCATGGATTTTGAAACCTACTACACATGTAGGCCCTACATTGAGGCATGCGTTAAACCATGCCATCCATTCATATGCACCATTTACATGTGACATTCTGATTATATACGTGTACAAATGAACGACATCCATTGTGAATTTGGTTTGCTGATTACAAAATTTCATGGTCCACCAAACATGATTTAGCTTAATCCGATGTTCTCCGTGGCAAAAAATTTTCTATCCCAAACATGGGATTAGATGACTACAATACCATGGTATTTTCCAGACATGCAATCATTGTGAAATAATGATGTAAATCTCATCTAATACAATTCAACACCATTCAATTCCACTAACCAAACAAGCCCTTAGGTTTCCAAATCCCAACCCATTTCCTCCATATTCCACTCCCCCCTCTCAAATCGAAGGGCTTCATGGGGCCAATGTCATATATGGATTGTATCCATGCCGTTCATTCAGTTTTTCTGAATTATTTTAGGGTATGGGCCAAACAAATAAGCGGTTGAAGTGAACCACACAGCGAGGACTGAACTCCCACCACTAAAAATATTTTTGAGGTATATGTGGAAAATGGCATGTCAAAGAACGCACTCTACATGTTCCATAATATGGGGAGGTGTGGATGAGGCCTATTTTGAGATCCTGTAACAGTCTCTTTAATAATTTGGTTAGGAGCTGTGAAACCCGTGTAGCGATTCATGTGTATGATAAGATAATTTGAGTTGGGATCATGCTTGATCTTTTCACTTTTACAACGATGGTGAATGTTTGCTTTTAGAATGAGATGATGCATAGGCCAACTGAGTTTGTTGCAGGTGTAGAAGATAAGGGGTTTGAGCCAAAATGTGGTTACTTGTAATTCATTGATTGATGGATGGTGTGAGTTGGGTAAGACAGAAGTTGCATCAGACATTTTGCTGTTAATGGGTGAGAAGGGTATTTTATCGAATGGGGTTAATTATACTTCATCGATTAAAGCCTACTATAAAGAAAGCGAGATTTAAAATATATATTTGTATATACATGATATAGCTCGTTTGACTCTATCGCTTAATTTGCTTGCTCGGCTTTACCATTTGAGGTGTGTATGTAATAGTTGTGTTGGGTTTAGTACTAGATGGGACCATGTCAAGATGCGAGGGTAGTTAATGTGAGGCTCTGCCATGGCTGGCTCCTGGATCCTAATGTGTCATATCTCAAGTACTTCCCTAAGTACAGACTATGAAGCATTCGCACAAACCCTCGTTGCTAATGAGTCAGCCTACCACCATAGTGTAGTCACGCTATTTTGGAGAGGAGAGTAACATGAGAGAGCCTTCAAGGTAAGCGAATTTTTTATACTAGAACTGAATAATGAGGTTTATTTGGTTAGTTATAAATGAGGACCCGTCTTCCTTATGTAGACCTAAGATCCTTTTAGGTATCTTATATGGATAGTTAAGATAAGGCTTACGATGTCATCCTGCGGCTGAGAAAACTTTAGAAACCATGTAGATAATCATACGTAGTCTCTACAATACATTCTTTTATCACTCTAGAATTTTCTATACACGTAGGAACCTTTTAACCTACAAAATGTGCCAAAATGCCTAATTTCATGGAATAGCCTCTTTGAAATTTCTGGTATATCCATAACATCAGTTAACAGATGAAGATTGATGCCCTGTGAGTTGCCAATGAACCAAGTGTATTTTTTTTCATTTTTTTCATATTTGAGTTTTAGTATTTTGTTTCTTTTTAAAAATTAATTCTAACTATGATGGAAATCGTCTTGTATGATTAAAATTAGATTATTTTTAGTATATTTTTCTACTTCAAATAGTTTCTAGTACTGTTGAACTTTGACTCTTAAATAGGGTTGAGTTTGATTGTTTAATTCTTTCTAAGTTCATATTTGATGCAGACTTCACTAAAATATTGTAAATTTTCTTATTTTCTTATGTAATCAAGATTCATACCACATTGAGAAGATGATGTTCTTCCTCTTTTCATTCCCGCGACCTTTCTAGGGTCACCGTCCCTTCTAAACCCTAAAGAGAACTCTCCCATTCTAGATCTACTTCAAACCCATCTCCAAAAACCCATCTCAAACCCCATTCACAAATCCAACACTAAATCCATTTCATTTTTTCAAAAACATTCTCATCAACAATCCATTTCCTTACCGAGGGAAGTGGCATTCCTAACAACTGTTGCCTCCTTCTTCTCCATTCCGGTGATTCTTTTCCTCATGAGGAAGAAGCACCCCCACCCTCATCCAACCCAGAAGAATAGAAGCTTAACACACAGATAATTAGTAGTTGTTTTGAGTCAGTTAAGACCATTTCCATGTGTTGAAGGATAATTAGAACTTTTGCTTAACTAGGTTATATTTCCCTTACATTTGGAATATCTATGCCGAAATCCATATTGTAGGATGTAACTGGCCATACTAATGACACTTTGAATCCAATATGTATGTATGGATTGCCTTGAAATTTTCTTGTTACCTTGTGAATGCTTGTATGTATGATTGCCTTACTACGTCCTTATTAACGTTATTAGCACTTCAAACCACCAGAATACTTTAAAATTTTCAACCATTCCTTTATTCTTGAAATTTATGAAACTAAAATGCAGTCTGCTCTTAACCCACTAGACATGGGATCGAAATTGTGATATACATATAAGATTTTATACTATTAGAAACCTTTTTAAGATAATCATTTGACCATAAGCACTGTGGGAGATTTAAATCACTAAGTTAGACAAGAATTAAAATGAGAACTCTCTCGGACCAAGACCCAAAGGACAACCTTATAAATAGAAGATTTAAACATTTCAATAATGGTCGTTTCCTAAACATTTAAATTGATCGGACTACGGAATTACGAAAGTATACGCCTGCAAAGCATTCGCGGCTTGACTCAATTCTTAATCCTGGGCGACTACCAATGGACTCACTGCTTTGGTCGAGCAGAAGACCAGGATCCACCAGGACGAAGAAGGGATACGATGAGCCTTCTACCCTGATCAGGTAGATGATCGGCGTATCGGGTTCAAGCCTACTACAACCGTCTCTCCGTATTGATCTACTATTGAAAACAAATATTTTTACTCTAGATAGAAGAAAATCGTCGCCATGAATCTAAATCTTTATAAATAAATTTTAGTAAACTATTAGGGTGAAAAAGTTTTAAGGGGGGTAGACTAAAATGAGCCAGCCTAACATAGATAGTATACACCCTACCATGCATATAAACTTGAAATCAACAAACCTAGGCAAATGAAATAATGAAGTCTTTACTCACTACCCTTAGGCAATTTCGGGGACGAAATTGTTTTTAAGGGAGGTAGATTGTAACATCCTTGATTTTCACTATTTTGGATTTTCAAAAATCCATCAATTTTTATTTTTTTATTTTATTTAATTAACCTAAATATTACGTAATGACCATTAGCACTCAATGTCAGTTTATACAGGGTGTACCAGTGAAGAACCGCACAAGTCCGGTTAATCAGGTAACGTCCCGTCCAACCAGAACAGTGTACTGAGGCGTCCTCGTAGGATTTGCTGCAGGACCGTTCGTTTAAACTACTCATGGTTTGGTGCCATAACTAAATTAAGTTAGGATTAGCCCATTAGAGTAGACCAGTCGGGTTGTGATTGGGCCAAGTGCGGGCCGTTAAGCCAAATGGCCATTTACACTTGGCAGCAGCCCGTGCGGGCTATACCGCGACATGGGAAGGTCAAAAAATTATAAAAATTGAGGGAAGCATAGATCTCACTGGGCTTGGGAACCATCGCGGACCACGGACCCAGTGGACACCCAGAAGTGTAATCTTGCATTTGCCAGATGCGCCCCACCAATGCCAAAATTGGAATCTGGCACGGGTAAATAAAAACTGAAATGTAAGACATTTCAGCCGTCGGATTTCTTCATAATTTACGATGAGGGTCTAATGTATTTTTCTACGCCCGTCCGCAAACTCTAGGACCCGATCGTGGCACGGTGACCGTTGACCGCGAATCAAACCCGTGCGACCAAACTCATGTCTGATCATCCCCAAATTTTGCATGGCCCTTCATCGGGCCATGGAGCACTTATCCTATAAGTTTCATAGTCAGAGGACCACCAGAACTACCCCGGTTATCCAAACAAGCTCTAGACCGCTCGATGGTGGACCACTGGTTCCAAAACTATAGAATAATGTCCATCCCATTGGGCTTGACATCCATCGCGGGAATCGGACCTGGGTATGGTCCAGAACCGGTCAACTTGAGCTGAAGGATGAGTGCATGAGAAGTGCAAATACCCTAAAGGAATGAGTTGAAACTTAAGTGAATTGAGTCGTCCATTCTTATGCAAAGTTGAGGATTTCGGACCGTCGGTTTGTGAGCAAACTTTACCCATGGAGTAAGAATATTTTCTTGCTCATATCCGTATAGCCGCGGCCCTGATCGACTAACGGTGACCGTTGAATAGACTTCTTATCATATCTGTCGATCGGCACATCCAAATGGTGGGCCGATCGTATCCATACGTAGATCATCATTAAGGCTAACTATTTTGCGGTGTATATTGACTTGTACACCCCATAGTGGGCCCTTGAGGCTAGAAAGACCTTCTCATAGGTCTAGTATAGTGAAAACCCATCCCTTAGGGCCATTTACACCAAACCTGGGACTATATAAAGGCCTTATTTGGGGCACCCCCTCCCCCATACGAATTTGCCCTAGGGAACAAAGGGAGAGAGGAGAGAAAAAGGAGAAGGAAGAGAGGAAGAAGAGAGTGAAGGTGAGAGTGAAGGTGGACCATAGGCAAGGTGGGACACAAGGGAGTTCAATCTTGCACCTCCCTACCTCTTCTTCAAGGAAGACCCCTCCACTACAACCACAAGAATCATCCGTTGATCATGTAGGTAAAACCTCTCACCCTTTTTTCTTGAAATCCATGTATTGAGAAGAGATTGACATGGATTTTAACATACAAATGCTTGCTTTAGGGATTCCGGTCATTCAACTCCAAAAATCCATCTTCCTAGGTCGTCTTTCAAGCCTTCAACAATCCAGAGGTGCGGACTATTACTCCTAAGTGGTCTAGCACCAATTTCATTATGAGATTAATGATTTTGATTGCTTGGTTGAAGCATTTAGAGAATATAGAGAAGAACCTAGGATTTTGTGCTTATTGGAGTGGTGTGGAATTATATGATTTATTTGATTTCCTCACATGATTTTTGTTCTCGTTTCTTACATGACTTGTTGTAAAATTTGTTGATTACTTGTTGATGTCTTGTCGGATTGCTTTTATGATGTTGCCCTATAGCATGCATGCCTTAATTATTCCGGTGCAAATTGTTCTCCATGAGTTGTGGGAAGTGAGCAACTTCCTCACTAACACACACAACATACATGCACCATTACTCATAAATCGTGATACCTTGCTTAGTAGATAAATTTGAATTATATGTTTGTGTGTGAGAATGCTATGATGATTTTGCTAGTTGATAACCCTGTCCGTCGACATGTTGTGGACCGCCATTCGAACCCTAGGGTTGGTCAAGAAAACAAGGAAAGTTGAGGCGGTCCCGTTGGTAGGACCGCCTTGAGGCTAAACCCGCGGATTTGGGCGAGTGCGTGTGGGCGACAGTAGTTGGACTACATGGGTTGCTTGCACCCGATGTCGTACCGCCATGTAGTCGCCTGGACTCGTGCGGTCTAGCCTACTGTTTGACCACCCATGATTTGTTAACCCTGTTTGCTCACATCTGTATGGAACCTGTGACACCCTACAACCGAAGTAGCCCATCAATAATCCACTGGAAGATGGTCCACAGCCTCGTGAGCCGGGCATGGTGGAATGGGATACTGTGTTCGAGCTGTGGCCTACGCTGGGGTGACGCGCCTCCCCGTAGTGACCGCGAGCGACCCCACATTCAGCACCCCCATGTGCTTGAAGTCGGGGATGGGGAAAACCCGACAGGGTCAAGGACCGCGGGGTCTCGGCCTCACGCATTGGGGGGCCTTGGCCTCGCAACTAGTTCAGGGCATTTGATATGTGGGGTGTGACAGATTCCCAAACCTGCTGGATGAATGGACTTAACTAATAACTAGGCTAACACGATCGCATCGCATCGCACTAGTTAGGGTAGCGACTCGGCAGTCGAGGTCGCACTGAGGGAGTGTTGGCATTGGCGATCGTTAGATGTTGTCGCACGAGGGAGCGTTATTGTGAGGGCATGCATCATGTCATGCTGCATACATGCGCATTAATAAGATTACTTAGATGTATGTGATTGTATGCTTTTCATTAAGACCATATTAAAATTGATGCATATGATAACTTGAGATTAATAGCACCCACTGAGTTGATCACTCACTCCCACTCTGGGACGGTGTTTTAAAACACCAACCAGACCCGTTCATATATGCAGGTGATATAGATTTCATGGAGCCTGGCGACGCGAGCCTCGAGGAGGAGGACGAGTTTCCTTACTTTCAGTTGATGAGCGGGACCCCGTCGAATCAGTAGATGGGTCTTGGATTGCCGAGTAGCGGCTCAGATTTATTCCTTTGATCATGTCATTCTTTTGTGAATTTGTTGGGCGTCACCTTGTGCGCCCATTTGTATTCTTCTGGGCATGTATATATAAGTATAATTGATTTTCTTCTATTTCAGTAGACTTGTGTGGTTGTGCTTCATGTTCCAGGAAGTTCCAGAATGCGCATTTAAACTGGATTAATCGCATATTAATGAAAACTGGTTATAAGTGACCCCGGAAACTCAAGAGTCGAGCGTATGCACGACCCCCGATTTTCAGGGTGTTACATAGGGTTTCTAAGAAATTCGTATGGATTAGGAGTGAGGGGGTTTAAGGGCTATTTCTAAGCCCAAAATCGATGTCAATGGCCCCAGGGCCATGGTATACTTAGGTTATAGCCAAAATGCATCCGTTTCGGTCCAATGGAGCTGATCTGGAGGCTCCTTTTCTACGTCTGGTCAGACTTAAGCTCTCTGACATTGGATCTAGGTCGAGTTAAGTTTTCAGCCCGATCGGATTTGTGGATCGACCGTGGCGGACTAGTTTCAATTCAACGGTCACCGATACTCAATCAGGGCCACAAGTATACTGCATGTGTTGAAAATTTCTCCTGGTCCGAGGGTGTAATTGGGTCAGATTCCAACGGTCAGAATCTTTAGATTTAGCCTGCAAGTGAACGACTCAATTCACTTAAGTTTCAGTTCATTTTCTAAAGATTCGCGTTTCTCACACACTTCGCTCCGGGCTCAAGTTGTGCGTTTCTAGTTACTATTAGGACTTGATTTCTGAGATGGTAGTCAAGTCCAATAAGGCGGTCATAACCGTATAGTTTCGCCGTCATCGGACTTTCGACGCGCAGTCTAGGTTCGATATAGAGTTTCAAAGTGGTCCCAAGAGCAACTAGGTTTAGAGATTGATCGTAGGTTTCTAGGTAACATAGAGTTAGCGGTTCTACTCATTTTGGGTCTTGTAATTCATATTTAAAGTGGTTCAAGCTAATTCTACTGAGTATTCAGTTTAGTACTTAATTAAATTATGCCCTAATTACGATAGAATATGGTCCTAGGGCAGTTCTACGCCCCTTTCTGGCACTTTTAATTAGTATATTATTTTAATTATTTTTTTAGTAGTTTATCATCAATTCTAGTTCATCTCTACCAAATTTCAATAGATTTCGTGCCGTAGAAAAATTTTAAAAATTCTAGAAGCAGCAGCTGTCCAAACTAATGATTTTCAGATAGTTATCACAACGACCTATATTTAACTATATTAATTTTTTATTATATTTTTAATTATTTTTATATAAAACTAGACTTATTAAGCTTAAATCTGGATTTTGAATCACCTAAATCGGAGTTATAACGAGGGATATATGATTTTTTGAAGTTAAACGAACAATGTAGAAAAATCGCAGAAAACGGGCCGCCCGGCCCGCTAAACGGCGAGGCCTCGCCGATTCAGCGATGTCATCGCCGGTCCCTGGACCCCGGGGTGATGGCTCGGGGTGCCGAAAATGTGCGGGAGCCACCTCGGGTCCCCCTATTTTGCATCGTTTGGCCCCCCGAGTTCGTTTGATGTGTTTTCGGGTCCCCTTTGCAAAACGGAATGAGTTGTTTGACGTATAATATATGATTTTGGGGTAGGAGAAGCTAATCTATCTAAATAACCTATTAATTTCATGATATTCCAAAAGGTTAAGGTTAAAAAATTTATTTTATTTATTTATTTACTATTTATAGTAAATTTTTGTTTAAGCATTGTTCTTCATCACTTAAACTTTAGGATTCATGTCTAATATGAAAGTACTAGGAAAAATTTGAAGAATAAGGTGGTGAAAGGTGAGATTTTGAAGAAAATGGGTAAAAAGGGGATTTTGGACTTTGGGATTTAGTTTTGAGAAGTTAATAAGGTGTTAGGATTGACCCATTACCTAAGGACACCTAACTCCAAGTTGGCAAAAATCCGGGGTGTTACAAAAAGAGAGAGAATGAGGAAGAAAGGAGGATGAATTGTTGCCCAGTCAACTCAGCTATCATTCCACTGAGTTTGGTTCGAGATGGGTGTGGGTTTGGCTGAGTCTAGACTCATCTGGTAGGGTAGAGAGTGGAAAAGAGAGAAGAAAGAAGAGAAAGGAAAGAGAAAAAAGGAAGAAAGAGAGACAGAGAGAGAATGAGAGCCTCTTGAGTCAACTGAGTTGATTCAGCTGGCTATTGGATTTGTTAAATTCCCGAGGTGAGATTGGCAGTGTTATGATCCCACCTGACCAAGTCTAGCTCGTGTCAAGTCTCTTGAGAAGAAGAGGAAGATTTAGAGAAGGGAAGAGAACGGGATCAAGGAACCAAGTTTGCAACTCATTATAGCAACTTGCTGCCAAGTCAGGCTACACGAGTTGCTCCCTGCATGTGGCTAGCTGAGAAGGGGAAGAAAAGAAAGGCGAGGAAGAAGATAGAAAAGAAAAGAAAGTAGAGTGTGGAGGTGAGGTGTTGCTTAGTTTGGTTCGAGTCAAGAGGCGAGTTTCGTCTCCAAGCCACATTAAATCACAATGAGTCGAGTTGCCAAATCGAGTAACGTAAGTCAACTTTTCTCCCCAAGTAGATTGTTTTGGTTTGTTATTATCATCGGTATTACCATAATTATTGCAATTGTTAGGCATAATTAGTCATTAGTAGGTTACTCATCTTAGTATTAGTTATCATAGACAAAACTACAATTATTAGACAAAAGTACTTTATTTACAATTTATCGATAGTAGATTGTACTAATTATCACCATCATAATAATTATTATTATCATATTAACTAATATTAATTGTTATGGTTAAAAACGGACTGAGCGGATGTATGAGACAGATGAGTTGAGCAGCCAGACTGAATGACTATGGATTGTTTCAACCTCGGCCTCAGTTACCAACCTGGGAGGTCAACCTCGGATATCGACCTCGTCCTTGGTTACCAACTTCGACCTCGAATGCTGACCTCGGCCTCGGGTGCCAACTTCGACCTCAGATACCGACTTCGGCCTCAAAGAAGAGCCTCGATCATGATCAACACTTCAGCACAGTCTATACCATTCTCGACCACGACTGACAATTCAGATCTGTTTGTAAGATCTCAACCCAGCCGTCCTAGAGGTCGGCCTCAGCCATCTACCCAGACCTCCTCAGATCCCGACTACTCGGAGATCTTATCTTAAAAAGATCTTCCTGAGATTTTCACCGTGGATCTCGGGGAGATAACCAAAATACATTCGGAAGAAGATTCCTTCCGCAATACGCATCCACCATAGAGAGGCATTGCTATATACGCTACCTCCCCAAAAATCCTGTCAATACACCCGTTGCTATGAGTAAAGGTACACAAAACAAATATTCCGATTATTCTACCCCTCCTTCGAAACTACTTGACTTAGGCATCGGAGGGTCCTCGGTCTTAACCGACACCCCAATGTCTTCTCTTGTTTTCCAATAAATTACAGGTACTTTAGCTAATAGGAGGTGAGGCAAGATCGACCAGATTTAAGCATCAACACTAATTATATCATTAATGTTAATAATTATTTTATAATTATTAAATTAACATTGTAATTAATTGTGCACCAACTAGAGTTCAAATCCTAAAATTTAAGCCTACACATAAACTCTAGGATGAAATCCTAAATCTAAGTAATCCAAACCAGAGGTCACTAATCGGGAAGGTCAACTCATCTCTCTGAAACTTCAAGTTGAAGCCTTGACTGGTAATATTAATCGGATAATGCAGATCTTAGAGAAACAAAACCCACATCCCGACCAAGGGATAGATGCACAAGCAACCACCGAGGTCTCTGCACCACCTTAAGCACCGATCGACTTCCAGAGAACCAAACAACATCCTGGACAGTCGAGCCATGTGCCCTCCCACACTTCGAGAACTACCATGCTCACCAACTCCGACTTGCATCACACATTGGAGAAGAAGAAGCGTAGAAAGGCTCCCGAGGCGGTAGCCAAGAACGAGGGCCCTTGGAAGGTAGAATTTAAGGAACTGCATGGTCAAATCGGCGATATCTGTCAAGCCTAACATGCCCAATAATCGACCTCCATCGAGGCATGCTGGAGGAGATCAAGCCGTTGTTTACTGATGACATTATGGGAGCATAACTCCCACCCAAATTCTAAATGTGGCAAATCGCCCCATACTCCGGGTTTGGCGACCCGGCTGAGCACCTAGAATCCTTTAGGGCATGGATGGAGCTTCACAGCGCGTTGAACTCTATAATGTGTCGAGCATTCTCCTTGACTCTGTCGAGAACTACACGAAAATAGTACAGGTAATTAAAGTCAAAGTCCATCAGCTCATTCACTCAACTTAGCAACACATTCATCACACAATTCATCGATGGGAAAGATAAAAGAAAGCCATCAACTAATCTCCTCACAATCACTCAGAGGGAGGATGAGCTACTAAAAGACTACGTCATCCGTTTCAACGCTGAAGCTGTCCAAATTGATGATTATTCTGACCACATATCTCTGTCCTCCATGGTAGTCGGCCTTAAATGAGGAAAGTTAACTCTTCTCTATTGGTAAAAACCCCTCGACTAACATCGCCGAGCTAATTAACCGAGCTCAAAGATATTCTAATGTCAAGGAGTTCTTTAGTTTACGAAGAGCTGCTCAAGAATGAAACAGCAAGGTAAGGATATGAAGCGAAGGGAATAAGAGGAATCTTCTATTGTTAACGCCAAAAGAAAGAAAGAGTACGACCAAGACCGAGACCATCGTACCAACTGACATTCGAAAAGTCACTTCCATTAGTACACTCCCTTTAATACCAAGCCAGAGCGGGTACTTGAGGAAGCTGGGCCGAGTAAGGAAACCTGACGACTGATGTGAACCAATCAACCGAGCTTGGTAATAAGACTCATCAGCCAACCCCGACCTACTCGACTAAGAGCGGCTTCCCTTTTTAAAAGGAAAAAAGGTGCTCATGATTTTACTATTGTGTTTTCTATTGTTTTATGGATTCTACAATAAAAGAACTTCTGCTGGTCAGGGGAAGAGATTTTCTTCTAAAGATTTCTTGACTATCTGAATTACAAGACCGACTACGAGGGCTTCCCTTGGTGCAAGGGAAGAAAGTTTTCCATTGTAAATTCTATTATGAAAGAACCTCCCCAGGTCAAGGTAGGAAAATTTCTTTCAATTCCTGACTATCTGACCTTATGATTGAGTATGGGGAATTCCCTTAGTATAAGATAAGAAATTCCTTTTACTGAGTGCTCGTCCTACTACTATGTGAACGACTGTGACTTCCCTCAGTTGAAAGGAAGAAAAAACTCTCCTATTAATTCTACCATGTGTGATTTACCACTGAACAATCGACTTATCGATCCTACGATTGCTTGACCTACTCGCTCTACTCCGTCCGACCTCTTTCGCGCGAGGCATCAATGTCAATCCACACTAACTTACTTCCCAAGCTCCTGGAGAATGCTTAGAAGTAGGGGGACTACTATTATGGGTAAAAATGGACTGATCAGATATATGAAACAGATGAGTCGTCCACACTAACTTACTTCCTAAGCTCCTGAAGAATGCTTAGAAGTAGGAGGGCTACCATTATGGGTAAAAATGAACTGACTAGATATATGAGACAGATGAGCTGAGCAGCCAAATTTGATGACTATGGATTACTTCGACCTCAGCCTTAGTTACCAACCTTGGAGGTCGACCTCGGATATCGATCTCGACCTTGGTTACCAACTTTGACCTCAGATGCCGACTTTGACCTCAGGTGCCAACTTTGGCCTCGAATACAAACCTCGGCCTCAAAGAAGAGCCTCGATCATTATCAACACTTTAGCCCGGTCTGCACCATTCTTGACCACAGCTGACAGTTTAGTTTGGTCTGGAAGATCTCGACCCAGCCGTCCTAGAGGTCGGCCTCAACCATCTACCCAGACCTTCTCGGATCTCAACTACTCGAAGATCTTATTTGAAGAAGATCTTTCCAAGATCTTTGACGTGGATCTCAGAGAGATAACCACAATGCATTCGGAAGAAGATCCCTTCCACAACACACATCTATCATAGAGAGGCATTGTCATATGCGCCACCTCCCCCAAAATCCTATCAATACACCTGCTGTCATGAGTAAAGGTACATATAACAAATATCTCGATTCTGACTTAGGCATCAGAAGGTCCTCGGCCTTAATTGGCACTCCCAATGTCTTCTCTTGTTTTTCAATAAATTGCAGATACTCCGGCCAACAGGAGGTGAGGCGGGATCGACCAGATTTCTACATCAACATTAATTATATCATTAATGTCAATAATTATTTTGTAATTATTAAGTTAACATTGTTATTAATCATGCACCAACTAGAGTTCAAATCTTAAAATCTAAGCCTAAGCCTAAAATCTAGGATGAAATCCTAAACCTAAGTAATCCAAACCCTAGGTTAGAACCTTAACAAAAAATAGTGTGTAAAACTTAGATCTAACCATACAATTTCATAATTCGTGGTAGGATTCGACGATAAGGGTGTGCGCACTTCCTAACGACATTAGTTGGTGAATTGACTCGTAAAGTAATGACTTCTTCCCCTTGGGCTTTTTGCTTTCATATTAGCTTAAGTGATAGTTCCTATTCTAATTTCAGTTGATAATTGATATCTTTGTTTCATAATTACTTGTGCTAGTTATTAGAATTGATCCTCAACTTGTATGCTCAACATTTATCTTGTATAAATACTTACATGTTGCTCTTGAATATATTCTCATACTTGTGGATTGTGAAATTACGGTGAGGACCGCTTTAGTTAAAGTAGGAATATGCTAATATGTCCTAGAGGGGGGTGAATAGGACTTTTTAAAGTTTTTATGAATTATTTAAAAATCCTATTACACTAATCCTAACAGACTGTACTTATCAGGATTACTTAAAAGTAACTTTATGGCTTCAAATCCCAGTAGAGGATCCAATCACAAACTATTTAAGAAATGAACAATATGCAGACTAATTTATGATGGATATGATTGTGTATGTGTGTGAGCACTATCAAAAAATGGGGCAAAGTCGACGGGCTTGAAGTGGTTTTGGAGAATCCATCGGAAATTCCGACGGCTAAAATCCGTAGCTAAAGCTTTAAACTTCATGGCTAAGGAGCATTTTTTTATGGTGGATGTCCAAACGCTACTTTAAGCCTGTGGTGTTGTTCAACCTAGATTTATTTAGAACTCATTTTTTTTCAACATTCTTAAAAGAATATTTAGAAATGGATTTACGGTGTGGATGAAGTAAAAACATCATGGTGGGGTCCCATAGAGCCCTAACAGATCCTATGACAAGGTAGCGTTTTTTATAACTGTAAATGTGTGTGAGTTTTTCATTTTCCGTAAAAATGTGGTGACTTGTTTATATCAATAGTGGTGGTAATGATATAGGGTTATCCAGACCAACCAAATAATGGGTCTAGTCGTAGATAGTAAATATTTATATACTTTATTATATAAAACTATCGTAACCATCCAGTAAATTGTCCATTACGTGTACGGTTGGTAATAATGTCTATATTATAAATGATGGTAAACGCACAATTAACGGATTTGAAATTATCCCCTCATTTCGGATGAGGGATTTCCAAACGCACGACTCTTCCTCTTTCGAACGGGCGATCTTCCTTGCGAGAGCTCTTCCCTCTTTCGAACGGCGCAATCTTCCTCGCCAGAGATCTGAATCCTTGAAGATTCATCTCAAATAGGTGAGCTTCTCTCGAAATCCCCTATTTTCCTCGCCGACTGTTCCTCTTCTTGCTGTTTTTATTCCAGAATTCCTTCCATCTGTCATTGCTTTTTCTCTTTTCTTCTTGTGATGTTGTAAGCACACAAACGTTTGGGTTTGGGTTGATGAAAGCATAGATCAGTATAAGCCTCATGCTGCGTGGATCAGCTTGAATGCTTGGGTTGATGAAAGCATAGATCAGAGGATCGGGCTTGCCAAAGGCCTGTCGGGACGTGTGGATTTCTCACAAACTCCAACGTGGGACCCACCCACCATCCCTGAGCAGGAACTTCCTGTGAGAGTCTTTAGCAGGAAATCGGCGTCCGGTTCCTGTAATAATAATGTGGGCCCTCACAATGCTGTATTGGATGAATCCCATCGCTTTAGTCCAAATCCCATGACGCCTAACCGATAATTACTGGGAAACCTTCAATTCAAGTTGGCTGGCCCATATATTGAACCGATGCCAGCCCCACATGCAGGCTTTGCATTTTCAATGTTTTGGGTTTGCATTGCCTAGGCCCCATGTGGTCTCTGCATTTGTGCCTGAGTTCCAGGCAAAATAGTTGATTGGGGATGGCCTCAATGGCCTTATTTAACTAATGTGGGCTATGTATTTGGTTACTGGGCCTATCCAAATCTCGATTCCATAGCTCACTGATTAAGATTGAAAACTGGGTTAGGTTGGCATGTGCTGGGACCCCGATCCCAGACCAACTAACCCAACTCAAGTTGACTGAGGGCATTGATAGAGAATTAAATATCCCCACCTTGGAAGAATCAGGTTAGGCAAGTGGGATTTGGTTGAGCCTGGCACAAGTTGAAGCCTTAGCCATGGTTTGGGCTGATGTCAGTAGCTTATGCCTTTCTTTCAGTCACTGCACCTATAATTTTAATAAAAGAAAAATCCTTATAAATTAGAGAAACCATCTTCATGCCGAGATCGGACAGTGCCTTAATGAATGCATTGCCATACAAACGAAAGAATTCTGCCACTAAGAGAACCCTGCTAATACCGTTCAGGGAATTCTTACCACCACAGACCTCCACACACCTTTCGTAGCTCAAAGACTGCTCAAATCGAGCATAATATTCTTGTGAAGACTTAGAACAGATTTCTAAGGCTACCATACATAGATTGAATGTGTAGATAGAAACTGGCCCAGGAACAACCTTAGAGATGGTGATGATTCGAGAATGGTTGCAAGATTGTTCTTTTGACACAGGTAAATCGAAGATCATTGGCATTGTTCTCTCGCTCTTGATTCAGGAATTTGGTTGTAAATTTGCTGCTTTTTTCTATATTGTTGTGTGTCAGTTAAACTTTTCATCCAGGACTTGACAGAAACAATGAAAACTGCATGCATTTATTGTGAGAGATTAAGGTAGTGTATTTTCGTTACATCATTGAGTTCTGATTGCCTCCTTTGCCCATGTTTTTGAAAAACATATTTGACTCCAGGTGATCAATTTTAGCACTGGTTGCTTCATTAACAAAGCTCTCTTTGAGCATGAGATCACTGCCATGGACAATGATCATGCTGGTCAGCTTATTTTTGATGCCCAGGTGTGTGCTTATTCATTCATTTATGCACTCTATTAGTTTGAGAAATCACATCTAAGCATTTGTAGTAACATGAGTGGAATTTACAGGGATGCATATACACTGTCAATATGAACTCCTGCACAAGAGCACTATCCAGGATGCACCGCAATCGAAGCAGTAGTAAGCGCAAGTCTCCAATCACAACTATGCAATACCGTACCTTTTCTTTTTTGGCTAATGTTGTAATGCTGTAATGTCAATTCCTGTAGCGTTGCATTGGAGATACAGGGTTATTTGACCCTCCGTTGTTCGCTCAAAGTAGCTCCTCAGGTGCACGGTATCCATGCTTCCTTCTGTCCACTGCTTTCCCTAGAAAAAGGGGAATTCATAGGTTTGTTTATCTTTACAGATAATTATTCGGTTAGAGTTTGCATCCAAATGATATGATATACAATAAGTTCTGGAATTATATTATTATTATTTGTGTTTTCCAAGTGGATATGATGCCTAGGCAACAACGAGAATGCATGTAAAATAGTATGAGACAGGCTAGCTCCCATTGTCTTTCTTAATAACCTTGATCACTATTGTCATCTAACAACTTCTCCAAACTTCAATATTGCTAAATTGAAAAGAAAGAAAGAAAAAAAAGGGTACCATATTAAGTGAATTTAGTGATGAGCTTGTTTTAGCATGTCATTGGCTTAATTTTCCTATACCCAAAACCTTAACTTGCAGTTCTCGATTGAAATCCCATTGCATGTCACTAATGCTCTCTCTCTCTCTCTCTCTCTCTCTCTCTCTCTCTCCATGAAAATATAAAGGAAAGAACCATAATTAATGCTACTTTCATGGTTTTGAGTGGAGCTTTTCAAATGTTTATTTTTTCCCTGCTTTGATTCATTCTTATTAAAGTGCTCTTGCATTTGTCTATGTTCTTGCTCTTCTTCTTTTTGTTGAGTGATTTTCATTTAGTACATCTTTTCCTTGATCTGTTGATGCAGTTTTGGTGATTATGTTTCTGATCAGGTTGTTGCCCCTGTTTGGGAAACTTGTGCTCAAGCACTAGGTGCCACACTTAAGTACATGCATCCTTCAGTAGTTCATGAAACACTGAATATCTTACTACAGATGCAGGTAATGATTATGAAGGAACTGGTACTGTTCTGTCTTCATGGTGTAATTACTGCTATGATGGAATGAGCTTGACCATGGCCTTTATTTCTTTTATAATCCTCTTGGCCACGGTGAGACATCTCCCTTTCATTGATGCTCTAATATGATTTTGGGTTATGATTTCTGTATTGTTCTCTGATTGGTTTAGATTGGTCTTTTGCAGGCAAAATCAGGAATCATTTGTCCCTGGAAGAGGTTTTGGAAGGGGTGGGATGGGTGGCAGGATGATGGCGGGACGTGGCTTTGGTAATTCTCTTCCATAGTTTTAGAACATCATGACATGCAATGGGATTTTGATGAAACCTTGTATGAGATCTGGACTGTTCATCTGTTGTCCCTGCCTTGAATGTGCCATACTCCAAAAATCAGATGTTCCTAGCCGCTGATCAAGGGACATAATTCCTATCTACTGTTGACAATATTTGGCTGGAGGTGTAATTCTCAGAAGCATCCAATCAGTGGCTTGGATCACCCAACCAGTGTGATTTTTGGGCTGTGGCCCATTATGTCATAGGGCCCAACAATGGAAGGTCCAGAAATGCTTTGTTGACTGAGATTGAATGCATGATAACTAAGATCTTAGCATGCCTAACCAGATACTCATTCTGTTTTTTTTTTTTTTCTTTCTTTACATGCTTCTTTCTTGTGTTGCAGGCATGATTGTTCCAATGCTTGAAGCTGTGATGGCTGTTGTACCTGTTGAGAAGCTTGCTGTCCCTGTTGTCTTGCATATAATCAGGTATCCAAGACCACATAATTTCAGAGTCTGTGTATGTGGAGCTACAAATATACTTGCAGATTACTTGTAACCGAATAAGACGCATAGGGAAACTATCAACTGCATCCTGGAGTCAACTACCAGTGGTGCAGAAAATGCTGGAAGTGTATTACATGTGCAAGGTTTGTAAGCTGGTGATGACAATCTCGTTTAGTGTATTGAAATCAAACATTTCATATCAGTGGAGTGATCTAACCTGCTTTCTTTAGATATGGAGTCTGCTCGGTGTCCTCTGCCTAAAGCTCCATCCCCTACACTTTCTGCCACTGCCAAAGAGGAAACTATGCCTGATCATTGTGAAGATCATACTCATAATAGAAAGGAGAATGTTCAGCAGAACCTGCCTGGTAGTGATCCAGGTGAATGAGTTGTAAGCTTTGTAAATAATATTAACAATTTTATTTATTTTTTCCTTTTCTGTTCTTAGAAATGATATTTACACGTGCACACACATTCTTTTGGTTGTGACTCACTTTGTATCCACATTGGTTTCTTTGGCCTGAATGACAACTTACAAAATGAGATTGTAATGAGAATACTAAGGGTCTTCTAATGGTATTCCATTTTCTGTTTTTCTATACAGGGAAGAAGAAGAAAAAGAAGAAAGTACGCGTTCCTGCTAATGGTGAGCCTTTTGGCTTTATATTTTCTTTGATTTAGTAAATTATGCCCATCATTAGTGCAGTTAAAGGCAGTAGGTGCACTCGAGGTGTGCAAGGGTTTTGAGCTCAAATTTTTTAGGGCCTTCCTCAATGATGAAGTAGCATGTGGAAAACTGTCTTCCTTTCATAGTCTTCTTCTTCTTTAAATAGAAGAATTTTCCTTTTCCTCAAAGAACTTAATAATTTGCATTTCCACACTTTCTGAGAGATAAATTTCGCTTTTTGACCATTGACCATTCCACGTATCTTTGGAAATCACGGTAACTAAAAGAAACAACCTCTATGTTTTGAAGAAATTTAGTTTTTTTTAAGTATGCTTGCTTTCATGATATGGATTTATTTTTTAATGTTCTTTTTTGATGCAAATGGCTCCGCAGACTGGACTGAAGCTTTGGATGTTATTTCCTTGGGTTCTCCTGAGCAGGTTGTATACTTGATTTAGTCATTTTATATTCTTCTTTTTTCTTTCCAATATTCATCTTTTGTTGCATGAGAAAAGAATTATATTAGCTAGGCCTCTCAAGTGTTCTGTTAATTGTTCATGTGAAGAATTTGAACACAATTTCTTCCTATTTTTATTTTGTGCAGTCTCAAGGCATGAAAGTTGTTTGTCATGAGCTGACCACTGACTGATCCTGAGAGTAGTGTGATGGATGATACAGTCAAGGATGCAGATAGGCTAGTTGCATGTCTTGCAACAAGGTAAATATCTTCTATTCTCCTCATTGGTATCCAAAGTTAAAAATATTCTCAAAAAACGGTACATTTTGTGTGATACGTACTGGTTTCAATACTAGGAGACGTGGTTTCGATACTAGACAATACTATTTCTAATTATTTTCTTTTAAAGGTGGCCAATAACTGCCGCAATTTCAAATGTTCATATGTATTAGCTAATTCAGCAAACAATTAACCAAATCATGTTATTTAAAAACCCCATACTCAAATTTAGCTAACATTTTGAATTTTTTTTTCCCTTGTATTCTTGGTGTTCATTGAATGGAATATACCAGCTAGAATGGAATCATCAATGAAACAGTCGATCAACATAAACACCATTGATTTCTTCATTTTCTTTTTTGTAGACTTGCCTTCTCAAATAGGTTGGTTGGTTGGTTGGTTTAGGGCCTTGGAGAAATCGGTATATCTAGTTTCGGATATGTGCGTTGATTAGGTAATTAATTATTATTACAAATTTTTTTATATATATTTATGACAAATGCCGACGGCTATTCACCGTCGATAATGCCGACGGTTTTCGCCGTCCTCGTCAGCCGTCGGAACGGTTTAACCGTCGTAGAAGCCGACGGCTAAAATCCGTCGGCGAGCAACGCCAAGCCCATTTCCCGACGGACCGTCCGACGGTTTTTATATTGCCGATGGCTTCTAGCCGTCGGCGTTACCCTGTTTTTTTGTATTGGAGGTGTGATCTCAGATATGAAAATATTAGAGTAAATTACATAATCAACAGAATAACAATCTCAAACACAGTCATTTTTATAGTGATTCGACTACTTGTCTACTCCACTCCCGGTAACCACACTTAACCCTTGAGTGTACCGGATTTCACTAAGGAGGTTTCACAACAGTTCACCTCAAACCTAAGGTTTTAAATCAGATTCACCTTCAACCTTTACAAGCTACACTGAGGCTAACTGTTTATGCTCTCACGAGCAATGGTCAACAAAACGCACCCACTTTTAGGCACATTGGCTAAGGATCTTTCATAAGACCCTAACTGAAGTTTCACACTGTTCACCTCTAACCTAAGGTTCTAGACAAGTTTACCTTCAATCAGATGTTTATGCTCTCTACAGAGCAAGGGTCCATACAACGCACTCACCACATACACTCCTGCCGGAGGCCTCCTATGAGGGCTTGCAAGGGTGAGAAACACCTTAGACTCAATCCTACAGAGGAATGATCAAAGGGTCCTCTGAACTCTAGTTAATTATAGATAAGTGGATGAGTCTCATTCAACTCGTTAATGAAGATCACATCCTTTATTGATAAAGAGTCTTCTGCTTCCTTGATCCATAACTCAAATGATATACTAATATATGACAACGGGTTGGGTCAAGGTTATGATGGAATCCTACTTTCGAAATGTTTTCCTATTAGGAAAATAGAGCGATTTCAATCATCTATGCATTCAAGGCATCCCAACTTAATGATTTGCCATTAAGGTAGTAGCTGGAGGATCCTTGAATGTGGAAGTTCATTCCCCAATCCACTCTATTGAATATCAATGATGAGGGTGGATTGGAGGATAAACTCCCTTGAGAGAAAGGGCTTTGGGTATATGATCTAAGGTAAAACATTCAAAAGCACTCTCTTCTTTCTCTACCAGCAACAATAGACAAGTTCTCTTTATATAGGCAAAAGGTTCCAACGGATATAAAACGGTCACATTTATAACAGAGTTCGATATCATCGAGCGGGGTCGATATCATCGAGCGTATACTCTCGATTGCATTAACTGGCCACTCGATGACACAAACTCAAATGTCATACGCTTTTTGAAACCTTTTGCCAGCTGGTTGAGAGAATCAAAACACGTATCGATGTCATCGGATTTCGAACTCCGATATCATCAAAGAGAGGTTCGATTCATCGATATTTGAAAATGAGAAAGACTTGCTATGAAATATTTTAGGTTTACAAGAATGATCGAGAGATCTTCGAGATCATCGGAATTTGAATGTTGATGATATTGATAGAGTGTCGATGCATCGATAAATCCAAAGGATTTTCGTTTAAGCTTGCTGGACAGTTTCTGTCCCTGTTCGATGCCATCAAAACCGTACTGATATCATCGATATTTAAATATCGATTCTCTTGAGTGCCTCTTGATCGCAGATAAACAATCCTGAAATAATTGCTGGAGAACTTAGGCGCCCATGACTGATAACATTGAGAGCCTTCCGATATCATCAAGATTTGAACTTCAATGGTATCGAGAACGACTTCGATATATCAATGCACATGTGATTTTCTTAAGTAAAAGCAGGGGCGCCGTAGATTTGTCTGTCGATATTATCGAGTCACCATCGATGGACTCGAGATTCAAATATCGATGATATCGATAGGTATATCGATACATTGATAAATCCGTCCAGAGATATATACGATTGATGGACGTATTTTGTCTTCATTTCGATGATATCGTTTAAGTATCAAGGACATCAACAGCACAAGTCAATTCTATCGAGAAGTGTACCGATAAAATCGACAAAGCAAGAAAACTTAGAGAATTTTCTGATTTTGAAAAAGTTTTCTCAACTTTAAAACCCTATAATGTTCTAGTTTGTTTTAAGGGTTTATATACCTGGTGTTTTAGGATATGAGATGTGAGGCTTAGATTTATCTAAGGCAAGCTTGCACACATCCCGGTTGAGGCAGACGTTTTAATTGATCTTCGTATGAGCCTCTGCAGTCTGTCCGACTCAACAGTCAAGCTAATTGACAAACCAAGGCACTTTCAGATTGTTTGTAAAACTTGAATTGCTATATTTATTAGTGGAAAACTCTCTTTATATATGTACATGCAGACTTGGGACATAACTTGATTGATTGTGATTGTAATGGACCCTCGACCTAGTGACCATTCGCTTAATGGATTAAATGGAATTTTGTTGTAAACTTACCATCTTGTGGATCGTTATGCCCTCCATGGCTTTGATTTAATATTTGCCGTATGTGGCTTCGATTTGATATTTGCCCCATGTGGCTTCGATTAGATATTTGCACTAAGTGGCTTGATGGATTATTTTTGTATAATTTTAAGATGGTAAGTTCCACTTATTGAACTATGATTAGCCACTAATCAAGGAGATTACCATTAAACATCCTAATGTTGGAGTCTTGTGAGTCAGGGATGGCGGTATGAGACACTATACCTGAGCTGTCGACCTATGCTAGGTGATGAGCCCCTCATAGTGACCTTTGAGCTTTTCCTAAATTGGTTTTTTACAATCGGAATAATAACGGTTGGGTTAATCATGTATTCATAGCATACGGGCGATGACGGGTAGCTAATTCTAAATGTTGTACCACATGCCCATTTGTCGTAGAATCGTTTCGCTAGCTCTCATACCACCAACTATCAACCCACTTTTGGTGAGCAGATCACTACGCACGTACGTGATGTACTTTCACTGGTGGCTGGCCACATGCATGGGTTTCTCCCAAAAAGCCAATTGGATGAGCATCCCTAATTGATGTGCATTCATGGATCCATGCATTTAATAAGATTGCATTTGGATTATTTTATATGATTTCTTGTTAAACTATATTAAACTAATGTGATGGTGTGTAATCTTGAGGGAGATTTACACTAAACTATCCACTCATCCTTTAAATATATAACCATACAGGTAATACAGGTGGTTTAAATGACGTCCATGTTCGGATTGATGAAGAACATGGTACAATTATCAGGGATGCATGGCTGCAATTGTACAATAGAAGCTGTATGATCTTGCAGCTCAAGCCTAGCTGCATTTTATTATGTTTCATGTGTTACGTTATTTATTTAATATATTTATTAGCATTGATACATTGGTTTGTATAAGTCCTATGGGCAGCCGCTCATATATTCCGAATATGTATGCAAATTTTCTTCATGCCTGATTTGTTTCTTTTCCACTAAACTGTTAACTGTAAAAATAAAAGAAAAAAAAATACATGTGAAATTTGGCTATCTTTAAAGGTTAACACTCGAATTTTTGGAAAATGAGTCGTATACTCAGGTTTCGAAATCGGGGCGTTACACACTCCTTTGCGACCTAACTTGAACCGTCATGAGATGGTGCGATCGTAGTGTGCGAGATGCCAGCTTATATTAGTTCATGAAAGTAGTCTAATCCGTCCATTGTAGAGAACGACTAGAAACTAACTCTAATTAATATCAATGGTCTGAAAATGGCCAACCATTCAATGATCCAAACGGTCATATCTTTAGTCCAACGGTTAGATTAATGATCTATCAATATGAAACGTTTGGATTAATGAGCTAACAGTCAGAAACATTTTTGCAATGCTCTAAGCTTTGATGGCTTTGGGTGTAACGGTCTATTCCCTCCATCTATATAAATCGGACCCCTCCAGGTCCAGAGCATAAAAAAATAAATCGATCTCCTATACAAGAAAACAAAGTTTCTCTTTTTTAATTAGATAAGTTCATAACACTGAGTACTCAAACTTAGATTTTTGAGTCAGGATATTCATCGAGTCAACTAGAAACAGTGACTGTGTTATCCAAATCCCTAAGGTGGTCCCTTCATGATTGTTGCACAGACGACTAAACAAGCTTATCATATTTCGTAAGCAATTTGCCAATAATCTGTCATTCGCAGATCTCTAGTCACTAAGGAGTGGGAATGAATCGCGCTTTAAGGATAATGCTTTGGTCCTGTTTGGTGCATGGTATTAAAATAGATTAGATGGGATGGACTTTTTAATCCCGCGTTTTAATCCCACACTTGTGTTTGGTCAAGGGCAGTCAACCCATGACAAATTAAAGTTTTGGAAACCATGCTTATACATTGGGTGGTGTGCCACCATGATGAATGTGTTATATCCATAACGTCTATCCATTTTACGAGATCATTTTAGGGCATGGACCCAAAAATGAGACAAATCCGATGCTCAAGTGGACCACACCTCAAAAGGCAGTGGGGATTGAATGCTTACCATTAAAAACATCCTATGTTCCCACTAGGGGTGTACACGAACCAAGCTAGCTCGGTTAACTCGCTCGACTCGGCTAAAAAAAGCTTGAATCGGCTCAGTTTGAAGCTGAGTTCGATCTGAGTCGAGCTGGTTTTTAAAGCTCGAAAATGAGTTCGAGCTTGCCCCAGCTCGACTCGACTTAGTTCAATATATAGCTCGAACCCGGCTCGTCTTGGATCAACTTGGGTATTCTCTGATGTTGATTACCAAGTGTTTGATAAAATGATTGAACGAAGTGTAGGCTAGTGGCAAGGAAGGTATGTTTCATCAAACAAATCTCCTTTTTCCTTGATTTTGATATTGCTTACAAGGTATTTGATGAAATACCTGTAAAGCCGTTGCTGATGTTTTACATTAAATAAGAATTTGAAGGTACAGTCCATGTGTTTGTGAAAATGCTGCATAGGTGAACTCAGCTAAATCTTGTATTGAACTCGGCTTGAACTGGCCCAAGCTGCTGACTCAACCAAGCTGAGCTGGCCAGTCAGGGCCGAGGATCGAACTGAGCTAAGTTCAAGCTGAAGTCAGCTAGTGGCTGAGGTTCAACCCAATGTACAACCCCTAGTTCTGACAGAAGGTTTGGACCAATATGATACTTGTTTTTTTTCCCTTCATCCAGGTCTATGTGAACTCATGAATAGGTTGGATGACAAATAGACATCACCGTGGGGCCTCGTTAAGGTTTCAACGGTAGAAATCATTGTTTCCACTTCTTTTTGTGGTGTGGTTCACTTGTGCTTTGGATGTAGCTTATTTTTTTGCTCATGACCTAAACTGATCTCCCCGAATGAATGGATCGATGTAGATATAATACATACACATGTTGGGCCCACAGAGTTGGTGATGTAAACATCCAAGCGTGTACCCTAATATCTTTGGATTTAGGTGCGACACCGTACATTCCAAATATGAAGACGAAAATTGGTATAATCCATCGAAAATCCCGATGGTACCTAATTATTACCATCATCCCACTTAATCCAGTTAAGTCCATCCACCAATACCGATTAAGGATAAACTATTTAATGTTTTTATATGATTTTAATTGTTTTTTTTTTTCTTGGCATCCAAATAATTAATTTCGAAAATTTTCCCGTGAGGGAGTCTGGAAAGCGGATAATCCAAAGGACCGGATCATTTAAAGTGGAAGCGGATTGGCTCGGGTACTACACACCAGCAACCATAGGTGATGAAATCCCACTACAGCGTAAGTGTGTGATAGTGTGTGCGCGTATGTATAAAATAATTTTTATTTTTTTAAAAAAAAAAGCACAGACACTGGACGCGGATTTCCGCCTTTTGCACGAAGTTCCTGCGCTGGGGGCCGACCACTGTGTTTATGAGAAATCTATTCCGTCCATCCATTTTTGAGCTCATTTTAAGGCTTGATACCAAAAGTGAGCAGGATCCAAGATTCAAGTGGGCCGCACTAAATGAAAAGGTGGGTAGGAAAATTCCAACCGTTGAAACCTCCCTGGGTTGATAGTGATGTTTACATGCCATTTGTACCGTTCATAACGTGATTCCCAGTGGGATGAAATGAAAACACAAATATTAGACGGATTCAAAACTTCTATGCCCCGTGAATATTTTAACCGTGGACGTTTAATCATGTTTTCAGCCCACTTAAGTCTTGGATTCAGCTCATTTTTAACCCCATGTCCTAAAATGGGCTAAAAAAACAGGTGGATGGGGTGGATTCCTCGCAAACATCTCGGTGGCCCCACCTAAGTTTTCAGCGCACCTATAGCAGAAAATCGGAGATCAAAGTTACGTGGCACCAAAATGATGTATCTATCATAACCACACCGTTCATACCACACACCACCCACCTGCCTCGTGCGGGTACGTATTAAGCAAAGTTGAATGCTGGTGTTCCTTAGTTCCAAGTTGTACAAACGGTTCAAAGGAGATCAAAAGTTATTTGGCCCCTGGTGATGTATTTATTATATCAACACCGTTCATGCATTTGGTGAGATAATTTTTGAGCATGAGTGGAAAATTGAGTCGTATCCAAAACTCGAGCCTACCACACCACAAAGATCAATGGGACAATGATTCTCAAGGTTAAAATATTCGTAGGGCAGACCGTAATATTTATTTTTCATATGTTCGCGAGTTCACACAAACCTAGATGAAGAGGAAAGCCAAGTATCGTATCGATCTGCAACTTCAGTGACTCCCAAAATAATTTCAACTGTAGATGTATTATTTAGCTTGGTAGTACACCCACCGCCCATTCACGCTTCACTGTTAGCCACCCCACTAGGGAATCGGGAATGATATCAAGACCTCAGTGTTCAAGGGTGACGTATAATCTCCTGCTACCTTTTTCAGTACGATCCACTTGACATCTGGATCCGTCTCATTTTTCAGCTCAAGCCTCTGGACAAGCTCACCAAATGGACATACGGCTAGGATATAACATATATCTCCTCATGAGACCCACATAACTTGGTGATGTTAACACTCCAGCTACATTGGTGGTGCAGGACACCAGCCAATCTGCTTCCCATATAAAGTGGGCCCACCTATTGTCACGCTCCAGACTTGGTAACCGGACTCACAAGGAATTCGATTGTCGGTTTTAGCTGCTACAACCTTTGGAGTACCCCATTCTCGGTTCCTGAGGTAGGTTCCGATCCTGTAATCCTATAAGAAGGATTTTGATAACAGTATAATCATTTCCAATACAAGCATACCCAAGATCACAACAAGTACATCTGAGAATAACAAAGGCACACATCGCAAAATCCACTAAAAATTTGAACGTTTACATCATCCATAAGGTCCAAAAGGACATACATGAGAATAAAAGGAAAAGGGAGAGAAATCAGCAACACTGGAATCCTCACTGCTCAACTCTACTCCAGGCTCTACTGCTATGGCGCCTGCCTAGAGTCTCCTGCTTGCATCAATCGTGCATAAGCTTATATAAGCTTAGAGGGTGGTGTAAGTGTATGACAATGGTGCACAGAAGAATAGTAAGAGGTATAAGGAGAGAAGCAAGATCAATGAGCATATCACTAGCCTTACCAAGGCTTACCATCAACGCGATGCAATGAGTAATGGGTGTCATACCAAGGCTATGCATGAAGGGGAGGCTTGTACAGCCAATGCTAATGCGATGCAAGTAATGTCAGTGTTCATATTCAAACCATAAGTCAAGTACATTTCCAATCATAAGGAAATCACCGGGGTCCATTACACTGTTGAATGACTGCCGCTCTGTAGACCCCGCACAGTCAAACGAGCGTAAGAGACCTCACTATCCACCTGTGAACAACCGATCACCAACAAGGCCTAAAGGTAGCGAACCCATTTACGAGCTGGTCAGACTCAGCCTAGCAATGCCTCCTCACACCAGGCAGGTAAGACCACACCCCTATTCAACCGACTACACGACAGTGGGAGTCACGGCCTAACGGTATAAGGCCCTCGTGCGCTCATGTATTCCACCCGGTCACGGCGTTGGAGCAGATCCTTGGTACCATGGAAGTTTTGGAAATTTCTCCCATGGGCATCTTATGCACCCGGTATGCTCAACTAATATTTCAGGTGTCCAGACATACGGCCATCCATAAATACCCCTGTGGAGGTAAGGCCCTGATGAAGTAAGGGCAGATATCCACAAGCTATGCAATGCCAGATGCATGAATCACATAATCACCCATGCATCAATCCCAAGCATCCATCTCTCGGGGAGATACTAACATGTCCTACACAATGACACAACCATGACCAATCACACCTCAATCAAGCATGCATATGATGCGCATGGGAGTGGGCCATGAAGATGAATATGGGTGCCAATGAGGTGAAGATGAATTCTCTACCTAACCATGAAGGGTATAGGTACTTAACCAATTCCTCATAAGGAATACAACCTCTAGTGGGGGCCCATATACTTGGGGTAGCCCACGAGAGTAAGGAAAATAATGGTATGGGCCTAAATAGATGAAACGGGCCTAGCAAAGGTCTATGGTGGACCTTTAACCACCCATAGAAGCCCATGAGCCTACCTTAGGGCCACCAATGTGGACATCCAACCACAATTGGTCCCCAAGAGGTAGCCCATCTCTAATTGATCATGGATCAAGGCCCAAGGCCCACGCAACATCAGAAATAAGAAACGGGTATCCATAATCATACCACAAATACTCATATTGGGTTTCAGAAAGGCGGCCTAAGGCGTATCCAAAACATGGGTCCAAGGGAAACACACATAGCCTAAACCATATATACCACTATGGGCCCATAGTAGAAAGGTTAGGGCCCAACATAAAGGCCACTAATCCCATATATTGTGGTGGCCTAGTGGGCAACCTATTGCTCAAACCAAATGGGCAAATGTCATGCTCTTAGTCAAGTAAGTTGGGCCTACAACCCGGCCCAACTATTAAAGTTGATTTGGTGGGCAACCAAGGGCCCATCTGCTTGTGTAATCCGGCCCACTAACCGAACACAATAGTATGGTAAAATGGCCCAAGAGTTCAATGGGCCTATCTGGAAAGTTCCAGCCCAATTGGGCATAAGAGTTCAACAACTAGCTACATTCATGGACCCAATTAAATTCAACTGTGGTGGGCTTCAAAAGTGCATTTATTAAGCCCAACATTTAAGGAACCAAAGGTATAAATTATTCCCTCTAAGATCTTCATAATGTGGTGGGCCTCACTCTTCAAAATTTCAGCCCAAAGGCCAAGCATAATTATAACATGTTGTTGTCCTAAATTTGGGCACTCCATTGGAGTGGTCCAGGGCCTCTAAAACTCTGGAAATTGAGGGCCAAGGCCCCTCATCATGCATACAATGAGAGGAAACTCAAAAAGGTGGCCCACCATCAGATGAAATATTTTTGAATTATGGTTTTATCAAGGCATATTGCTGGACTGCACAGCAGAAAATCTGGCAGTCCAACTATCTTGGCCCATTCTTTTGAATTCCCAAATGAAATCAGTTGGGGCTGAAATTTTACAGAGTGATACTCCCATAGGTGGGCCACACCCTCATAAAATTTTAGAATTTTTGGACATTTATAAATATTTTAATTCATTTAAAGAAATCAATCTGTCCTGAAAATCGGACTGATCTGGACACCATGTTGTAATGGGCCGGTCCAGCTACCACTATGGTGTGTACAGGTGTCCATTGGCCCCAAAATTTTATAGTTGGGTCCCACCATGGGTGGTCCACCTTCCTGTAAATTTTATTTATAATTTTTACACACCCAAAACTATTTTAATAAATTTTGAAATTCTAACCTATCCAGGGTGGATTGCTGCTGGAACAGTGCAGAAAATCCAGATTGTCCACCTCACTTGGACCACACCTTTGGGAACCCAATGAATGTCAGATGGGGCTAAAATTTGGGAGACATCAAGATGAGATCCCCACCTTTTAGAAAAGTATATTTGGTGGTTATGAATAGTCCCCCAAACAGTCCCAAAATCTGGTCCAAAATCAACCAGAAACTGTCCAGAAAATTCTGGACAGCAACATGTACTTGGATAAAATTAATTATATAAGTTAAATAAAAAGGGGAAATACTCTAAGAACTAGGTGCTATGGCCCTTCTTAGTGGGCCCCACAAATGTCCAAAACAAATCTCAAGGTTACCACACTTGCATGCATCAATAAAGGTCAGCAAATGAGACACCCAACTATAGTGTAGGTGGGTATGGATGTCCCACCCTAGCTGGACTTTTCTGGACTATCCAAGCCCACGAAGTGGACCATACACATCATCAGCAATCATAGGAAAGGTAGAAGAAGAGAAATAAAAACATTCCGGCCATTGAGAGAAGGCTCCGTCACTATTGAGCCTTCCCCAACACAATCATACCTATACATTGCATTTCCATCTATATTTCATCAAGGATCTTCATCATGCATGATTTACACTTGAGATGAATGGATGAGATACCATCCCAACATGATGCAAGGGTTTACATGACCTATCAAGTTATGGAATGTGGAGAACCCTCCTTGATGGGGTCCATCAAGAGGAAACCCCATGCATGGGACATGCATGCATAAGATGGACCATTTGGCCATATCCAAGGAATTGTGTAGGATCTCCACCATTGATTGGTGAGTCATACACTTTCCGAATGAAAGAAGAAGAAGATCTACACTATGAAAAGGATATTGCATGGAATAAAGAAGCACCCACCTAAATATCTTCACTAAAACTTGGATCACTAAGCTTCAAATGCTCCAAGGAACCAATATAAATGGATGAGATGGGTTTTCAATGCATGGATTAAGAGGAAAAAGGAGGAGAAGGGGCTAGAGCATTTGAAGATTTTTTAGAGGAATGTTGCTAGGGAAGAAGAGAAGAGAGAGAAATGAAAGGGAAAGAGAGAAAAATCTCTTTTAAGCTAAGTAATCATGAGTTTCTTACTTTGGATAGAGAAGAGAAATCATGGCAATAGGGAGTTAGAAACAATGTTGTAGGGTTAATAGACTTTTTAGGTTAGTGGGTGGTGTTTTAGAGATGGGTGGTGTAGGGATAGGGCCTAGGTAGTGTGTGTGCGTGTAGTGTGTGTTGGAAATAGTGTAGTGTGTGTTGAAAATAGTTCCAAGAGATGGGACCTACCTAAAAATCTGTGCACACCACCCCTAGGTGGGCCACATGATCATGATCAAGGGCTTAGAAAAAGAAATGCACCCAACTTACGATCTACACATCGGATGGACGCACGGGATGCGTCGTTGGAACCGCGACGACGATGCGGTCACAATGGCATAGGTCTCAACTCGATCCGAGTTGGGTCTTCACGACTGGGCTCATGGATGACCGCAAACACTATTCAAGGGTCACGGATCGCCGAGATTCGACCAGTAGGACCGCGAGATCAAAATAGACGGAATGCATATTCACACACACATGCACGCATGTGAACTCGGGTCGGGTCCCACACTTATCGAGCAAGAGGACGACCGCAAGCGGATTAGGTAGGGCTGAAAGTTTAGCAGGTTCAACCCGACCTACCCGTGATTGACCCGACATTAGGTTATGCTCGGGCAGGATATTTCGGGTCCGATCTTAAGCTTGGTCTATACAAACACCAACCCGATAAAACTTAGGTTGGGCTCAAGTTGAGGTCTCGGGTTGCCCGACCCAACCCGAACCTGATCAGTATATAAGTTACTTATAAAGTATAATTAAGTGTGGATCGTTTGTGTTGAAGGCACACTAGTGATGTCGAGTCTCATTTGTCCACATCATTTCCAAGGACTCAAGCTAACAAGATATGCCAGATTTCTCTCTCCCAAATAAACTTCATGCTATGCTACGTGACTTTTAAAGGAGTAGTTGTCTTATATTTTAGCTTGTTTTTTAAAGAAAAAAAATAAAGTTCTTTATAATGAATAATCACATATATATTTAATAAAATTATAGATACAAAAAATAAGGCCTATATTGAAATATAATAAACTAATGTAATAATGAAAATATTAACATGTATATACCCAACCAACCCGATCAACCCGACCAAGCCCGCTTAGGTTGAGAATTCCCAACCCGAGATTTGGGTTGGGTTGGGTTAGGGTTGAGGTATAGGAACCGTGGGTTGGGTTAGGGTTGAGCACCAACCCGACCCAACCCGCATGACTTTCAGCCCTAGGATTAGGTACCACCCTACCTGTTCAGAGCTCAGAACCGCCTGTTCAGAGCTCAGAACCGGTGGAGGCTCTGAGGTCCATTGAGGTGACACCATGATGTATGAATTTTATCCAAACTGTTCGTTAATCTTACTATCTCATTTTAGAGCAGTGGACAAAAATAAAACTGATCAAACGCTCAAATGGACCACACTACATAATGCAGCAATGCCCATCATTGAGACCTTCATTAAGGTCCTCCGTGCTTTTTATTTGCCATCCAACCTGTTGATATGGTCACATACACCTGGGTGATTTGATAAAACAAGTATCATCTTGATCCAAAACTCCTGTGGTCCCAAGAATATTTCAATGGTAGGAATTTTATCCCCACTGTGTGCTCCATTTAAGCATTTCATCTTCTCTATTTTTAGGTTTATAATTTAAAATTATATATGAAAATGAGTGGACTGTGTTGATAGAATTCAAACATCACGGTGGCCCCTCAGTGCCTCCGCTGCCCTGAGCTTGGAATAGGCGGGGTAGTACCGCCTGACGGAAGTGGATTGGCTGGTGTACCACAGACCACCGGCTTGGTTGGTGTAGGTACGTGTCGTGCAAGACGAGCCCTGCCCCTCCTCCAGCTCCGAGTTTTACTGACGGTTCAAAGGAGATCAAGCTTGAGTCCAAAATTTATTTATATATACAGCTTTAGTTTACAACACCACAGGCAGTAGTGGGACAATGATTCCCATCCTTAAAAACATGTAAGGGCCTAACACAATCTTTGTTTTCCATCCAATAAGTTCGTAAAGTTACAGACCAGCACGAAAAGGAAAAGCAAATATCATATTAATAGAAGTCTTCCGTGACCCAAAAGGGTTTCAGTGGTAGATGTTCAATCTCCACTGCATTTTCAGTGTGGTACACTTGATACTTGTATCTGTCTTATTTTTTAGCTCACGCCTTAAGAAAGCTTGCCAAATGAACGGACGGTTTGGATATAACACATACCTTATGATGGGACTCACAGGTCTTAGTGACGACATTAGCCAATCCACTTCTGCTCCCGACGAAAATGGATTGGCTACTCCCCAGCGACCATCCCGTTGGCTAGTGGTTGATGCTCTGTGGGTCCCACCATGATGTATGTGTTTCATCCATTTTTACAGATTATTTTAGTGCAAAAAATTAAAGCAATGTAAATCTCAGGTGAGCCACCCCTACCAGAAAACAATAGAGATTGAATATCCATCGTTAAAATCCTCCTAATGCCCACTGTTCTGTTTATTTGGCATCCAAATTGTTGATTAGGTCATACAGTCCCAGATGAAGGAAAAAAAAACAACTTGATCCAAAACTTTTCTGGCCCCCAAAAAGTCTTAATGGTTGAAGTTCATTCAATACTATTTCGTGTAATGTGTTTCATTTGAGATCTGAATATACCTCATTTTTGGTATTATAACATAAAATGATCTAGAAAGTGAATGGACGGAATGGATGAAACACATACATCATGGTAGGGCCCACATATCATCGACCACCAGCCATTGGCTGGTGGCAGGGGGAGTAGCCATTCTGCTCCCGCGCCTGACGGCCGTGCGATGGCAACATTGCGGCGCCACACCCTACCTGGGGACATCTTCTGCCAGTTCTAGTCCATTCGATGATCCTCGTCCCTCGTGAGAGGGGCACTTCCGCAATTCCTCCAAAACTATCAGGGCCAGTTTGGGTAGTTAGCTTAATTGGTATTACGGTGGATGGGATTCTTTAATCCCTGATGTGACGGATGGAGTGGTGTTTGGATGGCGTCCATCTATCTACATATTAAGAGGGATTGGCACGTGCGATGGAGGAGTCGGTGGGATTTTAACATCCCACCGAGATATGCGGCTTATCGATTTAAGATGATTTTTCCTGTATTGGGGTCCACAACGAATGTATGTGGCTTATCCACGCCGTCCATCCGTTTTTCTAGCTAGTTTGAAGCATTGAGTCGAAACTTGAAGCATATCAAAAACTCTACTGGACCATACCATAGGAAAGAGTGGGAATAATGATTCCCACCATTGAATTCTTCCTAGGACCCACATCCAAAGTGTTCATAAGATCTCAAAGAAATAAAAGAAGGGAAAAAATAAATAAATATACCAGATAGATCAAAAACTTTTGTACCCGAAGTTCAATTCACACTGTTTCCCGTGGTATGGTCCGCTTGAACTTGGGTGTGCTTCAATTTTGGGCTGAACACAAAATTATCTAATAAAATGGGTGGACGGATTGGATAAAAGACATAAATCACGGTGGTCCCACATGGTTATCCATACAGTGGGTGAAGTTGCAAGGAGTGACGCGTTTCCGATTTCTCACAAAACCTAAAGAATTCACCTACGGCGCTTGGGATAGAGGTGTACACCATATGCAACGGACAATGGACAATCCACTGCAGGTCATAACTAATGGGATGGTCGTGATTCCATCCCCTGTGATCCACCGTAATTCACGTGGCCAAACAGGCCCAGGCATTCTGCTGTTTGGAAGTTCTAATGCCTTTCGCGTTTGAAAAACGTCACATTCCAAGTAGAGGTTCGCAACTCCCACAAGCACGCTCCTCGCAGGTACCATTTATATCCAGCACACGTGCCAACACGTCTTTTATGTGTGAAATCCGAGCCGTTCATATTGTGGAACCCACCGTCAAGATCACTTAGACTGGAATGACGCTTGTCCACTTATCAGCACTGCCACTCCATACAAAATCCATGCCATTTTTCAAAGAACTTACTACAACGGTCAACCGTCAACGCACATGTGTGAACTACCTGACGATTCAACCCACCTGATTTTCTCTGTTTCGTCTTCATATTGGGTCCCATCTCATGCAACCGACCAGATGTCCTAAAATCTGCCACTTTAGCACGTGTGTCGCGTGTAGAGAATGTGGATGGCGTATAGCAATCTCTTCCCGCGCATATTTATACTTAAAAATCCCTGCTCGCATTCTCCTTGGAGAAGCGACAGAGAAAAAAGAGAGAAGAAAGAGGGGAGAAAATGGCGGTTGCAGGTCTCTACAGGCGAGTCCTTCCATCTCCTCCTGCAATCGAATTCGCTTCTTCCGAAGGAAAGGTATTTTCGCAATTTCTTCCATTTCCAGCTCCTCTTTATCAATCCCACGTTTCTCCGCTCCTCATTTCTCTTATCCGACGCTCAAATCCCATTTATCTAGGGGTTTTCGTTATCCACATTTCAAGAATTCGCAGTGTAATATAGGGTTTCAGTTCACACTCGACTGATGCTTCTAATTCCGAAGAATTGCGTTTGCTCAAATTCTCGTTTTATCTGTTCGATTCCTTGTAATTTTCGATTAGGGTTTGTGATTCTTGCTGTTTGCGTCTGAGAATTGTGGGGATTTTCCCGTCTTTGTTGTATTTGTACAAATGCGATCGCTTCTTTGTCTTCTGGAAGATGTCGGATCCACTACAGAGCTTTGTAAGTTGAGCTTAACCTACAACATGATGTGTGGGGCCTGCCGTGATGTTTTCATGGCATCCAATCTGGCGCAAGTGTTGCATGTTATATTTTAAATCATTATTATGATTATGATTATGATTATAATTGATTGAGCGCACGATTACATGACCCAGTTGGAGAGCTGAAACACAGGACCTAGTGGCCCGCTTAAATCAACCACATGTGGGAAGATAAGCCAATTCACTTCCCTTATTTGATGGTGGAGATGGTATGCTGATGATGTTGGAAACGTGCATGCATGACATGTAGCTGATATGTGTCAGGGTGTGGCAACCCCTAGTGGGGCCCACCGCACATGTGACCTACCCCTTCAAGTATCTCTCTTCCACTGGCATGGTCTGCATCACCTCTCCCTTATTTAAGGGGGGGTGGGGCGCGTGTTGGAGGTTAGAAACAATAGAGAAGGGAGGAGAGAGAGAAGAGGATAGGAGGAAGAAGAGAAAGGGAGGAAGAGAGAAATAGAGGGAAGAGAGAGAGAGAGAGAGAGAGAGAGAGAGAGAGAGAGAGAGAGAGAGAGAGAGGTGATGTGCATTGTGGGTGAGTGTGTGCAGCATGGTAGAGAAGAAGACAAGGGCCCACTCTCATACTTGCTCAAGGTCGTGTATATCGGCATATCATCGTTATGTAGAGCAGGTCGTTGACACTTTCATGGCCAAGGTAGACCAAAGAAGGCCCGATTGGAGGCGGAAGTGATTAGGACCGTCCAAACACTAAAGGAAGCGTATCTCGCAAATTGGAATGAGTTATTCGACGTACCATATATGATTTTGGGGTATGAGAAGCTACTTTAGCCAACCAACCCTGCTACGCCGGGTTGCCCATGTCGGATTTGCAAGATTCCATCAGATCGATGGTCGAAGGTCCATTTTAATTTTGGTTTTACTATTTATAGTAAATTTTAGTTTGATCATAACTCTTGATCCTTTGAGCTTTATGAGTCGTGCCCAACATGAAAAGGGCTTAGAAAAATTAGGAGAATAATGTGGTTAAGCCAAATTAGACACTTACTATTTTTAGCCGAAAACCATGAAGTCTAGTAGAAATCATGACCGTCTATAAATACTAAGTTTACTAGTTATGGTAAGTCACATTTTTTTTTAGGGAGTTTGAGTTAGAGTTTGATTCTGAAACTTCTTCCTAGGTTAGATATCACTATTTAAAGGATTGTAAATTCGTTTTTATCATCAATCAATTTATTTTCGAATTTATTTCTATTATTTCTATTTTTTCCTCGTGGATTCGAGGAATATCTGTGAGGATTATAGAGAAGCTCCATGGATTCGAAGCAGTTATCCTTGAGGAAGACGGTGATCGACCTCATCATGTCCATCCCTGCGTCCATTGGTATTAGAGCGAGGACTTCCCTCGGGCCAATGGAAAATAATGACAGTATGGACCAAAATCCCGTGGACGGTGATTCAGGGATTCGTTATCTTTTGGAAAGAATGCAAGCTTTTCACTGGGAGAATCAATTGACCATGCAAAGGCTGCAGGCAACACTCGATCATCTTGCAGATACGTTAATTCTGCCCCGAGCCCAAGGCGATGCTCAATCGCTCGTGGTTGCTGTACAACACAAACTTGATTTCCGTAGGGCACTTCTGGAGGTGAATCATAGGACTACCCTAGATGGGTCGAGCTCCAACGACAAGGACATTGGTGGCGGCTTTGCTCGACGATCAGTCCATGGAGGCGATCATCGACTAGATCTTGTTGAAAGAGACTATCGAGGTAAAGCCGAACTTTCCGGTTTTAATGGCTTATTGCGTATAGAAGATTTCCTCGACTGGTTAGTTGAAGTAAAATAATATTTTGATTACATGGACCCGCCAAAACATAAAAAGGTAAAATTAGTAGCATTCAAATTAAAATCTGGTGCTTTTGCATGGTGGGAGCAATTATAACTCTCACGTGCCCTACAGAACAAGGTGCCCATCCGATCATGGCCATGGATGAGACGCCTTCTTCGATCACGATTCATCCTTGGTGATTACGAGCATGTATTTTTCCAACAATACCAAAATTGTAGATAGGGAAGTTGAATCGTCACATATTGTATCGAAGAATTCCAGCGGTTGGCAACGCGGAATGACCTGTTAGAAACCAAATCGCAAAAGGTAGCACGGTTTATAGGTGGGTTATGATTGACGATTCAGGACCGAGTTCAGATGTACCCGGTCGGGACCATGGATGAAGCAGTTCAGTTGGCAAGTAGGGTGGAAATGTAGCTTGCAATAGTTCTTACTCAGCCTTATCCTTCAACTCGGCTCCTATGACGGGTCCAACACAAGATTCAGTGCTGGCACGAGGAAAAGAACCAGTAGGAGGATGTCCTTAACTTCCTGTAACCACAAATCTTGACACGAGGAGCGGCTCATCTTGGCCTCAACGTATAGCACCCACAACAGCAGGTCTGAGTAGGATTACAAATCCTTATGGTTGGCAAAGGCCGAACACTTGTTACTGCTATGGCCAACCGGACCATTTATCAAACACTTGCCCTCAACGCCACGCAACCCATTTGACCATTAACGAAGGGGGCACTGAAGGTGATGCAGTGGAAGAAGGCCTTGGATTTGATGAAGATGAAAAAACAACTGAGGAAGGATCTGCTGACGAAGAATGGTTGACCGAGGATCATGGCGAATCCTTGGTCGTAAGACGATTATTGTACACCCCACGGAAGGAGTTGCATCCACACCGGCACAATATATACCGTACTGGTGTACCGTTAGTGGCAATGTTTGTGATGTAATCATAACCAATGGCCGTAACGAGCACATCGTCTCGAAAGTGATGGTGGACAAGTTCTGACTACCTATGACAAAGCATCATTCCCCTTACTCGATTAGCTAGATAAAAAAGGTGAACGAGACCAAGGTAATCGAATAATGTACTGTCTCGTTTTCAATTGGTAAAAATTATAATGATCAAGTATTTTGTGACATGCTTGACATGGAAGCATGCCATATCCCATATGTTACTTGGTCAACCATGACAGTCGGACTATGATGCGACCCACCAAGGATGAGACAATGTTTATTTCTTCGTCAAGGATGGTCGAAAGATGTTCCTTGCCCCTATGACACTAGAGAACCACCCTGAAGCTTCTAAAGTGGAGGGGAGTTCCCTCCTGACCATTCGGATTTCATGGTGGAATCCAAGGAAATCGGCGAGGTGTACATTGTAGTCGTAAAGGGAGAGGAATTAGAGCCCTTAAACATTCCTCCAAGTTTAAAGCTGTTGCTAAACGAATTCAATTAAATTTGGCCCGAAGAGTTATCTAATGGATTGCCCCACATGCGGGATATCCAACATCACATAGACCTCGTCTTTGGGGCTAGCTTGTCTAACCGCCCTCATTATCGGATGAGTCCGAAGGAGTGAGATACTTCAGGGGTAGGTGGGGGAGTTGATTTGTAAGGGTCTTTTGAGAGAGAGCATGAGCCCATGTGCCGTGCTGACGTTGTTAATGCCTAAGAAAGATGGGAGCTGGCGTATGTGTGTTGACAGCCGAGTAATTAACAAGATTACGATCAAATATCGGTTTCTAATACCGCGGTTAGACGACATGCTTGATATGCTAGAAGGTGCTAAGGAGTTCTCTAATCTAGATATGAGAAGCGGGTATCATCAGATTTGTATCCGGCTCGGTGATGAGTGGAAAACGACATTCAAGACCAAAGAAGGGTTGTTTGAGTGGCTAGTCATGCCCTTTGGTCTATCGAATGCACCAAGCACTTTTATACGTCTAATGAATAAAGTGCGCTGAAGCTGTTCATTGGCTGGTTTGTGGTAGTATATTTTGATGACATCCTGATATATAGCCAAGATGAGACGGAGCACATGGAACATCTTAGGCAGGTGCTACAGGTTTTGCAGGTTAACAAGTTGTACCTCAACTTGAACAAGTGCACCTTTTTAATAGACAACCTGTTGTTTTTAAGATTTGTTGTGACATCTATAGGCATCCATGTGGATGATGAAAATGTGCGAGCTATTAGGGAATGGCCGATCCGGAAGAACATTCATGAAGTGAGGAGTTTTCATCGGTTGGTGACATTCTATTGTCAATTCGTGTGGATTTTCAGCGCGATAGTCGCACCTATTATAAATTGCATGAAAATGGGCCGTTTTAGTGGATCAATGAGGCTGATAAGAGCTTTGCTGAAATCAAGCATCAATTGTCCACAACAGCGGTCTTGAGTGTGGTGCCTCATATGTTGGAATTGGAGGAGTTTTATCACAGTAAGGTGGGTCGGTAGTCTTCTACAACGAGAAGCTCAACGAAGCCCGAAAGAAGTGATTGACATATGAGCTCAAGCTATATGCAGTTGTTCAAGCGCTGCGACATTAGCGGCATTATTTGATACAGAGAGAGTTTGTTCTCTACATTGATCATCAAGGCTTAAAGTTTATTAATAGTTAGGCTAACGTGAATCGTGTGCATGCTAGATGGGTTGCGTTTTTGCAGGAATTCACATTCGTTTTGAAGCACAAGTTAGGGTAGCAAAACAAGGTGGGTGATGCACTTAGTCGCCGTGGATCACGACTACTTGTTATAGTGAGCAATGAGGTGGTTGGCTTTGATTGTCTCAAGGAGCTGTATGCCAAGGACGAGGACTTCAAGGATGCATGGATAAGGTGCCAAGAGGGTCATCCCAGTCACCTACATATGCAAGACGGTTTCCTCTTCAAAGGGAATCGATTGTGCATCTCCCAAAGTTCTCTGAGGGAACATATTATTCAAGAGCTACATGGATGTGGCCTTGGTGGATACCTTGGGCGAGGCAAGACACTGGCTTTTGTGGAGGAGTGGTGTTACTGGCCGCAATTGGTATGCGAAGTGGATAAAGCAGTGCAACATTGTCATGTTTGTCAGACCTCCAAGGGGTAGTATCAGAATAGGAGCTTCTACACCTCGTTACCTATACTTGATGACCCTTGGGAGAATTTATCTATGGACTTTGTGCTTGGTCTTCTACGAACACAGCGCGTCATGGATTCAGTGTTTGTGGTGGTAGATCATTTCTCAAAGATGCTGCACTTTATTGCTAGTCCCGAGCAAAGTATGCGAAAAATAAGTTGAGAATTACAGGAGAATTTCTATGAACTCGAGTGATTTTGGAAAACAATCTAGATATTCAGAATTCAACAATTCATGAATGTTGGGCCTTACTCTCTCCTAGACTCAAACACACGATAAACTTCATTCAAAGTATTAGTCCCTTAATTAGAAATAATCCTAAACATTGAGTTCCACAGATGTAAAGTGTAATCCCAACTTTCAACATTAATATTCAATTCTTTATTTCAGGATATCGTTGGTAATCAACAAGAGAATTCATAATAACCAAAGCTTGCCTCAAAGATCATCTTTTCATTCCTTCAGTTTTTTTGTTTTTTTTTTTGTTTTTTTTGTTTTTAGACTAAAAACCAAGAAGGGGAATGAAATCCACACTTATAGGGAGCAAACCTATAGTGAAGATTCTTTGCCTAACCTTTTTCAACGGTATCTCTTCCTTTTAATTGATCTTGACGGGCAATTGTTCAAGTTGGTTCCTTCTATGCTTACTGATCACCAAATTAACCCATCAGTTTCAAACTGAAATCTTAATGTGTAAGCGAGATGTGACATGTGAAATCATGACTCAATCAATGTTTACAACTTCTAATCATGGATTAATAATTAAACTTAACTGTGAAATCTAACGAGCAACTGAATCCAAGAGCAGTAAATCACCAACATTCCATATCCTGTAATTCTAAATCAAAGATGGTCATCCAATCACTTTGAATTCACCAGAAAGTCCAGAAAAAATTTAAAAATTTTCACAATTTTTGCTCAAGAAAATACTGATTAGGTAACCTAATCTCCCACCCCCAACTTAAAAGCTACATTGTCCTCAATGTAAAGGATATGAGTATGGAATGCGCATAGGACAACAAAAGTAAAGAAAGAGTGAAGGGAAGATAGTACCTGGATGATGAATCGTGAGAGACTTTCCAAGAGATCGCAGCATGGAATCCGGTCAGCACGAGAGATAAAGTGACACAGAACTAACAAAAATAAAATCCTACCTATACCACTTTCGCAGGTGCTCTCGATTGCATTTAGCGCATGCAACAAGCCTTTAAACCCCTAGGTTACCCCTAGTGGACGAGTTGTAGTCTCGTGAGGGTTTGCAGTAATGTTACCCACAAACATTGAACTGACTAATGAAAAAAAATGACATGAAATGAAGAACTGGGTTGCCTCCCAGGAGCGCTAAGTTTACCGTCTTTAGCCAGACAAAGAAAGCAACTACCCTAGTCCTAAGAAAACAGGAAACTTACCTATACCTCCATCAGACTAGGAGATTAATCCTGGTAAACAGGATCAGCCAGAGGCATGGACATGTCCTCTGAATCAAATTTCTCGACAAATGGTTTCAATCGATGTCCATTGACTTTAAACTCCTTGCCATTGTCGGGATCTCTTATCTCAACGGCCCCATGCGGAAAAACAGTGACAACAATATAAGGACCGGTCCAACGAGATCGAAGCTTACCCGGAAAGAGATGTAATCGAGAATTGTACAAAAGGACCTTCTGACCAGGCGTGAATGATTTTCGCGAAATGTGTTGGTCATGAAATGCTTTCATCTTGTCCTTGTAAATTCTCGAATTATCGTATGCATCATTCCGGATTTCTTCAAGTTCATTCAATTGAAGTTTGCGTAGCGAGCCAGCGTTGTCCAGATTGAAATTAAGATTTTTGATCGCCCAGTACGCTTTATGTTCCAACTCCACAGGCAAGTGACAAGCTTTCCCATAGACAAGTCTAAAGGGAGACATTCCAATAGGGGTTTTAAAGGCAGTACGGTATGCCCATAAGGCATCGGTCAATCGGATTGACCAATCCTTACGATCTGGGTTAACCGTTTTTTCCAAAATGTGTTTAATCTCCCTATTGGAAATCTCAGCTTGTCCACTTGTCTGTGGATGGTATGGGGTGCTCACCTTATGAGAGATACCGTATTTCTTCATTAAGCTCTCGAATGGTCTATTACAAAAATGTGAGCCCCCATCACTAATGATGGCTCGAGGCGGAATCGAGAAAGGATGTTCTCTTTCAGGAATTTAACGACCGAGCGATGGTCATACTGTCGACCCGGAATCGCTTCAACCCATTTAGTGACATAATCCACGGCGAGCACAATATACTGATTTCCAAAGCGATTGGGGGAATGGTCCCATGAAATCGATGCCCCAAAGAATCAAATGCTTCAATGATAAGGATGGGATTCAAAGGCATCATATTTCGACGGACAATGCTCCCAATTTCGACAACGCTCACAAGCTTTGCAAAACTCATGAGTGTCCCCGAACATAGTGGGCCAGTAAAAGCCACACTGGAGAATCTTGGCCGTGGTCTTTTTAGCGAAAAAGTGACCACCACAGGCCTGCGAGTGACAGAAGGAGATGACACTCTAATGCTCATCGTCTGGCATACATCTCCTTAAGATTTAATCTGGGCAGTATTTAAATAAATATGGATCGTCCCAAAAAAAGTTGCACACCTTGGTAAAGAATTTCTTCTTATCTTGCGCAGTCCAATGTGTTAGTATAGAACCTGTGATAAGAAAATTAGCAATATTAGCGAACCAAGGTGAATGGGAGACTCTAAACAATTGTTCCTCAGGGAACATGTCATTGATATGGGTTGTCTCAAGGGAATCGAGGTATTAAGGCGAGAAAGGTGATCGGCCACTACGTTCTCTACTCCCTTTTAATCTTTAATTTCCAAATCAAATTCTTGGAGTAGAAGGATCCATCTTATCAAGCGGGGCTTAGAATCATTCTTAGAAAGAAGATACTTGATTGCCATGATCTGTATATATAATGATCTTGGATCCGATCAGTAGGACCTAAATCCACAGCGAACACTACGGCTAAGAGTTCCTTTTCCGTAGTCGAGTAGTTCACTTGGCAGGATTTAGAGTTCTACTTGCGTAGTGAATGACGTAGGGCTTGTTGTATTTTCTCTGGCAAGACCGCCCCAAGAGCATAATCCGAAGCGTCGCACATAAGCTCAAAAGGAAGGTTCCGGTCGGGTGGCGCATGATAGGTGCGATGGTTAATGTGCCTTTAAGCTTGGTGAAAGCTTCTGGCATTGCTCGATCCACTCGTACGGAACATCCTTTTGAAGAAGATTACATAATGGACGAGAGAGGAGACTAAAGTCCTTTATGAATCGCCTGTAAAACCCTGCGTGTCCTAAGAAGGATCGCACGTCTCTGATGTTCTTGGGTGGAGGTAGGTTAGAGATAAGATCGATTTTTGCCTTATCTACCTCGATTCCTTTGGCCGAGATGATATGCCCAAGGACAATTCCCTTCTGAACCATGAAATGGCACTTCTCCCAATTAAGTACCAGGTTCTTTTCTTCACATCTTTTCAGCACACATTTAAGACTTTCCAAGCACTTGCTGAAAGATGGACCGTAAACAGAGAAATCGTCCATGAAGACCTCTAGATATTGCCCCACCATGTCAGAAAAGATACTAAGCATACATCGCTGAAAGGTGGCAGGGGCATTACATAGTCCGAATGGCATCCTTCGATAGGCAAAGGTGCCATAGGGACATGTAAATGTGGTCTTTTCCTGGTCTTCAGGGGCTATCTCTATCTGGTTATAGCCCGAATACCCGTCAAGAAAATCGAATAGGAATGACCACTAACCTTTCCAGGATCTCGATCGATGAATGGTAAAGGAAAGTGGTCTTTCCTCGTGACGGTATTTAACTTCCCGTAGTCAATGCACATTCTCCAACCGGTAGTGACTCTAGTTGCACGAGTTCATTATTAGCATTGGCTACGATGGTGATTCCGGACTTCTTAGGAACCACTTGAGTTGGACTCACCCATTGACTATCGGATATAGGGTATATAATACCCACGTCCAATAGTTTAAGAACCTCGGCTTTAACCACTTCCTTCATATTTGGATTTAGTCTACGTTGTGGTTGCAGCGGTTTTTGCATTATCCTCAAGATATATGTGGTGAGTACAAATCGAGGGATCGATTCCTTTGAGGTCCGCTATCGTCCATCCTAGTGGCTCCTTTATGCTCAATGAGAGTAGATATAAGCATACTCTCCTGTTCTTTCTCCAGGTGGGCAGAGATCACCACCGGGTATGTCTCATCTTGACCCAAATATGCATATTTCAAATCAGAGGGCAACGGTTTTAGGTCAAGCTTCGGCGGCTTGAGGTTAGACGGTAGAGGCACTACATCAGTTTGTGGTAATTCTTCAAATTGTGGCCTCCATCGGTTAACTTCAAGTACCGGTGCAGTATCCAACAAGGTGCACGTCTCCCTAATCATGTCATCATCAAAATCATGGGAGTGGGCCAGGCACGTCTCTAGATGGTCGGAGGATAAGGTCAGAGGTGTCGTATCTTCCACGAAAGAGTCAATCATGTTAATGTCGTGGAAATCGTCATCATCCTCTGAGTTGCTGCCGTTATTGAAAAAAATGTTTGACTCCAATGTCAAATTTCCAAAAGACAGTCATGATACCATTCCTACAATTGATAATTGCATTTGACGTGGCAAGGAATGGGCGACCAAGAATGACGGGAATCTGAGTGCTCATGTTATTGATGGGTTCGGTGTCCAGGATGATAAAGTCTACAGGGTAGTAAAATCTATCAACTTGGACCAACACATCCTCAATTATCCCTCTTGGTACACGAACAGAGCGATCAGCAAGTTGTAGTGTGGTTAGGGTGGGTTTTAATTCACCCAAACGTAACTGTTTGTATACCGAGTAGGGAATCAGATTGACGCTCGCTCCTAAGTCAAGAAGTGCGTGATCAATTCGATGGTTCCCAATTACACATGATATGGTTGGGCTACCGGGATCCTTGAATTTCTGCGGCACGTCTTGCTTCAGGATGGCACTCACTTTCTCAGTCAAGAAGATTTTCTTTTGAATAATTTTCCGTCGCTTGGTCGTGCATAAGTCTTTTAGGAATTTGGCATATGAAGGTATCTGTTTAACGACATCAAGTCGAGGAGTAAGTGCAGGGTTGTGATGTAGTAATAAACTCGGTAAGACCGAGGTCGAATCCACAGGGACTGATACCTGTACGTTACCTGAAACCAAGTAGAACTAGAACTAGACTAAGATGCGATCTAAACAAAATAGAATTTGAGAAATAATTGTGGAATAATTATCTAAAACTTTAAGAAATTCTGAGGAAGGAAACTAGGGATTCAGAGGATCCACTTGTAGAGATCAGGGAGATCTTATGCCTGCACCAAGGATTCAAACTGAACTTGATCTGGTTTTCAAGAGATGAAAAGTATAGAATTAGAATGGATTCCATCATCTAACCATGCCCAGGAGACAGAGCAAACAACAGAATTAGACTAATTACCAACCAATCAACAATGCATGAAAGTTAGGAAGGATTCCGCCACCCGACCATGCCCAGGGGACTATGGTGAACAACAGGGTTTCCTGACGTCATGAGCATCAAAAGGAAGAAAGAGATACTCAAAATCATCGCAGATCCATTGTAATTTCAGTCACAACAAACCCTTAAAAATAACTGAAAGTACCCTTTTTAATTTGAACAAAAATCAATATCAGTCCATCTAAACAATAGGCACCAGCAAAGTTTCTCCCTTCAGACTACAAGCTTCACCCCTTAGCCCTAGCTAAGGGGTTTAGCCACACATTAATGGGCTAAACAAAACAAGTGATAATAGAGAAAAGAAAAAAAAAAGAACGAGAAGAAAAACAAAACTAAAAAAAAACTTTCCTGTCTTCTCTATTTCTTCTCTGTTTCTTCTCTCAAACCCAACCTCTTGCTCACGTCTACCTGCCTCCAGCCACTGCTGTCTAGCCTCCAAACCGAGCCTCTCTCTTGGCGTCTCCACCCAGCAACCAGCCTCCAACTTCCAGCTCCCGCTGATCCCGTTCCAGCCTTTTTTCTCCCCCTTAACCCAAACCGAGACCTCTCCTTTTATCTTTCTTCTCACCTCCCTGCTGTGGAGTCCCTGCAGGACTCGGCTGCAGAAGCTGGAGACTCCTGTATGTAGAGCAGGAGGTCCGTGCGAAAGGCCGGAGTCCGTGGACGAGTTGGTTGCGGAGACGTCTTCACGCACAGCAGCCTAACTCGGAGTCTCCTCCTCTTCTTCTTCTTTGCTTTCCTTCCAAAAGGACAACGTCCTCTGGGAGCTTTCTGGCCCACCTACATGATGAACGGTTCAGATTAGCTGTCCGACCTCGCCCAAGGGCGTACAATCCGCCGTAAAAACCGGACGGCTTCCGGTTGCGAAAACAGGGTAGCGTCATTGACGCTGTGACGATGGTGGGCCCCATTTCACTGTCTTTTTGAAAAATCCGAGCCGTCCACTGCGTTCTACTCGAAAAATCAGGTGGGAAGCACTACTTTTGGATTAAATTCCATATGACCCACGTTATCTTTCAAGTCACCGTTAATCATCCGTTTTAACAGCTGAAATCCACTCTCCATTATCTTCCGAGATTACGCCACCTAGGCGATGTTCACGCCCACCCTCTTGATACAATGGACGGTTCGGATCATCACTCCAGGTGTCGAGTGGGCCCCACTGAGGAGGACCGGCGGACGACAGCGAAAACGCTGTTGCGTTTTTTTTTAAAAAAAAAAAATCTGAGTTTGAGTCGGTCAGCGCCTGCTGACCGACTTTGAATGCACGGGTGCACGGCTGGTGCACGTGATTGCTATGCACATTCATCACCGGCGGGGCCCCACAGAGATATTAATGAGAAATCCATTCCGTCCATCAGTTTTGTCAGCTCATTTAAACTGTTGAGACCAAAAATGGAGAATATCCAGATATCAGGTGGGCCCCACTTAAGGATTTAAGGGGCTGATCTGTCCGTTGGGCCACTTTCACAGTGATCCAGGGGCTGAAATTTTACGTGTACGGTTTATTTATGGTCCTCAAGCCACGTGTGAAGTTTCGAACTGATCAGATGGTGGGAACCCTATGATCTTGCATTCTGGACACTTTTCAGGCCACTTGAGCTTCGATTCCTCGATTTCCGCGGACCCCTGGTGTATAATTTCGTCGCTCTTGGTCTTCTAGAGTCCGTCCCATGCTTTAGTGTCATCAGATCGGTAAATCCATGCTTTTTAGTGTCCTTTCTCAGTCCAAGCTCATGAAGACGCCCTGCATCACAAATTCAATTAAATTAGGCTATTAAACGGTGTCATGCTTGTAAATCCATGCAATAAATGGGTCTGATATGCAATATTTGACCCTCAACATTTATCCCATGTAAGAAGACCCTTAATGCAACACACATGGTAAATATATTCTTCAGAGAGGTTGTGCGGCTGTACGGGGTTCTCAAAACCATTACTTCTGACCGTGGCACAAAGTTCATTAGCCACTTCTGGCGGACTTTGTGGAATCAGTTTGGTACACTTCAGTTCAGCAGTGCCTACCATCCACAGATCGATGGGTAGACTGAAGTTGTGAATCGCATGTTGGAAAACCTTCTTCAATGTATTTTAGGAGACAAATCGAAGCAGTGAGATTTAGCCTTGTCTCAAGTGGAATTTACAATCAACAATATGGTGAACCGCTTGACAGGGAAGTGCTCATTCCAGACTGTTTATGGTTGAGTGCCTCGCCACACACTTGATTTGGTCCCTTTGCCCAAGCTCTAGGGCATGAGTATTGCAGCAGAACATATGGTGGATCGAATCGTGGGCATTCATGCGGATGTGCAAGCCAAGGTGCATACTTCGAATGACAAGTACAAGGAGCAAGCCGGCAAGCATCGGCGACAAAGGTGTTCGAGGTGGGCAACCATGTTATGGTCCATCTATGAGAGGAGAGATTTCCGACCGGGACCTATAACGAGTTGAAGAATAAGAAGATTGGACCGGTACTGATCCTCCGAAAGATCAATGACAATACTTACGTTGTTGATCTCGCGTACCTTTAACGTCGCGGACCTAACCGAGTATCATGAACCGAAGCGGGAGAACTCGAAGACAAGTTCTTTTGAAGTGGAGGGGATTGATGTAGAGTGGGTCGCGGACACTTTCATGGCCAAGATGGACTAGAGAAGGCCCGATCGAAGGCAGAAGTGATTAGGACCATCAGAACCCTAAAGTAGGTGTATCTCGCAAACCGAAATGAGTTATTTGACGTACCATATATGATTTTGGGGTAGGAGAAGCTACTTTAGCCAACCAACCCCACTACGCCGGGTTTCCCATGTTGGATTTGCGAGATTCCATCAGATCGACGGTCGAAAGTCCATTTAAATTTCGTTTTTACTATTTATAGTAAGTTTTAGTTCGATCATAACTCTTGATCCTTTGAGCTTTAGGAGTCCTACCAAACATGAAAAGGGCTTAGAAAAATTAGAAGAATAACGTGGTTAGGCCAAATTGGACACTTACTATTTTTTGGCCGAAAACCATGAAGTCTAGTAGAAATCATGGCCGTCTATAAATAGTAAGATTACCATTTGTAGTAAGTCACGTTTTTTTAGGGAGTTGGAGTTGGTGTTTGATTGTGAAACTTCTTCGTAGGTTAGATATCACTATTTAAAGGATTGTAAATTCGTTTTTATCATTGATCAATTTATTTTCGAACTTATTAGAATTTATTTATATTTTTCCTATTTTTTCCTCATCGATTCGAGGAATATCTGTGAGGATTCTAGAGAAGCTCCATGGATTCAAAGTAGTTATCCTAGAGGAAGACGGTGATCGACCTCATCACATCGATCCCTTCGTCACATCGTCGCTGTCAGATTAGGAAGTGTGTTGGTTCGTCTTCCCCTTGTGTTGTTGATTTGAATGGGCTGCTGATTTCCATAATGTGGCTCCTCAATACAGATGTGTAATTGCGCTGCTCGATCCGTAAAAATAATAACTTAAATGTAACCCATCATGTTGTCTGCTTGCGAACAACAGTGGTATTAGAGCAACAATCCATGTGATTCCAATGGAAGGAAACGATAATGGTTTTTGATATTGCCCTCACAAGTCACACTACACGGGAATGCCCAACAAGCAATACATTTCTAATTACTTTAACATTTGTGTGCCATTGCACAATACTGGCCCATGACGACGTGTCATTTGTTCGTCGCAAAACACATAAAATCATTGCGCACTACATGCGTTTTTAGATGTGACTTATAAGTTTAATAATTTATCGTGAGTGTCACTTGACTATTGCTATGGAGGGATTCCTTTATTGTTTTTTTTCTTTGATTGCTTCTTCTATGCTTAATCGGGTAAGTGGAACTTTTGGGCCAAAGACAATGACCGCATTTTCCTCATGTCAATTTATTTGAGAGATATCATTATTGTGGACCACTGATGATGATTGTAGACGAATGAAATTAAAATAAAGTGTCTCAGATGTGTTTCCCGATTGACTAATATAGGACCCTCTCTCACTTTATGTGGTGACAAGAAATGATGTCTAAATCAGTTGTCGCCGAAAGGAGAGAAGTTATGATTAGGAATCCAAACATTTCCCTTCTGTGGTGTGGGTGTTTGCTCATGTCCTAGGCTTCTGGTATTTCTAAGTTTCATGTGTTGATTCTTGTATGTTCAAAATGTTTCTTTCTTAGTTTTGTTCAAGTTTGTTTTGTGCCTCTGTACATCAATGATAAAAGTGTATTAAAGTTGAAATTTCTACATTAGACGGTAGAGTTTCGGCGCAATTCTTGAAGTGATAAAACAGAAAGCCAATCTTTATTTATTAATCTCTCACTATATAAGTGATAAATTCCTCACGAGTCATGAGTCTAATGAGGCTGTGAATGGTCACATGAAGGGGTTTCTAGAACTTCACTTCTTTATTTAATAAATTGTGTTATAATCAATATGTATTGATCGGTGCAAACACATGTGACTGCATGCGTCTACATGCTTTTGTGTTGCAATTAGCCTTTTAATTCTAATATCATCTCAGTGCTCTTTGCAGTTCTTCACTCATTTGTCTGTTTTCTTTACTTTCCTATTTTTATTGCTGTTATTTTTTTGTTGGGAAATTTTCAGCAACTCTTCAATGAAGCACTTCAAAATGGAAACATGGAAGGTTTTTTCAAGTTGATTTCTTACTTCCAGACACAATCTGAGCCTGCATACTGTGGTTTGGCTAGCCTTTCTGTGGTTTTGAATGCACTCGCCATTGATCCCGGAAGAAAATGGAAAGGTAACTTCCAGATCTTTACTCTTTCTTGCAAAGGTTGATGAGTATGAGTTTTCTGATGGTCATCATTGCCAGAAGTAACGTGAACCAATATAATGAGGCCATGATGAACATCGCCTGGATACTTTTTCTTCTCCTGGTGTTAGATGGGCTAATATATTTGAGTTGAGAATTGATGAATCGCGAGTATTTGGGCTTGCTCAGTTCTGTTGATTTGCCATGCCTAGCCCTAGCGCAAGGCTCCTTAACCTAAGGCAGGTTTTTTATTTCTTCTTTTGGTTGGTTAGACAGCAATCTGATAGACTGTAATGCCTTAACCCCCCCAAAAAAAGTGATTGACTGTAATTGTCTGCTGCTTGTTTATTTTTATTTTTCTTTTTGATGAGTTGATTTGATTTAAGTCAACTTGGCTTGGAGATATGCTGAGAACTGGGGCTGTTAAAGCAGAGATATGATGAATCACCAAAGGAATTATATGAAGCAAGTAAAAGTGCAGGCTTAGCGTTGTTGTGTGACAGCATGTACATTTGAATGTAGTTGTCAAATTTGCAGATTCCAATGAATTCCACAAAGATTATCACGAATCCCCCCCCTTTTTTTGTTAAACTCCCAAGGAGATATCATTAATGCCCCTTTCTGCAAAGATTTGGGTCCAAGGATGATTAATTGTGGAACCAAGTTATTACTAGCAAATATGGTGCTTGAGAAGTGGGTGGTTTACCTTGCGCTTGTCAGATTACAGATCTCAGGACATTTGGAATGTTGTGATAGGAGGTATTGGTGCCTTCTTAGATGGTTTATTGTATGTTGTGGTTGATGGATAACATATTCGATTATGGGAAGACCCCTGGTGCTTTGGAAGATCATTGCTGCCAAGTTCGTTCTACTGTATAGAATTGCTACTCACAAATACTTAGTGCATTAATATGGGGGGGAATTCTGTTAGATGGTCTGCTCATTCCACAGGAACTTGTCTGACGATGAAATTTTGGAATTCCTTGTGTGTGCATTCCAAATCACCATTCAAAAAAAAAAGGGGAAAAAAGAAAGAAAGAAAAAAGGCAAAAAAGGAGCACAAAAAGCAAAAAAACAAAAGAGTGCAGGCATAATTTCACCTTTTGCCCACTAAAGAATCATGGCAACTATGACCAGCTTGCTCCATTGGCACATTTGTGACAATCTCCAGGTCCCCCTCGTGTTGTCGCCTTTCAATAGCTAGCTTTTGACGATGAAGTCCTGACAATTGATCACCTCCAATCGAGAAATGTGATGCTTACAAATGGGTGTATCCTATGCTCGAAGGATTCAGAATCAGTTAATTACCTTTTGCATTTGCAAAATTTGCATTGGGAATCTGATGGAGGATTTTGGCTCTCTTGTCTAGATACATTGGGTCCTGCTGCTAGGATTGGTACAAGCTCTTATTCAAACTGGAAAATGGGGTTTCAGAGAAAAGGATAAGAGACTTGTGGAAATCGGCTATGCTAGTAGCGCTTTGGTCCATTTGGAAGGAATGCAACAATAGGACCTTTAACAATAAGGTGGCTTCTATGGAGATGGTATATCAGAAAGCTATAGGGAACTTGCATTTCAAGGGCTGTAATGTGGAAGACATTCTGGGCCGTGTGAGGAACTCTTTTTCTCCCTTTATATAGGAGGATATGTTATAATTTCTCATTTTTCCTCTTCCTCCTATCCGTTGTTGTATTCTCTCCTTTTGGTTTAATAAAATAATTCAATTATCACGAAAGGAGATCTGTTCTATAATTGATAAGGGATGGAGTTATGCATCTTGATTATGCTATTGTTGTTTTATTCTTCAACAGCATTTACCTTGTGAAGAACATGATATCTCTTGCAGGGCCTTGGCGATGGTTTGATGAATCTATGTTGGATTGTTGTGAACCTTTGGAAAAGGTTAAAGCTGAAGGGATTACATTTGGGAAAGTTGCATGTTTGGCTCGTTGTGCTGGAGCTAAAGTTGAATCTTTCCGGACAAACCAAAGCACCATTGATGATTTCCGTAAACATGTCATAAGATGTTCTTCTTCTGAAGATTGCCATCTGATCACATCATATCATAGAGGACCTTTCAAGCAGGTAATTTTTCAATCATTTGTGTAATCATCTTTCTTTATAATTTTAAAAAAAATTGTAATTCATTCTGGTAACCAGATGTCCTCTTCTTTTTTCTCGACATTGACTTTACATTGACTCATCAAGAAAAGAATACTGATATTACATTAACCAGTAGTAAAACAAAAATAAAAATACACAGGCTCTAGAATTGTTCCCAAGGGATGTCTGTTTGAGCAATAGAGGATTATGAGATGGATTACCTTTGCAACTAGCATGGAAGCCCACAATGCAACTAGGTGATTTGATACAGATCAGCTAGATGGTTCTTTTGGTCCATTTCACTCTTCATGGGCCAAGATGATGGTTCTAACCATCCGGACATTGACTTTTTTTTTTTTTCCTTTTGCTTTAACTGCCTGTTTCCCAAGCCACACTTCGATTTCTGAGAACCATAATCTATCCAAGGCAGGGTAAATAGCTGTTGAATGGATGGCTTAGATTGATGATTGGATTTTTTTTTTTTTTTTTGTTCAAATGGTCTTAAGTATGCGCTTTCTGGGTGCAAACCAGACTGGCCAACCTTTTGAAAATTTGTAGGTGTAATAAAAATTAAAAAGGTGTTGGTGTGTTGCCACTAGTGGGAGTTTTAGATTTAAAATCCTGTGGAATGTAGATAGATACAAACCATCAAGTTGATTTCCAAGTGGAACTGTCAAAGTTTGAGTAATTTTGACTCGAAAATGGTTGAAGATTTGAATAATTTTGACTCCAAAGTGGTCAAAGATTGGTGTGTGTTAAGGTTAGTTTTGACTTGCATTCCATTCATGAAAGTTGTAACAGTAGTAGTATTGATTATATCTTCTCTCAAGTGGATAATCAATACAAGTTTCTGCATCAACAAGGCATAAAAACTTGAAGTAGGAACATTCTACTCTTGATGCATAGTCTGTAAATAATAGAGGACAGCCAGATATTTTCTAAGAGAATGTTATACTAATTTTGTGATTAGAAGGTCAAACAAAATTCTGCTTGAAGAACAGTGTAATGCCTGTTATGGCGATTTATATGTTATGGATGTTACTACCATGACCCATAGTCTATAAGATTCTGATTATTGGATTACTGTTTATGCTTCACATATTTGTGAACTTTAACAGCGATCATATGTCTGGCAGTCATGTCTTGCGAGCCCATTCCTTCAATCCTTCCAGTTGGAACTTTTTATTAGTGTTGGAAAGATTGTTTTACTGTTTGGTTGCAGACAGGAAGCGGTCATTTTTCACCTATTGGGGGTTATCATGCTGGAAGCGACATGGCTCTCATATTGGATGTTGCCCGCTTTAAATATCCTCCGCATTGGGTTCCACTAGCGCTTCTATGGGAAGCCATGCGTACCATTGATGAAGCAACGGGTCAGCATAGGGGGTATGAATTTGATCCTGCTTTTTATCACTTGAAATGAAATATATTACTGTTCAAATGGTTGGCAGTTGCTACGTTCTTTTACTGAAAATATGACTCAGCTAGTCCTCAATGAAGCATACCATGCATATCATTTTATTTTATTTTATTTATTTATTTATTTATTTTTTGTTTTCTGTTTTTATAAAATTGGTAGGCACATGTTTTCCCATACAATCCCAACACGTTTACCTGTAAGCATGAGAAGGAGACACTTGGATCTTCATTTTAGCAAGAAATTTAAAGAACTCTTCAGTGCATGTCTGTTCGGTCATTCGCCTTTGTTCCCTAATCTGATTGGTGACATATAGCATGACACTAGATCAAAATATGTAAAAAGATCCTATTCATGTTTTCATGTATGCTATGCTTCTCTGTGTTATGTTCAGAGGTATTGAGCAACCAAGATAAAAATCTGATAACATTGTGACAGGATTCAGTTTGGTTGGATCACCATGTTAGCTCCTGCGAGCCTTGTAGAAGTAGTTACTTGTAGCATCTTCAATATTATTTGTCAGAGTTGGTTTGGAATAATGCAAATTTTATCTTTTAAAAAAAAAAAAACAAAAAAAAAGGAAGCAAATTTGACTTAGAGATTGTTTAGGACTTGTTTGAATTCATAGTATTGGTGCTTGTAGGTGATTTAATTTATGCAGCAGGCTCCTGAGAAGGGCTTGAGCATCCTTATTGGCATTTTCTTGGAGTGATTTCCCTACTCTGAGATCCTGAACTCGAATCAACCACCAGATAGCCCCTTTTCCTTGATTCTGCAATACACTCTTTGATCCCAGCAATGCGGGGTAGCCATTAAAAGAATTACTGAACATGGAAATAGTTTTGGCATTGGGATAGCTTCATGAGTCGATCTGAGTGAACCGAATACGTCAAGTATTTAACAATTTAAACAGAATGAAAAACTAACTAAACATGAACCCAGGTTCCTCTGTCTTAGTAGCTACTTGTTTCTTGGAACCATGTAGTATTCTTGGGTGATATAGACAAATTCATTGGCTGGTGAAAGATCATTTTTGATATTGATTTCAAAAGAAAGCCGAATATGTAACTGTGTTTCAGACCCTCAGTTCTAAACAGACTGATCTCAATCACTTTATGCAACAACTCTTTCTACCAGTCCTATGTTCTGTCTAGACTCTGTTTCAATAATGACTATGACTCTTCATTGTAGTTGTTTCTAGATTCTGCTTTGTTGACCTTTTGAAGTTCACTAATTTTCTTTCAGGTTCATGCTTGTCTCAAGGCTTCATAATCCTCCATCTCTGCTTTATACCCTGGTAACGATTTTAGTTCTGTTTTATTTTTCGATGCATTTGGTCAGGGGAATGTCCTAGCTGTAGCTTTTGGTTTGTGTAGTTGAACTTTAATCTAACTAGCATTTCTGTTCTTCCATTTTCCATAGCCCATTATTATTATTATTATTATTATTATTATTTTGAAAAAGGAAGAATGTTATTACAAGGCAAAAGCCAAAAAAGAAAACAAACCAAACAATTGACAACAATAACAGAAGAAAACAAAAATAGAGAAGACCAACAAGAAAGCATAAAACAGACGAGCACAGTCCACAAACATCAACCTGGATCCCAATCCTTGACGGACTGAAAAACTTTACATAAAACCTTGCTGATCGAACTTTTTACATCCGTGAAACAATGGTAATTCCTCTCTACCCAAATGGCCCGGAAGGCAATTGATGTAGGACCAATGCATGGACCAAATATTATGTGAGATCAAGTAGCAAAATTAAGGTAATTAACAAAAAAAACATAAAACTTGCCATTATCATCACTAATACCAAAAAAACCATAAGAATATCATGCATAATCCTAGCGTAGGTTACTAAACATCGTCATACAAGATCATTAAATAAATGAAACTAGGATCTAATGGATGTAGGGACATCCAATTAGCATAGGGTAAAGCCTATTTCAAAGTAAAAACCCTAATACTATTAGGGTAAAATTAAGGTTAGGGAAATTGGGAAAATCTAGGATTTAGGGTTTATGAGATCAAATTGGATGAAGAGCTATAGGTTTAGATGTTAGAATGTGGGAATTAAGGTTTTGGATTGAAGGGGTGTAAGGATTTTGGGTTAATTGAAGAATGGGAGAAGTTAGGGTTTGTTAATTTGGGAAAATAAGAAGGTTTGGGATTTCTAGGTTTAGGTTAGGGTTTAGGAAAAAGAAGAAGAGGGTTTTGCTTCATGGGTGATGGGAAACAAAGGGGTGTCTATACGGGCCTTTTTAGGGTTTGGCTTGTAGATGGGTATGGCTAATGAAGATTAGAAAAAAAAAATGAAGGTTTGGGATGGAGGGAATCGAAGAACTTTGAAAAAAATACCTTGATGGAGAATGAGGGGATGATGATGTGGGTATAGATGGAGACCTTGCACCTACGTTGATGAAGATCGGCCTCACGCTAATCTCCCTTCCAAATCACATGGAAGTATCTTCAAATCTCATGAATATGGAAGAAGAGGAAGAAAACAAGAGCTTTTCTCTCTGTTTATATGGAAGAAGAGGAAGAAAACAAGAGCTTTTTTCTTTGTTTATTTATTTATTTTATTTTTAAAATTTATTTTTAATCATAAAACCCAATGGGAGAAAGGTCGCATGCCCCCCCTTCTTTTATAGCTCCAAGAAGTTTCAAAAATTACAAATAACACCCAGTCTTATGAATTTTAAATAAAACGACCCTAGTCTAAAGAGAATCTACTAAAATCATTCATAAAGGTGTCCAAACATAAGATAATCAAAACTAAATTCTAAAAGATGATAAAGTTTAAAAACTGATGTGGATGATCCACTATCAATGGCCTGATCATGTGATCCACGCGATCCAACGACCCGATCATCACGTCCCCCCAATCCAACGGTCTGCATCACTCCATAAAGCAACCCATGTGTATCTTCCCAGTGTGGGGTCTTCCAGATACTCGCACATGCACATGTGGTCTTCAACACGATCATGGGTACTCGCCTAGCCACAAGAAAATCGTTGTGGCTCGCCGCCTCTGATACGTACGCAAATGTGTACATGAAGTGATGTCCTCATCAACTCTCCTCGGCTGAGAAGAGTTTGCCTCTGACAGATTAAAACTCCTGTAGCGCTATAAAATGTCTAGATCTAAATGCTATAGCTCATCCACTGTAATCCAAGTATTGTCTGAAATCGGTCTGTGTTTCCACTTGACGAGGAATTTTTGGAATCCCCCATGACGAGTGGAAATTGCTTATGCATCCAATATGTCTTCAATTTGTTCGCTTCGAGCAGGCGAGGAGGGTAAAGGTGGTAACGACTCAGATGATTGATCAGGTAGGGGCCATGAGTTTGGAACTAGGTCATGGTCTGTGGAAGGGTCTATAGAGGGATCAAAAGGCGAAGTAGCAAGACCTTTGTATTGTACTAGATCTTCCACATTAAAAGTATAGCTAATTCCCCATGGTAGGTGGAAGGTCTACTACGTACGCATTATGACCCAGTTTTTGCAGTATTTTGTATGGTCCTGCGTTACGCGCTTGTAACTTTTTAACGATTCCATGTGGGAACCATTCGGGCCTCATACGATCCAAAACTTATTTTTCGGCTCAAACCGTACAACGAGCTCGCCAAATGGACGGGCGGTTTGCATATAAAACATACCTCATGATGGGACCCATGGAACTTGTTGATGTCAACACACCAGCGGTGTATGGTACACCAGCAAATTTGCTTCCGCGGATTTCCTGTTAAAGCCTTTGTTAGCAGGAAGTTCCTGCGCTGGAAACATAGGTGGGGCCCAATGTAATGTTTGTAAGAAATCTATCCCGTCCATCTGTTTTGTGAGCTCATTTTAGAACTTGGGACCAAAAGTGACCAGGTTCCAAGACTTAAGTGGGCCGCACTAAAGGAAAAGGTGGGTAGGGAAATTCCTACCGTTAAAACTTCCTTGGGTCGACATTGATGTTTAAATGCCATCCATACCGGTCATAATGTCATTCCTACTGAGATGAACTAAGAAGACAAATATTACTTGATTCAAAACTTCTGTGGCCTCATGAATATTTCAATTGTGTACATTTAATTCGCACGTTTTCAGCCCACTTGAGTATTTGATCCGGCTCATTTTTGGTACAATGTCCTAAAATGAGCTCACAAAACAAATGGGTGGGGTGGATTGCTCACAAACATCACGGTGGGCCCCACCTAAAGTTTCCAACGCATGAACTTCTTGGAAAAGGCTTTCACAGGAAATGCGCCTGAGACTCAGATCCACGGAGGTGGGTGGGACTTGACTGTGGGGCTAAGGGTGATGTATGTGTCTTAAATCCACACCATCTAAGAGTTTTGAAAGATCATTTTAGGATATGATCCCAAATCCACACCGTCGAATGGTTTTGAAAGATCATTTTAGGATATGAACCCAAAAATGAAGTAGATCCAAATCTTACGTGGGCCATACTACTAGAAAAGATGTGGATGAAGAGACCACATAAATATTAGATTGATTTAAAACTTTTATGGCCCATGAGAAGTTTTGAATGGTCGATTACCACAGTTTCCTGTAGCCACAACCAGTCCCCATCATTGATACATATATTTCTCAATTTTTACTTCTTTAGCTTTTCAATGAATTGGTTGTGTTTTCATACATGTCTTTGATGCATTTATAAATGTCATGTATTCAGTTTAAATATAGTTGCATTAGTTCAGTTAATCATCGCATAGCTTAGGACCCTATACAAAAGAAATTTATTATGTGCACACTCTTTTTTTTTTTTTTTGAGATGTTATGATTTAAAAGTGTGTATTAAGGTCTTTTTTAACAATTCATGAAGTTTCATTGAAAAATTCAACTATTTTCCCCATGTTTCCCCATGCTTCCCAAAAAGTGCGAAAAATTATGCTTGACAAACGATATATCCCGTGTGATAACCGATACGTATCTGTATCCTAAGGGTGCGACACATAGCGCAATATCGATATTTCGAACACTGTTAACGCTTACTAGTTGGTGCCTTGAGGTAGTGTTTAATGTCTTCCAGCACTTAGTATATATGCTCCAAAGTACCAACGTAATGAGAATAAAGTTCTCGTCGGATCTCAAATCGGAGGTCCGTCCTGAATCTGGACAATGTAATCATTGGGTCTTCCTTAATGTCACATCACATCATGTACTCCGCGAACCTAGTGATGTAATCTGGCACAATCATGGATCCCTGGCTCAAGGCTTGCCACTTGTATAAGAGCCTCTGGCGATAAGAAAGAGGGAGATGCTTTTCTTTAAGGACCTCTTTCATCTCGGTCCAGTGCGCAACTGGGGTTTCTCCTCTCCCTTCAATTTTATGCTCCATGTTGGTCCAAAAAAGTTCGGCCCGACCAGCCATCTTCATCTTGGAAAATCTCATTCGACGAGCATCGGACATATCATACCAATCAAAATAGTGGTCCATGTCTGCCACCCAATCAATGAATGCTTTGGGATCTAAGCGACCATCAAAACTGGGAGCCTCAACTTTGACACCTTTCATGACCTGCACATCTGGATCATGACGGTCATAACGTTCCTCATGTTGTGGTGGCACTTGTGCTCGACCACGGCCCATGCCTTGGCCACGACTAGGCCCTCGCCTATCAACTTGATTTCCAGCCTGAGATTGAACATCTTCCCGAGTGTCGGGGTTTGCCTGTAGGGAGGCCTCGAGTTGATTGGCGCTGGTGGTGGTTCTACTGTGCACTTCAATGGTCGCCAGATGGTTATTGATAGTATTAAGGGCCTCTGCAATCTGCTCTAGATTCATTATGGGTTGTAGACCAAAACCACATCCCTAACGAGTGGGCATACACAAGGAAACTCTAAAGGAAATACTACGTCCTAGGACAATGTTATGACAATGATAAAACTAACCTAGAAATCAAGCTGGATACACTAACCAAAAAATTCAGCAAGCAGATCCTCAAACATTATGTTGAAAATTCAGCAGGATGGTAGTCCGAGGGTGCCAAACTGAAAATTCAGCAAGAGTGTAATCTGAAAATTACAAATTGAAAATTTAGCAATGTGACAACCTGATATTACTATGCTGAAATTTCAGCAATGGTATAGGGGAAACGCTAGCTCAAAATTCAGCATTAGGATACTCCAAAAAAATATTTAATAATATGATCCTATATGCAATGCATACCCTTCTAACCTTAGATGTGACTCCAACCTAGATGTGACACAAAATTCCTATGTTAAACCTATGGTCTTTGATACCAAATTTGATGTAGGACCAATGTATGAACCAAATATTATGTGAGGTCAAGTAGCAAAATTAAGGTAATTAACCAAAAAATATAAAACTTGCCATTATCATCACTGATACCAAGCAAACCATAAGAATATCATGCATAATCCTAGTTTAGGTTACCAAACATTGTCATATAAGATCATTAAATAAAGAAAATTAGGATCTAATGGATGTAAGGACATCCAATTAGCATAGGGTAAAACCTATTTCAAATTAAAAAACCTAATACTGCTTGGGGTAAAATTAGGGTTAGGGAAATTGGAGAAATCTATGATTTAGGGTTTATGGGATTAAATTGGATGAAGGGTTAAAGGTCTAGATTTTAGTATATGGGAATTAAGATTTTGGATAGAAGGGGTGCAAGGATTTTGGTTTAATTGAAGAATAGGAGAAGTTAGGGTTTGGTAATTTGGGAAAATAGGAAGGTTGGGGATTTTTAGGTTTAGGTTAGGGTTTAGGAAAAGGAAGAAGAGGGTTTCGCTTCAAGGGTGATGGGAACCCAAGGGGACAAAGGGCTGTCCATATGACCAACCTGGGAGGTTCACACGTGTGATCGTACGGTCTCACATGTGGCTAGGTTTGTAAGGGTTTAGGGCCTTTTTAGGGTTTGACTTGTAGATGGGTATGGGTAATGGATATTAGAAAAAAAAATGAAGGTTTTGGATGGAGAGAATTGAAGAACTTTAAAGAAAATACCTTGATGGAGAATGAGGGGATGATTATGTGGGTATAAACGGAGACCTCTCACCACCGTTGATGAAAATCAGCCTCACACCAATCTCTCTTCCAAATCACATGGAAGTATCTTCAAATCTCATGAAGATGGAAGAAGAAGAAAGCAAGAGCTTTTCTCTCTGTTTTTGTTTTTTTTTTTGTTTTTTTGTTTTTTTTTAATTTTTTTATTATATATATTTTTTTAAAATCACAAAACCCAATGGGAGAGAGGTCACATGTCCCCCCTTCTTTTTTAGCTCCAAGAAGTTTCAAAAATTACAAATAACACCCTATCTTATGAATTTTAAATAAAATGGCCCTAGTCTAAAGAGAATCTACTAAAATCACTCATAGAAGGTGTCCAAACATAAAATCAAAACTAAATCCTAAAAGATGATAAAATCTAAAAACTGATGTGGACGATTCATGATTAATGGCTTGATCATGTGATCCACGCGATCCAACGGCCTGATCGTCACATCCCTCCAATCCAACGATCTGCAACACTCCATAAAGCAGCTCATATGCATATTCCCAGTGTGGGGTCTTCTAGATACTCATGCATGCATATGGGGTCTTTAACACGATCACGGGTACTTGCCTATCCACATGGAAATCGGTGTGGCCCGCTGTCTCCTCTGATACGTATGCAAGTGTGTACGTGATGTCCTTATCAACAACAAGCAAACCAAGCTTCCACCTCTTTTTTTTTTCCCCCCAAGTTTTCCACCACCTCCAATGTCCCAAGATCTGATGTGAACTTCAATCGAATAGGGGACCACCCAGGAGACTTTGAGCGAAGTAGAATCCCAGACTAAACTGCAGCGGAGAAGGGACAGTGCAGAAGAAGATGTGAGATAGATTCGATGTCTTGAAGACAAAGGAAGCAGGCATTAAGGCCTCTCTACTGAGGGTTGTCAATGGTGAGAATGCAACTCCTTCCAGCCAACCAGGGAAGGTTGAGGTTTTTGGAGGGACCTTGTAGGACCATAGCAGATTTGTGCAACTTGGAGGGATAGGATTCACATGGGAGGAAATGATATTGTAGAAAGACTTTACCGAGAAAGCGCTAGCTCTATCGAGCATCCAAATGACGGAGTTAGCTACCTCAAGGGTAATCACGAACTCCTGCACGCAAGAAAGGAGTGCAAGTAACTCGATAAAATCCTTCTTTTAAGCTCCTTCTAAAAGGGGGATTCCACACTCTGCTCGAGCCAGAGTAGGAGAAGCATTCCGAGACTAGAATATCCTGATTAGGGGCACAGACTGGCTAAAGTTTGGAAGGAGACTAAGGAGCCTCACACCAAGGGTCAAACCAAAATCTGACCCCTTCTCCATTTCCCCAATAGAAGGAGAGATTACTGAAAACCTGAGCAACCACCTTATGCACTTCCTCCCAAGGGTAGAAATTCTACACAAGGAAGATTTCTTAGTTCACCACCTTCCCAACTCCACACCATACTTAGCCAAAATAACATTTTTGCACAGAGAATCAGCCGTAGAAACAAAACACCAAATCCACCTACCTAAGAGGGCCGAGTTAAGTAAATCAAGGCGCTTAATACTTGCCCCTCCCTCAGAGGTCGGCTTGCAGACCTCTTCCCACTTTAGTAGAGGGAATTTCCTAGACTGGGAGCCAGCTTGCCACAAGAAATTTCTCTGAAGATTGTCAATCTTCAAAAGAACAGATTTAGGGCATTGAAACAACGACATGAAATAAAGAGGAAGATTAGAGAGGGAGGCTTTGATCATGATAATTCTCTTACCCAGAGAGATAGGAGATTCCTTTTCCATGGGGATGACTTTCACCCCATCCTTTCTAACACCCTATACCAGAAGTGTAGAGCAGGTTTACCCACACACAAATTTAGGCCAATAACTTCCTCAATAGACATGTGGATACCCAAAAATTCACTCTTAGCCCAATTAATTTTAAGGCTCGATACTACTTCGAACCAATAGATAGACATGGCTAGATAGACTACCATAGGGTTTGAGGGTTCACAGAAGATGAAAGTGTCATGAACGAACTAAAGGTGCTTGATTCTTTGGGGGAAGTTATCCACAATAAGCTCACGGAAGAGGGCAATAACTTGCCCTTTGGATAGTATTCTACTTAAAACCTTTGAGACAATGATGACCAGGAAGGGGAATAGGGGGTCTCCCTGCCTAAGCCCACGGGAAGCCTTGAAGAAACCGAATGGAGAACCATCAATAAGAACATAAGACTTTGCCGAGATAACACAACTCCTAATCCACCCTCTTAAAGTTTCCTTAAACATGAGCCGGGAAAGCATATAGTTTAGGAAGTTCTAGTTAACATGGTCATATGGTCTAATTTGTAGAGAATACCTTTCTTACTAGCCCGATGATACGAATTAATACATTCATGGGCAAGCAACGCATTGTCAAGAATCTGTCTCCCAAAGACAAAGACCCTCTAGAAAGTAGAAATAACCTTGGGAAGGACCAACCTAATCCTAGAGCTAAGGATTTTAGCCACAATCTTATAACAACTACTAATGAGATTGATGGGGTGGAAGTCCTTTAGGCATTCAACACCGTCAATCTTAGCAACTAGGGCTATAAAAGAACTACCCGTTTCTGATGGGATTCGACCAGAATGGAAAAAGTCCTGGGCAAAGGCAAAGACATCCTGATGAACCAGGTCCTAGAAAGACTAGAAAAAAGGCAAGGGGAAACCCATTAAGGCCAGGGGCTTTATCTCTAGCTAAGTTGAAAACTACAACCTTTATCTCCTCCAAAGGAAAAAGGTCTCTCCAAGGACGCCTCTGGAGAAATCTGGGAAAAAGGAAGATCATTCATGAAAAAACTATCATAGCTCTTGATTGAGAGAAGATGGGTGTAATAATTAACCATAACATTAGTAATGTTATCTTTATTAGAAAAATGATCCCCATTCACAAGTAAAGACGAGATATTGCACCTTGCTCTAGCATTGGCTACACCATGGAAGTACTTTGTGTTTTTGTCACATTTCTTGAGCCAAATAACTTTAGAGTGTTGGTGCCATTTTATATCTTCTTCCTTAATTCTAGAGGCATAATTTGAAGACAACTTATATTTATGAGCAGAATCCTCATTTGACAAAGGGCCCCCTTCCTCTTGGATATCCAAGGCTTGAATTTGCCCCAAGATAGATGTCATCTCCACCTCTTTTTTTCCAAACACCTCTCGATGCCACAACTTTAATTTCTCAAGCATTTGCATTTTCTTAAACTGGACAAAACCAGGTCTACCTTGAATCGAAAAGGCTGACCACCAGCCACTAACCACGTAGAAAAAACCCTCCACCTCGAGCCAAGCTAACTCAAATATGAAGGGTTTAGGGCCCAATTAATTTCATCATCTTCCAAAAGGATTGAGCAATGGTCCAATGTCGGCTTAGGCAAGCCTCACTAGCGAGCTAAAGGGAACCTTTAAATCTACACAGAGAAGACAAAATCTATCCAATAGAGTCATGGCCGGGGAAGCATGACCATTTGACCAAGAGAATTTCACTCCTCTCATGGGGAGGTTAAGAAAATCATGTTTCCCTATCCACTTAGAAAACCACGCATATTAGCTGAGACTTTAGCTCTGTTGGGTTTTTCATGAACAAAACGTACCACATTAAAGTCCTCTCCAACACACCAAGGGAGCATCCATATGTCCTAGATTGACGATAGTCCATCCCAAAATGATTCGGAGATGAGAGGACAAGTTGGATTGTGGCACCCCAAAAAAACTCAACAAAAACCTGATGCTACTTCTCTAAAAACAATGTTACCGAGAACGTACCTGGCCAACTATCCTCCCAGCACCAAGTGGCACGGTCCCAGAGAACTAGGCTTCCTCCCACAGAACCAAAGGCCACAAGGGATTCCCATTTGATACCTTTCTGGCCCCAAATGGAACTAACCAACCTCTTATCTACAGACTACTGCTAAGATTTTGAAGAACAGTCATATGAGCCGTTAATTTGGAGTAAATTTCCTCAACTATGGATTGCTTATGGGGGCAACCCAACCCTCGAACATTTCGGGATAAGATCTTCATGTGGACACATTTATCCCCTCTTCCTTGTCTCTCACCACACAGGATGGCCTTGTCCACCCCGATTTTAGATACACCCAGATTCATCAACTCCTTGTTACCTTTTAGGAGTCTAGATGGACCTTTAGGGGATCCAAAAAATGGGATACTGGTTCCCCTTTCAGCCATAAGGTAGAATGGAGGGATATGGTCTTCTTCGTCTTTTTCCCCCGAAAACCACCCTAAGCAATCTACCAACATGACAAATTGTGTCCTTAACTCACCGTTTTTCTTTAATAAGGGCAAGAAGGTTATCTATCTGGCCTCGGGTAAGCCCTGGCGGCAGGGGGTTGTTAGAGGGGAGAGAGTCCTGATCAAAGCAAAAGGAAGCCTTACTGGGAGAGACCACTAGGACGTTAGACAAAATACCTTGAGGGAGCAACCTTGATTATGAGATTGGCAACTCCTCATTGGACAAGGATGGAGGAGCCACCACCATGGCCAAAGGACCACCCCCTAAAATCGAAGTAGACGACTGAACTAAATCTCCATAGACTGAGAAAGATTCACCATGGGGGGTAGCAGACTGGGGAGTGAAGAAGATATCTCCAGATGAGAAGGGGGATGACAGATCGGGAGTAGAGACTAGCGAAGGGGGATGACAGACTAGGGGTAGAGACTAGAGAAGGGATTTGAGAGGTTTAAGATGCATCTACGAGAGAGAGAGAGAGAGAGAGAGAGAGAGAGAGAGGTAATCCTAGGACGAAGCCCTATACAAATTGACTTTCGAAAGATTTGATTGATAGCAACCTTTGGAACAACTACATATTATGGCTATTGTCATCAACTTGGCAATCGCCGACTTGCGAGGAGGAGAGGCACAAATGTTACTACATAGCTCGTTTCGGTCAGTTGAGGGGGGCCAGTTATCCTCCATACAAGGCACACTTCGATCCACCACCCCAGTGTGATGACAACACTTGGCATATCTGGCAACACGTGTCTTGAGTGGGAGACGTGGCGGGAGGAGATGAATGCACAAAGGCTTGCAGACAGACCTCACAAAAACACCTGGGTGAGCAAAAGCCACGTCTCTGCTACGAAACCTCGATGGCATGAGGAGGGCAGGGCACATGTCCTTCTTTGTAAAAGGTGTTGGCCGTTCTCGGTAGTCTCATTTATGACGGATTGACTTGACGTGGGTCTCGAGGATAGAAGTTGCAGAGTAGAGCTTCTTTGGAAAGCAACCTCTCTCCCGCCATCTTGAGAGAAGGCGGGAAAAAAAAATTCTTGGGAGAAATTGGGTCAGGGGGCTGTGTGGCAAAGTGGGAAAGCACCTTGCGAGGAATCTCAATTGTCCAGGAGTTTAGGATCGGATGAGGCAGGCTATAGATAAGAATATTCTGGATTAGAGACGGAGGAAACTGCCAACTGGCAAGCAGGTCAAGATCCAACTATCCAAGTGTCCCTCTCGAGACCCTACAAGCTCGCACGAGTGCCACCTACAAGACGAGAGTTGCATGCAGACGGTCGAGGCCTAGCGGCCTTGGAGAGTTCCTAAGGGGAAGACCTGTAGGCAAGGCTGGATGAACAGAGACCATCATTAGCATTGTCTGAAACTTTGCCTAACCATGAAATGTAAGTAGGGGATCCTTCCCTAAGCACCCTGATACTTAGCTTCAACTCTCCTACAAAGACAACAACCGAATTCAGAGTCTTGACTGCATTCTTGACCCGAATGAGGAGCTTTGCCAAACGGAGCTCATCCCATCTCTTTGTCGACTCATCAATGACCTTCAACTCACCTATATTAGAACCCAACGAACAGAAAAAATCAAAGGACCAAAGCTTTAGGGGAACCCCTAGAAAATGGAACCAAGCATTAGAATACCCAAAACGGGGACCAATCAAACCCCCTGACAATGTTGGCCACTAGCCCAATGCAATGAATCTGCCCTCGAACATAAGATTTTCTCCAAGTTTCTGATGGTCTTAATGAAACCCAGATTGGTAGCTAGCAAGGGGACAGAGGAGGAAATCTTCCAGACTGTAGACGCTCCACTCAAGGGCCGAGAAGCTGTCAACCCAAACCAGTCAACCCAAGCACACCAGTTAACTCAACTCAGTCTAACCCAGTCAATCCATCCCAAATTCAAATCCAAAACCAAGCCCAATTCGAGCCCATGCCTAGGGCCATAGTAACGCAGCCTTGGGTGAACCGGAGTACATAAACCATCACAGGAATCTACCTGCGTAAGCAGGAGGAGTTCCTCGTGCTGGGCTACACATTAAGTGCCGCCCGACACGTGGTAATCCTCCTTTTGCAGGAGACGTTGGTTGGGGTGTGAAATCCTCCTGGTTCCATGGTAAGTGTGCGGGAAGAGGAAAAGACTATGTGGTCCTCCACTATAGCTTAAATAACAAGTTTCACCCTCGATCCAACCACTCAGATTACATGGAATTTTAGAATCACAAGAGACAATCATCGGCATTACTCAGAATCTTAGAATCACAAGAGACAGTCATCGACATTACTTGAAATCTTAGAATCACAAGAGACAGTCATCGGCATTATTTGGAATCTTAGAATCACAAGATACAGTCATCAACATTACCCGAAATCTTAAAATCACAAGAGAGTCATCGGCATTACCCAGAATCTTAGAATCACAAAAGACAGTCATTGGCGTTGCCCAAAATCTTAGATTCACAAGAGAGTCATCAGCATCACCCAGAATCTTAGAATTACAAGAGACAATCATCGGCATTACTCAGAATCTCAAGTGATATACACAACAACTCGGAATCATAAGAGATAGTCATCGACATTATCCGGAATCTCAGGTGACTTGAAAACACGGTACCAAGTATGCATGATTAATCAATAATTTATTAGTCCAATTTACAAACAACCAAATTATGTATAACCTTTGCAACTAGTGGCCTTCCCAAATCATGATCAATCAAGTAATCCTTTCCATCACACATCCATCCATGGACACAACAAATGGTTCACCCACAAGCCACTTTGGGCACCAAGTCCATTCAAGGATACAAACAAGGGTTCGTCCCACAAGCCACTTTGGGCACAAATGTATCATATCTTGGCTCAGTGGTAGACATTGTGTTTCATATCTAAGGTCAAGGGTTCGAGAACCCATGCATGCGTGGGGTGGTAGTGTGTGTGTTTCTCACATTTCAAAAAAGAAAAAAAAAATGTATCACAAGATGATAAATCATCAATCAATTGGTATAGTTTCTACACAATAAGGGCCACTAGTTCAAGTTATAGTTTCAAAGTACATGTCCACAACCATACAACAATAGTCCTCTTATAAGGGATGTCTCCCATTAAATCTCTAATGTGGCAATCCAAACGACACAAATCACTTCCTCAATGTGGTAATCCAAGCCACACACATCAAATTCACAATGTGGCAATCCCAACCACCCACATTAAATCCACAATGTGGCAATCCAAGTCACACACATCAAGCCACATTCTCCAATATACATACTACCCATCACTCCCTTCCACATGCATTATATTATTCTCCCATATTCAACACAAATACATATGTAACTAATGCCACATTTGGAATTAGAGCATAGACCATTTAGAATTTATAATGTTCAAATCAAAGCATCTACTCGTGTAAATCCAAATCATATGAAAGTGTGCACAAATGAATATTAATTCAATCAAACGGTCTAATCACAATGTCTTATCAAACTAGAATGTACACATGTATCAATTACTCAATCCAAGTGATATAAACATGTAAATTTGAGATACAAGATGTGTTCATGTGGAGATTTCACAAAACAAATATCAACATGTGTTTACCAACATATTAACAAGTTCACACAAGTAGTTCATAGACATTATGAAGTATAACCACAAGATTAAACTAAATTACAATTCAAGAGGGAAACTATTACTAAACTAATACTACGGTGGAAAGCTTGAAGGGTAAATCATCACCTTCAAGTAGAAGTGTCTTGATTAGAATGCACCCTAAGTGTGGAATTTTGGGGAAAATGTATTTCCTACATTTAATTCAAAAGAATAGACATTAATTAACCTAAATTAAGTCCCAATTAGAATTTAAATGGAGGGATTTGAGGCCCACTCACCTCAAAGATGCAATCAGCACAATTGATTCGCACCAGCTCGAAATTAGGCCAAACAAGGTGGAATGGAATGTAGGTTTTGGGGAGTTTGAGATGAATGTAATCCCTACGTTCAATTAGAAGATGTTAGAATTAAATTGATGCAGGACATGAAATTACATATGGAATACAAGAGATCAAGCTTGAGATTATACCAATTTTAAACAGTCACAAAATTCTACATCCTACATACTATCAAACATTAAAAAAAGGGAATCTATCGGGGTCCAAGCCTACACAACTTTAGGGTTGGATCAAATAAAATTATAAGCCAAACAAGCCTAAAGGAGTGTGAGAATCATCCATTCTTGCAAAGGATTGTTCCCAACTCAAGAGATTCACTAAGTTTCAATTTGGGGGAAAATCTAGGGTTTGAAAATTGGGGATAATTGGGATTTGGGACCCTTTAGAGTTAGGGATTTGGATTAAGGGGTTTTTTTAGTCAAAAGAGGAAAAAGAGTACCTGGGATGAACCACGCGCGCTAGACCGCAGATGGGCCTGGACGCACGTGCGTGACAAGTCATCCGCATGTGTGTGGGGCCCACAAAGTCGAAAATCGACTTCTAGGCTGGGATTGGCTAGGGATGGGCTGCCTCCATACCAAGTTTGACGTCGATCCGTCACAAGGTGTGTGCATAGTACTCCGCCGAAGTTTCAGCCCCTCAGATGGGCCAGAATCTGAAAATCAGTTTGTGCACTATTGTAAGAGAAAACTTGGATACGAAAGTGGGTGAATCTGAAGGTGGAAGGGGTGTAGAGGGTGATGGATGCGGTGCATAAGAAGGTGGAGATGATTTGGAGCGGATGTGGCTTCGCACCACGGTAGTTAGCCCTTCGAGGAAGGGAGGGCTTCGCACCCATTTCGATTCTTCAACCCAAAGAGAGAGAGAGAGAGAGAGAGAGAGAGAGAGAGAGAGAGAGAGAAACGCATGAATTTTTATTCATAAAACATCATTGAGAATACCTACATGGAATTGCTTTATTTATAAGAAAACCCTAAACCCAAAAAAGACAAAATTACCCTTGCGCCATGTGCACGTACTAATACCAAAGTTAAAGCAAATAAAATAACTAGCCTAAGCAATTAAAGCCGTTTATACAAAATCCTAGATCATCTAAAGTAGTGGGCCACGGTCATGAAATCCGATGGTAGAATCTAGATGATGATCGGGTCCACTCCAATGATCCAAATCGAAAGTGGGGCCTGCCTCCTCCTCGAATACATGCGTAGAGGGGGTGTGTGCATGATGTCCCATCATAAATACCCTAGATTAGCCTTTAATTAGGGTTCATTTAGGAGGGTTAGAGACCAATTCACTTCAATAGTGTGATTTGACTTGGTTGCAAGTCAATCCCTCAATTCGAGCTCAACTTGATTCAAGGATTAATCAAGTAACCCTAATCATAGGAAATTCAAAACCTAAAATGAATGGATCTTAAACTTAATTGATGGAAATTTAAGAGATAGCTTCAATAAACAACTTACCTGAAAGGATGATCTAATTCAACTCGTTTCGGCCCCAATCTAGACTCGATTAACCTGATTCGGACGTGGAATCCAAGCCCCTAACCAGCATTATGTTGTTGCATCAGAATGCCCAAAATCAGGTTCCAATTGGAGGGAAAACTCAGCGCAATATATTGAGTTAACTCGGTTACCTTGACTCAGCTAGATTCAACTTGGCGTGAGCTGAGTCTCTCTTGTCTTGAGAGAAGCACATCCCTCTACAGCTTTTGATATGGTTGACTCTGATCTAACCTTGAAACATGAACCAAACATTGAGCTAGTGACTTGGTGACTTGGTAATGCATGGCAAATCCAATTTTCTCTGCTGCAGCTGGCCGAACTGATCCCAACCAAGTCCATCAGCTTGGAAATGGCCGAATCTAGTCTTTAGAATTGATGGGTTATTAGCTAAGTTAACTCAGCTGCAAACAATCGAACTCAGTTTAAAAGAAAATGTGTTCAAGAGGTATTGAAATGCTACTTTGGCCGAAGCTGGACGAGGACTCCTCCCTATGCTTTGGAAATGCTGGCCGAAGAAGAGTCGGAACATCCACATGACCCGAAACTTGGAAGGATGACTTGGTAAGGAGTCGCCTTGAATCAACAACTTGGGTGTTTCTCATAACAGTTGAACCCATTCCATCTTCCTTTGCTCTTTCTGGATGCCCCACTAGGATCAGACTCAGCCCATACTCGCCGCAACCGAATCGTGACTTGGTCGAGGCCCCCCAGTGCGACACGAACGCAACACCTGGTCCGACTCTCTCCCTCAAGCTTCTTCCTCTTCTTTTGCTTCTCTCTCCTCCTATCTTCTTCCTCTCTTTCTCTCTTCGGACTCCTATAGAGCCTACGCTCCGTCCAGACGTACCCAACTCACACCAGTGACTCGGATGAGTTGCACATTGTAGCACCACACTTGGAATCTCTCTCTCTCTCTCTCTCTCTCTCTCTCTCTCTCTTTGCTTCTAAAGGATTGCCCTAATGGAGAGAGAGCTATTTATAGACACTGTAGATTCTCCAGAAGAATACATTACTAATCACAGGCAGTGTTTAAATTATCGGCGATATTGGTATCGCTGGAGTTGCGACACCGAAACTCCCTTTTTTCGTTTCTCTTCTTAATATCACTGGAGTTTAAACTCTCTTTCTCACTCTCCGATTTTTCGGCGATTTTATCGATTTTTTGCGAAAAGTCCAGTTGTCAGTGAGAAATCGTTGTATCTACTTACCCTGTCATGAGATAATTGTAGCAAACAACCCATTTTCAACAATAAAAGGACCGATAACATTGGAGTGTTGTGTAAATACGTAAAATATCCAAAAAAAGGGAAAAAAATGGGGAAACTTGCGGATTTTCGTACCTATAGAAGAGGAGGGCCAATCGTAGAAGAGGATCGGTGAACGGAAATTGCGATGAGCCAATTGATTGATCGGTGTGCCGTAAGTGCCATCCAATCTCTACTTTCTACTCTTTTTTTTTTCCTGAATACGTCAAAAATTTCAAACCTAAAGATGATTTCAGTGAAGAATCTGCTGAAGATTAGGGATTTGGAGAGATTTTCTTTCAGGAATTTAGGGTTTTGAGGGTTCCCTTCCGAAACCCTCTTCCGTTTCGAAAACAGCCTCACGATGGGTTTTTACGGGGAAATCGGATTGCGTACTAAGTTACTTAGTATGCTCTTATCGTACTGAGTAAACTATGTTAGGCCCACTATGAATGTATCTGGTCTAACTTAGTACGCTCTTATCGTACTGAGTAAACTATGTTAGGCCCACTGTGAATGTATCTGGTCTATCCACGCCATCCATCCGTTTTTCCATCTTATTTTAGGGGTTGAGACCAAAATTTAAGCATACCCAAAGATCAAAAGGACCATACCATTGGAAACAGTTGGAATAATGACTTCCACCGTTGAAACATTTCTTCGGCCCATGGTGATGTTTATTTCTCATCCAACCTGTTCATAAGATCACAAAGACATGGATGAAGCGAAAACACAAATACAGGCTTGATCCAAAACTTCTGTGGCCCCTAAGAAGTTTTCAATGGTAGATGTTCAATTCACAGTTTCCCGTTGTGTGTTCCACTTAAGGTTTGGATATACTTCATTTTTAGGCTCAAGCCCAAAAATTATATATTAAAATGGATGGACGAAGTGGATAAAATACATAAATCACAGTGGACCCCACAGAGTTTACTTATACGCTTAGCCTACCGAGTCACTCAGTACACAATCCGCTTCTTTTTATAGGAGTAGATTTGCATGGTGTGCGGGTGTGAACGTCAGTGGAGTGTGGACATCACCAAGTTCCGTGGACCTGACCATGATGTAGGTGTTATATCCACACGGTCCATCCAATTAGCGGGATCATTTTAGTTCGTGAACCCAAAAATGAGGTAGATCCAAAGCTCGGGTGGACCTCACCGCCAAGGTAGTGGGGACAATGATTCCTACCGTTGAAACCTTCTTAGGCACTATGGTCCACAGTGGTGTTTATTTGTCATCCAAGTTGTTCATAAGATCACATGGAGATGGATGAAGGTAAAATACAAAAATGACATGGATCCAAAACTTTTGTGGCCCCTAATGATTTTTCAACGGTAGGCATGTTCAATTCACATTGTTTCCTGTGGTGTGGTCCATTTGAGCATTGGATATGCTTCATCTTTGGGATCAAGCCTTAAAATTATCTTGTAAAATGGATGGATGGGGTGGATAAAATACATAAATCACAATGGGCCTCACACAGTTGACTCAGTACAATAAGCGTATTGATTTATAAGGTGCGCACGTGTCACTTGTTTGTATCCGTGGATTGATGGGTCGATGTTCTGTGGGGCCATCATAATGATAAATATTTTATCAATGTCGCCATTTATTTTGATAGATAATTTTAAGGCATGAGTCAAAATGAGACAGATCTGCATCTCAGGTGGACCACACTAAGGGAAATAGTGGTGATTAAATGCCCACCATTAAAAACTTCATAGGGCCATTGTAATGGTTTTTTTTTTTTTTTTGCCATCCAACCTCTTGATTAGGTCACACAGATCTTGATGAAGCGAAGACAAGGTTTAGATTATGTTAGAATTTGCCACACGTACCATTTTCAAATGCTAGGTATCAAGTGTCATACGCAACCAGAGTATCAAATACCTTCCTTTTATGAAACAAAAGCCGATTAGCTGTTACTAGGTAACAACTTATTGGGTGTTACCCTTACCGCGTGGTGCCCACCTTGATGAATGTTTTCCACATCCATGTTGCCCATCCATTTTTTCAGCTCATTCAAGGACCTTATCCAAAAACTTGAGCAGATCCAAATCTGTGGTGGACCACACCATTGGAAAAAGTAGCGAATGAATATTAAAAGCTTTTTATAGGCCACAAAAGTTTTGGATCAAGCTAATATTTGTATATTCCTTTCATCCAGTTCTGGTTGAGCTTATCAATGGGTTAAATGGCAAAAAAGCACTACAGATTTGCTTTACATTGGGCCTTGGGAAGTTTTTAATGGTTACCCTTCAATCATCACACTTTCTTGTGGTGTGGTTCACATGAGATTTACACTTAATTTTTAGATCCATGTCCTAAAATGGGCTGTAAAAACGGATGGACGGAGTGGATATACAATATATAATCAAGGTGGCCCCTACAGTAAGGGTAACACCCACTAAGCTGTTGCCTGGATAACACCTAATCGGCGCCCTTATGAAACTGGGTGCGGATTGCGTGTGACCCCTGTGTGGGGCCATAGAGATGTATGTCACAAATCCACTCTGTCCATCTGTTTTGAAAGATCAGATTAAGACAAAATTCTAAAAATTTGGCAGATCCAAAGCCCCTTGGGCCATACCACACGAACATGGGGATTGAATGTCTGATAGTGACAAAAGTTTTGTATCAGGATGGTATTTGTTCCTACAATTTGTGTGATTGGTAATAATCGTACTGATGGTTTGGATGGCATATAAACATCATATGGTTAGCTACGGCCTACAGGAGGATTTCAACGCATTGGTGTTCCCACTGTATTGTTGGTATGACCCACCACCAGAGTTTTGGATCTGCCTAACTTTTAGAACATTGTCCTATTGTGGCCTTTCAAAACAAATGGTAGGAGTGGATTTGTGACGTGCATCTCTATCATGCAAAAACCACACTGATTGGACAATCCAATCCATCCTTGATTTGGCATCTTTGAGTTCATTTACTTTTACATGTCTTAATTACTGTATGCCAGTTGCATTTGTAATATATAAACTCATTTTGGTTGCTATTAAAGTGATTTTTTATGGCATCGCATGCTTTTCGGGTCCCATTAAATGAAAACTTATTATGTAATGTATTCTTTTCACAATTTTTTATTCCTAAATATGTAAATATATGTATTTAGGCATGTCTTGAAGTTTCATTGAAAAATTCCATCATTTTCCCCATGTTTCCCTCTTTTTTCCCCGCATTTCTGGTTATCGGCGATATTATCGGCGATAACGATATTATATCTTTATCTCTGGCCAGCGAAACTTGTAGCGTTATCGACAACTCGAACACTAATCACAGGATTAGTTACAGGGTTGGCAATAATCCAAATGAGTTTGATGTGATAATGCTGTTTGCATTGAACCTTGCTTGCATCTCTTTAATCCACCCTCGCGGATGAATTACTGGTGCTTTGGCCCACCCATTGAACACCTCTGATCAACGGACCAAGCCCGAATACGTTTGATGGGTAATTTCTCCAATTGGAGAAGACGACTAGCTCATCAATGTTGGATTTGGTTTGGGGCCCTCATTCTACAATCTGATTGTTGTAGACAGTCCAGATGGACCTTGTTGGGCCCACCTTTTGGACAACCACCACCATTTTCTCAGTGGGTTCCGAGATCTTGTTGCACACGATTTCTCGCACCTCATTGAATCTCCACGAGGAAACTCTAGACGGTTTTGTATGAAGCTTCCAGACTCTTTTCTGGATTCCATTTCAACGCATGGGATTACTTGGAGAGCCAACAAATGGTTCAGATTGCCTTTAGGGCAACAAATATCTCCTACGGAATATTCTAGCTGGTTTCTCCTTTTTGCCGTGAAAGAAACCCTAGTTTGGAGGGTTTGGATGCATTTAAGTGAAGGCTGAGATTGCTAGAATCTCCCTTCGCCTGGATCGCCAACTCATTGTACTAACATAATTTTCATTTTGGAAATGGTTTTCGACGCTGTGCGCACGCACATGCACCAATGTGTGAAGGCTTTAGGGTTCTGATCAGAACTCTGCCCTGCACATGATGGATGGTTCAAATTATTTGAATAGATGGAGGTGGGCCACTCGTTCACATGGAAATTGGCTGTTTAAAAGCCGTTGCTAGCGGGAAAATACAAAAGAAGAAGAAATTCTTTTTTCTTTGGTTTCATTGGGTCAAAGCCCGGTCAATGCTACTGACCGGTTTTGACTTCAAGTTTTTGTATTTTTATTTTTTGTTTGTATTTTTTTTTTTTTAATTTTTTGGGGTCCATTGGCCATCAAGACCGCACACAGGGTGGATCACCCCCTATTGGGCCATCTAACAATTTTAAAACTAATTTCTAATAATTAGGTGGGCCACACCACTTAAATTTGTGTGTAACCGTCAATTCCTGACGATCCAATGGTTAGATCAATTCTAAATCCATCAATCAACAGATTAAAGGTTTTAAGGATTGTCTGGACAAATTATGACGGTTAATTTTTGAAATTTGATAGTCCCATTGCCCCACGAAGTGTTAATTTGATCATTTGGTTGTTGTGGACCCGCCGAACGGTGGATTTGCTGATTTGGGTTTCAATATTGATGATGGATGGTTCATTCTACCTATCATGGTGTCACACCAAGTTTTGTTAAAGTTGGGATTTTAGAAATAGGGTTTCACATAAAATTTTAGTTTTAGTATGAGTGTTCACATGCGCATATATATAGATTTAAGCAAAAATTTTCTAGGTGACACCCGAGGACTTGTATTGGAAATTTCGGGGTGTTACATTAGGCCATGTGGCGATCTTAAATCTTGTCCATTGGAACTCTTTTACCCTTAGACTTCCTAGCAATTATCGAAAAGCCAGTCCAAAGGGCTATGAATAGCCCCTCCTCTCCTATTCTCAGCATCCATCAAGTCTTCCAAACGTCCATCAAGGCCTCTTCCATCCCCTTAGCCATTCGCCAATCTCATCCCTCCAAGGAGAGGAGAGAATAGAAGGAGAGGAATCCAACCCAACTCAGCTTAGCCCAGCCCAACCCTTAGCAACCTAAGTAATCAGAAACACCAATCCAAGCCACTCAATCCGAACCTTACGACAAGACCGTTCATCCATCCGTCCAACTTTGATAAGCTTTGTTTATCTCCGCTTCATCATCGTGCAATATTCATTCCCTTCTCAACCCCCCTGCTGATTTTGCCCATCAACATCACATATTACATGCATTGCATCTAAGTATTCAGTCGATTCTAGTGTATGCTCTGCGGCTTTCTGAAATATCGGATCCTGCCCATCAAAAACTCAGATTGACTGGTTATTTTGACCGCTTTGTCAACTGGGTGAGTCAAGGTAGATTTATCTAACTTGGGCCATCGCTTGTCATAGGCATCACATTATTACATTGCATTTCACACACTTACATCATCCATGTGCAAGAACTATCCGGATCCCTAACAGTTTATTTAATCCTGTGACGTGAAGACCATACAGTTGTACGAGCAGAGAGGATGCCTAACACCTTTCCTCTTTGTAACCGTCGTCCTTTACCTAGAATTTTCGTTCGCAAATTAAGGAGTCATTTTAGGACAGGGAATCCTTTGATTCCTCCTCCTAGGGTTTCTATAGGCTCTAGCCGATTATGGAAATCTGAGTAACTGGCTAGTGGCAACTACGGTCAAAATATAATACCCCCACACCACAAACACACTAGCAAAAGCCCTTGAGAAAGGCACTCGTGAGCGCGATTTGCCCGTGATCCAACATCCACACGAACATAAATCACAGTAAAACCCTAACCAAAATTTCAAGTCTTTTAGGAGAAGTCGGAGTTTAAGGAGACCATGAGACTCCATTAAGGCAAGACAAGTACCTTAGGCTGGGACAAAGCCCTAACAACGACCTTCGAGGAAACGACCACCCTGGTGCAAGCCATTGGGGGCCCCAGCTCACCACCAGTGGCTGGGGCGATCTTACCCAAGCCAAGCTTCTCCTTGTTTGACTTTGGTCGGTCAAACCAAGCCACTTGGACCCTTAAGGCTCTACCATTATTTTTTATTTTTATTTTTTTATTATTTTGCCATCAAGACCCTTAATGGCGACTGGGAGGTCCGAGGCCTTCTTAAACCTCGCAAAAGCGAAACCCCTAAGGATTGAGGGCTCTCTGAGCCTGGGGATAGAGACATCCATGACCCTCCTGAAGTGGCCAAATGCCCTAAAGAAGTTCAACTCATTCCAATTAGTTGGAAATCTATCCATTAGCAGAGCAGGGAAATCATTAGGGTTTCTATTGATATCAAGTCCTTTCACCCTCTTCCAACCTTTCCCTGCTGGAACCCATCCACTGTTGTCGAGATCTCGCACATTTGATGGAGACGCTAGGGTTTTTTTTTGTTTTTTTTAGGGGGGGGCATCCTCCACAGATCTCCTTCTTCCTCATTGCAGACAACTACTACTTGACCTTTATCGCTAGGCCTGTCAAGGAAGGTTCTCTTAGTTGCTAGGGAACTCCTTGCATTCTCATCCTTCTCAAGGAACATATGCCATTGACCTCCAACATCTTCTCTCTCGGCCACCACCGCACCTTCCCCATTTGGCCCTTCTAGAAACACCCTGTCTTCGTTGCGAATCTTACCTTCCATCGAGAGCCATGGATCTCTCTCCACTCTATCACGGAATTGGGACTTTCCATCGAAGGTGGTGATTGGAACTTACATCTTTCTATTAAGAGATTCTTGCTAATATATTACAAGATTTCGTGAGTTTCCATTGAACGTTCCTCCATCTAATATTTTCCCATTATAGAAATATGATCAACAACTTCAGCTAGTTGAACAGAATTAGAATCGGTATTATTGGGAACATAGCCTGATTAGCATTGCACATAGCCTGATTAGCATTGCACATGCATATTTGCCTTAAAGATCGAATTATGGGTATTACTATCATCCCATTGTTAAGTCCTTCGTTGGCAATCTCTCCTAGTTTTGTTTTGGCACATTTATTATAAGATTTTAGATTTACTTCTATTTTCTGAGATTTCTCCGGTTCAATGGACATTCTTTCCATCTTTTGCACTTGGATTCCCAACATGCACAAGAAAAGTTTGGCCAGCCCGTTTTCTCATTCCTGACATCATCATCATCACTTAAGCCTTCTCTCAGATATGGGATCCACTTTTATATGTTCAAATGTTATGCATTAACATATTCAAATATTCTTAAAGAGTTCCAAGTTAAAAATATGCTACCTAGCAGTACCTCTAGGATGGATGGATTGGCTCTTGCACTTGTCTACCTTGCTGGTGCATATAGTGGTCTTTACATGAGCTGCCTTGTGCCCACATGTGGGCTCAGCAAAGCTTGGCAAATGAACAAAAAATTTATAGATCCTTTCTCATGTGCAATTTCGACCAACTTTCATATATAGAATTAGACTATTGGATGCTTTTGCATGTAGACAGCAGTCAAAAACCAAATAATGAAAACGGCAGAATAAAGAAAATGAATAGCTTGCAATGGCTTTCAATGTGCTCCTAGTGCATCCTTTTTGAATCAACTCTCTTTTTGAAGTACATGGTAACCTACCATCCGCATGGAGTATGAGACAATTATGATGCATTCCAAAGATATGAAACTTCCAATAATGCAATAAGCCTCTGAAATTTGTTTCGAAGTGATCTATTTACTGTAGTATTCATAGAGAGAATATTTTTAAACATAGAATGATTGAGGATGAAAGTAAAACTGTGCTTGACCTCGAGCATCCTCAACTTGTAGGAATTAATTCTGGGAAACCATATTTACACCTTTTCTTGCTGCTACATGTTCCATGTTTTTCTATTTTTGGTAATACAATAGTAAAAAAGTTTCAGTATTGTATTATGACAAGTAAGAAATAGTGTGCATGTATCAGCTGAGAGGGTGTAAGTAGTGTCACCCTTGATTTTTGGTGTAGTGTCTGATATAGGAATTTTTGTTTAAGGTGCGCTTGCGTGCACCAAATATCATGTAATTTCATGATTAATCCATCTAATTTGATGTGAAATTTCATGAAATTAGCACTTCCGATTGCAAAATATTTGGAATTTCATAAGGAAAAGGTAAGATTTCAACACTTGCTGTACACCAGGAAGACTGGTTACAATCTAAATTACCATAAAATAGATTACTTGCAATCTTATCATATGTTTCAAGTGGGTTCTTATCACTACATGGTAATGGTATGACTCATTGGATGACTTTTTGGTGGTCATGACTGAGTAAATTAAATTTAACTTTGTGACTTTCCGCAGAGCTGTAGACACGAGGGTTGGGTCAGGACTGCGAAGTATTTGATTGAAGATGTCCCGCTCCTGTTGAAGTCTGAGGATGTAAACAACATTCAAACTGTTCTTACTGTTCTATTTTCATCTCTACCCACCCATGTTGGGGAGTTCATCAAATGGGTTGCAGAAGTTCGGAGGACGGAGGAAGGGGGGTCGAGTTTAAGCCAAGAAGAGAAAGCGAGGCTTGCTGTTAAGGTATTTTTGGTTCATAATCCCCCCTTTTTTTCCAGTTTTTCTTTTGGTTTTCTGTGCAGGTACAGTAACATTTAGTCAGTGGTATTGATCCTGCAGACCCATGGCTGATGCTCTTTGGCGATGGATTCAAATTGTCCGATTTGCGGACCACCTCTTTGACTCACAAGCCTATAAATCACGCTGATTGAGTGTTCAGAACTAGATGTTCCATCACTCATTTTTACAGAGTCAATATAAGTTTAGAGTGATGGCCCAGAGAATAGATGTATAGATTGAAAATTTTCCCATCCATGAGGTGGCCTATCAGTTGGTCGGTTCAGATTGATCGAGACACCTGCCAATCTTCTCAGTTTAGGGCAGACACCATCTACTAAATAGCACTGAACACCTGATCTGGCCCCCCTGCTTTACTGACACTGAAACTGTATATCTTTGCTTCGAAAACATCCAAACCATCACATTCTTATCTTTTTGGTTTCAGGAAGAGCTATTGAAACAATTCCATGAGACTGAACTATTTAAACGTGTGACGGAATGGCTGTCTTCTGTGAGCCCTTGTTTCAGAAACATCTTGTCTTTGAGTAATGGAGACACTTTACCTGAAATTGCATCAAGCGTTTGTTGTCAAGGTGCGGAACTATTGATGGGGAAGGCTGGAGCAGCTGCTGGATTTTGCTGCAAGGCTACGTGTGTGAAATGCTTGCCGGCTAATGGTGACCTGCCGAAGACGGTTGTCTCCGGGACAGTGGTGACAGGTTTTAGCAAGCAAGAGGTTGATATGCTGGTACCTGTATCCCCACCAAGGCCAGGGAGTTGTTGTGGTTCAGCTTCAAGTTGTTGTGTTGGTATGCATCCAGCATCTAACGATGTTCTAACAGTTCTGGTGCTAGCCTTGCCTCCACAAACATGGTCTAGTATCAGAGATGAGAAGCTGCTATCTGAAATTCAAGGCCTTGTATCGATTGACGATCTTCCTGTCATGCTTCAAGAGGAGGTATGTCGACTTTTCTTTTCTATAACATCATCTTCCTTGACTTTGGGTTTGAGTTGGTGGTTACTGTGTGAAATTCAGCTGTTAAAACTGAAATTTGGTTGATTGCTAACTCTACTGAAGAATCACTGAAACTGTACAGTTGAATGCATGTTACTAACAAATGGAATCATGTTTACATTTTCATTTGATTTGTTTGGTAAGGAAATAAAAGAATTTATACGTTCTTTAACCTGATGTTATGCATAGCATTGTTGGGTTTCAGTCTGTGCATGTGAGCCCCATTGTGCAGTAATCCAGACCATTGATCTAAAGCTCCACAATGTGGATGGACCATGCTCCAAAATTGGAAGATTCTAGGCATCCAAAATTTGGCCCCTTTTCAGTTAAATGTGAGCTGTTGCTGCATTTATTTATTTACCATCTATTTGCAGCCTACCTATGAAAGGGTGTGGTTTGTCCCCATTGAGGGTATTGTTGCGTAATACTCCTGCTCTGGGCCCGCCAGATTAATAGTCTGGATTACCACTGAACCATGCCCTACTTGTACCGACCAAGGACCCATACCATACATATGACACTTTGCTAGGAAATAATATCATTTGAATATTAGATTTCTTGGCAATCTGTATTTTTCATATTGTTGTTTCTGTAAGCAAATTAACCATTCGGTCGTTCCATTTTCTTGAAGAACATGACCCCTTTTAAACTGCGAATGTTAGAGGCTGTTTGGATTCAAACACAGTTGTGTTGGAACAGGCTGTCTGGCGCTGATAGTTTGTCTTTGGTTTGTCAAACTCATTTATGCAGGGAACCTGGGAAAGGACACCGTGTCCACAAAAATTGACTGTTGGCAATGATATCATGTCTTTGCAAAAAAAAGAAAAAAGGTGGATTAACAACAGGGCTAACTTATCCTAGTTTAGTGCATGCAAGATCAATGTTTTATGCAATGTTCAAGTTGTTGATATAGCTACAAGTTTCTCTGTCTGGTGATAAAGATAAAATACCATTATTCCCAATAACCGGAAATGCGGGGAAAACATGGGAAAACATGAAATTTTTCAATGAAACTTTAGGAGATGCCTAAATACACATATTTGCATATTTAGGAATAAAAAAATTATAAAAAGAATGCATATATAATAAGTTTTCATTTAATTGGGGCCTAAAAGCATGTGTTCTCGTAAGAAATCGGTTCAATTGTAACCTAAATGATTTTATATGATATACATGCAAGTACCATACAATAAGTAGGACATGTAGAAGTAAATGAACTAAAAAAATATACCTATCTAACCATCCCTCATACCCAATTAAGAACCAATTAAGCAAAGAAACATGGCATAATGCAAATGCATACATTATACATCCATCCAGCCAGCCAGCCATCCATCCAACCGTCACATCCATCCATCTAAACAATCACCCATCTATCCAACCATAACATTCATCCATCCATCCATGATCCATCACATCCATCCGTCACATCCAACCATCCATCCATCCATCCAAACAATCATCCATCCATCCAACCATCACATCCATACATCCAAACAACCAACCATCCATCCATCCCATCCAACCATCCATGCATCCCATTTATCCATCTACCCCATCCATCCATCCAAAGAACCATCCATCCATCCATCCATCCCATCTATACATCCATCCATCCAAACAACCATACATACATAGATACATTGCATGATACATGATACATGATATATTTTAAAATATATTTTTTTAATTTTCAAAAATGTAAAAAAAATAAAAAATAAATTAATAAATAATTATTTAATCTTTTTCTTTTTTCCTTTAAATGGGCCCCCATGGGCCCCATTTAGGTTAGCCTATCCATCCATCATGATCATTTAAAAAATGGGACCCAATGGGCCCCATTTAAAGAAAAAGAAAACGATTAAATAATTAAATTAACATTAAACAAATAATTTTCGTAATTTTCAATAATATAAAAAAATTGGAAAAATCAAAAGATTATAGGCATTTGATAGATCAGCCCTTCCTCCTAATCATATAAAAAACTGGGCCCCAATTTGGTATTTTTGGGGAGAAATTGGGGAAAATCATATTTTCCCCAAATTTCCCAAAGTCAGAGAGATCTAATACCAAATCTCTTGATTTTCCGCTTCAAATCCATGTCAATGCATGAGAATAATGCATAAACATGGATTTGAAGCCAAATCCATGCTTAAATTGAAGGAAAAAAGGTATTTTAAGGATTTATTCATACCTCCAAATTCCGGGCCACCCAAGCTTTGATCTCCGATTCCAGCCCCAAATCAGTTGTTTAATCCACCGAGCTTGGACAGGAGTTGCTGATTTTTACTCCACAACTCATATTTGAAGGCTGATTTCCATCTCCCTTCGTTTTTCCCTTTTTTGTTGTTTTTTTTTTCTTTTTTTTTTTTTTAATTTTTTTTTTTTGATGATTTACGCAAGTGCACTGTCGAGTTGCTGTGCTTGGCAATAACATGATTAAAAAAAAAAAAAAAAAAAAACAATATGTATCGACAAAATCAAGAGGTGTTGGTTGTTGGCTACATCCCTTGAAGGAGGTAGGGGTCGATTTTATCGCCGACAACAAGTAATATCGAAAAAATTGATATTTTCGGCGAGAATAGCAAGTGAATAGAAAAAAGGGGGGTTTCGGTATCGCTGGAGCTGTGATACCAATAATTTTGCTGATATTGTCAATTTTTTTTGCGACAACTCAAACACTGGTTCTATGCACATCAGTTGCATGTGCCAAATGTGCCACATTTGTACCACCCAAGTTCCAGCGCCCCACACTTGCACATGTGCACCATCAATATTCAAGCGCCAAACATGTGCTATGTGTCAATGTGCACATGAGCTATAAATGCTACATATGCCTAAGGAATTATGTTAAAGTATCAGCTTGGGTATCCACTTGCTTGTTGGTTGGTACAATACATGTTATATTGTCCTTAATGGATAATATTATTATTATTATTATTATTATTTTATTTTATTTTTTTGTTTTTTGAAAAAAAAAAAAAAAACTCAATTTATCGGTAAAATTCTAAAACATGTGAGGATCCCAAATGTTTATTAATTTTTGTTTTGGACATGTTTTTGATGGTGTAATGGACCATTCTTTGGTAACAATGTTGTTTGTTGGGCAGTGCCAACTTGACCAGCTGAAAGTTGACCAAATAGGCTCTAACGAACACAAATCAAGCATGATTTGATGGTTTAGGGCCCATTAATACATGCAAGAACATAAAAAAAGAAAAAAGAAAAAGGAAAAAAAGTGATTGTTTACCCCTTTTATTGAACGGTATAGATTTATTAAAAAGGGCCACAACCAAAATACAAATACAAAAAGTGAAAAGTAAATAAAATTAAAAACCTACCCAATTATCCAGAAACTAATGGATAACTTTTGATGCAAACCCTCATTCCTTAATGTGATATTTCGCCATTTGGAATACTTCGTTCGGATGCACTCCTTTGCTGATTCCTAAAACTGCGATTATTCCTTTGTACATATAAACCAAATACCCACAAGTAGACTTACATGCGCCAAATGCATTTCCCAACCTTTCGTTCTCCTCCACGATGCCATGCCAACAAGTGATGATCAACAGAGTTCGGCATCACCCATTGGACTTCGAAAAGTTTCAAGAGGCTATACCACAAACTTTTTGCAAAAGAACAATGGAGGAAGAGATGGTCCACTGATTCCGCATCTTTATAACACATTACACATACATTCGGGCGGACCAACTTTCATTCAGAAGTGATTGTTTACCCTTTCTTCTGATTTTTCCTAAAATGATCCACTCCGCTTGTGTTCATCGAACTCCATGTAGACTTTGTGTTTTGATCATCAAAATAGGCCTAAATATAATTAGTTTCTAAGCTTCATTTATGGTTGAAATGAATAAAGAAGTTGGAAAATGAGAGAAATTGAAAAAAGAAGAAGAAGAAGAAGATCCATAATGGGTCCTTTATGTGTGTAACAGAGCCCTGATATGGGCTGATATGGCCATTTTTCATAACTGACCAGTTTGCCCCTATATAGTGTCATTAGGGTGGCCGTTTCCTTAATGTAACGGTGGATACGGCTATAAGGTAACCCTTTCTAATTACCAAGATATGCCACCATCTAGATTAAGCTCCTCACATGTGCCAGTGTTCGAAATATTGGTGTCGCGTTACATATCGCATCCTTGGGATACAGATATCCATCGGTTATTGCACGGGATATATCGTTTGTATCTGGTAATTTATCGCACTTTTTGGGAAACATTAGGAAAATGGTTGAATTTTTCAATGAAACTTTAGGGATTGTTAGAAAATACCTTAATATACACTTTTAAATCATAACATCTCAAAAAAGAAGTGCACATAATAGGTTTCCTTGGTATAGGGTCTCAAGCTGTGCGATGTCTAATTGAACTAATGCAACTATATTCAAATTGAATGCTTAACATTTAGAGTGCATGTGATGATCATTTCATCTACTCCTAAATACTTCGAAATTAGTTTCAATTGACAATAGCAGGTTGAAGGGAAATTTTGAAAAAAAAAAAAAATTTTTAATTAAAAAATAATTTTTATTTTCCGAAAATTGACAAGGACTTAACAAATCAGTAGATCAGCTCTCATACATGCTTGATTTCATGTTTGGAGTGCAACATTACAAGCAGTTTGGGAGATTGGGGAAATTTTGAATTTTCCCTAAATCGGACCACCTACACTCAAATTTTGAAATTAGAATGTATGTGATGATAATTTCATCAAATACTCTTAAATACTTCGAAATTAGTCTCAATTGACAGTTGGTTGAAGGAAATTTTCGAAAAAAAAAAAAAGGACAACATGAAGAACCAATGGATATCGAAATCAAAGCCCCAACTCCATAACTTTTCATGCAAAACATGAAGAACTAGTGGAATTACAACAATTTGACACTGATTTAATATAATTTTTTAAAAAAAGGATTGGAAACTGAAAATGCTCACCGGATCGAACATGTGGGATATATCGGCACTACCAAAGTGTTTCGTATCACATAGGTGGGATACAAGATATATCGTGGGATATATTAGCCGATATCGTCGATATTTAAAGCATTGCATGTGCCTCGGTTCATCCCTACTTGTTCTAAAGTGTTTGACAAACAAGGAAGAAAATAACTAGTCTAAGATGACTTGAATAACCATCTAAGATAGCATGACCTAGAAAGCCTGTGCCGGCACAGCTTTTCTTGCATCCAAATGGCCCCTTGGGAACATGGACATATCAGGTGTGTTTCTCTCAAACATGGACAGTAGGTGTCAGATTTACTAACCTTAGAGAACCTCATATATCCATACATAGTTGATGGTACTGAAAGACATTATTATATAAGTTTAATTTCATAAAAGGAACATAGGGAAAGCCTAAAACAAAGAAGAGAGAAAAAAGAAAAGGAAAAAAGCTAGGCAAATAGAGTTGTTTTCAACAAATTATTATTCAAGTCATGGCAAAAAAAAAAGCTTCAGATTTTTTTTTATTATTCTTTTATGAATTCAGCAATTTTTCTTTTTTTATTTTTTAATGTATTGTTGGTACAATGTGGATTAGAACTTTTAATGTTACATGTTCCAATGGAATGTCATTGTTAGGTTTATTAAAACAATACTGCCAGAATTCCTTTTTGTCATAAACACCAACTCCTAATTTGTTTCATCATAAATCTCAAGAATTTCCTCTTCTTACGTTTCTTGAATTCACTTTTGAGCAATCATTATTATTGGGCATGACAATGTATGTGTCCAGACTCCAGAAGCTTAAAAAAATGCTGTTGTCTGCTTTCACCACTTTCATCTATACGATCCATCTAGAGAACCCAAACTGAAGATTTCTCATATGTGACTTACTGGCAGGTGCTGCACTTGCGACGGCAGCTCTATTTCCTCAAGAGATGTCAAGATAACAAGGTGGATGATGATGTCAGTGCCGCTCCCGTTGGCTGATATTATTGATCCCCCTTATTTCTCTTGGTGCATGAGAAGAATGCTTATATTCCTATGTTTGAGATTGTAAATTCTTCAGGAAATCAGCACAAGCTAAGGAACTGGATAGACATTGCATAGGATGTCGTTGTTCAATAAGGTGGAAGGTGAAGATACTGCTGAGAGATGGGGATGTTAGCAAGTCGCTATCATCTCGTTGTTGGTGTTTGGTGGAAGGATGGCTATTTTGTGAGAGATATTTTGGCCTTTGGGTTAGATCTCAGCTTCAGTGAAATGTTTCAATTCAACACAAATCTTGGGCCAAGGAAGATCTTTCGATGAAATTTGTGTAATTCTCCAGTTTTTTGAATATTAATATATTTCAGAATGGAGGAATGATCTGATCAAATTGCATATCATTGTCTCGAAAATCACACAATGTACCCATATATACATATGGGTTGTATCACTGAACCATTGTGCGCGTATGATGCACATGTGCCAACATGGCAGGGGTGCGTTGAACATTCAAAACATGCGTAAGATGGCCCCTACCATGAAGATGACTATTTGCAAGAAACAGGCTACTCCAATCATGACCCTTGGACCCACTAGATGAGTGGGCCAGTGACTTATGCGTATGGTCATCTTCATGGTGGAGGAAACATGTTTGATTATCACAGCTTGCCTAGTTTACCAGATAGTAGGTGGGACCCATATTGGTCCGTCACTGCCTGAACAATCAGTACCTCTCAGGTGAGATTTGAAAGGTCAGCATAGTTTGTGCATGTCCTTTGTTTTTTCATGATGATAGAAACCATGCTGATCTTGATACGGCTGGCTCTCACAGTTTATCCCTGTGTAGTGTTTGGGAGGGTGAGATCTCCACGCTGCGGGTGATCGGGTCATGGCTAAGATCGATGGTGAGAGTTCACCTTAAACTCCTTTGTTACTACTATGATGGACCTTGGCAATTCCTAGTGTTGTTCTCATTTGGGTCTTGTTATGCTTATTCCAACTGTTACAAAATCATCTTCTAGCTTTAGGGCATTGCAGATTACTGATGGAGGCCAGCATCTTCTAGCTATAGAGCATCAAGAAATATCCTTTAGCCATCATATAATGTTGGATATCACATATGATGGTGTCATTTACCTTTTCATTATCAGTAGCCATTTATAGTAAATGGTTATGTGTTTTGCATAGCCATTGGACATTTTATTATGGTATGAATTGCTCCGATCGTCCCACACGCCCCCATGAATCACGATGAAATATCCAAATGGAAGCTATGACTTAGTTGTATTTTTATTTATTTTTTTCGAAATTGCCTACTTTTACTCATTTGAATTCTCGAATGAGGCTAGTTATGCTGCAAGTCATTGCAGAATAAGCGTATTCTACAAGTGATTCACTTGCATGAAAAAAGTTATTTACCTGCTCTGTAAAAGCTATTCACCTACTCTTCATTTGTAACTTAATGCCTATTCACCTTATGCCTGTGAGGGAAACACCATGTCGTGTGTATTTCGTGCATTAAGTGCGATGCTTGAGAAAGATGGGACACGGATTGGGTACTACCCTCGTCGGTCCTATTTAGGAACGGACAGGACCTATGAGGGGCCAATATCATGTATGGGTTTTATCCACACGGTCCATCCATTTTCTCATATAATTTTACGGTACAAGCCTAAAAATGAGGCAGATCCAAGGTTCAAATTGGGCCATCCTGGTCCATTGACAGCCCAAGTGGTTCGCATGGGAACTGAAACTGGTAAGTGGTAGCGGTCCATTTTTGGTCCTACGTCAGTGCAAAACTCCTCTTCTCCATATTTTTATAATTGATTAAATGTTTAAAACTCCATATAAGTGGAAAGATGGACAAAAAACCTTTTTTTAAAAGGGTAAATCAAATTAAACATGTTTTTTTTTTTTCAAAAAGGTTAAAGGAAATTGGAAAACAGAGATTGGTGGTCCTTCCTCGAAAATCTACTTTAGTCAATTTAGCTCAACTTCATCCGTACACATTCTATGTATAAAATAATATGCAAAAGGGAGCAGATTAGCTGTTACCCGGGTGACAACTTAGTGGGTGTTACCCTTATTGTGTGGGGCCCACATTAGTGTATTTTTTTCTATATCCAGGCCATCCATCTGTTTTTCCATCTCATTTTAATACTTGATTCAAAACATTAAGATGATCGAAACCTCAGTGGACCACACCAATAGAAACAGTGATGAATAACCATTAAAAACCTTTTCTAGCCCACAAAATTTTTGGATCCAGCTGATTTTTGTATTTTCCCTTCATCTAGATCTTCTTAACATTATCAACAGGTTGGATTGCAAATAAACGTTACGAAAACCTTACAATGGTCCCTTTGGAATTTTTAATGGTGAGGCACTCAATCACCACTGTTTCCTGTGGTGTGATCCACCTGAGATTTGGATCTGCATAAGTTTTGAATATAATTCCTAAAATGGGCTGGAGAAACGGATAGACAGCATGGATATACAACAAATCATCAAGATAGGCCCCACGGTTAGTGGGTGTTACCCGGGTAACAGCTAATCCGCTCCCACCTTTCAGATCCTCTTTCCCCAATGTATGCATCATGCATGTAGATGGCTGATTTCATTGTACATGAATGAAAAGATGATTAGGAATAGGAAACATGGATTTGATCATTTTCAGTCTGGCCCCAACTTATTTTTTGAATAGGGCTTACCCCTGCCGTAGTAGGCCCATCTGGGCTAGGCCAGCTATGGCCTTGGGCCCTATAGTCACCCGGGCCAGGCCTAGATTGACCAGCCCATTTCAACCCCTACTCATCATGGGCCGATCTGGGCCACGATCTCACCTAAAGAAAATAAACAGGTCCGCCTGAGGTGTATATGGGCCATGACAATACATATTCTTGTACCATTAAAGTCTGCCCATCTTCCCACTTGTATGCTGCTTGGTCTATAGAGGTTCTTAATAATAGGGGAGACAGAACCATGTGATTTATCTAGCGTTGAAATTAAGTTTAGGCCAAAGGATCACTTGGGTGGATGATCGGAGCCGTTCAACAATAATTGGTCTCACCATAAATAGGGCCCGAAAGAGATCCTAGCCATTTGATTTGCTTAACATCATTATCATCATCTAAGCCTTATCTTAACTAATTGCAGTTAGCTACATGGAAAGATTCATGAAAAAAATAAATTGTGACAAAGGTTTCATATTAGGAGTTTTTTTTTTTTTTTTTTTTCTTTCTAGTTAAATATGCACCACTGTTGTATCTGTTATTAACCATTTATCTGTAGGCCCACAAATCAAAAGGTGAATGTCATCCCATAGAGGAGACTTTTGACTATAGTTCTTCCAGGGTGGTACAAAACAAACCAACTATTTGGATTCCTGGCGTCCATTAGTTAGGATTGAAAACAACTGTATACCATGTAAAGATGTTGTCAACACCTATGTTGATTTGGTGGATATGTATTTGTGATGGTTCTCATCACTTAGAACGCTTATAGGGTTAGGGTTTAGGGAAAGATCTTCGGAATCTAAACAATCATACAAGCTATTATAAGATCTAGAAAACTCAATCTAAAGATTTAAATTGGTCAGTAAAATCCATTTCTTACCTCCAATCGTCAACTAAGAAGCTTCGACGAAGGATCTGGGAGCAACGAAGGTTGCTATTAAGGGGATGAGATAGTGATGATGCACAAGCCCTCTCACTTCTGATCACTCACTCTCTCTCTCTCTCTTTCTTTCCCAATGCTAAGGCACAAATTCTTATGAGGAGAGGGGGTGTGAAATTGTAAACTATTTATAGTGCCAGAATGAGTGTAAATGGCCTAAATGGCTAGGTATTTGTTATAATAACCCTATGAGATGTTGTCTTTGACTATTGGAGCCCATATGAAGGTGTATGGGTCGATCTAACCCTATGGTAAGCTCGTTACACCTCTTCCCTTCCCAGTCCCAGCAGTAGAAAGGACTCTTGCACCCATCATATTGTGCTCACCCCCACTCGACACATGACGGAAGAGGACCCGATTGGCCAATCTTAGCGGGTTCATTAGAGGATAAGAGTCTCCAATATCGGGATCTAAGCCCAGGGCGGCATATAGCGCACCCTTCTCAAAACTTTCTCAATAATATCAACACTTGGGCCATCAAGCCTAAACACAAACCACATCACCCAACTGGCCATCATGTGGCTATCATATAAAACATTCACTTAGGAAATACATCACTATGAAAGCCCATATAATCAAGTGTGTAATCACAATGGCATGTACATACTCCAACTCCTCTGGACATTCATCCATGCACAAGGACCAACATGAGGGCCCAAATACTACCATACGGACCAACACGAGGGCCCAAGCATAGTTCATCGATGCATCTCATCCTCATATGGACCAGCACGAGGGCCCAAATCAAAACACTATTCAAAATCTCTCAACTCCTCTAGATCATATCTAGGCATATGGAATAATACAAGGGTTTCAATTTCATGAAGTGTTCATGCATGCATATAAAATGGATGCTCACAATTCAACCATGTATATCAAACTATCAGGTTGATACCAACATAACAATGACAGGATAAATTAAATTACCAATAGACCTTCAAGTTATAGCCCATTGTCCATAGGAATATTCATCTACACCCATAATCCCTTTTCAATACGGGTTGGATCGTAGCCTTAGTACCCGTAAGCAATAAGCCTTAACTTGGGCCCAACTAAGATTCAATCATCAATTCATAATTTGGTTTTACAAGACCCAACCACGTATATAGGCTACACGATGCATGCCATGTCCATCACATATTGGCTGCATAACCCATGTCATAAACATTGTGTGTGAGCTACACATCACACATCACCCACATATCACGACGCATCACATACCTTAATCATCTCATGCCCTCATGGACTTCACTTAACAATTATGTCAATTGGCCAAATAGACCAACAAGCTAACAATAATCGAAACATCATTCCCTTGACCATGGAAGTGGGCTCACTTGGCCTATCATCTAATGGTTACTTATAACCAGCTTACATCCCAAGTTCCATGGGCAAGTAGTATTTCATAAGCCCAAGGCACTAGGCCCAACACAAGAATAACCAATGTGACACAAAGGTCTATACATTTAAGTGTCTTCAATGGCATACTGAGGCCCTATACTTCTTGTGAATACTTAACAAATGGCCACCAGGGCTCACATAGCATGTATATGCATAAGATGCATAGGTTATTGTGGTACACAAGTTCTTGCATGCATCATCGTTATCATAAACATCATTCAACATCAAATTCATCATCACAACTTACATCATGCAAGCATGTTGCATGAAGTACACAACATGTAAGGATTCACATGCATCATCAATATCATGGCCATCATCCATCACTATCATACATGCCTTAGGCATTAGTTGTCTGTCATGCGAGAGGTTATCCTTACGTTCACCAACATCATTCATTTACTATCATCCATGCATCAAATAAAACATGGTTATCTCATCCACGCTATCATCACAATAATTAATACATGTATTATTATCACGTAGATATCAAGCATGGTGGTCAACTAGTATGTTTTGTCATTATGCATATACATACATAAAATCATCATTATTACCATAAGGATCATTTTCACTTCATGATTAACATAAAAAATATCATAAGTATTATACATAATTACTCATCCATCATCAATGCATATGTCATAATACACCATCCATTAAATTATATCTATCATTTCAACCAACAACTCACAATCATCATTATCATGTTACCATACATGTATCATCATCTCACCTATCACTAGGTGTGTCCTACCTAGTGTGAGTTTTACATTGACCTTGGACTACACGCAAGGCATGGGGTTGTATAGGTCAAGTGTGAGTCCCACTTGGTGAACCAATAGGCCAACTCAAAGGTATAAATGTCTAACTGCAAGGCTTTCAATGGTGTGGATCTAATTCCACAACTAAGTGGGCCCCACACATTCCACCATCAATTAGAAACAATGCACAATCTTAAACATAAAGGACAACATGCTAACGTCTTTCATGTCATACATCATATTGGGCCCACTAGCCAAATACACAACAAACCAAGAAAAAAAAATCCAATTATCTAGTTTATGCATTGTAAAGTAGGCCTATCAAAGCGTGGTCCACTTGACTAGAGGTAATATATAAGACACACTGCCCAATAGGCAATGGGCCTGCCCAACGGGCTCAAGGAAGGTTACAATTGTGGGCTTCTTACTCTCCAACGTTTTCTCTTAGTGTTGGGCCTGCTTGGGCCTTAGGGTTGCATCATTTAGATGGGCACAAAGTCATTTATATCTTAAGAGAACATTTAGACAGCAAGATCTCTCCACTAAATATTTTACAAGTTATATTACACTCATTTACAAAACTCACTAGGTGGTCCTCGTTACCTGAAAAGTAAGGCCCATACAAGATAGCCCATACTAGATGGTCTACTTAAGGTTTTTTTTAACCCAACAACACCTGAGAGTTATTTTTCAGAGTTCAGATGCTGCATTAAATGCTTTGGGAAAGTGGTGGACCCCATTAACATGGTCCCACATAAATTTTATATCAAAAAGACTTTTGGTGCAAGGTTGGTTTTGGGTCATTTTCAATTCAGATTTATGATCATGTGGGAACTACATATGGTGAAAGGAAGGATCCATCTGGTAGCTATATGTATGGGCTTTAAAAGGTATAAGGTGGGCCTCATTGTTTGGGTCTGTACAATTTATGGTGCTGGCCCAAACATGGGTGCTTGGAGAAAATGTGCAAGAAACACAGTGCAGAATTAGTTTTGTCCCGACTTTGACTATGTTCCAAGATTACAAGGGACCACCTTTCAGTATGCCGTTAGGTGCCCTTCGTAGTACTATATAAGTAATTCAAAAATTATAACCTGAGACCAACTGGTTGTGCACACATAATATTTGGTATAGGGCCAAACATATGTATTTTAATTTTCTGCACAACCGTGCCTTGTCCCATTTTGGGATCCACTCCCTGATCATATGAGGTTTGATTTGGCCCAAGTAAAATATAATTTCTCTATTCATTGATATATATTAAAGGTTCCAAGTGGTGAACTACTTATATCTTAAGTATGGGGTCCACTACAGAGGCTCAAAGTTGGTACAAAATACAAAAATAATCAGACAGTTTTCAGCAATGGGGTCTATCACAACGTAGGGCCCAATTTCCAAACACTTGAGGATCATTCCTGATACAAAGGTGGGACATCCCAGCTCACTTATATAAGGGTTAAACATCCCCCAAAGTGGTACCCTTAACTACAGAGTGTGGGGTCCACTACAACGTGTGAAAGATGTCTACATGTAATGCAATTACGTACTCAGAAATATTTCAGCAAACAGAAAGTGTAAAGATATTTCAACATACACATCAAGTAACACAAGAAACATATTGATCAAATCTCTATAATCAGATTCTCTGTTGGGAAATCTAAGCCAATGGATGGTTTTGGAATATATCATTTATGCTGTATATAGGTTTCCAACCATACAGAACCTTAGATCCGTCTGGACCACATATAGCAATTCAAGGTTTATCCTTACGGGAGTATCCATCGGTCTAGAGTTTTCTAAATTCTATCATGAAAGATTATGACCATAGGGACTTTACATATGATCAATAACTATCTTAAGTTAAGAATAAATATCAAATATATCTGACCATTGGAATCATAGATATGGCCGACATAAGAATAGTCATAACAAGCTCCCTAATACATCTTTCGTATAACTCTAAGATCTCAGCCGTCTGAACTCCGATTGAGGCTTATTATATACCGTTGGAAAGCTAGTTTGAATTTCTACGAATCTAACGGAACATATATTTTTAATACATTCATTAAAGGAATTAAAAATTGGTCCGTTTTAGGCAAATCGGAATCCTGCATGTGCTGCTGGATAGTAGCCAAGTAAACTTGATGCTACGGATGATTGGACCGTTGGATGGCTAAATTTGGCCCAGAGTTATCTCATATTGTGGTTCATATTATTCCCAAGTTTGAACTCTGATCTTAGCAGGGTCGATTTTATATGATTTTTAGAACTTGTTGTCCAGATACAAAAATAGAATTACATGTGAAGGGTGTGGATATGATGTTCATCATAGTGGGCCATACTGACGTGGGCCACCTTGCTAACCACCATAGCCATAAATACATGCACACAAGAACTCCACACTAGTGGGGCCTACACATATAAAGAAAATAAAAAGAAGAAAAAAGAGGAGGATGAGGAAGATGGAAGGAGGGGGTGTAGACTCACCTCAAATGGATGATAGTTGGAGGATGATGTGTGGTCCACTCCATTTAGGATTATGGTGGGCCACACCTTGGCTCGACTCTCTCTCACTCTCTGTTAAAATATTAAAATTTTTCTAAGTATAGGAAAAGAATAAATGCAAGAGAGCTCCTACTCTTATATAGGGAATTGAGGGTTGAGGTGACAAGATGATGTGGCCAGTTAATGGCATCTTATTGGTGCTAAAAGTGAGGTGGAAGGTGATGTATGGTATGAGTGGTGGATGGATGAGGTGGATGGTACTAAGCATGTATTAGCCAAGGTTGAAGAAATCTAGGCATGTTTTGACTAATGGATGGATAAGGGTTGTGGATTGTAAGTGATGCATGGTGGATGATAAGGTAGAGTTTTGTAATTGGTTGTTTGAAGTGATGTGGTACAAATCAAGACATGCATTGGATACATGTATAGGATGAGGTGGACATATGCCATGATTAGTTTCTAAGGCATGGGGAGAGAGCTAATGATGAGTTTTGGGATAGAATCCAATTTTGTCTTATAGTGCTTGTCTTATATGTGCTAACTTCTTGTTTTGTCATGTAGTGATTGTCTTATCTCGTGGTAATTTTCATGTTCTAAAAGTGGGTTTTAGACCCACATGGGCTCAAGTTCAATGGGCATAATACAATAAAGGTTACTTGTGTTATAGGATACGTAATTTGGACTATGGATTTGACAAGTCATATCTCACTAACGAAGCGTTGGATTGACGCACGGTTTTCACCATTGTAATCGCAACGATGACGCGGTCCACATGATAGAGGTCTCAAGATCATCTGGAACAAATCACTTGGGTGAGTTTTCTAGGTGCACTAGAGTGCAGTGTATGTTCTATCAACGGTGCGAGTTGGGACACGTGTGCATACAAGAGATGCTGCAAAAGGCTTGGATCCCACATCCTCTATCTGCCAATGTTCCTCCTCATAAAAATAAAAATAAAAAGACAAGACTTATCTCTCACGCTCACAGAACAAAAATCCTCTCACCTGTAAGAAGATGGTACCATCTATCTACCAATACTCATGATATGCTCATGATACCCTCTATCTGTCAATGCTCCTCATATAGACATCGCGTTAGCGAGGGCTTTGCGGCAATAGAAACAGCTAGAGAGAGATAGAGGTAGAAAGTGATAGAGAGAGTCGTGGTAGGAGACTCTGGACGCAGACGTCACATGATGTTAACAAGGACCTAATCTGATCTGTGGGTCCTAAAATTTCCTGTTGATGATTAAATGGGTTGGGCTTATACCAAGTCGATGGAAGTCATTTGACTAAAGAGAAATATACTTTAATACTCTCCCAGGGTGAGATGGATGATACGCAGGCAATCACAAATCACTTACAAGTTGCATAATTAGCATGCAAGGATTCAAACTAATGGGCATCGGTTTAGATGTATCATGAATAAAATATTATCCTCAAATGCTTATCCTGTTTGGAGCTATTACACAAAAACGTTAGGATCTAGGCTCCCCAAAACATTAGAATTATGAGATAATAAAGCAATGAAATAAATCAAAGCATAAACCACATGACACGAGATTTTTACGTGGAAAACCCTCGAAGAGGTAAAAACCACAGGACCTCGACCAGAGCAACAATTCACTATGAAGTAAAGTGTTACAACCGATCACAAGCACATACTATTTAGATCAAACCTTCTTTACTCACGCAGGAGTAGGTGAACAATAAAAGAATAATGAAAACAGAGAGATCTCACTGATTACGAGGACGTAGAAGCGCTGAGACGTCGACTGCGAAGTAGATCACCTCTACGAGCAGAACCTCCCTTCCACAAGCTTCATCTCTCTCTTTTCCTCTCTCTCACCTTTGATAGCCCTAAACCCTTTACCAAACCCTTGTAAAGCTTTAGAAAACTCTCTTGCATTACCTAGAAAAGCCCTAGGGACCCCTATTTATAGTTTAGGTAACTTCCTTCCGCACCTCTTGCGAAACCGCCTCAAATTTATGTAGTCCGCACCAAATCCGGATTGAATCTGCGTAACTCTCGACTAGTCGAGCGGCCCACTCAACCGGTCGAGCAATGCCCTTGACTGGTCGAGCAACACGGTAATGCTAAGATTTGTGGCATCCGATCCGCACCACATCTCCTCTGAACTAAGGAGGAAAACCCCATCAAATCTCTCCCTTTTTGACTCAAGAGGAATTCGCCTTCTTCAAGCCAGCCAAGTTTCTACAAACCTCAAACTTGCCCTTGAGTAAAGCCTTAGTCATCATGTCCGACCCATTATCGTCCGTGTGGACCTTCTCAAGCTATAACACCTTCTGTTTCAAAGAATCCATGATCCAGTGATACTGAATATCTATGTACTTCGACTTGGAGTGCTAACTTGGATTCTTACTCAAGTGTATAGCACTTTGACTATCGCAATAGACCACGTGTTGCTCCTGCTTCAGGCTAAGTTCTCGTAGAAACCTCTTTATCTAAAACATCTCTTTACATGCTTTTGTGACCACAATGTACTTGGCCTCTGCCGAGAGACTGCTCCCCCTGCAAACGTGAACATGAACCCCAATGTAGACATCCTGGAGTCTATGTCACCTACCATATCTGCATTTGTGTAGCCCTCTAACAAAGGTTTTCTGTCACCATAGTGTAGGCTCAATCTGGATGAGCCTCTTAGATACTGCAGTATCCATTTCACCGTTGCCCAATGTTCTTTGCAAGGATTGGCAAGATAACGGCTGACAATACTAACCGCATATGTTATGTCTGGACGCATATACACCATAGCATACATCAAACTTCATACTGCTGACGCATAGGGTATCTTCTACATCTCATCCACTTTTGCCTTCATCTTGGGACACTGCCTATCGCTTAATCTGAAGTAACCATCCAGTGGAGTACTGACCGGCTTCGCTGCATTCATATTGAACTACTGTAAGATTTTCTCAATATACCGCTCTTGTGACAACCAAAGCTTTCTGCTGCTTCTGTCACGAATTATCTCTATTCCTAGGATCTGTTTAACTGGGCCCAAGTCTTTCATAGCAAATGACTTACCCAACTCCTATTTCAGCTTGCCAATCTTCTTGATGTCTTTAACCATGATGAGCATGTCATTAACGTATAATAGTAGAACTAAGAAATCACCATCTGAGAACTTGTGCGTGAACACACAGTAGTCCAACTCCGTTCTGTCATATCAATGCTTTAACATGAACGAGTCGAACTTCTTGTACCATTGCTTTGGAGCTTGTTTCATCCCATACAAGCTCTTCCTTAGCCTACACCATATGCTCTTTGCCCTTAACTTCGAACCCCTCTAGTTGGTGCATGTAGATCTCTTCGTCCAGGTCACCATGGAGAAAGACAGTTTTAACATCTAACTGCTCTATCTCCAGATCCATGCTAGCCGCCAACCTAAGCAACACCCGTATGGATGTCATCTTCACTAATAGTGAGAATATCTCTTCGAAGTCTATACATTTCCTCTGACCGAACCCTTTCATCACAAGTCTGGCCTTGAGCCTCGTTTGTGAATTCTTATGCTCAATCTTCTTTTTGAACCTTGTTGATGGAGACCTGTTTATCAAATACATTGCCGTGTGCATTGCTTATCCCTAGAACGTCTTGGGCAATTTCGCATGGGATAACATGCATCTGATTCTCTCTACAATTGTGCGATTCACTCGCTTAGCTGCACCATTATGTTGAGAGGTCTTGGGAACCGTCTGTTCATGCCGTATACCCAGGAACTTACAATACTCATGAAAGTCACCGATGTATTCACCACCATTGTCAGTGCAGATACACTTTAATGATCTACCTGTCTCTCTCTCGACCATAACATGAAACAATTTAAACACACTAAAGATCTCGTCTTTGGATTTCAAAGCATAAACCCAAACCCTCCTAGATGTATCATCTATAAAAGTGACAAAATACAATGCCCCACCCAAGGTTTTTGTCCTTATAGAACTACAAACATCAGAATAAACCAAATCTAATGTATGCACTTTATTAACATGAGAAGCAGATTTAATAAATGAAACTTTATGTTGTTTTCCTGATAAACAATCAAGACAGGTTTTGAGAAGTATACATGTCCGCTTCCTCGCTAGTAGCTGAAGCCCCTTTTCACTAATGTAGCTTAGATGCCTGTGCCATATGTCAATAGTTGAATCTTCCACTGCGTTCAACCCACCCTTACACTTACTGACACTTGCCTTGTAAAGGGTGTAACACTTATTTCCTCTAGCTGCGATTAACAAACCCTTGATGAGCTTTCAACGTCCACCAACAAACCGGCTTTCATAGCCATCATCATCCAGCCTTCCCGTCGACATCAAGTTGAGGCGAAGGTCTGGGATATGCCTCACATCCCTGAGAACCAATGTGTAGCCCACATCGGTCTTCACACAAATATCACTGACCCCTAAGATCTTCGATACGCCAAAATTTTTCATCTTCACGGTCCCATGGTCACATGACTTGTAACTTGCGAAGAAATCCCTGCATGAAGTCGCATGAAAAGAGGCTCTCGAGTCAATCACCCAGTCAGTGTTCTTACTCATAGCCGTAAGACATATATCCTGATCTACTGAAAGAATAACTACAATGTCGCCATCTGAAGCGATTATAGTGGAATTTGATTAATCTTCCTTCTCCTTTCATTTCCTTTCTTATCGTTTTTCTTACCACGACATTCATGCTCATAGTGGCCATTCTTGCAACAATTCCAGCATTTAACATCCTTCCTGGTATTCGACTTGCCTCTTGATTTATCTCAGGCCTTTCCGTCCTTTCTGTTCTTTCCTCTCCCCCGTTTCTGTGTCATAAGGGCCTCTTGCTGAGTAGACCCCTGAGACTTCCTCCTTGTCTCTTAATTAAAGAGACAACTAGTTACCTATTCCATAGATATTTTTTCGTCTGGCGCGGAGTTACTTAGAGATACTACCAATGTCTCTCAACTGTCAGACAATGAACTAAGTAATAGCAAAGTCTATAATTCATCATCCAGGACCATCTTCATAGCGGAGAGTTGGTTCACTATATTGCTGACCTCATTCATATGCTCGGCCACAGAACCACCATCTTTGAACTTGAGATTCACAAGTCGTCTTATTAGCTAGGAAGATTTTATTACCGGTCATCTTACTCTCATACAGCCCTTCCAATTTCAGCCATAGGCTAGCGGCTGAGATCTCCGTAGACATATGGTCGAACACTGAATAATCCAGCCATTGTCTAATAAACCCCACCGCCTTCCGGTCTATCTTCTTCCAATCATTACCAGACATATCCTTGGATTTTTCTGATATGCCTAAAATTGAAGAATATAGGTCTTTGCAATAAAGCAAGTCCTCCATCTTAGCCTTCCATATGGTCCTGTTAGAACCATTGAGGCTGATCATCCTTGAAAAGCCACCTTCCATAATTTAAAACTAATCCCACTCCGTTCAATGAACTTAGCTCTGATACCACTTTGTTGGGGGCCTTGCACAAAACCTTAGGAGCTAACCTTCCAGAACAAACTAGAATTATGGGATAATAAAACAATGAAATAAATCAAAGCACAAACCATGCCACACAAGAGATTTTACGTGGAAGACCCTCAAAGAGGTAAAAACCACGGGACCTCGTCCAGATCAACAATCCACTATGAAGTAGAACGTTACAACCTTCTTCACTCACGCAGGAGTGGATAAACAATAAGAGAATAAAAAAAAACAGAGAGATCTAATCGATTACGAGGACGTAGAAACGATGAGATATCAAGTGCACAGTATATTACCTCTATGAGCAGAACCTCCCTTCCACAAGCTTTCTCTCTTTTTCTCTCTCTCACACCTTTAATAACCCTAAACCCTTTAGCAAACCCTTATAAAGATTTAGGAAACCCTCTTGTATTGCTTAGAAAAGCCCTAGACACCCCTATTTATAGTTTAGGAAACTCTCTTTCGCACCTCTTGCGAAAAGGCCTCAAAATTTTACAATCTACACAAAATCGTGGAACGAATTTGTATAATTTCGACTGATCGAGCAGGGTCCTCGACCGGTCGAGCACCTCCCTCGACTGGTTGAGCACCTTGGAGAAAATAATCAGATGGTCGCTGGATTTTGAGTCGAGCCCCACTCGACCGGTCGAGCGCCACCCACGACCGGTTGAGTCCTAAGAGGAAATCCTATCAAAATCTTGAGGGTAGCATGGTCGGATCCTTTACACAATTAAGAGGCTTTAACTATTCAAGAAGCAAACAGTGGTATACACCTTCAAGCTACTCTCAATATTCAGTAAGTGCAAAGATTTTTTATTTTTTTCTTTTCTTTTTTCATTTTATTTCCTACAAAAGGCACCACTATATTGATGCATGCCCAACTAAAGAATCAGGTAGACTATAAATTATTGAAAAATGTATGACTATAAAATATTTAATTAGTTGAAGTTTTCTTACCAACGTACCTATTTTTAATTTTAGGGCCCATGCAGCAGCATGGACCAATTTATTTATGATATGTGGCGTGTACGTGAGCTTTATTACACAAGTGTGTGCTCAGCGAAGCTCTTAAAAATATTCAAAAGAGGAAAGAAAGAACAATGGTTCACTTGAGGGTGAATCGACCTCCAGATGACTAATTTTTTACCTTCATATGAAAATGGAAATTTACATTGAAAATTTTAAACCACATTTCACTTCTTTCACTCTCACTCACTCTCAAATCCAAATGTCAAAGCGGACAAGATGTGCCCTCCATCAAGTTGTATCACCCAACATGAATAAAAATAAAATAAAAGAGCGATCCGCAAGGACATTTTGCTAAGCTCACATGCATGTGCAGCAAGGTCAATGCCCATATTAGGGTATTGATTTAGGCCATTAAAAGCTTCTTGTTGAATTATGAACTATCCAGACCTAAAAAAGCTTCTTCTATTGCTAATTGTTAAGTGGGGACTGTGGTGGTTGGATATGGAGCAGATCTCAGTGATCCAAACCGTTTATATGATAGGCCTCAGCGTGGATGGGTGGTAGCACAAATCCCATCAAGATCTGAACATTGTATCAGTGGCCCACAAAACGAAGGTATTTTATGTCTCGACTGTGGTCGTTATATCTGATATTATGGTGCACTGATCTAAACCGTTTATATGATGAACCTCGACAGTCTTCTAGTCTGAACTGATGATTCCAATTTAAACATCACCCCACGTGTGCTGTGAAAAAATGGCTCTACCATATTCCGGTTCTTCCATCTCCACCGTACAAGAAATGATATGATGCATCCTTTTTCAGCTAGCATATCACAGAATAATTTCCAACTGTACGACCCATATATGGCCCACCAACCTTTTTAAGCCCACTTGCTTTTTGCCTCCCAAGAATAAGCCCCAGCTGTACGGCCCCATTTCTCAGGTCAAAAATGCCCTGCTTTCCTTCCAGAGGCAGATCGCCTGGTGCTCGAAGACGAGCGCTGACGCTACTTGAACTCCGGGTTGTACGAACGGTTCAAAAGATATCAAAGTTACATGGCCCCCCACAGTTATGTATTTATTATATCCACAACGTTCATCCATATTTCGAGATCATTTTGGAGCATTATCAAAAAAAAAATCATATCCAAAGATCAGCTGAACCACACCACAAAGAACAGCAGGAAAATTGATTTTCACCGTTAAAAATTTTGGAAGGCCCACCGTAACATTGATTTTCCATCCAATCTATTCATAAAGTCACAAAGACCTGGATGAAGAGGAAAAACAAATTTCATAATGATCTAAAACTTCGGTGACCCCTAAAAGGGTTTCAATGGTAGACGTTCAATCCTCTGCTACCTTTTACAGTGTGGTCCACTTGATAGCTAGATCTGTCTTATTTTTTGTCTCAAGACTTAATATGAGTTCGCCAAATAGATGGACGGTTTGGATGTAACACATACCTCATAATAGGACGCACAAAAAGCCAAGGAATAATAATATAAAAAAAATCTAGGATCCTATAGCTACGGATAATAACCATATCCAAAACCATAGTGCCATATAGAAGACGTACAGGTTAACCTGGTCAACCCCGAGTCATCGTCCCATTGACCCGGTCGACCCCAACTCGCTGTCCACCTATTGAGATCGGCCCAGTTGGGGCCGGTCGATCGGGTTAGAGTTGCGGTTACCTATGGCTACGGATTATAACCATAGCCATAACTGTCGTGTTATGCACCTTTAAAAAAAAAAATTATTATTATTATTACATGCAGAATTTTATTCTACCTACATTTTTCTCTAATACATATTTATATAAATATGTATATATAAGTATATAAAAAAAATCTCTCTTTTTTTTTTTCATTTCTTTATTCATTTAACAAGAAGATCTTCTAAACCAAAATTAGTTACTTGACGTACCACGGATGATTTTGGAGGAGGAGAAGCTACTTTAGCCAACCAACCTAGTTATTTTCCAAGATTCCATCAGGTCGATGGTCAAAAATCCATTTCATTCACTTCATAGTCAATTTCAATTAGTTTGCAGTCAATTTCATTCATTTCATTCACTTCGCGGTCAATTTCATTCACTTCGCGATCAACTCAATTCATTTCATGGTCAATTCCCTTCACTTCACGGTCAATTCCATGCATTTTGCGGTCAATTCCCTTCACTTCACGGTCAGTTCCATGCATTTCACGATTAATTCCAACGATTCCCCTTCACTTCAAGTCAATTCAATTCATTCCGCGGTCAATTCCCTTCACTTCATGGTCATTTCCATGCGTTTCACAGTCAATTCCATGCATTTCACGGTCAATTCGCTTCACTTGACGGTCAATTCCATACATTTCACGGTCAATTCGCTTCACTTGACGGTCAATTCCATGCATTTCATGGTCAATTCGCTTCACTTGACCGTGAAATGCATGGAATTGACCATGAAGTGAAGGGAATTTACCGTGAAATGCATGGAATTGGTTGTCAAGTGAAAGGAAATGATCGTGAAATAAATGGAAATGATCGTGAAGTGAAGGGAATTGACTGTGAAATGCATTGTAACGCCCCGGTTTTCAGAATCCGAGTACACAACTTGAATTCCAAGAACCCAAGAGTTAGCTAAAGGTAATGGTAAATCAAAGTGCAGATAGTGAGAAAAAGGAACATAATATATATCTGAACCAACATACGAATAATATTCTGGCCCACTCAGCTAGGGGCCAATTTACAAAACCTCAAGTTTCTCAAATTTTAAATGTACTAAAATGAAAAATAAAGGGCTAATCTACTGATTCAGCCCAAAATAGGTGGTCACCTCCTGCTGCGGCTCCTCGTCATATGGCTCCTCTTCGGCCACCACCGCCTCTAAATCTATTGCGTACTCGTCGGCTCTTGTATCTGTGTCCTCTGTACGGTTGAATATTAATGAATGAGTAGCCAGCTCAGTGTGATCTCCTCTCAAGATTACACACTGCCACCCTAAACAAGGAATAATGTAAAAATATATCAATTTCTCCAAAGCCCTAATGAACCAACTTATTTGAGAAGGAAAAGTCTACACAAAAAGGAAGAAATCAAAATCAAATGTATCATCCAAATTTTTATTTTTTTTAATTAATGAGAATCACCGACGGATTTTAGCCACCGACAATGCCGACGGTTTTTAGCCGCCGAAAACACCGACGGTTTTTAGCCATCGGCGAGCAATGCCAACACACCCTTTACCGACGAACCTTGTGACGACTAAAAGTCGTCGGGGAAGGTCATTGCCAACGGTTTTTAGCCGTCGACTTTATCCTGTTTTTTGATAGTGTACAGACATTCCAAAACACAGTAGATGCAATCTTATTATATGCATGGATGCGTGAAGTATGCAATCATCGTCCCAGGTAAAACATCCAGACAGACATTGGGGTCGTCACCCATGTGATCATTGACCCGGGTAAAACATCCAGACGGCCTATGCCCCAGGTAAAACATCCAGACAGGCAACACGTATGATAACAATAGATGATGGTTTGTGCCCTGGGCAAACCATCCAGTCAGGCGAATCTATGTGTTACGTACGACAACAATAAATGCTGGTCTGTGCTATGCATACATGATTTGCCAACTCATTATTAATCCAATTGCATCCAGCTAATTTTAAATAAGCTCACGGTCACTACAAGGAGCACATGGTACAGCATAGGCCGACGGCTCGGGCATAGTATCCCATGACTACCATCCCCGACTCATGAGACTACCGTCTTAAGATGTATGTAGTACCCAACAACATGCGGTCAATCAACAAACCTCCATGTCAGGGGCCTACTTATGTCACAACTAGTCTAGTTACACTCCAAGTATGGACTCTCCTTCTACCGGGTGTCCCATGGAGAGATTTCAGCAATATGTGTGTCACACCATCATATCAGTAACATAAATCTTATCATAAATGGAGAAATAATAAATAATGCATATATTTTCATCATAATACATTAACTAAATTTACATAAGATACATGACATGAGTGGTTGGGTTGTTCACTTAGATGGTTCAGAGTATAAGATCAAAAGCCTAAATAATAGTAAGTATAAAAATCATTTTGTTAAATAGATATGACAAGTGAAAACAGTCCAATTCTACACCCAATTCGTCATTAGTCCAACTATTCTTTAACTTCACCAAACTACTATTTCTGGTCTAGTTAGGGATGGAAAGCTTAAGGGGAAGAAATCATCACCAGGCAAGTTGTGGGGCGTTCCTTGGTGCAAGTTCCCTTGAGAAGCTGGTGCCTCCACGTCACTTGAACAAACCCCTAGAGAAATTCTTTTCTAGCATTAGATAATATATTTTAAGGCATTAAGCGTGGAGGTTGGTGGAAGGTTTGATAACCCTTAGTAATGTTGTTGGGCTTTCACCAAGAGAATCAGGCCCATCCATGCTAGCTCCAACTAGAGGCCTGACTGGGCCAAGGCCTTGACTCAATCTGGGCTAAACTTGGGCCTTGATTTGGCCCAATTTATTGGCTCCGAGGGTGGCCCAAGGACTGGGCCCTACAACAGTTAGTGGTGAGGCCCTACCAGAGTTTCCATGGTGCGGCCCACCAGAATTTAAACGTGGCCCGCCAACTGTTTTAGATGGTGCAGCCCACTGAGCTACAAGCTTAGGTGCGGCCCACATGGCTGACCGTGGTGGCCCACTCAGCTGTTGGTTAGGTCTTGGCCTAGAAAATGGCCCGCTGGTGGGCCAATTTCGGATCCTATCTTAGCCGTTACAAGGGTTGATTCTTACATTGATTCAGGGCCCGAATCTGAGCTGGTTTTCAGTCAGATTGTTGCTCAAGCAAGGCCCTGTTCCGGCCCAAGCTATAGCCATTGATTGGCTTAGTTTCAGCTTGATCTATGGCCATTGTTTGGCCTAGCTCAAGCTCAAAACATGGTCCCTATTCTACCAGGTTTTGCAGTCTGAAGTGCTGCCTTTTCCCATGGGTTTCAGTCGGACGTTTGGCCCAAAACACAGACATGGTGAGGCCTGGTTTCGGTCCAATACACCGTCGTTGCTGAGCCTGGATTTAGCCTGATCACACAGCCATTGGTTTGGCTGGTTTTCGGCTTGAACCCTTACTGCCATGCTAGAGTATTGATAGGCGAAGAGAGGCGTGGAAGTGGGCTTGTTACCTGATGGTTTCGGAGTCTGGGAGAAGGCACAGACCCCACCTCAACTGAGTCGACCCACAGACCGAGTCAAGCTAGAGATGGGTCGAGTCGAAATGGCTCACTCGCTCGGCTTCTTCTCTCTCTCTCTCTCTCTCTCTCTCTCTCTCTCTCTTTCCTTTCTCACCTTCTTATGCCGACTCCGAGAGCTACAGGGCTCCCTTTTTATAGCCGTAGGAGGGAGATCCTGTCGGTTGGATCAAACTGACCCTACCTTGCACAGTCATGAACGAAGGGTGGCTTACATGGGGCCTATCCACACACTAGCATAGATAGGTGACATCCAGTCCCACCAGAAAAGCAGATTTTTAGGTTTGGTGGGGCCCATCTCATGGTTGGGTTCGAGCGGGTTAACGGAGAAGATGATCCGGCCTCTAATGGCAGATTACCATCTGATGTGTATGGTCAGGATCCGTTCCGTCTGGTTGGTCCAGATGAGGCCCTAGATCAGTGTGGGGCCCACTTATTGGGCTACAAATGCGATTTTCAAATTATCTTTCGAGAATTTCCAATTCTCGTCACTTCCTCGTGAGATGGAGCATTTATCCTCTGCCACTTCGCACCGCCTCAATGGGTGGCTGAGATCTCTCCACGTGGCCTATTGGATGGTCGGAAATCCATCTCCCAAAAGGGAAATGTTCCCATACGCCTTTTTTTCCTACAGGTGGCTGTCCGGCCATTTTTGGCAAAGGACAAAACATCCCTTCAACGGTCGGATGAATGGGATTGCCTAATTATCGCGATCTTGGGCCACCCAGGTGGTCACAGATGAGCCCACCATCTCAAATCTTAGCCGCACAGAAGATTCCGAATGCTCTCACTAGATCCTTCTCGTTCCTATGCATGGGCCGAAAGCCTATACCATTTTGGTCGGACGGGGCCCACGAACAAGATGGACGATTTGGATGGCCCGAAAAGTGGCCATGGTGGGTCACTTTGGGGTTAGAAGGCTCTTAGTTTCAAACTGAAAATGGGCGGGAGAGTTTCGTGGGGCGCGGGTCAGCGCTAGTCAACCCAGCCGCTGCCGTCCCGTGCACATCACGCATGGGCGTGTGCTATGCACTCACGTTTCGTGTGGGGCCCACTGTGATGTTTGTGATAGATCCACTCCGTCCATTCACCTCAGGATTCCTACCCAGGAGGCCCGGCCTAGTTTAGGGTGGAGGTGAGGCCCAGGTGGGCCGTGTCACACGTCTGAGGTTTTATTTGGCTGGTGCATGTCGACCCAATGGTTGGATTGGCTCGATATTTAGTTTCAACGGTTAAATGGGGTTCTAGAGTATACTGATAGTTAGGTTGGGCATTCATTCATTCTCAAGAGCCACTAGTGGGTGCATTGTTCCAATATGACTCAATTAACTTATCTATAAGCTCTATTAACTTCTGGTGTTTGTTGGATCTTACCTCATTGTATGGTCTCGGGTTAAACTTGGCTCTTATTAACTTTGATGGATGGTATTGATGTTAGCTGGAAGTCCCATCCTGCACATATCGAAGTTCAAGTCGCCTAGTAAATTAAATATTGGTTTTTCTCTAGGTGGGTTTTAGGAGGTAATACCCGTGTACTAGAGGTACGGGGTGTTACATGCATGGAATTGACCGTGAAGTGAAGGGAATTGACCGTGAAATGCATTGAATTGACCGTGAAGTGAAGGAGAATAACTGGAATTGACCGTGAAATGCATGGAAATGACCGTGAAGTGGAGGGAATTGACCGTGAAATGCATAGAAATGACCGTGAAATGAAACGGAATCACTGGAATTGATTGTGAAATGCATGGAAATGACTGTGAAGTGAAGGGAATTAACCATGAAATGCATGAAAATGATCATGAAATGAAACGGAATCACCGGAATTGACCGTGAAATACATGGAAATGACCGTGAAGTGAAGGGAATTGACCGTGAAGTGAAGCGGAATCGTCGGAATTGAGTGTGAAATGCATGGAATTGACTATCAAGTGAAGGGAATTGACCGTGAAATGCATGGAATTGATCATGAAGTGAAGGGAATTGACCGTGAAATGCATTGAATTGACCGTGAAGTAAAGGGGAATCGCCGGAATTGACCGTGAAATGCATGAAATTGACCGTGAAATGAAGGGAATTGACTGTGAAATGCATGGAATTGACCGTGAAGTGAAGGGAATTGACTGTGAAATGCATAGAATTGACCGTGAAGTGAATCGGAATCGCAAAAAATGACAGTGAAATGCATGGAATTGACCGTGAAGCGAAGGGAATTGACTGTGAAATGCATGGAATTGACTGTGAAGTGAAGGGGAATCGCTGAAAATAACCGTGAAATGCATTGAATTGACCATAAAATGCATGGAATTGACTTGAAGTGAAGGGAAATCGCCGGAATTGACCATGAAATGCATGGAATTGACCGTGAAATGCATGGAATTGGCTTTGAAGTGAAGGGAATTGACCGTGAAATGCATGGAAATGACCGTGAAGTGAAACGAAATCGCCAGAATTGACCATGAAATGAATGGAAATGACCGCGAAGTGAAGGGAATTGACCGTGAAATGCATAAAAATGACCGTGAAGTGAAGCGGTATCACCGGAACTGACTGTGAAATGCATGGAAGGGTCAACCCCATTCGACTGAAAGCTGTTTGGGCTCCACTTCTTCTTTTATACCGGACCCATTGAAAGCAATTGGCGTGAAGGTCAATGCAGAAGATGTATGTGAGATAATTTTGAAGGGTCTAATGTTAAATTCTTGGAATTGCCATATATTAAGAATCTATAGTTTCCTCAACAAGTTTAGGTGGAAACCAAAATCACAGGATAAATCTATAACTCAAGTATGGCCCAAAGAGCTTTGAGGGGGAACGAGGTCGACCCCATCTAGACCCGGTCGATTTCACGATCAATTACATGCATTCCACGGTCAATCCCAGCGATTCCCCTTCACTTCACGGTCAATTCCATGCATTTCACGGTCAATTCCCTTCACTTCACGGTCAATTCCATTCATTTCACGATCAATTCCCTTCACTTCACGATTCAATTCCCTTCACTTCAGGATCAATTCCCTTCACTTCACAGTCAATCCCGGCGATTCCCCTTCACTTCACATTCAATTCCATGCATTTCATGGTCAATTCCCTTCACTTCACGGTCAATTCCATGCATTTCACGGTCAATTCCCTTCACTTCACGGTCAATTCCATGCATTTCAAGGTAAATTCCCTTCACTTCACGGTCAATTCCATGCATTTCATGGTCAATCTTGGCGTTGATGTGAAACACGTTCTTTGGAGAAAAGCCTATAACATTTCACGTTTATCAATGCATTCACGTCATCTCAGAAAATGAATGCAGATAGCCTTGAGTAGAATGGAACATGGATGATGTAATGTGATAGTAGGATGGAGATTTAATGAAGAAAATCTGTGAAAAGAAGGAATATGGATGGAAGAGATGAGTTCAGACATGTATTTGAGGGAATAGGGATGACACAGATGAGTTCGGATGTGTATTTGAGTGTAAGGGAGTGAATGGAGTGAAATGCATGGAATTGACCATGAAGTGAAGGGAATTGACAATGAAATGCACAGAATTGACCGTGAAGTGAAGGGAATTGACCGTGAAATGAATTGAATTAACCGTGAAGTGAAGGGGAATTGCTGGAATTGACCATGAAATGCATGGAATTGACTGTGAAATGAAGGGAATTGACCGTGAAATGCACGGAATTAGCCGTGAAGTGAAGGGAATTGACCATGAAATGAATTGAATTGACCGTGAAGTGAAGGGGAATCGCCGAAATTAACCGTGAAATGCATGGAATTGACCATGAAATGAAGGGAATTGACTGTGAAATGTACGGAATTGACCGTGAAGTGAAGGGAATTGACCGTGAAATGAATTGAATTGACTATGAAGTGAAGGGGAATCGCCGGAATTGACCGTGAAATGCATGGAATTGACTATGAAATGAAGGGAATTGACCGTGAAATGCATGGAATTGACCGTGAAGTGAAGGGAATTGACCTTGAAATGAATTGAATTGACTGTGAAGAGAAGGGGAATCGCCAGAATTGACCATGAAATGCATGGAATTAACTGTGAAATGAAGGGAATTGATCGTGAAATGCATGGAATTAACCGTGAAGTGAAGGGAATTGACTGTGAAATGAATTGAATTGACCGTGAAGTGAAGGGGAATCGCCGGAATTAACCGTGAAATGCATGGAATTGACCGTGAAATGAAGAGAATTGACCGTGAAATGCACGGAATTGACCGTCAAGTGAAGGGAATTGACTGTGAAGTGAAGGGAATTGACCGTGAAATGAAATGAATTGACTGTGAAGTGAAGGGGAATCGCTGGAATTGACCGTGAAATGCATGGAATTAACCGTGAAATGAAGGGAATTGACCGTAAAATGCACGGAATTGACTGTGAAGTGAAGGGAATTGACCGTGAAATGAATTGAATTGACCGTGAAGTGAAGGGGAATCGCCGGAATTGACCGTGAAAGGCATGGAATTGATCGTGAAATGAAGGGAATTGACCGTGAAAGGCATGGAATTGACCATAAAGTGTAGGGAATTGACCGTGAAATGAATTGAATTGATCGTGAAGTGAACGGGAATTGCCGGAATTGAACATGCAATGCATGGAATTGACCGTGAAATGAAGGGAATTGACCTTGAAATGCATGGAATTGACCGTGAAGTGAAGGGGCGTCGCCGGAATTGGCCATGAAATGCACGGAATTGACCGTGAAGTGAAGGGGAGTCGCTAGAATTGACCGTGAAATGCACGAAATTGATCGTGAAGTTAAGGGGAATCGCCTTAATTGACCGTGAAATGCATTGAATTAACCGTGAAATGAAGGGAGTTGACTGTGAAATGCATGGAATTGACCGTGAAGTGAAGGGAATTGACTGTGAAATGAATTGAATTGTCCGTGAATTGAAGGGGAATCACCGGAATTGACCGTGAAATGAAGGGAATTGACCTTGAAATGCACGGAATTGACCATGAAGTGAAGGGAATTGATCATGAAATGAATTGAATTGACCGTAAAGTGAAGGGAAATCGCCGAAATTGACAGTGAAATGAATGGAATTGACCATGAAACGAAGGGAATTGACCGTGAAATGCACGGAATTGACCGTGAAGTGAAGGGAATTGACCGTGAAGTGAAGGGGAATCGCCGAGATTGACCATAAAATGCATAGAATTGATCGCGAAGTAAATGAAATGAATGAAATTGACCGCGAAGTGAATGAAATGGATTTTCGACCATCAACCTAATGAAATCGTAGAAAATAACCAGGTTGGTTGGCTAAAGTAGCTTCTCCTACCCCAAAATCATATAGGGTATGTCAAGTAACTAATCTTGGTTTAGAAAATATTCTTATTAAATGAATAAAGAAAGCAATGAAAAAGAGAGAGAAAAAAATTCTATATACTTATGTATACATATTTATACAAATATGTGTTACAGAAAATTGTAGGTAGAATAAAGTTCTCCATGTAAAATAAAAATAATAAAAAATAATGTACATACTGTTGTCACAGCAGTCTGTCTATGGCTAGGTTATAATTCGTAGCTATAGGGGCCGCCGGATCGGCGTGGCCCAGCCGGACAGGCCAGCAATTGGCGAGGGGCCCGCTAGTTCGGTGAGCCCACTCCGGACAGTCTTCTATGGCAATGGATTTTATCCATGAGTCTAACCGTATCATACGACATTACCATTATGCTTTGAACATACACCTTTGAAACCCTTTTAGGGGTCACAGGAGTTTTGAATTATTATGAAATTTGTTTGCCCTCTTCAACCAGGTCTTTGTGACCTCATAAATAGGTTGGATGGAAAATAAATGTTATGGTGGGTCCTACAAAAGTTTCAACGGTGGCTGCCCTCTGTGGTGTGGTCCAGTTGATCCTTGGATATAATTTATTATTTTTTTTTATAATGCTCCGAAATGATCTCCAAATATGAATGTACGCTGTGGATATAATAAATACGTAACCGTGGGGCCTTGTACCTTTGATCTGTTTTGAACTGTTCGTACAACTCAGAGTTCGGGGAGCGTCAGCCGATCCGCTTGAAGGAAAAAGTAGGGGTATTTTTGACCTTTGGTAAGTCGTCCGTACAGACGGAGCTTATTCTGGTCAGGTAAATTGGGGTAGGCTTAAGCGGGTAAATGAGCCATAAATGGGTGGGTCATTAAGTGGTAAATTTCTCCATGTCACATGTGTAAAAGGAAAATCACACCACTACACGTAACATGAAATGAAAAAAGGAAACCGTATCCACTCATTAGACCCGCTGTCAAAGGGAAACGGATTGGCTGCTGCTACTGCCAGGAGCCAATGGCTGATGGTTGGTGCTCCGTGAGCCCCACTATGATGTATGTGTTTCATCCATGCCGTTCATCTATTTTTCCAGATCATTTTATGATATGAGACCAAAAATTAAGTAAATCAAAATCTAAGGTGGATAACATTAAAGGAATAGTGGTGAATGAGATTCGACCATTAAAAACTTTTGGGGGGCCATAAAAGTTTTGAATTAAGTTGATCTTTGTTTTTACCCTTCATATGGGCCTGAATGACCTAATCAATAGATTGGATGTCAAATAAACAGTACAGTGGGCCTTAGGAGGATTTTAATGGTGGATATCCAATCATTATTATTTTCTTGTGGCATGGCCCACCAAAGATCCAGCCAGGGGGCTGGTTGCAGGGGGATAGCCAATCCGTTTCCCAAAGGGAAGCCGATTGCCTCTAACATGGGGATTTCTACTCAAACCCTTCACCGGGTGTTGAAACTCGTAAGAGTCTACCACGGGAGCAATAGTAAGGATCCTACTGTGATGTATTTGTTTATATATATAATTTATACTATCTTTCGGATCATGTCAAGATATGGGCTAAAAATTGAGGCAGATCCAATGCTCTAATAGACCACACCAAATAATAAGTTTGGGTTGCGTTAAATACACAGCATTAAACGCAAGAGTAATCTTTGGTATGGCCCACTAGAGTACTGGATCTGCCTCATTTTCTAGCCCCTGCCTTAGCATGATATAATAAAAGCGATCGGCGGCATGGATAAACAGATACATCATGGTAGGTCTCCATACAGATTTGGTAGATGCTCAAAGGTTTGACACAATCCACTTCCCTCTCAAAGATAGGGTCATTATGTGCTCAACCGTGACCGTCTTTAACAACACCATACAGCCCAATCAAATCTCACTAGGGAGTAAAGTAGGCTCATCTTTTTATTTATTTATTTATTTATTTTATTTTTTTAGCATACACGCACACACACACACACCCCACACACTCACGCCATAGTGGAATTTCACCACCTATGGGTACTCAACCCTTGACCAGGTGTTGAAACTCCTCGGAGTCTACCAATAAAGACCCTAAGTAGGCTCATCTACCGTGGAAGCACATGGTTCAATCAATTCATATCCCTCTCTCACCGTTATATAGCAGGACTGAATTTGATTAGGTGACAAGCTGCTTTGAAATGCCAATGCAGTTGGTAAAATGATAGCCTCTCTAACATATGGGCCTTAGTCCTCCACGTGGCTGACTAAATGCCACCCGGTTCCAATGCACTGAATATCCATCCAATGACCTATCAAAAACACACACAGCCATTTCTAAGACAGTTTATCTAGATACCCCAGCAACAACAGACTAACTGGTGTCAAAGCTCATAGTGGGCCACTGTGATTTATGTGTTTTATTCATGTTGTCGGTCCATTTTGCTAGCTCATTCTAAGGCATGAGCCTAAAAATGAAGTAAAAATAAATCTCACATGGACCACACCACAGAAAAAATATTGAACCTCAATCATAAAAAACATTTTAGGTCCACTGTAATATTTATTAGCCATCCAATCTACCACACAGGCCTTAAAAAGTTTTTTGACGTCCTTATTGTTTCTTATGGTATGGTCCACTTGAGATTGGATCTACTACATTTTTTTAACTCATGCCCTAAAATGATCTGACAAAATGAACCAAGGGCATGGATAAAACAAATACATCATGGTGGGGCTCATAGAACTATGATACTAGGCAGGTGGTTAGTGGAATGCCTTAATTATTTTAAGAGCATGATTGCAGTTGGAGATTTATTATTCTTGTATAGTTTCGGCACACCTACCTGCATGACCCCACACAAGTGCAATGCTTCCATGTACATATCTACTCTTCCTCTTGCATACATACGAAAATTGGGGACCACACCATGGGAATCAGTAGTGAAGGAACGTCCACCGTTGAAGGCCGCTCTAGACCACTTGATGTATGCATGTTACCTATGTCTTTCATCCGGTGGCTGGCTGAGATGTACTTGTTTCTTTTCACGCCGTCCATCCACCTTGCCACGTCAGTCCGGGGGATATCTTACCTGGGTATCGGTTCGGGGCGCAAGTCACGGCGTTGGAACCCGGCGACAGGCGACCGCCAAGACATAAGTTTCGGATCGAGCCGACGGCGGTGTGCGGGACTGGCTTAGGATCGTGCGCAAATGCCGAATACGGTGCGAAGGATGCGAATTTGGCCGAAAGGACCGCGGAAGCTAACGCAACGTGCAGATTAGGACACGGGTCTTACGGATTGGACCGTGAAGTGAAGGAAATTGGCCGTGAAATGCACAAAATTGGCCGTGAAGTGAAGGGAATTGACCGTGAAATGAATTGAATTGGCCGTGAAGTGAAGGGGAATCATTGGAATTGGCCAGTGAAATGCATGGAATTGACCGTGAAATGAAGGGAATTGAGCCAGTGAAATGCACGGAATTAACCGTGAAGTGAAGGGAACTGACCATGAAATGAATTGAATTGACCATCAAGGGAAGGGGAATCACCGGAATTAATCGTGAAATGCATGGAATTGACCATGAAATGAAGGGAATTGGCCAGTGAAATGCACGGAATTGAGTGAAGTGAAGGGAATTGGCCGTGAAATGAATTGAATTAATATGAAGTGAAAGGGAATCGCGAAATGACTGTGAAGTGAAGCGAATTGACCATGAAATGTATGGAAATGACCGTGAAATGAATGGAAATGACCGTGAAGTGAATGGGTTGACCGTGAAATGAATTGAATTGACCGCGAAGTGAAGGGGAATCGTCGGAATTGACCGTGAAATGCATGAAATTGACCATAAAATGCATGAAATTGACCGTGAAGTGAATTGACCGTGAAATACACGGAATTGACCGTGAAGTGAAGGGAATTGACCGTGAAATGAATTGAATTGACTATGAAGTGAAGGGGAATCGCTAGAAATGACCGTGAAATGAATGGAAATGACCATGAAATGAAGGGAATTAACCGTGAAATGAAGGGAATTAACCGTGAAATGAATTAAATTGACTGTGAAGTGAAGGGAATTGACCGTGAAATGAATAGAAATGACCGTGAAGTGAAGGGGAATCGCCAGCATTGACCGTGAAATAATGGAAATGACCTTGAAGTGAAGGGAATTGACCATGAAATGCACGGAATGACCGTGAAGTGAAGGGAATTGACCGTGAACTGCATGGAAATGACCGTGAAGTGAAGGGGAATCATCGGAATTGACGTGAAATGCATGGAATTGATCGTGTAAGGGAGTGAATGGAGTGAAATGCATGGAATTGACCATAAAGTGAAGGGAATTGACCGTGAAATGAATTGAATTGATCGTAAAAGTGAAGGGGAATCGCCGGAATTGAACGTGCAATGCATGGAATTGATGTGAAATGAAGGGAATTGACCTTGAAATGCACGGAATTGACCGTGAAGTGAAGGGGAGTCGCGAATTGGCCATGAAATGCACGGAATTGACCGTGAAGTGAAGGGGAGTCGCCAATTGGACCGTGAAATGCACGAATTGGACCGTGAAGTTAAGGGGAATCGTCGGAATTGACCGTGAAATGCATTGAATTAACCGTGAAATGAAGGGAGTTGATGTGAAATGCATGGAATTGATGTAAGTGAAGGGAATTGATCGTGAAATGAATTGAATTGTCCGTGAATTAAAGGGGAATCGCCGAAATTGGAGTGAAATGCAAGGAATTGACCGTGAAATAAAGGGAATTGACCTTGAAATGCACGGAATTGACCATGAAGTGAAGGGAATTGATCATGAAATGAATTGAATTGACCGTAAAGTGAAGGGGAATCGCCGAAATTGACCGTGAAATGAATGGAATTGACCATGAAACGAAGGCAAACATGAAATGCATGGAATTGACCGTGAAGTGAAGGGGAATCGCTGGGATTGATCGTAAAATGCATGAAATTGATCGCGAAGTAAATGAAATGAATGAAATTGACCGCAAAGTGAATGAAATAAATTTTCAACCATCGACTTGATGGAATCTTCAAAAATAACCCGGTTGGTTGGCTAAAGTAGCTTCTCCTACCCCAAAATCATATAGGGTACGTCAAGTAATTAATTTTGGTTTAGAAAATATTCTTGTTAAATAAATAAAGAAAGAAATGAAAAAAGAGAGAAAATTTTTTTATATGCTTATACATACATATTTATACAAATATGTATTAGAGAAAATTGTAGGTAGAATAAAGTTCTCCATGTAAAATAAAAATAAAAATAATAAAAAATAATGTACATACTGTTGCCACAACACTACAGTTATGGCTACGGTTATAATTCGGAGCTATAGGGGCTGCCGATCGGCATGGCCCCCAACAGCCAGCAATGGACGGGCCGCTAGTTCGCGAGCCCACCTCGGATAGTGTTCTATGGCTATGGATTTTAGTATCTATAGAGTCTGACCGTAGCATATGTCATTACCATTCTGCTTTGAACGTCTACCGTTGAAACCCTTTTAGGGGTCACACAAGTTTTGGATCATTATGAAATTTGTTTTTCCTCTTCATCTAGGTCGTTGTCACCTTATGAATAGATTGGATGGAAAATAAATGTAATGGTGGGCCCTACAAAAGTTTCAACGGTGAAAATCAATTTTCCACTGCTCTTTGTGGTGTGGTCCAGTTGATCTTTGGATACGATTTTTTTTTTTTTTGATAATGCTCCGAAATGATCTCGAAATATGGATGAACGTTGTGGATATAATAAATACATGACTGTAGGGCTCCGTTCGTACAACTCGGAGTAGGAGGAGCGTCAACGCTCGTCCTCAAGCACCAGCCGATCCGCTTGAAGGAAAAAGCAGGGGCATTTTCGACCATGGGCAGGTCGTCCGTACAGATAGGGCTTATTTTGATCAGGTAAAAGGGAGTGTGTTTAAGCGAGTAAATGGGTCATAAATGGGTCGTACAGTGGTAAATTTCTCCATGTCACATGTGTAAAAGGAAAATCACACCACTACACGTAACATGAAATGAAAAAAGGAAACCGTATCCACTCATTAGACCCGCTGTCAAAGGGAAACGGATTGGCTGCTGCTACTGCCAGGAGCCAATGGCTGATGGTTGGTGCTCCGTGAGCCCCACTATGATGTATGTGTTTCATCCATGCCGTTCATCTATTTTTCCAGATGATTTTATGATATGAGACCAAAAATTAATAAAATCAAAATCTAAGGTGGATAACATTAAAGGAAACGGTGTTAAAAGAATATATGCCGTTAAAAACTTTCTGGGGATCATAAAAGTTTTGAATAGATGATCTTTGTTTTTTCCCTTCATCGGGGTCAGTATGACCTAATCAACAGATTGGATGTCAAATAAACAGTACAGTGGGCCTTAGGAGGATTTTAATGGTGGATATCCAATCATTATTATTTTCTTGTGGCATGGCCCACCAAAGATCCAGCCAGGGGGCTGGTTGCTGGGGGAGTAGCCGATCCGTTTCCCAAAGGGAAGCCGATTGCCTCTAACACGGGGATTTCTACTCAAACCCTTCACCGGGTGTTGAAACTCGTAAGAGTCTACCACGGGAGCAATAGTAAGGATCCTACTGTGATGTATTTGTTTATATATATAATTTATACTATCTTTCGGATCATGTCAAGATATGGGCTAAAAATTGAGGCCGATCCAATGCTCTAATAGACCACACCAAATAATAAGTTTGGGTTGCGTTAAATACACAGCATTAAACGCAAGAGTAATCTTTGGTATGGCCCACTAGAGTACTGGATCTGCCTCATTTTCTAGCCCCTGCCTTAGCATGATATAATAAAAGCGATCGGCGGCATGGATAAACAGATACATCATGGTAGGTCTCCATACAGATTTGGTAGATGCTCAAAGGTTTGACACAATCCACTTCCCTCTCAAAGATAGGGTCATTATGTGCTCAACCGTGACCGTCTTTAACAACACCATACAGCCCAATCAAATCTCACTAGGGAGTAAAGTAGGCTCATCTTTTTATTTATTTATTTATTTATTTTATTTTTTTAGCATACGCACACACACACACACCCCACACACTCACGCCGTAGTGGAATTTCACCACCTATGGGTACTCAACCCTTGACCAGGTGTTGAAACTCCTCGGAGTCTACCAATAAAGACCCTAAGTAGGCTCATCTACTGTGGAAGCACATGGTTCAATCAATTCATATCCCTCTCTCACCGTTATATAGCAGGACTGAATTTGATTAGGTGACAAGCTGCTTTGAAATGCCAATGCAGTTGGTAAAATGGAAGCCTATCTAACATATGGGCCTTAGTCCTCCACGTGGCTGACTAAATGCCACCCGGTTCCAATGCACTGAATATCCATCCAATGACCTATCAAAAACACACACAGCCATTTCTAAGACAGTTTATCTAGATACCCCAGCAACAACAGACTAACTGGTGTCAAAGCTCATAGTGGGCCACTATGATTTATGTGTTTTATTCATGTTGTCTGTCCATTTTGCTAGCTCATTCTAAGGCATGAGCCTAAAAATGAAGTAAAAATAAATCTCACATGGACCACACCACAGAAAAAATATTGAACCTCAATCATAAAAAACATTTTAGGTCCACTGTAATATTTATTAGCCATCCAATCTACCACACAGGCCTTAAAAAGTTTTTTGACGTCCTTATTGTTTCTTATGGTATGGTCCACTTGAGATTGGATCTACTACATTTTTTTAACTCATGCCCTAAAATGAGCTGACAAAATGAACCAAGGGCATGGATAAAACAAATACATCATGGTGGGGCTCATAGAACTATGATACTAGGCAGGTGGTTAGTGGAATGCCTTAATTATTTTAAGAGCATGATTGCAGTTGGAGATTTATTATTCTTGTATAGTTTCGGCACACCTACCTGCATGACCCCACACAAGTGCAATGCTTCCATGTACATATCTACTCTTCCTCTTGCATACATACGAAAATTGGGGACCACACCATGGGAATCAGTAGTGAAGGAACGTCCACCGTTGAAGGCCGCTCTAGACCACTTGATGTATGCATTTATTATTCTTGTATAGTTTCGGCACACCTACCTGCATGACCCCACACAAGTGCAATGCTTCCATGTACATATCTACTCTTCCTCTTGCATACATACGAAAATTGGGGACCACACCATGGGAATCAGTAGTGAAGGAACGTCCACCGTTGAAGGCCGCTCTAGACCACTTGATGTATGCATGTTACCTATGTCTTTCATCCGGTGGCTGGCTGAGATGTACTTGTTTCTTTTCACGCCGTCCATCCACCTTGCCACGTCAGTCCGGGGGATAAGCCCATAAACATGGCTGATCCATGGATCAAGTGAACTGAACCACTGAAATCAGCAGTGGTCGACAGCCACAGTTAAAACCATCCTTGGGCCCACCTTAATGTGTGTTGTATCCCCACCGTCCACATATATATATTGGAGTGACGGAACGATCACCGGCTTTTCTTGGTCCATCCCATACTTGATCAACACCTTTTCAAGGTATTCTACCCGTGATAACCAAAGTCTGCTCTTCTTCCGTCTCTATGAATATTTATGCCGAGAACCCTTTTTGCAGCACCAGATCTTTCATCTCGAATGTCTCGGATAACTAAGTCTTCAGTACATTGATTTTAGACATATCATGACAATTATCAACATATCATCAACATACGATCTAGGATGATGAATTTTTCATCACTCGGTGTCTTGTAATAGACAAAGTGATCGTATTCACTCCGAGTAAATTTCGACTCACTATGAAAGAATCAATTTTTTTATACCACTGCCTAGGCGACTATTTCAAGCCGTACAACGACTTCATTAACTCGCAAACATTTTTCTCTAACCCTTAACTCCGTAGCCCTCTGGTTGCTTCATGTAGATCTGCTCTTCCAATTCCCCGTACAGAATGCGGTCTTCACATCCATCTATTCCAACTTGAAATCGTATTGGGCAATTAGCGTCAACACGAATCGATAGACACTTGGCTTAACCATCGACGCGAATATCTCTCGTGAAGTCGATTCATTCTCTCTCGAGCATAACCCTTCGCTACCAATCTAGCTTTGTATTTATCATGTTTCCTTTTAAATAACCACTTGCATCCGATCGCTTTTGCCCTACAGGAAGCCACCAGCTCTCATGTGTGATTTTTATGCAACGAGTCCATTTCATTATCCATACCGCCTTCCACTTTTCTTCATCAGGCTCATTAAGAGCATCTTGAATAGTAGATGGGTCCCCCTCATCCGTAATGAGGGAATATGCAATATTAGAGTCGTCCTTGTATCTTCCCGGTAACTAACCTGCGATCACGCGGTTGGTTCCTTCTCACGGTGGCGCTCCACCGGATCTTGTACTGTCTACGCATCTGTCTGCCCGAGTATCATCCGAGTCAATCAACGTCTACGATCAACCTTTCTGGTTCCTCTTGCTTCTTTTGATCATTCTTGCGGAATAGAGAGCTTTCATCGAATCTAACGTCACAACTAGTGATGACCTTGCATGTGATTTTGTCGAATAACATGTAACATTTCACACCAATGTCATAGCCAATAAAGATGTACTTTTTGGCTCTATGATCTAGCTTATCTCCTCAACTAATGGTACATGAGAGTAAGCATCACAACCAAATATGCCCAGATCTGAATAATCGATTTTCTGACCACTTCATACTTCCTCTGGAATTTTACATTCAATCGTCGTTGAAGGAGACCGGTTCACCAAATAACTAGCCATGTTAACGACCTCGTCCATAGGTTCTTGCCCAACGCAGCATTACTTAATATGCATATGACCCTTTCTAGGAGAGTCCGATTCATTCGCTCGCCACACCATTTTGCTCGAGTGTATGGCGTACTGTGTTGTGTCCAATGATCTCTTCATCCTTATAGTAATCATTAAACTCAGTGGAAGTAAATTCTCCATCATTATCAGTCCTTAAAACCTTTATTTTCCGCCCTGATTATTTTTTCATCATTACCTTCGATTGTTTAAATATGATGAAAACTTTGAATTTACATTTCATAAATTAAATCCAAACTTTCCTGAAGTAGTCGTCAATGAATGAAACAAACCATGATGACCCCCAATGGAAACTTCTGGCGATGGCCCCCATACATCAGAGTGCACATAATCAAGCATTCCCTTACATGTTTTTCATATTTAAAAGACAATCTAGATTATTTACCATATATACAATGCTTGCATATATCTAAATCAGAATTTTTGAAAGTTGGAATCAGACAACGATCAGATAGTACCCTCATGCCCCGCTCGCTCATGTGGCCCAGATGAGCATGTCACATACGTATAGACGTGAAATCTGCAACAACCGCTGCCACTCCACCTGCTGAAGTGTTCCTGATTAACCTGTAAAGGTTTCCGTGCCTTTGTGCTTTCATAACTATGAGTGTCCCTTTTGAAACTTTAAGGACACCATCAATACCAGTGATGTGGTCCACATGAGCTGTCGGTGGCCCTCATTTTTTGGCACATGCCCCAACTTTGATAGGCAAAACTGATGAACGGTGTGGATTTGTCACGCCATTCCTATGAAGCCCACTCTCTAAGAGTGACGTGTTGATACACATCACACCACAAACCAATCCACTTCCTCTCTCTCTCTCTCTCTCTCTCTCTCTCTCTCTGAGATGGGAATGCAGTTGCTGGTGCTAGCCAAACTCAAGCTACTGGGATTGGTGGCCCATGGGCCAGGGCTCATACTCAGTTCAATATTGGGGCTCTTCATCATCAAGATCCCTTTGGGTTCGACCATCTCCAAATCTTATGCCGACGTGACATCATCCTCTACATTTTTTTCCTTCCAGCTAAGTTAAATCATCTTCCAAGGCCATGACCTCAGCAATGGCCGCAAGTGGAGAGATTGATGAGGCTTGTCCTTGAGAGGGCCACCCACGAAATTTGACGGTCCTCCATCGATCGGCCAAATGAGGCTAGCCTGCATGAAATCTCCACGATCGCTCTTTAGTCCATCGTAAATCTTATCCGATCGGACCAATTCTATCATACAAATCCATTTTTGTTCGTGATCATTACATTGAATCAGAGTTGTATCAGACTTTGTTACCTTGAGAATAATCCTATGAAAATTTATATCTATATCAAAGTATTTTATCATCACACCAGGTAGGTGATTTTCCCGATTGAAAATTTTATGTTAACATATCGATTGATTTGATTATTTATTATGTGTTAAATTTATTTGATCATTGTCATTAGTTGCATATTATTTTATTTGACTTCTTGGATGCATATTGTAGAGATAATTTATTTGAGTTATTAATTAACTTCATTTCAATTATCGTGGCGTACTTAAATTACAACCATTTCCTTATTATTACACGATGAAGAATGTATTTCAATTTTTAGGTGCTCTGCCCCAAAAGGATCACCCTATTATTTGTTTATGGGTGCTCTGCCCAGGGTCATTCCCGAAAGGATCGGCACGGGTGCTCTGCCCTGGGCGATTCCCTAAAAGGATCAACACACACGGGTGCTCTGCCCTGGGTATTTACCCTAAAAGTTTATTCACCAGGTGCTCTGCCGAGGGTCATTCCCTAAAAGGATCAACACCGGTGCTCTGCCGAGGGTCATTCCCTAAAAGTATTAGCACCGGTGCTCTGTCAAGGGTCATTCCTTCAAAGGATCTACACACACGGGTGTTTTGCCCTGGATTGAACCAAAAAGAATTTTAAATGACTGCATTGTCTTATTTTGTTATTATCATGAAAATAATTTGTTGTTGTTGTCATGTAAAATGACGATTCAATACTCGTAATTAATCATATTTGTATTATTGAGTTTTATTTGTGTTAACGTGGAATTTTCAATTTTGGGAAGGATGTGACCCTACGAGCTGTCGCGCTCACACCCGTATAGATTATTTTGCAGGGTTTGTATATGAAGAATCAGTTGGGCAAGATTGAAGACTTTTTCCCTTATTTATTTAGAAGTTAATTAAAGATCAATGTATGTTGTTATTAATTATTTTTGAATATCAATGTAACTAAATATTCAATGATTGATTTGTGGATGTTATTTAATGATAATTATTTTGACCCTTTTTAGTTGCTCTGATTGCCTTGAAAATGCATGAAAATAATGTGGGTTGCGATGTATATTTTGTTTAAGTACAACTCACAGTCCTGGAATTCGGGTTCGGGCCTGGCCAACTCGGGTACCGAATTTTGGGGCATGACAGATTGGTATCAGAGCATAGGTTTTAGATTCTCATGAGGACCTTAGATGTATGTTATATTAATGATTAGGTTAAGCCTAAGCTAGAATCAATTTGAGGGCCTATGATAGAGATTGAATTAGAGAACCAAATATAGATTTTTTTTATTTTTGTGATAAAAAAATAAAAATAAAAATAAAAATAAAATATGAACTTAGGAAACCCTATGTATCTGTATGACATCAAATATGATATTAATTAGGCTTGACATTGAACTAACAACCCAAAATTGGACCTTAAGAAAATTTTAAGAATTTTTAGCCTACTACGATGAGTTGGACAACAATAGGAAGCAGAAAACACCTGAATTATAAAAATCATAAATAATTAATTATAACTCCATTTAAGGCGATTCAAAATCTCAGTCGTAGATTAACAAGTGTAGTTTTATGAAAAATAATGCAAAAATATAATTCTAGGTTTCTCCTATAGAAATTTTAATTTAAGTGTATACTAGTAAGAAATCGTCTGCTTCTGGGCAGACCTAATTTTCTGAATTTTTGGATTTTTCGTAAACTTTGGATTAATCTGAAATTTTATAGAGTTATAATAGGCTAATAGATGCATCATTTTAAAAAGTTTTAGACCAATCCGATACTTACAAATACCAGAAACATTAGCAGGAACAATATCCTCATAATCTGATTTTATTTTATTTTATTTTTTTTTTTTGTTTTGCACAACAACCTTGGTACATATCACAGCTCTTATTCTCTTGATCTTCATATGTAAGTCCTTTAGATTATCTAATCTTCCTTATAATCCTACTAGCGTGTTAACGGACTTATAGATATATCAAAAAATAAAATAATTTAGACCAATCCAATGTTTAAAACTATTCAATGCATTAAATAGAACAGTGTCTTCAACATTAGAAATTTTTGCACTTCAACTTCAATATATATCTCAGCACTGTCCCTATTGAACCATCACGTATACCAACTCCAACCACCAAATCCTTCCTTGGAAATCCAATAAATATTTTGTGAAGCATATTTTCAACTGATTATATTGTACTTGTAAATGACTCGAGTCATGTCACTCTATCATAGACGCCTGACCCGATGCCTTTAGAGTAGATCACTTGCAAATAGAGTAGGTAGGACCTAAAGTATTTTTAGGTTGCTTTAGTTATACCGACCATTATCATACTTCTATACCACTACTGTTAAAATCCTGCTACAATTGTGGATATGAAGACCATGTTGTATGTCTATGCATGATCCCTTCCTCTTAGCCAACCGTAAAATCGGGGACCACATAAGCAAGTCTTTAGGCCACCTCCACGGAATGGGCTGCCATCCATGCACCAACGATCTCCATTGCACTCTTTAGCGCAACCATCATCTCGAGATCACTTCCACCATATTTTCAAAAGTGTCATGGTCATAACCAAGGTCACAACAGTAAGGACACCTACAGGACATCTCAAGGTCACCTTAGCAACAACATCGACAGCGAAGGCCAAAAAGGACATGCACCATAATCTCAAACTTAGAAACGTATCGACGTCATGATACCACCCTCAGACCACTTGAATCGCCTTACGTATACTGAAGACTCATTTCGAAGTTATGACAACCCATCACCATAACATAATGATGCGATGTAGGAGAGCAATGCTACTATATTACAATGCAAAGATTTAGCATACCAATGAAAAGAATTCCACAACAAAGCACCGAGAGTCAATCCGAAGCAAGATCACAATGACCATCCCACAACAAATCAAGTGAAGAGGTAGTGGATATCACCGACCCCCGCACTGGTAACCACAACGTTCGGAATCGCAACAACAACACTTAAAGGCTCAACTGCAACGCCAGATTTCTCTATGGCCATACCAAGCATCTTAGCAACAACATTCACTATATCTGTTACATTGTAGCCATGTTAAGGACAGCTTCGACAATCTCAATAACTACCTCCACCGCATCAATGACAACAATAAAATCAAATACCTCCATGATGATTTTCAACATTAATTTAATTCATAATAAGCATAACTAAGGACATAACCCACAAACAACAACTAAAAACTCCGTCACATTTCCACTATGATCAAAACTTTACAAGTACACTGAGCATAAAGGGAAATGCAATGATAATAGACAAAAGCTCCAAGATGATCTACTATGCACTCCTGCCTCAGCGATGCGATCCAACGTCACCCGCACGCAACGGTCATGCATAAGCTTATGGAAAGCTTAGAGGGTGGTGTAAGTGTGCGTAAAGTAGTAATACAATTATGCGATACTAGAGTAATCGAAATATGTTGATAAATCCATGAATGCTATTAGCCGTCAAGGCCATGCGGTGCAAGGCATGAATGATGTCGGCCATACCAAGGCCATGTGGTGCGAAATGCAACTCGAGCATGCGAATCCCCATCTAAGTCCACATATCAATACAGCTTAATTCTGAAATATCACCGGGGTCTAGTACACTCCAACCAGATTGCCGCCCCATCGCGCGCAATAAGGTGAGTGGAAGAGACCTCACTATCTGCCTGCCAATATCGGGCTCGGCTCGTCGATAGCGGACACATTCCTCGAGTTGGTCAAACTCAGCCTAGCTTTGCCCCCTCCACTCTGACAGGTAAGGCCTTACCCCCTTCCAACCACCACGACACAGTGGAAAGTGCGACCGTCTGGTAATCGGCACCCGGCGCTCATGCATCTACTCGCTCTAGACGTTGGAGCAACCTCCTGGTACCATAAGGGTTTAGGGACTTCCACCCAAGGATATCTATAGCACCCCATATAGAACAAGATTTTCGGCATCTAATCTGCCAACCACAATATGACTGTGGAGGCTACGACCCTGATGTTGCTAGGGCGTATAGTAACCATGTCACACAATGTGAAATGCATGAATCACACTATCCAGTCATGTAGCAATCCTGCACGTATCGTGCGCTCATGTGGGGCATCACTGCCTATCCGGGAGCCCATAAACAACCAGCCTGAAGGCATATGCGATGGTCAATCACTCCTCATACCAAGCATACATATGATGGTATGAGCATAAATAATGAGACTATATTAAACATGTTATATGGCGATGAACTTCGTTTGTAACGAAGATGGGCCTAGACGGCCTATACACTACACGTATGGGCCTAACAATGGGCCCTCGGGAGAGTTACAATGCGGACATTTAACCATCATTGCTCTTACAATGAGGACATTAAACCATCATTGTTCCCAAGGCATGGTCGCCAAAAGACATCGTCACATACATCATTGTAGGATCTCACATCGAATGGACCTCATATACATCGCATACGGCCCACACAAAGGCCTTACATACGTACCCTTGGGCCTCATATACATTAAATGGGCCGAGTCAAATGGGTCGATCAAATGGGTTGAGTCAAATGGGCCGATTAAATGGGCCGATCAAATGTACCGATTTAAATGGGCCGAGTCAACTGGGTTGAGTCAAATGGGCTGATTTAAATGGTCCGAGTCAAATGGGCCGAGTCAAATGGGCTGATCAAATGGACCGAATCAAATGGGCCAAATCAATGGGCCGAATCGATGGGCCGATCAAATGGGTCGAATCGATGGGCCTCATGGGCTGCGTTGAATGGGCCCACACCAACCACAACATCACTTACAGCTAGAGATCATTCTAGAGCATTATCACAAAATGAATCACATCCCAAAGATCATCTGGACCATACCACAAGTGGCTGTGGTAATAAATATTTCCACTATTGAATTCCAGTAGGCCCCACCATAATATTATTTCCCATTTCCCATCCCGTCTGTTCATCAGGTTACAAAGGCCTAAATATAGAGGAAAAATAAATATCATATTAATCCAAAACTTCTATAACCCAAGGGTTTCTATGGTGGACGGTATGGATGCAACACATGCATCATGGTGGGCATACATCCCACTGTTCCCAGCAGTGTGGTCCACTTGATATTCGATCTGTCTCATCATTTTTTTTGGGCTCAAGCCTTAAATCAAGCTCGCTATTGGATGGACGGTTTGGATGTAACACATACATCAAGGTAAGGTCCACGTGGTGTGGCCCACCCCAGATTCTGATCAGCCACAGGCCAGGGACAGACGGAGTAGATGGGGCGCCTGTGGGTTATGGGCCCACAAGATATAATATATATATATATATATATATATATATATATATATATATATATATATATATATATATATATATATACTATTTTTGAAAAAAAAAAAATTTATCAAATGGACGCTGGATGAAAAACATTCATCAATGTGGCCCACCGTCCAGGCCATGGACGGTGAGGATCCACATGTGCAAGCGTGGGGAGGCCTGCTGCAATACGAACAGTGTGGATGTAAGCCACACCTCATGGCCAAGGCCCACCTGGCCTGCTGATGCTACAGCTGCCAGCTGCATGCTGGCTACCGTCCATCAGACGGTCTGTCTGATGAGAAAATAGATGGACGGTGTGGGTGGGTCCCCTGAACCCCACCGTCAGCACACGCCCATGACAGTACAGATACTCCATGTTAGCCACCTCCACAGGGATCAATACCAAGACCTCGAGTGTTGAAACGAGGCATCTTTCACTCGGTCTGCCACTTGAGCTTTGGACTGGGTGGATCCCAGCGTTGAAACGGGGTATCTTTCACTCAGCCTACCACGTGAGCTGTGGAGCTGGGTGGGTCCCAGTGTTGAAACAGGGTATCTTTCACTCAGCCTACCAAGTGAGCTATGGAGCTAGGGCCCACGTCAGATCACACTCCACTGACAGCCACACCCCACTCTAGCCACATCAAGGTGGGCCCCCTATGGGTGGTTGGGATGACATATAAACATCATAGTGCGTCCCACATGGATGGGGTCCACCGGTAGATGGCATGGATGATATACACACATCATAGGTGGCCAAGATCATAGAAAGAGAGAGGGAGAGAGAGGGAGACATCGTTGAAGATGGAGGGGCCCCGCCACTATGGGCCCCTCTTTGATACAAAGCCTACATCAAGGTGGGTCCCACCATAAGTGGGCCCTTACATCATAAAGAAATAAAGGAGTGGAGATCCAAGATCACCCACCGTCTTCTTCTTGCTCCCTTAGCTTTCTTTGCTCCTTAGCTTCGATCCGAACGGAGGAAATGGAGTTTGGATGGTTGAAATGAGAGATGAGAGAGTGGGAAAGTGGGCCACATTTGTTGCTTGGGAGGGCTTGGAGAGGCTTGGACGTATGAAATTTTTTTTTTTGGGTTGTAGAGAGAGAGAGAGAGAGAGAGAGAGAGAGATGTGTTGATGTGGTGAGTGATGGGTGTAAGAGCCTTTTTTTATTTTTGTGGTATATTGTGTAAGAAAGGTATGAGTGGTGTAAGAAACTTTTGACTTTGGAGGTTGCTTGGGGAAGGGTGTGAGGTGATGTGTACTTAACATGATGGGATTGATTGATGTGACAAGTCGTAAAGATTCTCTCGAAATTCACACGCCGGCATTTTCCTCGCACCAAACGGCCCACATCTCTCGACCAGGGTATCGGATCGGTGCGCGAGACGCGGCATCGGAACCGTAGCGGCGGCACGGTCGCAAGGGTACAAGTCTCTGTTTGAGTCGATTCAAGTTGACGGCATGTGACGCAGGGTTGCGCAAATACCGGTTAAGGGTTGAAGGTTACGAAATCTGATCAGGAAGGCGGAAGTCTAAGGAACAGTGCGGTCTAGGATACGGGTCTTACACCAAGTATCCATGGATGAGGCCTTTCGTTGTACACGTCACATTGTAGCCATATCAAGAACCGTGTCAACAATCTCAACAACTACCTCAACCATATCAACAATGACAACAATATAACATCATAGGTCTTCACGATGCTCACATCAGCCCAAGGATAAACTACCACACCACCAGAGACTAAGCAAATTTCAACACATGGGTATGTCACCACCATTTGAGGGAATGCCATAGCTAGAGGACGCGCCAACACCAAATCGTACCATTACGATTATATTCGAGTGTAGTCGATAGTGTAGTAAATTTCGAGGATGAAATTTTGTTAAGGTGGGTAGAATGTAACACTTAGTTTTTTTCAACAGTGGGTTCCACTGTTACCTATGGTGTGGCCCACTTGAGCTTTGGATGGGCCTCATTTTTTAGCACATTCCCCAACTTTGATGGGCAAAACTGATGAACGGTGTGGATTTGTCACGTCATTCCTGTGGAGCCCACTCTCTAAAAAAAACAAAAACAAGAGTGACGTGCATCACAAACCAATCCACTTCCTCTCCACGAATCTCTCTCTCTCTCTCTCTCTCTCTCTCTTTGAGATGGGAATGCAGCTGCTGGCGCTAGCCAAACTCAAGCTACTGGGATCGGTGGCCCATGGGCCAGGGCTCATACTAAGTTCAATATTGGGGCTCTTCATCATCAAGATCCCTTTGCGTTCGACCATAGCCAGATCTTTTGCCAATGTGGCATCATCCACCACGTTTTTTTTTCCTTCCGACTGAGTCAGATCATCATCCAAGGCCACGACCTCAGTAATGGCCGTAAGTGGGAGAGATTGATGAGGCTTGTCCGTGAGAGGGCCACCCATGAAATTTGATGGTCCTCCATTGATCAGTCAGATGAGGCTAGCCTACATGAAGTCTCCATAATCGCTCTTTAGTCCATCATAAATCTTATCCGATCGGACCAATTCTATCATACAAATCCATTTTTGTTCGTGATCGTTACATTGAATTAGAGTTGTAGCAGTGTTGTGTGGTGCATAGATAAGCCATGTTGGAGGATCAAATCTTTTTGGGTTATCTGATATCTCACAGGCAAATGATCTTCCCTATTGAAAATTTTAGGTTAACATATCTTTGATTATTTATTATGTATTAAATTTATTTGATCATTGTCATTAGTTGCATATTATTTTATTTGATTTCTTGGTTGCATATTGTAGAGATAATTTATTTAAGTTATTAATTGACTTCATTTTATTTATCGTGATGTGCTTAAATTACAATTATTTCCTTATTATTACATGATGAAGAATGTATTTTAATTTACGGGTGCTTTACCCCAAAAGGATCACCATATTATTTATTTATGGGTGCTCTGCCCAGGGTCATACCCGAAAGAATCGGCATGGGTGCTCTGCCCTGTGCGATTCCCTAAAATAATCAACACACATGGGTGCTCTGCCTGGGTATTTATGCTAAAAGTTTATTCATATGTGCTCTGCCGATGGTTATTCCCTAAAAGGATTAACACCGGTGCTCTGCCGAGGGTCATTCCCTAAAAGGATCAATACACACATGTATAAGTCTTTTAGACCATCTAATCTTCCTTGCAATCCTTAAAAAAAAATCTTTAACGTACTTATAATTTAAAAAAATCCTTGTCTAATCAATGGTAGATTATATCTGAGCGATACGAGTCACAACACTCTATCATGAACGCCCGACCCAATGCCTTTAGAGTGGATCACTTACAAATAGAGTAGGTAGGACCTAAAGTATTTTTAGGTTGCTTTGATTATACGATCATGATCACACTTCTACAACATTACTATTAAAATCCTGCTACAACTGTGGATATGAATACCATGTTATATGTCTATGCACGACTCATTCCTCTTTGCCAACTGTAAAATCAGGGACCACATAAGCAAGTCTTTAGGCCACCTCCACGGAATGGGCTGCCATCCATGCACCAATGATCTCCATTGCACTCTTTAGCGCAACCATCATCTCGAGATCACTTCCACCATATTTTCAAAAGTGTCAAGGTCATAACCGAAGTCACAACAGTAAGGACACCCACAGGACATCTCAAGGTCACCCTAGCGACCACATTGATACCAAGGCCAAAAAGGACATGTACCACAATCTCAAACTTAGGAACGTATTGATGTCATGATACCACCCTCAGACCACGTGAATCGCCTTACATATACTAAAGACCCATTTCGAAGTTATAACAACCCATCACTATAACATAATGATGCGATGTAGGAGAGCAATGCTACTATACTACAATGCAAGAACTTAACGCACCAATGAAAAGAATTCCACAACAAAGCACCGAGAGTCAATCCGAAGCAAGATCACACTGACCATCCCACAACAAATCAAGTGAAGAGGTAGTGGATATCACCGACCCCCGCATTGGTAATCACAAGCCACAACATTCGGAATCGCAACAACAACACTTAAAGACTCAACTGCAACACAAGGCTTCTATATGGTCATACCAAGTATCTTAGCAACAACATTCACCATACCCATCACATTGTAGCCATGTCAAGTATATCTTTAACAATCTCAATAACTACCTCTACCACATCAATTACCGGTTCCGATCCTAGGATACTACGAGGAGGATTTTCAACATTAATTTAATTCATAATAAGCATAACTAAGGACATAACCCACAAACAACAACTAAAAACTCCGTCACATTTCCACTATGATCAAAACTTTACAAGTACAATGAGCATAAAGGGAAATACAATGATAATAGACAAAAGCTCCAAGATGATCTGCTAAGCGCTCCTGCCTCAGTGCTTCTGCGGTCTAACGTCACCTGTACGCAACGGTCGTGTATAAGCTTATGGAAAGCTTAGAAGGTGGTGAAAGTGTGTGCGTAAGGTAGTAATACAATTATACAGTATTAGAGTAATACGAAATATGCTAATGAATCTATGAATACCATTAGTCGTACCAAGGATATGCGATGCAAGGCATGAATGATGTTGGCCATACCAAGGCCATACGATACAAGATGCAACTCAAGCATACAAATCCTCATCTGAGTCCACATATCAATATAGCTCAACTCTGAAATATTACCGGGGTCTAGTGCACTCTAAACTAGATTACCACCCCATCGCGCTAACAAGGTGAGTGGAAGACCTCACTATCCGCCTACCAATATCGGACTTAGCTCATCGATAGCGGACCCATTCCTCGAGCTGGTCAAACTTAGGCTAGCTTTGCTCCCTCCTCTCGGGCGTGTAAGGCCACACCCCCTTCCAACCGACCACGACACAGTGGAAAGCGTGACCTTCTGGTAATCAGCACTCGACGCTTATGCATCCACTCAGTCTAGACGTTGGAGCAACCTCCTGGTACCATAAGGGTTTAGGGACTTTCACCTAGGGACATCTATAGCACTCTATATAGAATAAGATTTTTCATGTCCAATCTGCCAACCACAATATGCCTGTGGAGGCTACAGCCCTGATGTCGCTAGGGCATACAGTAACCATGTCACACAATGCGAAATGCATGAATCACACTATCCAGTCATGCAACAATCCTATGTATATTATGCGCTCATGTAGGGCAACACCGCCTATCCAGGAGCTCAGAAATAATCTGTCCGAAGACATATGCTATGATCAGTCACTCCTCATATCAAGCATACATATGATGCGTATGAGTATAAAACATGAGACTATACTAAACATGTTATCTGGCGATGAATTCCGTTCGTAACGAAGATAGACCTAGACGGCCTACACACTACACGTATGGGCCTAACAATGGGCCCTCGGGAGAGTTACAATGCAGACATTTAACTATCATTGCTCTTACAATGAGGACATCAAACCATCATTGTTTCCAAGGCATGGCCGCCAAAAGACATCATCACATACATCATTTTAGGATCTCACATCAAATGAGCCTCATATACATCGCATTCGGCCCACACAAAGGCCTTACATACGTATCCTTGGGCCTCATATACATCAAATGGGCCGAGTCAAATGGGTCGATCAAATGGGTTGAGTCAAATGGGCCGAGTCAACTGGGTCGAGTCAAATGGGCCGATTTAAATGGGTCGAGTCAACTGGGTCGAGTCAAATGGGCCGATTTAAATGGGCCGAGTCAACTGGGTCGAGTCAAATGGGCTGATCAAATGGGCCAATTTAAATGGGCCTAATCAAATGGGCCAATTCGAATGGGCCGATCAAATGGGTCGAATCGATGGGCCTCATGAATATGGGCTGCGTTGAATGGGCCCACACCAACCACAACATCATTTACAGCTAGAGATCATTCTAGAGCATTATCACAAAATGAATCACATCCCAAAGATCATCTGGACCATACCACAAGTGGCTGTGGTAATAAATATTTCCACTATTGAATTCCAGTAGGCCCCACCATAATATTATTTCCCATTTCCCATCCCGTCTGTTCATCAGGTTACAAAGGCCTAAATATAGAGGAAAAATAAATATCATATTAATCCAAAACTTCTATAACCCAAGGGTTTCTATGGTGGACGGTATGGATGCAACACATGCATCATGGTGGGCATACATCCCACTGTTCCCAGCAGTGTGGTCCACTTGATATTCGATCTGTCTCATCATTTTTTTTGGGCTCAAGCCTTAAATCAAGCTCGCTATTGGATGGACGGTTTGGATGTAACACATACATCAAGGTGAGGTCCACGTGGTGTAGCCCACCCCAGATTCTGATCAGCCACAGGCCAGGGACAGACGGAGTAGATGGGGCGCCTGTGGGTTATGGGCCCACAAGATATAATATATATATATATATATATATATATATATATATATATATATATATATATATATATATATATATATACTATTTTTGAAAAAAAAAAAATTTATCAAATGGACGCTGGATGAAAAACATTCATCAATGTGGCCCACCGTCCAGGCCATGGACGGTGAGGATCCACATGTGCAAGCGTGGGGAGGCCTGCTGCAATACGAACAGTGTGGATGTAAGCCACACCTCATGGCCAAGGCCCACCTGGCCTGCTGATGCTACAGCTGCCAGCTGCATGCTGGCTACCGTCCATCAGACGGTCTGTCTGATGAGAAAATAGATGGACGGTGTGGGTGGGTCCCCTGAACCCCACCGTCAGCACACGCCCATGACAGTACACACTCCATGTTAGCCACCTCCACAGGGATCAATACCAAGACCTCGAGTGTTGAAACAAGGCATCTTTCACTCGGTCTACCACTTAAGCTCTGGACTGGGTGGGTCCCAACGTTGAAACGGGGTATCTTTCACTCAGCCTACCACGTGAGTTGTGGAGTTGGGTGGGTCCCAGCGTTGAAACAGGGTATCTTTCACTCAGCCTACCACGTGAGCTGTGGAACTGGGGCCCACGTCAAATCATACTCCACTGGCAGCCACACCCCACTTTAGCCACATCAAGGTGGGCCCCCTATGGGTGGTTGGGATGACATATAAACATCATGGTGCGTCCCACATAGATGGGGTCCACCGGTAGATGACATGGATGATATACACACATCATAGGTGGCCAAGATCATAGAAAGAGAGAGGGAGAGAGAGGGAGACATCGGCGAAGATAGAGAGGCCCCGCCACTATGGGTCTCTCTTTGATATAAAGCCTACATCAAGGACAGTCCCACCATAAGTGGGCCCTTACATCACAAAGAAATAAAGGAGTGGAGATCCAAGATCATCCACCATCTTCTTCTTGGTCCCTTGGCTTCCTTTACTCCATAGCTTCGATTCGAACGGAGGAGATGGAGTTTGGATGGTTGAGATGGGAGATGAGGGGGGTATGAAGTGGGCCACATTTGTTGCTTGGGAGGGCTTGGAGAGGCTTGGACGTATGAAATTTTTTTTTTTGGGTTGTAGAGAGAGAGAGAGAGAGAGAGAGAGAGAGATGGGTGATAGATGTGGTGGTGATGGATGTGTAAGAGACTTTTTGACTTTTGTGGTAGATTGTGTAAGAAATGTATGTGTGGTGTAAGAAACTTTTGACTTTGGAGGTTGCTTGGGAAGGGTGTAAAGTGATGTGTACTTACATGATGGGATTGATTGATGTGACAAGTCGTAGAGATTGTCTCAAAATTCACACGCCGGCATTTTCCTCGCACCAAACGCTGACCACATCTCCTGACCCAGGTATCGGATCGGTGCGCGAGACGCGGCATCGGAACCGTAGCGGCGGCACGGTCGCAAGGGTACAAGTCTCTGTTTGAGTCGATTCAAGTTGACGGCATGTGACGCAGGGTTGTGGCAAATATCGGTTAAGGGTTGAAGGTTACCGGAATTTGACCGGAATCGCGGAAGTCTAAGGAACAGTGCGGTCTAGGATACGGGTCTTACACCAAGTATCCATGGATGAGGCCTTCGTTGTACACGTCACATTGTAGCCATATCAAGAACCGTGTCAACAATCTCAACAACTACCTCAACCATATCAACAATGACAACAGTGACAATACAGGTCTTCACGATGCTCACATCACCTCAGAGGATAAACTACCACACCACCAGAGACTAAGCAAATTTCAACACATGGGTATGTCACCACCATTTGAGGGAATGCCATAGCTAGAGGACGCGCCAACACCAAATCGTACCATTACGATTATATTCGAGTGTAGTCGATAGTGTAGTAAATTTCGAGGATGAAATTTTGTTAAGGTGGGTAGAATGTAACACTTAGTTTTTTTCAACAGTGGGTTCCACTGTTACCTATGGTGTGGCCCACTAGAGCACCAGATCTATCTCATTTTTTAGCACATGCCCCAACTTTGACGAGCAAAACTGATGAACGGTGTGGATTTGTCACGTCATTCCTGTGGAGACCACTCTCTAAAAAAACAAAAAACAAAAACAAGAGTGATGTGCTGATGCACGTCACACCACAAACCAATCCACTTCCTCTCCACGACTCTCTCTCTCTCTCCCTCTCTCTCTCTCTCTCTAAGATGGGAATGTAGTTGCGGTGCTAGCCAAACTCAAGCTACTGGGATTGGCGGCCCATGGGTCAGGGCTCATACTCAGTTCAATATTAGGGCTCTTTATCATCAAGATCCCTTTGGGTTCGACCATCGCCAGATCTTATGCCAACGTGGCATCATCCTCCATGTTTTTTTTTTCCTTCCGACTGAGTCAGATCATCTTCCAAGGCCACGACCTCAGCAATGGCCGCAGGTGGGAGAGATTGATGAGGCTTGTCCGTGAGAAGGCCACCCACGAAATTTGACGATCCTCCATCAATCAGTCAGATGAGGCTAGCCTGCATGAAGTCTCCATGATCACTCTTTAGTCCATTGTAAATCTTATCCGATCGGACCACTTCTATCATACAAATCCATTTTTGTTCGTAATCGTTACATTGAATCAGAGTTATAACAGTGTTGTGTGGTGCATAGATAAGCCATGTTGGAGGATCAAATCTTTTTGGGTTATCTGATATCTCACAGGCAAATGATCTTCCCTATTGAAAATTTTAGGTTAACATATCGATTGATTTGATTATTTATTATGTATTAAATTTATTTGATCATTGTTATTAGTTGCATATTATTTTATTTGATTTCTTGGATGCATATTGTAGAGATAATTTATTTGAGTTATTAATTGACTTCATTTCATTTATCGCGGCGTACTTAAATTACAACTATTTTCATATTATTACATGATGAAGAATGTATTTCAATTTACAGGTGCTCTGCCCCAAAAGGATCACCATGTTATTTGTTTATGGGTGCTCTGCCCAGGGTCATTCCCGAAAGGATCGGCACGGGTGCTCTACCCCGGCGATTCCCTAAAACGATCAACACACATGGGTGCTCGGCTATGAGTATTTACCCTAAAAGTTTATTCACCAGGTGCTCTGCCGAGGGTCACTCCCTAAAAGGATCAACACCGGTGCTCTGTCGAGGGTCATTCCCTAAAAGGATCAACACACATTGGTGCTCTACCCTAGATTGAACCAAAAAGGATTCTAGATGACTGTATTGTCTTATTTTGTTGTTATGAAAAAAATAAATTATTATTGTCGTCATGTAATAACGATTCAATACTCTTAATTAATCATATTTATATTATTGAGTTTTATTTGTGTTAACGTAGAATTTTCAATTTTAGGAAGGATGTGACCCTACAAGTTGTCGCGCTCACACCCGTATAGATTATTTTGTAAAGTTTGTATATGAAGAATCAATTGGGCAAGATTGAAGACTTTTCCCCTTATTTATTAGAAGTTAATTAAAGATCAATGTATGTTGTTATTAATTATTTTTGAATGTCAATGTAACTAAATATTCAATGATTGATTTGTAAATGTTATTTAATAATAATTATTTTGACCCTTTTTAGTTGCTCTAATTGCTTGAAAATGCATGAAAATAATGTGGGTTGCAATGTATATTTTGTCTAAGTACAACTCACAGTCCTTGAATTCGGGTTCGTGCCTGGCCAACTCGGATCGATTCGGGCGTGACACTCATAACCACGAGCCCCTTTTGAAACTTTAAGGACACCATCAGTACCAGTGAACTTGCACCCTATAGCTTCGAGTACACTAAGAGAAATCAGACTTTTCTTCATATCAGGAACGTGCCTGACATCAATCAAGGAACGCTCCATCCCATCAAACATCTTGATGCTCACCGTACCAATAGCCACAATATTACAAGCATTGTCATTGCCCATAAAAACCTGTCCACCATCGCATTCCTTGTAACTAGTGAACCAACTCCAATGAGGAGTCATGTGATATGATGTTCTAGTGTCAAGTATCCACTCGTCTTTATAATTGTCATGTAAGTGACCAATCATGGAAACAGAAAAGATATCACCACTACTTGTTTCTTCATCAAATGTGATAACATAGGCCTCCTTGGAAGAAGCCGCTGAATTTTCTTTCTTCGCTTTAGAATTTCTACAATAATCCTTCTTCATGTGTCCAGACATCCCATAGTTCTGACACCTTAATTTTCTTTTACCCTTACCCTTGGATTTGGATCTAGGTCTAGAAGATCCTATACCTTGCTCAGAATTCTTACCCCTTGTGATTAGTGCATTGAAAGATTTCCCTATGTCGCCATTTAGCTTTCTCATGGTCTTCCCTTGAAGGGTTGAGATAACGGTGTCTACACCAAGGGTTTTGTTTATGATGCACATCATGTCCTTGAATGACTCATACGATGCAGGAAGGGAATTCAACAATATACATGCATGTTCTTCATCTTTGACCACTTCTTCCATATCCAGCAATTTACACATCAATTTATTAAAGTTGCTAATGTGGGCTTATAGATCTCCACCCTCTGTCATCTTAAAAGTATAATATTGTAACTTCAAGTGTAGGCAATTTTCAGAGGAGTTCTTTGCATAGATGTTCTCTAACTTCGCCCATAAACTTACTGCAGTTTTCTCTCTCAAAACATTATATAGAACCTCATTCGTGAGACATAAACGGATGGAGGCTAAAGCATTACTATTAAGATTTTCTCATTCTTCATCTTTCATGGTAGATTTCCGCTCCTCAAGAGCCTTAATCTCGCCTTGCTGGGTTAATAAGCTAATTATCTTAACCTTCCATAACTCAAAATTATTTTTTCATGAGTACTTCTCAATATCAAACTTGTCGTTTCCCATTAGTACTAATCCTGCATATTCATTTCAATTCCTAACTGTAACACATATTCTATTAGGGATTTGAGTTGCAGAATCAAACAGATCTAGATGTAGGATAACAATTCAATGGTAACAAGCAATCACAAGAGAACACAAAGTTTTAATGTGAAAAACCCTTACGAGAAAAAACTACGGCATAAAGCGACAGAAACCCACTATGAAATAAAAATTACAAGAGAGAGGACTTACCCGATTCGAACAACCTCAAATCTCACCCTTGCTACACCCTTTATAAATCCTAAAACCCTTTTAGGAACCCTTGAAAAACCTTTAAAAAGCCTTAACATACGTCAGAATATCCTCAGGGACCCCTATTTATAGTTTAGGAAACTCATCTTATGTACTTCCTTTGGAAAAGTCCGAAAACCGCCTCAAATTTATGCAATCCGCTCAGGATCTGGGTAACCTCGATTAGTCGAAGGAGGGCCTCAACTGGTCGAGCAACCCACTCAACCGGTCAAGCCATCCCCTCGACTAGTCGAGTGTTCACTCCCCAAATATAGGGTTGTGATGTAGTAATAAACTCGTTAAGACCGAGGTCGAATCCCAAGAGACTGATATCCATACGTTATCTGAAACTAACTAGAACTAAAACTAGAATGAGATGAAATCTAATTCGAGTTGTAATTAGTCAAGTGGACCCTCGACCGGTCGAGCGTCCCCAAAAGATAGAAGACATCTTTTAACAACATAAAGAGTCGCTTTGACCTAAAAATTTGTTTATGAGCTAAAAGCACACATTTCTTGATGAAATGGATAGATGCAACCCACTATGTGGGTCGGTTCACCTCATATGGCCCGTTTCAATAAAGATTGATAGGTTGTGTGCCCCGTAATGATATCCGGATCAAAAGTTACAGTCCACCTTCTTTTAGCCCAACCATGCTACGAAAGTATCTGTGACACATTCTACGGCAATCTCTCTCCTAATAGAGCACTTAGCTTAATCAATTAATTAATTATTTATTTATTTTTAAGAATGAACAGAAAGAGCATAGGTATGATCCACAGAGCCATTTCGAACGAGATCGCACAGAGCATTTGCAGGTGCAATCCAAAGAGAACACAAGTGCGATCCATAGAGCCATTTCGAATGGGATCGCACCTGGCATTTGCAAGTGTGATCCACAACAGCCAGGTACGATCCACAACAGCCGTTTCCAACAGGATTGCACCTGGCACTTGCAGGTGCGATCCACATGAGTTATTTCCAACGGGATCACACCTGGCATTTGCAGGGTCGATCCACGCCATCCATGTGCGATGCAACAGTCATAACTTCCATTTCAGTGGCCCTAGTTGTTTTATACACTACATGATCCACGCCAAAACCACCTTTGAATGGTACCCTGTCAGAAAACAATCTACAAATGGTACCCAGCAAAACAAGTAAAAAACCCACAATGTAGTCAATCTCTTACCGAGTTGTGGGTCCCACAAGAAAGTGTTAGAAAGCGTTGAAAATGAATGCCGGAGAGAAATGTAGTTCCCATATGAACTGTCGCTGGATAGTGCCAGAGAGTGTGGTGGTCACACATAGAAGCAGCAACAGTCGAGCAGCTGCATTGGTTAAATATTCAAAAAAAAAAACACACTAAAATGGTTGAATGAGCCCTCTGCAACGGCTTGGCCCTACAAATGTGCATTCAAACAGCTTTGTGTGGGGCCCACTGTTAATTGCACGTGAAATCTATGCCGTTCAGTCGATTGGGGTCTTCATTTCAGGGCATGGCCCAGAGTATGGGAAAAAGGCATCAACGGTGGACCACACCAGAGATAATGTGAGAATTAATGCACTTCTGTTACTGCCATTTGTAGGTACATAGGGCTATAATGAGGATGAAATTGCAGTTATTTTCAATTCATGATTGAGTGAATCAAATGAACGGATTGGATCCCGTGGAGTGGGTTCATTAGCGATTTGAGTGGACCCACCAAAAGCGGCTTTCAGCTTCCTTATCACTTAACAGTCGTACAGATGCAGATGTAGGGGCATTATTATTCCAAAAAAATTTTAAAGTCTTCAAAAGGCAAAAAAATAAATTAATAATAATAATAATAAAGAGAAAGGATGGTTATTATCTAACATGGGTCAAACGATGTCACCATTTTCTAAAGGGAATTTAACTATATTGACCTCAAAGTTTAGTTAAATTACCTCGTGAGGTATTATGTTTCAGATATCCCAATAGTGGCCTTCTAACTACTTCTGGATATTATTTCAGTCGAAAATGTTCATGTCTTTGGTTCAGAAGTCGTACGGTCCTGTAGTAAATAAGAAGTTATCTTTTTTTTAAAAACTCGAGAAAGTGATGGATTGACTACTCCCCCTGCCACCAGCCAATGGCTGGTGTTCGGTGGTCTGTGGGGCTCACCACCATGTATGTGTTTCATCCATGTCACCCATCCTTCTTGCTAAGTAGTTTTAGGACTAGGGCTCAAATATCAGCTCGATCAAGTGCTCGTGTGGCCCACATAATAAAAAAATAATGGTGACTGTCAAAATTTTCTAAGCTCACTATGATGTTTGTTAGAAGTGTACACTGCCCATGTCAGGACTTTTTGGGCCCACGGCGAGCTGGATGAGAAGGTGGATGGATCGAATCACCTTATTATGGGCCTTAAGCTATAGTACCAATGGTTTAGTAGAAGAGGAAGTGAACCCGTGGATACCACGATCCATGTAACATAACAACCACGATCCATATAACATGATAACTACGACCCATGCAAACAACGACCCATATGAGCCCACATTAATGTATGTGTATAATCCATACCGCCCATCCTTTTTGTTGTATCATTTTAGAGGTAAGGTCAAATATTAGCCTGATCCAGCGCTCGTGCAGGCCACAATAATGTTGACTGTCAAAACTTTCTAGGCTCACTTTGATGTTTGTTAGAAGTGGACACTGCACAAGTCAGGACTTTTTTGGACCATGATAAGTTAACCGACAAGGTGGATGAATCGGATCACCCCATCGTGGGCCTTAAGTTATGGTACTAATGGTTTGGTAGAAAAGGAAGCGAACACGTTGCAAACCACGATCCATGCAATATAATAACCACGACCCATATAACATGGCAACTATGACCCATGCAAACCACGACCCAAATGGGCCCACATTGATGTATGTGTATAATCCATGGGCCCACTGTGATGTTTGTTAGAAGTGGACACTGCCCAAGTTATATGGGTCAAGTTTGTCAAGTTATATGGGTCATGGTTGTCAAGTTGTATGGGTCGCGGTTTTCATGGGTCGTGGTTGTCATGTTATATGGGTCATGGTTGTCACGGGTCGTAGTTGTCATGTTATATGGGTTATGATTGTCATGTTATATGGGTCGTGGTTGTTATCCGGGTCGTGGTTGTCACGGGTCATAATTATCATGTTATATGGGTCATGATTGTCATGTTATGTGGATTGTGGTTGATATAGGTCATGGTTGTTATGTTATATGGGTCATGGTTGTCACGAGTCGTAGTTATCATGTTATATGGGTCGTACTTGTCATGTTATGTGGGTCATGGTTGATATAGGTCGTAGTTGTCATGTTATATGGATCGTAGTTATCAAGGGGCGAGGTTGTTACGTGATGTGTGCAGAAGGGTTTCAATAAACGTTAAATCCCTTAGTGCTTTTTGCAGTGTGGTCCACTTTATCTTTAGATCTGTCATATTTTTAGTCTCAAGCCCTAGGACGAGCTTGCCAAATGGATGGACGGTTAGGATATAACACATGCATTCATAGTGGGACTCTACAAAGTTTACTCAGTACGATAAGAGCCACTTGCAATTTTGTGCATAACACGTCAACACGAGCGCGGATTAGCTATTGACAGGCTGAGTAGCGAGACTCGCTACTGAACTGACGTCACCAAGTTCTGTGGGCCCCACCATGATGTATGTTTTGTATCCACACCTTCCATCCATTTGGAGAGATCATTTTAGGGCAACATGCAAATAATGAGTTAAATCCAAAGCTCCAATGGACCCAGAATAGAAAATAGTGGGGACAGTGATGCCCACCATTAAAAACTTCTAAAGGCCACAAAAGTTTTAGGTCAAATTGATATTTGTGTTTTCCCTTATTTTATGTCTTCTTTAACTTTTGAACAGGTTGGATTTCAAATAAACATTATGGTGGGCCTTAGGATAGTTTCAACGATGGGAATCACTCTCCCCACTGTTTTCTGTGGTAGAGTCCACTACAACTTTTAATCTGCCTCATTCTTTGGCTATTGCCCTAAAATGATATCTAAAAATGGATGGGCGGTGTGGATACAACACATACATCATAATGGGGCCCACAGAACTTGGTGACGTCACTTCAGTAGCCGACTCTGCTACTCAACTTGTCAGTATCTAATCCACATCCCCGTGTCCCGGATGGAAGCGGATTGGCTAGTGTACCTCACACAGCTATATAGCTGCTGTATTGACGTCAGCAAGTTCTGTGGGTCTAATTTTGAGGTATGTGTTATATCCAAACCGTCCATCCATTTGGTGAGGTAGTCTTAAGGCTTGATACGAAAAATAAGACAGATCTAACTATCAAGTGGACCACACTGCAAAAACCAGTGGGGGACTGAACGTCTACCATTGAAACCCTTTTTGGGGTCACAGGAGTTTTGGATCAATATGAAATTTGTTTTTCCTCTTCATTCAGGTATTTGTGACCTTATGAACAGATTGGATGTAAAATAAACGTTATGGTGGGCCCTACAAATTGTTTAAGGTGAAAATCATTATCTTCACTGCTATTTATGGTGTGGTCCATATGATCTTTGGATATGGTTCATTTTTTGGATAATGCTCTAAAATGAACTCTAAAAAATAGATGAACGGTGTAGATATAATAAATACATCACTGTGGAGCCCATGTAACTTTGATCTCCTTTGAATTGTTCGTACAACTCGAAGCTCGAGGAGCGTCAGTGCTCGTCTTCGCACGACACGTACCTACAGCAGCTATGTAACTGGTGTGAGGTACACTAGCCAATCCGCTTTTGTCTATCCTGGACGCGGATTGTGTCCTACCTCCGCCCGACTTTAGCTTGGAATGAGCAGTTTTGTGGGTCGGCCCACTGTGATGTATCTGTTTATCCAAGCCGTCCATCATTTTTCTTAAATTAATTGTGTTTTCCCTTCATCTGGGTCTGTATGACCTAATCAACAGATTGGATGTCAAATAAACAGTACAGTGGGCCTTAAAAGGATTTTAATGGTTGATATCCAATCAATATTGTTTTCTTGTGGTGTGGTCAACCTGAGATTTATATCCCTCTCATTTTTGGTATAAAGCCCTAAAAGGATAAGGCTGAATATATGAACGGAATGGATGACATGGTGTGGCCTACATAGCACTAACCACCAACCACGGGATGGTGGCAAGGGGAGTAGCCAATCCGTTCCCAATTAGATACGGACAGGTTGAGTAGCGAGTCTGGATACTCAACCTGTCAGTAGCAATCCGCGCCCGTTTTTTTTTCCAACATAAGTTGCGCTTGAGAGAGGAAATCGGATTAAGTACTCGGTTGGGCCCACCTTGAATGTATGTGGTCTATCCATGCCATCCATCCATTTTTCTATCTAATTTAAGGGGTTGAGCCCAAAATTGAAGCATATCCAAAGATCAATTGGATTATACCACGACCTTAATTTGTAGCCTTGATCCATCTACACTACCAAAAATAGATCGTGGTTGTCATGGGTCGTAGTTGTCATGTTATATGGGTCGTGGTTGTCATATTATATTGGTCGTAGTTATCATGGGTCATGGTTGTGATGTTATATGGGTCATGGTTGATAAGGGTCATGGTTGTCATGTTATATGAGTCGTGGTTGTAATGTGGTAAGGGTCGTAGTTGTCATGTTATATGGGTCGCGGTTGTAATGTGGTAAGGGTTATATTTGTCATAAGTCGTGGTTGTCATGTGATATGGGTTACGGTTGTTATATGTTCACTTCCTTTACTACCAAATGAAAGGATAGCCATTGGTACCATAGCCTAAGGCCCACAATGAGGTGATCCAATCCATCCACCTTGTCGGCCAACTCACATAGGCCCAAGAAGTCCTGACTTGGGTAATGTCCACTTCTAACAAACATCATAATGAGCCTGTAAAGTTTCAATAGTCACCATTATTTTCTATTATGTGGCCCACGCGAGCACTAGATCAGGCTGATATTTGGGCTCTAGCCCTAAAATGACATGGCAAAAAGGATGGGCAGCTTGAATTATACACAAACATCAATGTGGGCCTCAATGTATGATCAAATTCTTGGGTTGTGGTTGTAATGCAGTACAAGTCGTGATTGTAATGTGATAAGGGTTGTAGTTTTCATGGGTCGTGGTTTTTATGTTATATGGGTCGTGGTGACCGTTAAAATGGATCGTGGGTTATAGTTGTCATGTTATATGGGTCATGGTTGTCATGTTATATGGATCGTAGTTATCATGGGTTGTGGTTGTCATGTTATATAGTCATGGTTGTCATGGGTGGTTGTCATGGATCGTAGTTATCATGTTATATGGGTCGTGGTTCTCATGTAATATGGGTCACGGTTGTTACATGTTCACTACTTCCTTTACTACCAAATGAAAGGATAGCCATTAGTACAATAGCTTGAGACCCACAATAGGGTGATCTGTTCCGTCCACATTGTCGGTCTGCCCGCCGTGGGCCCAAAGAGTCCTGACTTGGGCAGTGTCCACTTCTAACAAACATCACAGTGAGCTTAGAAAGTTTCAACAGTGGGTTCTATTGTCACCATTATTTTCTATTATGTGGCCCACACGAACTTTGGATAAGGCTAATATTTGGGCCATAGCCCTAAAATGACATGGCAAAAAGGATGGGTAGCATGGATTATACACATACATTAATGTGAGCCCCACTAGTTTGGTCCTTGCCCCACGCGCAAAAAAAGGTTCCGTACACATCACTGTCTTAGCACTAAATACTACGTAACTTCTTATTCCCTCAAAAAAAAACATATAAGAAACAATGACAAGGACATTTTGGTCCAAGTAATTTCCAGAAGCTTGTCGGGAGGCTTGCCAGAAGGCCACGTGCGGAATATTTGAAAGGTGGAATCATTACAAGGAATTTGATCACACATCGAGGTTAGTACAGTCAATTTGCCTTTTCAAAGCGACCCCACTTTTTGTCTCGCTTTGCCGACATGGGTGTGTGGAAAGTGGATCCCGACTCGTGTTAAAAGGGAGCCGATCATGTGTTACTCGAGTAACACTCACCTACTGTATGGGACCACCTTGATGAAATTGTTGTATATCCACACCGTCCATTCGTTTTTACTGACCATTTTAGAATATTTAATTAGAACTTAAGCAGTTATAAGTCTCCAGTGGACCACATATTGGAAAAGGTGGTTAATGACCATTAAAGACATTTTATAGGCCATGAAAGTTTTAGAGTAATGTAATTTTCCCTAATTCAGGTATGATTGAACTTATCAACAGGTAGGATGACAAATAAACATTTCGGAAATTCTTGCAGCGGGCCTTAGGAAATTTTAAATGGTCATCAATGTTTCTTGCGGTGGGTCCACCTGAGATTTAGATCTACTTAATTTTTTATTCCAAATTTTAAAATGGGCTGAAAAAACTGATGGACGGCGTGGATATACATACAACACATCATCAAGTGGGCCCACGGTGAGGGTAAACCCTGATAACACCTAATCCGCTCCCGTGTTAAAGGGGCGTGTCACGTGTGGGGTCGACCTAGGACGCGGATTGCGTCCTACTCACGCCCGCCTCTTGCCAAGAACGGACAGTTCCGTAAGCGGTCCCACAGTGATGTATCTGTTTATCTACGCCGTTCATCCTTTCTTTCATATCATTTTAAGGTACATACACAAAAATAAGGTAGATCCAACGCTCAAGTAGACCACATCAAAAATGACTATTGAATTTAATGTTTTGTGCATTTAATACAAATCAAGTTTATTGGATCTACCTTATTTTTGTACACGTACCTTAAAATGATGTTAGAGAAGGGATGGACAGCGTAGATATATAAATACATCATGGTGTTCTCACCCGCAGACTTGCCCGTTCGTAGGTAGGGACGCCGGAGGTAGGTCGCAATCCGCGTCCGCGCCATAATAGTACCGGACACATTGTTATTTGTTAGGTGGGGACTGTAGTAGTTGGATTAGGGTATACGAATCATTTAAATGATGGGCCTCATGTAGATCAGCGATGCCCCAAAAATCTTAGATTAGAATATTCTCTAAGTAAGCGGATTGGAATATTCTCTATGTACTACACCACCAACCTTATCGGTGTGTTGACGTCACCAAGTTATGTGAGCCTCACCATGTTGGGACGGGCAGGGCTCTGTGGGGCCCACCATGATGAAAATGTTTTATTCGTGCCATTCATCGTTTTTCTCATATCATTTTAAGCTATGATCATAACTATAAGCCGGTCTAAGTCTTAAGTGGACCAGACGGTGGGGATTGAACTTCCACCATTAAAAAATTCTTGGGAGCTTCTCGGATCAAGCTTATATTTGTGTTTTCCCTTCATCCACGTCTACATTACCTTATTAATAGGTTGGATGGTAAACAAACATCCCAGTGGCCCTTAGAAAGGTTTCAACGGTGGATGTCATTATCAGCGCAGCTTCCTTTGGTGTGGTCCACTGGAGCTGTGGACCTACCTCATTTTTACGATCATAATTTAAAATGATCTAATAAAAGAGATGAACGGTGTGGATAAAACACTTACATCATGATGGACCCCACAGAGCCCTGCCCAAATGGATTATCTTACGAGCAGGGTAGGACGCAATCCGCGCCCCACCATGATGTATGTGTTATATCCACGGAGGCAGATTGGCTAGCGTTATGAGCTGCTATTTGTGGTGTGGTCCAGATGATCTTTGGATATGATTCATTTTTTGGATAATGCTCAAAAATGATCTTTAAAAATAGATGAACGGTGTAGATATAACAAATACATCACTTTAAGGCTTATGTAACTTTAATCTCCTTTGAACTGTTGGTACAACTTGGAGCTCGAGGAGCGTCAATGCTTGTCTTAGCACGACATGTACCTACAGCAACTATATAGCTAATGTGTGGTACACCAGCCAATCCTCTTCCGATATCCACATTGTCCATACATTTTCCGAAGTCATTTGGAAGCCACGGTAATTGGTGACGTCAACACAATTCCAACCTGTAAATGGAAGCAGATTGTGTAGTGAGTAACTTGTATTAAATAGGATTAATATCATTATTGCACAATGATTGCATGTATGGAAATATCATGAGATCGTAGCCGTCCAACCCCAAAATCATGTTTGGTGGACCATGGAATTGTAAGAAATGTACCAAATTAACAATGGATGTCATTCACTTGTACATGTGTATAACCAGAATGACGTCTGTGTAAACAATGTATATGGATGGACGACATGTATAAACACATGCGTCAATGTGGGGCCCACATGGGTAGTGGATTTCAAAATCTACGTAAATCCTGCATAGGACCAAATGCAATTCCATGGGACTAAATGCAGTTCCATCTCAACTAATCCTAACATTTCCCATCCTCTCTAGAGCTGGGCAAACCTGACCCGATCTGTTGGATCCGACCAGATCCAACTAGGTCCAACCCGAACCAATGACCTAGATCGGTCAAGTTCGAGCAGGATCAGGCAGATCCGACCGTTAATTCGATCAGGGTCGGGGCAAATTTAAATCAGACCGCACCGAACCGAAATTCGATCCGTTTGGAACCAATCCGATTCGGACCAGACTAGACTAGATCTATAATTACTATTTTACACTTAACTCTCTCTCTCTCTCTCTCTCTCTCTCTCTCTCTCTCTCTCTCTATATATATATATATATATATATATATATATATATATATATATATATATATATATATATATATATATATATATATATATATATATAAAATTTTTTCACCTTTTACCCTACCCTCCCTCTCTACCCGAACGCCCGCCACGTCGAACCCTAAATTCCCAAACCCTAAATCATCATATTCGGATCTGTCGAAGATCTTTGCTGAAAATAAGCATTGTGATTTTGGAGTTTTAGGTTTTTCTTGAAGATTTGAGGAAGCTTTGAGAGATGTTTGGGGGCGATTTCGATCCGTTTCAACTATGTTTCTACTGAAAATCAGATTGAATTCTGGTCAGAGAGAGGGAAGCATCTTTCGAAAGGTGCGGGGAATTTCTAGTCTTCTTTCTATTTTTTTATTTGATTTTGATGATTTCTTCATGCTCTTGAAGTGGGTTTTCTTTCTTTTTTCCTTTTTTGTTTTTGTTTTTTGGTTGTTTGTTTTGGGACTGCACTTTTTGTTTTTTGGTTGTTTGTTTTGAGAATGCACTTTTTGAGAAGTAGGTTTGAAGAAAGGAATCGTTTTTTGTTTTTTTTTTTTTTGGGTAATTTTGTTTGATTTCTGTAAATTTTTTGGGAAGTAGATTTTAAACAAGGAAGTAGGTTTTGTTTCTTTTTTTTTGCCATTTGGATTTCTCTCTTTTTTTTTTTGGTAATTTTTATTTCTGCATTTTTGAGAAGTAGTTTTCATGAAAGGAATTTGGATATTTTCCTTCTCTGATTTTGTGCCACTTTTTTTTTAAATTCGATCTCATACTGCATTTTCTAAGAAATAGATTTTGAGAGAGGATTTGGGTTTTGTGATTTTTTTTTTGTACATTAAATTCTATATTTCTTGGAATCCGTTTGCATCTACCTATCATCATCCTTTCTTTTCGAAAATCTTTTTCACTTCCATATTCAACACCAGACCAATTCGAATTTGGCATAATCCGATCCAACTCTGTTTTCCTAACCGAGTCGGACTCAGATCGGTTCGTGCCAGTATGGGTTGGGATCAAATCGAGTCAGATGACCCGGACTCGGTCCCGGATCAAACCAAGTTTGGGTCAAGCCATGTAAAACTCGTACCGAGTCGAGTTGAACCCAATCCAATTCGACTTGGTCCGATGCCCAGCTCTAATCCTCTCTAAATGCTGGATGGAATTCATGGAATTTACGGACCAAATGCAATTCTATCCCACCTAATCCCATCTAATACCTGCACCAAACGGTCTATTAGCGTACCGAGTAAACTCTGTAAGGTCCAACATGATTTATGTATTTTATCCACTTAGTCCATTCATTTTATCTGATAATTTTAAGGCTTGAGCCCAAAAATAAAGTATATCCACCCCTTCAAGGAACCACACCATAGAAAAAAAGTGTGAATTGGACATCTACCGTTGAAAATTTCTTGGGAGCCACGGAAGTTTTGGATCAAACTTATTTTAATATTTTCCCTTCATCTATGTCTTTATCATCTTATGAACAAGTTGGATGACAAATAAACATCACCGTGGGGCCTAGCAAACGGTGGAGATCATTATTCTCACTGTCTCAACAGGGCGTGTTTGGGCAGAGGGATTAGAAGGGATTAAGTGGGATGGGATTCATCTGGTCGTGTGCCAATTCCACTCCATGTCTATGGAATAGCTTGGAATTAGATTAGATGGAATTGCATTGGGTTCACTCAATGTTAGCAAGTTGTGTAGGTCCCACCATGATGTGTGGGCTATATCCACACCGTCCACCCATTTTTTGAGATTATTTCAGAGCATGGGCCAAAAAACCAGATAAATCTAAATCTCAAGTGGACCCCACCATAGAAAGTAACAGGGATTGAATAATTACCATTGAAAACTTCTTTGGGACCACATAAGTTTTGGATTTACCTCATTTTTAGGCCCATAAAATGAGGTTCCAAAACAAATGAACGGCTTAGATATAACACATGTATATTATTCTCAGTAATTTCAAATGATGGTGGGTATATCCATTCAATGTAGCACCGTATTACAAACAAAGAATGGCATTAATCTTATCCCATGGAGATGGGGGACAATCCCTGTAATGGGTAATAATTATGTTTTTTTGAATCCCATCCCACCTCACCTAATCCCTTCTAATCCCACCGCCCAAACACGCCCTTAAATTATATGGAAAAACGGATGGACGGCGTGGATAGACTACATACATTCATGGTGGGCCCCAACTGTGTTTAGTCAGTACGATAAGAGCGGACCGAGTAACTCAGTACGCAATCCGATTTCCCTGTAGATGGACAACAGAACAGCGTTAAAAGAGACGTATACGGAATGACATTAAATACGCCCTCTCTCGTAGGGTTTTTTTTTTCTCGTCTCTCATCATGGTAGGTCCACCAAATAAACGGTTTGGATGATTGAAACATGATCCGAGAACCAACAGCTACAGTCCAGACGTAAAAACTGCAATTAGTAAGGATGTATCCATACAGTGCATTCGAGTGCACTGTAGCTGGGGCCATGTGAGGCTATCTACCGTACATGTGGCACTGACATGAAATCCTGACTGCCCAAGTAGTGGGACTAGATGGTCGATTATCGGACATGTAAACAAATGAAAGGTAGTAGAAGTACAAATTCAAGATACTAATGTCTATTAATCAGCGGTCTAGATCGTCTAATCAATCTTGTTTTGAGTACATGACCCATCTATCTTATGTCCAACCACATGGACGGTTCGGGCTTTAGATCCACGCTACGCGTACGGTGGTGGTCTCACGGCTTTAACTGGGACGCCAATTCCCTGTTTCCCCGGTCCACAGGAAGATTACGTATTCAGAAGCTATGTGGAGCCCAAAGATATTCTCATGGTAATTCCACTCCGTCCATCAGTTTCTCAAGATCATATTCGAGTATAAATCCATATATCATGAGATTGAAAATTCAAGTTGGCCACACAACATGAAACAGTGATAATGATAACATCCAGCGTTGAAACCTTCCTGGAGCTGATTATGATTTTTATTTGCCATCCAGACCATTCATATGGTTATTAATACTCAGATAAACTTTTTATCCACAAATATCATCCTGATGCAAAAATTCTATGGCCCGCACAAGGTTTCCAATAGTGGGCGTTCAATCTCCTTTGTTTTGTGTGGCCCACGTAAGTTTTGGATCTTCCTAGTTTTTGGATTTCTATACTAATATTATCTTAAGAAACTGATGGACGGAGTGGATTTATGATGAGAATCTCTACGAATCCTACATGGCTTCCAATCGCATGAACTTCCTGTGGCCAGGAGGCGGCGTGCATAGGCCCAACAAAACCCATGGTTTTGCCTCTGTCCCGACTCAGAAGTCAATCACGTGTCGCTCTGTTGAGCCCACATGCCGAGACAATCGGATGATCGGAACCGTCCAATTTCTGGATCCTATGCTATATAGGAAACCCACAAAAATACGCTGACTGGTTGATGAAAACCATCGTCACTGTTTATATATAAATTTGCAAAATTGAAAAAAATTATATCTCAATGGATCACATTCACCTCCAAAAATCAAAGGAAGGAACCATCAATACAGTATGATTATGGGAAAATACATTATTTATGAAAGTAAAAATGAAAATCAACGGTTGAAATTGTCGGACAATCTCATCATGTGGGTCCCACAGGGGGGGAAAACGTACTCGAGAGGAACTGCTACACTTCTTTCCTTCTCTCCCGTGAGTCTATAAGAAAGAGAGGCTTCTTTCCTTCTCTTTCGCTCTCGTGAGTCTATCTACTCGAGAGAGATGGAAGAAGAGAAGGGAAGAAGGGAAGCTCACCCTCTCCTAAGAGGAGGAAGAAGACAAGGAAGTTATAGTCATGGGTTCTCTTCGAGAGAGATGCAATCACTATCAGCCATTTGTGGGACCTTTATACCCTCTATCCCAGTAGAAAAACGCCACGTAGGCAGCAGGGAGGACCCACCAAGCAAGACCATCGAAGCCTTCTACCTTGCCTCTGGATCTCAGCATCCCATCCCAGATGAGGTTTTCTTTCTTTTTCTTTTTCTTTTAAAAGATTTATTTATTTACATTTTTAAATTTTTATTTTTGCTTTTGGGTTGGCTTTTTTTTTTTTTCATGAATGGGTGGAAAACAGCATAATTTTCAGGTTTATATTATTGATTTATGGGTTTTCTTCAATGACTGAAGTGGGGATTTATTTTTATTTTTTTTATTTTGCTATTTTTGGGTACATGTGTTTTTTGAGTCAACCGGAAGATGTGTTTTTTAATGAAAATTGATCCAGTAGTCTCAGAGAGAACTAGAAATTACAGTGCTCCTCATTGATTCTGGATATTTAGAGGATCCAACCTATCAATCTGGACCGTCTATGGACTTCTTCAGAATACATGATGTTTGATGGGCTGCAGTCTGAAAATCACACACATCAGATGATCGTATCAATCCATAAGTCGGCCTTTTCTTTCACCGTCCTTGAAGTGATGGTTAGGATTCTCTGGTAAAAGTGATCTCTACAACAACCCCCGTAACCAAAAATAAAAAAAAAAGGACCGTTCAGTCTTTACCTGGCCTGGCCCTGCTTGCGGTCTAATGGTCGGGGCTACCACTAAGAAGGGATCGTTTAAAGGGACGTGGATCCCTGACTGTGGGGCCCACCTTGATGCATGTGCCTTACATTAATGCCGCCCATCCGTTTTTCCAGCTCATTTTTGGGATCAAAAATGAAATAGATCCAAATTTCAGGTGGACCACACCACACGAAACAGTAATAATTGATGAAAATAGCGTGCCCGTGGATGCCAGATTAGACCATTGGACAGATCCGTGTGCCATGACCCATGAGGGCTATGGAATTCAGAGGTGACAAAGGGCTGGCCGGACCGACCAGACCTAACCCTAATCGGACGTGCCCTGTCCCGAGCTCGGCACAGGCAGGGGCTCTGATGGGTCACCATGTTATATGGGTTTTATCCTCCCCATTCATCCATTTTACCATATTATTTTTGGCCCAAAAATTAGCAGATCCAAGGCTCTAGTGGACCACACACGGGAGGTTGAACACCCACCGTTAAAAACTTATTTTAGTTTTCCCTTCATCCAGGACTGCTGACCTTAAGAACAGGTTGGATAGCAAATAAACATCCTTAGGAAAGTTTAAACGGTGGGCCTCCTTATTACTACTCCTTCCTGTGATGTGGTCCACTTGAGCTTTGGATTTATCTCATTTTTGGACTTACATATTAAAAATGATCCGGTAAAACGGACTAATGGTGTAGGTAAAGACCATACATCATGGTGGGCCCCTGCCAACTCTCCAAACGTGTAGGTTTAGTATCATCTTATTATTAGATTTTTATTTTTTTTAGACATGTTTAGAAACATTTAAATTTTAATTTTAATGTGAAAACACAATATATTTACCACCGAACTATAAACTAAACTTTTTACCTTTACTCTATGAGTGCGAAGTTCATCAATATAGGAAAAGGATAGCTAAAAGGCATTGGATCATTCCTTATTCATTATTTGTTTTTATATTTCATTTAGTGGATGTTGGCTATTATTTATTTATTAGTATTAATTGCCCATTGTTTGTTATATGTAAAAATGTGTACAGGTAGCAGAGCTAATGAAAAAGAGAGGATTGTCAGAAGGTGTTTGGCTGGCAAGAATGGTACTGTGGATGTTGGGGACCAGATTGGGAACATTGATACTATGTGGGGGTGCTTCCTGTAGTTGGAAATTCCCATTCCTACACACCTTCTCAGATCTATGTGTGGAGAAGAGAGAGGAGATATTGAAGAGATGGTCTGCCCAAAGGAGTGGGCCCCTCTTTCTCCCACCCTTCTTGAGAGTTGTCTTTGTCATGCTCAAGATCTTCTGCTTTTTCACCTTCTTCTCTTTGGTAATTTCTCTCTCTCTCTCTCATAAAAGATCAGATTTTGCCCATTTGGATTATAGATCTGGGCCGTTCTTGGCCTGTTCTTTGGCCCAAAAATCAGGAAAGACTTCAAGTTGAAAATGGATGATTGTTCAGCTGCGGATGAACTGACTGGCCTGCTCTTTGGACCATGGTAAGGTGCGCCCCCTGATGAATGGCTCAGATCTATCCCACATTGGCACGTTTGGGAAGACTGGGATTTGGGTGTCAACTCAACCAGCGCAAGCGTGATTGGATCCTAACCGCTTATCTGTTACCAACTTACCATCAAACAGACGGTTGGAAAGAATGCTGCTTTGTGTGTCCACTGTCCAAATGCCAGCCATGATCTATGAGTGCCATCTAACCCGTCCATGAGATGCGCCCCTTTTCGTTAGCCCTACAATCCATAACTCAGGTGGGCCACATCAAAAGGAACAATGGGGGACTTTGGGAGAGTGATCCCACCACAGAAACTTCTAGAAGTTATGTGGGGTCCACCTTATTTTGCATATTACATCCAACCCATTGATCAGGTGGGCCACACCAAAATTCAGGCCATCTCAAAACTCAGATGGGTTAGACATGGTTGTACATTTCTACACGTGATGTGTCCCACGTAATCTTTCCGGATGATTGTAGAGATGTACGGTGATATGAAGAGGCGCCATATGCACGGTTTGGATTTCACGCCTGCTTCACGGATGGCCACTATCCAGCTCTAACGTACTGTAATTGTCATACAGCTGAACACGTCAGATCATTTCCTTAATGGGTTGCTAAGCACCCAATACCCGTACGCATGGCGTACGAGTGTGAGATCCAGACTCCTCATCTATTGTATTCTACAGTAGATAGGTGGTAGGTCAGATCACAACATCCATATGGTCCCAACCATCGAACTTTGCCCAACGAACTGCAACCGTGGGGTAGGCTTTTTCCTAACCGTTCATATGTAGTTCTCAACAGTCCATCAGCATAAGAGGATCACCCCCTGCGATTACGATTGCAACCTATCTACGGTAGGGATCAACCGATGAAAGGTGCAGTAGATCTCAAACACGTGCGTATTGCGTATATATACAACTGAATTCTACAAAGCACTGCATCTATCTATCTCTATCCGTTTTTGGGCAGCGCGCCCTCTTTTATTTAGGAGCGGATTAGGTGTAACCCCGGACGCCCGGGGGGCTCTGTGGGACCACAGAGATTTTCATGACAAATCTACGCCGTCCATCTGTTTTAAAAGACCACAATAGAACTGAAATCTAAAAATCAGGAAGATCCAACACTCAGGTGGGCCATATTAAACGCAACAGTAGGGATTGAAGGGTGACAGGAGTATTGTATCAGAGCTTTATTTGTGGCTGCAGTTTATCTGAGTATAATAACCCTATGAACGGTTTAGATGGCATATAAACATCATGATCAGCTCCAGGAAGGTTTCAACGGTGATGGACGTTTCTGTTCCCACTGTTTCATGTGGTATGGCCTGCCTGAGTTTTGGAACCTAATTTTTAGGCTTATGTCCTATTATGTCTTTTAAAACAGATGAATGGAGTGGATTTGTCAGGAACATCTCTGTGGGCCCTACATAGCCCCGGGCGTAGAGATATCTCTGTGCCCGAGTTTACAGGCAATCCGCTCGACTTTTGTTTTCTAAATCTAGGCCCACGCCTTTTATACTGGCAGACACGAATACCAGAATCAGTTTTACAACTCACGACTTAATGAGCGGTTCGGATATGATTCGAGGCCTCGTCCCACCGTTGGATGAGACGTGTGATCGATCTGGGACATTTATTAAGTAGTTCGCACTTGGAACACGGCGTGTACCAAAAATCAGAGTATCAGAGTAGTATACTTATCAAGTGATCACACATCTATGTTGAATTCGAACCGTTGGATCTTTTTCCAGCCGTTCATTTTTCTCATATGATCTGATCTCTAACACGTGTTCCATCCAAAGCAGAGAGCAAGCGCACTCATGCAGCTCTGATGCACCCGCAATCCATCAAAACCCAAAGTGCAAACGAACGAATCCAGCCAAAATTGATTTTCCTTTCTTGTTTCTACATTTTAGCCTAAGGACTGTGGGCCCACTGTACGTGTTATATCCAATCGTCCGTTCGGTTCGGTCGGACATGACCCAAAGATGAAGAAGATACAAAGCTCAAGTGGACCACACCACAGTGGTGATTGACCGCCGCTAGTGAAACCTTTTACTTGGGGCCGCAGTAGTTTTGGATCAAGCTGATATACCTATTTATGAATGGATTGGATGGCATATAAATATCAGGGTGGCTGCCAGGAAAGTTTCAATGGTGGACATTTTATCCCCACTGTTTCCTGTGGTGTGGTCTACTTTAGCTTTGGATCTTCCTATGTTTAGGCTCACCTCCTAAAATGAGCTAGTGAAATGGATGAGTGGAGATGATATACACATACATCACAGTGGGCCACGCAAAGGTTAGGGCACAATCTTGGCTCAATGTTCGCGATAGACATCAAGCCCGCTAAGACAAACTTCTTTCTATAGTTTCGAGTCTAACGGTCCACTAACAAGTAACATAGAGCTTGTTTAGATAATCATGGCATGTCTAGAATGAATTAGGTAGCAATATTTCTGTACTTAACAATTAGGATTTAGATTACCTAAATTTATGATGTGATATATTCGCAATTAGTGGGAACTGTGATTTGGTCCTAAGCATCCTAAATTATTGATTTCAGGCTAAAAGAGTGACTAGGTCAATTTAGTTTATTAATTAAGATTCGATCCCTGGTTATCTTATCTTTAGGCAGGTCTTCATTAAGATATGGTTATCTTAATTAGTTAGTAATATGTCGACTAGATCGGACTCTTAGGTGGTTAGATAACAAGGCTAGACACAAGGTTTTCGTGATCGGGCATATTCGTTAGCTTCCTATGGTTTAATTAATCGAATTTGTGTGGTTCTTTACGTAACACCTGCGTATGGACTAAGATCGAGTATTAAATATCAGTAATCGATAAGATAAGCTAATTGTAACGAAAAAATTTCAAGAATTTTTTAAATCTAAAACAACAAAAATTTGGGACATTACTAAAGTATGCCATGGCATAATGGACAACAGTCAAGTTTTTTATAGTTGTAACTTGTATTTTATGCATCAACTCATCAAGATTCAAGTTATCAATACAATTTCTATATTTGTAGTTTTCAATAATTAATTCTTTCTTAGTGTAACTTGTTGATTATTTAAATTTATTTTATTATATTTATGTATAATATAATATAACTCAACATATAAATGGCTTACTAGTCAAACTATGATGAAATAGGTAAATAAACCCAATCCAATCCCTTGTAGTAATTATACATAGTTTTTTTTAGAATTTTTTTACCTTTTTTTTATTTTTCAAAAAAAAAAAAAAAACCATATGCTTGAGCAATCACTTGCGCGATCATGTAATGGCATAGGCAATCAGCTCAAGCTGATGGCTTATACGATTTTATGTGATTTTACAACATTAGGTCTTCTCGAACTAGTGTTGTTTGTTGTTAGTTAGAAATGGGATGAAGATGATTGATTATCTTTGCAAGAACTATATACTTGGTATTATGGTGAATCAACTGTATGACCTCTATTGCAACTATGATACCGCTGCTGAAATTTTGAAGGCTTTAAAAAAGAACCACAAGACTGAAGAGGCTACTTCAAATTCCAAATGGTTAATGATAAATCACTGGTACAACACATGAATGAGTTTAGTCTTATAGCCCATGAAATCATGTCTGAAGGAATCAAGTTAGATGAACAACTTTTAAGTAGCTACCATTATTGATAAACCACTACCCACTTAAAAAGACTTCAAAAACTCTCTTCAGCATAAAACGAAAGAGTTAACCATGCAGCAACTGATTGTTTGTCTTCGAATGAGGAAGAAGCACGACTCTAGGATAATTTAGAAGATAAAAAAGCTGACGTATCTAAGGTCTTAATGGTTAATGAAAAACATGACCAAAACCAACAAAAAGGAAAGCCCTAATCCAATAACCTGAAACCAAATCAGAATAAGTTAAAAAAGAAACCGAAACAAAAGACTAAGAACCAGAAAAATGGTGACCAAGATACATCATTCTGCCGCTATATGTATGGAAAACTAAGTCACTTTGCAAGAGAGTGCTATAAATGGAAAAAGAAGCCAACTCCCTACACCTCAAGCAAATTTGACCAAGGAACCTGATATTGTGGTTATGCTCACGGAAGGCAACATGGTTCGCATTGAACCGAGTGACAGTTAGTGGATCAACACGAGTGCTATTACATGTGTTACAATTCCACCTAGTTTAAAAGTTATGAGAAGGTCCCTTTGGGTTAAAAAAAAAAGTTCAAATGGGAAATGTTGTTACAGCAAATGTTATTAAATGTTGTTACAGCAAATGTTATTGGATAAGGAAATGTTGAACTTGTGTTCACCTTTAAAAAGACCATTAAACTGGTTAATGCTCTTCATGTGCCAGATATGTGAAAGAACCTTGTTTCGGGTTATCTTTTGAACAAGGTGGGTCTGAGGCAGGTTATTGAGTCAGATCAAATCATAATAACTAAGAATGATTCCTTTATTGGTAAATGTTATGTTAACCATGGTCATGGTATGTTTAAATTGAATATTGAATCGAATAAAGTTTATTCATGGCATAGTAGACTAGATCATGTAAATGTTAAGTCTGTTATAAATATGTATGTTGGAGTAATACTTCATTTAGAAATAGTGAATTTGAAAAATGTGAATCCTGTTCTCATATAAAGGTAACTAGGAAATCCTTTTCTGATGTAAAAAAGAAAGTCAGGGTTATTAGGATTGATTCACTCTGATATATGTGATCTTAAAGAAAATCTTACTAGAATAGGTAAAAAATATTATATTACATTTATAAATGATCATTTTAGATGCACATTTACTACTTTTATGGATGATCATTCCAGATACACTGTTTTATTATGGCATGGTAGACTATGTCATGTGAATGGTAAGTCTATTAGAAATGTGTATGCTGGTGGTGTAACACCTCATTTAGAAAATAATGATTTTTTTTTTAAAATGTTAATCCTAATCTTAGATCAAGGTAAGTAGGAAATTTTTTCCTAGTGTAAAAAGAAATTCAAGGTCGTTAAGATTGATTCACTTTGATATATGCGATCTTTATAAAAAAAATCTTACGAAGAGGTAAGAAATATTTTGTTACCTTTATAAATCATCATTACATTTACACAATGCATATTTATTAAAATCCAGGGATGAAGCATTTTTCAAATTTATAGTTTTAAAAAATGAAATAAAATAATCAATTAAACAGAAAAATCAAAATCCTTAGGAGTGATGGAGATGGTGAATATACTTCAAAATTTTTTTATCATTTTTGCGAGTCTAATGGCATAATTCATAAGGTTATTGCTCCCTATTCTCCACAACCGAATGGGTAGTTAAGCGTAAAAATGGGACTCATCAATATGATGAATGCTATATTGTCGAGTTCTAATCTTCCTTTAAGTCTTTGTGAAAAAACCTTGTATTCAGTTTGTTATATATCCTAATCTCATATGAGTTATGAAAAGATAGAAAACCAAATCTAAATTATTTTAGAGTTTGAGGTTGTCTTGTGCATGTTAGGCTTACTCATCCCAAAAGACATAAATTAAAACCTAGAACTTATAGGTGTATACTTGTTGGATGTGCTTCTCATAATAAAACTTATAGATTACTAAATATTAGTGAAAATATTATCATCAAATTTAGAAATACAAAATTTTATGAAAATGTCTTTCCTTATAAACTTAAGAACAATGGGGGTCAATCTAGTGGGGGCTCCTCTATAAACATAAATGAACCTTTATGCTCTCACCTTAAAAACTTAAATGATCCTGAGTTTGAACCTGAGATTAGGAGAAATAAACAGTTAAGGATTACCAAGGACTTTGGTCTTGATTTTTAAGTTTTTTAGCTCAACTAGAAAATGATCATGTTACCTTTTAGAAGAAAGCAGTCATATATGAAATAGATTATATTAAAACTAACAACACTTGAAAATTAGTCATATATGAAATAGATTATGTTAAAATTACAATTCTAAATGGTGAATTGGAAGAAGAAATATATATGGAGCAACCTAAAAAGTTTGTTAAATCATGACAAAAATATAAAGTATGTAAACTTTCAAGTCCTTATATGGACTTAAACAAGCTTCTAGACAGTGGCACAAAAAATTTGACAATGTAATGATGTCTAAGGAGTTTCTTTCAATGAAGGTGAAAGATGTCTTCATTCTAAGACGTCTATGAATTAAAAGTTATGGTGTGTGTGTGTGTGTGTGTGTGTGTGTGTGTGTAATTATGATTTTTTAATATTTGATATAAATATTAATTTTATTAATGAAATTAAATATTTTGTCTTCTCACTTTGACATAAAAGACATTGGAAAAGTAAATATTATTTTAAGGATTAAAATAATTAGGGGTGAAAATGGTATAACCCTAACTCAATCCCATTATGTATAGAAGATTCTAAGAAAATATAAGCACTTCGATTGTAAACTTGTATGTGCCCATTTTAACCTAAGCATTAAACTAGAACATACTACTAGTAAAGAAATATTTCGGATTGAATATGCTAGTATAATTGGTAGCCTATCTTATATTATGAATTGCACTAGGCTTGTTATTGCGAGTAAATATTCTAGTAACACGAATGAAATACTATATATAGGTCTTAAGATATCTTTAAAAGACTTGGGGTCTTATTATTTATTACAAAATAAAAAACAGTTATGGTAAAAGGATATTGTGACGCTAATTAGAATTGAAGATCTAATGACTGCAAATCTACTAGTGGTATTATCTTCAACATGGCAGTTGAGTTGTTTCATGAAGATATAAAAAACCAAACTTGTATAACTCATTACACGATGAAATCTGAACTAATTACTTTGGCAGCAACTGGCGAAGAGACTAAATGGATATCCTAGTTGTTATGGTAAAACCTTATAATAAATTTTATAATGGAAAATCTAAATAAATTCATCTGAAACATGATTGTGTGAGACAACTTTAGAAAAATGCTTTAATAACTCTAAACTTTATTAGATGCAACAGGCTGAATGATAAGAAACTATGTAAAATCGTGCCAAAAACTCTAAATTCTCATGGCGTGGCACACATGGGTCTTGAACTGTCCTGATTTTCCAGGAATCCATTTATCCGGGTGTGGCACATCAAATGAGTAGATTGTATGGCATATACACCCACAGTGGACCCCACACAATTTGGATGATTTAATGGTGGGACTTCCCATCTCAAGTGTCTCCATGGCGTAGTCTACCTCAGTTTTGAGTCAGCTTACTTTTTGTGCCCTGCCCAAACAAAAGGCTGCACACCTAACGACCGGGTGGATCTCATCCACATGAAGTCCTTGACCCACGTCAGCCTCCCCATCTCTATGCATGGTCAAACAAGCGTTTCTGTTTTTCTTTTTCTTGTTTTTTTTTTTTCCAGAGGAGAGATGCTTCACTGCTCTTGTAGCACTATTAGCTGTAGTGCAACTAGTTGCGGAGCTTATACAGTCCAAACAATTGATCTGGACTGTTCATTAGGTCCAACTCACATTTTGTATGCTAATGCAAACATCACAAATATTGACCATTCTTTATTGTGGACCATCAAGGCCATTTACACAAAATTAGGTACAATCACCAATTTGATCCATCTATTTGTTGGACCCTCATGGATTGCTTATGATTCTAAATAATCACTTTTGTTATGCAACTGTGACTGTTCATCAATGGCCAGCTGTTGAAAAGAAGGTCAAAGCAATGACTGATTGGATCATCCAATCAGATCTATTTTTTTGCATGGTAGTGTGTGAAGTGTGTTCTGGACTTAATGGACAGTTCAGATCGATCCATTGGACTATCCAAGTAAACCAATGCAACTTAGGAGCACTGTAACTTGTGGTGCTCTGAGAGCACTGGAGCATTCCTCTCTAATGTTTACGAGAAAACCCAAAATCATGGGAGAGTAAAACCATGTGTAGTCAAAATCATGGAGAGTAAAACCATATGTAGTTCGAAATTTGAATGTACCCCACCGGGGTCATTGTCATGAGTCATGAATGAATACAACAAGACTGTTTCTTCTCAGTTACAAGCCTTTGCCCACTCATTTCTGGGTGCATGTGCTTTCTTTCAATGCTGCTTAATATGGTTTTTTCTTCCTTTTTTTTAAACACTGTTTTTTCCAAGACCTTGAATGGAAGATAGCAAATTAAAGCATACTAGGAGTAATGCACATGCAATGCACAGGGGAGAAAAGGTAAGGGAGAGATCGGGGAGAGATGCCATGGTGACCAAATGCAAAGAGAGATGTGTGGACGACACGCATTGGCTATTTGCAGGTGAAATATAAGCTGTTGTTTGGATCCTTACTCATGCCTCAGTGCTATCTCTCACAAGAGGGGAAGTTAGATTCTTTTCACCTTTTCACCATAAAAAATAAAAAAATGTTCTGTTTGGGTACCCACTTGAAACAGAAATGGAAGTTGAAATTCTATTTGGGAAGCAGAAAAGCATAATAACAATAGATAGGATATTCGGGTTTGGTTCTCCAGGCTAACCAAACACGATTTCAGGTTACTTTGTTGCAAGCTCATGGAAACTAGAAAATAAAAAGAGAGAAAAACCAGATGGAGTAGCACTGACTGAACTGATTTTCCACTTGGGTTTCTTCCACTATTTTGGTCTCATCTGCAGCAGTTTTTTATGACATTAAAGAACTGGTATTTTTCTGAAGGTCTATAGTGGATTTGGTTCACTTGAATGGTGGCATCATTGAAACATGCACAAACTCAAATAAGTAGATAGTTCGCTGACTCTAGTGTCTGAGTTTGCTAGCAAGACACTCTGCCCCCACGGTGTGACGATCCAGACCATTCGGTGGAAGTCCCCAATATAGATTGTTCAGAAAAGCAGTTTCTAATTCACATCCATGAAAACAGTCTCTCTCTCCATTCAATGAGATTCTTCCATGTTGACCATATACATAGGAAATTCTACACGAACAGTCTGGATCATCACATGGCAAGGCAGGAGTGAGCCTCTAGGGGCGCACCACATGACCAAACCTGTCTTCTTCTTCTTTTTCTTCTTCTTCTTCCTTTTTTGAGTTGATAATAATATCTCCAAGGGAGCCACCATTTGCACCCACCCACTTGATAGATATGCCATTTTCACTACATTTGGTGATACAATAGTACAAGGTTTATTACTGTTAATGTTGTGTTTTCAAAAGTTGAAAAAAGGGCCAATACCTGTAAGAGATAGTGGACTGCAAATATCAATTCCCTTTCCAGAAATACTTAGCTGTAAATAGTATTCAAGTGGCAGTTCGATCCATATCTTTAAGGGAATAGCACTGATTTCAACTTGGTTTTCATCCTTTCTTTTCATGCAGACTAACGAAAATTCCAAAAACCCAACATGGAATGCAATTGGATACAGCACAGACAATGATGAAAAACCATCCAAAACCCAAAGAGAGAGGCCTCTGCAGAAGGGAATCATAGACACTGCAAATCAAACCGAATCATCCCTACTCACCTCGCTTGCCCAGAAAGGCCTAAAAGTCACAAAAGATCCTTCCTGCAGCGTCTACAAGCTCGAATGTGATGTAGTTGTGGTTGGCTCTGGTTCTGGCGGGGGAGTCGCAGCCGCAGTTCTCGCAAGCTCTGGCCATAAAGTTGTCATTCTAGAGAAAGGGAACTACTTCACACCTGAAGATTACTCTCTTCTAGAGGCACCTTCCATGGACCAAATGTATGAATCAGGCGGAATTCTATCTACCCTCGATGGGAAGGTGATGCTATTAGCTGGGTCAACAGTAGGTGGTGGCTCAGCTGTGAACTGGTCAGCCTGCATAAAGACGCCACGGCCCATCCTTAAGCAATGGGCAGAAGGTAACAAACTCCCACTCTTTGGGAGTCCAGACTATCTTTCAGCTATGGACACCATCTGCAAGAGGATGGGAGTTGTGGAGAATTGTACAGAGGAAGGATTTCAGAATCAAGTTCTTCGAAAGGGGTGTGAGAGTCTTGGTCTGGAAGTAGAATACGTGCCACGGAATTCTTCAGAGCATCACTACTGTGGCTCTTGCTGTTATGGTTGTAAAACAGGAGAGAAACAAGGGACGGATGCTACTTGGCTGGTTGATGCTGTAGATCATGGTGCAGTGATCTTGACAGGATGCAAAGCTGAGAGATTTATATTAGAAAATAACAAGCACAGCAAGAAGAAAGAGAAGAAATGCTTGGGAGTTGTTGCAAGAAGCTTGAATAAGAATATCACAAAAAGACTGCAGATTCTATCAAAAATAACTATTTCTGCATGTGGGTCTCTCTTAACACCTCCTCTTATGATCTCTAGTGGGTTGAAGAACCCAAACATTGGCAAGAATCTTCATCTCCACCCCGTTTTGATGGTATGGGGATACTTTCCAGACTCAATATCAGATCTGAGGGGCAAAATATTCGAGGGAGGGATAATTACATCATTACATAAAGTGGTTGCAGACGATTCGAGAGTTCGGGCTGTTATAGAAGCACCAGCACTTGGGCCTGCATCATTTTCTACACTGTTCCCTTGGGTGTCTGGACTACAGATGAAGGAGAGTATGATGAAGTATGGGCGGACCGTGCATCTGTTTCCCCTTATCAGGGACCGTGGGTCTGGAGAGGTGAAGGAAGAGGGGAGGATAAAATACAGACTTGATAGATTGGATAAGGAGAATATAAGGGAAGGATTGCGGAGGGCATTAAGGATTTTGGTCGCTGCTGGAGCTGTTGAGGTGGGTACGCATCGTTCTGATGGGCAAAGAATCAAATGTAAAGGGATGAGGGAAGAGGATTTTGAGGAGTTCTTGGATGGGGTTACTGTAGAAGGTGGGGTAAGGTCAAGGGAAGAGCACTGTAACCTCTACTGTTCTGCTCATCAGATGGGGAGTTGCAAGATGGGTAGCATTGAGGAAGGAGGGGTTGACGAGAATGGGGAGAGTTGGGAAGCAGAAGGGCTGTTTGTATGCGACGGGAGTGTTTTGCCAAGTGCACTTGGAGTCAATCCCATGATCACTATCCAATCAATTGCCTACTGCCTCTCAAAAAGGATGGCAGAGTCATTGAGGAGCTGATTGAAGAAATTGTGTGAAATATCAAAGGGTTTGCCCTTTTTTTATTAGTAATTTAGTATTATGTCTCAGTGGACAGTATCAAGATTTACGTAATAGTGGGTCATGAGAGTTGGTTATTCAAGTATTTCACAGGTTCTTCATAGTTTTCATTATAGAGAAGTGTGGAAATTCAACTTGTGCCTCATGCATTGTTTCTGTAATTCCGGAGTTGCCAAGGGACTGTTTGTTAATACTGATTTTTTTTTTTTTTGCTTAATGCTAAATTTGGAAAGCTTGGTTTACATAATACACGACTCAACTTTTAACATGTGGTACTTCTCTAAGCCGATCATGATTTATGTGTTAGATCCACACCATCCATCAACTTTTCTATATCATTTTAGAGCATGATTCCAAAAAATAGGCACATCCAATGCTCGAGTCCACCACATCACGTAATGTAGTGGGAATAGAACATTAAAACCTTCCTAAGTTCCACCATGAAGCTTAGTTGCCATCTAACCTCTTCATAAGGTCATACAGACCCGGATGAAAGGAAAACACAAAAATCAGCTTAATCATAACCTTCTGTAGCCACAAGAAGTTTTCAATGGTAGGCACCCAATTCCCACTGTTTCTTATAGTGTTGCCCACTTAAGCCTTGATCTGACTTGTTTTTTTTTTTTTTTTTTGGTATTATTTTCTTAAATGATATCAAAAAAATGGATGGACAGTGTAGATAAAACATATACATCAGGGCAAGCCCCACAAATCCTTTTGACAGGATTGTCCATCTCTAGCTCAATTCGTGAAAGCGGACATTGAATTGTCCGTCTCTAGCTCGATTCGTGAAAGAGGACATTCCCGTCAAAGGGCTCTGTGGGTCAGTCTTTAAAAAACAAAAGATTAAAATTTTAAAAAAGAAAAAAAAAAAAAAAATAGGTTCTCCTACTTCTTAGATGCAGTGCATAAGACAAGATTGATAGTGAATGACCATGCACAAAAGGAAGGTATTGATTTCAATGAAATCTTCTGTGGAATCCACGAAGTTTTTAATGGTGAAGATTTGATCATGATTGTTTCCTATGGTGTGGTCTACCTAAATTTTCCTATGGTGTGGTCTACCTAAAATTTGTGTCGACTTATTTTTTGGGATAACGGCCTAAAGTGAACTTTCAAAATGGTTGTATGGTGCCGATATAAGGTACACACATCACCCTGAGCCCCACAGTCAGGGTCCCACCCGGCCGATGGATACGGGCTCCCACCTATACATGCTCCCACCTAATCCACTCCCCGATTTGGGGGGACGGGGATTTTCCGTGAAATCCTTCCTTAAGAACTTGCAGTGGATGACAGGTGGGGTCCACTGTGATGTTTGTGCGAAATCCACCCCATTCATACATTTTGAGAGCTCATTTTAGACCATGATACAAAAAATAAAGTGGATTCAAAGCCCAAGTGAGCCACACGAGAGGAAATAGTAGAGATTCACTGACCGTTGTTGAAACATTAGTGTTGCAACAAAAGCTTTGTATCAGCCCAAGTATTCTTTTCACTTCATCCCAATGTTCATGACCTTATAAAAAGTTTGGATGATATATAAAAATCAAGGTGGAGTCAAGGAAGGTTTCAACCGTAGGCATTTCTTTATCCAAATTTCCCCCTCGTGTGACCCGCCTGAATTTTGGATCCACCTCATTTTTAATCATGTGTCCTAAAATGAGCTCACAAAACAGATGGATGGATGAATTTCTCACTAACATCACTGTGAGCCCCACCTAGCATCCGAACTTGCAAAACCCTTTCTCAAGAACCGACCTTCCTTTTGTGCCACACCCTAACTCACCCAAGACGGTGCAACCCTTACGATGGGACCCACTTTGATGTATATATTCTATATCCACTTTGTCCATCCGTTTTTCCAAATCATTTTAGGGCATTATACAAAAAATGAAGCAAATCCAATTATTAAGCAGACCATACCATGGGAAACGGTGGTGATCAACCATTAATGGGCCATGAAAGTTCTGGGCCACATGAGATTTGGATCATCCTTATTTTTGGAATCATTCCTTAAATTGATTTGGAAAAACGAATAGACGGCATGTATAAAACACATACATTAAAAAATTCTTGTGGGCAAAAAAAAAAAAGCTTTGGATTAAGATGATATTTATGTGGTCTCTTGATCCGGATCTTTTTTACACCAACAGGTTAGATGGCAAATAAACATTCCAGTGGAATCTATGAAGTTTTTAATGGTAGGGATTCAATTACGATTATTTCATATGAGTAAATGTGTCAAATTAACACATTTCAGATGTTAGTTAACAAACTGGTTGTTCTAGATTCACTATTAGTTTTCCGACTTCAGATTAAAACTTTATATTAAGATTTCAGATTCGGACATCAGATTTAACAAACAGGCCCTGAGTTTCAGTAGTCAAAGGCTCTGACTGAATATCTAGTCTCGCATTAAGGTCACATACCTTATAATTTTCACTGACAATAATGCGTGGCAGTCTTAGAAGAAAAGTCATTCTAATGACAGTTAAAAACACAAATCAACAGAATTAGAAGAGAACAGATATATAACAAACAAGTGGATTTTCCCTGGCTTCATTTTTCACATGTTCAAGCATTGACGCCTAAAATATGAAAACATACTGCAAATCCTCAAAGAAAAATTCTCAAAGAGTGACAGGAAGAAAAGCAGTATCAAATAAATGGCCCCAACTCAATGAGCTCATTTTCTTGAAAATTTAAAATCATTGCTTACACAATAGAAAAGCCTTATTTAGTAACCTCTGCCTCAATCACACCTCCAATGGAAATCTTCCTGAGATGGATTTCCGAACTCATGAAAAGACATGAAGTGGACCATGGATCCGAGTGCTCAAGTAAAAGGAAAATACAGTGGCATAGACCTAACTTGCCAGCGCCTTTACAGCTTTCTTGGCTGCATCATCTAGATCCTCTGCTGCAATTAATGCCATCCCGCTTTCCTGCATATTCATACCACAAATGTAAGCACTCACATGTACATGGTTGTGCGTGCACATAAATTCTCTGATCATCAAATGATGAGGCACTCCATCTAAAAACAAAAAATAGAATTGAGCTGTGAAGCTCGACATAAGACTGGTTTACAGTTACCTTGAGAATTCTCTTCCCTTCATCAACGTTGGTGCCTTCCAGACGAACCACCACAGGCACTTTCAGTTGCACCTTGCAAACAGACCAGAAAATTCTCAGTCTTTTCATTCAACATGGTTCAAGGATAAAATGGTGACTGATCAGTGTTATGCTTCAAATTTCCAGCAAAACAAAAAGCATAAAATACACTATTGTTTGATATTCAACAGTCACAAGAGCTTTCCACTTCTTTCCTTCTTTTTTCTTTTTTTTTTTTTTAAAAAAAAACTTTTCCATTGCGTTACCGAATATCATGCACAATAAAATAAAGAAATTGAAGTAACAGTCAAAGCAACTAATGGAAAAGAATATGTCAAGTTTGATAGAAGTTACATGTTTGGCAGCGTTGACAATGCCACTGGCGATTATGTCACATTTCATGATCCCTCCAAAAATGTTGACCAAGATTGCTTTCACCTTCTCATCTGATGTTAATATTTTAAATGCTTCCACCACCTGCACAACATAGATGCAGATTAACCCCAGTATATTTGTCTATAAGTGGGTATCGATGCATCATAAATGAATTGTAATGGTGATGACAATTGCTTAATTCCCCAATAAGGTGAAAATTCTCTTCAAAAGAATCGATTATAGATGGAGTCAGTTTTCCTTTGGTGAAAGATGATCATGCATATGCTGAGAGGAAACATAAGCAAATAAACATATAGGCAACTTTAGGCCCAAAAATGAGCAGAGAGTGTTGCAGAGATGAGGATGTTATATGGATGTGCGGAAAGGCTGGGAATGATAGAACTGCAAACAAGGTCATCCAAAGCAGCCTAGTAGTAGTCCTAATAAGAGCTAAAATGATAGAGAGTAGAATGAGATGGTCCACTCATCTGCAAAAAGAAAAAAGACCGAAGATGGTTCAAATAAGAAGAGGAATTTGAATTGAGGCTGAAGGGTCTAAAAAGAGGACAATGAAGACCTAAAACAACTAGGATCCAGGCAGTGAGAAGGTATATATAGAGAGGCTTTTGACTCAGCAAGTGATGGGACCTTAGATAGGAATAATTGGCAAAAGTGGACCCATAAAGCCAAGCCTGATGGTGGTGAAGGTGGTGACAACAATGGCAGCTGAAGTATGTCCCAAATGTCATCACATGAGAAATGACTATTACTTATGCGGACTTTATAGCAAGCCTTATAAGCTGTCGCTACCATGCATGTAGAAAATATGTAATGTGAGTGGAACCAGATAATCTGGCAGGCCACTACATGGGTGGGCTACGGGTGAATTATTAGAGCGATTGAACATCTCTGACCATCCAATTGTCACGAGTTTTGCAGCTGAATGGAGACTGCTGCTCATTATTTGAGCTAACCATCTGCCCTTTAGGCAACTAATCAGATGACTATGAGTCTGATCGCATTACATTCTGAGGTCCAGCCATCCATGATCCATGTGGTAGCCACCAAGCTGATAGTCTCAGTTGCCATACACAAGTGCTCTCATTTTTCAGGCCACTAAAAGGATGACCATGATAGGCAATCAACTTGCTTTCTGATCTCTGGCCATCCACAATCCATGTGGTAGCCCATCAAATTGACAATCTTCATTAACATACATAAATGCCAGGAATACAATAGATGTATTATGGTGTGCACTTGGAACTCCATGAAGCATATACATCATACAATCAATCCTCATCACCATGTTTTGCTTCAACAGGAGGGGGGGGGGGGGGGGGGCGTTTAAAGAAATCCTTATTCAGCAGACATGTATGGAACACCAAATAACCTTTAATTTGCAACAAATACCTGGCTTTCTGAGGCATTCCCACCAACATCTAGAAAATTGGCAGGTGTACCCCCATGCAGCTTAATTATATCCATCGTAGCCATCGCCAGTCCAGCACCATTCACCATGCACCCAATTTCTCCATCTAAGCCAATATAGTTCAAATCTGCTTTAGCAGCAGCAACCTGCAAAAGTAAAGGAACGTGAGGAGAAATCACTTAATCAATATGTAAGGACTATGTCGTTTTAATTTCTTCACCCCATGTATGTATGACCAAGAAAATCCAAATCAAGAAGATGTATGTATAAGAAAGGGGTTTTCTAACATCCACCATGCAGGTGAACTACATTAATGTTCATGAGACAACATGCTCATTCATCTGGACCATCCAAAACCAGTTTGCTTCTTGGATAAGGCTTGCGATTCATGCAATTTAGATGCCCCTTATCTACCGGATCAGTGGTCTTTTGTGGATCCTTATTGAACATCCAAGACTTGGGTGAATGATAAACATGATAATCCAGCAACTGCCACATTTAGGCTACGATCCATCAAGAGGTGACCTATGAATTGGACAATCAGAGCTTGAAATACATTAATCCTTTTGAGGAATAATGGCATGATCAGTTACACCACCAAAGTGTATGGTGTGCGCCCCATCTTGGACCCCAAACCAAGTGCATGAGCTTAACAAATCAACCAATGTTTTAATCGGGATGGTTGAACCAATTTACAATCCAAAAATGGGAGCAGAATTGTCATCCTACTTGTGATGCAGGACATGAAATTCGAGTATGATGTGCAAAATTTTCAGGCTTTAGATCACACTAGTTCAGAAACAATTACACAAAATTCCACATCCCACACAACAGTTCAAACACTCAGTCAAGAGGAATCTTATGCGGATCCAAGCCTACACATGCTAGGCCCGGATCAATTAAAATTATAGACCAAACAAAAATCAAAGGAGAGAAAATTCATCTACACATGCACAGAAATAATTCCCCCAATCCAAGGGATTCAGAAATTTCAATTCGGGGAACCCCAAGGTTGAAGAAATGGCAAAAAATTGGGGATTCGAATAATTTAGGGTTAGGTGTAGGGATTTTAGGTGAAAGAGGAGTGAAAAAAAAGGAGAGAGACGAACCAGAGAAGTGTCGCACGTGTGGACTTTGCCCAAACACACGTGCGTGTGATCCCGGCCGCACATGTGTGGGGTCCACTATTCAGAAAAAGGACACCTTGGCCCTGGTCGGCCAAGGATGGACTCTAAAACCCCCAAATCTCAGCTCGATCCAATACACGGTTTGTGCATGGTGCTCTGCCAAAGTTTCAGCCCTCCTGCAGGGCCAGATTCTGGAAATCTGTTGTAGATAGGAAAACGCTTATAAATATTGATGGATTTGCAGATTGAATGCTTGTAGGAGAAGAAAAATATGAATGGAAGAAGGTGGGGGCAAATAGGGATATGTGTGGCTTCGCACCACGATAGTCAACCCTTCGAGGAAGGGAGGGTTTCACACCCAATTGAATCTCCACAACTCAAAAATTTAGAGGAGCAGAAAAACGAAGCAATTTTATTAATCTTCATTAAGAAAAAAGACTATAAGGGGTGCTTATTTATAATAACACCATATACCCCAAAACTCACGCCATGTGCGCGACCTATTACTTAAAGACGAAGTAATCAAAAATAACAACTAATCAAAGCAATCTAAACCATCCATGATATTCCTAATAACAATAATAAGCACAACCCAAAGTAGTAGGTCACCTAAGATAGTGGGCCACGATCATGAGATCCAATAATGGGATCCACATGATGATCGGGTCCACCCCAAGGAATCAAAACACGGTCCTCTAACTAGGAAGCCCTCCATGGATGTCGTCATCGATCCAGATAGAAGGTGGGGCCATCCTCCTTGCGTACGTGCGTAAGGGGGGCATGCATGTGCGCGAGATGTCCCCATCAACTCTCTTCGGCTACAAAGATTTCGCCACTGGCAAAACAAAACTCCTGAACTGCCCCAAGACGTCAGGATAAAGTCTCTGAAGCTCCTCCTTAGTGAGTCACGTACTGTCTGAAGCTGGGCGTGACTTCCACTTAACCAGGAACTTTTAAAATTCTTCGTCTGATGTCAATATTATCTGATAGTCCAAAATATCCTCTATCTCCCCTCTGGGTGTGGGAAGGGTAGGTATGGGATGTAGAAGCTGGGAAGATGGGTAGGGAGGAGGCCATGGATCAAAGAAAAGGTCTGAGGAATCAGGATAGTTAGGTAATAGGCTGGACAATGTATCAGTGGTCCCCTAAAATTCAACTAGATCTTCCACATTAAATGTAGAACTAATTCCCATGGAAGTTGGAAGATCTATTACATACGCATTGAGACCGTTTCGTTTTATAATTTTGAATTATCCAGTGCTACGCACATGTAATTTACGAACGGCTCCCTGAGGGTACCGCTCTGGCCTGATGTGGACCATCATAGAGTCTCTTACATTGAATTCCTTGAAATGTTTATGTTGGTCTGCAGAAAGTATGTAATGTTCATTACTAGTCATGATCTTCTGTTTGATTTCTTGATGCCATGAATGAATGTGATGCGCGAAAGACTCTGCAGACTCTGACGGCCTATGAGACAATGACATAGGGACAAGATTAATAGGTTTCCTAGGTTTATAGCCAGTAACGACTTCACAAGGACCTAAACTTGTGGACCTATCTACAAAACTATTAAACACAACCTCGGCTATAGGTAGTACGGTGTCCCACGTCCTGGTGTATTGTATATCCCTCATAGGGGGAAACTCATCCGGTAGATCATCAGGAAAGGTATCACGAAACTCATCCACTACCAGAATGGCCTCAGTGGGTAACTCTACACTAGCACCCGGTGCACTCTCTAGCCACAGGGCCGAACATGTCATACCACTCAAAAAGGTAGTCCATGACTGCCAACCAATCTTGAAAAGCTTTAGGGTCAAAGTGGCTATCAAACGTGGGGACATCTACTCTAACTCCTTTGAGAAGTTGCGCATTGAAGTCATAGTGGTCTTGATGTACCTCACAGGGTGGGTGCACGGGTGCGCGCCCATAACTAATTCATTGGCCACCTCCATTCCTTGGTCTATCCTCCTGACCACGTGCCTGAGATTGGGCATCTTCCCCAATGGTGGGGTTTGCCCTGGCGGAGGTCTCTAGTTGGGTAATGCGCACATCAAGCTGTTCAAAGCGTTGGTCCATACGTTGTTCCAAGCGCCTACCCAAAGACTCAAACTGTTGGGTCAACTTGTTCATTGACTCTTGCAATTGCTCCATGTTTAGTGTAGGGTGCAAACCAAAACCACGACCCGTACGTGTGGGCATACAACTACTAACTCATTTTGAGGACCTTCTACCACAACTATATGCGCCTAGATAGGACTGAATGCTCCTATAGGACTCTATATGGAGAAAACAACACAATACTAAATTTCCAACAACCTGTCTTTCAAAAAAATCTGTCAACAAAAAATCCAGCAAAGAAATATGCGGATTTTCTGATAGCAGAAAATCCAGCAGCCTATATCAGAAATTATGGACCTTTAAACAACTCAATTTGATGATACTTAATGCATAATGGACACAAATAAACTAAACCCTAAACATGCAATGCATTCCCCTACAAGAACTCTAAGCTCTGATACCAAATTTGATGCAGGACATGAAATTCAAGTATGATGTGCAAGATTTCAGGCTTTAGATCACACTAGTCAGAAACAATTACACAAAATTCCACATCCCACACAAAAGTTCAAACACTCAATCAATGGGAATCTTATGCGGGCCTACACATGCTAGGGTCAGATCAATCAAAATTATAGACCAAACAAGAATCAGAGGGTAAATTCATCCATACATGCACAGAAATAATTCCCTCAATCCAAGGGATTCAGAAATTTCAATTCGGGGAACCCAAATGTTGAAGAAATGGCATAAAATTGGGGATTTGAGTAATTTAGGATTAGGTTTAGGGATTTTGCGTGAAGGAGGAGTGAAAGAGAGGAGAGAGACGAACCAGAGAACTATAACATATGTGGACAGCAGTAATGGCTCAAACGCATGTGCGTGTGATCACGGCCGCACGTATGTGGGGCCTACTATTCAAAAAAAGAACACCTTGACCCTGGTCGGCCAGGGATGGACTCCAAAACTCTCAAATCTCAGCTCGATCCAATGCACGGTTTGTGCATGGTGTTCCGCCAAAGTTTCAGCCCTCCTGCAAGGCCAGATTCTGAAAATCTGCTGTAGATAGAAAAACGCCTGCAAATATTGATGGATTTAAAAATATTGATGGATTTGAAGATGGAATGCTTGTAGGAGAAGAGAAATATGGATGGAAGAAGCTGGGGGCAAAACGGGATAGGTGTGGCTTCGCACCACGATAGTCAGCCCTTCGAGAAAGGGAGGGTTTCACACCCAATTGAATCTTCACAACTCAGAAATTTAGAGGAGCAGAAAAACGGAGCAATTTTATTAATTTTCATTAAGAAAAAAGACTACAAGGGGTGCCTATTTATAATAACACCCTATACCCCAAAATTCGCGCCATGTGTGCAACCTAATACTTGGAGACGAAGTAATAAAAAATAATAACTAATCAAAGCAATCTAAACTGTCCATGATATTCCTAATAACAATAACAAGCAAAACCCAAAGTACTAGGTCACCTAGGGTAGTGGGCCACGATCATGAGATCCAATGATGAGATCCACATGATGATCGGGTCCACCCCAAGGAACTAAAACATAGTCCTCTAACTAAGAGGCCCTCCATGAATGTCGTCATCGATCCAGATAGAAGATGGGGCCTTCCTTGTGTACGTGCGTAAGGAGGGCGTGTGTGTGCACGAGATGTCCCCATCAACTTGCCCCAGTCTCGAAATTTTGTGCAGACTGCTAATAATGACCAAAAAGTAAGCAATTGACTGGGACTTAGGATCATCTGCTCACTTAGATTTTTGGGCTCAACATGAAGACAACTATTACCATCCCACTCCACTATCACAGTCCAAACTGATTATATGGAACTACCCTTTGCATAGAAACTGGTGGATTCAATGGATACCTCTCTAGGGTCCTCTTGAGATGGATCCCGAAGAGTAAATATGTCTTTCTGGCGAAAAACAGCATTATCATCAAAGTTCAACTTTGCATCAGCAGCTACTAACTGGCCATCGGAAGTTTCTGCAATTGGATTTATCTGACCAACGGAAAAAAAAAAAAAAAAGGACATCAGTTCAACTACAATGTTGAAAGAAAAATGACCAAATTTACAAAGAATTGTTGGTAATATAGCACTTTATGTTCACCTCCAACAGAGTGCAGTCACATTCACAAAAGAGTTTGTAAAGTTTCTTCACTTGCTCTATTGAAGAATTTCTATCTGCTAACTTAGGAGCCAAACCGTCTACAACTTTAGCAGCATCTTCATCTGTAATTCCTTTGAAAACATCAATTGGCACCTGATTATTCAAATAAGCACCTGATCATTCACATAAGCACCCAGTTGTCTGACTCACATGTCACAACCAGAAAACAATAACTATGTAAGTGAAAGAGATGAGTAATGAGAGTTTTTTTTTTTTTTTTTTTTGGTGCCCTCAAAGAAAGGTGAGAGATGGTAGATGACCTTAATAATCATATCAGGGAACTTCTCTGCGAGGTCTTCAATGCTCGTTCCTCCCTTACTGCATGCTATTATGATCTGATTGAAAAAGAGTAATGCAACTGAGGACAAATCGAAAGTCATCGTCATAAATAATGACCTTCTTAGAGTCCAAAGGTGGCTAGAAGTTGACGATGAAAAAAAAAACATAAATTTTGCATGATTAACGTCCCTTAACAAATAACATGAATGACTGGAAATAATACCATGCCACCAAAGTCATCATCAGTGAAGTACGGAAAGACTAATTCGGTCTCCAGTAATACCACGGAATGTAAAACCATACACGGCAATATGAGTATTAGGCATGTTATTCTTACCATTTTTAAGTGGGTACAGACAAACATCCCTAGTCCCCCCCAAAAAAAAGAGAGAAAAAAATCCATTAACCTAGAAATGTGGAATTTGCATGCGATAAATATATACCCATGTGCATAATGCAGCTGTGAGAGAATAATCACACATCAGATTAACATGACATCTATCTAGGTGAGGAATAAGTATCCAATATCGATAAAAATGTCCAACAGGCACATAAATGAATAAATTTTTTTTAAGTAAGTAACTAACTTGTTTTTAATGATAATAGGCACCTAAAAATTTTATTAAGCAAAAGAAAAGCAACAGAGTACAAAGGCTAGGAGAGCGGGATTGCATAGCCAATGGTGACACTCTCATTAGTGCCTCCTTTGCAAGAGTTGCTACCTCGGTTGCTCCCCTTGGAAGAAGCGAGAACAACAAGTATGATCCTAATATCATTTTATAATCTGGATATACAATATGCCAATTTTCAAGGGACCAACAAGTCCGAAGTAGCTCAGTTGGTCACAATTCAAGAGACCCCATCATTGATTAAAGAACCAATGTTCCAAAGCAGATTTTTGCACAAACTAAATGATTCAAAGGGTCTTATTTTTAAGGGTTTCTCCTTCTGTAATAGAATACTCTCCCTAAACTCACTTTCTTTTATTCCATACTATTCATCAAGTCCAAATAGGCCAAAAAGACAAACGATAAGTTATCCAAAGAGACCTGGCAACTCTGAACTTTACTATTTTTAGACTACCTATGACATAATAAAATCATTAAAAGATCAACAAAGGATGGACTTCTACTAAAAGAGGAAACTAACCAACTATTTACTAGATTATTGATCTCATAAAAGATTCTCTTATCGGACAGACAGGATTGCATGTTAGAGATGGATGCTAGAAATCTGACAGTATTTTGTTTCAGTGGCCACAGTGAGAGATGTGGCACTGATACCATGTAGAAGTTAAGGACTACATTTTGAAGAATGTTGTATTTCAGATTCCTTGTACAGGACTCCAGAAAAGAGTAATTGTACAAATTGTAATGATATCCACTTCTTGCCAATCGCCATGTCAACAATGATTGATAGGCTATAGTTTGAAACTCAGGGATAAATTTTATGGTCCTCTTAGGGTTAACATAGAGTTGGAAGTGAGGCCAATTGTAGACAGGTCAGGGCGAATTTAGGACAGTTCTGACAAGTTTTGGGAATAAAGGGGGAAAAAAAAAATCGAAGTTTCCAAGAGCATGACTTGTTCTAATATCAATTTGACGCAGGATGGGTGCGAAAGAAGAAAAGAAGATGAACAGATTTTTGCACAACCCACGAAATGCAAAAAGGTTGGTTTTTAGGGTTTTCTCCCTTTGCAAGAGAATACACTTCTCCCTACAATCTAATGCAGGGGCATTTTCACACTGGGCTCGAGTGGGGTCACCTGTTGGATACTGGGGTACACTCGGGGTGGGTGACCCATGCGATTTGGGGCCCACAGGGGAGGTCTCGTGTTCGAGACTCCTTACCAGGGGTGATTAATGCGCATTTCACACCGGGCTCAAGTGGGGTAGCCCGTGGGATGCGGGGACACACTCAAGGTGGGCGACCCATGTGATTTGGGGCCCACGAAGGGGGTTCGGCCAAATTCCTAACCCATGAGATGTGGGGCCTGGGCTATGAGATAAAGGAATTAATTCGCCATACTCTAACAGTTCGAGCTTTTAGAGCAAGTGGTTAATTGTCCTGCATCAAATTGGTATCAAAGCAGGAGGTCTCGTGTTCGAGACTCCTCACCGAGGGTGATTAATGTAGGGGCATTTTCACACTGGGCTCGAGTGGGGTCGCCTGTTGGATGCAGGGGCACACTCGGGGTGGGTGACCCATGCAATTTGGGGCCCATGGGGGAGGTCTTGTGTTCGAGACTCCTTACCAGGGGTGATTAATGCGCATTTCACACCGGGCTCAAGTGGGGCAGCCCGTGAGATGCGGGGACACACTCGAGGTGGGTAGCCCATGTGATTTGGGGCCCACAAATGAGGTTCGGCCGAGGTCTTAACCCATGAGATATGGGGCCTGGGCTATGAGATAAAGGGATTAATTCGCCATACTCTAACAGTTCGAGCTTTTAGAGCAAGTGGTTAATTGTCCTGCATCACAATCACTTTCTTTTATTCCATAAAATTCATCAACTCGCATTCATACATATGGCCTTAGACATGTTTTATGGGCCAAAAACAAAAGGTAGAGATCCAAAGAGATCTTACAAATCTGTACTTTACTATGTCTGGACGAACTTATGACATAATAAAATCACTAAAAGATTGATGAAAGCACGAAACTAAAAAAAATTAAAATTAAAATATTCTAAATCCCATAAAAGATTCTCTAAAATGCCCAAAACAAACTGCATATGAGGTTGTTTTTACATCCAGCTGCACAGCCAAAGTGGGGACTATTTGCATCCCTTTTAACACAAACATGATCAATCTATGGTCAGGATGCATTACAATGGGCAACATTTTCCAAAGGACTTAATCATTTTTTTATGAAAACCAATGATGAGGCCGTCAAGCATATAGCATTTATCACCATCTCAATACCAAAAACAAAGAGGTGGCTCCACACTTCTCATGCCAGGGGTCCGTGAAGAAAAAGATGATCAACCATTTCCTCATCCTCCCAAGTCGCAACACGTGAAACAAATGTCTGGATTGGAAGCACGACATTTCTTTCTTTGGGTCATCATCATGATCATCATCATCATCATCTAAGCCTTACCCCTGTTAACTGGGGTCAGCTGCGTGAATCTTGTTCCACCATTCCACTCTAGCATGAGTTTAGAATGTCATATTTTTCGGATTCATGATGAAGGCACAAAACTCCCACAAGGGCAATGCAATAGACTATTACATAGGTCGATTGCAATCATGCGATAAGTCTATTACAAATGTTAATTACAATCAATGACTTTTTCATTGTTATTCACCGTCAAAATTTTATTGACAATGGCCAACCAACAAGTAGGATAAAAATTGAAGTAACCATGAACACAATAAATGAAAAGAATCAATCAAATGCAATAAAGGTTACAGGTTCGCAGTGTTTGACAGTGTCGACCATGCCACCAAACAGCGATATTACCCTCAAGCACAGTATTCATCACCATTTCAATACCAAATACAAAGTGGCTCCACATCTCTTTGCCAAAGGACAATGAAGGAAAAGATGATCAACCATTTCCTCGTCCTCTCAACACATGAAACAAATGTTTGGATTGGAAACATGATTTTGTTTCTTTAGGTTATCCGCCTTCAAAAGTTTATTAGTAGTGGCCGACCAAGGAAAATTTGCAATCCTCGATGCCATTTCCACCACACGTTTGCACATGGGGAAGACATATTCCCACCCCCTCTGATATAATTGGAGAAAATTTTTTATGAGGAGAAGCAACTGATCCTCAACCCTAACCAAATCTTGTGATCCGGTTCCCTAGGATCAAGGAAGAGATCTCTCACCCCCTCAACTGCTCACACAAATTTTCCTCATCTTTAAGATTCCAATGAACAGTAAGATTCCACATTACAAAATGCCCAATAATTTCAGGGAAATCTCTAGATAGGCCCCCTTTTTTTTCTCAAAGAGATGGCAAATAAGGGAACACCAAATCCAAACATTCAACCCCACCCAGATAACAAGCATTTTCTCTGTGAATTTGAAAATGAACTCAACCCCCTCCTTCATCACCTTTCCAACCCTATGATCCACTATTGGAATACTGCCAAATTTGCTAATGGCTTTCCGTGCCTCTGATCCCCTCCCTCTCAGGATTATGCCAATGAACCAATCTCCTTCCATGACCCTGTGTGTGCAATCACATTTCCCCAAAGAGTCTTTTTTCTCCCCAGTTCCATATCACGACTTGCTTAGAAGTGCCAATTTCTTTCCTTTACATCACCTATCACTATTCCACCAGCCCCTTTTTGTAGTTGGACACTAGACTACTACACAAGATGAAACTTGTATTTCCCACTCTCCTCTCTGCCCCCTTCCCACAGAAAGTTTCTTTGAATGCATTCCACTGTGTTTGCAACTTTAGCCAGAAATTTAAGATAGACAGTCAACTGGAAGATTCAACAATGTGAATCTTAGAGTTCCAAAACCAGCATCTAAACATTTTCATTAATGGGCTGTTTGGGAACATTGAAAACTAAAGTAAACAATTTCTGTGTATATCTAAATTTCATCAGTTTGACAAAAAAAAAAAACTGCGGAAATTGTTTTCCATTTCCGAGGTTTTCCACAAAAAACGTGGATTGCCAATTTGTTCTGAAAAAACCTGTTATATGGAGATATTCCAATGTGAGGGACGTCTCTCACCCTGGGACCATTGACCTTTTAAGATTTGCATGAAACACTGCACTCTGAACCAGATGACAGAATTCTTCTTGGAATCCGAGGGTTCCATTTCATGAGAATTCCATGTTGGTTTTCCAGTCCACATTTTGGTTTCTCTATCCAAATGCCCGCTAAGCGTATGTTCGCTTGAACATTGTCAACTGTCTGAATATTTCTTGAACATTCTCTGAGGTGTGATGCAAACAAATACGGTAAAGTAGTGGCTATAAAATGCACAATCCAATCCACATGTTGTGACAAAGAAAAACAAACTAGTGACGTGGAATACAGAGAAACTGGACTCGATGTGACAGAAGCAAAACATGAAGACAACTTAATACAAAAAATTCTTATTGAAGGGACAGGAACAGATAGAAGACAACTTTTTTCTAATGGTACGAATGGAAGAAAGCATGTTCAGGCAAAAGAATGCACTCTTCATATTTGATATACAAATGAGGATTGAAAGTAAACAAAAATTTAACACTTGAGTCAGGAACGTACTGGACCAGCACTTGTACGGTCAAGGGTGATTGCAAAGTACATTTCATTCGCAAGTGACAACTTTTCGCACAAGTACACCTGTTAAAAAAAGCAACAGGTAAGCTTTAAGTCCTTCAGATATGACAGTAAATTTAGTTTCAACACAAGCAAGAGTTGAGTAGAGCTTTCAAAAAACGTTACCAAAATTTGCAGTGATATGATGAAGAAGAGAATGCTAGCATACAAGGTTTCTTTGTTACTTCTTAGAACACCTAAGCCAAGCAAAAGGTTGGGCGCCACCTGAGGTGAAAACTGGACTAATCACCACTCATTTGGTGCCATGCCCTTGCACTGATTCATACCACTGGCTGTACATTGATTTCGGCAATGTAGCCTGCTTGATGAGTAGACCATCCTGATTTTCTTATGAGGTGATCTTTATGGTGTGACCCATAGTTACCTAATCACTCCATCAGTGCTCGAACCACAAATCAATTCAAGCACACAAATTCTCCAATTGCTGCGCTTTGATTTTATTGAATGGAAAATCGATGTTGTTAACTTGTTGATTTTAATCAACCTATGTAATAGACTATTAGATAGCACTTCATTGTTATCAACCTTTGTAATTGTCTAGTACATTGCACTAGTGGGGGTTTTATGCTCTCATTGCCGGTCCCCAACCTGGATAAAGGAGGGTTGCTTCAGGTTGGCAGCTGGCATCAAATTTATGCCATAACTTCCAACATGAATCCAAACAAAGCAGAAAAGAATTCATGTAGCCAACCCCAATTAGTTGGTATAAAGCTTAGACAATGATGATGATGATTACATCAATGTGGTTTAATCAGCAATTTGCTTTTTAGTTCCTAGTAAATCGTGAATCAATGGAGTAGAGTTGGGAACACATAATTTATAGTGGGTTCAAGGTTGATAAACCAGCATCTCAAATCTCCCATCTCTAGATCAGTGACACAATTCTATTTTGTGATGTGGACGAAGCTAAGGTGGATAATTTGAGAAAGATAGTTAGGTGTTTCAACGTGGTGTCAGGCCTAAAGGTGAATATCCTTAAAAGCGAGATGTTGGGGCGTTGGTACCTCTACGGAGGAGGTGAAGAAGCTTGAAGAGGTGCTTGGTTCTAGCACCGGGTCATTTCCTTCTTTGTATCCCGGCCTTCCTTTATGTATTGGCAAGCCTGCAAAGCACTAGGGTTATAGAAAGAGTTGAAAGGAAGTTGTTGAGATGAAAACGCCAACACCTCTCACTAGGAGGAAAATTGACATTAATCATCTCTTTAGTCACTACCCCTTTGCTAGTGAGATGTGGGAGAGGTTCTTGGCGATCTTTTGAAGTGTCGTGGGTGATGTTAGGATCCATTTAGAATCTTTTCCTATCCCGACATGGGGATGGGATGGGGGAGAAAATCCCGACATGGGGATGGGATGGGGGAGAAAGGGAGAATGCTTTGAAGACTATCGTTATTGATAGGCATTTCGGCCTTGTGGGGAGAGGAATAATCGATGTTTTTGTAATCATAGTGGGCTAGTTTCCGAAGTCTTTAGAAGGGTTAAATTGGATGTAATGGATTGGACCTCAAATATAAAGGCTCTCGTTGTCTGTCCTCTCACGGTTTCATCTTTAGTCTGCCTTATTATTTGTCTCTTGGTTGTTCTTTGACTTCCACCTTCCTTTATAATAAATTCATTACCTTTCAAAACAAAAGGTAATTTTTAAATTAGCTTCCAGAATAGAAACATATTAAATTCAAACATGAGATTGAATTTTACACAAACCTTTAGATAGGAATCATCGTATTAAGTTCGAAATAGGAGCATGATTGAGCTCAAAATGAAGTTGCTGTTGGATGGCTCTTCTTTTGTGGGTGGAGTTGCCATGTCAAAACGAAGGAGAAGGGGAGTTATTTGATAATTGTGGAAGAGTGATGGTTGATACATAAGCACCTTTTTTTTTTACAGGAAGCACCTAGAAAGTTGTTCAAGTGTCATAGAGTAACTCCTAATAAACCGTACAAAAGGTGGGACCCAAGCTGCAAAAATCAGCTGATTCGTGGTCACCTGACTGTTGAACTAGGAATTGTTGATATTTTTCAGTTCAACTATCGAAGTCCAAAAATCAGCAACTTATGTCATCAAAATTGTTATGAGTTTTGGTTATGATGGGACGAAATCTACTCTCACAATTTGGACAGTTTGAACTGAGATGTTTGTATCCCAAGCTTAGAAGCTTTTTTTCTTTTTTTTGAGAAGCAACGAAGTATTCATTAAAAAAGAAAAGGAGAACAAGGAGAGGAAAAGCCTGCTGAGATAGCGAGCTGATCACCCTCAAGAAAGAGGAAAATTACAACCCAACAGATTGACCAAACGTGAAGGGAATCCCGCTGAAATTGACCACACTGCAGACCCATTCAAGAATAAACTGATGCACTCTCTTAGCTATGCGATCTACCGAATTGGAAACATCTCTGAAACATCTACTATTTCTTTCTTCCTAGATTGCCCACCAGACCGCTAATAAGGACATTCTCCAAACCATAGATTTTTCTTTGCCCAGAGAGACTCCATGCCAAGCTGAGAGAAGACCGGCCATGCTATCATCCTCTACCAGAGTAGCAATGGTCCATAACTCCACATGTAGCCCATCAAATGAGGCACGTGTCTAGCTACTTGGGGGATCATGATTCATTGATCTCAAATGTTTATAAGATGGGCCCCACCATGGATTGGACTTGCGTCAAAATTCTTCCACAAAGGAAGATATATAGACTTTGACCTATGGTGTGTGTGTTGAATGTCTTCATTTTTCCTTAACCTATTTCTACACAGCATATTTGAATGAATAGGATCTTGGCATTTGGGAGATTTTAGGGAAATCCACCATCCACTTTGGCGTCCATCATATCTTTAGTCTGATCATCAACCAGCAGGCTTAGTTGTAGGACACCTACTAATTTTGCTCCCACTCCTCAATATCTTGATGTAAACATCCATAATCATTAACATATGTTACGTACTCAAACTCTCCCCTAGTATAATCTTGCAGTCTTTACATATCAATCCTGCGTTTAGTAACTCACATTTCTTTGTGTCATGCAGTGGGCACTAAGGTTAAGGATAGCTTCTTCATGTGATTGTCTGATGCTGGTTAACAGTAACTCATATGGGATAGGCCCAACTGATTATTGGACAACAACTGGCTTTTTCACACTGTCGGTTGCTCTGGTCCATGCATTTGGATTTGCCAATGGAAGTGGGATTGAAACATATCGTGCCTCCGGTCTTTCTTCCTAGGTAGAAAGAAGTCAATTTGACTTGTATATGATCCTTTTAAAGGGTAATGTTCATCTTTCTTTTTAAAGTCTGCGTTTGCTGTAGCTAAATTAAATTCGGCAATGGGAGTTTTGCACTCTCACTGCTGGTCCCAGGCCTAGGCAAAGGAAGGTTGCGATAAGTTGCTAGCCACATCAAACTTCTGCCAATCATGAATCATGACAATCTAACATTCCGATAAATTGGAATGGTGGAATAGGATTCGTGCAGCCAACTCCAAGTAGTTGGGATAAGGTTTTGATGGTGATGATGTTTGCTAGAGCTAAATTGCATGCCATAGCAAAATTAATGATGGCATCCCCGTCTCATGTCTCCTAAAATCATATCCTCTATGTACCTTTTCGCATCCACTACTATTTTTTCCTCCATGACCGTCTAAGACTCCTACAAAAATCCTCTCCATTCGGAATTCCTTGCATGATTCCATCCACATCCCTCCAAAATTGTCTATTGATTCTACCCCCTAAGCCTACCTGTGCCACATATGCGTCAAAGATATTGATTATCTCCTCTCTCAAAACATGCTTTATTAATAAAATCCTATCACTTACTCTCTTAACATCTACAACTCTATCTTTTATATCTGTCTACTACTATCCTCACTTCATTTCTATTGTTGTCATTTCCTATAAACCGAAGTTTATATCCATCACATGCACACTGGCGCGCACCTATCCATCACATGCACACTGGCGCGCACCCACCCACACAAGCACACTTGCATGCGCACATATAGTTATTTGATCTGTTCCTACACACACATTTCTTTGATCTTTCATACACACATTTCTTCACACAAACACACATGCATACACATTTCTTTGATCTTTTCCACACACACACACTTCTTTGATCTTTTCCCTAATCCTGTGATTATTTTCGGTGTGTCATTCCTATTATCAGTGGTGTGACTCATCGGGACTTAAGGTTTTGATGCAACTTCAAGCCTAGAACGGTGCATCATGTGTTAAGCTGTGTTGTTTTGATTCATATTTCACATATCAAAATGGATCAACCAAGTGTATCACATAGAACGTAATGAAAAGTGACTTAGTGACACAAAAGGGAGTCAACAGGTTACGGATTACAATACTTTTTCCCATCTTTTTGACTGTTTCTATGAAAAATTCAAACTCCAATTCTTTTAACTGTTTGATTTCAAACATAGCTGATTTCATCCCTATGATCATGACAACTAAGAAAGATTATACTACATCTTCAAAATAACAAACAACAGGGGCAATTTATTCAGAAATCAGAAGCAAACAATTTTACTTATTTTCTGATTTTGAGAAGTTCAAGAACTGTGAAAAGAACAAAAAATACAAACACAGTGATGGAGAAATCCAAGAGCTAGTTCAATAAGAGGGCCAGCTAATATAGCACACAGAAGAGAAACAGAATAACTAACCTTGCTCACAACTTTTCCCTGAGGTCCAGTTTGTTTTGTAACAAGTATCTGCCCAAGCATCTTGCCTGCAATCAAATATAATGACTGAATACAAATAAACTTCTGAAGATAACAAAACTACAAGGATTTCTATCATAACAGACCGATTCACCCCCCATATAGCGTAATGGGGCCAACCTTTTCCTTTATGTAACAGCCGATACGACTGTAACATAACTATTTTTTAATACCAAGAGTGTTAGGATTTTGTGGATGGGGGAAGGGACAGTTGGGGATGAAGATGGGTTTTGGGATGGGGTTTTGTGGATGGTAAGGGTATTATGGATGGGGAGAAGTGACGGTTAGGGTTTAAGGGGATGGGGAAAATGCACGTTAGGTTTTGGGTATGAGTTTTTTGGGATGAAGGAAAATGAAGAACCAAAGTAAGAATGATGGAGACTGTGTGTGAAGAAGAGGAAGAAGGGAGCCCTCAATCCCAAAGCAAACTTGTTGTGGGACCAGTTAAAGCAGCCAGAGGTGCAGAGTGAATCAAATATCAAAAAAACATGGTTTGAGGGAAGCAAGAAAAAGAAGAAGAATAATATTTAACAACACATGCTAAGATTCACCAAGCAACACATGCCACATAGGAAACACAAAGCTCACAACAAGGTTATTCTCAAACCTTTCTTAAACTTCTACCACAATAGCTATGACAGGCACGGCATGGATTTCAAATAGCTTAACACAAAAAGGAAATTACTACACTGTCCTCACTCAGACGCTATTCCCTAATGAGGGCAATTTTGATAATTCCCTCTTAATAAACAATAAACACAAAGAAAAATATCCAAAGTTGTCTCCTTTCATCACATGGACCCTATATGGACTCCACGTATATAGGAATGTGGAACCCACACATGTGGTCAGGATGATCCACACAAGGGACCATGGATTTGCTTGCATCATCATGATATCTCCATAATAAGCCTAAGATTGAAAAGGAACAAAAAAAAAAAAAAAAAAAATTATACTATTCAGATTAAATAGCAAATAAACTCCAGTACCAGATATTGCTTCAACCTCATCAACTTTAACAATATGCACTCCTCCCTTAAGACCACTTTGGAAAGTTCCCAAGCCTCGTCCACCCGCAAGAATTTGGCTTTTGACCACCAACTGTACTAGAATCGCAAAGACGAAATATAGTTAAAGGTATCATGTTATTCAGCTTCAAATCATAGATGAGCTGACTTGGAAAGTACGGCCATATAGAAGAACTCAGCACTTAGTCAACTAACTATAAACCACCAACAATAAACAGTCATTGGATATCTTATGTCTTTGATGCTCCATGCAAGTAAAGCCAACTATTGTACTCAATGCAATATTATCTAGAAATTCAGTTTGCATGCTTGACCATATCAGCTCAATGACACGCAGTGCCCACCATACATGTGGTATGGTGCTCATAAACTTTTATCTGGAGGAAAAGTTTGATAGTCTGGCAGAGTGATGCAACCAGGGCTCCAAATGAGTGCCATGCAAGAAGACATGTGGAGCCCGCATGATTTCATATGTCACACACCTAACACCACTTGGAAACATGTGGACCTTGTGATCATACAGTAGATAAGAATAGTTGTTCTTTGTTTGCTTTAATTGTATGTCATTTTACATAAAAGAAAGTGACTAGAATACCTCGCTTCAGTACATTGATAAGTAACCACAAGGGAAGGCACTTTTGCCATTTTTTTTTCTAATTTAGAGTTTCTTTTGTTCATAAGCCTATATAAGGCACCCCACTTGGATGTGTAAAAGCCTAAAAGGCACCATGGCATTAGAACAAGACCAAAAATACCCATTGGTCCCATTTGAGCAAACAAGTGTCCACGAATGAGAAGTTAGGATTGTTTAAGATTTTGGGATTGTGACTGAGTTATAGAGGGTTCAACAATTTAGGCAGTTTAATTTAAGTTAATTTATGCCATGTATGCAACTTCTAAGTGTCTGCATATCTTCTAAAGTATGAAATAACTTCCTTTTCCATCTGCTTGGCCATGAGACGTACAATAGACCAAAATAATGGTTGCTGCACAAGACCTTTGCTGCCCAGACATTCACAATTTGGTATCATACTTGTATCCAACTTTAATGGTAAATGCTGTACCCATTGCCCAATTACATAGGACAGTCCTAACTTACAAATTATTGTGAGTTTCACCCGTTGAAAACGGGGCTCAATCCTAACTGTCCATAGTAGCCTTATGGCCTTGAGTTTTTGGCTATGGCCCATTCATGCAGTGGCCACCAAATCAACAGTCCCAATGACTACACTCATGAGTTGTGTAAGTAAAAGAGATTTTTTATGGATGGTGTGAGGTACAGATATTCTGCCTCGCACTTCACATAACTCCATGAAGCATTGATGCAATCACATCCCATCCCACACATGCACGCTCCACACGTCTAAACGAGAAAAGGCATGGTTTCCTTTCCTTTTTTAGATTGTTTCTAGTTTCCTTTTTCATTGTTTCTATGTTAGGATGTATATCTCTATGTTAGGAAATCTATGTTATTAGATTTTCATGTCAATGAGTTTTCTTATTTTAAAAATCTTTATGGGTATTCTTATTTTAAAGATCTTGGCTAGCAACGAATTCTATTTCCAGATTCCTTAGATTGTGTTATAGATTTTCTAAACAAGGAAACCTCCATTATAAAGGTATAGGCCATGTGAAATAAGACAGTTGATTGATACTTTTGTTGAGCAAATTATCATGTTTTTCTGCTGTAGTAGTGGTGGTTGTGTGTGCACCGGGGGCTGTTGAGATTGCTCATAGTCATTGCTGCTTCTCTTGTGTGATTTGAAATTCCAATCCAGTACATTGAATCCAATGCAAATAGTTTCTTTCTCGATCCACTTGCATTATTTAGGTATTAGAGCAGGTTACTTCATTGGGAAATTGAAAATCAATGTTACTTTTTTTTCTCCTACCTTTCCCTCTTCATCAAAATTTCCCCTTTATTTTGTTCTCTTTCTTCCCATCAAAGTTATACTCTTTTTTCCCTTTTTTCTCCAAATCCATCAAAGACCCTAATCGTATGCATTCTTCCACTTTTTTCTCCTCTTTCTCAAAACCCTTGGATATAGAACTCGAGCCTTAAGTTCAGCCCAATTTCTTACATAAAGATGTTATGGTTAGGAAGATGTTCACATGCCTTGAATGATCGTCCCCATCTGAACTCCCAGGACCATCCATATTCGTCACCATATCATTATCATGGTCATTTTGACCATCAAGATCATCATCCCTATCGCCCCAAGTTTCACCGGTCTTCATATGTCTTATGATGATTCCTTTTAACACCCCTCCTACTGTTATGAATGAAGGCAACCACATGTCGGCTACTCAAAAGCATTGTATTGCAGGGAAATGTCAGCAATGGCTGAGAATGTTCAAGAGATGTAGAAGGAGAATTTGTGGGAACTTAAGAAGGAGATTAGAGCATTCAATGAAGAAATTGCAATAGAATTCAAAGAACTCAACAAGGTGGTTAAAGCTTGCTTCCAGCCTCGATCAAGGTATTCCATAATGGTATAGCCACCAACGTTACCATATTACAATACAGGACATAATAGCCATTATAGATTTATTTATTTTTTTATTTCTTTTCTTTTAAAAAACCTATTTCAACCCGTTAATGGACCATTACAGGACCGTTATGCCCATTATTGGTCAATTTTTTCATAACGGCCATTACTGGTCAATTTGTTCATAACCACCATTATCGTTACATAACCGTCTTGGAATACCTTGCCCTCAAGGTGTTCCATATCCGTTACAATACGGTCGTAAAGACCGATACATATAGATAACAGCCATGACTATTACGCGATACAGGGGTGAAACAGAGTAGTAGGTTTTTTAGAATCGTATCGATCATTACAAGGCATAACGGTCGAAAAATGACCACTTTTTTCTATTTAGATCCATTTTTCTCATCATTTTTTTCACTTTTTTTATTCCAAAAAACTTTTTTAAATTATTCTACAGCAAATTTCGACCACTCTTACTATAGTTTTTTTAGAATTAAAACCATATATTGAAGCAATTTGGGCAAATAGAAGCTTCAATGGCCATCTTTTCAAAAAATTGAAAAAAGTGGTATTTATGCTTTTTTCCTCATTTTCTAGTTCTAATGTTTGATTGTGATGTGTAAATATTAAAGACAAATAACCATGTTCATAAGTTCACCAAACAACTAAATACAATACTCTCACCAAATAGTGGACCGCTACTCTATCATAAATATGTTCAAGACAAAGAATTCATATTTGGAATATTTACATTATTCTAGATTTTCTAAATATTTTTTTCTGAATTTTTCAAGCAAAATTTTTTTCCAACCGTCATGGGGGTCGTAACGGTCGTTACACTCCCATATCGGCCATTACAGCCGGTAACTGTATCGGCCTTTACAACCGATACCCGTATTAGTAACAGTGGTGACCATTACAGTAACCATTACTGAAACAGAATACCTTGCTTGCCCTTCATCAAACACGAAAAGTGTTATGGGTTTCAACCCGCTATATCTAGAGTTCCCAATAATGCCTATCTGCAAAAAGCCTGGTGGCCCAGGAAGAAAGTACCATTGGTTTGCTCAATGGATCTATGGATGCACCTATTAATGGATCAACGGCCACATCGGAGGAAGCGTTAATGAAATCAAATGATCAACCATCAAATGGCACAATGGAAAAGATTGAAGGATCAACAAATATGAACGAATTGATGGTCAAATAGGTGGATAGTGTCATGAGAATAGTAGCAATTTCTTTGGAGGTCAACATCATGTTACCATCTCAACATCAATCAAGGTCCACAAATCAAAAGCCAACAACAAAAAAGAAGCCACGGTCAACAGTCCAGCCATCCAGGTCTACAAATCCCCTTTACAAAAGTGGAAATCAACACCTACACCATGGAGGACCACCAAGAAGCAAAAGAAGAGGTGGCTCGTATTTCAATGACATATTATGCACAAGCTACCAATTAGGCACTTAGATTTCCACCATCAGCTAACAACGAAGACAAAAAAGATGCGACACAAACGAGAATTTTCATAGGAGATTAAGAGTTAAGACCACCAATTTTAACTCAAGGACGAGTTCTCTTGAAAGCTAGATCGAATTGATGCAACCAAATGGTCACAAAAGCCAATTGATCAAGATCTAAACAATCCAACTGCTCAAATCGTCATGATTGATGGCCAAATCTGTGATTTGATGACCAATATGAGGAGATCAATGATTAGATTACACGGTGAGGTTGAGAGGATCAATCGGACAATCATTATAATTCTTAGATTTATTGGTTTTAATTAGTTATAAGGGTTAGATTGAGTATTTAATAATTTCCCTATCACTATTCTTTTAGGGTACCAAACAATGTCTGAATGAGGAAAATTGGTCCTGTTGGATAGCCCACTGTATTAGCTTTCAAATGAGCCCAAGATCATACACTTCTGACATTGTTTGAGTTATGGCACATTGACATATGCCGCATATGGTGGTGATTGGATTCAATGAAATCTTAGTCATTTCCATAAATTAGGGCTTCCTTGTTTGTTCGTTTAAAGCCTATATAAGGCTATGTTTGGAGTTGTAAGGCATTATTATGATGATTATGATGATGATGAAATAAAAGTTCTTTAGTTTTGGTGTTCGTTTGCTTTGGAAAAAGATTTGGAGAGGGAGTTTTCGCGATCTCTAGCATCCGCTAAAGGATTGTTAAGGCTCTTCCTTATAATCTTGTTTGTCTTACTTTGATCCATTTGCATCTCTTTAGGGTTTGCATCAAGCGTGTGCACAGTAGCATCCCTCTAATATCTATATTTTTGGTAAACAAAAATGCACCTCTGCACACATCAGGTGGGTCCCACTGTGTGCAGATAATCTGTCACAAAACTGGGCTGGTTTACCCATCAGGTAGGCCACACAAGGACATTGATCATGCACTATCTCTGGTTTTCTTAAATTGTCCACAGTTTTGTGCACACGTATCTAATCTAGTGCAGCTACCCAGCCAATTTCTTTCATCCAGGTCATCCAAGTAGAGGGTCCCACCCGATGCACATCCCAGATGTCTCCATAGGCTGCAAGTAATCATTGTTGGGGCATAGCAAAGCTCCCACCATCTATACAGTGGGCTGCACCAATTGTGAATCCGAATGCATTTAACTCATGGTCAACAGAAACTAGTTAATCAGAGTGAATCAAGCACACTGAGCAGTGAGCACCCATTTTTTTTTCAAAAATACAACATAAAAAACCAAACAAATTACCTCCTCCTTCTTAGGGAAAACATCTTGGATAGCCTTCCTCGCCTCTTCGACGGAAGAAACAGCGACACCCTTTGGAACATTAATGCCATATTTGCTCATCAAATCAGCTCCCTGAACCCAAAACCCATCGATTTCAGGCAAATGTATATAATCAACCCACCCAAACTCAACTCAGGAAGAGTCAATGAAAAACCTCCCCGCAATGTGACGAATATCGCGAGATTTTGGAAAATATCAGCAAATTTTGAAGTAAACAACTTGAAGATATATATATATATATATATATATATAGAGAGAGAGAGAGAGAGAGAGAGAGAGAGAGAGAGAGAATCTCAAGTCTGATCGGTTGGACATACAACCGGCTTAGATATAAGGGATTAATTACTGTTAATAAAATATACCGGAGAGAGTCATTTCACCTCACTGTGGAAAAGGGGTGGCAACCTGGGTGAGCCCCACTAGTGTTTTTGTGAAATTCATCCCAAAAATCAGGTGTGTCACCCCATGTTATTCTCAAGGCCCGAAAATTAGCCCCATCCATGATTCAGGCAGACCACATGTCTCAAGCTCACCTTCAAAATTGTTTTCTTTGGTGTGGCTCACTTGAATCATGAATGGATCTGATTTTTGGGCCCTAGGCCTACGTTTTCGTGTGGCATCTAATAGTTGGAATGGATAGTATATAACCATCATAGTGGACTCTATAAAAATCAAGGGTTAACATCTCTCTCCCAACTGTTTCCCTTGGTGTGGCCCACCTAAATCACTGGTAAGCCTGATTCTTTGCTTTGGGCTTAACATAGAATTACACATCAAATGGTCGGAGTGGATCTCATTTAAACATCAAGGTGGGCCCCATAAAAAATAAGGGTGGGTGTTCGGTAAAATTCCTAAGAAGTTCTCAAGTCCAACAGGCTGGACTATAGGTTAAAGTCCAACCAGCTAATAACTTCTAGCCTTTTATGTGTATATGGTCTAATCAGTTGGCCCCATGATGAGCATCAACTTTTGGAAAACTCCACAACAACCACTCATTAAGTGGACCACAATTGTGTTTCGCTATTTACCAATGTCTGAACATTGTTTTATATAGTGTGACCCACTTGATGCGTATATGGGATCGACCATTGCACTAGGCAATCCTCCTAATGGGGACAATTGGTTGGAAGGGTTGGATGTCACATGCACTTGACACTTTGGAAGTTATCATATGGGTAGATTATAGCTTGTAGTCCAACCACTTGGACTTAAGAACTCTTTTTCGGGAATATCACTATTCTCTAAGGACACATGTGAGAAACGGAGGCCCATCCCGGATTTTTGACAGGGCCCACCATGGTGTGTATCTGAGATCCACTCTGACCATTAGATGTGTAATCCAATGTTAGGCCCAAAGCCCAAAAAATAAAATAAAAAAGGCTAGCTTGTGGTTCAGGTGGGCCACAGCAAGGAAAACAATTGGGAGAGAGAAGTCCACCCTTGATTTTTAAAGAGCCCACCGTGATGATTATATAAAATCCACTCTAACCATCAAATGCCAGACTAAACTTAGGCCTGGGGCCCAAAAGTTAGGCTCGTCTATCATTCAAGTGGACCGCACTAAGGAAAGCAGTTTGGAGGGTGAGGTCTACCCTGTACATTATTCACATGAATCATGATTTGCCAATCCACTCTATCAAGCGTTAGACCTTTGGTTAGACCATAGGTTATCAAGTCTTTTCTTATAACCTCTATCCACGTCCTTTTGGGTGTTCCCCTTGCCCTTTTAGTGCCTTCAACTTGCACCAACTCACTCCTTCATACAAGCACGATTCTTGGTCTCCGTTGCACATGGCCAAACCATCTAAGCCTACTTTTCCTCATCTTATTACCTATCGCTACACTAATCCTATGAACTTCTTGTTCTTTAACTACCCAACATTTTTTTACCATCAAGCATGGCTGGTCTTATAGCTATTCCATAAAATTTCCCTTTTAGTTTGAATGGTACACGATGATCTCACAAAACTCTATAGGCACACATCTCCATTTCACCCAGCTTGAATTCTATGGGCAACATCCTTTCCAATCTCTCCGCTCACATGAATTATTGACCCAAGGTATTATAAGTGGTCATTTTTGGGAAACTTCTTGGTCAACAATCTTAACTAATTCCTCGCTTTCACACCTATATTATTAAAATTTCACTCCATGTACTCTATTTTAGTCCGACTAATTTTAAATACTTTATATTCTAAAGTCCCTCCATAAATCTAGCTTTATGTTTACACTCTCTCTCATCTTCTCAATGAAAACTATGTCATTTGCAAACAACATACAAAACAAGATCACTTCCTACAAATGTTTCAATAACCCATCCATAACCAATGCAAAAAACGTACATGCTTAATATCTACCCCTGATGCAAGCCCACATTAATTGGGAACTCACTGATCTCTCCATTGGTGGTTCTCACATTTGTTCTACTCATACATATCATTAACAATGCCAATCCTCTTAAGACTCATTTCTTTTCCAACACCCGTCGGATTAACTCTCTAAGGACTCCATCGTATAGTTTCTCTAAGTCAATAAAGACCATGTGAATATCCTTCCTCCTCTCCTTATATTTCCCCATCAATTGTCCAAGTAGAAAAATAGCTTCAGTGATAGACTTCCCAGCATTCGTCTCATGCCTTAGTCTTTGTTCAATCGCTCTCTCCCAAAGTTTCATAGTATAGCTCATAAGTTTAACTGCACAAAAGTTAGAGCAACTCTATATGTCTCCTTTGTTCACACGAAAGTTACTGCAACTCTGTGTCTCCTCTGCTCTTATAAATAGGTATCATGCTATTGTTCCTCCATTTGTCTGGCATTTTCTTCGATCTTACAATCTTGTTAAACAACTTTGTCAATCAAAGTAACCAAACCTCTATCGGTATACCATTTGGTCCAAGGGCCCTTCCTCTTTTCATCTTTCTCAAAGATTATTTCATTTCAAATGTTCTAATCCTACGAATGTATCTATGGTATTCAACATCATTTGAATTTATGGTTCCTTCCATTCCTATCCTCTTAGAGTGGTTGTCATTTAACATGTTCTAAAAATAGCTTATCCACCTTTCATTGATCCCATTGTCTTTTACTAGTACTGAGGCAAGACAATTAATCACTTGCTCTAAAAGCTCAAACTGATAGAGAATGGTGAATTAATCCATTTATCTCATAGCCCAGGCCCCAAACCCATGGGTTAGATCCTCGGCCAAACCTCCTCATGAGCCCCAAATCCATAGGTTCCGCCCCCTTGTGGGCCCCAAATCCATGGGTTCCACCTCACACGAGCCACCCGCCTCACACGGGCCCTAAATCCATGGGTTCTGCAGGCCACCCACCCTGAGTGTACCCCTGCATCCCACGAGCCACCACACTCGAGCCCGGAATGAAAATGCCCCCGCATTAAGTACCCTCTGGTTATCGCTCTTAATGCATCTAACATGATCTGGTCCTTACCATTACTCACTCCCATTTTTGCAAGTTTGAATACATCTTTCTCTAGTCCCCAGTCTAATGTAAAATTAACATAAGCCTTATGTTTAACCTCACTTACTACTTTTTAAGAAGTCTTTTTCAGATTTCTATATTATTCATAATTTTCACCATTTCTAATCCCTTGCCAAGCTTTAAAACATCAATATTTCCCGTGAATAGCTTTTTCTACACCATCATTCCACCGTCAAGTTTCCTTCTATGATTGGCATTTCCCTCTAGATACCCCTAAAACATCTTTTGTCACTTTCCTAATGCACTCAACCATCTCATTCCATGTAACATTTACTTCTTCCTCAAAATTCCACATTTCTTCTTCCAACAATTTTTTTCTAAACAACATTATTCTCTCCTTTAAATTCCACCACCTAGTTTTTGGACACTTATTAATTACACTCCCTTTCTACTATCTCTTAACATAGACATAAATAACCATTAACCTATGTAAGTATGTTGGGCGGTACGAATCTCCTAGTATAACCTTGCAATCCTCACATATCAATTGTTTTGTTTTCATAGGTAGAAAGAAATCTATTTGGCATGTGATGTATATGATCCACTTTTGAATGAAATTAAATGTTCCTCTCTCTTTTTAATGTATGTGTTTGCTAGAGCTAGATTGTATGCCATCGCAAAATCAAGGATAGCATTCCCCATCTCATTTCTTCTCCCAAAACCATATCCTCCATACATGCTCTTATATCCTCTACTTTATTTTCCTGCATGACCATTTAAGTCTCCTCCTGCAAATATCCTCTCTACTCGGATGTCCTTGCATTAGCCCATCCATATCCTCCCATAATCATCTTTTGATTCTATCTTCTAACCTTGTCTGTGGTACATATGGATTGAGAACATTGATTAACTCCACTCCTAACACGAGCTTTATTAATAAAATCACATCAATTACTTTCTTAATATCTACTACTTTATCCCTTACATCTTTGTCTATCACCATCCCGACCCCATTTCTATTATTATCCTTTCCTATATACAGAAGTTTATATCCATCAATTTCTTTAGTTTTGGCCCCTTTCCACTTGGTCTCTTGAATGCAAGCTATGTCAACTCCCATTCATTTCATTATATCTACTAACTTTATACTCTTACCTGTCATTGTTCCCATATTCCATGTGGCAAGACAAATCATGTTCTCCTAGAGTAGCTTCTTTACACACATATGTCCAGAATGGCACAAGAACCATTGCCTACTTCTCACAGAAACTGGGTATTGTTGTGACACTTCACCTCCGGAGGATGCCCTAGCCAACCCTTGCCCATTTCTCACTACACCCGGGCTCTGATGCAGCGCATTGCTTACAGGGAATGCCCTAGCATGAGCTTGGAATGTCGAATTGTTCGGATTGGTGATGGAAGTTATGGCATAAGTCTGACACCGGCTGCCACTCTGACAAAATCCTCCTCCTTTATCCGGGCTTGGGACCAACAATGAGAGCACCAAAATCCCACAAGCACAATATAATGGACTATTAAATAGGTTGATTTCAATCAAGCGCTATCTAATAGTCTAGTACACATGATGATTACAATCAAGGATTTTTAAAATTTATTTATCAATTTACAATAAATATTTTTATTTATCAAATTTACGTTGCTTTTGAAAAAAAAAAACCTCAAATTTTGAAAAATCTCCTGGGAATTTTCCAGGCCCAGAAATTGCCGGGAAAAAGTTTGCCACTATGCTTCCCCGAACGAACGATACATAACAATCTCACCGAGAGAGAGAGAGAGAGAGAGAGACCTGATACTCGTGGACGTTGAGACGACGGATCTGCTGCTGCTGCCATTTGCCAGAGATGGAGAGCGTACGGGAAACGAGATTTCTCAGCAAACCTCTCGCCATTCTCTCTCTCTCTCTCTCTCTCTCTCACTTCAAATGGGTATCTGAAAACCCTATTTCGGTTTTAAAGGTAGAAAGGAAGGAAGAAATCCGAATTTCTGCACCCTTTTTAGACTTTTTCAAACAACGGAGTTGGAATCGCCTTCTCAGCTCCCGCCCACAAAAGCTTTGACTCGGAATCGCCTTTTCCCCGCACCTTCCATGCTCTACTGAAAGGAGTAATAATTATCTCATACGTCGCTCGCATATTTTCAGTGTACACGTGTTTTCAATTTTGAAATTTTGGACCATCTTTTTAGTAATCTAAACCATTGGCATATTTCTAAGTATATAGATGTACCTATATCTTAAATCTTTACTTTGTAAGGAAGATCATAATACTTGAATTTTATCCTATGAATAGACGGCTGAGAAGAGATACCCAATTGCTTCCCACATTAAACTGAAAAAGCTGGTCGCTGGCTATTTATAATCAGAGAGAAATACGAGCAGTTCTCCATCCAAGGTGGGCCTCAATAGAACAGCGGTCTAAACTGCGGACGCGGTTTGGCCAGCGACGCTGCCACCAGCCAGTGGCTAGTGGTCGTTGCTATGTGGACCACAATGATGTATGTGTTTTATCCACGCCGTCCATACATTTTGAAAGATAATTTCAGGCTTAATCCCAAAAATGAGGTAGATCTAAATCTAAATCTCAGGTGGACCACACCATGGAAAAACAGTAGTGATTGAATCTCCACCATTAAAAACCTCCTAGGGCCACTGTAATGGATGTTTGACATCTAAGCTATTGATTAGGTCATACGGTCTTGGATGAAGGCACATATATATATATATATATATATATATATATATATATATATATATATATATATATATATATATACACACACACACATACAGAGAGAGAGGGGGGAACCTCACGAGTCCGTCCCATGAGGTCGAGCTGTGTAGGCCCCACCGTGATGTGTTTCGAACATCTACCCCATCAGTCAGATGCACCATTCCATCGTGGCCCTAAGTCTCAAAAATAAAGTTAATCCGTGACTTTTTTGGGCCACACCACATACAGAAGTGGAGAGGGACCGTGCGCCATTAAAACATTCATAATCATTTTTTGGGCCCACCGAGATGTTTTTTGCAAATCCAGCCCATCCATTATGTGTGTCCCACTTAGATGAGGGTTCAGACCAAGTTTCAGGGGCATAAAAATTACATGTGGGCCCCACCAAGTGATTTTATATGTTTTAACGGTCTCATCACATGATTTTAGATGGTATGGCCCACCTGAGTTCCGTATATGGTTTATTTTTGGGATATCCCATAATTTAAAGGGGATCCATCAAATGCACGGTGTTGATGGTCGACAGGAATCACGGTGGGGCCCACACAGATCGACCTCACGGGAGCTTATAGTGAGGTCGAGCGCATAGTACCTTTTCCCATATGCCTTTGTCTCCCAAAAAATTTTTAATGGTTAGCGTTCAATCAACACTGTGCGGTCCACTTGAGATTTGGATCAACCTCATTTTTCGGTATGAAATAATGGGTGGATGGAATGGATGAAACACATACATCATGGTGGGGCCCACAGAGCACCGACCACTAGACATTGGCTAGTTGCAGGGTCAGTAGCCAATCCGTTTCCCTATAAACTGCTACTGTAAAAATTCAAGACGCGTGTATAATTGTGTACCAGATCATCCCTCAAACTAAAAGGTACTAAAAAGTAGGAAAATAGAAAATGGTTTTGACTTATCCTCCTCGCATGCAGCACTGTTGTACATATATCTCAGATCGTCCAAACTGTGGGCCCAATGTGGAAACGGATTGGCTACTCCCCTTCCACCCGCCATGATCGGTTCTATGTGGGACCCACCATGATGTATGTGTTTCATCCATGTCATTCATCTATTTTTCTAGATCATTTTAGGGTATGAGATCAAAAATGAGGTAATCTCAAGTGGACCACATTACAGGAAACAGTGTTGAATGCCCGTTGGCCATTAAAAACTTTTGGGGGGCCATAAAAGTTTTGGATCAAGCTGATATTTGTTTATTACCTTCATCTAGGTCTGTATGACCTAATCAACAGATTGGATGTCAAATAAACAGTACAGTGGGCCTTAGGAGGATTTTAATGGTGGATATCCAATCACTATTGTTTTCCTGTAGTGTGGTCCACCTGAGATTTATATCCCTCTCATTTTTGGCATCCAGCCCTAAAATGATATGTAAAAATGGATGAACGGCATGGATGAAACACATACATCATGGTGGGGCCCACAGAACACGACCATCAGCCACCGGGCTAGTGGCAGGGGGAGTAGCCAATCCGTTTCCTATCTCACCGGGCTAGTGGCAGGGGGAGTAGCCAATCCGTTTCCTATCTCTAGGATCATGCTAATCAAGTAACCCTAACCATCCCATTAACGGCTAATCTAAGCAGTGAGCGGTACAAAAATCGAAAGTAAAAATTGGACGGTCTATATTACTTCTCAACGAAACAGGTCAGTAATCCTCTATGCATGGTTGGTCCAGATACATGGACGGCTTTGGATTGTCGAAAATCTACCTGTACGGAAGCACTCGGGTCTTCAGTCTGTACAAGCGACAAGGACGAAGTAACCATCATCTTAAAACACTGGTATACTGGGACCCACCGCTGATGGACCATTCACTGAGGAGAGGATGTGGATTGGATAGCGAAACCCACACGGTGGTAAAAATGACTTGGTAAGATTCGATTAGCCTGACCGTAGGGCCCCACAACGATGTGTGAATTGTATATCCACACCGTTGATTTATTTTTTCAATTTATTTCAGTTCATGGTCCCAAAAATAAAGTGGATACAAATTTCAGGGGGACCACACCTCAAGAAACAGTGGTTATTGACAGCTAAAAGCATTTTATCGGCCACAAAGTTTTAGATGAAGTTAGATTTATTTTTTACCTTTATCCATATCTGTGGGGTCTTATCAGCATGTCAGAACTTCAATAAACATTACCGTAGACGGTAAGAAGTTTTTAATGGTGGGCACTCAATGACCACTATTTCCTGTGGTGTTGTCCACCTGAAATTTGTATCTTATTTATTTTTTTGACCCTACCGTAAAATAAGCTGGAAAAATAGATGGACGGCGTGGATATATAATGAATACATGGAGATGGGCCCTACGGTCTGGGTCTCACCACACATCGGTGCTTCTGTCTGACACAGCGCACAGCCCCACTCAAATCTCCGCGGGAGGTGGGGAGTGGTTTTCACCATCCAATCCCATCCAATGGAACGGATTAGTTGTTCTATATCCACGCCATCCGTATGTTTTTCCATATTATTTTATGGCATGACCCAAAATTGAAGTAGATTCGATTATTAAGTGGACCATATTGTATCATGATAGATTACCAAAGCTTTCGATCAGGCTGATATATATATATATATTTCCTTCATCCAGATTTTTTAATACCAAATAAACATTTAAGTGGGCCTTATGAAGTTTTTTTTTAAGGTAATGCGTTTAATCACCACTTTTTCCTATGATATGGTCCACCTAAGAGTTGGACCTTCTTCATTTTAGGGCTCATACCTAAAATGATCACTGAGCATATATAGAAGGTATATATTAAGGTAGCCCCATGATGGATGGATTGTGTCCTACCACCTCCCATCTCTAGCCACGAACGGGCAATTTTGTTGGTGGGCCCACCATAATGTATATGTTTATCTACACCATTCATCCCTTTTGTCAGATCATTTTAAGTTATGAACATAAAAATGAGGAAGATCCAATGTTAAAGTAGACCACACCAAAGATGATTGTTGCATTTAATGCTTGGTGCATTTTATGCAAGCAAGCTTATTATTTGGTGTGATCCACTTTAGTGTCGGATGACTCATTTTGTACAATTACCTTAAAATGATGTGAGAAAAGGGATGGACAGTGTGGATATAGGTATACATCACCATGGGCCTGCCCACACAACTGCCCAATCATGGCTAGAGACGGGAGGGGGTACAATGCAATCCCACATAAGGCCGCATTATCTCAGGTAAGACTTGGGTGCACTTAAACCACTGCCTCACCCAAAGGGAGAAGATATATGGCAATATGTGTTGGGTGTTGTGGGCCCAAGGTGGTGTATATGTTTATATATCCACATGGTCTAATCATTTTGCACCAAGATTAGTAGCTCCACAATAAAGAAAACAGTAGTGATTGAACTTCCACTATTAAAAACATCATGAAACACAAAAGTTTTAGACCAGGCTAATATTTGTGTTTTTTTCCCCTTCCGCGAGTTCGAAGTGACCTTATCAATACATTAGATGACAAATAAACATGACAATGGGCCCAAGAAAGGTTTCGACAATGGGTGTCATTGTCCTCACTGTTTCCTATCGTATGGTCTGCTAGGGTTTTTGATTTATTTCATTTTTTTGGTTCATGCCCTAAAATAAGCTAGAAAAATAGATAAATGGCATGGATATAAGACACATACATCATGTTGGGCCCCACAACCTTAACACGTGGCGTTGGCAGCAACACCTAATCCACACCTGTGGTGTGGATTTCGACGGCTTAATTTGCGTTTAAAAGGAGATGATATGGCAAGGAGGTGGATTAGCTTGGCACATCATTAATAGTGCAAGACTCCACCGATCATATCTCACCATGTGTAACGTCCTAAATTTTTATTGTTTTGAATTTTTAAAAACCCTTGAAAATTTTCATTATAATTAACTTACGTTGTTATATACTAACTATTAACACTCGATGTTAGCCTATACATGGGTGGTACCAATAAAAAACCGCACAAATCCAATTAATCAATTGTAGGAAGCCAACGAATTAGGCCGATCACTTAAACATTAAGTTTAGCTACATGATTTATTCACATGGGGCTCAAATCCAGCCGACCTAGCACTAACTAATTGAGATAACTGTAACTTAATAAAGATCTACCCAAAGCTGAGACAACTAGAAGTCGGATTTTAATTAACAAATTAAACTGACCCAATATCATTTTAACCTAAAAACCAACGATTTAGAGTGATTATGTTTAAATCATTATTTTCGCTAATTGCAAATAAGTCATACTATGAACTTAGTTAATCCAAACCCTAATAATTGTGTACAAGAAATCTCGACACCTAATTCATTCCAGAAATACCCCGATTATCCAAACAAGCTTCAAACCGCTCGTTAGTGGGCCACTAAACCCGCATGCAATAGAAATACGTTTGCCTTAGTGAGCTTGACGTCAATCGGGGGACATCGAGCCTAGATCGTATCTCAAATTGTTCAACTTAGACTTGCAAGGTAAGTGCTTGTGTTGTGTGAATACCTTATATGAAAATCTGGAACTTCAATGAAACTATTCTACTTGTTCTCTCACAAAGTTGTAACTTTCAGACTGTCAATTCATGACCAAAGTCGGGGTGCCGACTAAAGACATTTCCCCACACATATTCGTATAGACATGGCCCTGATTGATCATCGGTGACTGTCAATCTAAGTTAGGGCCTTCCTAGTTAATCGGCATGTCCGATCTTCAGATGGTTGTGTCCAAATATAGATCTCCTATTGGGACACTTATCCCATGACTTAGATTGACTCGCACACCTTCCAATGGGTCCCATTTGTTGGAAACAACCCCCTCCATTGTTAATATAGTGAATAAAGGGTCATCGAGGTCATCTGTGCAACATCTGTCACTATAAATACCATTTTATTTCATAGCCCCTCTCCCCATACGAATTTAGCCTATAAAGAAAGAAAGAGAGAGAGAGAGAGAGAGAGAGAGAGAGAGAGAAGAAAGACAGAAAAAGGAGGGTGATCTTAGAGTGTTCTTGATGAGTTCCCTTCAATCAAACCTTAGCCTCGACCGTTCTCCTCCGCCGAATCTATCTCACTCGCGATCAAAAGGTAAAAAATGAATCCTACTTTCTAACGTAGATTTTTCTAAATTAAATTACATGAATCTTACCTAATTGTTTCTAAATTGGTATAGGAATTATTTTTTCCAAATTCCTAATCTTAGGCGCGCTTTGAGTCAAGCGAATTATTGCAAAGGTGCGAACCATTATGCCTAGGTTTCTATTTATCAACCATTGAGGGTCTCAGTTAATGATGTCTTGTACTGAATAGTTTGTAAATAGCTAGCATGTTCATATTTTATTTTGTATTGTAGTATGTGTCATTAGTTGTTTATGGAAGCCTACATGTTTAATAAAATTCCTAAGTGATTAAAAGTGTTATTCTAATGATGCTCACATGTTTAATTGAATGCTCGATCGAACGTGTTGATTTGTTGATGTTCACATGTTTGGCTAAATGCTCTAGTGAATGTATTACTCTATTGAGGCTCACATGTTTAATGCAATGCCTAAGTGTTTGCGTTGTTGAATCTATAATTCTTATGAAACCTCACAATGATCGCATGATGAGTTCCTAGGTCCATAATGATATTAGAATTGTCGATGATGTTGGGTCAGTCAACTAACCGCTCAAACTAAGGGGAGGCCGGAGTTAGGTTGGCCACCCTAAACTTGTTTAGTCGACCCGAGTCGAACACGAACGACTAACAGTATTTGGACTACACGGGATGCTACACCCAATGACAGTGGAACCGGAGTGCCCCAAGTCGATCGAACCAACCTAAAAGTCGACTGACCGCTTATATTTGCAATATGTGACAACACCGAATAGAATCTAGGATACCTTGTTCCCATTGAACGAGTCTACTTACAACCATTAGTGGTATGATCCACAAGACTCATGGGCTGGGCATGGTAATATGCGACATCGTGTCCGAGCTGTCGGCTTATGTTGGGATGACGAGCCTCCCCTAGTGATTAATGAGCAACTAAGAAGACTATGAACCTAGTACATCAAACTATAATGATGTCATGACTGCTCCACATTTGTGTTTGAGTGATGACTCTTATATTATTTGTGGGCACCCTCCACCCATCAATGGGCCGCCTAACCTTGTGCGTTCAGGTTGTGTCATCCGGATCCTTAGTGATTGGTTGGGCCAGTGTTAACCTTATATTGATTGGGGAGTTGTTGTCTGGGTGGTAAACCCGAAAACGGATAAAGAAACACAAGTAAGAAGCCACTTCGGCTGCCCCGAGCCTAGTGATTCAGTTGAGACCATAATAAAATGAGGGCACCCTAGCTTACTCAATATGTTGTATGAATGAAACCTAATAACCACTCAATTAACATACACATTCACCGCATTGCATTAGGTAGGACTTGCTATTTGGCATTGGGCCGCCTGTGAGAAAGTGTTAACATATACGAAATAGGCGTTGAAGTCGCTTGTGATGGAGTATTGTTTGGAAAGAGAATGCATCATATCATATTTTCATATGTGCATTTAATAAGAGTATTTAGGAATTGTTTGATTTCTTGTTTCATCATTACTTGCGTTGATTAGGTTGATAACATGTGTAACTTAGAACTAATGTAACCACTGAGTTAGCTACTCACTCCCACCTGAGACTGTGTTTTAAAACACCAACCAAGAGATATTATTGATTCAGTTACTATCGAGATCTTAGACGGGTAATCTTAAAGTGGCTTGCACCACTGACGTTATGTTTTAGAGGATTAGACCAAACCGAAAACTTTACACTTTAATCATTTTGAGTATGTATATTGTGGCTTATATAATTCTCATTTAGGCGGACACTACTTTTCAATTGTACTTTGACTGTCTACCCTATATTTATTAATTTTTGTTATCTCTATCCCGCTTTCGTTAAGCTAAATTACGCAGCTTTGATTATTCATGTATGGACTTAAAGTGAATTAAAATGAGAACACATGTGCATTTTATTAAGTTAACATCTGGGAACTCGAGACCAGAGTCTATGTACTCGGGTGCCAATTTTTGGGGTGTTACACCATATCACCAAACTGTAGTTGAGAGTGGTGTGGGCTTGACTACCTAATCCATGTCCACACGATAAGCATGCAGATTGCCTGGTGACTAGGATATCCATTGGTAGCACGACTCTGTGGGCCCACCATGATGTTTGTGTTTTATCCACACCATCCATCCATTTTGTTAATTCATTTTAAGGCATGAGCTAAAAAGGAGGTAAATCCAAAGCTCAACCACACCACGGGAAAAACAATAGGGATTGAAGTGGCCTTCATTGAAAACTTCTTAAGGGGCACAAAAGTGTTGGAACAAGCTAATTTTTTACATTTTTTACCTTCATTCATGTCTGTGTGACCTCATGAACGGGTTAAAAGGCAAATAACCTAGGAAGTTTTCAATGGTATGCATTTAATTCCTACTGTTTTATGTGGTGTGGTCCACTTAGGCTTTGGATTTGCTTTCACTTTAGGCGAAGTGGATAAAACACAAGCATCATGTATGGTTAAGGCAATCCATGTCTAGTAGGATAGCAAGAAAAATCAGAGTATGGTAGAAATAGAACTTGTAATTACATGTAAACTTGCCACTATGAACATCTATGGATGTGGTGATATTTGATTAGGCTACATGTTATTGTCATAGATGTGTCCTAATTGAGTACAAAGACTTAAGAACTTTGAAACATGATTTATGCATGCCCATCTTTGCCACTCCCCCCCTCACTGGATTCCGCAGTGTTGGCGTCTTTAAAAGAACTCCCTGATTTCTCCTTCTTAGACTTATGATTATGGCAATCCTTCTTCATGTGTCCTATTATGCCACAATTTCAGCACTTTGACTTGTCTTTTTTCCTTTCCCTTAGATTTGGATATCAATTATGAAGATCTACTATTTCTCTCAAAATTTCTCCACCTCATAAACAATACATTTGTAGACGCACTCACGTTACTGACTTTCTTTCTCATAGCCTTCGACTGAAGGACTGATATAATGGTCGTCCGACTAGTGCACAAAGAGTCTTTGAACGACTCATATGATTCTGGAAAGAGAATTCAACATAATACATGGTTGATTCCCATCATTCATCACCTCATTCACATTCAACAATTTGCAAACAAGCCGATTAAAGTTACTAATGTGGGTATCAACGTCAGCCCCCTTAACCATCTTTAGATTGAACAACTATACCTTTAGATACAAATGATTCTCAAGAGATTTCTTTATATAAATGTTCTCTACATTTGCACATGTATTAGTTGCAGTTTTCTCTCTTATAACATTGTAGAGGACCTCATCCATTCGACAAAATTGAATTGAGATTTTAGCCTTTTGATTTAGCTTATTCCACTGTTATTCTTTCATAGTTTTAACTTACTTTCCAAGGAGTGCATCTTTTAATCCCTGCTGAACTAGAAGGCCCTTCATCTTTACCTTCATCCCTTCTATACATCGAATTTCATGTTAGATGCCATAGATACTTTGTCTTTAGATTCAATCTATTCCCCAACATTTACTCTAATACCACTTGTTGGGACTCGTGGAAGCATAAAAAGAGAAATCAAACAAGATAATGCACCAAAGAATCCTTGAATTTACAACAAATCCAACAAAAGAACAATTTGAATTTACATGGAAAAACCCTTGAGGGAAAAAACCATGGCACAAAACGATAATGCACTATAAAAAAATGAGTTAAAAGATATGAAACATTACCGATCAAAGCCTCAAGAGGAAAAGCCTTAGCCTTTGCCCTTCAAAACCTCTCAAACTCTTAAGCACGCCTTTAAGAACCCTAATCATTACGACAATCCTAATTACACTACACACACGTGCACACACTACTGCAACCACAATATGAAATAAATCGCGCACTTATGCAATTTTGTACGTGCTTTCAATGGGACCTTCGATGGCATCGACAACCATCAAGAACCAGCTTATGATATCGAAGAACCTTCGATTCCATCGAGTAACAACCTCCAAAACTGTTAAGCAATCAACACTATTTCAAACAGATTTAAGACATTAGACAACAACAACTATCTTTGAAATTGTTTTCTTGAATGCTTTTAATCCATGGCCAAGAATGACCCTTGGGTGTAATGTTTAAACCATGTTCCATCTACTATAATTCTTAGAAGATGGACATTTCAGATTGTTTGATTTTTTTCCACATGTGGGCCAATAATAGAAGCATGCTAATAGGTAAGGTTGTCAATAGGCCAAGCCCAAGCTAGGCAGAGGTCAATCCAAGCACAGTCCGCAAGCAAAAACCTAGGCCCAACCCAAGTTGCACCATCGACAGGGTGCATGGCCCAAGTCTGAGCCTAACATTCCACTTGTGTAAGGTCTAGCTAGGCTCTTCATTAGGCATATGGCCCACCATGCACGATATATAACAAAAATGTTGTTGAAACCTTGAACATGCTATACCAGCCTGGCCTAAAAATGCTCTTAGAAAGAGCTCAATCTAATGCAGGGGCATTTTCACATTGGGGCTCAAGTAGGGTTGTTGGTGGGATGCAGGGGCACACTCGATGTGGGCAGCACGAGTGAGGCGGTACCCATGTGATTTGGGGCCCACAAGGGAGGTTTGATCGAGGTCCTAACCCATGAGATGTAGGGCCTGGGATATAAGATAAATGAATTGATTCGCCATGCTCTAACGGTTCAAGCTTTTAAAGTAAGTGGTTAATTGTCCTGCATCGAATTGGTATTAGAGCGGAATGTCTCGTGTTTGAAACTCCTCACTGGGGGTGATTAATGCAGGGGCAATTTCACACCGGGCTCGAGCGGGGTTGCCTGTGCGATGCAGGGGCACACTCAGAGTGGGCGGCCCGTGGGGCTATGAGATAAATGGATTGATTTTCCATGCTCTAACGATTTATTTACTAGCAATTATGAGAGCGGCTAGGGTTTTTTTTCTACTGCATGTTTTTGGAATACCCCATTAGGTTTTTGAAAAATTACTATATATAGTAATCAAATCCAAGGGCTTACATGGCGGACACTTGCCGTTGATGTGTCAGCCAATGTATATAATTAGTTTTGCAAATGACTACAACACCCTTGCAAAGATATGTAATTGTCAAGAGACTCGGTCAAAAAAGAGAAAAAATTGACAAAAAACATAAATTATCACATAGACAAGCTCGAGCCCATTTCGGCATACACATGCGTGTGTGGTTCATGGCATAGCATAGTCAAGAACTTAACAAAAGCTATTCACATGCTTCTATACATAAAGGAGAAAAAAAAATCATATTTTCTCTCCAATGTGGGACAATTCCCATAAGCAAAATTTTCAAAAAGTTCAAAGCACTTTTCCTTCTCCTCTCTTTTGTTTTTTAAAAGCATTCAACCAAACAAAATTCCCTCACTATTTTTAAAACAAAGGATATATGAGTATCCAATCTAACACGCGTAAGTAAAGATGTCATGTAAACTTAAACCTTAGCTTAGTGGGAAGTAATCACTTTTTATAGACTTAGTGGACATGGTCTTTCAAAACTAAGCTATTGAACGGTACGATCAATACTTCACACATCCATAAGATCACCACTTTTTTGGTGTATATGAACATAATACACTTTGAATCTATGTACTAATCCCAATTTTTTGAGCACTCTAGAGAATTAGCCAAATTCTCATAGAAGATTAGGGGTGCACATGGAACCGGTAGAACCAGTAAACAGGACCGGAACCGAGCAAACCACACAATTTGGTCCGATTTTGAAGCGCACCGGTTCCAGTTCCGAAAATCAAAGTACCGGTTAGTTCGGTTCGGTTCTTGGTTTGGGGTTATGTGGAACCGAACCGGACCATGAACTGGATCGTAGAACCAAACTTGTAACCAAACCTGAAATCGGACCGTGATTATCATGCTTAATTAGACTTGTCTTAAAGCTATTTTATGAGTTTACAATGTATTTTTGTTGTCTATTTAGCTCATGATTTATGGTTTACAATGCGCCCTTTGATTGTTTCCATAAATGTCTTTTTACACACCTTACACAATATCTATACCATTCATCAAATGGATCACGACGCGAATGGATATGGGTTGGATTTAAAAAAAACATGCAATTGGGCTAGATTATAAAAAGCCCAGAACCGTAGAATTGAACCGATTTTTACGGTCCGGTTCCGATTCGATTCTAAGGTGCAAATGGTCCAGTTCCGATTTTTTTGGAACCGTTAGGAATGGTTCGGTTCCGATTTCACCCCAGAACCGGACCGAACCAAACCAAATTGTGTGCACCCCTATAAAAGACGGTCAAGCTTTCATACTCATATAAGTGAGTCTATTAAGAATGCACTCATGATCGTGTGTCGATCATGTTCCATACGTAAGGACTATAGAACTCATTAAGAGTTCAAACCTCATCCTCCTATCTGTCACAAGATGTATTAGTTTTACATCATAATAAGACAAGAAACCCAATTTCCTAAATCAAGTACCTCATAAAACTGTTCCGTAAGTCATTTGTCTCATTGAACCTCTTTTCTGGGATCTCCGGTCATTCAAGTTGGGTTACCATTATCGGCAGTTCACTCAATTTGCTTAAATCTCATTCCATTTGAAGTACTATAGATTTATTTTCCTTGTAAGGTTCTTAGTTAAAGGATTTTCCATATTTTATACTGTCGTTGTTTTTTTTTTTTTTCCTAAAAGTTTGGGCAGTGTTCTGTAATATTTTGAAATTTTATGTCAAAACCCCTATGACTTCGTAAAAATTCTATTTTAGCCTTAGAATCCCGAAATTTTATGCAGTTTATGATGATTTACATGAATTTTTAGGGATTTATTTACTTTGATAAGTTAAGGGTTGAATTACATTTGATAGATAAATCAAGGCTAACTATTGATCACCACTTGATCAATTTTAAGGGACAACTGATGATCATTTTGATCCAACCATCCATACCTTAATTTATTACAATTCTTAATGATTACATTGATTAGTCGATGTAACCCATTAGACGGTTAAATTGATCATTAAATCTGAACGTCACCGTCATCTGATGTCCGGATTTTGATAGTCAATCCAGATCGAGTTAGATCTCAACAATCCAATGGTTCCACACAATAAATTAACAAATGATTCATTGTCTGCCATTTCCTCAAATCGATGCGGCCCATCTAATGGTACGATTGATTTGGAATTTAAAATTTTAATTTATTTTGTTCTTAAGAATCCAATGAACGGTGATGATTTAATCACATATTTCAAATTAGTTCATATAATTCACTATGCCAAGTTGTAGCTTACAAGAGAATTACTCTTCTGATATTAATTCAGTTTTCTTAAGTTAAGGAAAAACCTTAGTAAATTTATGATTGGTACAGTTCATTGAGATGTCAAATATGTCTGATTCTTAAAATTATTACATGATTGAGTCTTATAAAATCCGTGAACTGTACAGATTATATCGACTGTTGTCCATCATGAAAAAAGTCTAACCCTTTTCACATCTGCCATAAAGTCATGCACATCAATGTACCTTTCCACATGGATGAGTTAGGTGTACACAATGGATGCTTGATTGATCCAATCCGTCCAATGTGTATATCAATGTCAAATTAAATTTGTAATGACCCAGAAAATTTTGTGCCAAGACCCGAGTACCACCTCTATTTCTTTCCTTAGTAGCTATTTGGGGTAATTAGCGCTTATCTCGATTGCTTGTGAAATTTGCATCAATCACTTTAAATTCGATCTGCATGACTCTAAACTTGTAGATTAGTCAGCGCTATGTTACTCTGAAATCTGGGATTCATCGCTAAATCCAGTTGCTCTTAGAAATTTTTGGAAGTTCTGGATCGGACCTGGACCGCGCGTCGAAAGCACGATAGTGATGATCTTAGGTTGTTGCGGTCACCATGTTGGACTTGGTCATCACCTCAAAAATCAAGTTCAGGTGATATTCTGGGTCGATTTGATTGAGTTTGGAGTGAAGAGTGTGAGAACGGTTAGAAAGTAAATGTGATTTTATGAAATCTGAGTCGTGTCGCTTGCGCGATGATTTTAAGCAATCTGACCGTTGGATTCTGACCCAATTTCACCCTCTGATCAGGGAAGGTGGCCCAGACATGTCCCTGTGCTTGTGGACCTAATCGAGATTCAGTGACCGTTGAATTGAGTGTGGTCCGCCACGGCTGATCTGTAAAGTCGATCGGTACGAAAACTCAGCCTGACCTAGATCCATGGTCAGTGAGCTTAAGTTCGACCTTTCGTGGTAATAGGTCCACCGGAAGTGCTTCATTGGATCGTGAGAGGCCGGTTTTGGTTATACCCTAAGTATACCTTGGCCCTGGGGTTACTTTCATCAATGTTTGGCCTATATATAGACCTTAAAACCCTAGCTCTCTTTTCCATACGAATTTTCTAACCCTAGCTAAGTGAAAGAGAGGAAAAGAGAGAGAAAGTGAGAGAGAAGTTGGTGAATCATCTTAGATTCTTTCCTGTTCTCATTCATCCTTTAACCTTCACTTTGAATCGTTATTCCAGCGATTCTGAGTTCATCTTTGGGTAAATTAACCTAACCCTGATCTGTGTTAGAGCTTAGAATAGTCTTGGTGTTGTTGTATCTCATTTCTATTCTTGTCTTAGGTTGTTCTGTCGCCGTTGACGAAGACATATCGTCTGAAATCAGTTCAGTGTTCTTTTCTGGATTAAGGTGCGGACTTTAATCGTATAGGTTATGGTTTTCAAGGCTTTTAATGCCAGTTAATGGTTTATTTTTGTTATGGATGAGATTTCACATGCCAAATGTTATGTTTACTTTGCGTTCCTGTTATGCATGTGATTATTGAGATTTGTGTATTCTATGTGTATGTATAAAGTACCGTATGCGTATAAAATATGAACATGTGATTGCCATGATTATTTGTCATGTACTTATGCTAGATGTATGTGCGACAACTCCTTGGTAAAAGGAATTGTCCAAATGCGTATTTTCAACATACGTCATGTATGTTGAACTATGTATTTTAAGCGTTTGTAGAAATGCCTGAATGATCTAAAGTGTAGTATATTATACTATTTGTGGGCGTTGAGAAGCGATTCTCAATTCTCCCACTAGTGTGTATGATTTCCTCCATGTAAGTTACATTCCTTGTTATTTAATTTCAAGTCTTACTTATGCTTAAATCCATGTTAAGTTAATATTCTTCAGATACTTACATACCATATGATTTGAGTTGTTGTTCCATTACTATTCTAAATTGTTGATATCAATACCTGTTATAGTGGAATGTGTTTGGGACTATGAATAGTCCAGGAAATCGGTAATCGGCCTTAAGTTGGTGGCTGAGGTTGCTTTCGGCACGTAGGATGTAATTAGACGAACCAGAGTCATATTAGAGTTGTCGGCAGTGGTTTGGCCACGCGGAGTGTTTGCGCACTCTATGTCGTTCAACCCAACGTGCACTCGTGCTAGTCGAGTTCGTCAAGTAACCCAATTGTCCGATGTATGTTCACCATGTATGGACGCTATTGTTTGAATCTAGGATACCGAACTTACCAGTGAAATCCTATTAACCTTGGTACCTTGATCCGCTAAGACTCATGAGCCGGACATGGTGGTATGGGACACCGTGGTCGAGCTGTCGGCCTACGCTAGGGTGACGAGCTTCCCCGTAGTGACCAGTGAGCAACCAAACTCGTGAGCCGATTATGGTGGTATGGGACACTATATTCGTGCTGTCGGCCTACATTGATTGGTGATGAGCCCTTTGTAGTGACCTCGAGTATGCCTGGATACCGCATTGAGGTGACGAGACTTAGTGTAATAACGAAGGTGTGATAAGCGTGCATTGATTGGTGACGAGCCCTTTGCAACGACCTCAAACCATATGATCGTATGAGATTGTCTAGGACTGACGACCCTAGAATGGATCACTGTTTGGATGGTGATATGAGGAAGGTACCTTAGCTTCCCAATCCTGCTGTATGAAAAGGACTAATAACAACTCGGTAATCATGTTGATGCACTGCATTTGCATGTGCTTTGTAGACGTGGCGCATTTTGAGGTGGTGTCATGCGTAAAGTAAGATGAAGACGCTGAGGGTGTACGCGTGAGGGCACGCATCATTCTGCATACATCCCTGCATTAACAAGAGTACTTAGGACATGTTTGATTATTCTGCTTTATCATTACTGCTTGATTGAATTGATAACATGTTAACCTGTGCTTTATTGTTCCACTGAGTTGATCACTCACTCCCATGTTCTGGGGCGGTGTTTTAAAACACTCTGTCTTAGGTTCCGATGTTGCAGATGTTGATGTGACTTCAGGCCGAGCGGGAGATGGATGATGATAAGGCTTTCTCTTTTATGCGGTTTTAGACGGGTTCTAGTGAGCCTTGTTCGGATGGGACTTTGGGATTTCTTTTGGGAATTAAATGATGTAATTTGATACTTATAATTTTGATAGTAACACTTGAATTACGACCTGGTATGTGTATGTATTTCAGGGATTCGCACATGTACACATTTATTTCTATAAGTCTTCCGCTTGCTTTCTTTACTTATCCCTGAATTATATTTACTATTTGGCTTAATCTATTCCATGTTTTATGCACTAATACAGACAACATACATCCATCATTAAATATGTTGCATAAGTGATGTTTTGGAACTCGGGAGCTGAGTTATGCTCGACTCCCGAATTTCAGGGCGTTACAAAATTACTGCAGAAAGAAAACAAAGAAAAATAATTATATTAACTTGAATAGATGAATTCTAAAAATCTCTCTCTCCCTTTCTCTCTCATTTTTTTCTACGAATTTCTTTCTTTGATTCTTTGAATCTTAGTAGGACTCTCGCTTTCACACTCTCCCTCTTTAAGAGAGATGGTTTGTTGAGAGACTAGGGGATACGAAGGAGAGTTTGGATAGGGAGATATAAGAGGAGACATAAGATGAGAATGGTGGATCTCTCTCTCACTCAAAATTCAATTTAAAAATTTTAAATTTTATTTTATTTAAAAAAATATGAGCGTTACAATGTCCATCACCCATCATGTGGAGCCCACCTTTGATGTGGACCGTTCATCATGTAGGCCCCACCTTTGAAGTGGGTCATCCATCATACCAGTCCACTTTGGATGTTGGCTATTTATCATTATGGGTTAACCTTTGATGTGGACCATCCATGTGTGGGCCCATATTAGTATGAGGTCATCCATCATGTGGGGCTCACCTTTTATGTGGACCGTCCACCATGTGAGCTCCACCTTTAATGTGAACAGTCCACCATGTGAGGCTTCCTTTGATATGGACAGTGAGAGAGCCTCCCTTTCCATAACTATAAGAAAGAAGTAAAAAAGGTCAAAACTTAAAAATCTACAAATAATTACTTATTAAGATAAGTTGCTTTTGGCACATAAGTTACATTTAACATGATAGTTATCAAACTAACTTAAGTGAAAAAAATAACGTAGTTATTTAATGTAAGGAAAAAAGTAACTTATTTGGTAGTATCTTATAAGTTGTGCTTAAGATAAGTTACTTTTTTTTTTTTGGTTTTTTTTATACACGCACCTGATACACACTCACACCCCAGTGGGATTTCACCACCTTAAGATAAGTTACCTATGCCACAAGTAACTTATCTTAGTTTCTACTTATTAAGTAGAGAAGAAAGTTTGGTAAACAGCTAATCAGCTTCTCCTCTTGACTCTCCCACGCCTCTCTTCAATAACTAATGAAAAGTAGAGAGCTAAAAAAATTAACTGAAGTGATTAGGTTCTTTTAATTTAAAAAGTTACTTATAACTAATCATAAACCAAACTTACTTATCTGAACAGAATTGGTGATTTGTGGTGATTTAGGTAACATTGATAACCTACACCCTGATCGATAGCTCAACTGGTAGACTGGTGATTTACGGTGATTTAGGTAACATTGATAACCTACACCCTGATCCATAGCTCAACTGGTAGACTCAGTGGAGATGCCTCGTTTCAACACTTGAGGTCTTGGTACCGATTCACAGTGGGGGTGGCTAACAGTGCAGAGTGTGTACTGACAGTGGGAGTGTACTAACAAGTAAAAAGAAAAAAGAAAAAAAGTAGCCTGATAGAAAGATTTTTTTTTTTTTTTTACACGCACACACACCCCCACACACTCACGCTAGTGGAACCCTTGACCGGGTGTTGAAACTCCTGAGAGTCTACCACCCAAGCAAGAGTAAGGACCCCTGCCAGCCAATCTCCCTTCTGCCCAGCACGTTTGCTGGACCGTTCATATATCCCACACCACGTATGTGTTGCGTTTCACAAAAAATCAGCTGATTACTGGTTGTCATCGAGATCCATCCATGTTGATATCTGGACCATGGGTTCAAACTCACCTCCATGTGGAAGGTGAGCATCTTTGATCAGCAAGGTTTGCCCAGGTGGGCCCCTTCGACAGCTGAACCGTCTACATAAAGGGCCTCGATTACCATAAATGGGTCTTAGGAATCAGCTCTTAATGGCAATGGAGCTTTCAGGTAAGATGCCCATCACAGCCGTACATGTGGTTGCATGGTAATCATGCGGGGCCAGATCATCCATCCGTGAGGCTCCACCGTTGATTTGGGTAACATTGAACCAGTTTCCATTGATTCGACACTTCGGATTGTACAAACAACGCAAATTTGCAGTGGGCGTGCAACTGATGAATCGTCCATACCATCCATCCATATGCCCCCACCATTTGTAAGCATTTTACTCGATGATGACCTCTTCGAAAGTCCTCGGTTTCCTAACACGCCATGGCTCATCCAAGGGGAATCAACAGTCCAGCAGAGCTGCAATTTTTATGGCAGAGATTGCACAAGTAATCAAAGAACTTACCATTCACTATTCAAACCATTCCAGGGCTCTTGGGCTGTGCATAATGCCGAGGTAGCCCCTCAAAATGCAACTTGCCTCATCCAACTTGAAAGTAACATAGTTAAAATTTGGGACACATGCCCAACATGGTTTTTTTTAATTTTTTCTATAATGATGGCAGGGTATTATTACCTTCCCGTTTTAAGGTAAGACTAAGACTATTCCCTACGGATGCATGCAATCACCTGCCAATCCATGCCCAACATGTATTATACATGGGTAAGGAAATCAAAATTTCATCCTTCCCGCTGCATTAAACTGACCATTGAAATGCAATTCAATACTGCATATCCAAACACAGCCCTAGTCTTCCATAATACCAATCAAGTACAACTGTTTTCAACAAGTATTTTAAATTAAAAAGAAACAAGAAACATCTCTGGCTTGGAGCCCTGAGAGTTTTTGAACATTATTCCAATCACCGCCATGCGTAATCAAGAGAAAAATATCGAGGATTGTTCCACGCAAAAATGCCTATTTCAAGTTTCAATGCCCAAATGAAAACTCACCCATTTCTGCCCATATGCAACTTATCTTTCAAATCAACAGAGGAAAAATCAGCACCGTCGAGCATTGGGTGAAATGAAATGCAATGAGAAGCTATTCTTCTGCAACAACAACACTGATCTCGCCCTTCTCCAGCATATCATAGAAGGCCCTGGTCTTTCTCTGCTCATTCCAGTGATGCATCTTCCACATGCCACCTGCGGCTAACCCGAGTGCGAAGCCAATGAAGAGCTCCTTGACCACACTCGGCCCTGTCAAGGTCACGTGAGCAATCTTGTGGGCAGCCATTTGCTTCTTTTCTTAGGTCAGTAGGCAAATGAACTCTGCAAGTTGCCAATGAGAATGTTTTGGAAAACCATAAGCAAGACTAATGATGGATTGAACAAAGTAATGCACAATCATTTAAACCGTTCTGTAACTTTTTGGAAAATACGTTGAGAAAAGAACCTATTTTTTGGAGACTGGCCTAACTGAATTTTACATTGCATTGAAAGTGATCAAGCTGGAGCATGTCTATGATCTTGAAGTCGCTTAAGCCACAAAACTCTTGTACCATCATCTCAGAATTGTAGAGTATGAGAAAGGCAAAAGCAGGGAACCATGGAACATTGTGTTTTTTATTTTTAAAATTTTTTGGAGAGGTAACCAAAGAGCGTGGTTAAAAATTGATCAGTGTATCACATTGTTGAACACCAAAATGGGATCATAGTGCCCCGTATCACCTGTATCAGACTCTTTCAGGCCAGCAGGGGCTGATAAAGCTGTGTCATTGACATTGTTCAAAATATCCCTGATATTATCATCGAAATATCTAGCACAACGATACCGATAACACTGGTAGTATTAGAAATTCTAGGTATTGGCAATGTATCGCTAAGTATCGTCAATGTATTGATATTCCCAAACTAAGGCCAGTATTTTTTACTGTGTAAATTCCAGATGTTGCTTGTATTGCCAATGTATCACAAATATTTTTGACTGTGTAAATTTCGGGTGTTGCTTGTATGGCAAATGTATCAATGGTATTTTGATAATATCGCCAATGTATCAATATCGCAAAAAAATTGTTTATTAAAAAAATTCCCATCTCAAATTTTTAATAGGTGCATGGTCATATGCAGTGTTTAATTTGTTATCATTATTGCAACATCAGCGATATTGAGACCACAATCTTTCGTTTCCTTTCCACTTATCGATGATTTCTTGGTGAAATATCGTGTTGGATATTTTGAAATATCTATGGATGGTTGGTTGGTTGGATGGATAGATGAGATGGTTGGATGGATGGGATAGTTGGACTGATTTCTTACAACAGCACATGTTTTTTGGCCCCCATTAAATGGACACTTATTATGTATGCATTCTTTTTGCAATTTTTTTAAATTCCTAAATATGCAAATATATGTATTTTAGCATCTCCTAAAGTTTCACTAAAAAATTCCACTGTTTTCCCCGCATCTCCCCGCATTTCCAGTTATCAGTACTATTGATATTGTTTCCGTATCCCCTGGCGAAACTCATAGCGATACCAATACTTTGAACACTGGTCATTCCTGGACAATACTGGTGCCCATCAGGCAATAGGTACCAGTTTCAGATGAAACTTTAAAGCTTGCTATGGAGAGTTATCACTTCTTCAAGCTCACAGATAAATTGCGTTTGGTCAGTCCCTTAATGACAAGTCAATCAACGAGATACCCAATTCCGTGCTGATCAAAATCATGGGAGCAAATAAACCATGGGATATATATATATATATATATATATATATATATATATATATATATATATATATATATATATATAGGAAATGCTCACCTGCGCACTACATACGAACTTTGAGAACCCATCATACTTGATGTGGATCAAAATCTGAACCATTCATGTGAAGCACCTCGTGAAACCCCAGGCCCAAGTTTTACTTTGATTTAAAACTTTGATGGGCCATGAAAAATGAAACAGTTTTCCCCCTGTCAATTTGAATACCCATTTGTTATTAAGCCCAACGTTTTCTAGAATGTATTTACATTGAAGCCTCTTCTTTTAATGGCCTTCCAGCATTCCTTCTCTTGAGAACTCCATGTCTTATATATATATATAGAGAGAGAGAGAGAGAGAGAGAGAGAGAGAGAGAGAGAGAGAGCACTTTTTGACACGTGATGTGGGCACAATATTCAAACGGTTCACTAGATGAGTCACCTCATGAAAACCCCTAGGGCCCAAAAGTTAGTTTGATCCAAAAATTTGGTAGGCCATAGCAAAGTGATTCCTTCTCACTTTGCTATGGCCCACCAGATTTTTGGATCAAGTTAACTTTTGGGCCCTAGGGATTTCATGAGATGACTCATCTGGTGGACCGTTATGATTTTGTGCCCACATAACATGTCAAAAGTGCTCACGAGTTCCCACAAGAACCAATTCCCATGTGAGCATGCACGTGCGTGGGTGTGTTGAATCATCAAAGGAAGATATTACTCAAAGACCTCAACCCTCAAAAAGTTAACTCCATGAATACGCAACAATAATATTGAAATAAGCGATTAAGGAATCCAAAACAAGGAACATAAAAAATATATAATAAAAGTCAACTACAAAAGTAATCGCGCATTAAACAAAGAGAGGGAACTTCCAAGCCCAATGCAAATCCCATGCATAGAACTTTGGAAGAGGTTTATGCCCAACATTCAATATTCAAATGAGCTCAAAACATACAAAAAACCCAGCTATTACCCTAGGAAGATTTCAAATCAGTGTACCGGATATTGGATCATTCACTGCCGATATGGTCCAGTATTGTCCCGTATCACCCTGTATTGGGCAGGTTCAGTACTGGTGCAACCAACCCTGAAGTTCCTCCATTACACGGACCATCCAACTCCCCTCAATTTCTAAACTAAAGGCCCCTAATTAGGTGACTTGGACTCTAAGAACCATTTAACCGTACCCATATAATCCACTAAACTTGTAACTCAGGTTTCCTAATTAAACTAGGAAACAAGTGGTGACTAATCTCCCAGAACCCATCTTAAACGACTTCATAACAGCCTTTCATCTCTCTGATTTCCTCTATCCATCAGAGGAACCACCATGGATAAACGCCTGACGAGGAGGTCCATTTCATCATCTTTGCTTAATCGCCTTCCATCATGCAAGGAGCATGATGAGCATCCGCATACCCTGCCACAAAGCCCTGACCTCTGACTCATTGGAATCAGCCCTTCTGATAGGATTAGAAAAATTTTGAGAAATTGAACCTAGAGTGTCTCTTATCATCCCACTTATCCCTGTCGCCCCAAGATTTCCAATACAGATTCCATCAAAGTTTCCAAATACAGTTTGGCAGTGGATACCATGAGCAACGAAGGGCAGGTGAACTACATGTATTGTCAAATGACCTCCAATCAACCCCTCCTCAGACTATTCTTTGTGATTCCTTTGAATTCCTTTGGAGCTAAAGCCCAAGAGTTAATCTTCACACTCACGTTATTAGTCACCTAACCCACACGATGATTAACGTTTCTGAATGCACCTGATTATTTCTATCAGTATGGCCTGCCAAACCTCTGGAATGGACAGGTTCCACAATAGCCTCCCTCTATCCAATTTAAAATCAAAGGTCCATGTTTCCAGCATTAATGGTGCAAACATAGAATTGACCAAGCTAACTTGAACAGACAAAGGATCGAGTTTCCATGCCCATTGAACGAAAGGGCAATGGATCAAAAGATGGTAACAGATTCCTCTGCTTGCATGCACATGAAGTCATTGCTCACAATTATGTGATTCCTACTCAGAAGGTGATCCAAAGTAATAATTTTTTCAATCCCCACCACCCAGAAAATACCGGCAACTCTCATCAGACATCTAAAATTCCAAAACAGTCCAGACCAAACAGATGCACTGGCAAATATGGACAAAGATTCATAAAGTGACAGGGGCCATCAACACCCCAAGAGAATTCCTCCGACTGAGAAAGGAGTGGTCTGAAAGAGTCAATTTCTTCATCTGAGAGATTTCTTTTGAATCACAAATTCCAAACCACATCGCCACCCTACCTTGAAAAGCAATGATCAACAATAATGAGCTCATCTGTCGAAGGGATGCAACTTGGGCAGGTGGAATCGACCGAGGGTCAACCTGAGCCAGACAACCTCAAGAGCACCCAACCCACAACCCAACTTGTCCTGAATTCCAACCTGAGGTGCCCAACCCGAAGCCAACCTGAATTCCTTTCTACACAACCTTAACCCAACCCAACCTGACCTGACATGAATACATGTGATGTTCCCAACCTGTATTTGTTCAACTGAAATTGGGTTGGATTTTTTGAACCCTGACCCGACCTGAACTCAGGTTGGGTCAGTCAGGTTCGGGTTGACCTGAACCCAAGCTGCAGCCTTAATCTGTCACCATATTGTACAGACTCGGAAACCAGAAATAGAAAGTGCCTTCGCCACACCAAAAGTCTTCCCAAATCTGATTCCGGTTCAACTTGGCTCGTCATCTTTTGAATAACCTTCCACACACTAGAGTCTCTACACAGGAGCTTAGGCTTAGGTTTCCAACCCTAATCACACACCATATTTTGCTATTAGGGCCCTCTTCCAAAGACTATCACCTTCCTGCTTCAAATCTCAATTGTCACTTGCCCAAGCAATCCTGATAAATCCACAGATTCTTCTCCTACCCATGCCCCCTTTATATTTTGCTAAAGGTAACACATGCCACATGCACAGTTTCTGGAGTGCCTGTGTATAAGATGTCATACGAGTATCAAATACTAATATGTATGATTACATGCCCCAACTCGTGCCAAAGGGATGCAGATTGCATGGAGTAGGGCAATGCCAAGGTGTTCCAAAACAGTAACGGTGGCCGTAACGGCCACCACCGTTACCGTTATGATATGGGCTGTAACGGCTGTTACGTATTAGCCATTACGGCCCTTCTTTATTTTTTGAAAAAACTATTACAGGACTGTTAAGGGACCGTTACAGGGCCTTCACGGCCTGTTTTTTTCTGTAACAGCCGTTTCGACCCCATAGCATCTAACAGTTATGACCGTTACTGTTACGTAACTGATTTTGAATACCTTAGGTACTGCATAGACCTGGTGCACAATGATGTGCTGCCAATGCAAAAGCACCAATGATGTGCGCATGGCATCCTTGGGGGATATAGTGAAAAGGGCAAAATCATCATTTCATGGGGGAGAATCTTTACTTTTCACTGTGATTCCCACGTCTGACATGCGCACATGGCACTATTTCATTGGTGACTCGTCATTGCCACACGGGGTGCATGCAATGCCCTGCTGCACACAATCTACGTCTGCGCCAATGGCACATGTAGCAGATCCAACATGTAGATGCCCTAGACCATGAATCAGGCCAGTCCTCTAAATCAGGTGTGTCGCAATGTACCAAGCAAAAGAAAAGTTTAAACAAGTTGATCGATGGCTCACACTCAACGTATAGGCATGCCCCACCCGAAGAGAGAGCCCACCCAATTCATGTTCCAGGGCATCCACACACTAGGGCCCGCCTAGTCTCCTACTCTTGGATCTCGCAAATGTGTGACACGTAAGTACGTGTGGAGTGTGCATTAGGGCTGGGCTATAACCAATTCTCCTACAAAAAATTTTCCCGATTCTCATGATTCGTTTACCAACTTCCATCTACTGAGGAAAAAACAAAATTCGACTGATCGGACTCGGAAAAAAATGGGAAAGGGCAAGGAACCCTAATTTCTCTGAGATGTAATCCATCGTACAGAAACCCTAGAAACCTGGAAAATTACAAGAGGATGGAGTGAAATACCTAGAGAAGATGCCGAATCCTTCAATCCTATGCAGATTCCCTGAAAATAAAAGGATGAAGGAAAGAATCAAAACCCAAACCCTATATATAAAATAAACCCTAGAAATGGAGAGGATTTCTGGAGGAATTACAGAAACAGCTGAGGAAGGAAAGGAGAGGAATGCGGTTCCAGCACTCCAGGAGTCGTAAATCGGATAGAAGGGCTTGTCACTTGTTATGGGAAAAACTTCGATACTCTGGCCAAGTGTAGTGGATGATACGCGGGCGCTTAGATACGGCCTACATGGAATGCAAAATAACAAATTAACCTGCCCAAGTTATGGAAACTCAGTTTAGATGTATTATTTAACTAAAATTACGCTTATTTGATTATCCGACTATCGGATTGGTGGATATTCATTGTATGGTTAAAAATGAAAAATATCAACTAGTCTTATTTCAACAAACAAGTGTCTAGGGTCGTTTGGCACCGTCGATTGGAGGGGATTTGAAGGATTTGAGGGGGTTTCAAATCCCCTGGTTGTTTGGCAGCATAAAGTAACTAGGGGTTTCAAATCCCCTCTTTGAGGGGTTTGTAATCCACGGTGAGAGCTTGGATTAGAGTTGGGCAATCCTGACCCAATCTGGTGGTTTCGACCAGATCTGACGCGATTCGACGGCCTAGATCAGTGCGGATCAAGTAGGGCGGTTCAGATCCGAAAGCTTTTCAGGTCAAGTTAGGATCCATACCTACCCCGATCGATCCAATTTGACCCGATCCGGAGTGGATAAACCACATGCATTTTCAAAGTGAGCCCTAACAAAGTTTACTCAGTACGATAAAAGAGAGTTGAGAGACTGCAAATCCCTACATTGAGATGTTGGCAAGCTCTTGTCAAACTACATGCTTTATCTTCTGATCTCATCAATTAAGGCGATTGCGCAGAGCAGGTGGAAGTATGCAAAGATATCAAGAAGTTCATCAAGGGTGATTTGAAGGATGACAAGAGCCTTTGTCGGAAGCTGCTTGAAGAGTATAGTCTTACAGATCGTAGAAAGATCGAACGGTCTGAAATCTTGCTGAAGAATGCGTGTTTGGTTGCCCATAAGCTGTTAAATCAGCCTGATATCTTCGCGTGGATGAATATAAGCAAAGTTTGGGTGGAGCTGCTGTGTTCCACTGCGAATCAATGTAGTGGCAAGGACCATGCCCAATGGCTAGTCACGGGAGGGGAATTTCTCACTTCTGTTTGGCTTTTGAAAGCTCACCTTGGTTTGGCCCAGTAGTATAAGGTTGAGTTTAACGATTCTCAGGTGAGTGCAGATTAGGTGAGACCCTAGCCTGTGGGGCCCACTTTGATGTATGTATTATTTATCTGCATTGTCCATTCGTTTTTCCAGATCATTTTAGGGTATTATCTGAAAAATAAAGTAGATCTAATTATTAGGTGGACCATACCATAAGAAACAGTGGTGATTGACTATTAATGGGCCACAGAAGTTTTGGATTAAGTCGATATTTGTTTTTGGCTTATGTGATCTTAAAAATGGATTGGATGATAAATAAACACCACTGAAACATTAAGGTGCGGTCTAAGAAGTTTTTAATAGTAGAATGGTTAATGATCATTGATTCTTATGGAATGGTCCACTTGATAATTGGATTTAGAAGCGGATTTGCTGGTGTACCACACACCAGCTAAATAGCTGTTGTAGGTACGTGTCGTGTGCGAAGACGAATACTAGCGCTCCTTGAGCTCCGAGTTGTACGAACGGTTCAAATGAGATCAAAGTTATATGGGCCCCACAATGTTGTATTTATTATATCTTCACCGTTCATATATTTTTAGAGATCATTATAGAGGATTATCCAAAAAATGAATAATATCCAAAGATCATCTGGACCACACCACAAATAGTAGTAGAGAATGATTTTCACCATTAAACAATTTGTGTGGTCCACTTGATAGTTAGATCTGTCTTATTTTTCGTCTCAAGCCTTAAGACGAGCTCGCCAAATGGATAGACGGTTTGGATATAACACATACCCCATGATTAGACCCACAAAACTTGCTAACGTTAATACAGCAAGTCAGTAATGCACTGTGCTGCACTTAGGGATGTATACAAATCGAGCTAGCTCGGTTAGCTTGCTTGACTCGACTCAAAATAGCTCGATTCGACTAGGTTTGAAGTTGAGCTCGAGCCCAGTCAAGCTAATTTTTTGAGCTTGAAAATGAGTTCAAGCCAAGTTCGAGCAAACCCCAGCTCGACTCGACTCGAATCGAATCTAGCTCGAATTCAGCTCGAATCGAACTCGGATCGAACCAGTTCGGTGACTCGGTTACTTTGCCATTGATGTTGCTCACCAAGTGTTTGATAAAATGACTCAACGAAGTGTGGCTGGTGGCAAGGAAGGTATGTACATGAAACAAATACCTTTTTTTTCTTGGTTTTTATGTTGCTTAGAAGGTGTTTGATAAAATACCTGTAAAACCATTGCTTCTGTTTCACATACAGATGGGTTTTGAAGGTGTAGTCCAAGTGTTTGTGGAAACGCCTCAATGGTGAACTCGGCTCGAACTCAACTCGAGCTGGCCCGAGCTATTGACCGAACCGAGCCGAGCTGGCCAGTCAGGCTCGAGGATCGAGCCAAGTCGAGTTCGAGCTGAGGTCAGCCAGTGGCCGAGCCGAGTCGAGTAGAGGCTAGCTCGACTCGGTTCGACTCGATGTACACCCTTAGCTGCACTTGCGTGAAAAGCATGCCACTGGACTTTCGTGCAGTGCACGTCAATACTAAGAATACGTCCGATAAAAGCGTGGATACGGTAGATGGATAGTTCTTTTAGAGCCATGTGGGGCCCACCTTGATGTATATGTTTGATATAAGCCGTTCATCCATTTTGACATATCATTTTAGGCCTGGAGCACAAAAAGACAGTATATTGAAGGCTAAAGTGGACCACACCACATGAAATAGTTGGATTAAATTCATACAATCCGAATTGTACCTAACCCGACCCGACTTGGTTTGGGTCAGGCCAACCATGCATCGGATCGGTCCGAGTGACCTGAACTTGATCCTGGATCGGATCGAGTTCGGGTTAGGCAATTGAGATTTCAAATCAGATCGAGTTGGACCCAATTCGATTCGATCTGGACCGATGCCCAACTCTAACTTGAATTACACCTAAAATTATTTCAATAGTTGCAGGTGTAATATGTGTGTCACTATACACTATCATTCTATTGGGCACATGACCCATTAATGATGATCAGCACCATCTAAACATTTTTAATGTAAATCAGCATCATCCAAATATTGTCCAAGACCGTCCAAACATTGTCCATGTAAATCAATGATTAAAAATCGTTGGTTAGTCACTCAGACATGATCTTGTGCTTGTGGCCCATCCGAGACTTAGAATTTCATCATTTTCAGGCAAAGCATATATTTCAGCGGGCTTATTACAACCATTGTGTTAAAAATTACATATCTCACTAATTAGAGATATTAAAGTTGATTTAATAATTAAATTCAAACCCTTGTAAATATACCATAGATTGGTACTTCTGGATTAAAGTTAATTCACACTCCAGGGAGCCAAACACATGGGAGGATTACAAATCAAGGGGGTTTCTAATCGGGGTTCTAAATCCACGGTCCCAAACAGGTCCTAAGGATTGTTGGTCCTACATAGAGTGGCTATCCGAGTCCTTTCCATATGCTTGGCAATGTAACAAGCGTGTGAGACATCGAGACCATTCATTTGGCGAGCCTCACTTGGGTTCTACCATATCTTGATTGTCAGGACGGTCACAGCCATTGGTTGGCACATGGGTAATTTGAATGCAAGGCTATTGCCAAACCTTTTCAACGGACCCTTTTTGTCGCAAAGGTGTGGCCCACCTGATGACAGGATCAGCCTCGATATTGGCCACTGAAAGTACATGTACATCGTAACCAAGGGAAGCGGATTTGCTGGTGTACCACACACCAACGATCTAGCCTGCGTGTTGACGTCACCAAGTTTTGTGGGTCCCATTATAAAATATGTATTATATCCAAACCGTTCATCCATTTGGCGAGCTCATCATAAGACTATCATGAGGTATGTGTTATATCCAAACCATTTATCCATTTGGCAAGCTCATCATAAGACTTGAGCCAAAAACTAAGACAGATTTAAAGATCAAGTAAACCATGCTGCAAAAAGACATGGGGGTTGAAGGTCTACCATTGAAACCCTTTTGGAGCCATGGAAGTTTTGGATCAATATGCTATTTGTTTTTCCTCTTCATTCAGGTCTTTGTTACCTTATGAATAAATTGGAAGGAAAATAAACGTTATGGTGGGGCACAAGAATGTCTTAACTGTGAAAATTATTATCCCAACTGCTATTTGTGGTGTGGTCCAAATGAGCTTTGGATATGATTCATTTTTTCTTTAATGCTTTAAAATGATCTCGAAAAATGGATGAACGGTGTGGATATAATAAATACATCATTTTGGGGCCATATAACTTTGATCTCTTTCAACCGTCAGTAATACTCGGAGCTCGAGGAGCTTAAGCGCTAGTCTTCGCACGACCCGCACCCACATCAGCGATATTGCTGGTACACCAGCCAATCCGCTGCCGTAACCAAGCCGAGTGCTGCTAGCCAAATTACGAGTAATATCCTTGGTGACCTAATGTGACAGATTTGATTGGGCGTGTCGATGTCAGTAACACGCTCCATAATCCTAATAAATTTTGAAGTCAGCAATTATATTTTTTAAAGATCCAAACAGTTGGAGATAGCTCTGTTAACTCACTTGATTGGGCTATATATATATATATATATATATATATATATATATATATATACATACACACACATGTATAAATGCTCAACTGAGCACCAGTTCTCGCTATGGCCCACCAGAGTTTTGGATCAGGATAAAAGTTTGGCCCCAATGATTTCATGGGGTCCTACATCAGGTGGACGGTTCAGATTTTGGGGTCATATCCCCATACATGAGTTCTCACAAGAAATTGTTAGAACAAGTGGGCAGCTGAGCATTCATCTACATACATATATACATGTATATATAATATTGTCCTTCTTTTTTTTGTTTTTTTTGTTCTAACCTGACATGCCTTCCCTCCCTCCATCCCTCCCTGATAGAACCTGACATGCCCTCCCTCTTTACCTCCCTCTTAAATCCCATTTCTTTTCTCTCTTTTGTTTTTGGCTCTAGCTGACTTTTTTCGCCCTAGCTAACCTAATCGGCCCTCTCTCTCACTCTCTCTCTCTCTAGCCGTCCTTCTCTACCTGAGCAGTTGACCGTCCCTAACCAGCCGTCACTTCTAATTTGAGCACTCAGTTATCCCTGTCTAACTATTATTACCTATCCGAGCACCTGACCATCCATTTCCAAACACTTGATCAAGCATTTGAGCTTCCTTGCCTGGCCATCCGTCTGTCCGAGCACTCGAGCTGGTAACCCTCTCTCTCTCTATTTGGGCTGTTGAACTCAAGCACGGCCCGAGCTAAACAAAGTTGTTGACTGAACCAAGCCAAGCTGGTCAGTCAATCTCAAGGACTGAGCTGAACTTGAGCTGAGGTAGAGTGCTTGTCGCACTGAGCCGAATTGTGCAAAGGTTGACTCGGTTCGGCTTGCTGTCCAGCTCTATAAACAGTACATCTGTACATCCGGGCATCTAAAGTATTGGGTCATCCAATCATTCATTTATCAATCCAACCATTCAATAGCTAATCCAACCATGCATGTAAGCATATCTATTTATTAATTTATTTTTCTATGCATTGTTTTCCATTAAAATCAACCATTTAACCACAAGATCACTATTTACCTACAATTTTGTTGGTAATTATAAATTAATAAGCGACTTCGATTATGATCAATTGTTTATTTTTAATTATGACCATGTACTCCTTACTAACAAGAGATGCATGTATCACCATGTAGTGGGTTCCACTCTTTGCCCGAGTAGTAGACTCTGAGGAGTTTCAACACGAGGTCTTGGGTTTGAAACCCCTAGGTGGTGAAAGCCCACTGTATATGTGTAGCGGGTGCATGAGTAAAAAAGAATAAAATGTATCACCATGCATTTGTACTATACATGACATATTTACATTACATACACATTATATGTTTTCATATACACATATTATTCATCATGTATACTTTACGCACGAACCCACTATATGTAAGCACACACCTCATGGGTACACACGCACATGTGTGCGCACACCCACGTGTACACCATGTATGTACCAAACATTAAAGTGGTTTTTTTTTTTCTCCCTCTCCCCTCGTGTCAAACTCTTTTTGTTTTTTCCCTCTCATTTTTGTATCTCTCATGCCATACCCTCCCTTCTTACAATGGAGGCTACGATTACCTTCGTACGTTGTCCCTCTCATACATGTACCTAGCACATCCCTTCTCGTTTCGTTTCTTTTCCTTCTTTCTTTCTTTCTAATTTTTCACGTGTGGTCCGAACCAACGCACGCACATGCGCCGTGCATTTCATGTGTGTCACATGTTTGCCAGGTGAAGGGTGTGTCCTGTGGTTTGGTTTTGTACGAACATGCATGGTGTGAATGGATGGATGGTGTCATGCATTGCACGTGTGTGTCATGTGAAGGGTGTGTGGTGCATCTGGTTTGGTTTGTCAAGTGTAGCGTGTGGTGTATGGATATATGGTGTAGATGTATGGTAGTTGGATGGATGGTTGGATCGGTGTACAGGCAGTTAAGATGGATGAAATATATAAATATATGGTTAGATGGGTTATGCATATATGGTTGTATGGTTGAAACAAATGAATGTATTCAGGTTGAACGGCTGGATATACAGATGGCTTGATAAATGAATGAATGGTCAGATTAATAATTTGACGTACGGATGGTTAGATGAGTGTATGGTTGGATTTATGGATGAATGGATGGCTAGATGTTGGACTGATTAGGTGCAGTGAATGAATGAATTGACAGTTAGATCTAAGCGGACTGTACACATAATTCAATGGACGGTCCCACATAGACTGTTCCCAAGATCAATACAGAACAATATACAGATTTGAAACCAAAGTCAACGGTCATGACATGGTTCAGGTCATTACAACTACACCGTAGAAACAATAAACTATGGGAATTAAATGCCTATCATTGAAAACTCCTATGGGCTCACAAAAGTTTTGGATAAGTTAATATTTGTGTTTTCCCTTCGTTCAAGTCTGTATGACCATATGAATATATAGGTTGGATGACAATTAAACACCACAATGAGCCCTAGGAAGGTTTCAACAATGGGTGCCATTATACCCACCATTTCTTGGTGTGGCCCACTTGAGATTTGGATTTGACTCATTTTTGAGCTCATGCTCTAAAATGTGTTGGCAAAATGAATGAATGGTGTGGATAAACACATACAACATGGTGGTCCCGGTAGAGTCGAGTCACCAGGCAATCCCCATTCTTATGACAGGCACTATGGGCCCACTACCCACTGGGGCATTGTGAGTTTTATCCACATTGTCCTTCCATCTATTGTGCCAGCTCATTTAGGGCATTTAGGGCATAAGCCCAAAAATGAGGCAAATCCAAATGTCTAAGTGGTCTGCACAACATGAAATAATGGAAATAGTGACACTCACTGTCAAAACTTTTTTAAGGCCCACCATGATGTTTATTTGCCATCCAACCTGTTATGCAGACCTGGATGAAGGGAAAACACAAATATCAACTTGATCCAAAAACTTCTCATCCTAAAAAAAGTTTTCAACAACAGGCATTCAATCACCACAATTTCTGTGTTGTGGTCCACTTAAGCTTAGATCCTGGGGCTCATGTCCTAAAATGAGTTAGAAAAATGGATGGAGTAGGCCTCACATAGTTGGGTCACTTGGGTTACTCCTGGTGACCAGTCACCAGGCAATCCCTTTTCATTTGGCAGGATGTGTTGGATATTATACAGATTAATGTATTTCTGTATAATGTGGAAACCGAAAAGTGCAAAATAATAAGAAATCAGGACAGGTTGAAGCACGTCTGAAACGCTGTCCTTAAAACGTTATTTGCCCCTACTCAAGTGAATTGAGTATGCTAGTAGGTTACAGGCAAATAGCTTCTAGGATACGACGAGCCTGGTGTGGGTCTGCGTTCAGCAAACACGAAGGCCCACTAAATGGAACTCAATTACACACTTTCTGCCAGTATTACAGTATAAAGAAAAAATCCCAAAAGAAGAAGAAAAGAAGAGAAAAAACTTCTGCACAGGTCAGTTCAAATCTTCAGCTACTGGTTCAGTTGAACCGTTCTAGACCACACCGCTGGTCAGTTCTTCAAGCTAAGGTTTAAGCCTTACTATGTTGCTGGAAACACTAGAATATATGAGTGGAGAGGGGCTGGCTGTCTCAGTTCGTATGGGTTTGCTGGAGTGAGTTGAGATGGTTTGGAAACCCATCCAGGTCCTCCTTTTATAGGCTATGGTGGCTAGGGAGTTATGGTCCAGAGACTTAAATTCCATTAAGCTATTTCTGGCTGTTAGAAAACTAGCCATTTTATGGCCGTTTTCTGACTGTTGTGCATGGACCATCAAGCTACTGCATGCTGACTGTTGTGAGACAACAGCTAGCCGTTTTCTAGCTGTTGGGCTAGCCATGCAGCAGTTACAATTGGACCCTGCACTAATGGCTCAGCTGTTACAGTTTTTGCTGCAACAGCTTTTTTCAGTTCCTTTATTTATACTGAGAGATCTCTCTCTCAGTCCTTTAGTTTTTCTACTAACCAGCCACCCGCCATAGCCACTTAGTCGCACCGCGACTCGCACACGTCTCGCTCCAGTTCGCTCAAGGTCGCGAATGAGCGACCCTCCGCGACACGATGCGGACGTGTGAAGTGCAAAGTGCGCCACTAGCGCCTCTACAGCCACACTGCCTCGCATGCCCACGCCCTCGCACCGAGCCCGAGCCCGAGTCCGAGCCCGAGCGCGAGCGCGAGCGCGCGCGCGGTACGCACTGGAACACGCAAAGTCCATAGTCCACGGACTAGGTAGGTAAATATTATAATACTCCACATCTTTCATATAAACTACAGGTTTTTCTCTTCTCTTTTCCATGTGGGACTATTCCCAAAAAACCCGTAGAAAAGTATTTTTTCAAAAATAACTTTTTATATTATATTATATTTTATTATTAAAATATTTTTTTATTAAAATCAATATTTTTGCAATAATCCCCCACTTGATTTTTATAAAAATATTTTCTCGGTTAAACAATACTACCAAAATAATTTGCTTATATGCATAAAGAAAAATATCTTTCGATTTTAATCTTTCCTTAGTGTAAGTATTTCAAAACTCCGTCGAAATGACTGGTAGCCGCAGCTTTGAACCAATTATTCCTAGATAACAGAATTAGAAATACCACACACATATTCGCTATGTGTTTGTTAGAGTTCCCACAATCTTACTCAGCACAATTAATGGCCATGTGCTTATCCTAATTCATGAACGATCCTGAGAGAAAAACTCCTAACTCTCATGAGAGACGGCACCATCTCTACGTTCATATAGGTGAAATCCTTCCAATATCTCCGTTACTATAAGATACTTGTCCTTATAGACTGGATTTCATTAAGAGTTCTAAGACTCAACCCTCTATCGTAACGCTCAAAACTTATCTATTATGGATGAGGTTTTATAATTTTAGTGCTGAAAAACTTTCCACATATCAGTGACTTGTTCTTACCCATTAAATTCAAAATTAGAGATTTTCTGACTTTAGGTTGGGTTACCATCACTGGTGGAACTTTAGTTGAAGAGTTTCAACCCCATCCCTCTAGATGTAACCTTTACTACCTCTCTCGGTAGAGGTTTAGTGAAAGGATCTGTTAGGTTATTACTTGATTTCACATAAGAAATAGCAATGATTCCATCTCGAATCAATTGTTTGACATAATTATGTTGAAGACTAATATGTCTAGACTTACCATTATAAGTCCCGCTATAGGCTCTAGCTAATGTGGCTTCACTATCACAATGTAGTGACACAGCCGATATAGGCTTTACATAGAAATGAATTTCTAATAGAAGATCCCTTAGCCACTCAGCCTCTTTGCCTGTTGCAGCCAGGGCTATAAATTCAGACTCCATAGTCGAATGCGTTATGCAAGTCTGTTTCTTGGATCCCCAAGATACAGCTACACCTCCTAGGGTGAATACCCACCCTGTAGTAGACTTGTTGTCCCCTGCACTCGATATCCAGCTTGCATCGGTATATCCTTCCAATACGGTAGGAAACTCTGAATAGAATAGTCTTAAGTCTTTGGTTACTTTTAAGTAACTAAGGACTCTACTTATTGCATTCCAGTGTTCAGTACTGGGGTTACTAGTAAACCTACTAAGTTTACTCACAGCATATGCGATATCAGGTCTAGTGCATTGCATAACATACATAAGACTCCCTATAGCACTCGCATATTCTAATTGTACAACTATTCTTCCAGTATTTTCTTTTAGCTTGATACTTGGATCAAATGGGGTCTTTGCTTCTTTTATATTTAGATGGTTAAACTTGTTTAGTATCTTCTCAATATAATGAGATTGATACAAAGCATAACTCCCATAATGTTTTTTAACATTGATACCAAGAATAGTATCAACTTGTCCAAGATCCTTCATTTTAAATACGGAAGATAGAAATCTTTTTGTTTCAGTTACACCTTCCATTTTATTACTTATTATTAACATGTCATCAACATACAGACAAATAATAACGATGTAATTACCATCTACTTTAGAATATATGCATTTGTCAGCTACATTATGCATGAAATCATGAGAAAGTATTTTGGAATCAAACTTCTCATGCCACTGTTTTGGTGCTTGTTTTAATCCATACAATGATTTGACTAATCTACATACTTTATTTTCATTTTTTGGTAGAATGAATTCTTTAGGTTGTTCCATATATATCTCCTCGTTGAGGTCACCATTCAGGAATGCGGTCTTTACATCCATTTGGTGGATGTGAAGATGATGTATTGAAGCTAGTGCAAATAATATCCTAATGGATATTATCCTAGCTACAGGAGAGTATGTGTCAAAGTAATCTATCCATTCTTTTTGTCTAAAACCCTTAGCTACTAGTCGAGCTTTAAAGGTTTGGATAGTCCCATCAGTGTGATATTTCTTTTTAAATACCCACTTACAACCTATGGGTATAGAACCTAGAGGTAAGTTAACTACTTCCCATATTTGATTTGATAGTGTGGATTCCATTTCATCATTTATAGTTTCTTTCCAGAAAACTGAGTCTCTAGAGGATATGGCCTCTTTATATGTTTTAGGATCATCTTCTATAGTCATTACTATAGGTATTCTTCTTATAACATTTTCTATCTCCTTCTACAAGATGAAAAATGACACGTTGTGAGTCTATATAGTCATCTCCTAGACTCTTCTCTATTCTTGTCCTTTGACTTCTACGAGGCTCAATAGGAGCTTCCACCATCTGTGGAGCTGTGCTATCTGGTTTTCTATTAGGAGTTTGGATTTCATTATCCTTTGACTCCAAGGATAGTGAGTTTTCAAAGAACTCAAAATCTCTTGATTCTATTATTGTATTAGACTCTATGTTTAGAAGTCTATAAGCTTTACTATTTTGTGCATACCCTACGAAGGCGCATTTAATAGCTCTTGGTCCTAACTTAGTTCTTTTTGGACCAGGGGTTCTGCAATATGCAAGAGACCCCCATACTTTTAGATATCCTAGGTTAGGTTTTCTACCTCTCCATGTTTCATATGGAGATATTTTATATTTTTTAGATGGAATTCTGTTTATTATATGGCATGCTGTAAGCAGTGCCTCTTCCCATAGACTTAGTGATAACTTTGCTCTTATCAGCATTGAGTTAACCATTTCTACTAATGTTCTATTCTTCCTTTCAGCTATACCATTTTGTTAAGGTGTGTATGACGCTATTCATTGATGTATCAGTCCATGTTCTTCACAGAAGTTATCGAATTTATTGGAGAAGTATTCTCCTCCTCTATCGCTACGGAGAATTTTTATCTTCTTATTCAGTTGATTCTCTACTTCTGCTTTACATATTTTAAATATGTTTAATGCTTCATCTTTGCTCTTTAATAGGTACACATACACATACCTAAAGCAATCATCTATAAAGGTTATGAAGTACCGTTTACCTCCACGAGTAAGAATGCCGTTTAACTCATAGATATCACTGTGCACAAGAACCAATATTTGAGACGATCTTTCAACACTTGAAAAAGGTTTCTTTGTCATTTTGGATCTTATGCACACTTCACATTTTTCGGTTTCATTATCTGTGTATGAGATTAAACCATTCTTAGCCATGAACTTCAACGTACTATACCCTATATGGGCTAGTCTATCATGTCACAGTCCAGCGAATTCAACCATATACGCAGAAGTGCTTCTTTCATTTAGAGAAAACTTAACCATTCCGTTACAAGCATATCCCTTTCCGACAAAATTCCTATTTTTAGACAGAATCAGTTTACCTGACTCGTACACCACCCATATGCCTGATTTTCCCAGAAGATCCCCAGAAACTAAGTTTGGCCTCATGTCTGGGATGTGCAGTACATTAGTTAGAATCACTTTCTTTCCAAAGGTGAATATCAGTTCGACAGTTCCTTTGCCGACGACCTTCGATTGGACTTCATTATCCATTTGGACTTCTTGACCATTGGTCAATTCCTCATAGATTTTGAAGGCTGATTTGTCGTAGCACAGGTGTATAGTAGCAACAGTATCATACCACAAACCTGGAACTTTTCCTTGGATGGTATTCACCTCAGTGATCATAGCCACGATATCGCCTTCTTCTACTGCACTTGCTTCTTTTTTAGATTTGCGATAGCGACATACTCGAGCATAGTGCCTAGTTTTTCCATAGACATGGCATGGGCCCTTGAACTTTTCGTTCTTCTTTTGGGTGTTCTTCTTGAATTTTCTTTTATTAAGTTTTAAGAAATCGTCCTTCTCGTTAGACAAGGTATTCCCGTTATCATTTTTTCTATCGCGGTTACGGGATTCTTCCTCAATCCTGAGGTGTTTCTGGATTTGTTCTAATGTATAGTCCTCGGTTTTATGCAGCAACTTCTTTCTATAGTCTTTCCACATCGGTGACAATTTGGCGATTATAGCCCCGACTTGGAAAGATTCAGGAAGATCGATTTTTATCGCTTTGATTTTGTTTACTATTAGCTGCAGTTCTTGGATTTGGGGTAGCAACGGTTTATTATCTACCATGCTGAAGTCAAAATACCTGGCGATGAGAAACTTGTTGGTACCTTCTTCTTCAGCCGTATATTTGAATTCCAGAGCGGCCAAGATCTCCTTTGCTGATGACGTCTATTGGTACAGATCGTACAGGCGATCGGAGAGAGCGTTCAGAATATGTCCTCGACACAAGAGTTCGTCTTCGGCTCTTTTGATGCGGGCAGCTACTTGTTTAGGTGTGTCATTGTCAGATGCTTTAGGTAGTGCTTGCAAATTTGGATCTAATATGTAATAGATCTTCAGTGCCGTCAGGAGAAATTTCAGCTTGTCTTACCATCTTGTAAAATTGGTTCCATCAAACCGATCAAGACGTATCAAGTCCTGATTCATCAACTTGATGGATGAAACATTGTCGGCTTCCATCAGAAAAATAACGCTTTAAGAATTGTTGGATATTATACAGATTAATGTATTTCTATATAATATGGAAACCGAAAAGTGCAAAATAATCAGAAATCAGGACAGGCTGAAGCACGTCTGAAACGCTGTCCTTAAAGCGTTATTTGCCCCTACTCAAGTGAATTGAGTATGCTGGTAAGTTACAGGCAAATAACTTCTAGGATACGACGAGCCTGGTATGGGTCTGCGTTTAGCAAACACGAAGACCCACTAAATGGAACTCAATTACACACTTTCTGGCAGTATTATAGTATAAAGGAAAAAATCCCAAAAGAAGAAGAAAAGAAGAGAAAAAACTTCTGCACAGGTCACACTACAAGAAAGAGGGTTTTTAGCGACGAAACACATTTTCGTCGCCAAAAGTAACTTTTAGCGACGAAATAATTTTTCGTCGCCAAAAGTGTACTTTTAGCGACGATACTTTTAGCAACGAAAATTTTCACAGCTAAAAATCATGGATGAGACTTTTAGCGGCGAAAATTTTCGTCGCTAAAGGCTGTAAACAACTTTTTCACAGAATCGAATGGATTACTTTTAGCTACGAAAATTTTCGTAGCTACAAATCGTGGATGAGACTTTTAGCGACGAAAATTTTCGCCGCGAAAGGGTGCAAACGATTTATTTTTAGCTACGAAACTTTTCATAGCTAAATATCGTAGATTAGATTTTAAGCGACGAAAATTTTCGTCGCCAAAGGCTATAAACAATTTCTCAATTTAATCGAATCGATTACTTTTTGCAACGAACTTTTTGTAGCTAAAATTTGTGAATGAGATTTTTAGTGACGAAAAATTTCGTTGCCAAAGGCTACAAACAATTTTTCAAAAAATTGAATGGATTACTTTTAGCTACGCAACTATTCGTATCTAAAAATCATGGAATAGACTTTTAGCGACGAAAACCTTCGTCGTTAAAAGCTGGTTTAAACAGTTAAGATTACTTTTAGCTACGAAACGTTTCATAGCTAAAAAACCTGGATGTGACTTTTAACGACGAAAATTTTCATCGCTAAAGGCTGCAACAATTTTAAAAACGTGGATAAGACTTTTAGCGAGGAAAATATTTGTCGCTAAAGACTTTTACCTACGAAATATTTCGTATGTAAAAGTCTTTCTTTCTTTTTTTTTTTTAATATACACCTATTAGAATATAATTCATCATATTCTTCCTGATATACACCTGTTATATAATATATTTCATCGTATTCACATTCACATCCATCTAAACCCAAACTATGTAAATTCATCCAAACATAAAATACATTCATCCAAACATAAACTGCATCCATCCAAACACAAATAATCTTATGAAAAAAAACAAATGAAAAGAGAGAGAACATATGAGAGGTGATCCAGATAAATGAAAAGAAATCAGGTTTAGGTTATAGGTTATAGGTTATAGTTTTAGAGAATTGAGAATAGGTTAAGGTTTAGGTTTAAGAAATCAGGTTCTGGTTCGGGTTCGGTATAGGGTTTAGGTTTGGGTTTTCAAGTTTAGGTTTAAGTTTAGGTTATGGAGTTGAGATTAGGATTAGGTGTAGGTTTAGGTTTAAGGATTTGAGATTACATTTAGATTTTAGGTTTAGGTTATATGTTTAGGTTTAGGTTATAGGTTTAGGTTTAAGTTAGGTTATAGGTTAAGGTTTAGGGAATTGAGAATAGGTTAAGGTTTAGGTTTAAGTTAGGTTATAGGTTAAAGTTTAGGGAATTGAGAATAGGTTAAGGTTTAGGTTTAGAAAATCGGGTTCGGGTTCGGGTTCGGGTTTAGGTTTGGGGTTTCAAGTTTAGGTTTAGGTTAAGGAGTTGAGATTAGGATTAGGTGTAGGTGTAGGTTTAGGAATTTGAAAATACATTTAGGTTATAGGTTTAGGTTATAAGTGTCGGTTATAGGTTTAGGTTATAAGTGTCGGTTATAGGTTATAGCTTTAGGGATTTGAGAATAGGTTAAGGTCTAGGTTTAGGAAATCGGGTTCGGGTTCAGGATCGGGTTTAGGTTTGGGTTTTCAAGTTTAGGTTTAGGTTTAGGTTAGGGAGTTGAGATTAGGATTAGGTATAGGTTTAGGTTTGGGGATTTAAGAATACATTTAGGTTTTAGGTTTAGGTTTAGGTTTAGGTTTTAGGTTTTAAGTTTAAGTTAAGGTTATAGGTTTAGGTTAGGTTTAGGTTAAAGGTTATAGGTTATAGCTTTAGGGAATTGAGAATAGGTTAAGGTTTAGGTTTAGTTTTAGGAAATCGGGTTCGGGATTAGGTTTAGGTTTGGGGTTTCAAGTCTAGGTTTATGTTTAGGTTAGGGAGTTGAGATTAGGATTAGGTGTAGGTTTAGGTTTAAGGATTTGAGAATATATTTAGGTTTTAAGTTTAGGTTTTGGTTTAGGTTATAGGTTTATGTTTTGGTTTTAGGTTTAGGTTAAGGTTATAAGTTTAGGTTATTGGGTTATAGGTTATAGGTTAAGGTTTAGGTTAAGGTTATATATTTTGGTTTAGGTTTAGGTTTAGGTTTAGGTTTTAGGTTTAGGTTAAGGTTATAGGTTTAGGTTAAGTTTAGATTTAGGTTATAGGTTATAGGTTGTAGGTGTAGGTTTGGGGAATTGAGAATAGGTTAAGGTTTCAGTTTAGGAAATTGGGTTCGGGTTCGGATTTAGGTTTGGATTTTGAAGTTTATATTTAGGCTAAGGAGTTGAGATTAGGATTGGGTGTAGGTTTAGGTTTAACGATTTGAGAATACATTTAGGTTTTAGGTTTAGGTTTAGGTTTTAGTTTATAGGTTTAGGTTTAGGTTTAGGTTTTAGGTTTAGGTTATAGGTTATAAGTTTAGGTTATAGGTTTAGGTTTAGGTTATAGATTTTGGTTATAAGTTATAGGTTATAGCTTTAAGGATTTGAGAATACATTTAGGTTTAGGGATTTGAGAATACATTTAGGTTTTAGGTTGTAAGTGTAGGTTATAGGTTTAGGTTTAAGTTAGGTTATAGGTTAAGGTTTAGGGAATTGAGAATAGGTTAAGGTTTATGTTTATGGATTTGAGAATACATTTAGGTTGTAGGTTTAGGTTTAGGTTTTAGGCTTAGGTTTAGGTATAGGTTATATGTTATAGGTTATAGGTTATAGCTTTAGGGAATTGAGAATAGGTTAAGGTTTAGGTTTAGGTTTAGGTTATAAGTTTTGGTTTAGGTTTAAGTTTAGGTTTAAGTTTAGGTTATAGGTTATAGGTTTTAGTTTAGTTTAAGGTTATAGGTTTTGGTTTAGGTTTAAGTTTAGGTTTTAGGTTTAGGTTAAGGTTATAGTTTTAAGTTATAGGTTTTGGTTTAGGTTATAGGTTTTGGTTTAGGTTAAGGTTATAGGTTTAAGTTATAGGTTTAGGTTAGGTTTAGGTTTAGGTTATAGGTTGTAGCTTTAGGGAATTGAGAATAGGTTAAGGTTTAGGTTTAGGACATCGGGTTGGGGTTCAGGATCGGGTTTATGTTTGGGTTTTCAAGTTTAGGTTTAGGTTTAGGTTAGGGAGTTGAGATTAGGATTATGTGTAGGTTTACGTTTAGGGATTTGAGAATACATTTAGATTTTAGGTTTTGGTTTAGGTTTTAGTTTATAGGTTTAGGTTTAGGTTTTAGGTTTAGGTTAAGGTTAGGTTTGAGGTTATAAGTTTAGGTTACAGGTTATAGGTTATAGGTTAAGGTTTAGGTTATAGGTTTTGGTTTAGGTTAAGGTTATAGGTTTAGGTTAGGTTTAGGTTTAGGTTTAGGTTATATGTTATAGCTTTAGGGAATTGAGAATAGGTCAAGGTTTAGGTTTAGAAAATCAGGTTCGGGTTCGGGATCGGGTTTAGGTTTGGGTTTTTAAGTTTAGGTTTAGGTTAGGGAGTTAAGATTAGGATTAGATGTAGGTTTAAGTTTAGAAATTTGAGAATACATTTAGGTTTTAGGTTTTAGTTTATAGGTTTAGGTTATATGTTTAGGTTTAAGTTTAGGTTTATGTTTAGGTTTTAGGTTTTAGGTTTAGGTTAAGGTTTAGGTTTAGGTTTAGGTTTTAGGCTTTAGGTTTAGGTTTAGGTTTGAGGTTATAGGTTATAGGTTAAGGTTTAGGTTATAGGTTAACGTTTAGGTTATAGGTTTTGGTTAATGTTTATGTTTATGTTATAGGTTATAGGTTATAGCTTTAAGGAATTGAGAATAAGTTAAGGTTTATGTTTAGGAAATTGGGTTCGGGTTCAGGATCGGATCTAGGTTTGGGTTTTCAAGTTTAGGTTTATGTTTAGGTTAGGGAGTTGAGATTAGGATTAGGTGTAGGTTTAGGTTTAGGAATTTGAGAATACATTTAGGTTTTATGTTTAAGTTTAGGTTTAGGTTTTAGTTTATAAGTTTAGGTTATAGGTTTAGGTTATGGTTTTAGGTTTAGGTTATGGGTTATAGGTTATGCGTTATAGGTTTCGGTTTAGGTTAAGGTTATAGGTTTTGGTTTTGGTTTAGGTTTAGGTTTTAAGTTTAGGTTAAGGTTAAGGTTATAGATTTAGGTTATAGGTTTTCGTTAGGTTTAGGTTTAGGTTATAGGTTATGGTTATAGGCTATATAGGTTTAAGGAATTGAGAATAGGTTAAGGTTTAGGTTTAGGAAATCATGTTTGAGTTTGTGATCGGGTTTAGGTTTGGGTTTTCAAGTTTAAGTGTAGGTTAAGTAGTTGAGATTAGGATTAGGTGTAGGTTTAGGTTTAGGGATTTGAGAATACATTTAGGTTTTAGGTTATAAGTGTAGGTTATAGGTTTAGGTTTAAGTTAGGTTTAGGGAATTGAGAATACATTTAGGTTTTAGGTTATAAGTGTAGGTTATAGGTTTAGGTTTAAGTTAGGTTATAGGTTAAGGTTTAGGGAATTGAGAATAGGTTAAGGTTTTGGTTTAGGAAATCAGGTTCGAATTTAGGTTTGGGTTTTCAAGTTTATGTTTAGGCTAAGGAGTTGAGATTAGGATGAGGTGTAGGTTTAAGTTTAGGGATTTGAGAATAGATTTAGGTTTTAGGTTTAGGTTTTAGTTTATAGGTTTAGTTTATAGGTTTAGGTTTAGGTTAAGGTTAGGTTATAGGTTATATGTTATAGGTTAAGGTTTAGGTTATAGGTTTAGGTTATAGGTCATAGCTTTAGGGAATTGAAAATAGGTCAAGGTTTCGGTTTAGGAAATCGGGTTCAGCTTCGGGATCGGGTTTAGGTTTGAGTTTTCAAGTTTAGGTTTAGGTTTAGGCTAGGGAATTGAGATTAGGATTAGGTGTAGATTTAAGTTTAGGGATTTCAGAACACATTTGAGTTTTAGGTTTAGGTTATAGGATATAAGTTTAGGTTAAGGTTTAGCTCATAGGTTTTGGTTTAGATTAAGGTTATAGATTTAGGTTTGGGAAATCGGGTTCGGGTTCGGGTTCAGGATCCGGTTTAGGTTTGGGTTTTCAAGTTTAGGTTTAGGTTTAGGTTAGGGACTTAAGAATACATTTAGGTTTTAGGTTATAGCTTTAGGGAATTGAGAATAGGTTAAGGTTAAGGTTATAAGTCTAGGTTTAGGTTATAGGTTAAGGTTAAGGTTTAAGTTATAGGTATAGGTTTAGGTTATAGGTTAAGGTTTAAGTTTAGGAAATTGGGTTCGGATTCGGGATCGGGTTTAGGTTTGGGTTATAGGTATAGGTATTGGGATTTGAGAATAGGTTTAGGTTATGGTTATGAGTCTAGGTTTAGGTTATAGGTTAAGATTTAGGTTTAGGCTATAGGTATAGGTTTAGGTTATAGGTTAAGGTTTAGGTTTAGGAAATCGGGTTCGAGTTCGGGATCGGGTTTAGGTTTGGGTTATAGGTATAGGTTTTAGAATTTGAGAATAGGTTTAGGTTAAGGTTGTAAGTATAGGCTATAGGTAAAGGTTAAGGTTTAGGTTTCGGCTATAAGTATAGGTTTTGGGATTTGAGAATATGTTTATGTTAAGGTTATGAGTCTATATTTAAGTTATAAGTTAAGGTTTAGGTTTAGGTTATAGGTTAAGGTTTAGGTTTAGAAAATCAGGTTCGGGTTCGGGATCAGGTTTAGGTTTGGGTTATAGGTATCGGTTTTGGGATTTGAGAATAGGTTTAGGTTAAGGTTGTAAGTATAAGTTATAGGTTAAGGTTAAGGTTTAGGTTTCGGCTATAAGTATACGTTTTGGGATTTGAGAATAGGTTTAAGTTAAGGTTATAAGTCTAGGTTTAGGTTATAGGTTAAGGTTTAGGTTTAGAAAATTGGGTTCGGGTTCCGGTTCGGGATCGAGTTTAGGTTTGGGTTATAGGTATAGGTTTTGGGATTTGAGAATAGGTTTGGGTTAAGGTTACGAGTCTAGGTTTAAGTTATAGGTTAAGGTTTAGGTTTAGGCTATAAGTATAGGTATAGGTTATAGGTTAAGGTTTAGGTTTAGGAAATCGGGTTCGGGTTCGGGATCGTGTTTAGGTTTGGGTTATAGGTATAGGTTTTGAAATTTGAGAATAGGTTTAGGTTAAGGTTGTAAGTATAGGTTATAGGTCAAGGTTAAGGATTAGGTTTCGGTTATAAGTATAGGTTTTGGGATTTGAGAATATGTTTAGGTTAATGTTATAAGTCTACGTTTAGGTTATAGGTTAAGGTATAGGTTTAGGTTATAGGTATAGGTTTAAGTTTAGGAAATCGGGTTCAGGATTAGGTTTAGGTTTGGGTTATAGGCATAGGTTTTGGGATTTCAGAATAGGTTTAGGTTAAGGTTGTAAATATAGGTTATAAGTTAAGGTTAAGGTTTAGGTTTCGGCTATAAGTATAGGTTTTGGGATTTGAGAATAGGTTTAGGTTAAGGTTATAAGTCTAGGTTTAAGTTATAAGTTAAGGTTTAAGTTTAGGTTATAGGTATAGGTTTAGGTTATAGGTTAAGGTTTAGGTTTAGGTTATAGGTATAGGTTTAGGTTATACATTAAGGTTTAGGTTTAGAAAATTGGGTTCGGGTTCAGGATTGGGTTTAGGTTTGGGTTATAGGTATAGGTATTGGGATTTGAGAATAGGTTTAAGTTAAGGTTATGAGTCTAGGTTTAGGTTATAGGTTATGGTTTAGGTTTAGGCTATAGGTATAAGTTTAGGCTATAGGTTAAGGTTTAGTTTTAGGAAATCGGGTTCGGGTTCGGGATCGGGTTTAGGTTTGGGTTATAAGTATAGGTTATAGGTAATGAGAATAGGTTTAGTTAAGGTTATGAGTCTAGGTTTAGGTTATAGGTTTTGTTTTAGGTTTAGGCTATAGGTATAGGTTTAAGTTATAAGTTTAGGGAATGGTTTAGGAAATCGGGTTTGGGTTTGAGATTGGGTTTAGGTTTCGGTTATAGGTATAGGTTTTGGGATTTGAGAATAGGTTTAAGTTAAGGCTGTAAGTATAAGTTATAGGTTAAGGTTAAGGTTTAGGTTTCGGCTATAAGTATAGGTTTTAGGATTTGAGAATAGGTTTAGGTTAAGGTTATAAGTCTAGGTTTAGGTTATAGGTTAAGGTTTAGGTTTACGTTATATGTATAGGTTTAGGTTATAGGTTAAGGTTTAGGTTTAGAAAATCGGGTTCGGGTTCGGGATCGGCTTTAGGTTTGGGTTATAGGTATCGGTTTTGGAATTTGAGAATAGGTTTAGGTTAAGGTTGTAAGTATAAGTTATAGGTTAAGTTTAAGGTTTAGGTTTCGGCTATAAGTATAAGTTTTGGAATTTGAGAATAGGTTTAAGTTAAGGTTATAAGTCTAGGTTTAGGTTATAGGTTAAGGTTTAAGTTTAGGAAATCGGGTTCGGGTTCAGGTTAGGGATCGGGTTTAGGTTTGGGTTATAGGTATAGGTTTTGTGATTTGAGAATAGGTTTAGGTTAAGGTTGCAAGTCTAGGTTTAAGTTATAGGTTAAGGTTTAGGTTTAGGCTATAAGTATAGGTATAGGTTATAGGTTAAGGTTTTGGTTTAGGAAATTGGGTTCGGGTTCGAGATCGGGTTTAGGTTTGGGTTATAGGCATAGGTTTAGGGATTTGAGAATAGGTTTAGGTTAAGGTTGTAAGTATAGGTTATAGGTTAAGGTTAAGGATTAGGTTTCGGCTATAAGAATAGGTTTTGGGATTTGAGAATAGGTTTAGGTTAAGGTTATAAGTCTAGGTTTAGGTTATAGGTTAAGGTATAGGTTTAGGTTATAAGTATAGGTTTAGATTATACGTTAAGGTTTAGGTTTAGGAAATCGGGTTCGGGATCAGGTTTAGGTTTGAGTTATAGGCATAGGTTTTGGGATTTGAGAATAGGTTTAGGTTAAGGTTGTAAATATAGGTTATAAGTTAAGGTTAAGGTTTAGGTTTCGGCTATAAGTATAGGTTTTGGGATTTGAGAATAGGTTTAGGTTAAGGTTATAAGTCTAGGTTTAGGTTATAGGTTAAGGTTTAAGTTTAGGTTATAGGTATAAGTTTAGGTTATAGGTTAAGGTTTAGGTTTAGGTTATAGGTATAGGTTTAGGTTATACATTAAGGTTTAGGTTTAGAAAATCGGGTTCGGGTTCGGGTTCGGGATCGGGTTAAGGTTTGGGTTATAGGTATAGGTATTGGGATTTGAGAATAGGTTTAGGTTAAGGTTATGAGTCTAGGTTTAGGTTATAGGTTATGGTTTAGGTTTAGGCTATAGGTATAAGTTTAGGTTATAGGTTAAGGTTTAGTTTTAGGAAATCGGGTTCGGGATCGGGTTTAGGTTTGGGTTATAAGTATAGGTTATAGGTTATGAGAATAGGTTTAGTTAAGGTTATGAGTCTAGGTTTAGGTTATAGGTTTTGTTTTAGGTTTAGGCTATAGGTATAGGTTTAGGTTATAGGTTTAGGGAATGGTTTAGGAAATTGAGTTCGGGTTTGAGATTGGGTTTAGGTTTGGGTTATAGGTATGGGTTTTGGGATTTGAGAATAGGTTTAGGTTAAGGCTGTAAGTATAGGTTATAAGTTAAGGTAAAGGTTTAGGTTTCGGCTATAAGTATAGGTTTTAGGATTTGAGAATAGGTTTAGGTTAAGGTTATAAGTCTAGGTTTAGGTTATAGGTTAAGGTTTAGGTTTAGGAAATCAGGTTCGGGTTCAGGATCGGGTTTAGATTTGGGTTTTCAAGTTTAGGTTTAGGTTTAGGCTAGGGAGTTGAGATTAGGATTAGGTGTAGGTTTAGGTTTAGGGATTTGAGAATACGTTAAGGTTTAGGTTTAGGTTTAGAGATTTGAGAATAGGTTTAGGTTATCGGTTTGGGTTTAGGTTTAGGAATTTGAGAATAGTTTTAGGTTATAGGTTTAGGTTTAGGTTAAGGTTATAGGTTTAGGTTTATGTGAAGTTTATAGGTTTAGGTTAGGTTAGGTTATAGGTTTTTGGTTAAGGTTTAGGTTATAGTTATAGGTTTTGGAATTTGAGAATAGGTTTAGGTTATAAGTATAGGTTTAGGTTAGGTTATAGGTTATACCTAGGGAATTGAGAATAGGTAAAGGTTTAGGTTTAAGAAATCGGGTTCGGGTTCGGGACCGGGTTTAGGTTTGGGTTTTCAAGTTTAGGTTTAAGTTTAGGCTAGGGAGTTGAGATTAGGATTAGGTGTAGGCTTACGTTTAGGCATTTGAGAATACATTAAGGTTTAGGTTTTGGGATTTGAGAATAGGTATAGGTTATAGGTTTAGGTTTAGGTTTAGGGATTTGAGAATAGGTTTGGGTTATAATTATAGGTTTAGGTTAAGGTTATATGTTAAGGTTAAAGTTATAGGTTTAGGTTTAGGTTAAGTTTATAGGTTTTGGTTTAGGTTAGGTTATAAGTTATAGGTTTATGTTTAGGTTATAGTTATAGGTTTTGGGATTTGAGAATAGGTTTAGGTTTAGGTTATAGTTATAGGTTATACCTTTAGGGAATTGAGAATAGGTCAAAGTTTAGATTTAGGAAATCGGGTTCGGGTTCGGGACCGGGTTTAGGTTTGGGTTTTCAAGTTTAGGTTTAGGTTTAGGCTAGGGAGTTGAGATTATGATTAGGTGTAGGTTTAGGTTTAGGCATTTGAGAATACATTAAGGTTTAGGTTTAGGTTTTGGGATTTGAGAATAGGTATAGGTTATAGGTTTAGGTTTAGGTTTAGGGATTTGAGAATAGGTTTGGGTTATAAGTTTAGGTTTAGCTTTACGGATTTGAGAATAGTTTTAGGTTATAGGTTTAGGTTTAGGTTAAGGTTATAGGTTTAGGTTTAGGTGAAGTTTACAGGTTTAGGTTAGGTTAGGTTATAGGCTTTTGGTTAAGGTTTAGGTTATAGTTATAGGTTTTGGGATTTGAGAATAGGTTTAGGTTAGGTTATAGGTTATAGCTTTAGGGAATTGAGAATAGGTTAAGGTTTAGGTTTAAGAAATCGGGTTCGGGTTCGGGATCGGGTTTAGGTTTAGGTTTTCAAGTTTAAGTTTAGGTTTAGGCTAGGGAGTTGAGATTAGGATTAGGTGTAGGTTTAGGTTTAGGGATTTGAGAATACGTTAAGGTTTAGGTTTAGGTTTAGGGATTTGAAAATAAGTTTAGGTTATAGGTTTGGGTTTAGGTTTAGGGATTTGAGAATAGTTTTAGGTTATAGGTTTAGGTTTAGGCTAAGGTTATAGATTTAGGTTTATGTGAAGTTTATAGGTTTATGTTAGGTTAGGTTATAGGTTTTTGGTTCAGGTTTAGGTTATAGTTATAGGTTTTGGGATTTGAGAATAGGTTTAGGTTATAAGTATAAGTTTAGGTTAGGTTATAGGTTATAGCTTTAGGGAATTGAGAATAGGTCAAGGTTTAGGTTTAAGAAATCGGGTTCAGTTCGGGATCGGGTTTAGGTTTGAGTTTTCAAGTTTAGGTTTAGGTTTAGGCTAGGGAGTTGAGATTAGGATTAGGTGTAGGTTTAAGTTTAGGGATTTGAGAATACGTTAAGGTTTAGGTTTAGGTTTAAGGATTTAAGAATAGGTTTAGGTTATAGGTTTGGGTTTAGGTTTAGGGATTTGAGAATAGGTTTGGGTTATAAGTTTAGGTTTAGGTTAAGGTTATATGTTAAGGTTAAGGTTATATGTTTAGGTTTAGGTTTAGGTTAAGTTTATAGGTTTAGGTTTAGGTTAGGTTATAGGTTATAGGTTTAGGTTTAGGTTGAGGTTATAGTTTTAGGTTTTGGGATTTGAGAATAGGTTTAGGTTATAGGTTTAGGTTTAGGGATAGGGATTTGAGAATAGGTTTAAGTTTTAGGTTAAGGTTATAGGTTTATGTTTAGGTGAAGTTTATAGGTTTATGTTAGGTTCGTTTATAGGTTTTTTGTTAAGGTTTAGGTTATAGTTATAGGTTTTGGGATTTGAGAATAGGTTTAGGTTATAAGTATAGGTTTAAGTTAGGTTATAGGTTATACCTTTAGGGAATTGAGAATAGGTCAAGGTTTATGTTTAGGAAATCAGGTTCGGGTTCGGGATTGGGTTTAGATTTGGGTTTTCAAGTTTAGGTTTAGGTTTATGCTAGGGAGTTAAGATTAGGATTAGGTGTAGGTTTAGGTTTAGGGATTTGAGAATACGTTAAGGTTTAGGTTTAGGTTTAGGGATTTGAGAATAGGTTTAGGTTATAGGTTTGGGGTTTAGGTCTAGGAATTTGAGAATAGTTTTAGGTTATAGGTTTAGGTTTAGGTGAAGTTTATAGGTTTAGGTTAGGTTAGGTTATAGGCTTTTGGTTAAGGTTTAGGTTATAGTTATAGGTTTTGAGATTTGAGAATAGGTTTAGGTTATAAGTATAAGTTTAGGTTAGGTTATTGGTTATAGCTTTAGGGAATTGAGAATAGGTCAAGGTTTAGGTTTAAGAAATCGGGTTCGGATTTGGGATCGGGTTTAGGTTTGGGTTTTCAAGTTTAGGTTTAAGTTTAGGTTAGGGAGTTGAGATTAGGATTAGGTGTAGGTTTAGGTTTAGGGATTTGAGAATACGTTAAGGTTTAGGTTTATGTTTAGGGATTTGAGAATAGGTTTAGGTTATAGGTTTGGGTTTAGGTTTAGGGATTTGAGAATAGGTTTGGGTTATAAGTTTAGGTTTAGGTTAAGGTTATATGTTAAGGTTAAGGTTATAGGTTTAGGTTTAGGTTTAGGTTAAGTTTATAGGTTTAGGTTTAGGTTAGGTTATAGGTTATAGGTTAGGTTTAGGTTTAGGTTATATGTTTAGGTTTAGGGATAGGGATTTGAGAATAGGTTTAGGTTATAGGTTTAGGTTTAGGTTAACGTTATAGGTTTAGGTTTAGGTGAAGTTTATAGGTTTAGGTTAGATTAGGTTATAGGTTTTTGGTTAAGGTTTAGATTATAGTTATAGGTTTTGGGATTTGAGAATAGGTTTAGGTTATAAGTATAAGTTTAGGTTAGGTTATATGTTATACCTTTAGGGAATTGAGAATAGGTCAAGGTTTAGGTTTAGGAAATCAGGTTCGGGTTCAGGATCGGGTTTAGATTTGAGTTTTCAAGTTTAGGTTTAGGTTTAGGTTAGGGAGTTGAGATTAGGATTAGGTGTAGGCTTAGGTTTAGGGATTTGAGAATATGTGAGACCTGACTCGAGTTCGCAGGTGTGCATATGCGTGTGTGAATGCATTCCATCCATCTTGATCCCGTGATCCTACCGGTCGAATCCCGGCAACCTGTAATCCTTGGATAGTGTTTGCGGTCATCCGTGAGCCCAGTCCTGAAGACCCGACTCGGATCGAGTTGAGACCTATGCCATTGTGACCGCATCGTCACCGCGATTCCAACGATGCGTCTTGTGTGTCCATCCGATGTGTGGATCATAAGTTATGTGTATCTCATTTGTAGCCTTTGAGCATGATCATGTGGCCCACCTAGTGTGGAGGGCATATTTTTCAAGGTGGCCACCCTCTTTTGTGTAAATTCCAACACACACTACCCATACACTACCTAAACCCCCAAATCTTACACCACCCACCTCTCACACACTACCCATTCCTACTCTAGCCTAGCAACATAGTTTATATCACTATAGGCTATGATGATTTTTCTCTTATCTAGGAGAGAGAGTGATGATTACTTTTCCTCTCTCTCTTTTCTAGCAAATTTCCATACTCTCCCTCTCATTTCTCTCTACTCTCTTCTCTCTTACTTTCCCTCTTCTCCAGCCCCTTCTCCCCCAAATCCCCTCCCATTTAACCTTCAATAATCCATCTCACCCATTGAAACATGTCCCTTGGAGCATAAAGAGAAGATTGATGTAACTTTGGAGTGGGATCCATTAAGGTGGGTGATTATAATTGCTGATATTCTTTTCTACCCTTTGATCTTATTTTTCTTTCTAGATGGATCATATGGGACCTACCAATCCATGGTGGGGATCCCATTTGATCCCATGGATGTGGCCTTATTTTTCTTTCTAGATGGATCATATGGGACCTACCAATCCATGGTGGGGATCCCATTTGATCCCATGGATGTGGCCCTTTGGCCCATCCTACATGCATGTCATGATCCATGATGGGGCCATTCTCCATGGAACCCATCATGATGTATTTAATGATCCACTCCATCTTAAGGTCATCTAGACCTTAAGGATCATGTTGGGATGGCATCCCAACCATCCATAACAATTATAGATCATACATGTAGTGATTTTATGTTGCATGTACAATCAATGTAGTTGTATGGGTATGATTCACTCTTGGGAGGGCCCACTAGTGGCAGGGCCCTACCCTCATGGCCAGATTACTCTCTTTCTTTCTTCTCTTTTCTCTGATGTATGGATGATAATGTGTGTGTGGCCCATTTATAGTGGGCCTTGGATGTCCCAAAATAAATAAAAATAAAAATCCAGCAAGGTGGGATGCTCTTACCACCTAACTCCATGATCATTGGACACCTTAATCAATGCATGCCAGTGTCCTAGTCCTAGTATGTGATCTGGACTTATGTGGGGCCCACTGAGGAAGGCCACACACCCTTTTTATGGCTGAGATTATTGAGATATAGGCTAATGTGTCCAGCCATATATTGCTGTCCAAAAACCTGGACTGTTGCATGGACTGTCATGTTCAATCTTTGGCATGGATTTTTGGATCATGATTACCATTATTTTCTTTATAATTATGGGTGTAATGAGAAGGTGTGGACCCCACCGTGAGGTGTGATGATTCATATCTTAGATGGCCCATGAAATGGTACCCAAAAAGGAGGCCCATAGGAGTAGGCGGTCCACTTTGTTGGGCTGTCCAGCCCACATGTATGGAGGAAAAACATACACTTCAGCTTGGTTTTTCTGAGGGATGAGCCACTTTTATGGACCATACCTTACTTTATTTTATGAAGAAAATACTAAACCTCCATTTTCTCCCTCTTGGATGAAGGTTGGGCCCACCTTATTGGGTAAACAATGCATGGATAACAACATCTCTTCCTGGATAGATTGAAATTCCTAATTTAATTAAAATATTTATGAGTATCTAAAAATCATAAGATTTTGCAGAGAGGTGGTTCACTCATGGTAGGACTCACCTACAAAATTTAAGGGCCAATGAACACCTGTACATACCATGGTAGTGGCTGGACCGGTTCATTACAATATGGTGTCCAGATCAGTCCGATTTTCTGGATAGTCTGTTTCATTTAAATAAATTAAAATATTTTTAAGCGTTTAAAAATTCTAAAATTTTGTGGGGGTGTGACCCACCTATACAAGTGTCACTCTGTAAAATTTTAAGCCCAACGGAAAATCGAGTTGACTGTGGTACGGCCTGTAAATTTGGGTCAGTTTAGGCCTTACCCAGGCCCATATGGGACGCCCCATGTGGGCTACCTGCTGGACTTTGGTCTAGCAATGTGGCCCACCTACTCCCTTCTGTAGTATGATGTAACCCTATGTGGTGGGGCCCTCTGACTTGATAGCTGGACCACTTGGGCTGATGTCCTAATTAAATGAAACAATTACTGGACTCCAATAAGCCCATAAACCTGTTGGGTTAAAAAAATCCAGCAACTTGTTATAATTATGATTGACCTTTGGGCTAAAATTTTGAGGAGTGGGGCCCACCACATTGTGAAGATCTTAGAGAGAATAATTTATACCTTTGGTTCCTTAAATGTTGGGCTTGATAAATGCACTTTTAAGGACCACCACAGTTGAATTTAATCGGGTCCATGAATGTAGCTGGTTGTTGAACTCTTTAGGCCCAATTGGGCTAGAACTTTTCAGATAAGCCCATTAAACTCTTGCGCCATTTTTACCATACTATTGTGTTGGGTTAGTGGGCCGAATTACACAAGTAGATGGGCCCTTGGTTGCCCACCAAATCAACTTTAATACTTGGGCCGGGTTGTAGGCCCAACTTACTTGACTAAGAGCATGACATTTGCCCATGTGGTTTGAGCAATGGGCTACCCACTAGGCCACCACAATATATGGGATTAGTGGTCTTTATGTTGAGCCCTAACGTTTCCCCTATGGGCCCATAGCGATATATATGGGTTGGGCTATATGTGTTTCCCTTGGACCCATGTTGTAGATAGGCCTTGGGTCGCCTTTCTGAAGCCCAACATAAGTATTTGTGATATGATTATGGCTGCCCGTTTCTTATTTCTGATGTTGCGTGGGCCTTGATCCATGATCAATTAGAGATGGGCTACCTCTTGGGGACCAATTGTGGTTGGATGTCCACATTGATTGCCCTAAGGTAGGCCCATGGGCTTCTATAGGTGGTTAAAGGCCTACCATAGACCCTTGCTAGGCTCGTTTCATCTATTTAGGCCTATACCATTAGTCTCATAGTCCTTAGTCTAGGTCCTTAGTCTCGTGGGCTACCCCAGGTATATGGGCCCCCACTAGAAGTTGTATTCCTTATGAGGAATTGGTTAAGTACCTAGAGCCTTCATAGTTAGGTGGAGAGTTCATCTTCACCTCATCGGCACCCCTATTCATCTTCATGGGCCACTCCCATACGCATCATATGCATGCTTGGTTGAGGTATGATTGGCCATGACTGTGTCATTGTGTAGGACATATTGCTATCTCCCCAAGAGATGGATGCCTGGAATTGATGCATGAGTGATTGTATGATTCATGCATCTGGCATTGCATAGCTTGTGGATATCCGCCCTTACTTCATCAGGGCCTTGGCTTCACAGGGGCATTCGTGGATGGCCGTATGTGTGGACACCGGAAATATTAGTTGAGCATACCGGGTGCATAGGATGCCCATGGGTGAAATTCTCAAAACTTTCATGGTACCAAGGATCTGCTCCAATACCGTGACCGGGTGGAATACATGAGTGCACGAGGGCCTTATACCTTTAGGCCGCGACTCCCACTATCGTGTAGTCGGTTGGATAGGGGTGTGGCCTTACCTGTCTGGTGTGAGGAGGCATTGCTAGGCTGAGTCTGACCAGCTCGTAAATGGGTCCGCTACCTTCAGGCCTTGTTGGTGATTGGTTGTCCACAGGCGGGTAGTGAGGTCTTTTACGCTCGTTTGACTGTGCGGGGTCTGCAGAGCGGCAGTCATTCAGCAGTGTAATGGACCCCGGTGATTTCCTTATGATTGAAAATGTACTTGACTTATGGTTTGGATATGAGCACTGACATTACTTGCATTGCATTAGCATTGGCTGTACAAGCCCTCCTTCATACATTGCCTTGGTATGGCACCCATTACTTATTGCATCGCATTCATGGTAAGCCTTGGTAAGACTAGTGATATGTTCATTGATCATGCTTCTCTCCTTATACCTCCTACTATTCTTCTGTGCACCATTGTCACACACTTACACCACCCTCTAAGCTTCTATAAGCTTATACACTATGATGCGTGCAGGAGACTCTAGGTAGGCACTGTAGCAGCAGACCGTAGAGTAGAGTTGAGCAGTGAGGACTCCAGTGTTGTTGATTTCTCTCTCTTTTCCTTTTATTCTCATGTATGTCCTTTTGGACCTTTTGGATGATTGTAAAAGTTTAAATTTTTAGTGGATTTTGCGATGTGTGCCTTTATTATTCTCAGATATACTTGCTGTGATCTTGGGTATGCTCGTATTGAAAATGATTATACTGTTATGAAAATCCTCCTTATAGGATCCTAGGATCGGAACCTACCTTAGGAGCCAAGAATGGTACTACGGAGGCTGTTGCGGCCAGAACCGGCCATCGGGTTCCTTATGAGTCCGGTTACCGAGTCTGGGGTGTGACAGGAGTACGTTAAGGTTTAGGTTTAGGTTTAGGGATTTAAGAATACGTTTAGGTTATAGGTTTGGGTTTAGGTTTAGGGATTTGAGAATAGTTTTAGGTTATAGGTTTAGGTTAAGGTTAAGGTTAAGGTTATAGGTTTAGGTTTAGGTTTAGGTTAAGTTTATAGGTTTAGGTTTAGGTTAGGTTATATGTTATAGGTTTAGGTTTAGGTTAGGTTATAGGTTATAGGTTTAGGTTTAGGTTATAGTTATAGGTTTTGGGATTTGAGAATAGGTTTAGGTTAGGGTTATAGGTTTAGGTTTAGGTTATAGTTTATAGCTTTAGGGAATTGAGAATAGGTCAAGGTTTAGGTTTAGGAAATCGGGTTCAGGTTCGGGACCGGGTTTAGGTTTGGGTTTTCAAGTTTAGGTTTAGGTTTAGGCTATGGAGTTGAGATTAGGATTAGGTGTAGGTTTAGGTTTAGGGATATGAGAATACATTAAGGTTTAGGTTTAGGTTTATGGATTTGAGAATAGGTTTAGGTTATAGGTTTAGGTTTAGGTTTAGGGATTTGAGAATATATTTAGGTTTAAGTTAAAGTTAAATGTTAAGGTTAAGGTTATAGGTTTAGGTTTAGGTTAAGTTTATAGGTTTAGGTTTAGGTTTAGGTTATAGTTATAGGTTTTGGGATTTGAGAATAGGTTTAGGTTATAAGTACAGGTTTAGGTTAGGTTATAGGTTATAGCTTTAGGGAAATGAGAATAGGTTATAGGTCCAGGTTATAGGTTATAGGTTATAGGTTTAAGAAATTTATTTGGGTTATAGGTTTTGGTTTAAGTTAAGGTTATAGGTTTTTGGTTAAGGTTTAGGTTATAGTTATAGGTTTTGGGATTTGAGAATAGGATTAGGTTATAAGTATAGGTTTAGGTTAGGTTATAGGTTATAACTTTAAGGAATTGAGAATAGGTCAAGGTTTAGGTTTAGAAAATCGGGTTCGGGTTCGGGACCGGGTTTAGGTTTGGGTTTTCAAGTTGAGGTTTAGGTTTAGGCTAGGGAGTTGAGCTTAGGATTAGGTGTAGGTTTAGGTTTAGGAATTTGAGAATACATTAAAGTTTAAGTTTAGGTTTACGGATTTGAGAATAGGTTTAGGGTGTGGTCCCTGCAAAAATAGATATAAACACGGCCGTCTCTAATTTGCCAGGCCCTTCCAATGCTGTCCATAGGAAATGGACAGCTTCATCATAGTCATAACAGCGGTTCCCATCTTCCAGGGACCCCCGCTCAACATCTGGATAGCTCCGATGCACATCCGGATCTACTCCATTTATTTCAAGCAAATACAGATATAAACACGGCCGTCTCCAATTTTTCAGGCCCTTCCAATGTTGTCCATAGGAAATGGACAGCTTCATCATAGTCATAATAGCGGTTCCCATCTTCCAGGGACCCCCGCTTAAGATCCGGATAGCTCCGACGCACATTCGGGTCTACTTCATTAATTTCAAGCAAATACAGATATAAACACGGCCGTCTCCAATTTTCCAGGCCCTTCCGATACTATCCGTAGGAAATGGACAGCTTCATCATAGTCATAACAGCAGTTCCCATCTTCCAGGGACCCCCGCTCAACATCCGGATAGCTCCGACGCACATCCGGGTCTACTCCATTAATTTCAACCAAATATAGAGAGTGGCTTATTTTATTATGAGCTCATCATTCATCTGTAAAATGTGAACAGCAAAACCAAACGATGCATTTTACAGGTGTTTCCTACAACATAAAATATTTTTCCACTAGTGTAATGCATTAGGGTGTGATGCATTAGGCCATCCTTTGCATTTGCAAAATAAAGGAATAAATTTGCAGATAATCAAAATTCTAGAGTGTACAATATGATTAAAGAAAATACCATTACTTTAAAAAAGCAATTAGCAACCCACTGAGACGCATGCCCAAAAGTTTATTGATTTCATGGGCCCTGCCATGATGTATGTGTTTTATCCATGTCAGCCATCTATTTTTCCAGCTCAGTTTAAGGCACGCGTAAAAAAAAAAAGAAGAAGAGGTAAATTCAAAGCTCAATTAGACCACACCATAGGAAACAGTGGGGGTGTAAAGGAGATTATAAAATTATGATGAAGGACGCAGAGCCCATCACAAAACAGTTGACCCACTAAGCATTGGGTTTTTAGGATTCCTTTCAACAGATCAACTGTAACACAGAAACCAACGTCTCATTTAAAACCATTAGGTTGCTTCAAAAGGTCCATCCTAAAAATACAAATGCAATAATGATCAAATTGGCCCCTTTTTACTTGCTTTTCCCTTTTCTGGTGTAGATTTAGGTTTAGAGATTTAAGAATACATACACTGTGAACCAGCAGATTTCCAGGGCACACAATATATAAGGTAGGCTATACGTCATCATAGACATGTGCCAGCTGGGTCATACATGCATTTGTAGAGGTAAGTAAGTCCTAAATATACTCTTACCTTTTTTTGTTTGTTTTTAAAGGATTCTTTTCAAGTAAATGGAGATAATGAAGGCTTGTCGGGTTTTTTTTTTGTTTTTTTTTTTTTTTTTTTTGAATATTTTTGATGGGATTAAACATTTTTATTTTCCAAAAAAAAAAAAAAAAAAAAAAAAAAAAAAAAGGAATTTAAGTTCATTATATTTTAATTCAAGAGAGTACAAAAAAATAATTGGAATTTATTACCACCAATGGCAAATTCTACCGGCAATGGCAGAATATTGCGGTTTAATCCTTTTTCTTTTCCCCGCTTTATTTTTCCTTTCTTTCCTTTTTAAAATAATTTAAAATAAAAAAGAAGATTATATTAAAGAAAAATAAAGAAAAAGTCCTTACCATGAATTTATTTCCTTGAATGTTCATTTTAAATTCCCAAAAAATTTCCATTTTAATTTTTGCCTTTAAAATTTAAGGGCCAAACCAAAAGGAATTCCGATTTCTTTCGGGTAAAATTAAGGAAAAGAATTGGGTTGAAAAACCAACTAAATTTTTTTTTATTAAACAAAATTTTGAAAAAGGAAAGCATTATGCCAGAGACAAGCCATGCACCCTTTCCCAACCACCTTTATAGAGGAACCCAAAAAATAATAATTTATTAACCACCAAATTGCTAATATTACAAGGAAGGTTCTTGGGTTGTCGGAAAAATTGGAAAGTAATTTCTTCCTGAGTTTTTCTTTAATGGGCTGGCCTTAAATTAAAAACTTAAGGCCATTGGTTTGGTTTTGGCAAATTTTTGGAGTAAAGATTTTTTTTTAGAAGACCAAAACCCAAAAATGCCCAAACCAAAAGGTTTGACCCTCAATTTTGGGAAAGTTTTAGCCAAATTTAAACAAAGGAAATCCTTAAAATAAATCAATTATTGTTCTTTTAAAAAAGGAAAAGTAAAAAAAAAAAAATCACCTTAGTCATCTTGAAAAAAGCATCAAAGGAAGGAAAACATGGAAGCCAAAAAAGGCACCTTAAACCTTAAATTAAAGATTTTATGGTACCAAATTCCACTTTAAATGAAGGGGGGAAAAATTATCTTAATTAGGCTTTTACAATTATAAATTATTAATCCATCTGATTTTATTTTTTTTGTTTTCAATTTTTTTCTTTGTTTTGAATTTTAACCCGTTTCTGATAGATCTCTCTTGATTTTATGTTTTCTGTAATTATCGGACTTTATATGGAAAAACATTGTTCCCTATGTTGTTTCCCAATCAACCAATTTTTTAAAAATAAACCAAACAAATTGGAATTGGAAATAACCATCAGAAAACAAAGAAGGGCCCAAAAATGGAAGGCAAACAATCAACAATTGTTTTGTTTTCCACCCGAGGAAATTCTCTTTGGAAGCAAAAGAATTAACCAAGGAAACTTTTCCTTGCATTTTCCTCTTTTTTCTTAGGAAAAGGTGTGGTGGGAATTTCCCTTATTTCCTCTTAAAAAATTACCAACCTTCTTAAAAATTTTATCAATTTGATCCTTTCAAATTTCCCCAAAATCCAAAATCCCTTTTAAATCCCCATTTTGGGGAATTCAAATAGAATCACAAAAGTCACAGACCAACTTTGAAATGGATAGATGGGGGAGAGATTTGAGAGAGAGAAGGAAATACCCCACCGGAATAACCCATTTTTGGGAGAGAAGGAGGGAGGGCTTTGCTTACCTCCAAATTCCCAAAAATCTTTAAAAAAAAGAGTTCAAAAAAAACCAAAAAAAAGGGGTAAATTCAAAGAGAAAAAAAATAACCCAAATTTAAAGGGAAAAGAGAGAGATTGAGGAGAGAATAACCTCCTTCTGAAAACTTTCAAAAGAAGGGAGGAGGAGGGAAGAAGGGCGTCCCGTTTAGGGCCTTGGAAGGGTTCCCAAAAATCCAAAGGGAGGAAAATTTAGGACAGAGAAAGAACGAGGAGAAAAAAGAGGGAGGATCAAAAGGAAAAAGTGGGGGAGAGGTGGAAACCAGAAAATTTAAAGGCCCCATAATTTTTTTCCAACCTTTTCAAAAGCTAAAAGGGTTGAAATAAGGGCAAAATGAAATTTACTTCACCAAAATTTCGTGGGCCCCCTTAGAAGTTTTTAATTTTTGGGTTTATTTTTCCCATTGTTTAAAAGTGTTTGGTTCCAGGAAACTTTGGGAATTTACCTTTGGAAATATTGGCCCAAAATTTTATTTTCCAAATTGGTTAAAAGGTTGGGATAAAAACAAAACATGGTTATAGTTTTTAAAACTTTCGTTCCCTTTAGAAGGTTTTTAATGTTGGGTTCCTTATTATTGTTTTTGTTTGGTTCAACTTTGGACCCTTTGGATTTTTTTTGGATATTCCCTTAAAATGATTTTAAAGGAAAAGGTGGGTTAAAACATCATTGTCGGATAAATTTTTAAAATTATTTTTTTTGTTGGCTTTAATCTTAAAAGGGTTTTAGATGCAATTGTTATGTTCAATTCCCTCGGACCTTTTTTTTTTTAAAATGGATTTTTTTTTTTTGTTGATTTTTAATTGATTTGGTTTGAATAAATATTTATTTTTAGTTTACTTTAAAATTTAGCATTGAGGAAATTTATTCTTTACTTTTTCTTGGGTTTAAATGGTTACTTTAATTTTTCCGCTTTAATTATTTTTAAAGTTATAATTTTGTTCTTTTTCTCCTTTGGTAATGGAAATTTATTTTGCATTTGGGAGGCCCCCAGGTTTTGGGCCTCAATAAATTATCCAAAATTATTTTTGTTCTTTCTCTTTGGTTTGGAAATTTATTTTCATAACCCCATGTTTTGGGAAAATTTTTAAAATCCTAAAAGATGGAAATTAAACAATCCCATAATGCAGAAATAAATCGAAATTTTTATATTAATTTTGGGATTTGGGCTAATGTTTTAATTAGTGTGAAAGTTTTGGGACCCTGGATTTTGGTCCCAATATTTTTTTAAATGGTGGGGCCATTGGAGTTTGGATTTGACTGTTCCCTTTAATCATCCCTAAAATTATTTCTCTTAAGGGCTTTAATAATCCAACTTTAAATTGGGAACAATGGACTCCTTTCGGTCAAGCTTTAAAATTAATTCCTTTAAATGGGGAATGGCCAAGTGGATTTAAAAAAAAAACTGGACAAATTTAAAAAGGGGATTGGTTTCCCGCTGGCCATTTTAGAAGGGCTTTGGGACCCATATGTTGTTTTATCCAAATTCATCCATTTTCCCAAATCATTTTATAAACCCAAAAAATAAACGGAAACCAAATAAAGGGCACGGTGGGTTGAAGGAATTTTAAAAGTTCTTAATCACTAAATTTTGTGGTGTATTTTTTTTCCTTCTTCATTTTATAGAAAATAACCAGGATTGATGGTAAATTCAAATTTGGATTTAGGGTAAAAAACCATCCTAAATCAATTTAGGAAATTAAAATTTTAAAGAAAAGTTAATCTAACAAGTTAAGAGAAGAAATTTTTCCTTCTTAGTTTATTTTATTTTATTTTATTTTCATGTGGATACATACTTTTGAAAAAGGAAAAAAAAAAAAAAAAAAACCAACAACACCTTCTAACTGGTCCTGAGTAGAAACTAATTCGTAAAAATAATAAATAAATAAAAGTTTAACAAAAACTATACTTTTCTTTCTTCATCCTTGTTCTTTTTCATTAAATATAAATCTTGAAAATATCAAAAGGAAATTACCGAGGATTTTAATGATGGATATCCAATCACTATTGTTTTCATGTGGTGTGGTCCACCTGATATTTATATACCTCTCATTTTTAGGCCCCACCATGATGTATGTTTTATATCCACACCTTCCACCATTATTCTACACTGTTTCGTGTGGCATGGTCCATTTGAGTTCTGGATTTACCGAAAATTCGAGATTAACAATCTTTCTGGAAACTTGCAAGTTTGGAAAGATTTATATCAATTGAGTACTCATTCAAGGAAAACCAAGTAACTCAAGTATCCAAGAGGGGGTTTTTAAACCTTGGTGTGCCCTTTGACTGCACATAGACAAGATTGTGGGCCCACCAATGAAAATGTATTGGTTTCCACCATTCCCTCCAATCCATTTTTTTACATACAATTTGGGTTGGATACCCCAAAAAAATAAAAACCCTTATAAATAGAAGCCAGTACAACAAGAGTAAGAGATGCTAAAAATTCTTTAAAATTCCTTAAGGTCCAGTTTTGGGTTATTCTTTCTTACCTTTGTTTAATTTCATTTTAAAATCAAATTAAATAAAAATTAAAACCGATTAAATTGTGGAATTTAGTGTAACTAAACTTTCGTGCCCCTGGGAAGTTTTTAATGGGTGGTCCACGAAAGATTTATTTCCCCTTTAAATTATGGGTTCCCAAAAATCAGCCGGTTTCCTTCCAAATTTAAAATATTTGAAAATTGCCTTAAAACATTTTAAAACCTTAAAAATTTTATTTAAAGGTATTATTTTAAATCCCAAATTTCATTTTTATTGGGGCCCAAAATAATTATGTTTTAATAGGGTTCCCCTTCAAGTTGTGGTGGGCCCAACCAAGTTTCAAAACTTAAATTTGATTTTAAAGGTGGGCCCCAAATTAGGGATATCCCAAAAATTTCACCATATTGGTAGTCCTCGATGTTCAACACTACAATTTAAGGGCCAAAAAAAAAACCTTTCCCCCCTTTTCTCTTCTTGGGCCCCTCCGTTCCAACCCACTTTCCGGATTTGTAACCCTATCTTTCCCCCCTTTAATTTATAACTTTTTTTTCCCTCTCCTTTTTTTGGTTGGCCCCAAAATCAAGGATTATTTGATTTTTAATTCCTTGGGGCCCAACTGGTTTCCCTCCGTTCGATTGGGGGATTTTGGAACCCGAAAAAAGGTTATCTTCTTTCGAAAAAAATTTTTAGATTCTTTTCTTCATGAAATGCATGGATTTGGTTTCATTTGTGGTGGTTTCTGTCTCTATTGGCGGTGAGATCTGGATGATTGGATTCGTTTTGTGGTCTGATATGCGTGGATTTGATGTGATCTGGTATGAAATTTGTGATTTTCCTTTGTTTTGAGGGAAAAATCTGAAATGTGCTTAAAAAATGCTGGACTTTGTATGGAAATATGAAATGAGCTAATGGAATTGAGTAGTGTTTTCTGTTTGGGTGGTAAATGTACTGGTCCTGCAGTTTGTTTGCATTTCTCTGAAAGAGGTTTCTGTGGGAGAATTGAATTGGAAAGGCTTTTTCTCAGTGTTGGTGTTTGTTACCAGTACTGAGGAGCTGCTGCATTTTTATTTGTCATCTCATGTTACGTGTCAAAAAATTCCAAGCTAATTTCAAGTCTCTAAATGACCATCTTAAGAGGGTGAAATGACCCAAATACATTTCATCTGCTAGAGCTTCTTCTTCTTCTTCTTCTTTTTATCCCACACTTGATTTCCTCGAATTTCCTTGAATTCATTTGGGCCAATGATTTAGGGCTATTGCTATGTATGGTATTATGTGGATATATGACTCATCCAAGTCAACTTGGACTCGGTAGAGTCCAATCCAGTTTGGCACTGCTAGTCAGTATTGAGAATAGCAACAATATCATCAAAAGCAGATTGTTTGGCCTTTTTTCAATGTGAAGTATGAATTATTGCTGTATTATCTTTCTTAACAGGGTCTTTGGTTGCACCAAATATCATCAAAAGCATCCTTAACCTATTGAAGGATCATGATTTCATCTTCCCGTGTGAGAGATTTTAGGTGCATTGGCCACGGATAGTCGGCCAAACAATATCAATGGCAAATAATTTATAAACTAGTTAATGCATGACTTCTTACTTTATTGTGGTTGTATTTTGTTGGGTCACAATTTATGGATTTTGTTCATATTCGAAGCCATGTTCCAAGGTGGGGCCAGGTCCGACAAACCTGGTGGACCATCCTATTATTTTTCATCCCTAATACTGCTTTTTTATTTTTAATTTTCTTTTCTAACAAAATTACATTTTCTTCATTTTAATGGGAAATAGAAGCAAAAGCTTGCGTTGGCAAAACTTTATTGTGTTTGTATTTTGTTGGGTCACAATTTATGGATTTTGTTCATATTCAAAGCCATGTTAGTCTGCATTTATCATGGAAGCCATTACTTCCAAATCTCACAATTAAGGAGTAAGATTTATTTACACAATTTGAAACATTTTCAAATATGCTGCCAAAGGATTTTTATGTAGAATCTAGGAACATGTGTTTATGATACTTAAATCAATCCACTTGGATGTGTGGTAATGATGCAAATATCAGCCCACTAGAACATGTGTTTGTTTCTAATGCTTAAATCAGTCCACTTGTCCACTTGGAATATGACACCCATACACATATACTCCAATTGTACACGTGGCATAACATATAAACACAAATTAACCACAGACTGCTTAATAAAAAATTTAGTGTCATGCATGCATTGGATGTGCAAATATTGAATTCTTAATAACTAACTTAGCATTTGCGTTTGACATGAGATATGTTTTCTAATACTTGTGACATAGTTCAAAATTGATTGTTTAATTTGACTAATATGGATTTGCTTTGTATCTAAATTTGAATTTACATTATTTTTCATTCGACTATTGTTGATATGAAGAATGTATTTCTTGTAGCAGAATATTTTTAGGATAAATTATTCATATATCATTTTCTTATCATAAATTATTCATATTACAGTTTATAGTTGTGACTTGTAATTTATAGATTTGTTAGTTAGATAATTAGTTACTCGTTTGAGGATTTCTATGTGGCCATACATAGATATTGTGTTGGTGGCATAGAAATCGCTCAAATTGTCCCATTTTTTGGACAATTCAATGTTAGATGGATAGTATGCTTTCATATAATCTATTTAAATTTTCATGCCTTCCATGGTTCATCTCCTCGTTTCTCTCTAGATATGTTTCTTCCGTTCTATGCAAAAATATTTTTAATTTTTTAGATATTTGGCATCGGAATGTAACGTAAGATCAACTTATCCGGAGAGGCATGTGGAAATGTTAGTTTCTAAAAGGGGAAAAAAATTTAAAAAAATTTTTTAAAAAAAATTTTTTTTTTTTTTTCCAAAAAAGGACATATATCACATATATTGATCAAAGAAAATGGGCACACCATTTTTTTTAAAAATTTTTTTTTAAAAAAAAAACCAAAAAATTGGGGGGTTTTTTTATTTGTTTTTTAAAAAGTAATTTCTCCCCCCCCGGGGGGCCCGGGGGGGGGAGGGAATTTTTAAAAAATTTTTTTATTGACTAAACAGAAAAAAGAAAAAGGGGTTTTTTTATTTTTTTTAAAAAGGGGGGGGTTGGGGGGAATCCGGACGGGGGGGAAGGGGAAATTTTTATGAAAGTTGGGTTTCCTTTTAATTGGAAAAAAAAATTAAAAAGGGGGCTTTTTTTTTTTTTAAAAATATAAAAAAATTTTAAAAACCAAAATTTTCTCTCTTTAAAAAATTTTTTTAAAAAAATTTTTAAAAAAAACAAAAACCTTTTTAAACCCTTTTAAACCTTTTTAAAAAACCCCAAAACCTCTATGAAACACAAAATAAACCTTTTTTTTTTTTCCCCCCCCAAAAAAACCTAAATTTTAAAACCCAAAAAATTAAAACCCAAAAAACCCCCCCCCCCCCTATGAAAAAATTCCCCAAAAAAAAAATTAAAAAACACATCAAACCAAAAAAAAAACCAAACCAAACCAAAAAAAATTTTTTCCCCCAAACCTAAAAAACCCCTAAACCTTAAAAAAACCTTAAACCCAAACCCAAACCCCCCCAAAAAAAAATTTTCCTCTTTTTTTTTTCCCCAAAAAAAACCTAAACCCAAACCAAACCTAAACCTAAAAAAATTTTTCCCCCCAAAAAAAATTTAAAAACCCAAACCCAACCAAACCAAAACCAAACGTTGAGATCTTCTTTCCCAAAAAAATTAAAAAAAAAATTTTTTTCCCCCCAAAACCCAAAAAACCCAAATTAAAAAAAAAAAAAAAAACCCCCCCCCCCCCAAAAAAAACAAGAAAAAAAAAAACCTAAACCAAACCTTAATTTTTTTAAAAAAAAACCTAAACCTAAACCTAAACCAAACCAATTTAAAACCCAAAAAAAAATTTTAAAAAATTTTGGGTTTTTTTTTAAAAATTTCCAAATTTTTCCAAATTTAAAAAAAAACCCAAACCCAAAACCCTAAAAAAACCCTAACCTAAAATTTTTAAAAAAACCCCAAACCCCAAACCTAAACTTAAAACCCCCAAACCAAACCCATTCCCAAACCCCCCTTTCCAAACCAAACCTTCCAACCCCCCAAAATAAAAAAAAAACCAAACCCCAAGAAAAACCAAACCTTAACCTAAACCAAACCAAAAAAACCAAAAAAAAAAAAAAAAAATTTTTTAAAAAAAAAAAAAAAACCCCCCCCAATTTAAAAAAAAAAAAAAAAACCCTAAACCAAAAAAAAAAAAAAAAAATTAAAAAAATCCCCAAAATTTCCAAACCCAAAAAAAAAATTAAAACCCTTTTACCAGCACTAAATAAACCTTAATTTTTTTTAAAAAAAAATTTAAAACCCAAAAAACCCCCAAAAAAAAATTTCCTTAAAAAAAAAAAAAAAATTTCCAAACCTAGTTTTCCCTAAAATTTAAAATTAAAAAAAAATTTAAAAAAAAATGAAAAACCTATAAATTAAACCAAATTAAACCAAAACCTTAAAAAAACCTGAAAAAATTTAAAAAAAAAAATTTAAAAAAAAAAAACCAAAAAACCAAACCAAACCAAACCAAACCAAACCAAACCAAACCAAACCAAACCAAACCAAACCAAACCAAACCTAAAAGTCTCAAATCCAAAAAACCAAACCTTAAACCTTAAAAAAAAAAAAAACCCAAAACCCAAACCCAACCCCAACCCCAAACCCAAACCCAAAACCAAACCCAAACCTTAACCCTTTTTTTTTTTTTCTTAAACCTTCATTTTTCCCAAAAAAAATTTTTTTAAAAAATTTAAAACCTATAACCTTAAACCCCAAACCCTAAACCAAACCAAACCTTAACCAAAACCTATTTTCAAACCAACAATAACTCAAAAATAATAACTCACCAAACAAAAAAAAAAAAAAAAATTTCCAAACCCAAACCTAAACCAAACCTTAAATTTTTAAAAAACCAAATTAAAAAAACCAAATTAAATTAAAAAAATTTTTTCCCAAAAAAAAAATTTAAACCAAACCAACCAAAAAGGCTTAATTAAATTAAACCTAAACCTAAACCTTAAAATTTTCCAAACCAAACCAAAAACCTTAAACCTTAAACTTAAACCCCCCCCAAAAAAAAAAAAAAATTTTTTTTTAAAAAAAAAAAAACCAAACCTAAAAAAAAAAAAAAAAAAAAAAAAAAACCCAAATTAAAAAAACCTCTATAATCACCCCCAATACTAAAAAACCCAAAATTAATCAGCCTGTATTTTTCCCCCCTTTTTTTCCCCCCCAAACCAAACCTTTAAAAAAACCTAAAAAACCCCCAAACCCAACCCAAATTTCCAAAACCTTAAACCTTAAACCCCACAAAAAATAAAATTACAACAAAAAAAAACCAAACAACCCCTTTCCAAACCCCAAAAAAAAAAAAAAAAATTTTTCCCCCAAAACCCAAACCTAAACCAAAAATTTTAAACCTTAAACCTAAACCTTAAAAAAATAACCCCCCCCCCAACCCAAATTTTAAAAAAACCTTAACCTAAACCAAAACCCAAAAAAACTATTAAACCTAAAAACGATCCACCAAACCCTAAAACCATTAAACAACCAACAAACCCACTAACAATTAAACCTAAACCTCCATAAATAGGTGAAGGCTTTAATGCTAACCCAAGACAACCAACCAAAAAAAATTTTTTTCCTTTCCCTTTTAAAAAAAAAAAAAATTAAACCAAATCAAAAAAAATTTAAACCAAACCAGAACTTTTTAAAATTTTTTCCCAAAAAAATTTTAAAATTAAACCCCTTTTTAAATTAAACCAAACCCCTTTTTTCCAAACCCCCAAAAAACCTTAAAAATTTTTAAAAAAAAAAAAAAAAAATTTTTAAAAAATTTTTTTTTTTTAAAAATTTTTTTAAAAAAAACCTAAATTTCCCTAAAAAATTAAAAAATTTTAAACCCAAATTTAAAAAAAATTTAAAATTTTCCCAATTTAAATAACTTAAAAATTTTCAAAAAAAATTTTTAAAAACCAAACCTAAACCTTTAAAAAACCTTTTTTTTTCCCTTAAAAAACCTTTTTAAAAAACCAAAAATTTTAAAATTTTAAATCTTTAATTTTAAAAAAAAAACCTTTTAAATTCCCAAACCAAACCAAACCAAAAAAAAAACCAAGATCCGTCAAAAAACCAAATTAATGTATTTAAAATTGTTTAAAAAAAAAAATTTTCCCCCCCCAAAAAAAAATTAAATTGGAAAAAAAAAAAAACCCGGGGAAAAAAAATTTTAAAAACCCCTTTTTTTTTAAAATTTTAATTTTTTAAAAAAAAAATAAAAAAAAAAAAAAAAAAAAAAAAAAAAAAAAAACCAAAATTTTTGAAAAAAAAACCCCCAAAAACCCCAAATTTTTTAATTTTTAAAAAAAAAAAAAAATTTTTTTCCCCAAAAAACCCCTTTTTAAAAAAATTTCCCAAATTTTCTCAAACCCTTAAACCCCAAAAAAAAATTTTTTTCCCCCTTTAAACCCCCTTTTTTTTTTAAAAAAAAAAAATTTTAAAACCTTTTTCCCCCCCCAAAAATAAATTTTAAAAAAATTTAAACAACGAAGCAGCCAAAATTTTTTAAACCTTTTTTTTAATTTCCCAAAAAAAAAATAATTTAAAAACCAAACCCCCCTTTTCAAAAAAAAAATTTAAATTAAAAAAACCCCCAAAACCCTAGAAACTTTCCCCCAAAAATTTTTTTTTAAAAAACCAAATTAAAAAAACCAAATTTTAAAAAAAACCCCCCCTTTTTTTTTTAAATCCCAAAAAAAAAAAAAGCTCTAAAAAAATTATAAAAATTTTTAAATTTAAAACCTAAAAAAAAAAAAAAAAATTTTAAAATTTAAAAAAAAAAAAAAAAAAAAAAACCTTAACAAAAAAAAAAATTTTTTTTTAAAAAAAAAAAAAAAAAAAAAATTTTTCCTTTTTTTAAATTTGGGAAACCTTTACACCATCAATTTCGAGCTAATACCTTTAAAAATTTTTAAAAAAAAAAAAGGAACCCTTTGCGGGGACTTTTTTTTTAAACCAAAAATTTAAAATTTTTTAATTTAAAAACCAAAAAAAAAAAAAAATTTTTTAAAAAAACCCCCAAAAAAATTTCCAAATTTAAAAAATTTTAAACCCAAAATAAAATTTTTTCTTTAAAAAAAAATTAAAATTTTAAAAAATTAAATTAAATTAAACCATAATCCTTTTAAAACTTAAAAAAAAACCCAAAAAAAATTTCCAATTTTTTAAAAAAAATTTTTAAAATTTTTTAAAATTCCCTTCAACTTCTTTTCCTTTCCCCTTTTTTTTTTTAAAGGATTTTTTTATTTAAATTTTTTGGGGAAGGAAAGGGAATGGTTTTGGGGTTTTAAACCGGGGGGTTTTAAATGAAATTTGGGAAAGGGGAAACAAAATAATTTGGGGAAAAAATTTTTTCCCTTTTGGGAAAAAAATTTTTTTTTGTTGGGTTGGGCCAAACCAATTGGGGTTTTTTGGTGGTTTGGACCCTTTAATTTTAAAAGGGAAAACCCTTTTTGGGGGCCCGGGTTTGGGGGAAAAGGGGAAAAAGGGATGGTTTTGGGGCAAAAAAAACCCCGAAAAAAGGGGGGAAAAAAAAAGAAAATAAGAAAGTATCCGATCCTTGGGGGGGTTTTAAAAAAAAATTTTTTTTTTAAAAAAAAGCCTTTTAGTAACAGGGCTTAGTGGAGTAGCTTGGGTTTTGGGTTTTAAAAAATTATTTTAAGGTTTAAAATTTTAAAAAGGAAAAAAAAAAGGAAGTTTTTGGTCAAAAGTTAAAAAAGGGTTTAAAAAATTTTTTTTAAAAAAAATTGGAAAAAAAAGGGGGGAAAAAAAAACCTTTGGGGGAACCATTAACTAGAATTGAGAATTTCGCTAAGCAAACTGCAAGCACTGAAGGGGAAAAAAAGGGGTTTGGGGCCCCCAAAAACCCCCCGGGGCCCGGACCCAAGCCGGAAAATTTTTAAAAAGGTTGGGGTTTTTTTTTTTTAATTTTTGGGATTTTGTAAATAACGGATCCCCCAAAGGGTTTTTCCCCTTTTTTTTTGGGTTTTGGGGTTTTTTTTAGCTTCCACCTCGATTTTGGGTTTCCTTTTTTTTTTTAAAATTTTTTTTTTCCCCAAAAAATTTTTTTTTTTCTTGGTTTTTATTGGCCCCCCGGGAAAAAAAAAAGAAAAGGGCCGTAACGGCCGATACGTTGGGTTTTCCCTTTGGGTTTAAAATTTTTTCCCAAAAATTCCAAAATGAGGATTTCCCAATTGTTTGTGGGAAGTTTGGTAGAGACCCACTTCTGAAACAAGGGGAAAGGGGAAAAAAAAAAATTTTGGGAAATTTTAAATTTTTTTTAAAAAAAATTTTTTTTTGGGAAAAAATTTTTTTTCCCCAAAAAAGGGAAAAAAATTTTTACCATTAAGAAAATTTTAAAAGGGGAAAAAATGAACCTCGGGGAAAAAAAAAATTTTTTTTTTTTAAAAAGGGGAAAAAAAATTTTTTTCCCAAAAAAGGAAATTTTCCCCCAATTTCAAAAAAAATTTTTTTTTTGGGCCCGGGAAATTTTTTCTTAGGGATAATTCAGATTTTATTGAAAAGAAAAAAGCCCAAAAAAGGGGGGGGGGTTTTTTTTGGGAAAATTTTTTAAAGGTTTTTTTAAAAGGGGGGTTTTTTTTAAAAGGGGTTTGTTTTTTTTAATTTGGGGGAATTAAAAAGGGAAGGGGAATTCCGGCCCCCGAAAGGAAATTTTTCCCGAATTTTTAAGGGGCCCCCCCCAAAACCCCAAGGGAAACTTTTCCCCCAAAAAGGGTTTGGGTTTAAAAAAAAGGGGAAAATTTTAAATTTTTTTTAAAAAAAAGGGAAAACCTTTTTGGGGTTATAAAAAACCCCCACCAAAAGGGGGGGGAAAGGGGGGGTTGGTAAAGGAAATTTAAATAATTTTCCTTTTCCCAATTTTTAATAAAAAGGGTTTCAAAGGAAGAAAAGGGCAAATGAAGGGAAAAATTAAAAAATTTTGGAAATTTGCCAAAATTGTTTTTTTTTAAATGGGGGTTTTTAAGATGGGGTAATTTTGTATTTTAAAAAAAAATTAAATTGGGTTTTTTTTATTTTTTTTTTAAAACTTTTTGGGGTTTTTTTCCCCCCTTTTTAAAAGGAAAAGAAAAAAAATCATCTCGTTTCATTTTCCCAAATCTTTTTAAAGGGTCTTCTCTTTAGCTTGGTTTTTAAATTTTTTAATTAAAATTATTTAATTAAACTTTTTCCCAAAAAATATTTTAAAAAAAAGGGAAGATGTCCCCCCCCCGGGGGGGCCCAAGGGTTTTCCCCATTTGGGCCCGGGGTTTTAAAATTAAATTTTTAAAAGGAAAAAAAAAAAGAAGCCCAAAAAAGTGGGTTTTTTTTTTTAAAGAATGGAGGAAAAAAGTTTTTTTTTAAAAAAAATTTTATTTTTTATTTTTAAAAAGGGGGTTTTTAATTTAATTTTAATTTTCTCCGAAAAAAAAAAAACCCCAAACAACTTTTAAAATTTAAATTTAATTCCCTTTTTAAAAATTTTTCCCCCCCCAAAAATTTTTTCCCCGGGGAAAAGTTTTCCCCCAAATTCCCCCGGAAGGAACGGAGGACTTTGGTTTTTCGAAAGGGGGGGTTGAAAAATTAAAACTTTAATTTTTTTTTAAAAAACCTTTTTTTTTTAAAATTTTGAAAGGAGGAATTGGCCCCCCGGGGTTATTTTAATAAAGGGGGGGGGGGGTTTTAAAGGACACTTAAAACTTTGGGAAAATGGATTTTTGGTTGGGGGGTTTTTTTTCCCCCCCTTTTTTGGGGGGATTTTTTTTTTAAAAATTTTTTTTTAAAAAAAATTTTTTTAAAAATTTTTTTTTTAATTTTTTTTTAAAAATTTTTTTTTTTTTAAAACCCCAAAAAGGGGGAATTTGGGCCCCCCCCCCTTTTTGGGGGTTTTTTGGGAACCCAAGGAAACCCCGGCAATAAAGGGGGGGAAAAGGGGCCTTTGGGAAAAGGTTTGGTTTAAAAAATTTTGGGGGGTTTTAATTTTTTAAAAAAAATTTTTTTCCCTTTTTAAATTCCAAATTAAACCCAAGGGAAAATTTTTTGGAAACAAATTTTTAAAAGGGAAAGGTTTGGGAAAAAAAAACTTTGGGGGTTTTTTTGGAAAAATTTTTTTTAAATTTAAATTTTTTAAAATTTTAAAATTTTTTAAATTTTTTTTATTTTTAAACCCCTTTTTTAAAAATAATTTTAAAAACCCTAAATTCCCAAATGCGTTCTCCTAAAATTTTTAAAAACTTTTTAAAAATTTTTTAAATTTAATTTAAAAAAATTTTTTTTATTTTAATTTTTGGGGGGGGCCCCCCCCTTTCCACTCCCGGAAGGACTAAAAGGACCCCTTTTCCCGGCCCCCCCCGGGGGGGGGGCCAGGGAAATTTAGGGTTTTTTTTTTGGTTTGTTTTAAAATACCCTTTCTGCAGAACCCCCTTTACTGGGCCCCGGGGGTTGTTTAAATTAACAGGAAGAAAAGGGGGGGAAGGGGAGGGGCTGGGAGGGCCCGGAGGGGGGGGGGGCCCCGGAGGGGGAAAAATTTTTCCCCCCCCCCGGGGGGGAAAAGTGGAACAGTGACCCATTTGCGAGAAATTGGGAAATTAAAATTTTTTTAAAATTTTTCCCCCCCCCTTTTTTTTTTATTTTTTTTTTTTTTTTTTTTAAAAAAAAATTTTTTTTGGGGGAAAATTTTTGGTTTGGGAAATGGGGGGGGGTTTTTTTTGGGGGGAAAAAGGGGTTTGGGGGGGGAATTTTAAAAGGAGTGAAGGAAAAGGGGAAAATTTTAAATAAATTTTTTAAAATTTTTTAAAAATTTAATTTTAAAATTTTAACAAATTTTTAAAATTTTAAAAAAATTTTTAAAAAATTTTCAAAAAAAAAAAGGGGTTTTTTTTTAAAATTTTTTCCCTTTTTTTTTCAATTCTTTTGGTTTTGGTTTAAAATTTTTAAAATTTTTCCCAAATTTTTTTTTTTTTGGGAAAAAGGTAGTAGCAGGAAAAAAAAATTTTTCAAAAATTTTTGCTCAAGGAAAGAATATTTAAAAAACCAACAATTTTGGTGAAAATTTTCAATTTAAAATTTTTTTTTTATAAAAAATTTTTTTAAAAAAATTTTTTAAGGGGAAATTTTCCCCAAAGGGTTTTTTTTGGGTAAAAATTTCCCAAAAAAACCCTTTTGGGGTTTTTTTTGGGGTTTGGAATTTTTTGGCCAAAACCCTCCCAAAAAACGGGTTTTAACCCGGGGGTAAAAGGGGAAAAAGGGGCACCTTTTTAAAAAAGACCCCAAAGAAAAAAAAAAGGCCGGGCCGAGGAGGAAAAAGGGGGGGAAAGGGGGGAAAAAAATTTTTTTTCGTTGGCAAAAATTTAGGTTTAAGCCCTTTTTTAAAAAAATTTTTAAAGGTTTTTTTTTTTTTTCCCAAAAACCCTTTCCCAAAATTTTTTTTTTTAAAAAATTTTTTTTTTTTTTTTTTTTTTTGGTAAAATTTTAAAAAATTAAAAAAATTTTTTTGGGTTTGGGGGGTTTTGAGGAATTTTTGGGTTAAAAAAAATTTTTTTTTTGGTAAAATTTGAAAATGTTAGCTTGGGAAAAATTTTGGGTTTTATGATAGTTAATTTTTTAAAAACTTTTTCCCAAAAATTCCGGCCCGGGTTTTTTTTTTTCCCTTTTTTTTTTTTAAAAAATTTTTTTAAAAATTTTTGGGGGAATTTTTTTTAAATCTTTGGAATGGTGAGGAAAATTATCGTCGCTAAAAAGGAACGAATTTTTAGCAGCGAATATTTTCGCTGCTAAAAGTCTTGTATAGTTTTTTTTTGCGATAAAAATATTCGTCGCTAAAAACTGAACAACTTTTAGCAGTGAAAATTTTTGCTGCTAAAAGTCTTGTATAGTTTTTTTTTGCGACGAAAATTATCGTCGCTAAAAAGGAACGAATTTTTAACAGCGAAACTTTTTGCTGCTAAAAGTCTTGTATAACTTTTTTTGCGACAAAAATATTCATCGCTAAAAACTGAACTAATTTTAGCAGCAAAAATTTTCGCTGCTAAAAGTCTTGTACAGTTTTTTTTGTGACGAAAATTATCGTCGTTAGAAAGGAACGAATTTTTAGCAGTGAAAGTTTTCGTTGCTAAAAGTCTTGTATAGTTTTTTTTGCGACGAAAATTTTCGTCGCTAAAAACTAAACTACTTTTTGCAGCAAAAATTTTCGCTGCTAAAAAGCCTTGTACAGTTTTTTTTTTTTTTTTTTTTGCGAAGAAAATGATCATCGCCAAAAGTAATGAATTTTTAGCAGCGAAAATTTTTGTTGCTAAAAGTCATGTATATGTTTTTTGCGACGAAAATATTCATCGCTAAAAACTGAATAATACTTTTAGCAGCGAAAAGTTTCGCTGCTAAAAGTCTTGTACAGTTTTTGTGGCGATGAAATCGTTCGTCGCTAAAAGTAACGAATTTTTAGCAGCGAAAATTTTCACTGCTAAAAGTCTTGTACAGTGTTTTTAGCGACGAAAATTTTCGTCGCTAAAAGCCTTACTTTAGTGGCGATTTCAATTTTTCGCCGTTAAAATCCATGCACGTCGGTCTTTTAGCGACGAAGTTAGCGACGAAAATTTTCGTCGCTAAATGTATTTAGCTACGAAAATCTGACTTTTAGCGACGAAAATTTTCGTCGCTAAAAGGGGTATTTCTTGTAGTGTCAGTTCAAATCTTCAGCTACTGGTTCAGTTGAACCGTTCTAGACCACACCGCTGGTCAGTTCTTCAAGCTAAGGTTTAAGCCTTGCTATGTTGTTGGAAACACTAGAATATATGAGTGGAGAGGGGCTGGCTGTCTCAGTTCGTATGGGTTTGCTGGAGTGAGTTGAGATGGTTTGGAAACCCATCCAAGTCCTCCTTTTATAGGCTATGGTGGCTAGGGGGTTATGGTCCAGAGACTTAAATTCCATTAAGCTATTTCTGGCTGTTGGAAAATTAGCCGTTTTATGACCGTTTTCTGACTGTTGTGCATGGACCATCAAGTTGTTGCATGCTGACTATTGTGAGACAACAGCTATCCGTTTTCTAGCTGTTGGGCTAGCCATGCAGCAGTTACAGTTGGACCCTGCACTAATGGCTCAGCTGTTACAATTTCTGTTGCAACAACTCTTTTCAGTCCCTCTATTTATACTGAGAGATCTCTCTCTCAGTCCTTTAGTCTCTCTACTAACCAGCCACCTGCCATAGCCACTTAGTCGTACCGTGACTCACACACGTCTCGCTCCGGTTCGCTCGAAGTGCAAAGTGCGCCACTAGCGCCTCTACAGCCACACTGCCTCACATGCCCACGCCTTCACACCGAGCCCGTGACCGAGACCGAGACCGAGACTGAGATTGAGCCCGTGCCCGAGCGCGAGCGGGAGCATGCGCGCGGGTGTTCCAGTGCGTAGCACTGGAACACGCAAGGTTCATAGTCCACGGACTACGTAGGTAAATATTATAATATTCCACATCCTTCATATAAACTATAGGTTTTTCTCTTCTCTTTTCCATGTGGGACTATTCCTAAAAAACCCGTAGAAAAGTGTTTTTTCAAAAACAACTTTTTATATTATATTTTATTTTATTATTAAAATAGTTTTTATTAAAATTAATATTTTTGCAACAGGATGTACATTAAACGGGGAGGCAGATTGCCTGGTGACCAAATCACCGTCAATATCCCCGAAGACCCAACATGGCAGGATGCAGATTGCCTAGCATACCGTGGGTCCTACGACAATGTCTGCATTGTTCATATTGTTCATCCATTTTACCAATTCCTTGCATGGCATGAGCGCATAAATAAAGCACTTTAAAGCTCAAGTGACCACATGGGAAACCGTGGTAATTGAATTTCCCCACTGAAAACTTCTCTAAGGGCCATATAAGTTTTAGATCAATTTAATATTTGTGTTTTCCTTTATCCAGGTGGGTAACCTTATGAACAGGTTGAATGACAAATAAACACCATGGTGGGCCTTAAGGAAGGTTACACCAGTGTGTGTCATTATCCCCACTGTTTCAAATGGTGTAGCCCACTTAAGTTTTGGATTTGGTTCATTTTTAGGGTGTGGATTTTTTTTTCCTTCTCGTGGACATAAAACACAAATATCTTAGGGCGTGTTTGGACAGGCACGCTGGATGGGATTAGGTTGTATTAAGGTGGATTGCACGCCGTCCAATGCATTGTCAGTGGATTACATGCAATCCCACCGGATTGCTGTATCCAGCGTCCCAGTCATGGCTTGTTTGGACGGGCACGCTGGATGGGATTGGGTTGAGTGAGTGTGCGTTTGGACAGGCGTGGGATTGGAGGCCATCCAAGCACTTCAACAAACACAGATGCAAAGGACGGTTATAACCATCTCCCGCCAAAAACACCTGCTTCTACCGAGAAAACGGATTCGGTACACCCCCTGACAGCAGCCTTTGGCTTGTGGTCGCTGCTCCGTGGGACCCACCATGATGTACATGTCTCATCCATGCCGTCCATCTAATTTACCATATCATTTTAAAATTGTCTGAAGTCAAATATTCCTATATCCCAATTTTAAATGGACCAGATTACAGGAAACAGTTTTGAGAGAGCATTGACCGTTAAAATACAATTTCAACCGATAATAGTTTTGGATCAAGCTCATTTTTTCATCCATGCCCTTCATCCACTTTGACATGACATCTTACACCGTTGTCCCAAAAATCAGCAACATATATCTCAGGTGAACCACAACACCTCAACATATGGCTAACTGTTTTTTTATTTTACCACTTTCAGATCAAATCTGTTCATACCGCCATACAAGCCCAGATGGAGATATATAACAGATATCAATATATAATGAAGTACGTGTGGACCAAATTGGTATTTTCCAAGGTCATAAAATTGTGTGGGGCCCACCGAAGTATGTCTCATGAAATTGGCAAATAAAAGTGAATTCAATCAACATTACTATCAGCAGAAATCATGTCCACGTAAGAAGCATAGACCACATCATGTGGCAGTGGTATGATAGAGATAGATCGCAGAAAATATACAACCTAGAATAACGATGTATGAAAACCTGAGAACCATGGCACAAAGAGAGAAAAAGAATCAAGCAACACAATAAGAGCGACAGTCATCTAAATAGGGCTAGAATTTAAAAATCACAAGGAAGGCAAAAAACAGGACTACGACGCCAACTAGAAGAGCACAAAATATCTCTCCATCTGATCGGGGTGATGGGGGAATATCATCAGTCGACACGGCCCTAGATACCATGGCAGTCGACTCCTGTGACGTCGGCATCGTTTGTCCGCTGGAGTGTGACGAAGAATGGCGGATGTAGAGATCATTAGAAAATGCAGCGACCTGAACCGCATGAGATGCCGTGCAAGGTCTTGACGGTGTACATGCCTTGCTGAAGTGCTCGTCCCAATATGCCATTGCCTCTTTCCAGTTCTTGAATGCGCGGTGTCTCGCTCCACTATAACCCTCCACCTCTACCCGAGCGTCGTCCCAAGATATGTATATGCCAGGCCGTCGCCCCACCAAGACGACGTAATATTTGTCCTTTCCCATCTGCAATGAGATGGAGGTAATTGGCACGGGATACGTGTGTTGGAATAAAAATCCCCAAACTAAGTGGACATGCAACATTCTCCTATCGAATAGCATCGGAAAGTACGAAAAAAAATTTACTAAATGAAAACAAAAACCACTCGTATATACGTACCCTTCCAAGCAAGCGGATTGTATGGTCTTCGAGTGTCTTAAGTAAATAAACTAACCAATGGATGCATGTGAAACCATAAAAGTATCATTGATTACATTAAAGTCATGTCCATAGCATAATTGTCATATTCGTATATACTACCATGTGTTAGTCCCAAAAATTAAAGCAAGTTATCAAATCATCCAAAAAAATCATGTAATTCAAAGTTATTACAAACCAATAACTAACAGCCAAAACAATAAACCCAGAAATGCGAATCCTCAGATGGATCCGACACCTCGATCACCAAAGTGGTCATGAAGTGTTTTCTTCAACCAGTCAATGCGACGCTCAGGTCGCAGACTCACGAAAAACGACGCCAGATCCTTGTCCTTACTCAAGAGCTGACCAACCTCAAAGAACTCTGAGTTGGTCAAGCCCTGGACCTCTTCTAGTATATCAAGTACTTTAGAAGTGCGATTCACTGACTTGCCGAGGCCAAATTTAAGCATTGAGTCGGCAACGATTTTTAGAGAGGCCCCGAGTACTTCACAAGGACGAGTAGGGCGCGATCGTTTCCTGCCTGCGCTCCCACTTTGAGTGGCATTGGAATTAGACGTGTGAGTGGGAGTGCTACGTGAGCCGTGTTGTCCAATCGAAGGACTGTCTGGCGAAAATGGGATGGTCCTTGCAGAGTCTGTGACAAAATCATCTGACAAGTCAATTGTATCATCGAGGTCATCATCCAGCTCTCTCCATGCATCATTGAGTTCTTGTTGAAGACGAGATGATGATGCTGATGCGGCTATAGTCCTACTGCCTTGGACAAAACGTCCCGATGCCTGGTCGGAACCGACGATAGTTGCAAGATCATCCATTCTCTCAATCCGTTTACCGCGGAGTTTCTCCGCACGGGGGTGAGACTGCAGCCGTACATTAATGAGTAGTAAGTACAGTAAGAAGTGTATACTGATTGCAAATATTTTCACTTTATTTTGAAAAAATTATACCTTGATATATTCCTCCCAGACTTCATCAGGAGCCGTCACCACCATCCGCTCGTTGTCCCATCCGAACCCGCTCGCCGATAGCATATCCTTCACTGCAATGTACTCCCTTTTGTAATACCTTAGTCGGTTAGAGACATTCTGCCACTTGAGGACTACATTGGTATGCTTTGTAACGGCGTCGGCGGCACTTTGGTACGCCTCACGTTTGAAACCGTTGTCGCCTTTGCGTCCCAATGCCACTTGTTCTAAAAATATGTCGATCATTACCTGATCCATATCAGGAGTCCACTTTATTTCGATGCTCGGGACGCAGGCTCGGCCAGGGATTTCGCCGTCCTCGTGCGTGGGGAAGATCGTGTGGGCACCACTGGTGTCTTGGCCGGTGAATGTATTGGTGTCGATGGATCACTAGACATCCTATCTGGCATACCACCTGCATATCAAGTACATATGATGATTTGCATAAAGTCAACCATAATCATAAGAATATGATCCATGTTTTAAAAGATCGATTATCAAAAACATCATCTGTTATCTCCATATGATGACTCTACCATCTTAGAGATTGGAAGATTGCAATTCCTTTGATAGGTACGTAACATGATTTAGAAAGCAAATAACATCAAGTCATAGAATTTGTAACAAATAGCGATAAATTATCTAGTCCTACTATTTTGTTGCGCATCTTCCCACAATTTGTTTGCTATAGCATCGCGCACACAATTCCAATCATCTTTTTCACGCTGAGATGCGCGCAGTAACCATTGTCGCTCGTCGTTCGTTGAAACCTCGTGAGGCGTTGGGTTACTCTCCCCATCAGTGGCAGATACTCCAGCGTAGGCCATCTCTTCTTGAGATTCTGGTCTAGTACGTATGAAATTGTGTAAGACGCAGCAGGCTATCACAATTTGAATCTGTGTGGGGAATTCATACTGCATGGCGGTCTTCAGGATGGGGAATCTGCCTTTCATAACACCAAAACAACGCTCAATTGCATTGCGCAACTGTGCATGCCGATAATTAAACAGCTCCTTCATGTTGGCAGGTGCTCTCCCGGTTCGATACTCCTGTAAGTGATATCGAACGCCCCGGTATGGAGCCATAAAACCGGGTGAATGTGCATAACCGGCATCGACAACGTAATATTTTCCTACACATTTGAATCAAAGTCCCATTGAGTTTACAATAATATAAGTCAACGTGATGAAATAGACTGGCAATCTCTTAAAAGATAACCAAATACCATGTGGGACAAGCAAGGGATCATCTGATCGACTCAGAGCATTGTGTAAGACCCTCGCATCCGAAGCAGAACCCTCCCAACCAGCCAATATGTAAATGAAGTTCATATCAAATGAACACGCCGCCAGTACGTTTTGGGAGAGGACCCCCTTCCGATTGCGGAAGCTCGCATGGTCACCGGCAGGCACATGAGCAGGAATGTGTGTACCATCAATTGCCCCAATGCAATCCTAAATACATTGGATAAATGTGTGAATGAAGGGTAGTATAAAATACGTTTATGGAAATATGACCCTCCATAATTAATACCTGAAAGTAAGCAGCCCAATTTGTGTTTGTCTGAATCTCAGATGGAGTCGCTGGTCCAGCCTGTTTTACGAAAATTGGGTACAGCGACACAATTGCATCCAATACACTATGAAAGTGGCGACTCACAGTTTCACCCGATCGAATGAATCTATGACCAATTACGCGATTGCGAACATTGTGCCCCAATGTATGTAGGAACATTACTAACTGTTCTTCAAGACTCACACGCCGAGTATCACACAACACGGCCTTCTCGCGTAGCTGGGTACATAGATCGAAGAACGTCGCTCGATTCATCCTAAGTTGTGTGACACAATCCCGGTCACTGGCCCTAATGATAGAGTTGATGAACCTGGCGCGCTCATCCTCTCCATGACGAGAGGGCTGTTTGAATATGTATTCACGACAATATTCTCCGACAGCCGCCACACAAGCCATCATCGCCCTTGCAACCATGACACTATCTGTATCTTCTCCCGATTCTTCACTCTCCATCGCCAACTGATAACCAACACCATCGGGTTCGTATACTCAGATTGACAATAATGGGTAGAATTTCTCCCATGTTATGGGGAATAATGGGTAGTTATAAGTCAAGCAATCTTGCATCGGAATGTATTTGGAACATCTGAAGTCGTTCCATCTACTCTTCGAGAAAAGGTTGAATAATTTATATGGTGGAATAAGTTTACATATGATTACATGTTAAGAAGCTCACATTTCCCAACCCATTATTTTTTGACAAATTCTGAAGAGATGGATTCCAATTGAAAATCCTGACCCATGTCTAGAATCTGGTTCGAGGGTTAAAATAAATAAGATTATACGACAGAATTCTGAAAAACCAGCTGAATAGGAGGCAGAGAGTTTAATTAAAATGATATAATATGCAGTGAAAATTGCAAATGTCAGTTTTCCGATATGAATAGAAGTGTAGAACCGTACCTCCTAAACGTCCCTGTAATGAATAAGAACGGGGTGCTCAACACTGTTTCCTGAAAAATGGAACAACATGTAATGGAAATATTCCTTCAGTTAAGACATCACATGACTATAATAAGGAAGTCCCGTCAGACACCATTGCATATACAACAAATACATTGTTCGCATGTAGGTCATTGGCTTCTCCCATATGAATGGAGTGTGCAATATTAACTACTAGATCATTGCGTTTAAGGTAACAAATCAGGCTATAACAGATAGAAGTGAGATTAGAGAAACCATACCAGCTAAACTTCAAGGAAAAGCAACCATACTGCAATTAACGAAATTCATAAGATAATCCACTAATGAAAATCAAAAGATAGTTATGGGATTTGAAATTTCATCATTTTTGAGCAAAGTATATAATTCGACGGGCTTATAAGTACCATTGTGTCAAACATTGCATCAGTACACTAATTGGAGATATTAAAGTTGATTTAGCAATTACATTCAAACCCCTTGTAAATATACCATGCATAGCTACTTTTGGATTACAGGATTCTGAATCCTGGGTGCCAAACACAATAGGTGGATTTCAAATCGAAGGGGTTTCAAATCCATGAGGTTCAGAATCCTCACTCCCAAATAGTCCCTAAGATGCATAAAGGATTCATTAGTTTGAAATCCAAGGTGAAGCAGCAGACCAACTGTTTTAGTTGGATTTTCTGATTCAAATTACATAGGATTTTCTGCAAGGCCATTAATAGATGGAGATTGGAGCATTTTCAAATATCAATGAATTGAGAGTCTTTCAGTTGGGAGAGTGATGTTTGGACATTACATTTTCAAATGCAAGTGTCAAAGGCCCTGTTTGGCAATACCCAAAACAAAATGATGTTTGGAATGAGACCCAAACAAGTGGTGGCATTTTGGATTCTGCAAGTAAGCCCTGGGAAGGAGGATTGCCTTGCACTTTGTCATGCAATGAAGAATACCCAAATTCCAAAATAACCGGCCATGATGAGATCCTTCAATTCACATTTTAGGCAGGGCCTCATCCAAACACGCCATGATCTTAGTTCTAACCTCAATTCAGTCAAAATGAATCCAGTTACAATGATAGCTCTTGTGATCTTCTCCCCAAGGAAAAATGTGTGATTAAAGATTGAAATTAAGTGAAATCGGAGGAGATTAACATCTGTAATCAAAATAGTGTTATTTAACTATCTTCTGAAAAATCAACCTCTTTCGCAGAAAAAGCAATCTGTGGGCAAAATATTATCAAAAGAACAAAACAATCATTTTAGATTTTTTTTTTTGCCCTTTTATTCTCCCAAGTGAAATCAACATGTGGATGGTTAAAATCATGAAAATCTACGCAGAAGGGAAACACAATATTCATGGATGTAGAGATATTGGTCTCTCAAATCTAGTAGACTCAGCACCCACCATAGTTAGTCTCAATAACAAGAATTTCTCAAGAAACATATGGGATGCCATAAAAATTAAGGTCTCCCGCTCGGTACATGAGCTTGGTGGCGACAATGTAGTGTGTGTGAGTAATCCAGGTTTCAATCCCTGGTAGTGTTACTTTTCGAAGAAAAAAAAAAAAAGCCCTAAAAATTTAAGAATCTAAATAAATATATCAAATAATAATTTTAAAAAGACTATAAAAATTCACTCATGAAGTATCTGAAATGCTTCAATCATCAAGCATGTGGGAATGCCAAACCAAAGAACAACTTAAGAAAGACAAATCGTCCCAACAATATCAAAAAACACAAATGTATATGCATATGAAAACACTTACATCCAATAAGAATGGAGAAAAGGAACTAAAAAATAGATCCAAACAGAAAATAAAAATAATTGTGAAGGGATGCCAGGTCAACCGAACCACATGCACAGTCTTGAAAGCCCAAAATATTCTGAAGTTTACTTGAAAAAAAAACAAAAAAACAAAAACAAAAACCTATGAATGCATCCAAGAGAACCTCAATTCAAGCAAAAAAAAAAATTAAGTTGAATTAAAAAAAAAATTCAACTTTTTTTTTGAAGAGTAAAATTAAAAAACAAACATGGTGCTTCTTAAAAGCTCAAATCATCCCCGAAGTCCACAATGAATACATACAAATACATACATTGAAAGGATATTTTAAGGGGGAGATATGGAATATCACCATGCAAACTACACATGAAATCATGCATAATTCAAAATTGAAAAGCTTGAACAAAGAAGCCTGTAATCAATGTGAAACGAGCATTCAAAAGATAGTTAAAAGCCTGCATCCATCAACGAAACACAAACATATAGGGGTGGCAATGGGTCGGGTTCAGCCCATAATCCTGGTAAACTCAAGGAGACAGATACCAGAAAACCATCTCATAGATCCCAGGACACCATATCATTAAAAAAGCAGAAGACACCATAGACTGAATCTTAAAAAAAAGAACAGGAACAGCATGACAGGAAACACCGTTAACCCGGCGACGAAAATCCCATAGTTTGATGAAATTTTTCATGAAGATAGGTGCGACCAAATACACTGATATATAAAATGAGATGGACTCATTTTTAAGTAGAAGCCAAACAGGGCCTTATCCATTAAAACTGGCATGCCATATTGCAGCTTGTTTCTATTTTTTGTTCAATATGGCATGAAATTCCATCGATTAGATTATCTTAAACACTCAATCAATTGCCTACATTTTGGTCATTATCCATGGTGCATAGAAAATGTATATTTCACAATCGTTATCGCCATAAACATCTCATTTCAGTAATGTTACATGAGGAATACCAAATACAACACTGGTTTTAGAAGAGAAATATAAAGAACTGTTAATTTGTATACATGTATACATTGATAGAAGTATCATGTATACATGTATTTTAAAAGACAAAAAAATTCATCACTGGAATCCAAGGAGAACAGTGCATAATCAGATGAATAGTGTCTAAATAAACAGCATGCATGTATACATTGATAGAACTGTCATTTATACCATGTACAAGGAGCCACAAAAAATCATGCAACTGGATCACAAGGCATACAGTCCATTCCCTGAACAAGCCGTCAAAATCCATATGACTCATCTATACACTGATGAGACTATCATACATGTGCAATTGGAAAGAAGAACCTAATTAATCAAAACAGGAATATGATGTCCAAGTGAAAAATCCTGCAATAGGAAATCCAGATGAGATATAGCAACAAATCTTAAATCGTGCAATTGATATACGAACAGAACACACCATCTGATGTAATCCTGGGAATTCCATGTTACATGTAGCAGAATCTATCTGGTATATATCAGGAAATTTAGTACATAGAAGAAGAAGATACATATAGACTCAATCCAAAAGAAGGGAAGGAAAAGAATGAAAGGAAATGACAAAAACCAACAGTCAACACTAACACCAACATAAGGACTTCTAACATATATTTTTCATGGCAGAGACAAAAGATCGAAAATGTATATTTCACAATCATTATAGCTAAAACCAACTCATTTCAGTAATGCTACATGAGGAATACCAAATACAACATTGGTTTTAGAAGAGAAATATAAAGAACAATTAATCTGTATACATGTATACATTGATAGAAGTATCATGTCTATATGTATTTTTAAAGCTTGAAAAATTCATCACTAGAATCCAAGGAGAACAGTGCATTAACAGATGAATAATGTCAAATTAAACAGCTTGCATGTATACATTGATAGAACTGTCATTTAATCCATGTTCTAAGAGCCACAACAAATCAATCCACTGGATCACAAGGCATACAGTCCATTCCCTGAACAAGCCATGAAAATCCATATGACTCATTTATACACTGATGAGACTATCATACATGTATAATTGGAAAGAAGAACTTGATTATTCAAAACAGGATTATGATGTCCAAGTTAAAAATCCAGCAACAGCAAATCCAGATGAGATATAGCAACAACTCGTAAATCATGCAATTGATATACGAACAGAACAAACCATCTGATGTAATCCTGGGACTTCCATGTGACATGTAGCAGAAATCTATCTGGTATATATCAGGAAATTCAGTACTTAGAAAAAGAAAATAAATATGTACTTAAGTAAAAAGAAGAGAAGGAAAAGATTGAAAGGAAATAATAAAAACCAACAGTCAACACTTCTAATATATATTTTTCATGGCAGATACAGAAGATCGAAAAATGGCTAAAAATTGCGCATTTTGCAAGGAGTTAGCTATCCAGATATGAAAATTACATAAATGAGGAGGCTTCAACTATAGTCACAATTGACTTATCAAAGAGTCTAAAAATATACACTGTATGCAACCCAAACAGACATCACTAGAAGAGGGTTCACAGAATAATTTCCTTGTAACACTGAAGGTGATCCCAGAAATTCCACAGATCATGATTTCCAGCCATTTGTTTGGCCGAGAAAGGAAGCCATAAAAATTCATAACTGCCTTATCAAACAGATATCAATAATTCATATATAAATGTACTTTATATGGGAAAAAATCATCTGCAGAACATGATTATAAATAGCAGATATATAATGTGCAAGTGTAAAATCCTGCAACGGAGAATCCATCTCATATATAGCAACGACTGAGAAATCACGCGGTTGATCTACCAACACAGCAAACAATCTGAGATAATCCTGGTAAACTCAAGGAGACAGATACCAGAAAACCATCTCATAGATCCCAGATCACCAGCTCATTATGAAAGTAGAAGATACCATAGACTCAATTCAAAAAAATAACAGGAAAAGCATGACAGGAACCACGTTTGAAAACAGAAGATAAAAATCCAACCCCGTATAAATCGGTATGTGAAACAATGCTGTCGGAGCGGAGGACAAAGGCCGACTCCATATTGGAGGGCCTGTATCGCCTGTGACGAAGCCTCATACAAGACAAGCATGAAAAACCACCTCATCCCACATCTCAGCCGCAACACAGATCAGGCCAAGATCCAACATGCAATTCAAATGGGGGTTTACTCATAGCATTTGGGCGAGGAAGAGGACCTACCTACGCCGGAGAAGACCGTCAGTTCGCGATGGCAACACCGGCTCGACTGGTGACGGCCATCGCGACCTAAAACGGCTTATTATAACCCCATTTTCACGCCATACCTCATCATCTCCCGCCACAATCTCTTCCTGACCCTCCCGCCAAATCCCAGCCCATGAAACCCCAAAGATGAGATTTCAACGGAAAGGATTGACATCGGGAAGGAGGAAGGCAAGCCACATGAAAATAGAGAAATCCAGCGTCGAATCCCGCGGGATTGCGCCGTACGGGCGATAACCCTTCGAATCCAGCGACGAAATCCGCCCCAATCCAGCAGATTTTCTCTCCAAGCTCGAATCCACCGCCTGTCCAAACAGGCGGCTGCTCTGACGACGTAGGATTGGAGTACCCTATCCAGCCTAATACAGGCTACTCCAACGCAGCGTGCCCGTCCAAACACGCCCTTAGTGGACTCCAACAATGGTGAATCCACTTCCATGAAAAAGTTGAGAGGTGTGTACACAGATTGTGTGGTGACCAACCCGATGTGGTAGGATTTGATTGTGCTAGATTTGATTGTGCTGCATGCAGCTGTGAGAAATGAGACTCGCCAGCAAAAACATGTTTAAAATTGTTAGGTAGCTGCACATCTCTAACAATAGCACATGATATAAGGTTGACTGTGATGTGTGCATGACATTCGTTCATCATGTGTGCCCTGTGTTGTCCTTGACACATAAACATGAGGCTGATAAAAAAAATCAGGTGGGGAACCACACAGAACAGTAGGGATGGGAACACCAAAGTACAGAGGCCTTCCAGACTGTGTGGATCCCTCCATATTTTCTACATTCCATCTAATCCATTCAGAAGATGTGCCCTGCCACAACGAGTGGACACTGCAAAAATCAGCTAATTCCGAAATTCAGATGGGCGACACCACATGTTTTAAAGGTTTTAGGAATGATTTTACATGTTTTACCCCACCTGAGCATTAGATCAGCCTCATTTCTGAGCGCACTGGAGCACATGGTGGATGGATCAGATGTCATACGCATATCATAGTAGCCCCGTACAGCACCTTGCAGGTACTTAACTAGAAAGCTTTGCAGTGGATCCGGCCTCATTCATGAATGATGATAGCATGAGACTGTTAGCAAAATTCACTTATAAGATCCCCATTGACTGGATAATGTGATGGGTGGCATGATCCAAACCGCTCATCCTGTGAGAATCACCGTTAATTAACCATGAGCAAAAACTCACTCTAATGCAACAATCCTGACCATCAGATTCGAGAACGTCTGCTTCTGGGCTAGCAAACAGATAATTAGGATCACCCAGTCATTTCTCTTTGAAACAGCTGATCCACGGAGAGGCCCACTGGACGAACGGTCCCAAATCATGCCCACACCAAAACATTCTAGCTTCCCAAGAAAGATCGGGATCAAAGGAAATGATACTGAAGCTTGATTCCCTGAAGGCCAACACATGCAAGGAGATCACATTCATTGAAACGCATGCTAATTACCGTAAGTCGAGTTCCATGGAGCCCACCCGTTATGTGTAGAGGGAATCCAAACCATGCATTTGGTGAGATTCCTCATGTTCACCGTACATTCGTAAAATAATCATGATCCAAAACTCAGGTGGGACATGCTACAGGGGGTAATGTACAATCACGCTGGAAACCCATATTTTCAGGTGGTGTGCCCCTCCTGAGATTTGGAATGGACTGGGTGTTGGTATGTCCCTTCATCCCGATGAGCTAACCAACTGACTGGGTTGGATGGACCTCATAATCCATCCAGAAGTTTATATGGCGGGCATTACCTTCCTCAATCTCCCCCATTGTTACCCTCGGTGTGGTCAACTGAGTTATTGATCAGGACGAATTTTGGTCCATTTCGTATAACATCGGGTGTGCATCTAATGGACGGGTTGGATGGTACTCAGACATCACAGTGGACCCCATACAGATCTAAAATATGGTAACTACAAAACATACGTATATGATCATTCCCACACATTCAAGTGCAGCTATAGCTGCACCTTATAGCCGTGCAATTCTCTCAGGGCGGGCGGTGGGATTAGAAGGGATTACGTAGGATGGGATTCAAAAAAATATAATTATTACCCATGGCAGCGATTGTCCCCCGTTGCCATGGGATAAGATTAATGCCATGCTTGGTTGATAACACGTCAGTACATTGAAAGGATATACCCATCATCATTTAAAATTAATGAGAATAACACACATGTATTATATTTAAACCGTTCATTTGTTTTGTAACCTCATTTTATGGCATGGGCCTAAAAATGAGGTAGATCCAAAACTTATGTGACCCCAAAGAAGTTTTCAACGGTAAGTATTCACTCCTTGTTGCTTTCTATGGTGGGGTCCACTTGAGCTTTAGATTTACCTTATTTTTTGGTCCATGCTCTAAAATAATCTCGATAAATAGGTGGATGGTGTGGATATAGCTCACATATTATGGTGAGACCTACACAACTTGCTAACATTGAGTGAAATTGGAACGAACCCAGTGCAATTCCATTTAGAGCCTCTTTGTTTTTCAAAGAAATGAAAAATACCCGGATAAATGGTAATAACTATTTTCCTCCGTAGTTGCCGCACACTTTCCCATAATTAATTTGATGGCCTACTTTTTTAAGGTAAAAGTGACAAATATTGTAAAACATTTGTGGGTCCCACCGTGATGCATATCATATATCCACACCGTTCATCCATTATGTCAGATAAATTTATGATATAAGCTAAAAAAATGAGGCATATCCAATACTCAAGTGGACCACGCCATAGAAAAATGTGAATTAAATACTTACAGTTAAAAACTTATTAGGGCTATTGTTTCTTTTGATATGAGCCACTTGAGTGTTGGATCTAACTCATTTTTCTATTCATATCTCAAAATGTTGTGATAAAATGGATGGACAGAACAGATATATCAAATACATTGAGATGGGGTCCTAAAATGACCACTAGTACTTTTGAACCAGTTTCTAAGAAGTGAAATCCTGTGAATATTCAAACAGGGGAAACGGTAATAGTTACTCATTTGCAAGGTATTTATCTTTTCCCGGTGAAACGATGAAAATCAAACAAGCCCTTTATGTAATTTCAAGCTTTTCCATTTCTTCCCAAACATGGAGGAACCAGATGAATCCCATCCCACCTAATCCCTTCTAATCCCACCGCCTAAACAAGGCCTCAGGTTCACGATGATGTTGGCAAATATGTTGGAAATACTTAAAAATAAAAAAATAAATAAAATCAATTATTTTTATTTCACCAAACCACGTAAAAAAAGCTGTCATTAGACTACGCCACGTGTGTGTACGTGCCCAAACTAACGCCACTACAAATATACTGCCCTAGCCCTTATCCGAGCCCGTGCGTTCCACTGATACTCCAAATAAGAATACTACCCCTCCACACATGAATCAGAAGTTTTCCTTTCTCATTTCCCATCGGTGGGACAAAAGCAAAATCCGTACTTTTCCATTTGAATTTTTCAAAAACGTTTCGATGGTAAAAGGAAAAATTCGGAAATTTTGATTTTCAAAGAACCAAATTTCAACGGTTGAGAAATGGGCCCCACTTGACACACCAATCCTGACCTTCATGCCTTACAACTGAGGTCACTGTAAGGAAAGCTCGTACTAACTACCATCGTTTTCTACAAGCTGCTCATGAGTCATGATAACAATTCAAATATAGGCTGTGGCAGCCATTGTTATAAGTTCAAGAGCTGAGATTTATATCTGCAATTTTACACAAGCATGTTTTGAAGAACATATTGGGAGGATTGATAGAAGCAATTTATTTTCATTGAACCCGATTTCATTTCTGATGTGAAGCGCCTAACTGTAAGAATGACATTCGGTTCCGTCTGGAAAGACTGCCATTCGCTGCTGCACCGTTTACCTTGCCATACCATTCCAATCGGATTTCTTGATGAACGGTGATTGCCAGCCCATCTGCACGGTTAGTAGGAAGTAGTCCACACACGATTCATGCTCACATCCGTCTTTACATCCGAAGTTAGAGAAGAACCTCTAGCTGTACTGTTAGAGGCAATGATTTTTAGAGAAGAAACCTCTAGCTGTACTGTTAGAGGCAGTGGTTTTCAGTCGTCTAATTCCATCTCACGGAACGGCAATGGCACCGTCTTCTCTGCCCTGAACATGCCTACATTGTTCAGGTGCTCGTTCTCCAACCTGTTTTAACCATAAGATCAATAAACATTAGAAGAGTTTTTCCATTTTCTTATTCGCTGTGGAGGGGCGTGTTTGGATTATCTGTTAAAATAAAATGGAAATTACTGAAATGGAGGTCAGGTCATTTCAATTTGTAGTGATGACCAATCTCCCATTGCAATTCGAAACGTTTCAAGTTGGATTTGAAATGTTTGGACTCACTTTGGCCATTTTCATTATATTGAATTGAATTATTGCAATTCAATTCAGATGAGCATCCAAACGGGGTGAAGCTTACTGCCTCTCTGTCCTAACAGCAGGGCCGCAAGGGTCGATCTCATAAATACAAATACCATGACAATGAAGTGGAACACGAGTAACTTTTCCTTGTTAATACCTGTAAAAATTCCAATGGCCACGACGTATTATCTCCAATGACGCCAAGAAAAAATCAAGTAGCCAATTGTTTACCCTTCCAATGTTGATGTGCATCACGGTTTCGACCCAAGCAAGTCTCAGGACGAAGTTAAAAGCCTGCAATTCATTTTTATTTTTATTTTTAATAATTTTTTCTTCAGAGATTTTGTCCATGTAAATTGATAGAAAAGATAGAAAAATGAGAAATGAATGTGTCAAAGAAACCATAACTTACAATAGATACATAGTATATGCTTTTGTTCTTTAGAATCAGTTCATCCCTAAGCCATGGGTTCTTTGATTTTGGTTTAAGAAGACCCCAGTCCTTAACAAAATCCCAATACAATTGATAGACAGTGGCTATTGAGGAAGTGACAATGACCATGGCTAGCCATAGTGGGGTGGGTTGCATGGCGTATGTCAGCCTGGCGCCTGCAGCCAGCATGGCCGAAACGTACTTGCCCAAGTTAGCCACGTGGTCGATGTCGCCATCGTCGAACCATCTCCTTGCACACTAGGAAGCACAAACAGAAGCTGCAAGTCAGTCGTGGCATAAATAGGTTTTCTAATATATTGAAGATCTATCGCATTTTAGAAGCCGTGTGTTTTCTTCTTAGTAAATAGTATTTGACTACTATATGCATTGGGAATCATTTGCTGATATTTCCATTGATGACATGAAGAACACAGATTTTACTTCAACATCAGCAGGTTTTTCAATTTACATTGTCATCAAGGGTTCTTTGATTCTTTTTTTTTTCCCTCAGGTTTTGCTAGCACAAAATTCCTCCCACAGTAAGTTCAGTGACCTTGCTATGCACAATTCATTCAAGCAGAAAATCTAGGGCAATTAGGCAGTTCCTATTTTAGCCTTTTAGAAGTATTCGGATCTTTCATATGCTTAAAATCTCTCTATTTTGATATTTCATTGGTCATTTTTGGGAAAAGTCCTAATGTAAATGTTTTCTTGTGTTGGTCAGCTACAGCTCTGAACATGAAATGCAACATGGTCTGGGAAGATTAACCTGTTACTGTCGGAAAACTAGCTTAATGGTGTTTGACAGATATGGATCTATGTTGTATGCTTGCATTTATTTATCCATGTATGAGATGCATACATAAGTGGGTGCATAATCAAATCATGAAAACACCATGCTCTCAACATTTTCAGCTACACATGTACACATTTATGCGGATGTGCATATACACATGAAGGAATTGGTGACTATACCTGCATAGCGCGCCAGTAGTAAGGCATGAAGGAGATGACATAGGCGAGCTCCTTGTATAGTTTGCTACTGGTACAGGTCTGGGTTTGGTGTGTTTTGAAGCCCCCTGCCATAAAATAGCAGGATGTAAACTCCATGTGCCTCAGCAATGGAATCTGAAAGAAACAAAGAAAGGAGAATACCATCTCATCAGTAAGCTAGAAACAACGTGGAAGAAAAAGAGAGAGAAAAGGCCTCAAAACATCATTCTCTGAGAGGCTGTTTGGCAGACGCCTAAAAATGAGTTCATCTAAATTTAGTCAATCCTAATCACATATTAGAGAACACGATCATTGGTCATCAAGATCTTTTTAATCATCATAAAAAAGAAATGTGATCTCTAAATGAGATGAACTTACATTTAGGCACCTACCAAACAGGCCCTAAGATTTTTGCTAATTTCAATCACTTGGGTTTGTGTCTGGATGCTGAATTGAATTACATCGCAAGAACTAATTCCCAAATCACTAGCCTTGGGGTAATGGTCCCAGATTGAAATTACAACCGTTCCAGGTCAAGCTGGAAAACAACAAGTTCTCATTGTGAATTAAAGAGGTTCCACCCCCGCTTCCAGCATTTCTCTTAAATCAAAACGGATAATTGCAGTTTAGTTCAATTGATTGTCCAAACACACACTAAAGTAACTCATTATCATCATCTAAACCTTATCCCAACTAATTGGGGTTGGCTACATGAATCATTTTCCACCATTTCACTCTATCAAGGGCCATAGATAACTTCAGTCACGCTCAAGTAAATACTACATGCATACGTGTACATGAAGGTGTTGAATTTATATAGTAGCGAAAGTTCACCTGGCTAGTTAGCTGGTCAGCCATGAAAAAGTCTACCATCAATACCTGCAACACATCACAATGCCCATCTCAGTTGTATTCAAACTACTGTCATGCATTATATAGACCATGGAGGGCGAAAAAGAGATAATAAAAAAAACTTTGCCTTGTAAAATGGTGAGCAAATGATGTTGCGTATGACCCGCAAGAAGCAATAGCGGGTCGAGCGGTAGAAAACATTGAAAGGGCAAATTAGCAAGCCTGCAATCAACTGAAAATAAAGTCGTGGAGATCAGACTCGAGAGCTGAAATGTTACGACTTGAATAGAATAATCAAATCATGATTTATTTTGGCAATGATCCCACATAGACTTATCTAAGAAAATTGGAACTTAAGTATAATAAGCTTGTGGCCGCTCAATCACTGCGATTTGTCTGCCCTGACCACTATAGAATGGAGCAATTGAGCCCAATTCTATGGGATTTCTTGTGGCATGCACCAGGAAGATGATATTTATACCCTTTGTTTTTATAATACACCCATATTTTCCTGAGCATATGAGCAAGACAATCATTAGAATGTGTACGCATAGTGGTGTATCTATCAAAAAGACATTGAGTGAAAAATTCATTTTCCTTGAATTTTTCTACAAAGATTCTCATACAGTTAACTTGGAAAGGGGAATAAAATAACTAAAAGAATGAAGGGTGGGGATTACCAGGAAGAGGATCCCAGGGATGGTGTCAACATGACTTGGCGAGAACCCATTGGATCTTAATAGGAGGTGAATGACCACGGCCCCCACAACCATGGTCATGAATGAGGTGCAGATGAGAAAGGCATCCCTGTATCTGAGGGCTGTGCTTGGAGAGAACTCAAAGATGAAGTTGTAGTTGATTCTAGTGCTCCTCCACATGAAAAGGTTGCACCCATACAAAAACACATGCAAGCTAAGCAGAGCAAACATGCTGCACAAAATCATTCCCACATAAGTTAAACCAGCTATAGTTTTTTATTTATTTATTTTTTATTTTTTACCCCCTTTTCAACAACAACAAAAGCAGTTATGATTTGGGGACCACGAAAACTCACTCCACAGTGCAATATAGTTCCCTAAACCATGAAAGCAGTTTCCTTTCTCTTAATCACAGGGCGTGTGGGGCCCACAACAACAACCACAACAACAACGGAAGTAGTGATTTGGGGCCCATAAAAACTTATTCCATATTGCACAGGTTTCCTATGTATATATACCAACAAAAGCGCTGTTTACTTTCTCTTTCTCAAATCTTTTTAGAGTAGTGATCCAGTGTGTGATTGGACTACACTAAATTCTAAGTGTTAGTTCTTTTTTCTTTCATCAGTGGAAGACATCACAGCATGTGTGGGGGCACACAACCTCCGAGAATCTGATCTTTAATCACCGTCCAGTTTAAGATCTCATGGTGGGGATTTGACTCGCTGAAAGTTGGTGCAGTCAACAGAAACCCATGCATCACCCCTGAGTAATTTCCTGATGCCCCTGTCCATGCAAGTGGGTCCCATGGTCTGATGATCTAGATCATTGACCCGATTGGCCCATCGTATATGGGGATGCCGCAAAAAGCTCTAGGGGTTGAACATGCCAAAGGTGGAACAGAAGAGACAGGCGCCCCGCAACCAACTTACTTGATACTAACTACTAAGACTCGGCCGAGTCCTGTGTGAGTAGTCTTGAGTTTACTCGAACTCACACCTATGTGGTTGGACACAATGAGTTACCTGGACGAGTCATCCCCGATTCAGGTGAGTTGCAACTTGACTCGAGATGGACGAGTCAGTCCGAGTCGCCTGAGTCTCTTAACCATGCATCATGATACAATGTTAAGAAAGGGGTCCACAAATTGAACGGCTTGGATCTTTCACCAATTTCAACTTGGCAGTTAGTGAGAGTAAAAGAGGAGGAGAATGTGATGGTTTTGGTGGGGCCCATACCTGAAAACGGGGTAAACGGCTTCCATATAACCTACTTCGGTTGTAGCGGAAAACATGCCATTTAAGTGGGCCAGTATGGCATATATGCTGAATAGCGTTACAAAGCAACCCGTGAATAGACCTGCACATGATCATGGAAAACCAAGCGTAATCAACAATTCTCTCAAAATCCTGGCAATGTAAATGGAAAACCAAGCGTAATTTACAATTCTCTCAAAATCCTGGCAATGTAAATGGAAAACTCAGCTCTCTGTGCAGCAGCAGCACGTGCCAACCTCGAACATGTGTCAGACATCCCAGCCGTGTATAAGGTGGGGCTGAACATACAGATGATCTGGCCGAAACTCAGGCTGTTCACTATGAGGAAGGTAAGACATGTAAGAAAATAACGAATATCCTAAATTAGGAAGTCCTTGAGACCGTGCATTTTTTTTTTACATGTGTTGCCAACCTAATACTCGAACAGCCTGAAATTTTAGCCAAATGCTCTACATGGTTTCTGGTAGATAGATTTGCACGTGCGGCTGTGACGGGGCCAATCAAAGCAATTAGGGAATGTTTGGATGGGAGGAACTTGACTATGATAAAGAAGGTAAAAAAAAAAAAATGCTTCAGTGCTCTCATAGCTATTTGCATAAGTTCACCTAGACAGTTCCATCGATTGATCTGAAGCGTCCATTATCTAGAGCACAGTTCATGGGCCATGATGCAAAAATGGCACCGATCGTTACCTTATTTTCTATTCTTGTTCCATTCAATGGATAGGATGGTTATAATTGGCTAGTAAAAGTGATTCTTTAGAATCATGAGCAATCCATGCTTGTGTGGTAGCTCGTGAAATGTGCCCTGAAATGCAAAGACTCATATAGTAGTAAATGTTGTAAACAAATATCTTAAATCTTGTATTCACCGCGCTGCTCAACCAGTCGAGGAGGTTACTTGACCAGTCGAGGCTAGCTCAACCTGAAGTCTAGCGTGTTTTTCTTTTGGGTGTTTGGCTGCTCGACCAGTCGAGGGTCGGGCTCGATTAGTCAAGGGTTACGCAGCTCATACGCGAACTGCGTAAATTTAAGACAGTTTCCGAACTTTTCTAAAGGAGGTGCATAAGTGGAGTTTCCTAAACTAAAAATAGGGGTCTTTAGGGCTATTATAGGGCATGCTAAGGCTTTCTAAAAATTTTTCAAGGGTTCCTAAAAGGGTTTTAGGATTTCTAAAGGGTGTAGTAAGGGTGAGATTCGAGGTTGTTCGAATCGGGTAAGTCCTTTCTCTTTGTAATTTATGCTTTCACAGTGGAATTCTGTCACTTTGTGCCGTGGTTTTTTCCCGCAAGGGTTTTCCACGTTAAATCTTTATGTTCTCTTGTGTTTGCTTGGTGCCATTGCATTGCTATCTTAGATCTAGGTCTGTGTGATTCCGCAACACAAATCCCCAACAGTAAAGGCCTAGGTAGAATTTCGCGCAGGAAGAACGTTTGCTTATGGAATGATGTGAAATAAAATGAACATTTGCATAAAAAATGCTGACCCATGCAAAAACATTTCATTGAAATTTTGAGAGGCACAAACATGGTAAAATTGTATACAATTGATTGATGTATGAAATTTGTAAATTAAAAGATCTATCAATGACATGTTCGATGCCATCAAGCAGACTTCAATGCCATCGTAACCAACACATCCCACATGCAAATCAATGTGTAAAGTATTGTCCAAAATTGGTATAATCGTCCATGAATGATGCAGCTGCGTCGGCTCGCACCATACCAAAATAATCCAATATCGGTTGTGAAAGGTATGATCCTTGATTCACTTATTCTAAATCTTGATGTAGATGGAAGGCTACTTTCGGTTGCACAAAATATTAATTTCATGATTTATGTTATTTGGTGCAACCAAACGCACCCTAAATGACGCAAAGTGTACACTTTACTAATTTAAATATGAAAAAGGGGAAGAGAAAAGACAACGAAGAAAAGATGGGTGATTTTGAGTTTTGGAAATGAAACGGCTTCTAAGTTCCTTTATTTAGTTTAGTGTATTATACTATGGTTTTCACTTCTGATAAGTGGAGCTCATGGTCCTGCAATCCATACCATTGATGTATCAAACCCCAGTGCAGATGGACCATACCCCAAAAAAAATCCTGAGTCTGCAAATTCATATCTTAGACTCTTATTTTTCAATTGAATGTGGACATTGCCAGATTTCTCTTCTTAGCCATCTATTTACAAACCATTAATCGAAAGGCTAGGGTTACCATCCACTTGGGGTATAACGATCAATGATTTGGATGGCCCAGCATGTTAGAGGACACAAAAAAACCAAGAAAAACAGAGGATAATGTGAGAATCCTCGGGCGAGGATTTTATATGAGAGCTATGAATATTGTTTTATTACCGACTAGAAAGGTGATCATGTGGGAATCTTTGTGCTTTTGTGGTCTCAAGTACTGCATTGCCCTTTTCCTGTCGTTGTTAGCAAAGTGCTTTGTGAATATGGACTCCACTTCGTCAGAGAGCCTAACCACCTGATGAGAGAGAGACGGTTATTGGAAACGCGTATAGACGCAAGTAACTGTAAATACTACAGGTTTGTCAGTCCCACGCGCTTGCAGGGCACTGCACATACACACGCAAGCAGGATTTGCAAGCTTCTATATTTCATTGTAGCAATTTTAAGAGAAAATATATACATATCCATTTTGTAAAGAGGAGTCAGTGATTCGCATTGATCTGACCATCCAATCGATGGCCACCGCTTGGATGCGTCATAGCTGGAAGATACAGCACCGCCAACTGGATGTTCCCAACCGTTTGATCCGCAGCTTGACTTTGGACTGTGGTTCCAGTGGTTCACATACGATATTTGTTGAATGGTTAGGATCACCAGGATAAATATGGCTATTCCCAGTAAAAGGTGGTCAGTTGATTGGACAACATTGATAGATAGGCATGCTGCGATTGGACGGTAGAGGGAATTTTTACAATCAGCTTCGGTGCACCGACGATCTACATAGCCAGGACCTTCCATTGCAATTGCTGAGAGCAGTTATCTTTCACTCTCTTAAACCGAAAGGTTGGACCGTGAAAGCAATGATAGATAAACAGCAAGTTAAGCGCTGCAAAACGTTAGGTAACTACTATTCAATTTCATCACGTTTGCTAGCCCAACCAATGCACTTACGCACGGGCACATGTACTAATACTGGTGGCAATATCTATGTACAAGCTGGCCCAAAATTCAGGCTAGTCCAGTCATTCAATGTACATGTGCGGCCTACCCAATGAGAGTACCGGTGTGATTTTTGGGACAGAATATTTGGGTGCACCTGATGAAGGAACCACTATTATCATTTAAAAGGAAAGGTGGAAGTTATTTATCCATATGGCACGTATTTGTAAGATGGTCTGATAATAAAATGGTATTGACCATATATGTGGCATGAGTGATACAGAACGTTCATCTAGTGCCCTTCAAGGATAGTTGGGAATAGAGATGGACAAGAGTCCATTCAATCAAATGTCTAAGATCATTGTGCTACGAAGCATCCGTAATTTAACTGACAAGACGAACAGTCAGGATCACCCATCACCACTCGGGAGAAAACTATGTAAGGATCAGATGAGCCCCACGATATCTTTCTCTTTGGTGACCTCTCGTGAGAGACATGATAGGGCTATGAACGGGCCGGGCTGTGATAGGATTCTATCATGTGGGTCCCGCTCCATGGACCTTCTGTCCTTCAAACTAGTCGGTTTCATCCCTCATGAGAACCATTCGAAACAAAAAGATGGTTATTAAAAAAAAAATTTCTTGTTTTCTGTACTGTGGCCCACCTGAAGTGAAACGTCTTGCTTTTCAAGCCGAAAGATTTAATTATTGTGGCCCACCTGATGGGAAAGATTGGATTTAAACCCGCGTGGCCCTAGCAAACCTGACCTACTTTTCGTACTTATAATTGAGAAATAAAAGCTCGCATGGCCCCCACCGAATCGGATTTATAGAACAATGATTTCTAGCCATCATCGGTGCACTGAAAGAGAGGGTGCGCATCTATGCAACCTGCGTTTGTTAGACGACATTGGCAATATGGAAAACAGCATCTATGTATCGTTGCATTTTTACCTTATCGGAACTTATGAAATGCGATCTCTTCACTGCTTTTAGATACGTTCCAGAAGCTTGTCGGTTTGATACCTGCGGAAATAATCTCAGTTTTATAACTATTAAAATAAATAAATAAATTTCACAAATATCTGAATTTTAAGAGGAATGCCTCTCGTGTGTCATTATTGAGGTTTTCTTTTGGGCACACGTACCAACTTGTCACACGAAGCGATCGTTTGTCAGGGGCCCACCATGAACATGCCGCCTCGAAAATTAGGCTACAACACTCGTCATGTTTGCGGGTCGGTGGTTGTGCTGACATGGCCATCCATTTTCATGGTACGCACGTGTCCTAACGAGTGGACTGGCCTTTTGGGACAGGGAATTTTCACAGTTTTCCCCACCTGATGAACGTCAGAGATCTCTCACACGTGGGTACGTAGGCACACGAACGAGATGGGACAGAAATGGAGACCGTTGGGACGTTGAACTAATACCGTTGCAGGGTTTCATGACATCCACGTGAAAAACGGATGTCGTCATTCCATGCATTTTTTTTTATAGGTAACAGGCTTATGAGCAACAATCGCCCCTTCTTTTCCCCATATCCAAACCGTCCATCCATAAGTTGCCATTTTCTATGGCCCTTTTAGAGAAAGTCCTATTGTATAGAGATCCACGCCATCCAAATGAAGGTGAGTTAGAAGCTGCTTTCCAGGGCCGTTGATTTTTAAATCGCTTCATAGGAATCCTTGATGAATGGGATTTTTTTTACATATGGACCATCCAAGTGAGAACTTTTAGACGAATGGTCTGGATCATCACGATGAGGCAAAAGTAGGCAAATCAATCAGATTGGGAGAGCCGCGACTAGCAAACCTCTAGCGAAGACTAACTTACTCTTTTCTCTCAAGAGATAAAAACGACCATTAATCAGACGGAAAAGATTGTCCGATTAAGGTGATATTTAAAGCAACGCCATTCACCAGCGTGCCTATAAGATGGATGGTCCGGATCGTTCGGTCTATGCATCCATGTGGGCCCGATCAAAGATGGTCCACTTTGTGAACAGCCTACGCATCGGATCTGACCACTCGAGAAATTCAAAACACTTCATATATAAAGGTAAAGAGTAGGAAATCACCTTGTCAAACTTCTTAAGTATCTTTGTAAAAGCCACCATATTCAATGAGCTGCAAAAATACAGAGAAACCATCACCTCACGATTTCCAAATGACAAAGCCGCGTAGTATGCATGAAACACAGTGAGATCAAGGACGTTCATCAGGTGGGCCCCACTATGCATTTTTCGAGGGTGAAAGAATAGGTTGGTTCTTCCTGGTTGGATGCATATACGTTGAACTGGACCGCGGATCAGCTGGTTAACAGCACATTTTTCCATATACGTGGTCCACCTGATCAACGGTTCGGATCTATAAGGGATGCGACTTTCCTGTAACCCAAACCTCCATGAGGCCCACGGCGATGTCCCTGTGACATCCAATCCGTCCAAAAGTTTCACCACCTCATGTTGGGACGTGGTCCCAAGAAATGAGGAAGATCCAAAACTCTCACGTGCGCCACACCACAAGAAATATTGGAGATTTAAGGAAACTGATGGACAGACTGGATATCATAAGGACATCTGTGTGGGCCCCACAGAGTTTTGGGTTACAGAACACCCTGAACCCCTGTTGCAGAAAACTCACGTCCGTCTCAAAGAGATGTGCGTGTGAAACGTGAGCACATGTGACTGCGAGTAGGTTTTTTCTATACGTGGGAAGCGGAGTGATGAATCATAACAGCCTTCCTTCACATCAAACGCAAGGAGAGTGTCTGGTGAATAAATTTATTTTACTTACTACTTGTGGAAGTCTGGTCATGATTGGACGGTGGATGGTAATTATAAGTGGAGGAATGACCTAGTTTGGCGGGCCTACCCATCAGACGTGGTGAATGTCATATACACCAACCTTCATGTGGAAATTGCTGATTCCACGGAGTGACCAGAAAAAAAATAAAAATAAAATAAAAAAATTACAGAAGCAAAACAGTCATTGCATTGAAAACTCGTTTTTTACGTAGAAAGCTGTAGCATTCGCTGTAGAGCAAATAACCAGCTTGCCCTCCGAGAAGTGAATGCCATAGTGACAATCTCATTCTCGGTAATTTCGAGGGAAATTTCAAAATTTTGAGATTTTTATTGGGGTATTATGGGAAAAATCTTGCTAGAAGTTATTTAAAAAAAATAATATTCATGATAACTAACAAAAAGTCTAAATTTTTTGTAAGTTCATGCTAATATCGAGATAATAACACCATAAAACCACATAAAAAAAAATAATAATAAAAAAACCTGCAGATATTTTGAAAATCTTGCGATATTGTCATTGTAGTGTCGTCTAGTTAATTTTTTGCAAAATTTTCGTGAGATTTTCAAAATCTCGGCCGTATTTGTCTCCATGGTGAGAACTCAGTCCCTCGAGCAATTGTGAAACCGGAAAGATCATCGTGGTGGGGCGACGCAATCAAAGCCATCTGAAAGATCGCCGACCGTTGAAAGTGGAACGCTCCAAAATCAGAACAATCCAACCATCGTGTGGGCATACGGAGAATTTGGACGGTTTTAAGTGGTGTCCATTGTTTTACGATATGACGCAATTGATGATTGTACGGACCATAACTTTCGAAAATCCCACTATCGTAGTGGGGCTCACTTGATGCGCAGGCTACATCACATAAAAAACAAAATGGTGGGCCGCACTAAATAGAACAATGGACAACCACAGAAAAAAACTCTCCAGTGAACGTAGTGGCCTTCATGTGTTGTGTGGATGGGCCGTTTTCCAAGGCATCCCGATTTCATTGTGGAGAGACCCTTTCACTGTGAAAGAAGAAGAAAGAGAGAGAAGAACCTGTAAGTTTTCAATAGGCCAAGCCCTCTGTAGAGCTCCACGAAAGCTCCTCTAATCATCTTTTCAGCACACTGGATCTTCCTCCTATTAATAAAATCCCCTGGATTTTCTTTTTTGGGATCGTTCACTAGATCTTCCCACAGCATTGAGGTGACGGCCGAGATCGTCCGGGTCGGTGTGGTGGCTGGGATGTCGATCCTCATGGCCATCTTTGGCTTCCCTTTCTTTGTCTTCGATCGGGGGAAACCGATGTAATTTACGCCATTTCTTTCCAGCGCTGCGATCGCACTGTCTGTCGGCGAGCTCTCCGAAGGTGGCTCGGCCGATTCCCCAGCGCTCTCTGGCAATAAACGGCACAATTTCATTTGGATTTTGGTTAATCGAGTTGGGCTGATTCTACAGAGACCTCTACAGGCATGCATACATGCCAAAATCCTATACGTGCAAGATCGAAGCCGCTAATCATGCGGGCCACACAACGTAGATACGCTGGCCCAAGATCAGGCAAATCTACTCTAATTAGGCAGGACACACGTGGGAAAACGATGGACGGTTAAAAGATAACCAACAGTCCCCAGCCTGAATTTTAGGCCAAAGGCATCCGCACGTCGGGCCCACCTGATGAGCACGCGAGCCTGCGCGTGTACAGTTGTTAAGCGAGTTATTTGATACTCTGCTGCGTATGAAACTTGATACGCAGGCACTTAGAAAGGGTACACGCGGCACATACTAACACAATTAAACCGACTAAATTTAAAAAACCAACTGCCGCTGAGTTACATAATAAAAATTGGTTCGGATAAGCAATCCTATCCTCTGATTCGTGGACACTTATTAGACCACTGGATATTTTTTTTATTTTAACCGTCCAATGAATATCCACCAATCTTATATTCAGATAACCAAATAAAAGTAATCTTGGTTAATGATACGAATAAACTGGTACCCATATAGTTTGAATTAATTTATGCCACGTGTTCAATTTCTCATTAATTTCAAACTGCCTGCATATCATCCCTCACATTCTGCCAGAGTATCAAAGTGTTTCTCGTTGTTAAAGTGCAGATCAGCATAAAAACGTAGTTAACTGCACTTGAGGCGCACGTTAGCGAGGCCATTTACGCGTAAAAAGTACCACGGGAGGGGGATATGCGCGGGATATTCGAAATACGCATTCCACCCATCACTACTGTTCTTGAGCCGACAAACAGGCCGGAGTGGAGAACAGAGCAATGCAAGCAAAATGCGGGTGCCTTTAGTGCGTACTGCGCACCATACGCACGTTAGCGTAAAAGGGAATGGACGCCTTACCGGAGTATTCGGATCCTCTGAGGGAGGAGGAGTTGGAGCGTGGGAACGACCCGCTGTCAGATCTCCCGGAGAAACTTTTCCGGCGACGGTCGTGTAGAACCTGCTTCGAGTCGACGAGAAGTTGTAGCTGTTTATTGAGAGTTTCTCCTTTCTCGAGAATTTCGCTTTCCTTCGTTTTGTAGAAATGATTTACTTTGTTCAGCTCCTCGTCTAATCTCTCGAAAAACTCCTTTATCTTCCCGCCCCAAAAAAATGAAAAAAAAATAAATAAAAATAAATAAATTTCGAAGTTGATATTTACACCCATATTTTTCAATACATAGACCCATTTCTCTACTTTTGTTAATACAATAGAACAAATATGTACGAACAGGGTGAATGGAAATATCAGTTTTCCTTAAAATATCAAATCAAAATGAAAAAGAAGAAGATATTTACGTATTTACCTCGTCTGCTTCTGAAACTAGCTGCACGAGATCGGTTTGGTAGAGATCTTCCTCGTCTCCTCCCCGATTCTTTACCTGCCAGAAATAAACCGCGAGATATTCAATTTATCGTGTTTTAGTTGATGGGTGTGGTCCACGTCCACGTGAATCAATGGCCAAATGATGAAAGCCGTCCATCTTGTGCGCATTACGTGAATGACAGCTTCACCGTCCGTATGCCAGGAGTGAACCAGGAACGTCCATCTTTTGGATCGTACCATGGATGGTCCCATCGGGTAATAAGTCAGCCAAAACAGATGGTCCGGACCATTCAATGGGTGGCCTTCCAATCGACGGTCGAACGCAAAAGGAGTTGACGGTTGTGATTCGTGAGAAAAGTGCAGACATGAACACATCAACGTTCATCTAAGGAACGGTCACGAACACAGCTTACCCTTCCACGTGGAGGGCGGAAGATGATTCGATCGTACTATGACAGACGTCTCTATCATGTCATTTCCCTTTTTGAAGGAATGTCTGAAATCAAAAGCATTTCATTGGCAACATTCATTGATGGTCAAGATAATCTGGTCCGTGCGATTCTGGACCCGATCAACGATCATCACTGGCTGCGATCATCCAAACTCCACGTGGGACGTCACGAGTAATGTCTCAGTTTCTCGCGGTGGTTTTAAACGAGAACTTGGAAAGGGGAAGCGATCAGTTCTCGTTTCCCGGTAAAATATCACGAGCTTTTCGTGATAGGTAAAACAACGCTTTTGCCGTTTCTCTTTGAGAGAGCGGGAAAGGAAACAGAACAGAAGTCTGAGTAAAAAGACAAGGTCGCCGGAAAATGACAACGCTCTGCCGTTCTCTGCGAAAGGGAGTGTTCTCCGACATCGAGACCACAGGAAATTACGGTGTTTTGTTCAAATTCGCCGGAAAATGATGACTGGTAGCTAACGTTTTCGGCGTCGTCAGGTCGCGCCGGAATATAACACTGCCGCTGACATTTTCCGATACTTTGAAGTGAAAAATCGAAGACTTCCTGAAAAAGACTCGCCAGAAAACGGTTGAGATATCTCGATTCCCGGAAATGTGAAATCAATGGAATCCTGGAGATCTGACGCAAAATCTCGCCGGAATGCAGCAACGCTTCCGGCATTTCCGGCGCATAAAACAACAAAAAGACGCGGAGAAAATGACAGAATCGGCACCAATCAAAAGCAACAAAACTCCAAAAGAAGAAAGAAAGAAAATCAAACGATGAAAACGACTCAAGCAAAAATCTCGCCAAAAAGTGACAGAATCGCCGGAGATCTGAAAAACCTCGCCGGAATCTGACAACACTGCCGGAAAAGTTACCAATCTATCTATTCATCTATGCATTGCTTTCTTCGCTCATCCTCTCTACCTGAATAGTCTCGTGTTCCTCTCCACTGCCACCGGAAAATCTTCCGGCGATCTTCCTTCCAATATATCGGATGGGATCGAAAATCGAGAATCCGAAGTCTCGATTCACTTCGAGTTCGGGATTCGTGCGATGGATCTTGATCCTCTTGATGTTCTTCTTCAACTGCCAGTAATTCACGAACGCTTCTTTCCATTCTGGAATCAGCCGAGCTTCCAGCTCCTTCGAGAATTTCACCATTTCCTACTCTCTCTCTCTCTTCAGGAAAATAGTTTTCCTGAAAATCAAAAGAAGAAGGAAGAAGAGGCGATGGAAGAAGAGAGGCTTTAACATTGGCCGATATATAGAGATGGAAAAAGGTATAGTGGTGTATTTAAAAAATTAAAATAAATAAAAGAGAAATGGTAATTCACACGCACCTCAACTAGACATGGGGCCCACTTGTTGAACCGATCATCTGACGGGAGTGGCCCACCAACTCATGCGGCGCAGATGATTGTAACCATTTGATGAGATGAGTAAGAAATAAGTTGATCAACGGTTCACATTCGATGGGTAGAAAATCCTCCATTTAAGCAGTTCGTATGATTTTTTTTTTGGCTTATGGCCCACCTGTGATGTGCTCCCTAGATGAGTGTTCAGGATTTTCGGACAATTTGTTCTTATTATTATTTATTATTATGATGAAGTGGAAAGTTGGAGATTGGGAGGAGTGGAGTATTCGATACGCTGCTAGAGCATGACCATCCATGCGCATGCACGTTCTCTGTACACGTAGCCTGCATGTACGAAATCAGACCGTCCAAATCACTGGGTCCACCATTTTGACAGTTGGAGATGCACTTGATTGTAAGTGTACGGTGAAAGTAGTATTCTCCCATCGTTTCAGTATTTTTGGGGTAGTCATGGCGAGGGATCTGATCCGTTCGTACGACAATGACGGAAACCTTATTCTCGTTGAAGAAAACGTTGATACTCTGGCAGAGTGTGATGGATGATAAACAGGCACTTAGAGATTACTTGAAAGGGAAAAGGTACTATGCGCTCGAGCTGATGGGACCGTCCCATGATGTCGAGATGTGTGGGTGCGTTTCGAACATCTACCCATCAGTCAGATGCACCATTCCATCATGTGCCTATTTCTCAAAAAGCAATTCAATCCGTGACTTTTGTGGGCCACCCCACATACAGAAGTGGGAAGGAGCCGTGCACCATTAAAACATTAATAATAATTTTTTGGTCTCACAAAGATGTGGTTTTCAAATCCAGCCCATCCATTATGTGTGTACCACTTGTATGAGGGTTCAGACCAATTTTCAACAGCATTCAAAACTCAGGTGGGCCCCACCAAGTGCTTTTATATGTTTTTGGCATGTCTTCACATGATTTTAGATGGTATGGCCCACCTGAGTTCCGTATATGGATGATTTTTGTGATATCCCATAATTTAAAGGGAACCCATCAAATGCACCGTGTTGATGGTCGACACGCATTACGGTGGGGCCCACACAGCTCGACCTCACGGGAGCTTATCGTGAGGTCGAGCGCATAGTACCTTTTCCCTACTTGAAATTACATAGGTTTGGCATTCTAGTAGATTAAATTAAACCTTCCAAATAACAGTGCCCAATTTAGAGGTACCATTAATAAAAAAAAAAATTATCCTCATTTGATAATATTACTGTTGTTGGGTCGGTGGAGATTTATTGGACGGTTAAAAATGAAAACATCCGATCATCATATTTCAACAAGTGTCTGTGGTTTAGTGAGAGTGGGTTCCATATTTTTGTCGGTTTCATTTGACTTAATGTATACCACGTGTACAATCTTAAGTGCCAGCGTATCAAGTGCCACGCTGCCTGAGTACTTTGGTTTGGAGAAGACATTATACACTGAGAGTGTATGATCTTCCAAACGCAGGCGTTCAGTAACTGTGAGATGGTTGTACGAAATCCAAAGTATTTAAATCATTAGGCTCAATGTAGATCAATCATAAGTTAAAATGTTCAATCAAAAGATTATCCTAACCGTCCGATTGGTGGCCATAAAACGGATGGCTGAAATAGTTTCGGGTCCATTTTCAACATCAAATGTCCATTAATAAGAGGCGAGGATCCTCCGATCAATCTGACTTGGGGCCTATACCCGATCTACATTGGGAACGGCAATTTGATTAGTTTCTAGCGAGGCATGTATCTGCCACGTGTAAGGCAATAAAGTGCATTGTTACGATGGTCCTACTCTAGCATTGCTGTGACGAGTGACTAGCAAACAAGGGGTGTCAATGGCCGGGCTTGGGCCTGAAAATTCAGAAATTTGAAAAGATCCTGCCCGACCGCCCGGCCCGAAACAGTTATAAATCCGGGCCGAAATCTACCTTAGGCTCGGCCCCTTTACAGCCCTACTACCACGGTCTAAGAGTGCAGTTAAGGGCCTGTTTGGCCGGGCAGATTGGATGGGATTGGAAGGGATTGGAAGATAGATCTCGGGATTGGCTAGGCGTGCCAAACAGACACAGGATCTTGATCCCGGGATATGGATATCCCATGGATCTTAAGACAATTCACTGACATCACCATCATTACCTTTAAATCCCATCCAATCCACCCAAATCCCTTCAAAATTGCCTGGGACGTGTTTGGTTCGAGGGATTGGAAGGTTTAATCCCGGGATTGGCCGGGCATGCCAAACAGACCCGATATAGCAATCCCATATATCTTTCACCAATCTACTGACGCAGCTAACATTATCTTGAAATCCGTGCAATCCACTCTAATACCATCCAATCTGCCCGGCCAAACAGGCCCTAATTGATACTCTGGCAGTGCATGATGGTTCATACGCATGAGTCCGTCCAGGTAGGGGGCAGAGCGCAATACGTGTCCACCTGATGAATGTTCCGGATCTAGTATAGATATACGATACGTTTGCAGTTGTTTCTACGCAGCGCGCATACTCATTCACCTGTATCCTATTTTCCTACAACCGCCGTTGCAAGAGGGGCTCCGATTGCGTAACGGAGCACAAAGTACAACGTCCGTACTGTTTCTGGAGAAGCTCTGTGGGCTCCACAATGATGTCTGTGTTTGATCCACACCGTCCATCAACTTTTCCAGATCAATTTAGTGCATTATCTAAAAAATAAGGTAGATACAACTCTCAGGTGGACCACGCCACGGGAAGTAGAGGTGATTAAACACCACCCATTAAAAACTTCCTAAGGCCCACTGTAATGTTTATTTACCATCCAACCTATTGATCAGGTCGCACGGACCTGAATGAGGGAAAACACAAATATAAGCTTGCTCCAAAAATTTTGTAGAAGTTTTTAACGGTGAGCATTCAATCACCAATTTTTCCATGGTGTGGTCCACCTGAGATTTGTATCTGTCTCATTTTTAGGTTTATACCTTAAAATAAGCTGGAAAATTGGATCGACCTCATGGATAAAATACATACACCATGGCAGATCCCACAGAGCTTTTCCAGTAGCACACCGTACGAACATGCGTGTTGTCATTGTGGGAAACGGATTGGCTGCTCACCCTGCCGGTGCTCTGTGGGACCCAGGATGATGTATGTGTTTCATCCATGCCGTCCACCCATTTTTTCATATCATTTTATAGTACGAACCCAAAAATGAGGTTGATCCAAATCTCAAGTGGACCGCACGGTATTTATTGAACGCCCACCATTAAAAACTTCTTGGGCCCACAAAAGTTTTGAATCACTGGAGCCACCTTGACGTTTACATGTTTCCTTCATTGTGCGTGTATGACAACCGACCCGGAAGTTGGATGTCCCAAAAATAAGCAGATCCGACCATCAGGTGGACCACACCTGAATTTGAAGGTTTTGGGTGGTTGCTAATTATTTTCTAACGTGTGGACACCTGACATGCTTATTTTTGCAGCATCCTATATTCCCATCATCATGGTGGGGTTCACTTAATGCACCGGTTGGATGGATACGCATGGTTTAGAGGGCCCCATGTAGGCAATAATACACAAAAGCAAAGGAGAATTCATATGAATTGGGGTGAATAACTTATAAGATATGCTTAATAAATAAAGACCTGCAGAAGAACCAGCCTTTAGAATACATTCTTCAATCATATGCCTAATTGATTCCACCCCCGTTTTTAGAACCTGATACACCGTCGTAGAACATGTCCCTATAAAATCGAGGTCTTAGGTTCGAAGCTAACTTACACATAGATATCTACAACCTACGGGCCTATTTGGTTCATGTACCCATAAATAAGCTCATCTCAAAGTCTATCGGAATCGTATATTAATTAGATATGTCGATTTTTATCAAGATGGTTTCTAATCCTCATCTCTAAGGTGCATTTGGTTGTCCAAATATCAGAAAATATCGTAATATTTTACGTACTCTTGTCTTTATGGCTTGTTTGACACCATGGAAATGATAATAATCAGCGGTGCCGAGTGATAAAAGCATAAAGCAAGTTCATTTTGTTAAAGGTACGGCAATGGTAAATAGATTCCCATTATCCTAATTTCACGTGTGCTTTTACCACATAGCTAGAGGAATGGTTTCGATTCCCATTATCATGGATATTATATAGTAAGCTTGACTTCAACAATTGGTGGATGCCATTGCAATATTAAGTGAAATCCACCCGGATCACTTGATGCGTCACCCTATTTTAATCGTAGGGCCCAAAGATGAACCATGTACATGATTTAGATGGGTATATGAAAGGAAACAAATGGGAGATGATTGCCCACCTTAGATTTATTTTTAGGGCTCACAATGATCATTATATGAAATTCACTCCAACTGTCAAATGTGAATTTAAAATGCAGGCTTCCGGGTTAAAAAGAAAAAAGCTCATCCTTAATTCCAGTGGGTCACTGGAAAGGAAATAGACTAGAGAGTGAGTGATACTGTTTTTCTTCATATGACTTACCTAAATCATGGGTCGAGATTCATTTTTTTTTTTTTTGCCCTAAAGCTAAAATGGGGTGACATGCCTCTTGATAAGGGTAGGTTTTACGTAACATCATGGTGGGCTATATCTGAGATTTTTTTAAGTGTGGATGGGTTCATATTTTATAACTTCTTCACCACATGGAATAAATTTGACTTTATGGATTGGTGGGTTCCACCATGATGTTTAAGTGAAATTCACACAAATTACTAGGTTTGTCACCCCATTTTAGATATAGGGCTCAAAATTCAGTCTTATATATGATTCAAGTGGGCCATACAAAGGAAAATAATTGAGAGAGGGACATGTTCTATGCTATTTCCAATCATATGGTTTACCTGAATCATGAACCGATCTGATTTTTTTGCCCCACTACTAAAATAGATTGACTCACTTAGCAATTAGAATGATTTCATTCAAATTTCACAATAGGCCGTGTGTGAATTGGTAGAATGCATATCATGCATGCAAGAAATGTTATAAATGTAAATTTTAGATTCACATGGAATTCATTTGGATAGTGCCAAACACAATTAAGGATTTTAATTCATATAGATTTTATGCTGTGAACAACTATCAAAGACCTTTTAGTGGACCCACCTCAAATACATACAACTCCAGCTAAAGGAATGGACAAACTACTACTCCTCAAGGATTTCCTAACCAATTCCTGAATCAAGGGAACCTTCAAGAGGATCCAATCTTGACACACCTTCAAAATCAAGAGCTTTTCAATCAGAGTATATTGCAAGCTATTCAAGACCTTTCAAAGGCCATACAAGGATGTGAGACAAAAATTTTGATTGGGGATAAAGGAATCTTTCTGGCCTAACCTCTTCCTAACCCTAAACCGCAATACAAAATCAGTGACCCAAGCTCTTCAAATCAATATGTGGAACAATCTAAGTCTATCACCACTCTTAGGAGTCGTAAAATAATTGACAAATTTATTCTGGTAAAGACTGAAAAATCTAAGGACTCGGAAAAAGATACGGATGATAGACCTAACATTGCACCACATAAGTTAGAACCGGAACCTTAAGGCAAGTCGATTGCTTTATTCCTTCAACGGTTGATTGCACCAAAATCTCTATCAAACTCTCAGGATATTCTAGAGGTGCTTAAGCAAGTGAAGGTCAACATTCCTCTACTAGATGTTATTAAACAAATCTTTTCATATGTCAAAATTCTAAAAAATCTATGCACCACCAAAAGATGGCAGACTATTAAACAGAAAAATTTTCTGACAGAAAAGTGAGTGTCATTCTGAAGCAAGATGTGTCACAAAAGTACAAAGACTCTGGTAGCCCAACCATCATTTGTGTAATTGGGAACTACCGAATCGAGCATGCATTTCTTGACTTGGGAGCAAGCGTTAATCTGATTCCTTACTCGGTTTACGAACAACTGGGCTTAGGTGAATTAAAACCCACCTGGACCACATTATAACTTATCGATCGATCAGTTTCTGTACCAAGAGGGATAATTGAGGTTGTGTTGGTTCAGGTTGACAACTTCTACTACCCAGTAGATTTTATCATCCTGAATACTCAACCCATCGTGGACGTGAGCACTCAAATTCATGTTATTCTTGGTCGCCCATTTCTTGCCACATCAAATGCAATTATTAATTATAGGAATGAGGTTATGAGTTTATCTTTTGAAAATATGACATTGGAGCTCAATATCTTTTTCAATATGAACAAACAGGAAGAGGATGATGACGAGTCTTACAACATTAACATAATTGACTTGTTCGTGGAAGATAGAGCGCTCCTGACTCTATACTCTGACCCTCTTAAGACGTGTTTGGCCTACTCCCCTGATTTGGATGATGACACGATTAGAGAGAGGGATGTCATGCTTAAAACTGCGCTGGTACTTGAAGTTAATTGGTGGAGGCCACAATTTGAAGATTTGTCCCAAACTGATGTAATGCCTCTACTGTCTAGCTTTAAGACACCGAAACTTAACCCAAAACCTTTGCTCGCTGATCTTGAACAGGTTTATTTAAGTCAAGAAGAAACATACCTGGTGGTGATTTCATCCCACCTTGAGAAAAAACAGGAGAGTATGCTCATTTCTACTTTCGAAAAATATAAAGGAGTTATTAGGCATATTATCACAGATCTCGATGTGGCGAATGAACTCCTCTCAACTAAATGTTTCGACTCTCTGAAAGATTGTTTGGCCTACTCCCTTGATTTGGATTATGACAATGTAGATTTTAAGTTAGGGATGTGGATTAGGCAAGCTAATAAGTTGTTTTCTTAGTCTTTGGGCGAAGTTGTGAAAAATTAAGAAAATTTTCTGAAATTTTTACAAATTTAAGTGATCTCGAAGTTACTACATGAATTAGAATTACAAGATATTTAATGTTGATGCCTTATGTCTCTTGAATTTTAGTTACTTGGGAAATCTTAAAATTAAGTTAAGTCATTAATCATCGATTAGAAATTTTAAACATTGATTGAGTCATGATTTCACATGTCACAATTAGCTTACACTTTAAAGTATCAGTTTGATATTAAATTGTTAAGTTGATGATTATTAAGCATGAAAGGAACCAACCTGAGGAATTTGTCCATCATGTTCAATGGGAAGAATTGAAAAGAAAGAAAAAGAAAATACCCAGCTAAAAAAAAACAGTTGTCGTCGAAAAGGGCTGCCTATTAAAGATCTTTAAAAAGGTTGACATAGCATGAAAGTCATCAATGGAAAAATCAAAAGCTGGAGGAATAAAAGAGGGAACTAAAAGATGAACTGCAAGGCAAGTTTTGGTTTAGGTTTTGATTGTCCTAAATGTTCTCTTAATTATCAATGTTATCATGAAAGTGACGAATTGAACCTTTGATTCTGACAAGTCTAGACTTCATTATACACCCATGAAACTCAATGTTTGAAATTGTTCTAATTGGAGGATTAATTCTTTAAACTTGATTATGAAATTTACTGAATATTAGAGTTTAGGAGAAAGTAATGCACAACATTGATGTATTTTAGAATTCTATTATCTGTTTTATTTTTTTTAAAAACCACTTGAGCTTATAGAAATTATCCTATGGTTCTCGAAATATTTTTCGCATACTTTGCTCGGGACTAGCAAAATGCTGGTTGGGGATTGTGTTGATGGTCAAATATTTCATATTATCCTTCATTTATATCTTGGTTTTATGAACATGATAATGCTTAATGTTATATGTTACTCATGTTTGTGTTGCAAGGTGAATTTAAGAGCTTGGATTAAAAATGGTGCTAAAAGCATGGATTTGATGCTCAAGAATCACCAAGGCAAGTGATAGATCTTAAGAAACCAAGGTAGAAGAATTCACATGTCAAAGATCCAAGAAAATCAAGTGAGGAATGAAGAGAATCAAAGATTTGAAGTTAAGAAAAGGAATCCTGAAATCGTCTCGAAAAAGTATATTCTGAAACTCTGGGTGATTTTGTGAAATTGCGCAGAGTGAAGTTTATTTTAGCAAACTGCGTAAATTTGATGCGGTTTCTAAAATTTTCCAACTAGGTGCGAAAGTTGGAGTTTCACAATTATAAATAGGACTCCCTAGGACGTTTCTAGGCATCTTCTAGGGTTTAAAGAGTGGAGTAAAAGAGTGGAGAAGCTGTCGCCGAGAGTTTTTCTTCTTCTTCCTTGGTTGTTTTTATATTTTTCTTAAGAGACTTTGGTCTAATCATGTCTATAGTTGACTAAACCTCTTATCTAGGGTTAAGAAGTAAAGCTTGTAGCATGATGGGATATTTCTATTGCTTTGATTCATATTTACGTTGAACTCCATTGATTCTAATTTAATACTTAAGAAATATTTTAAGTTTTTAATGGTTTATTGTGACTCAAATTACAGTAGATCTGCAATAGTTTTGAGTATCTTCTTTCCCTGATTTGAGATTATGAAATTAGTAAGTCATGTTGTTTACCATCGTCCCTTGGGCATGGTAGGGTGATGCAATCCTTCTTAATATTCATAATTCTCCTGCTTTGAGATTATGGGATTGGTAAATTATGTTGTTTGCCATTATCTTGTCTCCTGGGCATGGTTTGGTGATAGAATCTCTGCCAATTATCTTAGTTCTCCTTCATTGAGAATTAGGTCAATAGAAGTTCGGATTTGGTTTTATTGATGTATTTTTCAATTAGATAAGATATGACTCCAATTCTAATTGTGTTACTTAAATCAAGTAAGGGGGCTCCCTGATCACTATGAGTGGATCCTTGACACCCTAATTTTCACCTTTAAATTCTTAGTTTTAATTACTTAATTCACAATTACTCTCTCAATCACTTCAGAATTAGCTTTACATTTTCTTCTAGTTGTACTTCTAGTTAATTTTAGAAACGCACAAAATTAGTCCCTGTGGATTCGATCTCAGTCCTACCAAGATTATTACTGCATCGCAACCCTACACTTGGGGTTGTGAACACTACCCCCACCAGGACCTAGCTAGAGACGGACGGTCCAATCAAGGGCTATGTGGTGTCGTCATGATATATATGTCTTATTCATGCCATCTATCCATTTTAAAAGATCATTTCAGGGCTAGGACCCAATAAAGAGCCAGATTGAAGGCCTAAGTAGACCATACCACTGAAAACAATAGGGATTGAAAGCCTATAGGGTCATTTGGCATCATGGATTTGGGGGGGTTTAAAGGGATTTTAAATCCCTTGGATGTTTGGCACGTAAAGTAACTTGGGGTTTGAAATCCCCTCAAAGAGGGGGTTTGAAATCCAAGGCGAAAGTTGATATTACATTAAAATCCTTCTAAGAGTTGCATGTGTAACATGTGTGTCACTAGGCTATTAATTTATTGGACACGTGGCCCATTGATGATATCCCAAAACAATTAGATTATTAATTGAATCACTATAATTACTTTAATACAATGATCTGCACCGTCCAAACATTGTCTATGTAAATCAATGGTAAAAAAAAGTTGGTTAGTCACTCGGATGTGATCATATGCTTGGGGCTCATCCGAGATTTGGGATTTCATCATTTTCGAGGAAAGTATATATTTCAATAGGCTTATTACAACCACTATATCAAACATTACATACTTACACTAATTAGAGATATTAAAATTGATTTAGTAATTAAATTCAAATCCCGCTAAATACACTACATAGCTATGTTTGGTTTATAGGAAATTCTGAATTCAGGGTGCTAAACATAACCAGGATTTCAAATCCAGAGGTTTCAAATTAAGGGAGTTCCAAATCCAGGCTCCCAAACAGGCCCTACCGTTGAAAACTTCTTAGGAGAGGCCACAGAAGTACTGGATGAAGATACTATTTATGTTTTTCATTAATCCATGTTCATATGACCTTAGTAACATGTTAGATGGCAAATAAACATCACGGTGGGCCCTGGGGATTTTTCAACGGTAGGAATTCAATCCCCACTGCTTCCTGTGGTGTGGTCCACTTGAGCATTGGATCTGCCTCCTTTTTGGTCTCATGGCTTAAAACGATCTGCAAAATATATAGACAGCATGGATAAAACACATACATCACGTTGGCCCCACAGAGCCATTAATAGGACTCTCCTTCTCTAGTTGTGGATCAAGATTATCTTTATTCTAACCCTTCATCCATGTCTTTTTACTTTATCAACGGGTTGGATGGAAAATAAACATTATAGATCTGCTTACAGTGGGCCTGGGAATTTTTAACAGTGGGCATTCAATTACCATTGTTTCCTCTGGTATGGTCCACCTGAGATTTGGATCTGCTTCGTATTTTATCTCATGCCGTAGAGTTTTAAGTAAAAGCAGATGGACAGCGTGGATGTACAACACATCATCAGGGTGGGCCCCACAATAAGGGTAACACCTATTCCGCTCCACCGTTGGTTGGGGGTAATATTCAATCCTCGTCCTTCGTTTTGATGCCAAACCGACGCGCATGACGATGGGATGCCCTATAAATGAGGCAGGGAACGACAGAAAGCAATAGACATCTACCCGAAAACTGTTAAACTCACGTGTGCCCTACATTACAGTTGGATCGGCCTCATTCAACGGACGCGGAGTGGGCACTACCCCCTGCTAGGACCTAACTAGAGACGGACTGTCCTGAGAGGGGCTCTTTTAGGCCCATCTTGATGTATGTGTTTTATCCATGCCGTCCATCTATTTTGACAGATCATTTTAGGCCATGAGATAAAAAAGGAGGTAGATCTAAGACTCAAGTGGACCTCACTATAGGAAACAGTGGGGACGGAATGCCTACCATTGAAAACCTCATAGAGGGCACTGAAGTTTTGGAACAAGCTGGTATTTATGTTTCCCCTGTCTGACCTTATGACCAGATTGGATGGCTACTAAACATCACGGTGGGCCGTTGAAACCGGAAGTGGCTGGCATTGTCACCACTGTGGTGTGGTCCATTCAAAATTTTGATCTGCCTCATTTTTGGGCTCATGCACTAGAATGATCTTTCAAAATGTATGGACGGCGTGGATAAAATTCATACATCACGGTGGGCCCCACAAAATCCCTGATGACAGGACTGGCAGTATCTAGGTCCTGGTGGGACGCGGTCTGACTAGTGACGCCGCCACCAGCCAGGTGGCTAGTGGTCGTTGCTATGTGGACCCCTCCATGATGTATGTGTTTTATCGACGCTGTCCATACATCTTGAAAGATAATTTTAGGGCTTGATGCCAAAAATAAGGTAGATATAAATCTCAGGTGGACCATACCATGGGAAAATAAGTAGTGATTGAATTTCCACCATTAAAAATCTCATAGGGCCTACTGTAATGGTTATTTGACATCTAACCCGCTGATTAGGTCATGCATACTTGTATGAAGGGAATATATATATATATATATATATATATATATATATATATATATATATATATATATATATATATATATATCAGCAAAATCCAAAACTTTTGTGGCCCCCGATAAGTTGTTAATGGTGGGCATTCAATCAATACTGTGTGGTCCACTTGAAATTTGGATCAAGCTCATTTTTGGGCTTATACCATAAAATAATCTGAAAGAATGGGTGAACGGAATGGATGAAACACATATATCATGGTGGGGCCCACAGAGTACCGACACTAGCCATTGGCTAGTGGCACGGGGAGTAGCCAATCCCTTTCCGTCCTGTCCTGTGGCGGTAGTACGCAGTCGGCGCCCTAATTATAGTGGGATCCAACTTCCACGTTGGAGCTATCATCTGAATATCTGATTGCGTTAGATGCCGCGCACACGGAACGGTGCGCCCACACGCCTTGTCGTTGAGTAAGTTTACCCCCACATCTAACACCACTGTTTCTTGTGGTGTGGTACACTTGAGAATTAGATCTACTTCATTTTTTTGGCCCATGAAATGGAAAAATGGATGGACGGTGTTGATATACAACACATACATCAAAGTGGGCCATACTGTCAGGGACCCTCCCACTAAGCTGTTACCCCGGACTTACCTAATGCACGCCCCTTGATTTTGGACCTCCCAGAGGAGAAATGGCTAAAAATCATACAAATCCAACAATCTTGACTACCTGATTTTGCGGTGTTTATGCTTATTCTTGAGTAATTTCTTGTAGCCATCCAATCTATCTATTGTTTTCCATGGTGTACCCACCTAAAGATTGTATAGATCTGTTTTTTTTAGCTCCCTCCATCATGATGGTGGGAATTTCTTGATTTGTAGATTGGATGGCATACACACGACCCAGACACGGTTTTGTAATCCACACCATTAATTTGTTGTGCCCGCTATGGGTAGATCATACTCCAAAAAATTCCATCGTTTGTTTTTGTTTTTGCTTTCATGTACTCACACCATGATGGGTACTTGAACCCATGACCTTGTGTTAAAACTCTTGTCAATCTACCACCAAGGCCCGAGTGAAGCTCCATCATATAAATGTCTTTAGAGGAAACAAAGCAATGAATGACACGGAATTAATCCTAATTTGTGTAACATGCAGTCAAGGAAGTATATCAAACACTTACATAAAAGGCAATGATACCATCGGAAGTTTGGATATGCTTAATAAGGTTGTCTCTCACTTTCCTTTTAAAATGATGTATCGATGTTAGGAACTCTCGCGGAGATTACTAAAATTCTTATTATGCGAAGATCAAACTAATATCTGAGTGGATAAGAACCACTGGATAAGGGCTAGATTAAGATCTGGTGGGACCTGTTCTACTAGTTACATGAATATTCAAGGTCATGAGATCTTTGAAGATGACTTTAATTGAGTCAGAACTAATAAGACAAAGCCTATAATTTATTTCCAATATACAAAATCGTCATAACCACGCCGACAAGAAATCTAAAAGCGATTTCAGATTTACAAATATCTCTTGTGAGAAAACTACGTAAAAGCCGCAGCTGTGAAGGATCCTAAATCAACAAGTAAACCAAGTAAGAATTTTGCTACCACTAAAAGCTATAAAAGAGAATAGAATGAAAAACTCCAGGCCGACCTGAAAGAAAATTTACCTTTACATTTATCTTTTATCTTATCCTAACCTAATTTTAGTTTAAATCACTATTATCCAAAGTTGGCACCACAATACACTTAGGAGTAGGATAAATATCAGCAACCTTCTATTACTAGATCTCGATCAACTGACTTCTTACTCAGAGGATCAAAAATCTTGATCATGTTCCTACTAAACAATCACCTAGATCGTTTGCCCATATGAATGATTCTGACATTTATCTCTTTTATTTTTTCTCTAGTTTATTTGTTACTTTGCCGATTATAATGAGAAATATTTATAAATCAATATAAGAAAATCAACATTAGTTTTAGTCTTTTTTTTTTGTTTTTAATTTATCCAACTTTGTTCCTTTGAGAAATACACCAACGCAATTATTGGTAAAGGACAAGTCTTTAAAGCCCAAGACAACCCTTATTCATTTGCAAATTACCTTATCATTGTTACAACTGACGGTCGACAAAGTTAGATAAGTCCTAGAACTTGGTCTTAGCCGGTCCATCTCAGCATGGGGGCACAAGCGTTCAGTCGGACGTTGAGCTGAGTACAATTTTGACACGCTGCACTTCCTAATCACACATAAACTAAATACATGCCTTAACACATAAGAACTCATGTCTGATTGAATTAGGTAAACAATGAGAAAATCTTAACCTTCGGATTGTAGCCAGTTAAGAAAAGAAATATAACAACTGTCCACATTCAGCTAAAAAAGTCCTAATCTGATAAAGTTTGGAACAATTCCCATCGATGAGTGGACCCAAAAGACCAATGATCTGGAATGCCAAACCGTGGGCCCACCTATCAGAATTGAAAACCCACTTATACCGTACAAGATGAGGAGCACGGTCACGCATCATATAATCCAAACGGTGCTGATGACAATGCATTTTCAAAACCAACCCAAACTCCAATTCCATATTTACATAAGCATCCAAAATATTTCCTAATATTAGCAAAAAGCCCATACCTTTTGTTTTACAGAAAAAGGACCAAAATCGAGAACATGGGTTGCACCATCGTCAAATTGCAATTTCTGGAGAAGTAAGAGCCTTTTGAAATTGCATTGCTTTTAATCTCAATAAAGGAAAGATAACAAACCATGTTAAAGGAGCGGAATTGTATCGAACACCTGCCATTTGGGGGGCCCAGGTCTTTTATGTGAAATCCACTCCGTACATATCAGGCAATAAACCTTATCTTCTCGGCATATGAAATATATCAGCACCACGAAAAAATCATGTACTCCACACCAATGAGAACAATATAAGATTACTAAAGAAAAACTCTTGAGTTCACGTGTCGTGGCCCACTTGAATATTGGATCAGGCTTTTTATTTTAATCTTTCATTTGTCTTAGTCATTCCTTTCTGATTAATGGGTTTTATGAAAGATATACAGTAACACGACGTGATGGGCCCGCACACAAACCTATGGTTCGTCCGGTCCAATCATTCCGTATAGTGTGGCCCAAATGAGTTGTGAATGTAGTTTTTTTTTGCCACAACATCTAAAATCAAAGAACATGCATGATTGATAGAGTGGGTTTTATATCCAATCGCACCAAGCAAGCACAACACAAATACATCAATTTTAGTGTGGAGAAATTCTTTCAGGAAAAAAACCACGACACAAGGCGACAGATAATCATTATGAAAGCATAAATTACAAGAGTTTACAGAATGTTGGGGATTTGTACTGTGGAATCACACAGATCTAGATCTAGGATAGAAATCTAGTAACGTCAAGCAATCACAAGAGAACATAAAGATTTGATGTGGAAAACCCTTGCAGGAAAAAACCACGGCACAAAGCGACAAAATCCACTATGAGATAGAAATTACAAGAGAAAGGACTTGCCCGATTCGAACAACCTCGAATCTCACTCTTGCTACACCCTTTGACAACCGTAGAACCCTTTAGGAACCCTTGAAAAACTCTTAGAAAGCTTTTCAAATTACTTAGAATAGCCCTAGGGACCCCCTATTTATAGTTTAGGAAACTTCACTTACGCACCTAGTCTAGAAAAGGTCGAAAACTGCCTCAAATTTACGCAGTCCACGCAAGATCTACGTAACCTCGACTAGTCGAAGGAGGGCCTCAACTGGTCGAGCAACCCGCTCGACCGATCGAGCTATCCCCTGGACTGGCCGAGCAACCCGGACACCAAAAAAACATAAGACGCTGGACTTTGAATCGAGCAATCCTCGACTAGTCGAGATGCTCACTCAACCGGTTGAGTCAGGCCCTCGACCGATCGAGAGACCCAAAGCTAAGTTGAAGGCTTCTGACAACAATCTCTACCAAGTCTTCAATCTTCAACCGTGTAGCTGCTTAACCTATTCTCTTATCTTTGTATTGCATCATAACTTCAATTAATACTTCTTGTACACACTCCGCCCTTCTTTTACGCTATTGCCAAGCCCAGAGAAGTTAAACAGAACTTGAACTTCTCCGTAGGAACGACCTTGGTGAGCATGTCTGCTGGATTCATGCTGATATAAATCTTCTCCAGTGTTACGCCTCCTTCCTCAAGCACCTGTCGGATAAAGTGGTGACGAGCATCAATGTGTTTAGTACGTTAGTGATAAATAAAAATTTTAGCCAAATTGATAGCGCTCTCGCTATCACAGTTAACCGGCACGGCCTCCTGCTGAATTCTTAACTGATTTATCATGCCTCTGAGCCAAACACATTCCTTAAATACTTTTGTCACTGCCATATATTCTGTTTTGGTCATGGAAAGAGTCACCACGGACTGAAGCTTCGACATCCAACTAATTGCTCCACTCGGTAGTACAAACAAGTATCCTGAAGTAGACTTCCTAGAATCTATACTGCCTGCGTAGTCAGAATCCACATACCCTACTAACTTTGTCTCTGTCTTCTCAAAAGTTAAGACGTAGTCTTTCGTACCTCGAATGTATCGAAGTAGCCATTTCACCACTTCCTGATGTTGCTTGCCGGGGTTTGACATGTATCTGCTCACAACATCAATTACCTGTGAAATATACGGTCTCATACAGACCATGACATACATTAAACTGTTAACTGCATTCGAATAAGGCACATAAGACATAACCTGCTTTTTCTCATTTGATTTAGGACATTGTTCTGAAAAAAGCTTAAAGTGAGCCGTGTGGGGAATGCTCACCGGCTTTGCTTGGTCCATCCCATACTTGATTAGCACCTTTTCAAGGTAATCTGCCTGTGATAACCAAAGCCTGCTCTTCTTCCTGTCTATATGAATATCTATGCCAAAAACCCTCTTTATAGCCCCCAGATCTTTCATCTCAAATGTCCTTGATAACTGAGTCTTCAGTACGTTGATTTCAGACATATCATGACAAACGATCAACATATCATCAATATACAGTACTAGGATGATGAATTTTCCATCACTTAGTGTCTTGTAATAGACACAGTGATCGTATTCACTCCAAGTAAATTTCTAACTTACCATGAAAGAATCAAATTTTTTATACCACTACTTAGGCGATTATTTCAGGCCGTACAACGGCCTCATTAACCTGCAAACCTTTTTCTCCGTCCCTTTAATTTCATAGCTCTCTGGTTGCTTCATGTAAATCTGCCCTTCCAATTCCCCGCGCAGGAATACAATCTTCACATCTATCTGTTCCAGCTCAAGATCGTATTGGGCAACCAATGCCAACACGATTATGATAGACACATGCTTAACCACTGGTGTGAATATCTATGTGAAGTCGATTCCTTCTCTCTGAGCTAACCCTTCTCTACCAATCTAGCTTTGTATCTATTCTATTTTCTTTTGAATAATCACTTGCATCCGATCGCTTTCTGGTCCACAGGAAGCTTCACCAGATCCCATGTGTAATTTTCATGTAATGAGTCCATCTCATCATCCATAACTGTCTTTCACTTTTCTGTATCAGGCTCATCAAGAGCCTCCTGAATAGTAGACGGGTCTCCCTCATCTATAATGAGGGTATATGCAATATTAGAGTTGTCCCTGTATCTTGCCGGTAACCTGCTATCACGCGGTGAATTCCTTCGCATAGGTGGCTGTTCTACCTGATCCTGTACCTCTATCTTCGCATGCCTGAGTATAATCTGTATCAATCTGGACGTCTACGATCACCCTTTCTGGTTCATCTTGCTCCTCTTGATCATTCTTGTGAAATTGGGAGCTTTCATCAAATCTGATATCACGGCTAGTGATGACCTTGCGTGTGACCTTGTCGAATAACCCGTAATCTTTCACACCAATGTCATAGGCAACAAAGATATACTTTTTTGCTCTATGGTCTAGCTTATCTCTCTCAACTGACGGTACATGAGAGTGAGCCTCATAACCAAATATGTATAGATCTGAGTAGTCAATTTTCTGACCACTCCATACTTCCTCTGAAATTTTATATTCAATTGCCGTTGAAGGAGACCGGTTCATTAAATAACAAGTCGTGTTAATGGCCTAAGTCCATAAGTCTTTGCCCAACGCAACATTACTTAAGATATATCTGACCCTCTCCAGGAGAGTCAAATTCATTCACTCAGCCACACTATTTTGCTTGGGCGTGTAGCGCACTGTATTGTGTCTAATGATCCCTTCATCTTTGCAATAATCATTAAACCCAGTGGAAGTAAATTCTCCACCATTGTCAGTCCTTAAAACCTTTATTTTCCGCCCCGACTATTTTTCCACCATTGCCTTCCATTGTTTGAATATGGTGAAAACTTCAGATTTATGTTTCATGAAGTAAACCCAAACTTTCCTAGAGTAGTCGTCAATGAATGAAACAAACCATGACGACTCCCTAATGAAAACTTCTGGCGATGGCCCCCATATGTTAGAGTGCACATAATCAAGCACTCCCTTACAAACATATTTTTCAGATTTAAAAGACAGTTTAGATTGTTTACCATATATACAATGTTTGCATATATCTAAATCAGAAAATTTAAAAGCTGGAATCAAACATCGAGCAAAAAGTACCTTCGTGCCTCTCTCGCTCATGTGGCCCAGATGAGCATGCCACATACATAGAGACATGGAGTTTGCAATAGCTGATGCCGCTCCGCCTGCTGAAGTGCTCTCAATCAACCTGTAAAGGTTTTCGTGCCTTGCGCTCTCATAACCACGAGTGCTCCTTTTAAAACTTTAAGGACACCATCAATACCAATGAACTTGTACCCTATAGCCTCGAGTGTACCGAGAGAAATCAGACTTTCTTCATATCAGGAATGTGCCTGACGTCAGTCAAGGTACGCTCCATCCCATCAAACATCTTGATGCTCACCATACTAATAGCCACAATATTACAGGCATTGTCATTACCCATAAAAACCTGTCCACCATCGCATTCCTTGTAACTGGTAAACCAACTCCGATGAGGAGTCATGTGATAAGATGCTCCTGTGTTAAGTATCTCGTCTTTATGATTATCGTGTAAGTGACCAATCATGGAAACAGAGAGGACATCACCACCACTTGATTCTTCATCAAATGAGACCACATTGGCCTCCTTGGAGTAAAGCCGCTGAATTTTCTTTCTTTGTTTTAAGATTTCTACAATCCTTCTTCATGTGTCCAGACAACCCACAATTCCAACACTTAAATTTTCCTTTGCCCTTGCCCTTGAATTTGGATCTAGGCCTTGAGGATCCTATACCTCACTCAGAATCTCTACCCCTCGTAATCAGTGCATCGGAAGATGTCTCCATGTCGTCGTTTAGCTTTCTCATAACCTTCTCTTAAAGGGCTGAGATAATGGTGTCAACACTTAGAGTTTTATTTGCAGTGTACATCATGTCCCCGAAAGACTCATATGATGTAGGAAGAGAATTCAACAATATACATGCCTGTTCCTTATCTTTGACCACTTCGTCCGTATCCAGCAATTTACACATCAATTTATTAAAGTTGCTGATTGGGCGTCTAGATCTCCACCCTCTGCTATCTTAAAGGTATAACACTGTAGCTTCAAGTATAGGCGATTTTCAGAGGACTTCTTTGCATAGATGTTCTCTAACTTTGCCCACAAACTAGTCGCAGTTTTCTCCCTCAAAATATTATAAAGAACCTCATCCGTGAGACATAAAAGGATAGAGGCTAAAACATTACTATCAAGGTTTTTCCATTCATCATCTTTCATGGTAGATTTTCGCTCCTCAAGAGCTTTAATCTCGCCTTGCTTGGTTAACAGCTAATCATCTTAACCTTCTATAACTCAAAATTATTTTTGCCTGAGTACTTCTCAATATCAAACTTGTCGTTTCCCATTATTACTAATCCTGCAGATTCAGATTTATGCCCCAACGATTTCTCTGATACCACTTGTTGGGGATTTGTGCTGCGGAATCACACAGATCTAGATCTAGGATAGCAATCCAGTAACAGCAAGCAATCAGAAGAGAATACAAAGATTTAACGTGGAAAACCCTTGCGAAAAAAAACCATGGCACAAAGCGACAGAAATCCACTATGAGATAGAAATTACAAGAGAGAGGACTTAGCCGATTCGAACAACCTCGAATCTCACCCTTGCTACACCCTTTGATAACCCTAGAACCTTTTAGGAACCCTTGAAAAACTCTTAGAAAGATTTTCAAATTGCTTAAAATAGCCCTAGGGACCCTTATTTATAGTTTAGGAAACTCCACTTACGCACCTAGTCCAAAAAAGGCCGAAAGCCGCCTCAAATTTACGCAGTTCGTGCAGGATTTGCGTAACCTCGACTAGTCAAAGGAGGGCTTCGGCTGGTCGAGTAACCCGCTCGACCGGTTGAGCCATCCCCTCGGCTGGCCGAGCAGCCCGGACACCAAAAAAACATAAGACGCTGGACTTTGAGTCGAGCAATCCTCGACTAGTCGAGATGCTCACTTAACTGGTCGAGGGCCAGACCCAAATCCAGATTAAAGGCTTCTGATAACAGAGAATACTCAATTCAAACAAGCCTTGAATCACCCCAAGCTAAACCCTTAAAACCCTAGGAACGAATTGGAAAAGCTCTTGAATACATCCAATTTCGATTTTCACCCATATCTATAGTCATGGGAAGAATCTCAAACAAATTCCTTAGATGCGTAGATTTGTGTAAAATTTGTGATACGTTCAATGAGTCTCAATGTCATAAACAGACTATCGATGACATCAAACCCCACTACAATGACATCGAACTAACACCAAAACAATCTAGCGACAAAACATAGAAAATCAGATTTTCTCAATTGCGCTTTAATGGTTCTCGATGGCATTGAAACTAATCTTGATAACATTTAAACTAATCTCAATAGTATCGAATAGGTACACAAATGGTCCAGTAACCAACTTGAGAAATTTCGAATTTCTTCGATGGGATCGAGCATATGTTTGATGGCATCGAACAGTGCTCGATGACATCAAATGGTCTTTCTATAACATCAACAGACCTTGTTTCTGAATTGATTTTAGAAATAAAAAAATAACAAACTCCATCATGTCTTCAATCTTCAATCATGAAGCTTCTTGTCCTCTTCTCTCATTTTTGGATTGCATTATAGTTCTATCATTATTTCTCGTGCACACTCCGTCCTCTTTTTATACTTTTGCCAAGCATAGAGAAGTTGCACAAAACTTGAACTTCGTTGTGTGAACCACCCTGGTGAGTATGTCTGTTAGATTCACGCTCGTGTGAATCTTCTCTAGAATCACGTCTCCTTCATCAAGAACATGTCGGATGAAATGGTGACGAACATCAATATATTTAGTACGTGAGTGATAAACAGAGTTTTTAGCCAAATTGATAGCGCTCTCGCTATCACAATTAATCGGCACGACCTCTTGCTGAAGCCCCAACTGATTTACCATGCCTCTCAATCAAACACCTTCCTTGAACGCCTCTATCACTACCATATACTCAGCTTTGGTTGTGGAAAGAACTACCATTGACTGAAGCTTCGATATCTAACTATTGCTTTGATCACTAGCACAAACGAGTAACCTGAAGTCGACTTTTTAGAATCCACACTATTTACGTAATCTGAATCCACATACCCTACTAACTTGGTTCATGTCTTCTCTAAAGTTAAGACGTTGTCTTTTGTACCTCGAATGTATTGAAGTAGCCATTTCACCGCTTCCTAATGTTGCTTGCCGAGGTTAGACATATATCTACTAATAACACCCACCACATATGAAATATCTGGTCTCATAGAGACCATGACATGCATCAAACTATCCACCACATTTGAATAAGTCACACGAAACATATCATTCTTTTTCTCATTTGTTTTAGGACATTATTCTGAGGAAAGCTTGAAGTAAGCCATATGGGGAACGCTAACTGGTTTTGCCTTGTCCATCCCATACTTGATTAATACATTCTCAAGGTATCTTGCATGTGATAACTAAAGCCCGCTCCTCTTCATGTTTCTATGTATATCAATGCTGAGAACCTTCATTGTAGCCCTCGGATCTTTCATCTCGAATGTTTCTGATAATCGAGTCTTTAATAAATTGATTTCAGACATGTTATGACTGGGGATCAACATGTCATCAACATACAATACCAGGATAATGAACCTTCCATCATTCGGTGTCTTGTAATAAACACAATGATCATATTCACTCCTAGTGAATGTCTGACTTAACATGAAAGAATTAAACTTTTTATACCATTGCCTAAGCGATTGTTTTAGGACATACAACAACATTTTTAACCTACAAACCTTGCTCTATGCCCCTTGTACTTCGTAGCCCCGTGGTTACTTCATGTAGATCTTCTTCCAATTCCCCATGCTGGAATGCAATCTTCATGTCTATCTGTTCCGGCTCGAAATCGAATTAGGCAATGTTGAATGTCAAATATTGCATATTTCTCCCTGTTTATATTTTGGTTTTATGAACATGATATTGCTTAATGGGCATAATTTATACATGTTTGTACTGCGAGGTGAATCTAAGAGCTTAGAATGAAAAGAATGTTAAAGGCATGGATTTGATACTCAAGAATCAACAAGGCAATGGATGAATCTTAGGAAACCAATATTGAAGATCTCAAGACCTAAAAATTCAAGTAAACTAAGTGGAGAAGGAAGGAAGTCACAAGCGCAAAGTACAGAAAAACAGAAACTGCTGAACTCATTGTCGATGACATCGAACACCCTTTGATCCCATCGAAGTAAGTGTTCAATGCCATCGAAGCCTGTTCGATGTCATCGAAGCTTGTTCAATTGTATTGAGATTTACAGGAATTTCAAGTTTGGTTGTTGGACTAATTAGCACGATTCTTCAATCCATCGAAGACTAATTTGGTTCATCGAAGATCAGTTCGATTGCATCGAAACTTGTTCGATGACATTGAGAATTTTGAGGATTTATAGAGCAACTCGTTGGACAGTTTCTAGACATTTTTTGAGTTATTGAAGGTGTGTGTTTGATGCCATCGAAGCACGTTCAATGGCATCGACAACTTACGCAGTATAAAAGGGCACGACTTTCGAATTCAAATCAATTTAGGAATCCACTTCGATAACATAGAAGGTGGTTTGATGCCATCGAAGGCGTTATGCAGAGTGCGTAAATTTGAGGCGGTTTTCAAAGTCGGTCATACAAAACCTATATATTTGAGTTCTCCAAGGAGTCTTAAACACAAATTAGGGTTCAAGGAGTATAGCAAAAGGGTGGAGTAGCCTCCTAAGAGTTTTTCTTCTTCCTTAATTTATTTTTAATGTTTTGTTTAAGGGTTTTAGTTTTAATCATGTCTATGGTTAACTAAACCTCTTAGCTAAGGCTATGAGGTGAAGCTTGTAGTTTGTTGAGATGTTTATCTTGCTTTAATTCATGTTTATGTTGAACTTCATTGATTTTTTAGTTTGAATTAAGGAATATTTTCAGTTTTCTATGATTTGTTGTGACTCAAATTACAATAGATATTGTGATAGCTTTGAATATTTTCTTATCTTTTTTGATGTTGTCGAGATTGGTAAAATTTGTGATTCACCATCGTCTCCTGAGCATGGTGGATGGTTGAATTCGCTTCCAATCATCACAATAGTGCTCCATGTGTGAATTATTTCAATGAGAAGTTCAGATTGTGCTTCAACTGTTTTATCTTCTAACTAGATAGGATGAGACTTCGATTCCAATTGTGTTTTGTTGAGTCCAGTAAGGTATCATCTTAATAGCTACAAGTGGATCCTTGGTGCTTTAGTTCCCTCTTTAATTAATAATCCATTCCCAATTATTCTCAACTTCTTCAAATTTTAGTTTTAATTCCAATTCTAATTCTAGTTCTATTTACTTTCAAAATACGTACAAGTATAGTCTTTGTGGATTCGACCTTGGTCTCACTGGGTTATTACTACATCGCGACCTTGCACTTGGGGTTGTGAATACGCAACCAGCGCTAACATGAATCTGATAGATACTTGCTTTATAACTGGCGCGAATATCTCTGTGAAATTGATTCCTTCTCTTTGAGTGTAACCATTCGCAACCAACCTTGCATTGTATTTATCATGTTTCTTCTTAAAGATCCACTTGCACCAATCACTTTACGGCCGACCGGAAGCTCCATCAACTCCCACATCTCATTCTTGTATAAGGAGTTTATCTCATCATCCATCGCTGCATTTAACTTTTCTGCATCAGGCTCTTCAAGAGCCTCCTGAAGAATAGAAGGATCTCTATCATCCATAATGAGGGCATATGCAATATTTGAGTCATCTATGTATCTCGTTGGTAACTTGTGATCTCGAGGTGGATTTCTTTTCACAGGTGGTTGCCCCACCTACTTTTGTACCTCTATTTGTGTATCTATATCGGCCTAAGTATCGCCCATGTCAACCTGAATATCCATTATCAACCTTTTTAGTTCCTCTTATTCATCCTTATGGAATAAGGATCCTTCGTTGAATTTGACGTCATAGATAATAATGATTTTTCGAGTGACCCAATTGTACAACATGTACTCTTTCATACCACAACCATAGCTAACAAATATGTACTTTTTGGCTCTTTGGTCTAGCTTATCTCTCTTAACTGACGGTACATGAGAGTAAACTTTACAACCAAAATCACGAATCCCTAGTCTACCTTCTGACCACTCCATACTTACTCTGAAATTTTACAATTAATCGCTATAGAAGGGGACCGATTCACCAAATAGCAAGCCGTATTAACGACCTCGGCCCATTGGTCCTTACCCAACCCATCATTAATTATCATGCATTGGGCTCTCTCCAGGAGAGTCCGATTCATCCACTCAGCCACACCGATTTTCTCGGGCGTGTAACACACTTTATTATGCCTTATGATCCCTTCATCGTTAAAGAATTGATTAAATTCAGTTGAAGTACATTCACCATCATTATCTGTCCTTAATACTTTCACCTTTCGTCATAACTGTTTTTCCAGCATTGCTTTCCATTACTTGAAATTGTTAAAAACATCGAATTTATTTTTCATAAAATAAACTCATACTTTCTTGGATTAGTTGTCAATGAATGTGACAAACCATGATGACCCTCCAGCAGAAACCACGGGCAACAACCCCCATACATCATAATGCATATAATCAAACACTCCCTTACAGACATGCTTTTTATATTTAAAAGATAATCTAGATTATTTACCATATATACAATGATCGTATATATTTAAATCAAAACTTTTAAATTTTGAAATTAAATAACGATCAGAAAGTACATTCATACCCCGCTCGCTCAAGTGGCCTAGACGTGTATGCCACATATGTGAATAAGTGAAATCTGCTACATTTGCTGCAACTTCACCTGTTGAAGTACTTCTGATCAACCTGTAAAGATTTTCGTACCTCTATGTTAATTTCATAAATATGAGTGGCCCTTTTGAAACTTTAAGGACACTACTGAAACTGGTGAATCTACACTCAATCGCCTTAAGTGCACCAAGAGATATCAAGCTCTTTCTCATGTCCGGAACGTGTCTCACCTTGATCAAGGTACGCTCCATTCCATCAAACATCTTGATGCGAACTGATCCAACACCCACAACGTTACAAGCATTGTCATTTCTCATAAATACTTGGCCACCATCGCACTCCCTATAACTGGTGAACAAACTTCGATGAGGAGTCATGTAATATGAAGCTACAGTGTCCAAAATCCATTCATCCCTATGATCATCGTATAAGTATCTGATCATAGACATGGACAACATATCACTTCCACTTGGACCTTCATCAGACGTGGCAGTGTTAGCCTTCCTAGAAGAAGACCCTGAGTTCTCTTTCTTTGCTTTACGATTTTTGCATTCCTTCTTCATGTGCCCCATCATTGTACAGATCAAGCACTTCAATTTACCTTTACCCTTGCCCTTAGATTTGGATCTCAATTGAGAAGAAGCCCCCTCGTAATGCATCAGTAAAGGCCCCCATGTTACCGTTTTTCTTTCTCATCACCTTTCCTTGAAGGGTTGAGATAACAGTATCAATGCTTAGAGACATTTTACTGAGGCACAAAGTATTTTTAAAAGACTCATACAAAGACGGGAGAGAATTCAATAAGATAAATGCTTGATCTTTATCCCCAACCATTTCCTCCACATCTAGCAATTTGCAAATCATCTTATTAAAATTGCAGATCTGACTGTAGTCTTACAAATATCGAGCCAATTAAAATGTATAAGGTAGAGGGCCCTAAAAGCTCATTTTCCTTGGCAAGAAAGGGTCCATAATTTTGCCCAAGAATGATCAATAGTGCTAATCAATGGACTCAAAATCAAGATGATTGATAGGTCGTAAGGTTAATCACAAAAATGCTTAATCAAGATACATTTTTTCGACTCCAACAGTAGTAGGTCCTATCCAAATTTGGTCCAGTCAAACCCTTAGAACCAATCAAACCCAACTACTAGATCCAATCAACCTGAAAACAAACCGAACAAGGAAAATCTCGGTCACGTACTACAAGTCCTACAATCCTGAAATTTCTCACATAGCATCTCAGGGCCTGAAAATGACAAAAACTGAAAGTTGCGCCCTCATAGGCCCCCCCTGCACTCTGATGTTCTATCCTAATAGTAGCTACGAGAGTAGTATATAGGGCTACAGGCGGTCATTGTCATCTATGTAAACCGCATCACAGTAACAAATTTAGGAGGCAAAAATGAGAGTCAAGAGTGATAGGAAGGTATTACCAAGGCTATTCAGTGGCTATGGGTGTTGTATTCTAAGGGACATGGGTCTTTAGAGTGTGAAAATCAAGGTTCTGCCTAAGTTATGATCATATTGGTCCGCTAAACCAACTTAAAAGGCATATAATAATCATAGCAGTGCAAGATGGGAGTAGGGGATATAACCGAGGACGTTCAATAATCTTTTTGTGCAAAAAGATTATATGATATTTTTTTTTCCCGCCTCTTGAAGTCAAACTGTATCCTGTTCTCACACAATCCAAGGACCAAGCATTCATGCACATTTCCTTTTATCTAATTTCTTTCTTTGTCTATCTTTTTTATTTTTGTATATTTTTGCCTACCCAAATCAAATATTTAAGCAATAAAGTCCGATGCAATACTGATAAAATTCAACCGAAATCTCCAAAAAACCAACAAACCCCGTAAAGTAGAGATCACATAGCGTGTAGGTGGAAAAGGTGCTTAACCCCTTCATTTTCTGTTACCGAAGCCCTTGCCCAAGAATCTACAATCACAAATCAAATGATGGGAGTCATTCACACTCCAAAATATGAGGATTCTCCAAATCCAAAGTTGTTCTACAGTGTCTAGCTAGCTTTAAATACCATAAATATTTTTAGCTAGTGGCAACTCCATCATCCATACAATATTGCACAACTAAGTAGAAAAAGGCAACTACGGATAGTTTAACTTAAAACACAAAAGCATCCAAACAATGTTAGCACCTATTGAGTGCACCCACACGAGTCTGCACGTCGAGGGTGGTGTTCACAGATTTGGTGACTCTGTTGGGAATTTGCTAGTTCCACTAGCCTAGGCCCGACTCGAATCATGGGATTTCTCAAATTTTTAGAGATTTCATAACTTTAACTTACTCCACTATGACATTAGTCTTGCTATTATCATGTATTCCAGTGTATATTGGTTCTCGCTGACTTACTAATCTACTAACCTACTAATAGTTATAGTACACACTAGTCCTATTTACTTTCCCGCAATTACAATGGTTACTAGTCCACGTCTTTGGCTACATTCTACATTTTAGTGTACACTAGTCCTATTTATATTGCGGCAATTCCATTACTTTTTGGTCCTTACATTTATCTACATTTACATTCTATATTCCAGCATACACTCCTTACTTTCCTATCATGCACATCTTGCATTTTACTTTTAATTGTAACTAAAAAAAACTATATATATATATATATATATGGGAAATGGTACTATGAGGTCGACCTCATGGGAACTTCCCATGTGGTCAAGCTCTGTGTGCCCACTATGATGTGTGTCGAACATCTACCCCATCAACAAGATGCACCATTCCATGGTGGGCCATGGGCTTAAAAATCAAGTCAATCCATGACTTGAGTGGGACACACCACATACAACAATTGAGAGGGGTTACCCTTCCATTAAAACATCCATAATCATTTATTGGGCCTGCGGAGATGTGGTTCAAAAATCCAACCCATACAATGTGTGTCCCACATGGATGAGGGATCAGACCAAGTTTCAGCCACATCCAAAACTAAGGTGGGCCACACGAAGTGCTTTTAAATGTTTTAGGCATGTCTTCACATGGTTTTAGATGATATGGCCCACCTGAATTCCATTTATGATCGATTTTTGGGATATCCCAAAACCTAAAGGGGACCCATAAAATGCACAGTGTTGATGTTCAACACACATCACAGTGGGGCCCACATAGCTTGACCTCATAGTCCCATTTCCATATATACACGATGTTGATGTTCAACACACATAAAAGTAGGGCCCACACAGCTAGACCTCATAGTCCCATTTTCATATATATATATATATATATATATATATATATATATATATATATATAAGAAATGCTTACACACAACTAGTTGGACTTTTCAAATTTGTCCAACTAGTTGTGCATTAAATGTCAAAATTTTCTATTTTCATCCACATGTAATGCACCACATGAGAATATGTGACATTGAGTCTTATGTAAGTATGATGGGAATAATTTTTCATAGATCTAACCTATTCATCACATAGGGCCCACTAATGAAACTTTATGTACTAAAAATTAGTAAATGGTCATCACAATTAGAGCCACACATGTAAGTTGAATCTGGACTGTTGAAATAGATTTCTAATAGCTCTCTTTTCTTGTATATGATATCATTTTATTGATAAAAAAAAAATGTCATTCACATGCTTATAAGGGACCCTACCTAATTAACGAATTGAATTTTCAAGATATGTGACACATCATCCGAATATGTCACATTTGTACAACTTCTTTAGTAATCCTATTTTCTTTGTAAACATTACTCCTTTTCCTTTCTCTCTTCATTTAATGTTATTTTTCCTAGTTTAATGCTTTCTCTCCCCTATACGTTTGGAAACAATGATGTCTTTCTTGGCCTAGAGAGGGCTACATGGGGCCCACCATGATATTTGGATTTTATCCAAGCCAATCATCCATTTTGTTATATTATTTTCGGGATGAACCCAAACGAGGCAAATTTAAGTCACAAGTGGATCACCATAATGTATGGGCCTTATCCTCTAAAATCAAGTCGATGTTTGTGTTTCCTTTCATCCAAGTTTGTGAGACCTAATCAGCAGGATTGGATGAAAAATAAACATTGTGGTGGGCCTTATAAAGTTTTCAATGGTGAGCGTTCAATAAATGTTATTTCTTATAGTGGGGTCCACTTGGAGTTTGGATCTGCTTCATTTTTGGGATATGTCCCACCATGATATGGAAAAATGGATGGACCGCGTGGACAAAAAATATGCATTATGATGGGCCCACAGAGCACCTCTAGTGCTAAACTTCGGTATTAAAGGACACTGTCAAATCCAAGTCTCCGCTGGACAAACTTTTTTTAAAAAGTTTCATGTCCAACGGTTTGGACTAATATCAAGGTCCAACCATTGGTAACTTCCAACTTTTCACGTTTATATGACATCTAAACCCTTTAACAGGTTGAACGTCAAAAGAATCACCTTTTTTAATAACTCGTTAATATCCAATTGTATGGTCATCATTTACCAACGTATGCTTATTGTTTTACATGGTGTGGACCACTTGCTAAGTAAATACTAACAATCATTGTAACAAATGATCCTCATGTTGGGGTTAAACTATTGGAAGGGTTGGATTTTATACGCACTTAATACTTTAAAAGTTATCATAAGGTAGACAGTAACTTATAGCCCAACCGATTAAACTAAACGGCTATTTATCTCAGAAACGTATCACTTTTACGGTAACTTAGGGATGAAATTGTGGAGATACCAGATGTACACTTACCCTTGATTTTTTATGAGATATATATTGATATGTATGTGCGATTCACTCAGATCATTACATGTATAATCCAATGATAGTCCAAGAGCTAAAAAATCAAGTTGATCTGTGATTCAAGTGAGCTATACCAAGGGAAATAATTTGGAGAGAGATGTCCACCCTTAATTTTTATAGGCATAAAATCCACTCCAACCATTAGATACCACATCAAACTTTAGTCTTGACGCCCAAAAATCAGGCCCATATGTGATTCAATTGGGTTATACCAAGGCAAACCGTTTGAAAGGTGAGCTTTCATTGTACACTATTTCCAACTGTGTGGTCCACCTAAACTACAGATGAGGCTTATTACCAATCTCTAGATCTAACATGGTGTGACTCACCTAATGGTGGGAGTGGATTTCTCATTAATGCTATGGTGGGCCCACCAGGCTGAAAACTCTTTTCCTCTTCAAAATAACTTTATTTTGGGCATTATATATATATATATATATATATATATATATATATATCTGAATGCTCAGCTGCACACCAGTTCACATGGAACTTGTACGAACTTTTTGAGAACTCATCATACGTGATGTGACTCCAAAATCTGAACGCCACATGAAGCAGCACCTAGTGAAACCCCCCGGTCCCAATTTTTACTTTGATCCAAAACTTTGGTGGGCCATGAAACATGAAAAAAGTTTCCTCCCTTGATTTGCATTTCTCTTTGCTATGCCCCACTAGAATTTTAGATCAGGGTGAAAATTTGTCCCTTAAGGTTTCATAGGATTCCGCATCACATTAACCGTTCGGATTAGACACCCATGACACGTGTGCATAGGTGTGCACGTGCATAGGTGAGAGTGACTCTCTCTCTCTCTGTATATATATATATATATATATATATATATATATATATATATGGAAATGGTTCTATGCGTGGGCCCCATCATGATGTGTGTCGAACATCAACACCGTGCATATGATGTGTCCCCTCTAAATTATGGGATATCCCAAAAATCAGCCATATACGGAACTCAGGTGGGCCATACCATCTAAACTCATGTGAAGAAATGCCTAAAACATATAAAAGCATTAGGTGGGGCCCACCTGAAATTTGGATGCGTCTGAAACTTGGTTTGACCCCTCATCCAAGTGGGACACACACAATGGATGTGTTGAATTTGTGAACCACATCTCGGTGGGCCCAACAAATGATTATGAATGTTTTAATGGGAGGTTAACCCCTCTCATCTTTTGTATGTGGTGTGGCCCACACAAGTCATGGATTGACTTGATTTTTAAGAACGAGACCCTCCATGGAATGGTGCATCTGACTAATGGGGTAGATGTTCAACACACATCACGGTGGGGCCCACACAACTCAACCTCATGGGAACTCCCATGAGGTCGACCACATAGAACCATTTCCCATATATGTATATGTATATATACGTGTATGTATATACATATACATGTGTGTGTGTTTGTACAACGAACAAACCAATCATTTTATGTCGGAAATTTTCCACAACTGGGGTATAACTTAATGGTGAATCAAGAATGCACTCTGTGATTATCATTTTTTAATTCAAAATTTCCCACTGTGACATAGATTTTATCCTTTACGTAATACACAATCCAACTTTTAATGTGTAACACTTCCATGGGCCCTTCATGATTTGTGTTAAATCCACATTATCTATCAACTTTTCTATATCATTCTAAAGCATGATCTGAAAAAAGATGCACATCCAAAGCTCAAGTCGACCACACCACAAAATGTAACAACCCATCTGTTTTTTTAATAGAGGGAACTATATCCCATTTTTTTCTTTGGGTGTGGCCGACTTAAACCTTGAATCTACCTCATTTCCTAGCCCATGTCCTAACATCATGTAGCAAAATTGATGAACAGTGTGGATCTGTCACAACATTCCTGTGGGGCCCACTCTAAAAAAAATAAAAAAAATAAGACAAAACAAAGTGACGTGCTCCTCTCGCCATAACCAACCCCAACTCCCGCTCCTCTCTCCCTTCTTCTTCGGCCAATACTCGCATGACCCGAGCTGTCACCATCAACCATTTGTCATGTTGGGACCTGAAAAGGCCAAGCTATATGTCCTAAAGGGGGGGTGAATAGGACAATGCCAAATAAAAACTTATAACAGCGGAATAATAAAGAAAATGATAGCCAAATTAAATAACAATGCAGGAAAGTAAAACAACCTCAAAATTCAGATCTTGAGAGGTTGATACAAACGTTATTCTAAGGACAACCTTACACCAAAAACAGAGTTTATGGTAGGACAACCTTATTTTTAGAAAGGTCTTTGTATCAAGTCTCAAATCGAAGAGGAATACAGAATTAAATATAAACTGAAATGAAATAACTTGTAATTAAAGATGTATTGTTCTAGGGACAGCCATACACCATAAAAATGGTAGGGCAACCTTGCTGGAACAACTTTCAAATGAAATTGAAAATCAAGCTTATAAAGGAATAGCAGAAAGTAACTTCTAAGCTATTACAACATTCTCACAAAGCTTGAAATAATTACAACATTCACCACCATACATACATCCCACAAAAAGAATAAAAATTAAAAGAGTAAAACAATCAACCACAACACAAGGGTTTATAGTGGTTCCCCTGTGTGTTCACCAACTGTTATCCAACAGCCACACAAAAAGCTACTCCACTCCTAATATCCTCACACAGGGGATATTAGTGTTCACTAAAGATAGGTTTTTCCAGGTTCACCCAAAACCCTTACAATTGTGTCTTTGTATGTGGGCTTACACAATTAAAAAAACCCCCACTTCTGAGTTTTCCTGGCTCTCCTCAGATAACCAAAATAACAAGATTTTTCTGGCAAATCTTGAAAGAAACCAAAATAATAGAAAGGAATTTACAATATGTAAAATACCTGAATATCTTCTTCGTTGTAGTAGCCCGGTAGAACCAAATCAAAGTAGATGATTGAATGTCCAAGTTCATTGTCCAGTACTCTATTACAATGGTTCTAGTTCTAATTGATTTTAAATTAAACCAAACAGGGCTTGCCTTAATTGATTTTGATTCCAAAGAAAGGGAATAACAATTCCTCTTTTCAAATCAGATTGGAATAACAGAAACAAAATCAATTAAAATAAAGCTAAGGAAAGAAGATATTAAATAAGCACACTTAGCTTAGATAGAGCACAGAATTATCTCTCAGAAGTTCGACGAAGATTGGCTTGAATACTATAATTAAATCGATGATTTCTTCTGAGATTCGTGCTCTATTTATAGGTAAGAAGATCAGGTCTTCGACTGGTCTAGAGTGCTCTTCGACTAGTCGAAGCTGTAGCAGATATTTGAAAAATCCGGCGGGATATACTTTGACCGTTTTACGACTGGTCGTAGCCCTCCTACGACTGGTCGTAGGTCACCTACGACTGGTCGTAGGTTTCCTTCGACTGGTCGTAGGTCCTGCAAAGGTTCGCTGGACTTCGAGTTGTAGATTCTACGACTGGTCGAAGATGCGTCGACACTGTTCCTACGATCGGTCGAATGCATTCCGTGACTAGTCAAGGCTAACGCATTTTATCCTAACTTGTAACAAACTTACGATCGTCGAGGATTTTCTTAGATCGGTCGAAGCAAGTCTAGGACTAGTCGGCAGACCTAAGACTGGTCGAAGAATAGGATCAATCACATGTAAAATAACATTCGACTTATGTATCCGAAATGACCTACTTCTAAGGTCATCCTATGGTCAAACAAACCTCAATCATGAAGTATGGACATTGAAACAAGAGACCATGAAGAATGAGCCTTGAAGTCTTAACGTAGACTAAACCTTGAAGTAGCTCAATCATGAAAGTGGCTTGAGTTTCAGCTTGAGTCTTGAGTTCAGCTTGACTTTCAACTTGAGTCTTGAGTTCAGCTTGAGTCTTGCCTTGTACTTTCTTTTTCTTTTCAGCTTGAGTCTTGTGAGCAGTTCTTGCATTCAAGAGTCTTGTCTTGTGATCAGTTCTTTCATTCAAGATCTTGAGTCTTGTACTTGAGAGCTTTGCTTGATGTGAGCTTAGTTTGTTCATGAAGTCATGAATGTTGATCCTTGAGAGAGCTTCACTTAAGCAGGTTATATAAAACATAACAGAGATTTTGTCACCACAAATTTGACAACTTACAGGGATATAAACTATAGCACTTACAATCTCCCCCTTTGTCAAATTAGTGACAAAATACATAACCAAACAAAAGTAAATCAACTGGTTAATACATGCAAATCAATATTCAACATTTAACATTCAACCAGTTTCAACATTCAACCAGCTCAGCTTCATTCAACAAGATCAAACATATACTCCCCCTAATCAAACATATACTCCCCCTAACTCCCCCTGGGTAACATAATCACTACTATTCCCCTCACACAATCACATTAAGAACAAACCATTCTCCCCCTTTTTGTCACAATATGACAAAGGAGAACTAAATAAAGGAAGTCATGAGAGGAAACATGAGGAAGTAAGAGAGTATAGCAAAAGAAATATTCAGAGTGACATAGAGATACTCAAGATAGCATCACATATATTCAGCATTACATCAAGAACAAATATTCAACATAATACATAAATAGAATCCAACTCATACCCAAGCAAATAAGTGCGAAGTAAGAAAGTTATTACAGACCAAAAAGTCTCATAAAAACTAGTCAGAATTAGAACTTGAAGATGGAGCAGGAATAGAAGGATTAAGTTGGTGCATGCCTTTGTTCAAGCGCCTAAGATATTTGCGCATATACTTGAATTGCAAATCATGAGCAACAGACATGTTTTCCAACTTAACATTTATATTCTCAACTCTACCTTCTAATGCACTCAGACGTGCATCAAATCCGATGGTACAAAATCTGGATCATTAGCGGAGTCAATCCAGTTCCTCAAAAATAACAACCATATTAATATCAACACCAGCTTCTTCAGGACCACCATCAACACCACCACCTTGTTCAGGAAGTAGATCCAACTTCATCTTATTAATATTTGTATTGTTGAAGATCAGATGATGGATTGGTGCTTCATCAACAGGCATATCGACTAACATATGAGTAGCCAATACAGTCATAAAGTATGCAAATGGAATGTCACTATGACCAGGATGGAGGCGAAACTGAAGAATGAAATGACAGATTAAGGAAGGCAAACAAATCTGAGTACCATTTGAGATAGCATGGATAACACGAACCATAAATGAAGTCAGGTCAGATTTATTACCCGAACGAGGATACAGATTAGACACAAAGATTCTGTGAAGAATTCTGTATTTGGGTAACAAATACCTTGTGGGGAGCGCATTCCCTTTTTAAGTCCATTGAACATCCATATTGCGCAAGTCTTTAGTTAGCATACGTTTTTCAGCCATTGAGGGTTTATCAGTTAAATTATGAATTGGAATACCCTCATCATTCACAGGAATTTCCATTAGGGCTGAAATTAAATGACGATCAACGTCAAATGACCCTTCTCTAGTAGAAATTTGGAAAGTTAAATTATCCTGTGAAAATGTACTAATACATGAAAACATGGATTAGGCAATGGACCGGTATGCAGGCCCACCCCAATGCAATAAGTTAGTCCAACCTACAGCTTCAAGCATAGGAAGGATGTCAAATGGAGCAATGTGATTGACATCAACAGGATGTTCAACGATAACCTTATGAGATCTAATGTCCCTAACAAATGATGGATCATCATTGGGAACAAGAAGATGACGTTTAGATAAAGGGGTTGATCTGGAGGAAGAAGAAGGACCACGTGAAGTAATTTTTCTTCCTCTAGAAGCCATTTGCAACAAGGAATTAAAGGAATAAAGAGGTTGCAAAGGATTGAGAAGAGGGTTTGCTCAAAACAGATTTTTCACAACCCAAACCCCAAATCTCAATGATTTTCAAGATAGAAAGCTTCAAGAGAGAAAAGGAAGCAATCTTGACACAAATATGCAAGAAAAACGGATTTGGAACACTAACCTTGAAGAACTTGAAGGATGGGTTCGACGAGTCGAAGTTCGGCTCCAAGGAGAAGAAAGAAGAAATGAGAAAGAAAGAGAAAAATCCCCAATTTCAAGTGAAACCCGTGCTCCACGACTGGTCGTGGGTATCTACGACCGGTCGTAGTACGACTGGTCGTGTATACTCACGACTGGTCGTATAAACCCCAAAAATTCAATTTTCTTGCAATTTTTACAAAAATTGAAATACAATCTAGCAAATATATACAATATTATACAAGAAGGCATAAATTATCAATTTAAAATGCACATGCCAAGATCAAATTTCATCTTTTTGAACCTGCTTTTATCAAGAGGTTTTGTGAAAATATCAGCACGTTGATCTTCAGTAGGAATATATTCTAGAGATATAACTTTTTCTTCTACTAATTCCCTTATATAATGAAATCTAATGTCAATGTGCTTAGTACGAGAATGCTGAATAGGATTTTTTGAAATATTTATCGCACTGGAATTATCACAATGTAATAACATAGAATCTGTTTAATTCCATAATCACTTAGCATTCGTTGCATCCAACAAGCCGTGTACATGCATTACCAGCTGCAATATACTTCAGCAGTTGAAAGTGATATAGAATTTTGTTTCTTACTAAACCAGAAACTAGACAATTTCCAATAAAAAACAACCACCACCGGTTGATTTTCTATCATCTAGATTACCATCCCAGTCAGAGTACCCAACTAATTGGACATTGGTTTCATGAGGATACCAGAGACCTAGATTTACAGATTTGCGACATATCTAATAATTTGCTTGAAAAAATCAAGTGAGATTCTTTTGGATCAGATTGATATCTTGCGTAAATACCAACACTTAGAGAAATATCAGGTCTACTAGCAGTTAAATATAACAAACTACCAATTATACTCCGATAAAGTTTTGAGTCAACATTTTTACCATTAGAGTCTTTTGATAGTTTCAGGGTAGTACTCATAGGAGTATCAAAATTTTTGCCATTTTCAAATCCAAATCTCTTGATTAGGTTTAAGGCATACTTAGATTGAGAAATGAATATTCCTTCAGGTTGTTGCTTTACTTGCAATCCAAGGAAATAAGTCAATTCCCCAACCATGCTCATTTCGAACTGTGATTTCATCAAATCTGCAAACTCAGTAGTCAAGTCAGTACAAGTTAATCCATAAATGATATCATCAACATAAATCTGTACCATTAAGATATGATCATTATGTTTCTTAACAAACAGAGTTTTATCAACAGATCCCATTTGAAAATTATGACTTAAAAGAAATTTTGTTAGTTTCTCATACCATGCCCTAGGTGCTTGTTTTAATCCATAAAGTACCTGTTTAAGCCGATATACATGATCAATATTTTTGAAATCTTCAAATCCCATTGGCTGTTCAACATAGACTTCTTCATGTAAATCGCCATTTAGAAAAGCACTTTTCACATCCATCTGATAGATCTTTATCTTTCTAAAACATGCAATGGATATAAATAGTCTGATAGATTCAAGACGTGCTACTGGTGCAAAGGTTTCATCGAAATCAATCCCTTCAATTTGAGTATAACCTTGTACCACCAGTCTCGCCTTGTTTCTAATTATATTTCCACATTCATCAGACTTATTTTTGAAAATCCATTTTGTTCCAATGATGTGTTTATCTTTAGGTCTTGGTACGAGATACCAAACATCATTTCTTACGAATTGGTTGAGTTCATCTTGCATCGCAACAATCCAGTTTTCATCAGCCAGAGCTTCTTTTACGTTAGATGGTTCAATTTGGGATGTAAAATATACATAATTACATATATCCTCAAGTTGTCTACGGGTGCGAACACCGGTGAGAGGGTTTCCAAGAATTTGTGTTGTTGGATGATCTTTAATAGTCCTTAACTCAGAATCAGTCTGATTCGATGAAGTATCGGGTTTATCAATGATTAGTACTTTATCATTATCTAAATTAGAGATTGGTGTGTTTAAGTGATCATCAATGACAACATTAATGGATTCTTGAATCACACCAGTCCTTTTATTCAGAACTCTATAAGCTCGACTGTTTAAAGAGTATCTTAGAAAAATACCTTCATCACTCTTCGTATCGAACTTTCTCAAATTTTCACGATCCCGTAAAATATAGCACTTGCTGCCAAAAACTCGAAAGTATTTAACAGTAGGCTTTTTATTGAACCACAATTCGTAAGCCATTTTATTATTATCTTTTCTAGTGTAGACTCGGTTAATAATATAGCAAGCTGTGTTGACTGCTTCAGCCCAAAGATTTTTAGAGAGCTTCATGCTATTTAACATAACATTAGCCATTTCTTGAAGCACCCTATTCTTCCATTCTACAATTTCATTTTGTTGTGGAGTTTTGGGAGCAGAGAATTCATGTAATATTCCTTGGTCGGTATAGAACTTCTCAAAATTGCTATTCTCAAATTCAGATCCATGATCACTACGAATTTTACTGATTTGAGAGGATTTTTCAGTTTGAATCCTTTTGAGAACTTTTCTTACTTCTTCAAGGGTTTCAGATTTATCCCTTAAGAAGACTACCCAAGTGAATCTGGTAAAGTCATCAACTATTACCAAGATGTACTTTTTACCACCACGACTTTCTGTTCTGGTAGGTCTTATCAGGTCCATGTGGAGAAGTTCGAGTGGTCTTGATGTGGTATTTGAATTCACCTTTTTGTGTGAGTTCTTTGTTTGTTTGCCTATTTGGCACTCACCACATATTTTATCTAATTTCTGAAGTTTGGGTAAACCTCTTACAAGTTCTCGTTTGCTCAATCGATATAAATTTCGATAATGTACATGTCCAAGACGTTTGTGCCATAAGTCGGTCTCGTCTGTATGGACCATGTAACATGTTTGATTAGATGAGCTGGATTCACTAATAATATAGCAATTTTCAGACGTTCTACGTCCAGTTAATATTACAGAACCCTTATTGTTTAGTATTTCACAGCTTTGATTAGAAAACCGAACATTATGGTTATTATCACATATTTGTGATATACTAAGCAAGTTGTGCTTTAGGCCTTCAACATATAAAACATTTTTAAACACTGGAAGATTAAAAAGTTGAACCGTACCTTGGCCTAAAATCTTGCAGTTGCTTCCATCACCAAATGTGACTGAACCATCAGTCATATCTTTCAGATCGGTGAATAAGGCTTTGTCACCTGTCATATGCCTGGAGCATCCACTGTCTAGGTACCACTTTGAATGACTTATCGCTTTGCAAGCAGTGTCAGCAACCAAGCAGGTGACTTTAGGAACCCATTTCATAACTGTTTTGGGTTTAGGAACATAGTTGGTCTTCTTTTGTGTATACTTGTAGGAATGACCTATAGAGTTAGATTTTAATAGCTCCTTGAGTAAATCAACTATCTTTTCAGCTAGTGGATTTCGATTCTGATTAAAGTTGACATGGCTGGTTCTAGGTTTTTGAAAAGTTTTTGAATTTTTAGAAAAATCTTGATAAGTACTTTTCCCTTTTGAGTTTGAGGACTCTCCTTTAACAAACATAGGAGGAGTATACTTTTGTTTAGGAGGTAGATTTTTATCATACCCCAACCCGGATCGATCGCCACATTTTCTTGATCCGGATAAAAGTTTTTCTAACTTTGGATCACCTTGGGCATATTTCCATGTGTCCTTTAAACTCAGAAGAGAAGATACTTCAGTTTTAAGATTCTCAATTTCAGATTTTAAATCAACAATTAGTGAGTTTTTGAATTCCAAATCACATTTTGATTTTTCAAAACTATCTGAAATTTGTGATTTTTCTAAGACAAGTGAATCAAAACAATTTTTGAGTTTAGAAAACTTTTCTTTTTGAAGTTTAAGTTTGTCAGAAATTTTACAACTTTCCTTATATTGGGCATTGTAAGCGTCTTGAAGATCATCTTCATTTTCACATTCACTATTCGGATTTTCTTCACTTGTAGAGTCATTATCTGAAAATGTGAATTTGGCTAGAGTCATAAGAGCTTTGACCTCATTGCCCGACTCGGTGTCTTTTGATTCAGAAGAACCTTCAGAATCAGATGATTCATCCCATGTAGCCAACATACCCTTCTTCTTGGGTTTGTCCCTTTTAGGACATCTATTTGCTAAGTGCCCATATTCTAGACAGTTGTAACATTAACTATCTTTCAAGGATTTTCGAGATTTGGGTCTAAACTTCTTTTTGTCATTTGATTTTTGAAAATCAACCCTTTTCTTGCTTTTGAAAATCTTATAAAATTTTTTAGCTAAAAGAGTCATATCATCTTCTGAATTTAATTTTCTTCTGAATTACATTTAGAAGATTTTAGCGCGATAGATTTACCTTTAGGAGCTTTAAAGTTTAACTCGTAGGTTTGTAGAGAACCAACTAGTTCTTCAACCCTCATATTATCCGTATCACGAAGTTCCTGGATTGCGGTTACTTTAGAATTGAACCGTTCAGGAAGTGAGCGTAGTAGTTTTGCACACACTTTACTTTCTCGGATTTTATCGCCACCAGGACGCAGTCGCTGCCATAGTCTCGCTGTAGTTGGAGCGTGAAGCTGAGCTTCTGGAGTTTGCTTCTTTTGTTACATTGTATTTTTTCCTTTTGTCGCATTGTACTAAAAAGTTTTTGATCATAGTGGATTTTGTGGTGGTGTTCTTGTGGTTATTAGTTGTGGGTTGTGCTTGTGTTATGCTCATTATGAATCGGTGATGATTTGAAATCCTCCTTGTAGTATCCCGGATCAACCTGGTGAATGGGTGCCGGATCCGAAAATGGGGTTCTACGGAGGTCGGCACCAGATTTCGCGATCGAGAATTTTGTGAGCCCGGTTTCCGAGTTCGGGCGTGACATGGGTATCAGAGCATAACTCGGGAATAACCAAGAACAACATTACATGTCCCATGAATGATTAAGTCCTAAGTTTGGATAGCCTAGCGATCCTTTATTACGCCCTTAACATGCGTGCCTTCGCGAGCCTTTAAGTTGATAGGCACCTTCGCTCTTTCTTAGGACATGGCGCGTAGGAGAGTGACCCGATCGACTCTCGCACCACCCCCTGAGACTGCTCCACCAACTGCGGCTCCCGCACTACCACCTACGACCCCTGCTCCACCACCTCTACTGCCCAGCCCGAGGATGTCGCTCCTCTACCGGAGATTCATACCGCCCATCCCGAGGCTGCACCTCCACCAGATACCGGTGCGGATCGTCGTCTTTCTGGCCAGATTTGCCCAGGGCCCGCACTGGGGCAGACACCGGTTGTTTCACCGGCCCAGGCAGAGCGAGTGCGGGAGTGCCCTACTTCGAGAGTTTCGAAGTTTGATCCTCCACGATTCCAGGGCGAGCCACCGACAGCAGCGGAGAGGTGGCGCTCCGATGTGGAGAAGATTTTGATACCATGTCATGTACGACCGAGCAGGGAGTCTGGTTGGTTTCTTTTTCAGGGTGAGGCCGAGCACGGTGGACCTCCGTTACCCGCGTCGCGACCCGACTACGTCTGGACGTGGGATGATTTTATAGATCGATTCGAGGAGCAGTATTTCCCCGCACATTTGACATCGAGAGCACTAGAGTTCGAGACTTTGGCAGGGAGACATGACCGTGGCAAAGTACGCGGCTCTTGCGCTATCGAGGTTTGCGCCATATATGATTGATGATGAGGCGGAAGGCCCGCCGTTTCGAGAGCCACGTTACGGTCTTCGAGGCCGTGTGATTGGGCACGAGCCCCTGACTTCTGCGCGGGGAGGGCTCGGTTAGTAAGCAGGGGTGGGGCCGCGACAAGCCTCCCACCCCCGGGCCCAGTACTTTGAGACACCCCCTCCAAAGTCCCGGCGGCGACCACGAGGTACAGGAGTCACCCACCTGCTAGAGCACGGCTCCAGCGCCACCCCAGAGGCCGTTTACAAGGACTTATTTTGGATGTGGTGGGACAGGCATCGCTTGTCCGAGTGCTCTCGCCCTCATTTCGGCCGAGAGGATCACGGCCTCACCTACATCCGTCGAGAGCACCACGCCTCCAAAGACAAAAACCTCGGCCCCTCCAAAGACGGCCCTCGGCGCCACACCCCTCACCAGAGGCCCCAGCAGCAGAGGGCAGATAGGCCGAGGCAGGGCGCAGCACAGGACCTCGAGGGGAAGGCACCTCCCCCCCAGCTAGGTTCTACGCGGCTCGAGACCCCACATCCTAAGAGTTGTCGAGGGTATACTTCCCGTCTCTGCATGCATCGCTCGAGTATTATTTGATTCTGGCGCTTCTCACTCATTCATGTCCGAGGGCTTCTGCCGATCGACTGGATTGCCGACCGAGTCTTCTAGTGAGGGATTGACCGTATCGACGCCCTTGGGGAGAACCACAGTATTGGGCCGTTTCTGTCCATCTTGTCCGGTTCTTGTCGGTGATATCTTTTTGCCTGCTGACTTGTGCCGATGATAGATTTCGCGTTATCTTGGGCATGGATTGGCCTTGAGTATCACGCTATCTTGGATCGCGCGAGGATCACATTCCATACCCGTTGTCTCGCTTGATGTCCTGCGCCGTCGAGGAGCCTATTGCCTTGTGTATTGATCAGTGGCCGGTTGTCTGCGACTTCCCCGACGTGTTCCAGGAGATTCCCGGATTGCCTCCTCGCCGTCATATCGAGTTTCAGATCGATCTTGTGCCCGGTACTGCGCCTATCTCGAAGGCCCCGTACCGTATGGCACCGATGGAGTTGCGTGAGCTGCAGCGTGACGAGTTGCGTGAGTTGGGATTTATTCGTCCGAGCAGCTCGCCTTAGGGAGGAAGAAGGATGGCTCGTTGAGGCTCTGCGTAGATTACCGCGAGCTCAACCGGGTCACGATTAAGAACAAGTACCCGCTCCCAAGGATAGGCGATTTATTTGATCAGCTGCGTGCAGTTCTTTTCGAAGATTGACTGCGGGTTATCATCGATTCGTGTCCGAGAGGAGGACATCCCGAAAATTTACGACGCGTTATGGTCATTTTGAGTTTCGGGTCATGTCCTTTGTACCAATGCACCCGCGGTCTTCATGCTTGATGAACGAGGTCTTTCGTCCATATCTCGACGTTTGTTGTGGTCTTCATCGATGACATTCGATATATTCGAGGACCCGTGAAGACCATATGCAGCATCTAGAGATCCCTTTCTATCCACCAGCTGTATGCGAAGCGGGAGAAGTGTGAGTTCTGGCAGGAGGTGAGTTCCTCGGTCACGTGGTGACGAGGAGGGTGTCGCAGTGGACACCTCGAAGGTTGAGGCAATGCGTCAGTGGGGCCAACCCGCGAGATTCCTTGGTTTAGCGGGATATTATCGGCGTTTCATTGAGGGCTTCTCCCGTTTCAGGCCCGTTGACCAGGTTGACTCGGAAGGGCGCGAGTTTATTTGGAGTGACGCCGGTGAGCGAGCATTTATGGGGAAGGACCGCCTCACGTCCGCTCCTTCCTCACTCTTCCCCGGGAGTGATGGATTCGTGGTATTTACCGATGCTTCGCGTATTGGATTGGGTTCTGTCCTGATGACACGGCAGACCTGTAGCATTTGCGCCTCGTCAGCTCAGGTCCATGAGTGAACTACCCCACGCATGACTTAGAGTTGGCAGCCTCTTCGTACTGAAGGTGTGGAGACACTATCTCTATGGGTCAGGTTCGAGCTCTTCTCTGACCACAAGAGCTTGAAGTATTTATTCTCTCAGTCCGAGCTGAACATGAGATAGAGACGCTGGATGGAGCTTCTAAAGGATGATGATTTTGACCTCTAGTACCACCCAGGCAAGGCAAATGTGGTGGCGGATGCCCTCAGCCGTCAGCCACGAGACCTAGTGGCACACATGATGATTCAGGAGTGGAGGATGCTCGAGGATATAGTAGAATACGACTTCGATTTTGGTCTGCAGTCTTCTATCGTTCAACTATCGAGCCTGTCGATTCAACCCTCTCTTGTCGCAAGGGTAATCGAAGCTCAGCAGGCAGATGAGTTGTTGCAGAGTTATGAAGCAGAGGCGACAGATTGGCAGATTGGTGCCGATGGTGGACTTCGCTTTAGAGGCCGATTGTGTGTCCGGAATATTCCTGTTGCGCAGAAATCTTATGATCGAGGCACATCGATCGCGGTTTTCCATCCATCCGGCTCGACGAAGATGTACCGTGATATGAGGAGGCGGTATTGGGCGGGGATGAAGCGCCGGATTGCCGCTTTGTGGCCGAGTGTGACACTTGCCGGCGTGTCAAGGCCGATCATCGGAGACCCCCTGGTCTTTGCAGCCATTGAGTGTCCGATGTGGAAGTGGGAGCACGAGTCCCGATTTTATTATGGGTTTGCCGAGGACTCGGGCGGCCATGACGCCATTCCGGGTTCGTCGATCGTCTGACGAAGTCGGGACATTTTCTTGCGATTCGTGCGACTTGGCCTTTGGACCGGCTTGCGAGGTTATTCCTTGAGGAGATTGTGAGACCTGCACGGCGTACCGGTCTCGATCGTTTCGACCGAGATCCGAGATTCACGTCTCGGTTCTGGAGCTTTCAGAGAGCTATGGGCACCGATTTGCAGCTCACACCGCATATCATCCGCAGACCGATGGCCGGAACAGGTTACCCAGATCCTTGAGGATATGCTTGCTGCGTGGTTGACTTCGGTGGTAGGGATGAGCATCTGCGATTGGGTGAGTTCGCATAAAGTAACCATCGGCATGACTCCTTTTGAGGCATTATATGGCGGACCGTGCGATCTCCGAGTTGTTGGACCGAGGTTGGAGAGCGGCGCTTCCTAGGTCCGCTTGTGCAGGAGACATCGGAGGTTATTGATATTATCAGGCAGAGGATGCGCACGGCCGAGCCCGATGCTGATCACCGGCTTTGTCCCTTGGAGTTTGATGTAAGGGACCATGTGTATCTCAAGGTCTAGCCCATGAAGGGCATAGTTCGATTGGAGCGAAGGGCAAGCTTGCCCCGAGATTCATAGGACCTTTCGAGATCACTAAGCGCATTGGCGCCGTAGCCTATCAACTTGCCTTACCATTCAGTTGTCTGGCGTTCACAACATTTTCTACATATCTATGTTGAGGAAGTGTGGGTCAGACATCGTTCCTGTTATTGATTGGCAGCCGTTGGAGGTTCGTGAGGACACTTCTTACATTGAGCAACCTTGATCGGAAGGAGCAGGTCCTCCGAACCAAGGTCATTCCCTTGGTGAAGGTTCAGTGGGGTCACCATTCTGTGGATGAGGCATCTTGGGAGCGCGAGGCTGAGATTCGAGAGCGCTATCCTCATCTCTTTGATGATTGATTGTATGTTGTATGTTATAGGTTGTCTCTAGTATTTATATGGCGATGCCTTGCTTCCTCTTCTATTATGATTTATGTTTTCTTGTGATGATTGTGTAAATTTCGAGGACGAAATTTTTATTTGGTGGGGAGAGCTGTAAGACCCGTGTCCTAATCCGTACCATTTCATTAGCTTTCGCGGTCCTTCCGGTCAAATTCCGGCAACCTTCGCACCGTATTCGGTGTTTGCGCACGATCCTAAGCCAGGTCCCGCGCACCGACGTCGGCTCGATCTGAAACTTATGTCTTAACGATCGCGTCGTCGCCGCGGTTCCAACGCCGTGACTTGCGCACCGAACCGATACCCAGGTAAGAAGATGCCGATCAGCGTTTATTTCGAAGAAACACCGCGCGTTGCGGATTTCGAGGGAATCTCTACACAATTAGTCCCACTAATTAACCATAAATGCAACCATACCTCAAAGTACTTCACCCATTCCCTCTTTTTCCAAAAGTCCACCATCTTTCCACCTCACCATTCCTCTTTTCTCATTTTCAACTTCAACCATCCCTCTTCTCCACCAATTTCAAACTAAACCATACCTCTCATCACTTCTTTCTTACAACCATCACTCCACCCATCCCTCTACCCATTATTTCTATCTCTCCCTCTCATTCTCTAGCAAATTTTCCAAATCCCATGAGAAATTTCACTCATCCAACACTCCTCTCTCTCAACTTCAAGTGTGGCCCACCCTCTCATCTCCAATCTCAACCATTCATCCTTCATCAATCTCCATTGAAAGTGAAGGTAAGGAGCTAAGGAGTCCAAGGGAGCAAGGAGAAGGAAGATAAGGTGGGTGTTTTTCCATTAATTTAAATTTTAAGGCCCACTTGTTGGTGGGACCCATTTGGATGTATGTGATTTAATCAAGAGGGCCCATAGTGGCGGGGTTCCTCTATCTCACCGTGTATCACTCTCTTTATCTCTCTCTCATTCTTTCTCTGTAATGATGTGGATCCCACCGATAAGCGTTACATCTCCCCCGTCCATCTACATCAGACGGTGTGGCCCACTTTATTATAGGTGATGATCCGCACCCTCTACTGTTGGGATGGGTCCAATGCATCTTTTTATATGTATATATATATATATATGTATGTTATATTTTATATAACATATGTATATAATATATAATATAATATGTACTTATATATATATATACAATATAAGGTAAATATTAATGTATATGTATATATATATATATTGGTGGGCCACATTCACGTGGGACCCACCACATTTTTGTGAATATATACAAACCGTCCAGCGTTCAACAAAAAAAAAAAAAAAAAAAAGAGAGAAGAAAGGAGTGGTGGGCCACTCATGCAGGCCCCACCTTGATGTATATGTAAGATCCGAGCCGTCCATGTTGTTCCTCAACTCATTTTAGGCGTTGAGCCGAAAAATGAAGTTGATCCCATTTTCTGGCGGGCCGTACCATAGGAAACAGTGTCCCTACTTTTGATTTGCTCCCTGATGCTCCCTGTACATCTGGAAAAGCTCAATATTGGACTCATGGGTTGGTATCAAGCCACGAGACCAATGGATGGAGTGGATCTTACTAAAGCGGGCCCCACTGGGAAAAACCGAGAAAACTCTTTTTCAAAAAAAAAAGAAAAAGGAAGAAGGCCGCTGCCGGGCGCGGCCTCTGGCCAAACCGATCGGGTTTGACACGGACGGCCCGGCCACCGGGCCCCCGGTTTTGGGGGTTTTTCCCCCCCACCCCCCATTGAAAATCATGTGAAGACATATAAAATCATTTGGCGGGCCTACCCGAGTTTTGGATGTCGTTGAAACTTGGTCTGTGACGGTCATTTAGATGGGACCCACATAATGGATGGGGGATTGTGAATCACATCTCTGGGCCCCAAAACAAAAAAAAAAAAAAAAAAAAAAAAAAAAAAAACATTTCAGCCCCGTAACGGACCGGCGGCGGTGTAGGCGGGGACCCACGGCTCCATCCGTGGGCCCCACCCTGATGTATATTTTGTATCCAAATCGCCCATTTGGTGGGCCACTATTTGACCTGGACCCTCCTCAAAAATCAGGCCAATCCAACGCTCGGGCGGCCCACATCACAAGAAACAGTGTGAATTGAACTCTACCATTGAAACCCCTCCACAGAAGTTCCAGATCAAGCTGAAATTTGCTGTTCCCCTTCTCCCTGGCCCGTGTGACCTTATGAACGGAGCGGATGGAAGATAAACGCTATGGAGGGCCTCGCATGGGACCCTTCCCTGCTGCACGTGAATGTGCAAGTGTGTGCACGTGTGTATGCATGTGGGTGTGTGTGCACGTGTGTGAGTGTGTGTGTGTGGGCATACATACATATCTATATATGTATATACATATATATGTGTATATATATATAATATTATATTATTATTATATATACTATTGTATATGTTTACATATAATAATATTATATAATATATATATATATATGATGGTGGGCCTATATGGGCCCCACTATGATGCAAGTGTTACATCCAAGTTGTCCAACCATATGGCCGTTGTTGAGGCCCACCTTGGTATATACATAAGGCCCATGTGATTCGACCCATTTAACATATGTAAAGGCCCATGGGTTATGGCCCATTGCAATGTACATAAGGCCCACTAATGCGGCCCACTTGACTTATATAAGGCACATATGAGATGGCCCATTTGATGTATCTGAGCACTATGGGTCGAGGCCCAATGAGATGTATATTAGTCCATTGCGATGTGTGATTTCCTATGGTTTGTGTAATGGTGCTTTATGGCGGGCTAAGCCTTGGGAACAATGTTGGTTTGACGTCCACATTATAAAGACAATGTCGGTTAAATGTCCGCATCATGATTCTCCCTAAGGCCCATTAATAGGCCCATACCTGTAGTATATAGGCCGTCCAGGCCCTTCTTCATTTTTGATCAAAGCCCATCACCACATAACATGTTTAGTATAGATTCATGATTCATGATCATTCGCATCATATGTATGCCTGATGTGAGGAGTGACCGATCATAGCATATGCCTTTGGGCAGACTGTTTCTGATAGGCGGAGTTGCCTCATATAGTGCATGGTATATACAGGGCTGTTGCATGACTGATAGTATGATTCATGCACTTGCATTTGTGTGGTTGTGGTTACTATATGCCCTAGCGACATCAGGGCCATAGCCTCCCCAGATACATCGTGGATGGCAGGATTGGAGACCGGAAATGTTTGGTTCTAGCATACGGGCGCTATAGATGTCCCTGGGTGAAAGTCCCTAAACCCGATGGTACCAGAGGATGACTCCAACGTCGAGACCGAGTGGATATACGAGCGCATGAAGGCCGAATACCAGGAGGCCGTGTCTCCCACTGTGTCGTGGTCGGTTGGGAAGGAGTGTGGCCTTACTCGCCCGAGGGTAGGGGGCAATACTAGGCTGAGTTTGACCAGCTCGTGAATGGGTCCGCTATCGACGTGCCGGATAGGTATTGGCAGACTATTGGCCAGGCGGATAGTGAGGTTTCTTACGCTCACTTGGACTGTGCGGCTAGGAGAGCGACAGTGCCACTTGGAGTGTATTGAACCCCGGTAATTATCCTGAATGAGAACTGTACTGATACATGTTGAGGATTGGCATGCTTGAGTCGCATTTCACATCGCATGGCCGTGTTTTGGCCGATGGCATTCATATCTTGCACCGCATAGCCTTGGTACGGCTGATTGCATTCATGTGCTCATTACCATGTTTCCACATCACTCTGACCTTGCATTTTGAGTACGTTTATATTGCGCACACACTTACACCACCCTCTAAGCTTTCCATAAGCTTATGCACGATTGATGCGTGCAGGTGACGTCAAGACGCAGTCGCAGCCATAGTCTCGCTGTAGTTGGAGCGTGCAGCTGAGCTTCTGGAGTTTGCTTCTTTTGTTACATTGTATTTTCCCTTTTGTCGCATTGTACTAAAAAGTTTTTGATCATAGTGGATTTTGTGGTGGTGTTCTTGTGGTTATTAGTTGTGGGTTATGCTTGTGTTATGCTCATTATGAATCAGACTGATGATTTGAAATCCTCCTTGTAGTATCCCAGGATTGGAACCTGGTGAATGGGTGCCGGGATCCGAAAATGGGGTTCTACGGAGGCTGTCGGCGCCGGATTCGGCGATCGGGAATTTTGTGAGCCCGGTTTCCGAGTTCGGGGCGTGACACAACCCATCATTACTTATCATGCATTGGGCTCTCTCCAGGAGAGTCCGATTCATCCGCTCAGCCACACCGATTTTCTCAGGCGTGTGGCACACTTTATTATGCCTTATAATCCCTTCATCCTTAAAGAATTGATTAAATTCAGTTGAAGTACATTCACCATCATTATCTATCCTTAATACTTTAACCTTTCGTCATAAATGTTTTTCCAGCATTACTTTCCATTACTTGAAATTGTTAAAAACATCGAATTTATTTTTCATAAAATAAACTCATACTTTCTTGGATTAGTTGTCAATGAATGTGACAAACCATGATGACCCTCCAGCAAAAACCACGGGCGACAACCCCCATACATCAGAATGCACATAATCAAACACTCCCTTACATACATGCTTTTCATATTTAAAAGATAATCTAGATTATTTACCATATATACAATGATCGTATATATTTAAATCAAAACATTTAAATTTTGAAATTAAATAACGATTAGAAAGTACATTCATACCCCGCTCGCTCAAGTGGCCTAGACGTGTATGCCACATATGTGAATAAGTAGAATCCGCTACATCTGCTGCAACTTCACCTGTTGAAGTACTTCTGATCAACCTGTAAAGATTTCCGTACCTCTATGTTAATTTCATAACTATGAGTGCCCCTTTTGAAACCTTAAGGACACTACTGAAATTGGTGAATCTACACTCAATCGCCTCAAGTGCACCAAGAGATATCAAGCTCTTTCTCATGTCCGGAACGTGTCTCACCTTGATCAAGGTACGCTCCATTCCATCAAACATCTTGATGCGAACTGATCCAACACCCACAACGTTACAAGCATTTCTCATAAATACTTGGCCACCACCGCACTCCCTGTAACTGGTGAACAAACTTCGATGAGGAGTCATGTAATATGAAGCTACAATGTCCAAAATCCACTCGTCCCTACGATCATCGTATAAGTATCTGATCATAGACATGGACAACATATCACTTCCACTTGGACCTTCATCAGACGTGGCAGTGTTAGCCTTCCTAGAAGAAGACCTTGAGTTCTCTTTCTTTGCTTTACGATTTTTGCAATCCTTCTTCATGTGCCCCATCATTGTACAGATCAAGCACTTCAATTTACCTTTACCCTTGCCCTTAGATTTGGATCTCAATCGAGAAGAAGCCCCCTCGTAAACAATGCATCAGTAAAGGCCCCCATGTTACCGTTTTTCTTTCTCATCGCCTTTCCTTGAAGGGTTGAGATAACAGTATCAATGCTTAGAGACATTTTACTGAGGCACAAGGTATTTTTAAAAGACTCATACAAAGACGGGAGAGAATTCAATAAGATAAATGCTTGATCTTTATCCCCAACCATTTCCTCCACATCTAGCAATTTGCAAATCATCTTATTAAAATTGTAGATCTGATTGTAGTCTTACAAATATCGAGCCAATTAAAATGTACAAGGTAGAGGGCCCTAAAAGCTCATTTTCCTTGGCAAGAAAGGGTCCATAATTTTGCCCAAGAATGATTAATAGTGCTAATCAATGGACTCAAAATCAAGATGATTGATAGGTCGTAAGGTTAATCACAAAAATGCTTAATCAAGATATATTTTTTCGACTCCAACAGTAGTAGGTCCTATCCAAATTTGGTCCAGTCAAACCCTTAGAACCAATCAAACCCAACTACTAGATCCGATCAACCTGAAAACAAACCGAACAAGGAAAATCTCGGTCACATACTACAAGTCCTACAATCCTGAAATTTCTCACATAGTATCTCAGGGCCTGAAAATGACAAAAACTGAAAGCTACGCCCTCATAGGCCCCCCCTGCACTCTGATGTTCTATCCTAATAGCAGCTACGAGAGCAGTATATAGGGCTACAGGCGGTCATTGTCGTCTATGTAAACCGCATCACAGTAACAAATTTAGGAGGCAAAAATGAGAGTCAAGAGTGATAGGAAGGTATTACCAAGGCTATTCAGTGGCTATGGGTGTTGTATTCTAAGGGACATGGGTCTTTAAAGTGTGAAAATCAAGGTTCTGCCTAAGTTATGATCATATTGGTCCGCTAAACCAACTTAAAAGGCATCTAATAATCATAGCAGTGCAAGATGGGAGTAGGGGATATAACCGAGGACGTTCAATAATCTTTTTGTGCAAAAAGATTATATGATATTTTTTTTTCCCGCCTCTTGAAGTCAAACTATATCCTGTTCTCACACAATCCAAGGACCAAGCATTCATGCACATTTCCTTTTATCTAAATTCTTTCTTTGTCTATCTTTTTTATTTTTGTATATTTTTGCCTACCCAAATCAAATATTTAAGCAGTAAAGTCCAATGCAATAGTGATAAAATTCAACCGAAATCTCCAAAAAACCAACAAACCCCGTAAAGTAGAGATCACATAGCATGTAGGTGGAAAAGGTGCTTAACCCCTTCATTTTCTGTAACCGAAGCCCTTGCCCAAGAATCTACAATCACAAATCAAATGATGGGAGTCATTCACACTCCAAAATATGAGGATTCTCCAAATCCAAAGTTGTTCTACAGTGTCTAGCTAGCTTTAAATACCATAAATATTTTTAGCTAGTGACAACTCCATCATCCATACAATATTGCACAACCAAGTAGAAAAAGGCAACTACGGACAGTTTAACTTAAAACACAAAAGCATCCAAACACTGTTAGCACCTATTGAGTGCACCCACACGAGTCTGCACGTCGAGGGTGGTGTTCACAGATTTGGTGACTCTATTGGGAATTTGCTAGTTCCACTAGCCTAGGCCCGACTCGAATCATGGGATTTCTCAAATTTTTAGAGATTTCATAACTTTAACTTACTCCACTATGACATTAGTCTTGCTATTATCATGTATTCCAGTGTATATTGGTTCTCGCTGACTTACTAATCTACTAACCTACTAATAGTTATAGTACACACTAGTCCTATTTACTTTCCTGCAATTACAATGGTTACTAGTCCATGTCTTTGGCTACATTCTACATTTTAGTGTACACTAGTCCTATTTATATTGCGGCAATTTCATTACTTTTTGGTCCTTACATTTATCTACATTTACATTCTATATTCCAGCATACACTCCTTACTTTCCTATCATGGACATCTTGCATTTTACTTTTAATTGTAACTAATATATATATATATATATATATATATATATATATATATATATATATATATATATATATGGGAAATGGTACTATGAGGTCGACCTCATGGGAACTTCCCATGTGGTCAAGCTGTGTGTGCCCACTGTGATGTGTGTTGAACATCTACCCCATCAACAAGATGCACCATTCCATGGTGGGCCATGGGCTTAAAAATCAAGTCAATCCATGACTTGAGTGGGACACACCACATACAACAATTGAGAGGGGTTACCCTTCCATTAAAACATTCATAATCATTTATTGGGCCTGCGGAGATGTGGTTCAAAAATCCAACCCATACAATGTGTGTCCCATATGGATGAGGGGTCAGACCAAGTTTCAGCCACATCCAAAACTAAGGTGGGCCACACGAAGTGCTTTTATATGTTTTAGGCATGTCTTCACATGGTTTTAGATGATATGGCCCACCTGAATTCCATTTATGACCGATTTTTGGGATATCCCAAAACCTAAAGGGGACCCATAAAATGCACAGTGTTGATGTTCAACACACATCACAGTGGGGCCCACATAGCTTGACCTCATAGTCCCATATACACAATGTTGATGTTTAACACACATAACAATGGGTTCCCAAGAGGTCAACCTCATAGCATCGTTTCCATATATATATATATATATATATATATATATATATATATATATATATATATATATATATATATATATATATATATATATATAAAAGAAATGCTTACACACAACTAGTTGGACTTTTCAAATTTGTCCAACTAGTTGTGCATTAAATGTCAAAATTTTCTATTTTCACCCACGTGTAATGCACCACATGAGAATATATGACATTGAGTCTTATGTAAGGATGATGGGAATAATTTTTTATAGATCTAACCTATTCATCACATAGGGCCCGCTAATGAAACTTTATGTTCTAAAAATTAGTAAATGGTCATCACAATTAGAGCCACACATGTAAGTTGAATCTGGACTGTTGGAATAGATTTCTAATAGCTCACTTTTCTTGTATATGATATCATTTTATTGATTAAAAAAAAAATGTCATTCACATGCTTATAAGGGACCCTACCTAATTAACGGATTGAATTTTCAAGATATGTGACACATCATCCGAATATGTTACATTTGTACAACTTCTTTAGTAATCCTATTTCTTTGTAAACATTTCTCTTTTTCCTTTCTTTCTTCAACATTATTTTTCCTTGTTTAATGCTTTCTCTCCCCTATACGTTTGGAAACAATGATGTCTTTCTTGGCCTAGAGAGGGCTACGGCTACATGGGGCCCACCATGATATTTGGATTTTATCCAAGCCAACCATCCATTTTGTTATATTATTTTCGGGATGAACCCAAACGAGGCAAATCTAAGTCACAAGTGGATCACCATAATGTATGGGCGTTATCCTCTAAAATCAAGTCGATGTTTGTGTTTCCTTTCATCCAAGTTTGTGAGACCTAATCAGCAGGATTGGATGAAAAATAAACATTGTAGTGGGCCTTATAAAGTTTTCAATGGTGAGCGTTCAATAAATGTTATTTCTTATAGTGGGGTCCACTTGGAGTTTGGATCTGCTTCATTTTTAGGATATGTCCCACCATGATATGGAAAAATGGATGGACCGCATAGACAAAAAATATGCATTATGATGGGCCCACAGAGCACCTCTAGTGCTAAACTTCGGTATTAAAGGACACCGTCAAATCCAAGTCTCCGCTGGACAAACTTTTTTTAAAAAGTTTCATGTCCAACGGTTTGGACTAATATCAAGGTCCAACCACTGGTAACTTCTAACTTTTCACGTTTATATGACATCTAAACCCTTTAACAGGTTGAACGTCAAAAGGATCACCTTTTTTAATAACTCTTTAATATCCAATTGTATGGTCATCATTTACCAACGTATGCTTATTGTTTTACATGGTGTGGACCACTTGCTAAGTAAATACTAACAATCATTGTAACGAATAATCCTCATGTTGGGGTTAAACTGTTGGAAGGGTTGGATTTTATACGCACTTAATACTTTAAAAGTTATCATAAGGTAGACAGTAACTTATAGCCCAACCGAATAAACTAAACGGCTATTTATCTCGGAAACGTATCACTTTTATGGTAACTTAGGGATGAAATTGCGGAGATACCAGATGTACACTTACCCTTGATTTTTTATGAGATATATATTGATATGTATGTGCGATTCACTCAGATCATTACATGTATAATCCAATGATAGTCCAAGAGCTAAAAAATCAAGTTGATCTGTGATTCAAGTGAGCTATACCAAGGGAAATTATTTGGAGAGAGATGTCCACCCTTAATTTTTATAGGCATAAAATCCACTCCAACCATTAGATACCACATCAAACTTTAGTCTTGACGCCCAAAAATCAGGCCCATATGTGATTCAATTGGGTTATACCAAGGCAAACCGTTTGAAAGGTGAGCTTTCATTGTACACTATTTCCAACTATGTGGTCCACCTAAACTACAGATGGGGCTTATTACCAATCTCTAGATCTAACATGGTGTGACTCACCTAATGGTTGGAGTGGATTTCTCATTAATGTTATGGTGGGCCCACCCAGGCTGAAAACTCTTTTCCTCTTCAAAATAACTTTATTTTGGGCATTATATATATATATATATATATATATATATATATATATATATATATATATATATATATATATATATATATATATATATATATATATATATATATATCTAAATGCTCACCAGTTCACATGGAACTTGTACGAACTTTTTTGAGAACTCATCATACGTGATGTGACTCCAAAATCTGAACGCCACGTGAAGCAGCACCTAGTGAAACCCCCCGGTCCCAATTTTTACTTTGATCCAAAACTTTGGTGGGCCATGAAACATGAAAAAAGTTTCCTCCCTTAATTTGCATTTCTCTTTGCTATGCCCCACCAGAATTTTAGATCAAGGTGAAAATTTGTCCCTTAGGGTTTCATAGGATTCCGCATCACCTTAATCTTTCGGATTAGACACCCATGACACGTGTGCATAGGTGTGCACGTGCATAGGTGAGCATGACTCTCTCTCTCTCTCTCTGTGTGTGTGTGTGTGTGTGTATATATATATATATGGAAATGGTTCTACGCGTGGGCCCCATCATGATGTGTGTCGAACATCAACACCGTGCATTTGATGTGTCCCCTCTAAATTATGGGATATCCCAAAAATCAGCCATATAGGGAACTCAGGTGGGCCATACCATCTAAACTCATGTGAAGAAATGCCTAAAACATATAAAAGCATTAGGTGGGGCCCACCTGAAATTTGGATGCGTCTGAAACTTGGTTTGACCCCTCATCCAAGTGGGACACACACAATGGATGTGTTGGATTTATGAACCACATCTTGGTGGGCCCAACAAATGATTATGAATGTTTTAATGGGAGGTTAACCCCTCTCATCTTTTGTATGTGGTGTGGCCCACACAAGTCATGGATTGACTTGATTTTTAAGAACGAGACCCTCCATGGAATGGTGCATCTGACTGATGGGGTAGATGTTCAACACACATCACGGTGGGGCCCACACAGCTCGACCTCATGGGAGTTCCCATGAGGTCGATCACATAGAACCATTTCCCATATATGTATATGTATATATACGTGTATGTATATACATATACGTGTGTGTGTGTTTGTACAGCGAACAAACCAATCATTTTATGTCAAAAATTTTCCACAACCGGGGTATAACTTAATGGTGAATCAAGAATGCATTCTGTGATTATCATTTTTTAATTCAAAATTTCCCACTATGACATAGATTTTATCCTCTACGTAATACACAATCCAACTTTTAATGTGTAACACTTCCATGGGCCCTCCATGATTTGTGTTAAATCCACATTATCCATCAACTTTTCTATATCATTCTAAAGCATGATCTGAAAAAAGATGCACATCCAAAGCTCAAGTCGACCACACCACAAAATGTAACAACCCGTCTGTTTTTTTAATAGAGGGAACTATATCCCATTTTTTTCTTTTGGTGTGGCCGACTTAAACTTTGAATCCACCTCATTTCCTAGCCCATGTCCTAACATCATGTAGCAAAATTGATGAACAGTGTGGATCTGTCACATCATTCCTGTGGGGCCCACTCTAAAAAAAATAAGACAAAACAAAGTGACGTGCTCCTCTCGCCATAACCAACCCCAACTCCCGCTCCTCTCTCCCTTCTTCTTTGGCCAATACTCGCATGACCCGAGCTGTCACCATCAACCATTTGTCATGTTGGGACCCACAGCATAAACCAAACTATCCATCATGTTCGGACCTTGAAGTAATTCCATCTGTTGAAAACTCTTCCCTGGATTCCAATTGTGCAGTCCACCAGAGTTTCAGATCTGCTTCATTCTTGAACTCCTAACCCATCTCAACCTAACAAAACAAATGAATGTTTTAGATCCTTCATCATACATCTCAATGGACCCCACCTATCATCCCGAGTTCTACATGCGCAAGGAAGCCTTCCGTTTTTATAACATGACTTCTTCTCTTCCCAATCCATGTGAGGTCTTTCCACACAATCTCAGCCATTCAAAATCCTTCATCCAATGGCCATCGTCCCTCTAACAGTCCTCCTCTTGACAGTCAATCAGAAGTTTGCATATGCCACGTTCTTTTTCTCTTTACGACTCCTCGAACGTGCGGAAGATACAACTCTCAAACTCGGAACCCACCAACTCACCTGACATTATTTTTATACCCCATTTCTCATGCTATCTATAGAAAACCATAGAGAAAATCATAAAAGAAAGATTGTGAGAAGAAAAGAAGAAATCAGGAGAAGGGAGAGTATCCGTGAGGGTTCAACATCGAGTTCATGACTCACTGACTCAATCCCCAATGATGCGTTGTCAGTTTTTCCAGCATCCCTTGCAACTATTCTAGAGAGAGAGAGAGAGAGAGATCCTGAGTGGAGGTAGCGTATATCAAGCCGTTCCACCAAGTTGACTGAATCTGCCAAGTGCAACTCAGCTTGCCGAGTATGGGCTAACCTGAAGATCCTTCTATAACATCTGATTTTTATGGAGATGGACGCATTTATATGAAGTTCTACTTCCCAAGTCGGGTCGAGTTCAGATTTGGTCAATCTAATTTAGTACACGTAGAAATCACCATCGCTTCAGATTATTTTCCTCTCATTACACTATTTTTTCATAATAGGTAGGTGATCTTCCCTGTTGAAAATTTTAAGTTAATATATAGATTGATTTGATTATTTGTTATGTGTTCAATTTATTTGATTATTATTATAAGTTACAGATTATTTTATTTGATTCTTAATTGCATAGTATAAATGTAATTTATTTGAGTTATTAATTGATTTCAATTAATTATCGTTATGTGCTCAAATTGTAATTAATTCCTTATTATTACATGATGAATAATGTATTTGAATTTATGAGTGCTCTGCCCTAAAAGGATCATTATATTTTTATGGGTGCTCTACCCAAAGTCATTCCTAAAAGGATCGGTATGGTATGGGTGCTCTGCCTATGGTCATTCCCTAAAAGGATCATCACACACGGCCACTCTGCCCTGGATTGAATCAAAAAAGGATTTTAGATGACTGTATTATCTTAATTTGTTATTATGAAATATAAATTGTTATTATTATCATGTAAAATGCCGATTTAATACTCGTAATTGATCTTATTTATTTTATTGAGTTGTATTGGTGTTAATATAGAGTTTTCAATTTTGGAAAGGATGTGACCCTACAAGCCATCGTGCTAACACCCGTATAAATTATTTTGCAGGATTTGTATATGAAGAATTAATTGGGCAACATTGAAGACTTTTATCCTTATTAATTAAAATTCAATGTATGTTGTTATTATTATTTTTTTTATCAATGTAATAAAAGATTCAAAGATTAATTAATGGACAATATTTAATGACAATGATTAGTATCATTTTATTTGCTCTGATTGCCTTGAAAATGCATGAATAATGTGGGTTGCGATGTATATTTATTTAAATACAACTCCCGGTCCTGAAATTCGGGTTTGAGCCTGGCCAACTCGGGTTCCGATTTTCGGGGCATCACACAAAAAGTAGTGGGATGGGAACGACTATAACTAAAACCTTCCTGATGTTCACCGCGAAGCTTATTTACCATCAAACCTCTTTATAAGGTCATACAAACTTGGATGAAAAATCAGCTTGATCAGACCCTTCTGTGCTTGATCAGACCCTTCTATGACCCCAAGAAGTTTTCAATGATAACCACCCAATTCCCATAGTTTCTTGTAGTGTGGCCCACTTAAGCCTTAGATCTCTCTTGTTTTTTGTCTTAATTTTTAAAATAATATGAAAAAAATAAATGGACGATATGGATAAAACATATATATCATGATAGGCCCCACAAATCCCTTAACCATCCATCTCTAGCTAGATCTTGGTGAGGGTAGTCCACAATCTCCGCCACATTTAGGGTGCGGATTTTGTGCAAAAGCCTTTCACAGGAAGTTCTTGGGCTAGAAACTTAGATGGGGCCCACCGTTATGTTTGTGATAAATCTAACATGTCCATCTATGTTTTGAGATCATTTTAGGACTTGATACCAAAAATGAGCATGATACAAGACTCAAGTAGGCCGCATTAAAGGAAAAGGTGGGTAGGAATATTCCTACCGTTGAAACCTCCCCGAGGTCAACAATGATGTTTGCGTGCCATCAATACCGTTCATAACGTCATTACCAGTGAGATGAACTCAAACCATAAATATTGCCTGAATGAAAACTTTTTTGGCCCCACGAATATTTCAATTATGGACGTCCAATCTTCATGTTTTCAGCCTATTTGAATGTTGGATCCAGCTCATTTTTGGCCCCGTGGCCTAAAATTATCTCACAAAATGGATGAACGGGGTGGATTTCACACAAACATCATGGTGGGCCCCACTTAGATTTTTGGCGTTGGACTTCATGCGAAATGCTTTCCCATGAAATCCGCCTCCCATCCGGGGACGCGGTTTGGCTAGTGGTTCCCATTAGCAAGGTGGCTAGTGGTCGGTGCTCTATGGGCCCACTATGATGTATGTGTTTCATCTACACTGTCCATCCATTTTTTCAGATCATTTTATAGATTGATACAAAAAATGAGGCATATATAAATCTCAAGTAGACCACATCATAGGGAAACAATAGTGATTAAGCGCCACCATTAAAAACTTCTTAGTGCCCACTGTAATGTTTATTTGACATCAAACTGTTGATTAGGTCATACAAGCCTCGATTGAAGGGAAAAACAAATATCGACATGATCTAAAACTTTTGTGGGCCCCAATAAGTTTTTAATGGTGGGTGTCCAATCAACAATGTTTCCTGTGGTGTGGTCCACTTGAGATTTGGATATACCTCACTTTTGGGATCATGTCATAAAATAACCTGAAATATGGATGGACGGAGCGTATGAAACGAATACATCATGGTAAAGCCCACGGAACACCAACTAGTAGCCATTGGCCAATTGCAGGGTCACTGGCCAATCTGACTCCTCGACGGTGGGAGCCGATGTGATGCGACACCGGGTCCGCCTAGGTGGGTGGGACCCTTGACTGTGGGGCCTTCTGTGATATATGTGACTACATTCACACTGTCTATTTTTATTGAAAACTTATTTTAAGGCATGATCCAAAAAATAAAGTAGCTCCAAATTCCAATTCCAGATGGACCATAGTATAGGAAACAATGGTGATTGACCATTTAAAAATTATTGTGAGCCACAAAAGCTTTGGATCGGGATGATATTTGTGTCATCTATTCATATAGCTGTTTGCGACCTTATCAATGGGTTGGATGACAAATAAGCATTTCAGTGAAATTTACGAAGTTTTTAAGTGTAGGGATTCAATCACAATTGTTTCTTATGGGATTCAATCACAATTTGAGACGTTAGTTAACAAACATGTTATTCTAAATTACTAGTTTTTGGACCACGGATTCAAACTTTATATTCAGATTTCATATTCAAATTTTAGATTTCAGATTTAACAAACAATCCCTCTGTCTAAAAAAACATTACTAAAAAGACAAGCCCCTCAACCCGAGGTCACTCCTTCCATAGCTGAACCTTCTTTTTTTTTTGTTATCTTGTTAGTAAACCCACTGTCAGTTCACACTTTACTGTAAGCCAACCCCACTAGGGAATTGATAGCAAGACCTCCGTGTTGATACGAGGTATCTTTCAGACAGTCTACCACTTGAGCTATTGGATCAGGGTGTCCTTCCATAGCTGATTTAGCCCTCAACTTAAGCAAGCAGGTTAAAGGACCTTCTGGCCACTCTTCTCTAAGCAAAGGCCGCACCATCCATCCACATTCAACTAAAAAGGTTCTAATCTGATATTTTGGAGCAAGTCCCATCAATATCGATGGGCCAACAGACCAATGATCTGGAATGCCAAACCATGGGCCCCACCTATCAGAACTGTTAACCCACTTATACCGTACCAGATGCCGGGCCCGGTCACGCATCATATAATCCTTCTCCATCCGTACCTTCTTTTCACTCACAAACGATACTGATGACATTGCATTTTCAAAACTAACTCAAACTCCAATTCCATATTTACATAAGCATTTAAAATATTTTTCCAATATTAGAAAAAAGTCCAAGTCCTTATATGTTTTGCAGAAAAGGACAAAATTTGAGAACATGGGTTGAAATATCATTGCTTTTAATCTTAATAAAGGGAAGATGGCAAAACATGTTAACGGACCGGAATTGTATACAACACCTGCTAACTGGGGCCGCATGTCGTGTATATGAAATCCACTCCGTCCATCATGCAATAAACCTCATCTTCTCCGCACATGATAAATATCAGCCTCATAAAATACTCATTTGCTCCACATAAATGTAAGTTCACACGTTGTGGGCCCCACACAAACCTATGGTTCGTCCCATCCCATAGTTCCCTGTAGTGTGGCCCATCTGAGTTGTGAATATGGTTCTTTTTTGGTAGAGCGTCTAAAATAGAGGAACACACACGATTGACGGTGTGGATTTTACATTTACAACATGCTGGGCCCCAAAGAGCTAGGGCGTTTTAATTTATATCACGAAGGAGTGAGTTTGTCTACGGCTCGTTAGTGGAATAGATAGACAAGTATCCCCACCATGGGAATGACGAGGCTTCGAGCCCGCATAAGTTCCTTAAAAATCCATCTGAATCGTCCATTTGGCCTAAACCATAGACTGCCTTAGAAAAAATCATACTGATCAGATCATCCAACCCATCTAATCAGCATCATGCAGTTCTAGAAGAAATTTTGATTCGTGAATGTCCAGGAGTATTATATTTATGAAAATTTTCCGGGTAGCAAAAGAAGAGTGGACTGGACCTATTGAACGGTCCCGATTAGTGATTCCAAATGCCAGAGCATCCAAATGCAACTAGATGGATAGGAAGGTTTACATACACTAAGATCATTTCTCCACCATAGATATCATATGTTTCAGAGCCGATCAACGCGCCGTTTGACAAGCATCTGGTGGAAATTCAGGAAAAAGGGCACATCTGCAGAGGAAGCGGATTGCGTCCGACCCCCGACCGGACGTAGCAACGTCCGGGCAGATTTTTGTGGGGCCCACCTTGATTTATCTGTTTATCCACGCCATCCATTCCTTTTCTTAGATTGTTTATGCTTTAAACCTCAAAATGAGATAGATCAAACGCTCAAGTGGACCACACAAAATAGTAAGCCTAGGTTGCATAAAATGCAAGAGTAATATCTGGTGTGGTCCACTAGAACGTTGGAACTGCCTCATTTTTGGGCTCATACCATAACATGATTTGATAAAATGGATGGACAGCGTGGATAAGAAAATACATCACCGTGGACCCCATACAGATCTGCCCGGACGTTGCTACGTCCGGTCGAGGGTCGGACGTAATCCGTTTCCTCCCGCAGAAGTGCAGTGGGTCCCACACCGCAGGTGACTCCTTTTCTTAGGCACTAAACCCCAAATCAACGGTCTTGGGCTTTAGCTACCTGTGGGACCCACTTCATTTTATGAAGTGGTTTGTTCCCTTTCTTGCCGGAAACCCCAATAACCTAAATGCTTGCACTGGTGCACGTGTGATGGGGTTCAAATGGCTCCCACCTGTCTTTGGTGTGCGAGACAATCTTCAGCCACATTCAAGTTGGTGGGCCCACCATAAATGGACGAACGATATTCAATTTTATTTGTGGGCCACTTATGTTGCTCTTGACTGAACCATGGGCCCACTTGGATGTAACAAAAGTTAGGTCTCGATGGACGACTCAAGATATAACCTATCTAGGATATTTTTTATGCTAAATATTTCTTCAACCTATCTGCATCTTGTCCGTTGAATGCCCTGAGACAGTGAGAAAATTATCTTGCACGTGTGGAGCATATGTACATGGGCACTTATTCACTTGTGGCATGCCGGAGATGCTTTTAGATTAATTGTCACACATGTGGTACTTGTTGGGCACTTTAAGATTAGTTTTAACAAATGAGTAGGGTTGTCAATGGGACGGGCCTGGTCGTTCTTGGCCCGGATTTTGAGCTGTTTTCGGCTGGGCCGTTGGGCCGGCCCTATTTAAAAATTTGATTTTTCAGGCCCGAACTGAGCCCATTGACATTCCTACAAATGAGGCGTACACCTAGTTTGTTGAAAGTGGACAATGCACATGTGGCATATATGCGCATCAATACATTAAAACAATGTGGCAAATGTAATGAGGCATGTGAGATTATGTGGACCAAGATGTATGTTATCTACGTGGGCACCCCCACCTGTTCAGAAAAAGCGAGGCTTACCAATGGCCATTCGTCAGCCAATGGACATCTAGCACGGCATTCATCTCTCCCAAAGATTTCTAACAGATCTTACATGAAAAATAGCTACCAGGTGTCCATTGGTCGTCCATTAGTCGATGGTTTCGTAGAATATACAAATAGCACTTGCCCCTGTCCAAGAGAGGTAGAAAAGACGAAGAAAATGTATTTTTCCATTTATATCACATATTGTAGATCACTATCTAAAGAGCTTCATGCCAATCTTCATGTGATTCTTCACTCTAATGAGCATTTCATGCTCTTATTCAAATATTTAGATGAACTCTCATCTTTCTATATATTAGACATTATGCATATAATTAAATCCTTATATAAACTCTCTAAAAGACCCTTCTATGTGAATCTCCTATGCATTACAATATTCCTATAAGTTGTAGGAGATTCATACATCCTTCCATCATATTGGTCACCTTAAAAGAACACTACATGCAAAGTGTTTGATCTTAAAGCTGAAACATTGACATTATGATCGGGGGAGCAAACGAGAGATGATTGAAACACAGGAAATCATCAATCAAGCAAAACAAGACGATGCATCAACGAGGCTCAATTTAACAAGTGAGTTGTCATTTAGTGAGTTATATATACTCCTTCCTTGTGTAGGATTGAGTGTAAGAGTTTGATTGCCAAACTCGATTGGGTTCTTGTGTAGGAATTTGGTTCTTGTATATTACCTAAATGAAGTCCTTTTATAGGCCACTAGACACAAGGTGTGTACGTGTTAGTCTCCAAGGGAGCCTCCAGCGAGAGTAAGTGTAGGTTCTTGGATTAGGACTGAGGTTCAGCCTATTAAAAAAACAACGTAAGTCTTTGAGGGAACCATTTCTTGTATAAGATTGTAAAGGTTGGAAGTAAACTTGATTTAAAACCTCTGATAGTGAAATTCGATACATTCGTAGGTTTAGTGCATCCACCGGGAGTGAAGTAAGGAAACCGAACCATTATACATTCTTGTGTTTGGAATTATTTTTAACACTTATTTAATTATGTTTATGTGATGAATTAGTGAATTATATACATACATGATTAGATGAATGTTAGGAATAGATATGTAACGCATCCCCCACACACATGCATACTATCTTATACAAACTAGTTGCTTCATAAGAATATGATTTGTAGTCTATATAACTAGACTCACTAATGGCTTGGAAGTCTTAGTGTTAAATTCGTTTTACTTAGCTTGAATGCATATTAGTTTAACTTAATCAATTGAGTTTTAATTGAAATAAATTTTAATTGGTCACAATCACTTTTAGGTCAACCATCATTCCATAGCTCCTATATACTTCCGCATGCATAGTTATGATATCATATTCCACGTAGTTTCAATTGGTATCATAGTGAGTTCCTCTTGAAATGCTTAACCGCCCAAAATAAGATCCAAATGAGCCTTCAAATGACGTCTTTCTATAAAGGAAAATCTGAAGTTACCTAAGAACATGCCTAGTTACTTTCGGATTACAAAGGATTCTGAATTTAAGATGCCAAACACAACAAAAAGATTTCAAATCTAGAGGATTCCGAATCCGATTCTTCCAAATCCACGCTCCTAAACAATTCAATTTGCTTGGCATCCATAGTGCTTCAAATAAACAGAAACTTAAAATATTTGGGTGACACATAGACTCATGCTAAGACAAACTCTCATAGAATGAAGACTTTATGTCACTATAAAAACTGTCCACTCAACTACAAATCCAAGAAATTCAAAAACTGTCCACTCACCTATAAGTCCAAGAAAACCCAGAATTTCCAAAAGGTTGAAAGGTACAATAAATCAAAATAAAATAATCCACATCAATACAAATGCCTTGGTTGTTTAGTACGTGATTTTAATCCAGCGTGGAATTTAATATTTTCAACATAGAAATTCTTTGACTCAATATATTAAAAATTGAATTTTTAAAAGATTCATTTTATTCCTATGTGTTTCACTTAAAAATTCACCAGCTCCGTACATTTAAAACCCAACCATGGCTTAAGTTGCCACTTTTCTAGTGCCACTGACCATAACACAAATCAATCACCTGATTGGGCAATCAAATGCAGCAATATTTTGACACGTGGCACTGTTTCAAAAGCTCATGTGTCTCTAGAAGACGGCGTTTCAAAACTTATAGAATCAAAACTCTATGATGGCACTTGCAGCTTATGAAAAGCCATTTTCTTGAGAATGTGACGTGGTGTTAAAGAAAGCCGGGACCATACAATCGAGACAGCGCAATCTGGACCGTTCATCTACTGGCTTCACAATGGATTGGCGATGGGTCAAAAGTAGAATCTACCTTTGGACTTTTCTTCGTTAGATTTGGACCGTTGCTCGATTATCAACGAATCTAAATGGGTACTCGGTTTGGAATGCAATTAAAAGGTCGTTATATAAGCAGGCACTCAGAAATTTTACACGTGGCATTTAAGATAGGAACATTGGATTTTTTTCATTTGTAACCGTCCAATAAATGTCTAGAAGTCCAATGGTAAGATAATCAAATTTTTAGTTCGTGATAGAAAACATAATTTGGACAGCTTAATTTGAGATAATTTCATGCCACGTATGCAATTCCTAAGAGCCTGCATACCATCCATCACGCCCTGCCAGAGTACCGAAATCTTTGTCTGATTAAATGAGTGGCTTGAATGAGCTTTGGTAAGCGCATACACGTGTGTCCTGTACCCGATACAACCCTTCCATCAGGTTGGTCCGTTCCTGTACGTGTTTTTCGAAAATAAATCTCGTCCACTCAGCATATGGGCCCCAATATTGGAAACAGTAGGAATGCTCACCTGCGCACCTTCTTACCTGAGCACCCGTGCGCACCTTTGCACACGTGTAATGGGTGCCGCATCACGTGGACCGTTCATATTTTATGCACATGACACGTGTGAAAAGGTACGGTGCTCACGTGAGAAGGTGCACAGGTGAGCATTCCTATGGAAACAGATCTGTGGCCCACCTGATCTGTGGATCAACCTGATTCGCCTCTGATGGACGGCTTAGATCTCGGATCTGTCCTGCCATGCTGGCACATATGTGCCGTGTACATGCACACCCGTATGGGCTAGGAAAAACCCAGCCTGAATCTAATTTAATGAGGGACCACGTACACGTGGCGTTTATCTCAAATCCAAGAGAACCCAGCTAGTGGGAAGCTACGTCTTCAAAAAAACATTGATTAGACAAATCTGACCTCTGATAAATGGACACCTTTCGTCTTGAATTTGGACAGTCTATAATTTCATTTTCAGGTCATGCTTTCAGCTCATTGTCTTGGACCCGTTCCATCCACAGTGGGCCCCGCCACTCGAACGGTTAGGATTTTAGAGACGCATGCCATGTGTCTACGTGGGCTAAGCTCATGCGCATCCTAGCCACAGTGCACTTGCGTGCACTACATATAGGCCTTTCTGGATAATAATGACACTTCAGATGGGATCCAGCAGACCACAGCAGCTATGCCACGTAGCATCACGTGACCACTGACTTCTTTCTGCACAAGAGATACGTGGACGGAATATACACCTCAGCTCCAAATACGATGGGAATCTGGTGGATGGAGGATCTTCTACTGTTCAGGAGTTGTTTTATACAGTGCAGGATACTGTGAGGAAATGGATAGTGGGATTTGCTGATGACAGAAGGTGGACCCCACCTTCTGGTGTTTCCAAGTTCGGTGCATACATACACGTGTCAGCCCGAGGTTTTGCATAGTGTAGTAGGCTGGTGGGGCCCATGGTCGGCGATCCAGACCAATCAGTTTCCATAGACCATGCCCTAAAAAATTCTTGATAGGACAATCCTGACCTCTCAATCTATTCTCCATAAATAAACCATTAGGAAGATCAATTCAAAGCAGTCCTCGTTCAACTGAAAAAAGGTCAGAGTTCGATGGCTAGGATTTCCAAGTTGTGGATTTAAAAAAATAAAATAAAAATTGTCAAATGGTCCATCTATGGTGAGGCCCAAAAGACCAATGGTTTGGATCACTTGATCGTTGGCCCACTACACCAAACTTAAAACCTGAGTACAATGTGCATATACTGGCGTGGAGGATCCCATGACGACTCTTATATGTGCATGTAAGGTTGTCACCACAACCTTTATGTGCTCCCCACTAAGTCAAGAGTCCTTGGAAATATATAATAGCCACAATGGGATTGTGTTGTGGGCAGTTTACCGGGTACGAGCTAAGTGGGTGTTTCGCTGCCCGTGGGGCCCACCTTGATGTATTTTTTTGTATATCCACACCGTGCATCAGTTTTTTCAGATCATTTTAGGTCATGGTTCAAAACATGAAGTGGAAAAAAAATCTCAAGGGGACCACAGAGTAGAGATTAAATTCTTACCATTTAAAATTATTGGGAGCTACAAAAGTATTGGATCAAGCTGATATTTATGCTTTTTCTTTATCTATATCTGTGTTACCTTATAAACTGGTTGGATGGAAAATAAACATTAACAGTGGGCCCTAGGAAGTTTTAAAGATGGGTGTTGAGTGACCACTATTTCCTTTGGTGTGGTCCATCTGATATTTTGATCTGTTCAAATTTTTTAGTAAATTCCTTAAAATGATCCATAAAAACTAATGGACGGCGTGGATATACAACACATAAATCAAGGTGGGCCCCACGGTCGGTAAACACCCCCTTAGTTGTTACAAGGGTAACACCCAATCCGCTCCCTTGCTGGGGACCCTTTCTCGGCTTAGTGACACATTTTTTAGGTGGATAAAAAATAATAATAATAATAATAATCCAATTCGGTTAATGACTCTTACCACCAATGGCGTGGATCATTGGTCAACACATGTCCCACCTTAATATAGAAAAGTAAAACAGACTTTTGGTAACCGCACATACACCTCTCCACACGCACCTCTACATACGGACAACCTGGCAAATGCATAACACATCCAATCCATTCATCACATAGGACCCACCATGAAAATAACCTAGTTTAAAAATCATCCTGGTCCACTCATCAAGTGGGCCACACACGTACATGATGAACTTCAAGGGGAATCCCACCTGATGCATGGCTCAGATGGCCCACTCAGGTGCCAGGTTGGCACGTGTGGATCAACTAGTATGAGCTTAGTGTAGCAATAGCAAATTACTGTCTTCTACTAATGTTTGCTATATCATGAATGTCCACTTCATGCAAAGGTGATTAATGGGCCATTTTGTATTTAAAAAAGATTAAACTCTATCGTAGACACCTTCCCACTTGAGGGTTCTTTTCATTGAAAAGGTTTAGATACATATTCCACTAGGACTCTATCATCAGCCTTTATTTTCACCAGGGTGTCTCTTGTTTTCTTCCTTCTGCTACCTTTATGGTGATTAATTTATACTAAGTGGGATTGACACCCTTGATTAGGAGTTCATTAGCTAATTCCATTTTGGTGGTTTGTTTGTTATATGAGGAGTGACGTATACACCGAACATTCAGTGTATATAATATTGTGGGGTGGACCCAAAGATTATTAATGACTTATCTAAGTTGGATGTGACTCGTCCAGCTCAACTTCGACTCAATTGAGTCCGGTTCGCAACATATGCATTTTATTATTACTCATGCTATCCAATGTAAGAAATATTATTGAGATTTTAAAAATCTTGGGAAAAAAATACATTAATGATGTTATTATGACATTTTCAAAGTATTGGTAGATTTTAAAATATTATGTTTCTATCGTAGTATTAATTAGAAAAAATTAATAAAAATGTTAAAGAATTTATTAACTAAATATATTTTTAAAGTTTTAATTTATTTATATATTTTACACTGAATACATTAAGAAAACCTCAAATTTTGAAAATCTCACAAGAAATTGTCCTAATTAACGAGATTTCCAGTTAATGTTTTGATGAGATTAATGCGTTGCTTTTTTCGTAATGGTGAGACATTGTATGTCCTTCATTGATTATAAGATTAAACTATATATGATTTGCAATGAGATCAATGCCTTTTTATTTTTAATAGTCACACATGATATATCCTTCATTGTTTATAAGATCAATTTATATATGATTTGGGGCACATCCAGTTTTTTTAATTTGGTGGTGGATGCCACCGCAGACCAAATTGAAAACATGTGCTAAGTCAAGTCCACTTGGGACTCAATGTGTTGGTTAAAGCGGCCGAGTGACTGAAATGAAAACATGTTATTTATTTATTTATTTACATACTCATGCTGAAGTGGGATTTCACCGCCTATGGATACTCAAACCCTTGACCGGGTGTTGAAACTCCTGAGAGTCTACCACCGGAGCAAGAGGGAACACGTGTTATGAGTTATATTTTGATGACTAATCCGCTTAGAAAATCTAAGAACTCCTTTGGTTTCAAGGGAATCGAATGCCATTCTGTGTTTGCTGTCGGAAGCACTCAAAGTTTCACCTTACCAGACCATCAGGAGCTATAATTGAAAATATGGGTGACTTGGCCTGACACAGATAAGTCACTTTGTCTCGAGTCTACTTAGGATGCAGTGAGTTGGTCAAAGATGCCGGGTGACCGAAGTGAAAACATATGTTCACGAGTCATATTCTGACAACTAAATCTACTTAAAAATAATAATAATAATAATAATCTAAGAACGGGCAGGTCGGGTCTATATTACAAGGGATTCATCTAGATCCGGATCCATCCAAACCCGGTTTTAAACTTAATAAAAATGCTTGCATACCTCAACAAATAAAATGGAAAAATGCGAAATCAACTCCATGTCCGGTTGAGAATACAGGGTACCATGGAATCCGAATCCATATGCCAAAGATGATAAGATAAGTGAATTATGATGTACGTGAATTGCATATGAAAATCTTTTGCAGGAAGTTCTTGCACTTGATGCTAAGCGGAGCCCACCATGATATTTGTGAGAAATCCACCCCGTCCATCCATTATTTGCATTTTTTTTATTATGGAAAGTTGATAAACTTAATTTTTTATTATTAATAGATATTTTTATTATTAATTGTCATTGATTAATTTGATATAAAATCAAGGTGAACCAGAGCTGTTAACACTACGCCAAAACTGCGAAAAAAGGACGGTCTAAAACCGTCTCAAATGACCAAAAAGGACGGTCATGGACCGCCGCAAGGGCCGTCAAATTTTGACGTATCGTATTACTTAAAGGACGGTCGAAAATCGTCATTTTTATTGACAAAAAAAGGATGGTCATGGACCGTCCTAAAAAAGGACGGTCGTGAACCGTCCTTAAAAGGGACGGTCTCGGACAGTCTCTTATGAGCCTTTAAAGGACGGCCATCGACCGTCCTTTAAAAAAGACCGTCGTAGTCGGTCTCTGATGAGCCTTTAAAGGACGGCCATAGACCGTCCTTTTTAAGGACGGTCCATGACCGTCCTTAAAAAAGACTGTCATAGTCCGTCTCTTATGGGCCTTCGGGCAGCCACAAACCGTCCTTGAAAAGGACGGCCACAGACCGTCCTTTAAAAGGACGATCATGAACCGTCCTTAAAAAGGACTGTCATGGACCGTCCCTTATAAGAGGGTCAATATACACCTGTTACATCATCATATTCTTCCTGATATACACCTATTATATAATATATTTCATCATATTCACATTCACATTCATCTACCTAAACTACGTAAATCCAACGTAAACTACATTCATCCAAACATAAACTACATCCATCTAGACCCAAACTACGTAAATCCAACATAAATTACATTCATCCAAACATAAACTACATCCATCCAAACATAAGCAATCTTATCCACATTACATTCATCCACACATAAATACACATAAGTTTAACATCATAAATAAAAAGAAAAAAAGAAAAAAAATCAGCAACAATTTTCTTTGTCTTTCACCTGAAAAAAAAATATTAAACCAACAAAACATTATAATTCAGAATCATGAAGAATTGCATAAACTTCTTCCAAAAAAGTGAGCACTTTTTAAAAATAAAACTGATCATTAAAATAGGTTTAGGTTTAGGTTTTAGGTTTTAGGTGTTAGGTTTTAGGTTTAGATTTAGGATTAGATTTTAGGTTATAGGTTATAAGTTTAGGTTATAGGTTATAGGTTATAAGTAAAGGTTTAGGTTATAGGTTTTGGTTTAGGTTTAGGCTTAGGTTATAGGTTTAGGTTAAGGTTTAGGTTTTAGTTATAGGTTATAGTATATAGGTTATAGCTGTAGGGAATTGAGAATAGGTTAAGGTTAAGGTTTAGGTTTAGGAAATCGGGTCCGAGTTCGGGATCGGGTTTAGATTTGGGTTATCAAGTTTAGGTTTAAGTTTATGTTAGGGAGTTGAGATTAGGATTAGGTGTAGGGTTAGGTTCAAGGATTTGAAAATACATTTCGATTTTAGGTTTAGGTTTAGGTTTTAAGCTTATGTTTAGGTTATAGATTTAGGTTATAACTGCAGGTAATAGATTTAGGTTTATGTTAGGTTATAGGTTAACGTTTAAGTTTAGGAAATCGGGTTCGGGTTTGGGATCGGGTTTAGGTTTGGATTAGGGAGTTGAGATTAAGATTAGGTGCAGGTTTAGGTTAAGGTTTAGGTTTAGGTTTAGGTTTAGCTTATAAGCAATAGGTTTTAGGTTTAGGTTTAAGTTATAGGTTACAGGTTTAGGTATAGCTTTAGGCTTAGGTTTAGGTTACAAGATAAAGGTTTAGGGAATTGAGAATAGGTTAAGGTTTAGGTTTAGGAAATCGGGTTCGGGTTCGAGATCGGGTTTAGGTTTGGGTTTTCAAGTTTAGGTTTAGGTTAGGGAGTTGAGATTAGGATTAGGTGTAGGTTTAGGTTTAGGGATTCGAGAATACATTTAGGTTTTAGGTTTAGGTTGAGGTTTAGGTTTAGGTTATAAGTTATAGGTTTAGGAAATTGAGAATAGGTTAAGGTTTAGGTTTAGGAAATCGGGTTCGGGTTCGGGATCGGGTATAGGTTTTGGTTTTCAAGTTTAAGTTTAGGTTTAGGTTAGGGAGTTGAAATTATGATTAGGTGTAGGTTTAGGTTTACGGATTTGAGAATACATTAAGGTTTAGGTTTAGGAAATCAGGTTCGGGTTCGGGATCGGGTTTAGGTTTGAGTTTTCAAGTTTAGGTTTAGGTTTAGGTTAGGGAGTTGAGATTAGGATTAGGTTTAGGGATTTGAGAATACATTTAGGTTATAGGTTTATGTTTAGGTTATAAGTTATAGGTTTATGTTAAGGTTATAGGTTTAGGTTTCGGTTTAAGTTATAAGCACTGGGTTTAGGGAATTGAGAATAGGTTAAGGTTTAGGTTGAGGAAATCGGGTTCGGGTTCGGGTTTAGGTTTGAGTTTTCAAGTTTAAGTTTAGGTTTAGGTTAGGGAGTTGAGATTAGGATTAGGTGTAGGTTTAAGTTTAGGGATTTGAGAATACATTTAGGTTTTAGGTTTATATTTAGGTTATAGGTTACAGGTTTAGGTTAAAGCTATAGGTTATAGGTTTAGATTAAGGTTTAGGTTAAGGCTTAGATTTAGGTTTAAGGATTTGAGAATACATTTGGGTTTTGGGTTTAGGTTTAGGTTATAGGTTACAGGTTTAGGTTTAGGTTTAGGTTTATGTTATAGGTTATAGGTTTAGGTTAAGGTTTAGGTTTAAGTTTAAGTTATAAGCTATAGATTTAGGGAATTGAGAATAGGTTAAGGTTTAGGTTTAGGAAATTGGGTTCAGGTTCGGGTTCAGGTTCGGGTTTAAGTTTGAGTTTTCAAGTTTAGGTTTAGGTTTAGGTTAGGGAGTTGAGATTAGGATTAGGTGTAGGTTTAGGTTTAGGGATTTGAGAATACATTTAGGTTTTAGGTTTATGTTTAGGTTATAGGTTATAGGTTTAGGTTAAGGTATAAGTTTAGGTTTCGGTTTATGTTATAAGCAATTGGTTTAAGGAATTGGGAATAGGTTAAGGTTTAGGTTTAAGAAATCGGGTTCGGGTTCTGGATTGGGTTTAGGTTTTGGTTTTCAAGTTTAGGTTTAGGTTTAGGTTAGGGAGTTGAGATTAGGATTAGGTGTAGGTTTAAGTTTAGAGATTTGAGAATATATTTAGGTTTTAGGTTTATGTTTAGGTTATATGTTATAGGTTTAGGTTAAGGCTATAGGTTATAGGTTTAGGTTAAGGTCTAGGTTTAGGTTTAAGAATTTGAAAATACATTTAGGTTTTAGGTTTAGGTTTAGGTTATAGGTTACAGGTTTAGGTTTAGGTTTACGCTATAGGTTATAGGTTTAGGTTAAGGTTTAGGTTAAGGTTTAGGTTTAAGTTTAGGTTATAAGCTATAGGTTTAGGGAATTGAGAATAGGTTAACGTTTAGGTTTAGAAAATCGGGTTCGGGTTTGGGATCGAGTTTAGGTTTGAGTTTTCAAGTTTAGGTTTAAGTATAGGTTAGGGAGTTGAGATTAGGATTAGGTGTAGGTCAGGTTTAGGGATTTGAGAATACATTTAGGTTTTAGGTTTATGTTTAGGTTATAGGTTATAGGTTTAGGTTAAGGCTATAGGCTATAGGTTTAGGTTAAGGTTTAGGTTTAGGTTTAGATTTAGGTTTAAGGATTTGAGAATACATTTAGGTTTTAAGTTTAAGTCTAGGTTATAGGTTACAGGTTTAGGTTTAGGTTTAGGTTTAGGTTTATGCTATAGATTATAGGTTTAGGTTAAGGTTTAGGTTTAGGTTTAAGTTTAGGTTATAAGCTATAGTTTTAGGGAATTGAGAATAGGTTAAGGTTTAGGTTTAGAAAATCGGGTTCGGGTTCGGGTTCGGGATCGGGTTTAGGTTTGAGTTTTCAAGTTTAGGTTTAGGTTTAGGTTAGGGAGTCGAGATTAGGATTAGGTGTATGTTTAGGTTTAGGGATTTGAGAATACATTTAGGTTTTAGGTTATGTTTAAGTTATAAGTTATAGGTTTAGGTTAAGGTATAAGTTTAGCTTTTGGTTTAGGTTATAAGCAATTGGTTTAGGAAATTGAGAATAGGTTAAGGTTTAGGTTTAGGAAATCGGGTTCAGGTTCGGGATCAGGATCGGGTTTAGGTTTTGATTTTCAAGTTTAAGTTTAGGTTTAGGTGAGAGAGTTGAGATTAGGATTAGGTGTAGGATTAGGTTTAGGGATTTGAGAATACATTTAGGTTTTAGGTTTAGGTTAAGGCTAAGGCTATAGGTTACAGGTTTAGGTTAAGGCTATAGGTTATAGGTTTATGTTAAGGTTTAGGTTAAGGTTTAGATTTAGGTTTAAGGATTTGAAAATATATTTAGGTTTTAGGTTTATGTTTAGGCTATAATAGGTTTAGGTTTAAGTTTAGGTTAAGGTATAGGTTTTGGTTTCGGTTTAGGTTATAAGCAATAGGCTTAGGGACTTGAGAATAGGTTAAGGTTTAGGTTTAGGAAATCGGGTTCGGGTTCGGGATCGGGTTTAGGTTTTGATTTTCAAGTTTAGGTTTAAGTTTAGGTTTAGGTGAGGGAGTTGAGATTAGGATTAGGTGTAGGTTTAGGTTTAGGTTTAGGGATTTGAGAATACATTTAGGTTTTAGGTTTATGTTTAAGTTATAAGTTACAGGTTTAGGTTTGGTTTTGGTTTTGATTTAGGCTATAGGTTATAGGTTTAGGTTAAGGTTTAGGGAAAGGTGGTTTTGATTTAGGTTATAGGTTATAAGTTTAGGTTAAGGTATAAGTTTAGCTTTCGGTTTAGGTTATAAGCAATTGGTTTAGGGAATTGAGAATAGGTTAAGGTTTAGGTTTAGGAAATCGGAATCGGGTTCGGGATCGGGTTTATGTTTTGGTTTTCAAGTTTAGGTTTAAGTTTTTAAGTTTAGGTTTAGGTTTTGGTGAGGGAGTTGAGATTAGGATTAGGTGTAGGTTTAGGTTTAGGGATTTGAGAATACATTTAGGTTTTAGGTTTAGGTTAAGGCTAAGGCTATAGGTTACAGGTTTAGGTTAAGGCTATAGGTTATAGGTTTAGGTTAAGGTTTAGGTTAAGGTTTAGATTTAAGTTTAAGAATTTGAGAATACATTTAGGTTTTAGGTTTATGTTTAGGTTATAGGTTATAGGTTTAGGTTTAGGTTAAGGTATAGGTTTTGGTTTCGGTTTAGGTTATAAGCAATAGGTTTAGGGAATTGAGAATAGGTTAAGGTTTAGGTTTAGGAAATCGGGTTCGGGTTCGGGTTCGGGATCGGGTTTAGGTTTTGGTTTTCAAGTTTAAGTTTAGGTTTAGGTGAGGGAGTTGAGATTAGGATTAGGTGTAGGTTTAGGTTTAGGGATTTGAGAATATATTTAGGTTTTAGGTTTATGTTTAGGTTATAGGTTACAGTTTTAGGTTTGGTTTTGATTTAGGTTATAGGTTATAGGTTTAGGTTAAGGTTTAGGGAAAGGTGGTTTTGATTTAGGTTATAGGTTATAGGTTTAGGTTAAGGTTTAGGGAAAGGTGGTTTTGATTTAGGTTATAGGTTATAGGTTTAGGTTAAGGTATAAGTTTAGCTTTCGGTTTAGGTTATAAGCAATTGGTTTAGGGAATTGAGAATAGGTTAAGGTTTAGGTTTAGGAAATCGGGTTCGGGTTCGGGATCGGGTTTAGGTTTTGGTTTTCAAGTTTAGGTTTAGGTTTAGGTGAGGGAGTTGAGATTAGGATTAGGTGTAGGTTTAGGTTTAGGGATTTGAGAATACATTTAGATTTTAGGTTTAGGTTAAGGCTAAGGCTATAGGTTACAGGTTTAGGTTAAGGCTATAGGTTATAGGTTTAGGTTAAGATTTAGGTTAAGGTTTAGATTTAGGTTTAAGGATTTGAGAATACATTAGGTTTTAGGTTTATGTTTAGGTTATAGGTTATAGGTTTAGGTTAAGGTATAGGTTTTGGTTTCGGTTTAGGTTATAAGCTATAGGTTTAGAGAATTGAGAATATGTTAAGGTTTAGGTTTAGGAAATTGGGTTTGGGTTCAGGATCGGGTTTAGGTTTGGGTTATCAAGTTTAGGTTTAGGTTTAGGTTAAGGAGTTTAGATTAGGATTATGTGTAGGTTTAGGTTTGGGGATTTGAGAATACATTAGGTTTTAGGTTTATGTTTAGGTTATAGGTTATAGGTTTAGGTTTAGGTTTAGGTTTGGTTTTGGTTTTGATTTAGGTTATAGGTTATAGGTTTAGGTTAAGGTTTAGGGAAAGGTGGTTTTGATTTAGCTTATAGGTTATAGGTTTAGGTTAAGGTATAAGTTTAGCTTTCGGTTTAGGTTATAAGCAATTGGTTTAGGGAATTGAGAGTAGGTTAAGGTTTAAGTTTAGGAAATCGGGTTTAGGTTCGGGATCAGGTTTAGATTTGAGTTTTCAAGTTTAGGTTTAGGTTTAAGTTAGGGAGTTGAGATTAGGATTAGGTGTAGGTTTAGGTTTAGGGATTTGAGAATACATTTAGGTTTTAAGTTTAGGTTAAGGCTAAGGCTATAGGTTAGAGGTTTAGGTTAAGGCTATAGGTTATAGGTTTAGGTTAAGGTTTAGGTTAAGGTTTAGATTTAGGTTTAAGGATTTAAGAATATATTTAGGTTTTAGGTTTATGTTTAGGTTATACGTTATAGGTTTAGGTTTAGGTTTAGGTTAAGGTGTAGGTTTTGGTTTCAGTTTAGGTTATAAGCAATAGGTTTAGGGAATTGAGAATAGGTTAAGGTTTAGGTTTAAGAAATCGGGTTCGGGTTCGGGATCGGGTTTAGGTTTTGGTTTTCAAGTTTAGGTTTAGGTTTAGGTGAGGGAGTTGAGATTAAGATTAGGTGTAGGTTTACGTTTAGGGATTTGAGAATACATTTAGGTTTTAGGTTTATGTTTAGGTTATAGGTTACAGGTTTAGGTTTGGTTTTGGTTTTGATTTAGGTTATAGGTTATAGGTTTAGGTTAAGGTTTAGGGAAAGGTGGTTTTGATTTAGGTTATAGGTTATAGGTTTAGGTTAAGGTATAAGTTTAGCTTTCGGTTTAGGGAATTGAGAATATATTAAGGTTTAGGTTTAGGAAATCGGGATCGGGTTTAGGTTTTGGTTTTCAAGTTTAGGTTTAGGTTTAGGTGAGGGAGTGAGATTAGGATTAGGTGTAGGTTTAGGTTTAGGGATTTGAGAATACATTTAGGTTTTAGGTTTAGGTTAAGGCTATAGGTTACAGGTTTAGGTTAAGGCTATAGGTTATAGGTTTAGGTTAAGGTTTAGGTTAAGGTTTAGATTTAGGTTTAAGGATTTGAGAATACATTTAGGTTTTAGGTTTATGTTTAGGTTATAGGTTATAGGTTTAGGTTTAGGTTTAGGTTAAGGTATAGGTTTTGGTTTTGGTTTCGGCTTAGGTTATAAGCACTAGGTTTAGGGAATTGAGCATAGGTTAAGGTTTAGGTTTAGGAAATCGGGTTTGGGTTCAGGATCGGGTTTAGGTTTGGATTATCAAGTTTAGGTTTAGGTTTAGGTTAGGGAGTTTAGATTAGGATTAGGTGTAGGTTTAGGTTTAGGGATTTGAGAATACATTAGGTTTTAGGTTTAGGTTTAGGTTATAGGTTATAGGTTTAGGTTTAGGTTTAGGTTTGGTTTTAGTTTTGATTTAGGTTATAGGTTATAGGTTTAGGTTAAGGTTTAGGGAAAGGTGGTTTTGATTTAGGTTATAGGTTATAGGTTTAATTTTTATTTTTAAGTTTAGGTTTTGATTTATGTTATAGGTTATAGGTTTAGGTTAAGGTTTAGGTTTAGGTTATAGGTTTTGAGATTTAAGAATGGGTTCGGGTTTAGGTTACAGGTTTTGGTTATAAGTTATAGGTTTAGGTTAAGGTTTATGTTTAGGTTATAGGTTTTGGGATTTGAGAATGGGTTTGGGTTTAGGTTATAGGTTTTGGTTTTGGTTTAGGTTATAGGTTTTGGGATTTAAGAATGAGTTCGGGTTTAGGTTATAAGTTTTGGTTTTGGTTTAGGTTTGGGTTATAGGTTTTTGGATTTGAGAATGGGTTATGGTTTAGGTTTAGGAAATCGGGTTCAGGTTCGGGATTGGGTTTAAGTTTGAGTTTTCAAGTTTATGTTTAGGTTTAGGTTAGGGAGTTGAGATTAGGATTAGGTGTAGGTTTAGCTTTAGGGAATTGAGTTTAGCTTATAGGTTTAGGGAAAGCTTAGGTTTAGGTTATAGGTTTTGGGATTTGGGAATAGTTTTAGGTTATAAGTATAGGTTTAGGTTAGGTTATAGGTTAAGGTTTAGGGATTTGAGTTTAGGCTATAGGTTTAGGTTTAGGTTAAGGTTGAGGTTTAGGTTATAGGTTAAGGTTTTAGGTCATAGGTTTTGGTTTAGGTTAAGGGTATGGTCCCTGCAAATACAGATATAAACACGGCCATCCGACGCAAATTGCCAGGCCCTTCCAATGCTGTCCATAAAAAATGGACAGCTTCATCATGGTCATAATAGCGGTTCCCTCTTTCCAGGGAACCCCGCTCTTCCGGATAGCTCCGACGCACATCCGGGTCTGCTCCATCAATTTCGAGTTAATACATAAACATGGCCTGTCCAAATGGTCAGGCCACTCCAATGTTGTCCATAGGAAATGGACAGCTTCATCATGGTCATAACAGCGGTTCCCACCTTCCAGGGACCCCCGCTCAACATCCGGATAGCTCCGACGCACATCCGGGTCTACTCCATCAATTTCGAGCTAATACATTTAAAAACAACATAATTATATCTAAAAGCATCTGGATACCTGGGGAAGGCCTCCCATATTCGTATTGTTGGTTACTCATCTCTTTGTCTATAAGCCACAATCGACCAACACTTTCTATTGCTACCTGTACTCTGAAACCAACACAAATATAACTGGAAAATAATATAAGGAATAAGAAAAAATGAATTTACCTGTACACATCATTAAATGTTTCCCTATAAGGAGGTGATATTATATCTTTGATAGCCACAACCTATATAACAGAGAAAAATGCAACCGATACATTTGGAATATAACTGGGAAACAATATAAGGAATAAGAAAAAATGAATTTACCTGTACACATCATTAAATGTTTCCCTATAAGGAGGGGATATTGTATCTTTGATAGCCACAACCTGTATGACAAAGAAAAATGCAACCGATACAGTTTGTTACAATTCAAAGGAGAAAAAAGTTGTAACTGCATGGCTTACATACCATAAGTTTGTTATAACTTTAACTTACAACATAAACACAATACACATCAATGCATAACTGATACATTAATCATGTCTACCAAGTTAGGCAATTTGTGCAACTGCATGGCCTACAAAGTTTGCTGGTAAATCTTGAGACACTAATAAGGAGAATGATTGTCCCATTAAGATTGATCATCCATTTCAATGCATCAACATATCTAATCTGATGCATATACCCATGTTGATACATGGAGAGGTGTGCTCACTAAGTGACACTCTTACCTAATGGACCATTCCTACCTAACAATTCCAAGCCCCTTACTCACTATACGTACTTTCTATTTACTCATCTGTATTAACAAAGCTACCTATTTCTGTTCAAGTATTGCCCTGTTTTCTTACCTTGTTTGTGTACTTTGGTATCTTTTAGTGCCAGTACTGCAAGTAGAAGACTATCTAGTACCTTAGGGATCCCCAAAAAATCAAACATCAAAGGATCAAGAGAATTGCAGCTTTACATGTACAACATGCAGGCACAGTAGCTCTCAAAGATCCCCATAACTTTCCAGCTATTTTTCTTGGGATCCAGGCCGAGTTAAACATTTCATTTAAAGCAAACGATGGCCTTTTTTTTCAGGTCCTAACAGTGTTCCAGACAAAATGTACAGCAAAGCTAAAGAACTTGAAAATAAAGACACTTGACCAGGATCTCCATGAACCAATCGGATTCAGATCAATTTGATGAAGGAAGAAAAAGTCACACTGTGATGTCAAGAAAAATCCTGCAACTGCTGATTGCATCACATTTGTATGTATCCAGAAAATAGCATCTTGAATAGGACAACCATGCAATTTTTTTTCTTGTATTTACAGAGCACTTTGTAAGAATGCAGATAGCCATGCAATTTTTCTTGTATTTACAGAGCTTTGCGAAGGCAACGCACAGTCACATGTCTGGCTCATCTAAGAAAACCATCAGGGGTGCCTGATGTTTGGTGATCAGGTGGGTCAAATCATCAGGTAGAGTGATAAAGCAATTGATGGTGTCAAAAATTGCCCAGTCCACTTTAAATGAACATGTACACTGATGAGTTTGGTGACTGTTTTATACCAAAATCTACCCAATGCCTCTGAAAAGCAAAGAGATCTCAGGTCCATTTAGACATTTGACTGAACATTCGATAATTCCAGGGGTCTGAGGAAATGAGATCCTCTTTCCCATTCTTTTCAGTATTGTGGTGGAAGGCTGTATTGTAAACAATGCTATGACTGGTCATGTTCGATCCATTTCTGTTGTCCTATCAGTTGCCTCAATGGGGAGGTACCTCCTTTTTCTTTTTCTTTTTGAGAAATGAAATTTTCATTGCCGATTAGAAAAAAGAAAAGAAGAAGAAGAAGAAGAAGAAGAAGAGCTAACTCAAGATTCTACAGTTTAATTCAGCAGTTTTTCATGGGGACAAAAAACAGCTCAATTCTCCTTGCTTGCAACAAAATCCAATCATATCAGGGAAAACATGAATAACCAACAAGAAAAACAACGTATTAAGAGAAACATAGTTCATTTTTTAACCAAAATCAATCAAGATATTAACACAAGTGAAACCAATCAACAAAATCTGTACTCATTTCCTTAACCAAGGCAATAGAATGAGCAAGGAACGAGTATACAATAGCAAAAAATCAATATCATTTGCAAATCCTCATTTCCTACAACAAAATCCTTGGAAACAGTGGTAAAGAAAAAGCAATGTAGGAAGTACATGCTAATGTGGCATGCTACATCAGCTGCCACTTCTACTTCAATGAACTTTCAGCAAATAGTATATGTAAGTGCTATAGTTTATATCCCTGTTTGTTGTCAAATTTGTGGTGCCAAAATCACTGTTATGTTATATATAACCTGCTTAAGTGAAGTTCTCTCAAGGATCAACATTCATGATTCCATGACCAAGCTAAGCTCACAACAAGCAAAGCTCACAAGACAAGACTCAAGCTGCAAAACTTCAAGAAGAGTTTAAAGCAGTTAATACATTTTCAAGATTGAGCTACATCAAGGTTTGATCTACATCAAGATTACAAGGCTTATACTTCAAGGTCTCAAGTTCCGAATGTTTCAATGTCCATACTTCATGCTTGAGGTTTGATTGACCATAGGTTGACCTTAGAAGTAGGTCATTTCGGATACATAAACCGAATGTTTATTTTACATGTGATTGGTCTGTTCTTCGACTAGTCCTAGGCCTTCTTCGACTAGTCCTAGACTTGCTTCAACTAGTATGGATCAATCGTAAGTTTGTTACATATTACGGATAATCTGTTAGCCTTTGACTAGTCCAGAATGCTTCGACCATCGTAGAGTGTCGACGATCTTTGACTCGTACAACCTTCGACTCAAGTCCAAAGGTTTACAAGACCTACGACGTCAGGTGACTACGATCGTAGGAGGGCTACGACGATCGTAGAACGCCAAAGTATATCCCGCCGGATTTTTAAATATCTGGTATGGCTTCGACTAGTCGAAGAGCACTCTAGACATCGAAGACCCGATCTTCTCACTTATAAATAGTGACGAATCTCGAAGAAATCATCGAATTAATTATAGTATTCAAGCCAATCTTCGTCGAACTTCGAGAGATAATTTTGTGCTCCATCTAAGCTAAGTGTGCTTATTTAATATTCTTCTTTCCTTAGCTTTATTTTAATTGATTTTGTTTCTGCTATTCCAATCGATTTGATAAAGAGGAATTATTTTTCCCTTTCTTTGGAATCAAAATCAATTAAGGCAAGCCCTCTTTGGTTTAATTTAAAATCTATTAGAATTAGAACCATTGTAATCGATTACTGGTCATTGAACTTGGACATTCAATCATCTACTTTGATTTGGTTCTATCTGCTACAACGAAGGAGATATTCAGGTATTTTACATATTGTAAATTCCTTTCTATTATTTTGGTTTCTTTCAAGATTTGCCAGAAAAATCTTGTTATATTGGTTATCTGAGGAAAGCCAGGAAAACTCAGAAGTGGGGTTTTTTAATTGTGTAAGCCCACATACAAAGACACAATTGTAAGGGTTTTGGGTGAACCTGGGAAAACCTATTTTTAGTGAACGCTAATATCCCCTGTGTGAGGATATTAGGAGTGGAGTAGCTTTTTGTGTGGTTGTTGTTTAACAGTTGGTGAACACACAGGCGAACCACTATAAATTATTGTGTTGTGGTTGATTGTTTTATTCTTCTAATTCTTTATTCTTGTGTGGGATGTATGTATGGTGGTGAATGCTGTAATCATTTAATTCAAGCTTTGTGGGAATGTTGTAATAATTTAGAATTTATTTTCTGCTATTCCTTTATTAGCTTGATATTTTAATTTCATTTGAAAGTTGTTCCAGCAAGGTTGCCCTGCCATTTTTATGGTGTATGGCTGTCCCTAGAACAATACATTTTTAATTACAAGTTATTTCAATTCAGTTTGTATTTCTTTTTATATTCCTCTTCGATTTGAGACTTGATACAAAGACCTTTCTAGAAATAAGGTTGTCCTACCATAAACTCTGTTTTTGGTGTAAGGTTGTCCTTAGAACAACGTTTGTATCAACCTCTCAAGATCTGAATTTTGAGGTTATTTTAATTTACTACATTGTGATTTACTTTGGCTATCATATTCTTTATTATTCTGCTGTTATAAGTTTTTATTTGGCATTGTCCTATTCACCCCCCCTCTAGGACATATAGCTTGGCCTTTTCAAGTGGTATCAAAGCCTAATAGCTCTTTTTTATTCTTAGCATTTCCAAGAACAGGCAGGAGGAATACAATCTTGGAACAGTCAGCTCAAAGATACTATCCATGAGCACATATCAGACAAATTTCTGCAGAAGTGCTTGTACAAGTTCTGCATCTCTATTAATGTCAGATCCGAAATGTGAATTATATAAACTGAATTTTAGAGTGTAATCCAAGTTCATGTAATTATAAGATATGAATTAGAGATCGACTAAAAAGATATGAATTCATTTTTAAGTGGAACCCAAACAGGTCCTTAGAATTTACATTCAAAAAATCCTCCAGTCTTTTTCCTATTGTGCAGGAGAACCATCTATGCACATAAAATTGCTGGCAACTTTTTTTTTTTTTTTGGTGTATTAAAATCCTCTCACCCCAAACAGGTGACTTTCCTCCCCCAAACGCCAAATGTAACTAAGTCACCTGTAACTTACTTACATTTTAGAAAAGTTACAGGCATCCAAACGGGCCCTTAGTTGCATTCTGCTTCAACTGATCAAAGGCACCAGCTCTAATTTTTGGGATAAAGCCCTAAAATGATCTGTAAAAATGGATGAATGGCATGGATAGAATATATACATCATGGTGGGGCCATAGATCATGGTGGTGCTGCAGACGAAATCGGATTGCATACTGAGTTACTCAGTATGCTCTTATTGTACTGAGTAAACTCAGTAGAGCCCACCTTAATCCCAAAATCCCTAAATCCCCATATTCCAAAATTCCTAAATCCCCAATCCCCAAATCCCTAAATCCCCAAATCCCTAAATCACCAAATTATTTCAATCGGTATTGAGATTGAGAGAGAGAGAGAGATACCTCATGTGGATGTACGAGAGAGAGAGAGCACCGAGAGCGACAGAAATAGAGAGAGGGCGCGGTGGAGAGCGGACCGAGAGAGAGAGAGAGAGAGAGAGAGAGAGAGAGGATGCGCGTGAGTGAGAGAGGGCGGCGAGGGAGGGAGGGCGGTGAGGGAGAGAGAGAGAGAGAGAGAGAGAGAGAGAGAGCCCTTGCCGAGGGAGGGCAGAGGTGAGAGAGAGACAGAGAGAGAGAGAGAGGAGGTGGAAATGTGCTGGGAGCGCGCGCGCAGCTCTTTTGAGCGCGCGCCCAAATTTGGGCGAGATTAGACGGTGCTCTGTGGGCCCCACCATGATGTATGATTTTCATCCATGTCGTCCATCCATTTTTACAAATCATATTAGAGCCTTATGCTGAAAATTAAAGGGAAATAAACCTCAGGTGGTCCACACCACATGAGAACAATAGTGATTGGATATCCACCATTAAAATCCTCCTAAGGCCCACTGTACTGTTTATTTGACATCAAATCTGTTGATTTGGTCATCCAGGACCAGATGAAGGGAAAAAACAAAAATAAGCTTGATCCAAAACTTTTATGCCTTTTGATCATATTTTTAATGGTCGACGCTCATTCAACACGTTTCCCGTAATGTGGTCCACTTGAGATTTGCATATATCTCATTTTTGGTCTCATATTGTAAAATTATCTGTAAAAATATATGAACAGCATGGATGAAACACATACATCGTGGTGGGAGCCATAGAGCACTGAACACTAGTCATTGGTTAGTGTCAGGGGGGTAGTCAATCTGTTCTCAAGCGTACAGAGTAAATCCTATCGGGGCCACCATAATTTATTCATTTTATCCACTCCATCCATCCATTTTAACATATAATTTTATTACATAAGTTCAAAAATGAAGCCTATAAAAATCTGAAGTGGACCACATCATAGGAAATAGTATAAACTGAACGTCTACCATTAAAATAATTTGTAAAGCCACCGATTTTCCTTTCATCCATGTATTTGTGATCTATTGAACAGGTTGGATAACAAATAAAAATCATTGTAGGCCATAGGAAGATTTCAACGGTGGAAATCATTATTCCTAATGTGTTCCTGTGGTATGGTCCATTATGTCCACGTTGTCCATCTATGAGAGAGAGAGAGCGCGAGAGAGTGAGAGAGGGCGCGAGAGTAAGAGTGAGAGAGGACAGAGAGCGAGTCTCTCTTATGAGCGGTCATGGGTCACATGGTCTGTGCTCTGTGGGCCCCACCATGATGTATGTGCATGTTTCATCCTTGTCATCCATCTATTTTTCATTTTATTTTATGGTATGAGACAAAAAATGAGGTATATCCCAATCTCAACTGGACCACATTATAAGAAACAGTGTTGAATGAGCGTCGACCATTACAAACCTTTTGGGGGCCATATAAAGTTATGGATCAATCTAATATTTTTTTCCCTTCATCTAGGCCTGTATGACCTAATCAACAGATAGGATGTCAAATAAAAGGTACAGTGGGCCTTAGGAGGGTTTTAATGGTGGATATCCAATCACTATTGTTTTCATGTGGTGTGGTCCACCTGAGATTTATATCCCTTTCATTTTTAGTATTTGGCCCTAATATGATTTGTAAAAATGGATGGACAGCATGGATGAAACACATACATCATGGTGGGACCCATAGAGCACCGACCAACATCCAAAAACGGTTACTCGCCTCGATCATATTTCGTATGAGAAAGATATTGGGCAAACAAGATTGATCAACAATTTGAGTGAATTTTGATTTAAACATCTGAAGTTATTTACTCTTCAATCTGGATTGATCAGATTGTCCAAAAACAGTTAAATGTTGTTCATAATATCAAAAATATATAAATGAATAGAAAACACAAACATCAGCTTGATCCAAAACTTCTATAGCCGCCAAGAAATTTTAAATGGTAGAGGTTCAATCACACTATTTCCTATGGTGTGGTCCACTTGAGCTTTGGATATGCTTCCTGTTTGTTCTTTAGACCTCAAATTATCTGTTAACATGGATGAATAGAGTGGATAAAATAAATAAATAACGGTGAACCCCACAGAGTTTACTCTGATAAAGGTAACGAGTAATTCACTTAAATGTAGTGGAGAAAGGTTTCCTTAAAACATTCATAATCTTATATTGGGCCTGCCTAAATGTAATTCACATATCCAACCCACTCATTATGTGTCTCACTTGGATGAGGGGTCAGACCAAGTTTCAACCGCATCCAAAACTCATGTGGGCCCCACCAAGTGCTTTTATATTTTTTAGGATGTCTTCACATAGTTTTAAATGGTATGGCCCACTCGAGTTTCGTTTACCGATGATTTTTGAGATATCTCATAACTATAAATGGGACACATCAAATCCACGATGTTGATGTTCGACACACATCATGATGAGGCCCACAAAACTTACTAACATCAATTCTTAGGTTCTCACAAGGTCAGTTATAAGTTGGGTCACAATTTTAACCAGAATATTTGGCCCATTTTACATGTCTAGTTCATTCACTCTATTTTACTAATTAATTCTCAATTTGACTAGTTACTCGCCTCAATCAGGCTACATATATATGAGAAAGATATTGGGCATACAAGATTGACCAACAATTTCAGTGAAATTTGATTTAAACATCTGAAGTTATTTACTCTTCAATTTGAACTGATTAGATTGTCCAAAAACGATTAAAGGTTCAATTAGTGGATGTGCCTAATAATTTAGTAATTTTATTTTTCACAAATAAATTTAACATTTTTTTTTCAAAATGTATATATTTTTTTACTCTTTTAACTAAATATCATTTTTATTATAAATAAATTTAACTTTTTTTTAACAAAATTTAGTTTTCTTTTTTTAAAATATATATATTTTTTACAATTTGACAATTTTTTCACAATTTTGTTTAATTTTTTAAAATTTATTTTTCAAAATATCATTTTTTTAAATCTCACTTTTGTTATATAACTTTTTAATTTTTCTTGTCAAAATACAAAATCTGATTGGTGGACTTGGTATGATTGGATAGATGTCGGTCGTCTTTTTTTTTCTTTTTTTTTTTTGAGATTCCATTTAGCTTAAACTATATTCCAATTCCTTTTTAATTAACAAGTAGCTTAAACTATATCTAAGCTGTGCAAGTTTACATCTCATTGCTTTGGAGATGAGTTAATAGCCGAAAAATGATAACATGAGAATGGCCTATACTAATATATGCATTTGGTACCAATTCTTAATGTTGGCAACACCTGGCATACCTGTACCTCTCCAAAGGTCACACTGATTGGATGATATTAACTGTCTGAAATTGCCGTTGGATTGATTTAGACCATTTTCTTTTTAACTATCCTGAAGAACATTGACTTATACCATTCTTTTTAAACATCTATATGCTTCAATCTCCTTTGGTCTGCACTTGTGTTGAAGGGCACATCTATTATGTTGGGTAGAACACTTATTTTAATATCACAATGATTGGATAATCTGAACCATCTGATATTACCGTTGAATTTAGACCATTTTCTTTTTTACCAAGGTATTGAGGAACTTTGATTTGCATTCCTCTTTCTTAAACGTGTATATTTTTTTTTAACCTTGAGTTAACACTCTTCTTCTTCTTCTGCTTTTTCTTTTTTCTTTTCACGTTTACATGTTTTTAATCCCACTTTGTGTATTGTAGGCCACATCCATTCAATTTGGTATAAATCCTTTTTTTATTCAATTTTTCTTGTCAAAATACAAAATCTAGTTTTCTTTTTTAAAATATATATTTTTTTACATTTTTTCAATTTTTTCACAATTTTGTTTAATTTTTTTTTTTTTTTCAAAATATCATTTTTTTAATCTTACTTTTGTTATATAACTTTTTAATTTTTGTTGTCAAAATACAAAATCTAGTTTTCTTTTTTTTTAAAAAATATATATATATTTTTTTACAATTTGTCAATTTTTTCACAATTTCGTTTAATTTTTTAAATTTTCTTTTTCAAAATATCATTTTTTTATCGAAATCTTGTTATATAACTTTTTAATTTTTCTTTTCAAAATACAAAATCTAGTTTTCTTTTTTAATATATATATATATATATATATATATATATATATATATTTTACAATTTGTCAATTTTTTCACAATTTTGTTTAATTTTTTAAATTTTCTTTTTCAAAATATCATTTTTTCAATATCACTTTTGTTATATAACCTTTTAATTTTTCTTGTCAAAATACAAAATCTAGTTTTCTTTTTTAAAATATATATTTTTTTACAATTTGTCAATTTTTTCACAATTTTGTTTAATTTTTAAAATTGTCTTTTTCAAAATATCATTTTTTAAATATCTCTTTTGTTATACAACTTTTTAATTTTACTTTTCAAAATACAAAATCTAGTTTTCTTTTTTAAAATATATATTTTTTTACAATTTGACAATTTTTTTACAATTTTGTTTAAATTTTAAATTTTTCTTTTTCAAAATATCATTTTCTTATCGAAATTTTTTTTTTCAAAATTATCAACTTTATTAAAAGTTCTTAATTTTTATTTCAAAATCTAAATTTTTTTCTTAAACATTGTTAGTTATTTTTCTAAGCTTTTTAACTTTTTTTTTTTTTTCGAAATTCATAATTTTTTTTTGTTTTTAATGTTTGACTTGAGCATTAGTCTAATGCAGACAGCCTTTGACAGTCTCAAATAACCACAATAAGACGGCTAAGGACCGTCCCTAATGCAGGTTATTTTTAACTGTGTTACAAAACTAGTGAAAGACGGCCGTTGACCGTCTATAATTGAGACGGTCCATGACAGCCTCAGATTACCAATACAAGACGGTCAATGACCGTCTCTAATAGAGACGGTCCTTGTCGTCTCAAACAGAGACAGCTATGAACCGTCCCTTATGCAGACTATTTTTGACAGTCCCAAATTATAGGAAAAGACGGCCAACGACTGTCTCTAATTGAGACGGTCCTTGACAGTCTTAAATTACCAGTAAGAGACGGCCAATGACCGTCTCTAATAGGGACGGTCTTTGATCGTCTCAAATTCCGGCATATAAGACGGTCAGCGACCGTCTCTTATTCCAGACGGTCCGTGGCCGTCTTTTATCTGCAGTTAACGACGGTTTTCGACCGTCTAAAATGATTTCTGGACATTCAAATTTTCAAGACAATAATAAGAACGGTCAAGGGCCGTCTAAAAGTTTAGAGACGGTTTACGGCCGTCTCTAAAGCGTCTTTAAACCAAGCAATTTTAGAGACGATCCAGAACCGTCTCTAAATCCGTCATTTTTCCCCATTTATAAGTGGGTCTAGATCTCCCTCTACCACACCCAGATCCGTTTATAAATGGGTCTGATAGAGTTGACTCAGACCTATCCATTTAGCAAAAGAGTTTGGGTCAAAATTTTCAACCCATACTTAGTAAATAGGTGGATTCGATTTTGGCTAAACCCACCCCAAACCTACCATTTATGGCCCTAGATATCCTATTTTGTGTTTGTTGTGGGAAAAAAGTTTCACCTGATCAGGTCATCATGCACCATCATCGAAAATATAGGTGACTTAGCTTAACTCACTAAGTCACTTTGAGTCCTGAGTCCACTCAAATTGAGTAAGCTGGTCAAAGTCACTGAGTCTTAACCATGGCCTGGCCACCTTATATTGTATTTGCTTTGGTTGGCCCAACTCATGAAGGTGCAGGATAGCATCTACATTGTATAGTTTTGTTTGAGGAATGATAATGTTGCCAACAACATATACATTAAGGCTATATGCATTTCCACAGGCAACATCCAGACCGATCATCCATCAGACCCCACCATTGATGAGCCATAGCCCAAAAAACTCTAGTTAGTCCCTCCTAGTTTCTCAAATATTGGACGACTTTTATCCACTTATTGTGAATCGTTGGTCAAACAGTACTCAAATCCAATGGTGAGGATCATCACATTTATGAGATTACAGGTCTATGGTCCACCCATTTTGGGTCCCTCCGGACAAGCGGTCTGGATACCTTACAAGCGTGCCACATGTCCTATTGGCGTATTTTGATATATGTCCATTTATGATATATCTAACCCATGTAATCTCTTTCTTTGGTTAATAGAAGGCTTAGGCAGAAAAGAAGCCTAATTATGCCTAATTGGAAGAAAGATGTAATAAAAGAAATCCTTCTTCATAGTCTCTTGAATCTGTGATTTGGCCATTTCTGATGTGGACCACATCTTACATGTCTGATGTAGCCATTTCTCTTTACAGGAAGTGGGTCGTTAGTATTGCACTATTTCTTTCTTTCTAAACAAGAAATTTATTTTAAATCAATCAAAGGTATTTGAATTCCTATACTCAGCTAATTAATTAAAATCTCTACAAGCATCCATGTTTGTCCAAATGAATGTATGATGATAGTGAAGATGGTGCTCAATTTAAATACGCCATTAGCATATGAGATAATAAATTAAACAATTACACCCCTTAAAAAGCTATAATCTACCTAACAACATGATAAAACGTCTCTAGATGCACATGAATGTCCACTAAAAGAATCGATTCGATTAGTTAGCGTATGTTAGCTGTGGTTAATGCAATTAACTTAAACCACCACTTATTGTCAATGACAACACAATTAACATCCTTGACAACTTAAAAAGCTAATCTGACCTGCCTAACAACACGATAAACGCCCTTGATGAACGTATCTAGATGCACATGAATGTCCACTCAAAGATGGTGAAGAATGGATTCAATTAGTTAGCGTAACATGATTAATTTAAACCACAGCTAATTGTCAATTACAACACGATCAACATCCGTGACAACTTAAAAAGCTAATCTAATCCGCCTAACAACATGATGAACGTCTCTAGATGCACATGAATATCCACTCAAAGAGAGTGGAAAATCGACTCGATTCGCTTCATTAGCACATGTTAATCATGGTTTCAACACAATTAACAACTTAAAACAACTACCAACACAATAAATGTCCGTGACAACTTAAAAAACTAATATAATTTGCTTAACAACATGATAAACCTCCGTAACAAACGCCTTTAGATACAACAAATGTCGATTCAAAGATGTTGGAGAATCAATTCAATTCATTAGCTCATGTTAGATGTGATTTTGACACAATTAGCAACTTAAACCACCACTTAATTGTCAATGACAACGCAATAAATTAATGTCCCTCACAACTTAAAAAGCTAATCTAATCCACCTAACAACATGATAATTGTCAATGACGAACATCTCTAGGGCACATGAATGTCCACTTAAAGATTATGGAGAATCGATTCAATCGTTAGCATATGTTGGCCGTTCTTTCAACACAATTGCCAACTTAAACCACCACTTATTATGATAACTTGATAAACATCCTGGAAAACTTAAAAAGCTAATCTAATCTGCTTAACAATACAATTAAATGTCTCTAGCTAGACGCATACAAATGTCCGCTCAAGATGGTGGAGAATCAATTCGATTTGTTAGAGCATGTCGGCCATGGTTTCGACACAATTAAAAACTTAAACCACTACCTATTGTCAATGACAACATGATACACATCTCTGACAACTTAAAAAGCTAATCTAATCTGCCTAACAACAAGATAAACATCCATGATGAATGTCTCTAGATGCACATGTATGACATCTCAAAGATTGTAGAGAATCCATATGATTCGTTAAAGCATGACAGTCGTGGTTTTGACGCAATTAACATCTTAATCCACCTTTTATTGCCAATTAATACCTTTTTTGAAAATGTACTATTTTATATATGGTTCCACCAATGACGGAACGAATAATCAAATGGCCACGGACGCATGCACAGATTCATGCACTTATGCTTACGCAAGAGTGCGAACAGGCACGCAATGATCAGACAGGTAAAGCTCCACTAAAATATTTCCAAATTTTAATATTTTTTTTAAAAAAATCCAAATTACAATCGAATTTATCCATGTTCTTCGTCGTCAAATCATGCCTCTTCAAGACCGGCACGCCATTGGTCTGATTGGCCACATATGGCGTGTGCGGGCCCGTGCATATCATAATTAGGATCAAATGGACACAAAAATGCCACATTTGAAAGCCACCCATTTATGATTCACCAATCAAAATATGTTAGACCTCAATTGGTGGTGTCCATTGTTTTCTTCCCAATAATGCTAGGATATGCCATGATGGTATTAGAAGATCATTCCATTTTTTTAAAAGGTACATTTTTCTATGTGAAATGATCTAGTGCTCTAAGAGCATTTCAATTTACAGTGGTCCAAATTGCATCACTATATTTGAATAATCTGATCAATCCATCTGGGCTGTCCATTAGGTCCAGCACATATTTCATGGACCATCATGCAAAGAATATTACACAAATGGATGATTCTAACCTCCAAACAATGGCCGATAAAATGGACAATCATTGAACGGAACCATTTTTTACTTGAGCCCAATCATACAATCCTAACCATCACATTCATGGCTTAGAATACAGAAGACCCAAGTTATGGATGGACCCAATTACCCATTAGAGTGATTTTCACACATCAGCCCATGAAAAGTGAGTTTGACTGTCTAAGTGTTTAAATACAACTAGGAGCACTATAACTTATGGTGCCTGAGGTAGAGGACTGCATCACTCACCTTTTTTCTACAAACTGCTAAAAAAAACATCCACTATGTTTGCAAATATTATCTACAATCCTACTTTGGGAGCACAATAAATGGTGGTGGAAGCATATGATTTGTTGCCCATTTCCAACATATATACTCTCTCATGATACTGTATTAGCCATCCAAGGAATGTACCATAAACAAATAATGCATGAAAATAACATATGATGTCATTGTTGGGCACCTGACCTAATATCATAATATACTTGAAAACATGGGGTATGTTTATTAGGTTCAAATATCAACTATATACATGCAGCAGCATGCTAACTTATCATGCAGCCCCATCTTTAGCCAATGTGTCACGGGCAATCGAACCGTTCAAACGGTGGGCCGCACCATTGATTATCGTGCGGGCCCATACATGTGATAGTGATGAAAAAAGAGGGACAGATTCTGGGTTGATATACAACCCGATGTACGCAAGCATGCACAAGTTCTTAGATGTGCATGAGTAGCGAGACTCACTACTGAAGTGGCGTCACCAAGTTCTGTGGACCCACTATAACATATGTATTATATCTACAGTGTCCATTCATTTGGAGATATTATTTTAAGGTATGAGCTAAAGAATGAGGCAGATCCAAAGCTTTAGTGGACTTCACTGTAGAAACAGCAGGAAGATTGATGCCCACTGTTGGAATTTTCCTAAGGCCTACCATGATTAATTTTAGAAATCGAACCTGTTCAAAAGTTAACAAAGACGATAAAGAAGGGAAAACACAAATATCATCTTGATTGAAAACTTTTGTGGCCTTTAGAAGTTTTTAATGGTGGCATCACTCTCCCCACTGTTTTCTGTGGTGGGGTCCACTGGAGCTTTGGATGTGACTCATTCTTTGGATATTACCCTAAAATGATCTCTCCAGATGGATGGACGGCGTGGATACAAAATATACATCATGTTGGGCCCACAAAACTTGGCGACGTCACTTCAGTAGCATTCTCGCTACTCAACCTGTCGGTAGCCGGTCCGCGTCCGTGTAAAGGTCGGATCTTTTGCAATGTTGGAGGGAACTCTCTCTGTCTACGTGTTTGCTGGTGGGCCAATGTGGTTGTGTACGGACCCAACCCGTCCGGAAGATTTGTCCAACTCAAAAAGTCAAATACTCAAGAAATATGTACGATCCAAACCATCACGTGGGTTTCTATGAGGATTTTTTGTTTTTGGGTGGATGTTTATTGTCATGGGCTTTATTATTTTCATGGGCTGTTTGATTTTCAATTTATTTTATACATTCATGAAAACAGATAATAATTATTTGCTCTTGTAATTCTGGCACGGTTCCCGAGGTAACAACCACAGATCATGTTTGTCTTTAGACTCAAGGTGGAACACAAAAGGAAATTGTGGGGCCCGCCGTGATGTATGTGATTAATTCACAAAATGAAATTGTGGGGCTCACTGACTAATTCATGTCATTCATCTCTTTCATAAGCTCATTTTAATGCGTATATGAGCTAAAAAAAAATGAGGCACGTCTGAAGCTCAAGTGGATCACACAGGAGGAAATGGTGGGATTTGAGCACTACTTGCTGTTGAAATTTTCTCAAGGGCGCTTGAAGGTTTGGATGAAGCTGGTATTTGTGTTTTCTCTTTATATATGTTTTTGTGACTTCGACGCGGGCTATCAGCAGGAAATAGCTTTCAACGGTGAATGTCTTTTGAATAAGTGATCCTTAATAGGTGATCCACTTAAGCTTTGGATCTACCTCAATTTTTGGCGCATGCCCTAAAATCTTCTTGAAATTGGATGGGTGGCATGGATAAGTCACAAGGATAAGACACATACATCACATTGGGGCCCGTCAATTTAAGTCAGGTCTTTTTAGCCTAATTTTCGAGGTGGAAATCCTTACTAATTTTTCGAGTACGGCAAACATGGATAGAAGGTAATAATACCTTATTTCTTTTTATTTACAAGGAATTTGAAAATTCAAACCCCCCTTTAAGACATCCCATCATTATGGTGGGGCGCCTCACTTGATTCACGAACTGTTTTTTTTCAAAAATGTGAAGTCACATTATCTGTAACTTTGTTAATATAAAAAAATCAGCCCATATAAGGATTTAGATAGGCGCCACAAAAAGAACAAGCCACATGTTGTAAACAGATGTCTTAAATCTGTAATTTTTTTGGGCTGCTCGACGGGTCGAGGGTCCACTCGACCGGTCGAGGCCCGCTCGACTCAAAGTCCAGTGGCGTTGTGTTTTTTCTTCCGTACTGCTTGACCAGTCGAGGGACTGACTCGACCGATCGAGAGTCCACACGACCAGTCGAAGCCCTCCTTCGACTAGTTGAGGGTTAGGCAGATTCTCCATGGATTCTGCCCAAACTGCCTAAATTTAAGGCGGTTTCCCAGATGTGCGGAAGAGGAGTTTCCTAAACTATAAATACGGATCTCTATGGCTATTATGGCATTCTAAGACTTTCTAAAGGGGTTCCAAGGGTTCCTAAAAGAGATTTAGGGTTTCTAAAGGGTGTAGAAAGGGTGAGATTCGAGGTTGTTCAAATCGAGTAAGTCCTTTCTCTTTGTAATTTATGCTTTCATAATGGAATTTTGTCACTTTGTGCCGTGGTTTTTTCCCATAAGGGTTTTCCACGTTAAATCTTTGTGTTCTCTTGTGTTTGCTTGGTGTTATTGGATTGTTATCCTAGATCTAGATCTGTGTGATTCCGCAACATAATTCCCCAACAAGTGGTATCAAAGCAATTGTTGGGGCACAGATCTGAATCTGAGGGATTAGCATCAATGGTAAGCACTAGGTATGAGATTGAGAAGTACTCAGGGAAAAATAATTTTGAGTTATGGAAGATTAAAATGATCAGTTCCTTAATCAAGAAAGGCGAAGATGGTACTCTTGAGGAGCGAAAATCTACTATGACTGATGATAATTGGAATACTCTTGATAACAATGCCTTATCTTCGATCTGTTTATGTCTCACGGATGAGGTTCTCTACAATGTCATGAGGAAGAAAACTGTGATTAAGTTATAAGTGAAGTTAAATGATGTCTATGCAAAAAAATTCTCTGAAAATCGCCTACACTTGAAGCGTCAGTAGTATAACTTCAAGATGGCAGAGGGTGGAGATCTGGAGGCTCACATCAGCAACTTTAATAAATTAGTTTGCAAATTGTTGAATGTAGAGGAAGTGATGAAAGATGAAGAACAAGCATGTATGTTGATGAATTCTCTTCCGACGTCTTATGAGTCATTCAAGGATACAATGTGTACCACGATAAAACCCTAAGTGTCGACACGGTCATCTCAGCCCTTCAAGGGAAGGCTATGAGAAAGCTTAATGGTGACATGGGGATATCTTCTGATGCGCTACTTACAAGGGGTAGGAATTTTGAATAAGGTACAGGATCTTCAGGTTCTAAGTTCAAATCCAAGGAAAAGGGCAAAGAAAAAGTAAAGTATTAGAATTGTAGGATGGAAGGACATGTGAAGAAAGATTGTACAAATCTTAAATCTAAGAGAGAAGATTCTGAGGTTTTGTACATGGAGGCCAATGCTAACACGTTAGATGAATCAAGTGGATGTGATGGTGATGTTTTATCTGTGTCTACGATCAGACGGTCATACAATAATCGTAAAGATGAGTGGATTCTAGACAAAGGGGCATCTTTTCACATGATCTCATCGGAGTTGGTTCACCAATTACAGGGAGTGCGATGGTAGACAGGTATTTATAAGTAATGACAGTACCTGTAATGTTGTGGATGTTGGTAGGGTGCGTATCAAGATGTTTGATGGGACAGGCGTACCTTAACTAATGTCAGGCACGTTCCTGATTCGAAGAAGAATCTGACTTCTCTTGGTGTACTTGAGATAATGGGCTGCAAGTTCACAGGTATTGATGGTGCTCTTAAAGTATCTAAGGGGGTACGAGTAATTACAAAAGCGCAACGACTCCGTAACATGTACAGGTTGATCGAGAGCACTTCAAAAGGTGGAGCTGCAATGGCTGTAGTGGAATCCACCTCTGCACGTGTGTGGCATGTTGGGCATTGGCCCCATGAGCGGGCAGGGCAGGAAGGCTGAGATGCACGGATAGGGATACAGAGTAGGTAGAGCAACCACCTATGAGAAGAATCACACAGCATAATTGTAAGATATTGGCGAGTACATGAACGACTCCAATATCGAAGATGATCCGTATTCTATTCAAATGGCTCTAGTGAGCCTGGTACTGAGAATTGAAAGGTGACTATAGGTGATGTGATGGACTCGTTGTACCAGATCAACACATGAGAGCTAGTGGAGCTTCCAGTGGGCTAGGAAGTGGTTGGATGCAGGTGGATCTTCAGGAGGATGCAACATGGATACAGAGTGAGGTTGGTAGTGAAGGGTTATGCTAAGAGAGAAGGGATCGGTTTCTCAAAGATATTCGCGCCGATGTTATAGCAGGTGTCTATTAGATCCGTGATTGGCGCTGGTTAACTAATGCGATCTAGAGCTGGAAGGATGGATGTTGAGTCTGCACTTCTGCAAAGAAAATTGGAAGAACAGATCTATATGAAGCAACTAGAGCGGTTCGAAGTTAAAGGGGCTGAGAAAAAAGTTTGCAGGAGGTCGTGGTATGACCTACCGCCTAGGCAGTGGTTTGATTCTTTCATGGTAAATCAGGAATTATATGTCGATGACATGTAGATCATCAATTATGACATATCTGATATCAATATACTGAAGACTCGGTTAAGTGGGACATTCGGGATGAAGGATCGGGGGGCTGCAAAGATGGTTCTCAGCATTGAGATTGGAAGAGGAGTAAGTTGTGGTAATCACGGGCAGAATACCTTAGGTAGGTATTGATCAAGTATGTGATAGACCAGACAAAATCAGAAAGTGTTCCCTACATGTCTCTTCTCAAGTTTTTCTCAGGACATGTCTCAAAACAGATGAGGAAAAACAGGATATATCTCATGACCCTTATTCGAATGCGGTTAGTAGTGCATATCATGGTCTGTATTAGACTAGTTATTTTACAGGCTATCAATGTTGTGAGCAAATACTCCAGTAAGCAATATTGAGTAGCGGTGAGATGGTAAGAAGACTACGTCTTTCTTTTTGAAAAGACAGGAGTAAAGGTGGTTGGGAACGTGGATTCTGATCCGGCAGACATGCTCACCTAGAACGTTCCTACAAAAAAGTTCAAGTTCTGAGCAACTTCTTTGGGCTTGGCAATAGCGTAAAAGAATGACCGAGTGTGCACGAGAAGTTATGATGTGATGCAGAGATAAGAGAAGAGGTCAAGAAGTTACACGATTGAAGATTTAACACATTGTGGAGATTGTTGTAAACAGATGTCTTAAATCTGTAATTTTTCTAGGCTGCTCGACTGGTCGACGGCCTAGCTCGACGAGTCGAGGGTCCACTCGACCGGTCAAGGCCCGCTCGACTCAAAGTCCAGCGGCGTTGTGTTTTGTTCTTCCATGCTGCTCGACCAGCAAGGGACTGACTCGACCGTCGAAGGTCGGCTCGACCGATCGAGCCCTCCTTCGACTAGTCGAGGGTTAAGCAGATTCTCCATGGATTCTGTGCGGACTACGTAAATTTGAGGCGGTTTCACATATGTGCAGAAGTGGAGTTTCCTAAACTATAAATAGGGATCCCTAGGGCTATTCTATAGCATTCTAAGGCCTTCTAAAGGGGTTCCAAGGGTTCCTAAAAGGGTTTTAGGATTTCTAAAGGGTGTAGCAAGGGTGAGATTTGAGGTTGTTCAAATCGAGTAAGTCTTTTCTCTTTGTAATTTATGTTTTTATAGTGGAATTCTATCGCTTTGTGCCATGGTCTTTTCCCGTAAGGATTTTTCACGTTAAATCTTTGTGTTCTTTTATATTTGTTTAGTGTTATTGGATTGTTATCCTAGATATAGATTTATGTGATTCCGCAACACAAATTCCCAACACCACACTTATCATATAAAATTATAGCTAAGACCCCACGAGAGAAGAAAAACATATATGTTGAACACATTACGGCCTACAAAACTAGGCATCCACCCTTAGAGAGTTCTTCAAAGAGTTGGATGGCAACATAAAAACAAGACAATGGGCCCCACAAAGTAGTTGAATAAGTTCCTAACATCTACATCATATATAATGTGAGAAGTGGGTGAACTTTTCTGGACATGGATTGCCTATAGCTAGAGTTGTTGGAACCTTACCTTTTGTGGACCACCATGATGTATGTGTTATATCCACACCATCCATCACTTTTTACATGTCCTTTAAGGGCATGAATCCAAAGATGAGGTAGATCCAAAGTAAAGAGGACCCCACCACAAGAAATGGTGGAGAGTAAATGCACACCATTAAAACTTCTTAGGGGCCACATAAGTTTTGGATTAAGTTGATATTTGTGTTTTCCTTTCATTCAGGTCTAAATCACCTTATAAACGGGTTGGATAGTATATAAACATCATAATGAGCCCTACAAGGAGTTTCATTAGTGGGTGTTTTTATCTCCAATGTTTCTTGTAGTGTGTCTACTTGAGCTTTAAATCTTCTACATGTTTGATCCTACGCCCTAAAATGAGTTAGCTAAACCGATGGATAATGAAATATAGCACATACATCATAATGAGAACTCATTTCGACTAACTAGCAAAATACATGTGTTAAAAAGTAACCCACAAGGATAACTCTAGATAAATTCCTTTATGATAAGGAAACTCAGTGACAAAAGCATAAAAGTTTTTTTTTTTTTTTTACACATGCACACACACCCCTACACACTCACGCTGTAGTGGGATTTCACCACCTATGGATGCTCGAACCCTTGACTGGGTGTTGAAACTCCCAAGAGTCTACCACCCGTGGAAGAGCAAGGATCCCAAAAGCTTTTAAGTTTATAAATACATGTAAATAGCCTAAGAACTCCCGTGAAGTTCTATGCATAGGAAAGTTTCTTTGGCACATAAAGTAGAAAGCTAATTAAGGTGAATAAGAAAAAAAACAAAACAAAACAAAAAAAACAAAAAAAAAAAGTACCATTGGTTTTCTATTCTCTACTGCTATTAAATTCATTTAATTCATGCATGCTTAGAAGTAATTATGATTGATTTGTTTAGCCTTTTCCATGGCATAAATGCTTTCATGTAATTCAAGAGGTACCTAGGCGAGGTACCAAAGTGTTTTCGAACTTTCTCTCCATTTGATCCCTCTCGTCCTTTCTCTCGCCAAGTGCATTCGCAAGTGCCATACACCTTGGAGTTAATATCCTCTACATGCAAATGAATAAGAGTGACAAAGAGATCAGAGCAAATGTTTGTAAAGAATCCAACCTCTTATAGTATATGATATTTTCAAGGGTAAAGGTGAAAACAAAAACTCATCATGGCATAAAAAAATGGGTTGTAGCAAACAACCTGTTGCATGTTCATCATTTTTTTAAGTTAGAGGAAAAAAGAAAAAAACTATCGTGGCCCAACATAAAGCTTTTGAATTTTTTCTCCTCCTTTCTCTTTTTCCCTTTTTAGCACCCCAATTCACATAGGCACCCACGCAGAGAGGGATTTCACCACAATACTCGCCATAGAATGCATGACCTTGTGTTGAAACTATTGTGAGTCTACCACAGAGCCATGAGTAAGACAAATATGTAAATGAGGTCATTTGGTCACATTACATGTGACTAGGAGTGTAGCAAGCATGAACCGTTTATATCTACATTTTATGCTACTAAGTCCACGGTAAGAAGTACCTATTGAATTAGCTAGTAATTATATATGGATGAAGAAACATTTGTTGGATGGCCGATATTCAAAGGTCAATATAATCAATGAAGCATGATTATGAAATTATAGCTATTATACAGTGGTATTGAGAACATGAGTTGTTCGGATCAATCTCCGTTCCATACTTTGATAAGCTCCCACTATAAGGTGGCAAAACCTTGAGAGAGGCTTTTAAGGGAAATTTTCGAGTCCTTCCTACAATGGTCACATTCTTTAGTTCCCATAATGTCCGGAATGTATCCCATATCTTTGAAATATCCAAAGGTCTCAAAATTAATTACCAGGGCAAAATTGTCTATGAGCTTATATATGTGTAAGGGAAATGGTACTATAAAGTCGACCTCATGTTAACTTCCCATGAGGTCAAGCTGTGTGGACCCCACCATGATGTGTGTCGAACATCAACACTGTGAATTTTATAGGCCCCTTTAGGTTATGGGATATCCCAAAAATCAGCCGTATGTGGAATTCAAGTGGGCCATACCATCTAAAACCATGTGAAGATATGCCTAAAACATATAAAAGTACTCGGTGGGGCACACCTGAGTTTTGGATGCGACTAAAACTTGATCTGACCCCTCATCCAAGTGGAACACACACAACGGATGGGCTAGATTTGTGAACCATATCTTAGTGGGCCCAATAAACGATTATGAATGTTTTAATGGGAGGGTAACCCTCTCAATTGTTGTAAGTTGTGTGGCCCACCCAAGCCATGGATTGACTTGATTTTTAAGTCCATGGCCCACCATGGAATGATGCATCTGGTTAATAGGATAGATGTTAGACACACATCACAGTGGGGCCCACATAGCTCGACCTCATCAGAAATTCCCATGAGGTTGATCTTGTAATACCATTTCCACACACACATATATGGGAAATGGTTCTATGCGGTCGACCTCATGGAAACTACCCATGATGTCAAGTTGTGTGGGCCCCACCGTGATGCATGTTGAACATCAACACCGTGCATTTGATGGGTCCCCATTAAATCATGGGATATCCCAAAAATCAGCCGTATACTGAACTCAAGTGGGCCATACCATCTAAAATCATATGAAGACATGCTTAAAACATATAAAAGCACTTGGTGGGGCCCACCTCAAATTTGGATCCGTCTAAAACTTGGTCTGACCCCTCATCCAAGTGGGACACACATAATGGATGGGCTAGATTTGTGAACCACATCTCAGTGGGCTCAACAAATGATTCTGAATGGTTTAATGGGAGGGTAACCCCTCTCAACTTTTGCTCGTGGTGTGGCCCACAAAAGTCATGGATTGACTTGATTTTTAAGCCCAACGCTCACCACAGAATGGTTCAAGCCTGAGGCCCACCACGGATTGGTGTTTGCTACAACCTCATCATGGTGGGGCCCACACAGCTCGACCTCATGAGAAGTTCCGATGAGCTCAACCGCATAGAACTGTACACACACACACACACACATCCCATAGCTTATCACTTAGCCTATTCATCTTCGGTGCTAGAGTGCTCAATTAATAAGCTATTACGCACTGATTCAAGGGTTAGGAAAATAACCCAACTCCATACTCTAAATAAATAAATAAGACAAAATGATATGAATCAACCCCTTCTTTTTGCGTCAAAAATCTTATCATACCTACCAAGATTCAATCTCTCGTTCATATTACGCTAACCAAATCTTCTTAATTCACATCTTTGTTGAAAACATTTCTTCCTTAATTCTTTATATAAGGATTTATAAAATACCAAATCTCTACCTACGCAAGCAAATCATGTGTGTGCGCGCATGTAGAGAGAGAGAGAGAGAGAGAGAGAGAGAGAGAGAGAGAGACGAAGATTCTGGCCACTTTAATTGATAATTTCAAGATTAAAAAACACAAAATGGCTTAAGGGCTTAGAAATTGTATTCAAGTGAAAATCCAAAATAGATGCACTTTCCTAATAGGAAAGCTGAAGATGCAGTCAGCCCTATAGTCCCACTACAAGTACTAGAATTACAAACAAGGGAATTCACCCAACATCTCCTACGTATGGCTTTTTCCTTTTACAAAAGACTTGCAATGGTGGGGTAAGGTACATTGCACATGGGCTACATGTTCATGGCTTTTGATGCTGCATTTTTTGGTTACATGGATTTGGTGAAAACCATTAAGAAGGTGGTGTCATTTCAACATGATCTTGACCTTCAAATTGCATTCTTGCAATCTTAACCCATTTCCACACCTTTATGATTTCTACCCATATCCAATGGGTGCATGTTAGTACACTTGGAAGAGACATGTATGACCTCACAGGCTGTCCTGACAACATGATCATTCAACTCAATCTCTGTCCACACACATCACTTCTATCCAACAATGATATATCATTTTTTCCCTATTTTCAGAAATCGTAAAAGAAATTTTCTTTTCTTTTCTTGGAAATTAGTACAATTACTGTGTTTTGTATTTGCATGAATCAACGCAAACATCATGTTGGATGTTCTTCATTCATTATGGACGATATGACCGATTCAACTCTCTTAAGGATGTGTTTGGATGAGCAAATTGCAATTCATTTAATTCACTATAGAGGATATGACCAAGTGGAGGCAGCACTAGAAGAAAACCAAACCCCTAATTGCAATTTTATTTATTTCAAATTGGATTTAGAAAAGATAGTAATTACAATTCGGAGGCCGCCCCACATGATAAATGGAGTGGGAAATATTGCAATTCAATTCAATTGAACATACAAACACACTAATTTTTTTAAAAAATTCTCCTCATAAAATAGGCTACACAAATGCACGGTATTATGTGATTTTATAGTTGTATAACTAACCATGTTTGGATGCTCATTCCAACCAAATCGTAATAACTCAACTTGATGAACTAGAAATAATCCAATTATTAGTTAAGCAAATAGTAACTCCAATCATTTTAATTCCATGTTGAAATGCGCAAATCACAACGATGGATCATTGACCATTGAATTTAAATAGGCCTACCTCCATTTCAATCATTTCCTCCACATTAACTGAATTATTGCAATCCAGTCCAACTGAGCATCCAATCACACCCAAGATTACAAGAATGCATTACCTAAGTCACTTAATCACCACAAATATCAGTTCTGACCATTTTAATCCCAACTTGAAACACAAGAATGTGACGACAGATTACAACCGTCGAAATTTTATATAAAAAAAAAAATGGGCCCACCTCCATTCAATCATTTCCTCCATATTCAATAGAATTATTGCAATTCAGTCCAACTTGGCATCCAATCACACCCCAGGTTACAGGAATGCATTATCGAAGTCGGTCGACCGCATGCATTAGACCCTCGAAGTCAGCAACCAGGTGTCCCAAACCGCGTGTCTTGCACCAATGAGGGAATGCCACGTGTCAATAAGTGCTACTGCTATCATAAGTGTAGAAGAATTCAATCTACCCAGGCAGATCTATATGTGTGTGGCTGTGCCCTGATCTCAGCTGTTATTAGCAAGAAAAGGGCTCCCACCATTGCAAAACACTCACTAGGGGCCACACCTTCCTTGAGTGGGGAACATGTTGAAATCCAGTATCATATTAATGAGAAAGATCTCATGGGCTATCTGTATAGAAACATTTCCATGCACCTAGTTGCATTCGGCTTGTTTGTCATACACATCATATATCGGGGTGATACGATTAGATCCGCTCAGTTCTTCATAATCTGCCCTGAAAAAACCATACTGATTGGATGATCCGAACCATAGATCAGTGTCAAACAGAAAATGGATGGTCAGGATCATTGGTGGAAGATACATCCAGTCACAGATGTTTAGGACCATCAGATTTTTGTAGTTTTCACACATTAGTGGATGAAGAGTGGACCGAAAATAATGGACGGTCCAGATAAGTGATGGGGCTGCCAGCGTGTCCAAATGCAACTAAGTGCATGAAATGTTTCCATGCACTGAGCTGACTAGATCACTTCTTCATCTTAATACTAACAGGGAAAAGGCACTGAGCACTCAGTAGTTTTATTTTTAGTGGATGCTTTGTTAATACCCGGATAGGGACACACCACTGAAGACGAGTTATTTAATACTCTGGTGATGTACGACGCTTGATACGCAGGTATTTTATAATTATACACGAGGCATACATAACTAACTAAATTGTGTATAGAATTTGTTAGGTCATGGTCCTAACATCAGATTTGCTAAACGATCCTAACCACGGATTGATGGACACTTGTTTCTTGAAATAGGACCATTGGGTATTTTCATCTTTAGCCGTCGAATAAATGTCCAGTGATCCTGTATTCATATATATAAAGTGGGGCCCATAATTTTGGACGGCTTAATTTGGGTCACTTTTATTTCACATATGCGATTTCTAAGTAATATTTTCTAAGCACCTGTGTATCATTTATCACAATCTGCAAGGGTATTAAAGTTTTGCTCACCACTTAATTGTGTTGTTCTAGAAAAAATTAGTACTGTAGACCAGTCCGTAATATGCTTTTTTTTTTTTATTTCGCTGCTCAAAAAGTATCTCACCAATTTAGATTTTTAGAGTACGGAGGTTGATTTTTAATGAAAATATTTTTGCTTGTTAGAGTAAAACAGCTGAAAAAAGCAAAGATATTTTTATCTTTCTAAGTTCATCTGTATGAATAATAGTCTAATATGATAATTTAAGTTTTTCAGATCGAATGAAAAAACATAAATGGTACGTTGGGTCTATACTTAAAAAGTAACCTTCTGATTTTTTCTCTAGCCGGTATAGTTACCATACGCTGATGAACCATAACTATATATGTGGGTCACTTAGTTCGGTGATCCATACAGTTGACCTGGTGGGTCCCACTACGGATTGGCGATGCATAAAATATCTCACGGGTTGGATGATCCTGACCGTTCGATCTTTGGCCTAGTTTTGCAATGAATGCCAAAAGTCGCTGTAATTTTTTTAACCCGTCCGTTTGTAGACCACTGATTGAGGGGTTGGGATCTTCAGATCCAGGTGATTTTTCAGTCATTCGCTATCAATGCCACTCTCCATTGGATGAACGATCTAGACTAGAAAACCATGATCCCACGTGTACTAATGTAAGCCTTTTGAGGCTTAGGTTTGGAGGATGCGGACTGTGTGGTGAGGACCTCTATGGCATGGTGTGGATGCTCTGTGGGGCCCATCGTGATGTATGTGTTTTATCCATGCTGTGTATTCGTTTTTCTAGCTCACTTTAGGGCATGATCCTAAAATTGAAATATATCCAAAGTTCAAGTCAACCACATCACTGGAAACAGTGGGAATTGAACAGCTACTGAAAACTTCTTTTGTGCTAGAGAAGTTTTGGTTCGAGTAATTTGTGACCTTGTGATCAGGTTGGATGACAAATAAGGACGCGGATTAGCTACTGAGGTTGAGTAGCAAGAGTTGCTACTGAAGTGACGTCACCAAGTTCTGTGGGGTCTACTATGATGTATGTTTTGTATCCATACCGTCCATACATTTGTAGATATCATATTCATGCATGACCCAAAGAATGAGGCAGATCCAAACCCCACCACAGAAAACAGTGGGGAGAGTGATGCCCACCATTCAAAACTTGTAAGGGCTACAAAAGTTTTCGATCAAGCTGATATAGTGATATTTGTGTTTTCCCATATTTCGTGTGGCGTCACTCTCCTCACTGTTTTATGTGATAGGGTCCACTTCAGCTTTAAATCTGCCTCATTCTTTGGATTATGCCATCAAATGATCTCTTCAAATAGATGAACGATGTGGATATAACACACACATTGGGCCTCTAGAACTTAACCACGTCACTTCAGTAGCCAGTCTTGCTACTGGACTTGTCAGTAGCTAATCTACTGAACCTTTCAGTAGCGAATCCATGGCTCAAGTGGTAGATTGAGTGAAAGATACCTTATTTCAACACTGAGGTCTTGGGGGTGGCTAACAGTGAAGTGTGAACTTACAGTGGAGTGTACTAACAAGCTAACAACAAAAAAAAAAAAAAAAAAAACCTGTCAGTGGCTAATCGCGTCCGACAAATAAACTTCACTGTAGACCTTAGGAGGGTTTTAACGGTGGATAGCCCCAATTTTTTTCTGCGATGTGGTCCATGTGAACTTTGGATATGCTTTGATTTTGGGTTAATAATCTAAAATGAGCTGTAGAAATGGATGGACAGTGTGGATAAAACATATACATCACGGTGGGGCCCGTATGGGAATGACCACGTACGGTAGAACGTATGGTAAGGTAATTACCATCGGTTCGAGCTGTGTGGGCCCACCGAATTTTTTTCAACACCATCCAACCTGTACGTTAGATGTGGCCCCACATTTTAGTTATAGATACCAAAAATCACCCTGATTCATTACTCATGTGGACCACACCAAAGGGAGCAATGGGGGGCATTGGAGAGGGAGATGGCCACTGTAGAAACTTCCGAATGGAATGTGGGGCCCACCGTGTTGTGAATTTGACATCCAACCCAGTAATTAGGTGTGCCTGACCAGGAAGTAGGTAAAGAACTCAGACCCTTTCTAAAAACTCAAGTAAGCCACATTACGTGAATATAATGGTTTTGAACATGATTTTACATTTTTTCTTGAAGCGTGTCCAATATAAGTCTTTTATTGGGATGATTCTGGGGCTGTGCAGTGAAAATGAGGATCCAAACCATATTCACGGTTTGGATTCCACGTTAACACCACTGGTATGCCCCCACACATCAAAGATGTACAGTAATTACAATATGTTAGGCCCCACACATTAAAATGCATACCAGTTACAATATTTTTGAACGTATGCGGTTGTTCCGCCCAGTTCGTGTGCCCAATTGGGAGCCATCAAAATTCAGATATGTGAAAATCTAGTTTTTCACCCAAATCTATCAGTATAGACAACAGATTCAATTATAGAAATACATCTGCACAGGATTGATATTGACAAAACAAAACCAAGGAGGAAAAAAGTTATACCAAAACCCAAAAGGCAAAAGGAAAAATAAGATACAAGGAGCATAGATATTTACGTGGTTTGTTAATATATTATGCAAATGAGACAATATCAATTTAAAATAAAAGAAAGGAGAAATACAAAACTTACCTCTCTCACACGTTTTTATTTACATAAAAACTCTCATTACCATGGAGTATTTCAAAAGAATGCAACTTTTCTTTACCTGGGCTCTCTCTTATATAGACCACATAGGAGAGAGTACATGAGAAAAAATAATGGAGTTAGGCTTCACATTATTATACATATGTACAAGTGTATGTTCACACACAGAGAGAGAATTGTGGCGGGAGATGTCTTCTAAGAGGAGATGCTCTTCGTACTACCACTTCGATGTTCTCCCATTTGAAAATTAATTTATCTGTTAATGTGTGTGTTTATGTGTATATGTGTGTGTGTATCTATGTACATACGCGCGCACGCACACATGCACACACATATAACAATTGTCCAAATTGTTGGGGAACTGTGAAAGTACATAGAGATGAATCAAGCAAAGTACTCTAATCGCACAACCAATTTCAAATGCAAACAAACTGAATTTAACGTGAAAAAACTCTTTCGAAAAAAAAATATGGCACAAAGAGATAAAGATTACCCGATTCGAACATGCCTCAGATCTCCCTTACAAACCCTTGAAAACCTTTTTAGGAACGAATTAGAAAGCCCTAATATATCTTATATTCTCGATTACACTCATATATATAACCTCTATGAGAATCACAATTGAAATAGGAAATAAATCCTACACTTACATAACTCTGTGCGATCATTCGATGACACTTCGATAGCATTGACTGTTAGAGATTTGTCTTGCGGAATCATACAGATCTAGATCTAGGATAGCAATCCAATAGCAACAAGCAATCACAAGAGAACACACAAATTTAACATGGAAAACCTTCCGGGAAAAAATCACAACACAAAGCGACAAAAATCCACTATGAAATAGAAATTACAAGAGAGAGGAATTACCCAATTCGAATAACTTTAAATCTCACCCTTGCTACACCTTTTAGAAACCCTAAAACTCCTTTAGGAACCCTTGGAACCCTTTAGAAAGCCTTAAAATGTCCTAAAATAGCCATAGGGACTCCTATTTATAGTTTAGGAAACACCCCTTCCGCATCTTTGTGAAACCGCCTCAAATTTACAGTCTGAAAAAATCCGCGCAGAATCTACGTAACCCTCGACTAGTCAAGTCAGGTCCTCGACTGGTCGAAGGATCCCTTCGACTGGTCGAAGACAAAAAATATAGCACGCTGGACTTCGAATCGAGCAGTCCTCGACTGGTCGAGCAAACCCCTCGACCGGTCGAGCAGCGCGTGCGGACAGAAGATTTAAGACATCTTTTGACAACAATCTCCACCATGTCTTCGATCTTCAACCATCTGGCTTCTTGACCTCTTCTCTTATCTCTGCATGACATCATAGCTTTTTTTGCACACTTCGTCCTTCTTTTCCACCATCGCCAAGCCCAGAGAAGTTACACAGAACTTGAACTTCTCTGTAGAAACAACCTTGGAGATCATGTCTTCCGAATTCATACAGGTATGAATATCTCTAGAGTTAGACTTCCTTCCTCAAGCACCTATTAGATAACATGTACATCCAGCTAATTGTTTCACCCGTTAGTACAAACGAGTAACCTAAAGTTGATTTTCTGAAATCCACACTACTTGCGTAATCTGAATCCACATACCCTTCCAACTTTATTCCTTTCTTCCCAAAAGTAAAGACATAGTCTTCTTACCATCTCACCGCTACCCAATATTGCTTTTCAGGGTACTTACTTACAACAATGATAACCTGTGAAATAACCAGTCTAATCCAGACCATGGCATGCACTGCCAATCGCATTCGAATAAGGCTCATGAGATATATCCAACTTTTCCTCATCTGGTTTGGGACATGTCCTGAGGAAAACTTTGAGGAGAGACGTGTATGGAATGCTCTCCGGCTTTGCCTAGTCCATCACATACTTGATCAATACCTACCCAAGGTATTGTACCTAAGATAACCAAAGTCTACTCCTCTTCCAGTCTCAATGTTGAGAACCATCTTTGCAGCCCCCAATCTTTCATCTTGAATGTCCCACTTAACCAAGTCTTCGGTACATTGATTTCACACATGTCATAATTAGCAATTTATATGTCATCAACATACAATTCTTGACTCATCATGAAGGAATCAAACTACTTACCTAGGCAACAGGTCATACCACGACCTCCTGCAAACTTTTTTCTCAGCCCCTTTAAATTCGAACCGCTCTTGTTACTTCATGTAAATCTACTCTTCCAATTTTCCTTACAGAAGTGCAGACTCCACATTCATCCTTCCAGCTCAAGATCACATTAGCCAACCAGTGCCAATCGCGGATCTAATAGACACCTGCTATACCGTCGACGCGAATATCTCTGAGAAGTCGATCCCTTCTTTCTGAGCATAACCCTTCACCACCAACCTCGCTCTGTATCTATGTTGTATCCTCCTGAAGATCCACCTACATACAACCGCTTTCTGGCCCATTGGAAGCTCCACTAGCTCCCATATGACGGTCTGGTACAACGAGTACATCACATCACCCATAGTCACCTTCCACTTTTCAACACCGAGCTCCCCTATAGCCATCTGAATGGAAGAGAAGTCCCCTATGATATTGGAGTCATCCATGTACCTTGCCGATATCCCGCGATTATGACGTATGATTCTTCCCACAGGTGGATGCTCCACCTACTCTGTATTCTTGTCCGCGCGTCTCAACCTTCATGCCCTGCCCGCTCATATGTCCATGCCCAACATGCCACACACGTGCAAAGGTGGAATCAGCTACAGCAACTACAACTCCACCTTTTGAAGTGCTTCCGATCAACCTGTACATGTTACCGAGTCGTTGCACCTTCATGATTACCCATGCACCCTTAGATACCCTAAGAGCATCATTAATACTTGTGAACTTGCAGCCCATTACCTCAAGTACACCAAGAGAAATCAGATTCATCTTCATGTCAAGAACGTGCCTCACATCAGTCAGGATACGTTCCACCCTATCAAACATCTTAATACGCATCGTACCAATAGCCACAACATTACAGGCAATGTCATTGTCTATAAATACTTGTCTCCCATCACACTCCTTGTAGCTGGTGAACCAACTCCGATGAGAAGTCAAGTGAAAAGATGAAAGTGTCTAGCATCCACTCGCCTTTACGATCATCATATGGCTGTCTAATCATAGACACAGACAAAACATCACAATCACATCCACTTAATCCATCTGACGTAGTAGCATTGGCTTCCCTATATGAAGTCTCAAAATCTTCTCTTCGATTTAGGATTTTCACAATCCTTCTTCAAATGTCCTTCCTTCCCACAGTTCCAGCACTTTACTTTTCCCTTGCCCTTGCTCTTACCCTTAGATTTGGATCTAAAACCTGAATAACCTGTACTTTATTCAGAATTCTTATCCCTTATAACCAGTGAATCAAAAGATATCCACATGTCGACGTTAAGTTTCTCATGACCTTCCCTTGAAGGGCTGAGATAACGGTGTCGACACTCAGGGTTTTATTCATGGAGCACATTTTGTCTTTAAATGACTCATAAGACGCCGGAAGAGAATTCAGCAACATACATGCTTGTTCTTCATCTTTCATCACTTCCTCCATATCCAGCAATTTACAAACCAATTTATTAAAGTTTCTGATGTGAGCCTTCAGATCTCCACCATCTGTCATCTTAAAGTTATACCACTGTCGCTTCAAGTGTAGGCGATTTTCAGAGGATTTTTTCGCATAGACGTCCTTTAACTTCACCCATAACCTAGCCGCATTTTCTCCTTCATGACATTACAGAGAAGTTCATCCATGATACATAAACAAATCGATAATAAAGCCTTCTTATCAAGAGTACTATTCCATTTATCATTAGTCATAGTAAATTTTTGCTCCTCAAGAGCACCATCTTCGCCTTGCTTGATTAAGGAACTCATCATCTTGATCTTCCGTAACTCAAAATTATTTTTCCCTGAGTATTTCTCAATATTATACCTGGTGCTTATTATTATTACTAATCCTGCAGATTCAGATCTATGCCCCAACGATTGTCCTAATACCACTTGTTGGGGATTTGTGTTGCGAAATCACACAGATATAGATCTAGGATAACAATCCAATGGCACCAAGCACATACAAGAGAACATACAGATTTAATGTGGAAAACCCTTTCGGAAAAAAACCACGGCACAAAGCGACAGAAATCCACTATGAAATAAAAATTATAAGAGAGAGGACTTATCCGATTCGAACAACCTCGAATCTCACCCTTGTTATACCCTTTAGAAACCCTAAAACCCTTTTAGGAACCTTTGGAACTCCTTTAGAAAGCCTTAGAATACCCTATAATAGCCCTAGGGAGCCTTATTTATAGTTTAGAAACACCTCTTCCGCACCTTTGCGAAACCGCCTCAAATTTACGCAGTCCGCACAAAATCCGCTCAAAATTTACATAACCCTTGACTAGTCGAGCCAGGTCCTCGACTAGTCGAAGGAACCCTTCGACCGGTTAAGCCTGATCCTCAACTGATCGAAGATAAAAAAAAAATATAGCACGCTGGACTTCGAGTCAAGTGGTCCTCAACTGGTCGAGCAGCCCCCTCAATTGGTTGAGCAACCCCCTCGACCGGTCGAGCAGCGCAAGATTTAAGACATCTTCTGACAACATTGTCAAACTGTCGATGGCATCGAACACTTTCGATGTCATTAAACCAAATACCAAAACGTTCCAACAATAAAATATAAATTTTTCAGATTTTTTCGATGGCACTTCGATGGCTCGTCAAAGGCATCGAATGGTCTGTCAATGGCATCGACAGACCCTATTACTGAAAGATTTGAGACATCAACAACACAAACATAATTAATCACTAAGTAACAACAAGCTCAAGAGAAATCCTGTGCCAAACAAACCTTTCAAATTCTTAATCAAGTGTAATGCGTTCTAAATGTCAAAGTAAATCATTGAAAGATCACTCATGTATTTTTTTTTCTACAAAACTCTTCAATGAGCAACATGGGTATGGCTAACTGTGTATCGAGATATATGTATCATTACTTAGATTAATAATCAAATCATCTTACAAATTTGGCACCGATAGAAGTATGACAATTTCTTCGTCATCAATCTTCATATCAATCACCACTAATCTATTAATCAAAGTATTCCCAATGAACTAGTATAACAGATAAAACCTGGATTCATTGGCCAACACTCACTTGGCAACTTTTCTGGACCGAAATACAGCAGCTTGTATTTCTAGCTACCAGAAATCAATTCCCTAAGGATCTATATATATATATATATATAATGTGTGTACTATAATGTACTTCAAATTATAGTACATATGTACTTGCGGGGAAAATTTCCGCCTACAATCGTGATGGCCTACCAATGTCCCATCTCTAAACATTGGTATGAAGTATATAAAACAACCTTTAATCAAATTAAAATGAAAATCATGGGTCACCACAGGTGGGACTTTGTATGCGGCACACAAGAACATGTACCGCAAATCTAATCAATGCCACAATCATGCTTTCTGACTCCTGAGACATCCAAAATTGGGAAGGGCCCACCAATAGTCACCGAATACTATCCATCCATTTTGTTATGGACCACATTGATTGCCTTTCTGATGAAAAGAACCAATGACTTAGTTTTTAGTGCATTGCACCTCAAAAGCCACTCACTTTGGTTTGGTCAAATGAAATTGCCACAAAAGAGCCGTGGCCCACTTCCCCATTGGAAATATATAACCCTTTCCAGATGTTATGGTCGTAATGCATCTAATGACTGTTGCTTTTGAAGGGCCCACATATCTATGAATGAGATGTGCCGTATGCGTGACGCTTTTCACTAATGATTTGGTTCACGTACATGCATTGGTGGCAATGGGTTGGGTCCGACCCACAGGTCAACTAGCTCAACCTGCTTTAGAGTCAGGCTCACTTTCTATTATCTGGCCCTGAAATTCAGACAGGCTCACTCATAGATGGGCCTGTTCGTGGGCTTGACCTCACTTGGTAGAAAGGTAGTAATAACTCAGCTTGGACTGGCCTGTTTATTAATCAGGCATTAAATTTAGCTGGGCCCAACTTGCATGGATTTTGGTTGTTCTTCGCTCTCTATTTTTTAATGTTTTTTTTTTTTTTCCTGAAATCCATCAATGGTTGTTCCCTGGAGATGGACAGTTCTGATTATCCTACCATCCGGACACACGTAGGCTGCATTGGAGATGCATGCTGGATGAGCCCTGTTCACTACTTTCACAAAATGAACTCTTTAGAAAGATGAACAATCTTGCCAACTGATCTTCTTTTTAGCTGTAGATTAAGACGTGGAAATGCGGTTTTGACTTTAAAAAATGAATTTAAAAATAGAATTTATTTATTTTTTCGTATTATAGTTTTGATATTAGGTTTAATCCCACGTTGAAAAAGAGATAAGCAACTTAAGCTTTTATATTAGAATTCTTTGTTTGTTGTTTATATTGGGAGTCAAGCATATGCCATGGGTCCTTACTCATGCCTCAGTTGTAGACTCACAGTCACAGGAGTTTCAACACGAGGTCATGGGTTCGAGTGCCCATTGTGGTGAAAAAGCATGGTGGTGTGGGTGTGTGTGAGGTATGAGCGCCTATCTAAAAAATAAAAAAATAAAAAATAATAATAATAATAATAACTGGAACGCACGTGCGCAGGCCACGGATGTGGTGTGGTGCGGTGCCTTTGACTCAGCTACTTTTATTTTCTTCTGCATGGATGATGTCACACGCATGTTTGCATGGGTAAAGAGCAGACAAAAAATAATAGCATGCACCATCTTGTTATTAATGCGCATTGAACCCCAGTGACTATTTATTAAATTCTTATAAAGATATCTCGGTTCTCATTATAAAATACAAAAAAATCTTTCTTCTCTTCTCTCTCTGGTTTTTCTACTCTACATGTTTTCTTTTTGCAATGTTCATGTAAGCAAATCAGAAAGAGTGAGCTTGGTTTCGTGTGACTGAGATCGTGTATGCATCTAATTCAAGTCTTTCACCGTGGAGGAGAATTGTTGCATCCCAAGGGTAAAGTTGTTGAGACCTAGTGCATTAAGAATCTTCCTTGTGAAGGTAAATCTGTCTTTAAAATAGCGATTGTAATGTAACTTAGCTCTTCAGATTATATTATTATTATTTCTTGTCTATAAAATCACGATTTTCTACTTTATCTATTTATTAGATCCAACAAATGCATGTTAGTTACACAGGGCAGATTTAGTGATAGCCTAAGGCTTGGGCCAGCCCATCTGGGCATGATTTTGAGGCCCGATGACTAATTGGGCAGCCCCAGCTTGAGCATGAATATAAGCCTGCTAATAGGAAAGACGACCCATCCAATCTATTAGGATGGTTGCGACAGTCAGGCCAGGCTTGCTTGTTAGGCCTCCAAACCATATGCCCTAGCCCACATGGTCCAGGCTCAGTCATTCCTTCTTTTTAAGATCTACGTTGGGTTAGGGCCCATATTTTTAGGGAAAATAAAAAACTCGACAACGTTTGATATTGAGGCTGCCATAAGCTGCAGCCCAGGCATGGCTGACTTGATGGGGTTTCTCCATGATTTTCAGGCCCACTATAAAAAAAAAATGGGCAGGCCATGGCCTGGCCTTTACAGCCAATTTATAAACAGGCCAAATGCAACCAGGCCATCTAATCTGTACATTCCCAGCCAAATCAGCTTTCACCCTATCATTTGGGGCCCATTTGGATACAACCAAATAAGTTACTTTTTCTACTTACAGCAGTAGATAAGTAAGTTTGGTATAAGAATAATTATAAGTAACTTTTTTACTTAAAGTTAATCACTTCAGCTTGATAAGTAGAAACCAAAATAAGCTACTTATGGCTACTTAAGCCATAAGTAGCTTATCTTAAGTAACTTAAGATCCAAACGCCCCCTTAATGTTGAAATGACCAATATCTCAAAGATTAAAAATAAATAAAACTTAGTTTTTTTATTGATTTTTTTCTCACCATTATTTTATCGTTGGGTGGAATTTTCAAATTTGACTTGGTGGTAACACTTTTAATGTGTTCTGGATCACATACACGCAGACCATGTCGAAACATGCACCGATTCGCCCTTTCAATCTCTCCCTCTTTTTCCTGGCATAGAGTAGAATTTCATTGCAAACAGCATTCCTAATCTCAAAGTTCGTCGAAATTCTGATTGGATCCAAAGGAGGGAGATGCATTTTGGTTGAAATATATATCACGTGATGCTCGGCCTAGCAAAAAATGGTGATTTTTTTGGCTCATCCTAACTGCGCCGTGACTTTTTGAGGCATGATACATCCACTATGGGGCCCATATGATTGAAGTTTGGATCACCTAACCATGGATGGCCAACTTGTACAAATTGCAACCAATTCGACTCAGACTCGGTAGGTTTGCAAAACCACATTCTGAAACCTGCTACATGGAGAAAGTCCATCAAACCAGCTTTGATCTGGCAAGTGAGGTTCACTGCCTAAATTTGAGCAGAATAGCTATTTTGGACCTAAAATTCAGTTTTAGGGCCAAATTCAGTTCCTTCAAGAAGCACCCTAAAATATCTTAAATAAAATTTTAATCATATTCTGAATTTTGAGAGCTTTTCTACTAAAAGCTGACAGTTTTTTTTTCTTTTTTTTCTTTTTTTTTCTTTTTTCAACAGGAGAAAAGGATAGCTAAAGGGTCCAATTGCAAACATATTGCTTAATAGAAAGGGCGTTTGGATAGTAAGTTTCTACTTATTCAACAAATAAGTATATTTAAGGGCCATTTGGATCATAAGTTACTTGACGTAAGCTACTTACACCTCAAGCCGCTTATCTTGGTTTGTACTCATTTAACTGATAAATATACATGGTAAACAACATACTTATCAACCAAAAAGTATAACAATATGTTTGGTTTCCAACATCATGTAAGTACTTATCTCACAAGTTTGTTTAGTCCACTCTTAAAATCCATTATCCATCATATAGGCCCAATATTTGAATTGGAATGGTCATTATGTTGGGCCTGCCTTGGCCCTATCTTCAATGTCAACCGCCCATCATGTGGGGCCCACCTTAAATGTGGATCATCCACCTTGCAAGGCCCACCTTCAATGTAGGCTACCATCATACAGGACCCACCTTGGATGCAGGCCCACCTTTAATGTGGATCGTCCATCATGTAGTGTCCAACTTCAAAGTGGGCCATCCATCAAGAAGGCCCGCCTTGGATGTGTCATTTATCATTGGGGGCAGACCTTTGATGTGAATTGTCCTCATGTGGGGCCCACCTTAACATCCATCATCTATCATGTGAGGCTCACAATCAATGTTATTGTCCATCACGTGGGGCCCACCTTGTATAAAGCCCACCTTTGATGTGGACTACCAATCATGTGGATCATCCATCATGCATGGCCCACCTTTGATGTGGACCATCCATTATGTGAGCCCCCCTAGATGTGGGTTATCCATCATGTGGGGCCTACCTTCAATGTCCACACCCATCATGTGGAGCCCACCTTTAATGTGGACTGTCCATTGTGTAGGCCCCGCCTTCAATGGACTTGTCCATCATGTTGGGCTTGCTTTGGATGTAGGCCACTCATCATTAGGGTCCCACCTTTGATGTTGACAATCCATAATATTGGGCTCACCTTTAATGTTGGTCATCCATAATGTGGGGGCCACCTTTGAGAGGTCATCCATAATGTGTGACTCACCTTTGATGTGGATTGTCTATCGTGTGGACCCAACCTTTGATGTGGACAGCCCATCATGTGGAGCCTCCTTTGGGATAGATCATCCATCACATGGATAGACAGAGAGAGGGAGAGAGCCCATCATGTGGAGTCTCCTTTGATATGGGTCATCCATCACATGACAATCCATGTTATGGGGCTCACCTTTAATTTGGGTCATCCATATTATCGGGCCCACCTTTGATTGGGTCATTCATAATGTGTGGCTCACCTTTGATGTGGACCGTCTATCGTGTGGGCCCAACCTTTGACGTAGACAGCCCATCATGTGGAGCCTCCTTTGATATGAATCATCCATCACATGATGGAGAAAGAGAGGTTAAAAGTTGAAAAGCTAAAAATAAAAATAAACTCATGGTGATAAGTAACTTTCATAGCATAAGTTACTTTTATAATAGTGCTTACCAACCTAACTTATATTAAAAAAGCAACTTACATAAGCTAAAAAAGTTACTTACTGGGTGGTATCTAAATGGATCTAGTAAAAACATACTAATCAGCCAAAAAGTAGAAATGTATGTTTGGCTTCCATAATTATAGGTGTACTTTGATGTAGGGCCCACCATTATTAATTGCCCATCATGTGGAGCCTACATTTGATACAGATTGTTCACCATGTAAGGCTCACCTAGGATGTGGGCCATTCATCATTAGGGACTAACCTTTGATGTGGAATGTCCATTATGTGGGGCCACCTCGATGTAGGCCATCCATCATGTGTGGCCCAGCTCAATGCCCATTGCCCATCATGTGAAGCTTACCTTTGATGTGGACCGTCTATCATATGGGCCCCACCTTTGGATGTAGGCTATTTATCATTAGGGGCCAACCTTTGATACGGACCATCCATTATGTGAGCCCATATTAATATTACCATCTATTATGTGCGGCCCCACCTTTGATGTGGACAGTCCATGCTGTGAGGCCTACTTTGATATGGATGGTGGGAGGGAGATGGGTGAAAAGTTAAAAAGCTAAAAACAAAAAAACTTTTAGGTAGTTTAAGCACATAAGTTACTTTTGTAAATGTTTAACAAACTAACTTAAGCAAGCAAAAAAAAAAAATTGATGGAGAGCATTTGGATCATAAGTTACTTTGGATAAGCTCATAAGTAGCTTATCTTTGTTTCTATTTATTCAACAAATAAGTATGTTTAGTAACCAACATACTTATCAACCAAAAAGTAGAAAAGTATATTTAATTTCCATCATCATAGGTAATTATCCCTCAAGTTTGTTTGGTCTCCCTCACATCCACCATCCATCATGTGGGGCCAACCTTTGATGTGGACCATTCATTGTGCGGGCCCCACCTTTGCATGGGTTTCCATCATATGGGGCCCACCTTAGATGTGGACCATTCGTCATTATGGCCCGACCTTTAATGTGCATCATTCATTATGTAAGGCCCACCTTTGATGTTGGTCATCCATCACATGGGGTCCACCATCAATATTATTGTCCATCATGTGGGGCCCACCTTCAATATCCACCCCCCATCATGCAGAGCCCACCTTTGATGTGGATTGTCCATCATGTGAGCCCCACCTCTGATGTTGACCATCCATCATGCAAGGGCCGCTTTGGATATGGGCCACTCATCATTAGGGCTGGCCTTTAATGTGGACTATCCATCATGTGGGCCTACCTTGATGAGGATCGTCCACCATGTGGAGACCATCTTGATGTGGATCATCTATCATGTGAGGTCTACCATTATTAATTGCCCATCATGTGGAGCCCACTTTTGTTGTGGATCGTCCATCACGTGGGCCCTACCTTCAATGCAGGTTGCCCATCATGCAAGGCTTGCCTTGTGGGTGATTCATCATTAGGAGTTGACCTTTCGTGTGGACTATCCATCATGTGGAACCACTTCAATATAGGCCATCCATCATATGGGGCCCAACTTCAATGTCCAGTACCCATCATGTGGAGCCCACCTTTGATGTCGACTGTCCATCATGTAAGCCTCAGCTTTGAAGTGGGTCGTCCATTATACTAGCCTGCTTTGAATGTGGGCTTTTTATCACTATGTCGGTCCACATTAATATGGGTCATTCATCATGTGGAGCCCACCTTTTTATGTGGACCATTCACAGTGTAACCTCCACATTCAATGTGGACAATCCACCATGTGGGGCCTCCTTTGCTATGGATTATTAGAGAGAGCCTCCTTTGACATGAACTGCAACAGAGAAGTAGAAAAGCTATTAGTTAAAAAAATAAAAATAATTACTTAGTGAAAAAAGTACCTTAATTACTTATTATAAGTTAAAAAGTAACCTATTTGATGGTATCCAAACGGGCCTTAACGACTTAAAAGTTAAAAAGTTTACTTATTTAGTGATATCCAAACAGGCCCAAAGAAAGAGAAGCTCATATTCAACTGGTTGATTCTGCCTATAATTTCCATCATGTTATGTGTGCAATATCAAACCAATCCAAAAAGTGGTCCCAAATACAACGATCGTCTGACAAAAAAATAAGCCTACACCATCCATCACGTGAGCCGTGCATATATTTTTTGTTCTTATGTCAGTGGTTATCAATTGTTTCCTATGTAATGGCCCACCCAATGAGTGGACTGGGTGATCCTCATTGTGCGGCCAACCTATTGGACAGGTTGGATGTCATACAGACATTAAAGGTTACTCATCTGCTGGTTGGGCACTAACTTATCATCCAACCTGTTGGACATGAGCATTTCTCTAAGAGAAATTCCTCCAAAAATGAATAATGTACATTGAGAAGGAATGGTTTATCTATCCCCAATCTTCCTGTCCTTTTTTTTTTCTTTTCTTTTTTTTTGTTATTTTACTTCCCGTACTGGAGAGATTACCCCAGAAATTTTTGGAAGTCCCAACAGCCATCCTACTGCAAAACATATGTTGGCTTCCTTCTATCCCCACTTCATGATGGTAAAGAGTCCCAACTGTAATTTGAATTTCCCACCAATTTCTCCTCCCTGCACTAACAGAGGCCGGCATTGAGAAAGGACAACTGTCTACACAAGCGTTGCAGTTAATAAAAATCTCTAAGAACTATGATAAAAATGAAGTGGAAAATTTGCAACCTAACAGAACAGAATGGGAATTTGGCATTCTTAGTTAAATACGAAATTCCCAATCTAATGGAGCAATAGTTGTTGGAATATGAGAAAATGTTCACTTATAGACCATATGAAAGTGTCTGCCTATGTCATCTACATTTTAGAAGTGATGCTGCAGATGACTTGGATTTAGAACATTGCCAACCAGTATACCATTAGGAGAAAGAAATGGCTAGACGTTGATCAAAGCAGTTTGACATATCAAAACACTTGGAACTGATAAGACATCATCCAATGATCAGATAATATATGAATTATTCTAGCATCAGCTTTCATGGTCTTTCGAAACAAGACACGTTCTTGTACATAAATACAAACAGTTATGAGATATGCAGTGTTTCAAATGGCTCAAATCAGAAGTGACATCACATAAATATGAACCAACAATTTGCATTTGGCAAACATACAGTAAACGCAACGAGAATTCCTTTGAACTGGTAAAATGAGATGCAGCTTTCTAGATAGAAGTATGCAATTCATGCCTACTCACCAAAGAATAGTTTCAAGAATCCCCATGATCAAATGGTGTGAGATCGATTTTGAATGGTTTTTTTCCCTTTACTGACCCTCTGCAATTTGCAAGAAATAATCATCGTCCATCTATTGGAGATTTAAGGGTGCATTTGGATGTACCCAAAATTGCAAGTGGAACAGATTTAGGCAGAACAGATGGTTATCCATTCTGCTGCATTTGGGTAGTGTGGAAATCACATTACATGACATACCGGTTTTCTTCCTTTCCCACCCCATACCAAACAGCAATAAGCTTCAGGTCCTGCCTGAAACGTAAGGGTACCAATTTGGGCAGAAAAGCATTCCACCTCACATGCCTTAAAAGGCACGTCCAAATGTACTCTAAATAATTAGCCCATGAACTAGCAGTAGTGATGAAAAACTTACAGCTATAGCTATGAACTCTTCTCGTAGCTCCTCCAAACCGCGCAGAGGCTATTGAAATAAACATGAAAATGGCAATAAACATCATTCACTGTAGATTGAAAATTTTCTTCTAAAATTAACCGCAACAGCAAAAGAAAATTCCCAGAGAAGTAAGTGCACATGTTTCTGGAAAAAAAAATGCCCATGCATTGAAGACATGAAATCGAAACCCACCCACTGCGTTGGTCCATCTACAGGCGCTTCTAGAGGATCGTCGTGCACCTAACCAACCAATATATAGCTATTAGCGACTCCTAATAGACAACAAAAGAAAATTTCTACTTCATCAGCGGGCTGAGCTCGCACTCTATACTCTAAACATGGGGCTTGACCATGCTAGAATGTGCATCATGTGGGTAATCACGTATCGGTGGGTCCCCTGCTAATTTTTTACAGCCACTTGAGATGAGGTTTCGTGATTGCAGGTGCTTTGTGCTTTGCATTTTGCCTAGCAACTGCCCCTCCATGATCCCACTTAGCTTGCTCGCCCTTTGGGATGTGCACAGTTGGGCTGGGGGTCAATAACCAGGTGGGATCATGTTGGCATGTAAGTGGTGTCGATATGAGCTTCTGCCATGGCAAGTCACTGGAGGCAGGGTAAAAGAGGATGGTTGATGTCCGGTAGGCAGCCGATGGTAGAACTTTTCGCCATTCTACGATTTCAACGCCAACCCAAATGTTGAGACTTGAGAGAAAAGCTAAGATGATGATCTAAGGTCAATATCGCATTCAAGCCAAGCTTTAAGTCACCTTCAGCAAGTTGGGTAGAGAAGGCATAGGAAATAGTTACAAAATGGTGGTAAGCCACGAATAACTAGAGAGTGGGAATTGTTTTACTCTCTTTTCAGATACCACATGCATTGACCCCAATCAAGCAAGAAGAAACATAAGAGTCACTGAGAAGGTTACAATAGGGCATTCTGATTACATACCTCCATGAAGATTCCATCCACACCAACTGCGACAGATGTCCTTGCAATGCATGGTATATTAGTTCACGAAGACCTCCACAGGCAACACCTCCACCTTCCAGCTATTTGACAAAGCATATTGCCTCGAGTTTCTTTTCACACGGAATCAATATTCATAACAAGAAAATACACATAGTCAGTGTTTTAAATATCGACGATATCAGCCGATATATCCCACGATATATCTTGTATCCCACCTATGCGATACGAAATGCACTTGTAGTGCCGATATATCCCACTTATTCGGTTTGGTGAGCATTTTCGATTTTCGATCCATTTTTTTAAACTATAAATCACGTTAAATCAGTGTCAACTGGTTACAAATCTATGATTCTTCATGTTTTCATGAAAATCATGGATTTGGAGCTTCGATTTTGTGATTTGGGGGAGGTGGGGCAAGTTGCGGAAAATTGGGAAAAATCTAAATTTCTCAATTTCTCACAAATCAGTTGCAATCTTTGTATCCAAATACAAAATCAAACATGTATGCAACCTAATCTAGTGATTCTTCTTTTGCTTTTGAATGTATTGCTTGTGTTTTCATACATGTTTTCTTACATTTATAATTTATATAAATAGACTTTAAATATACTTGCATTAGTTCAATTGGACAGTGCATGTATTAGGACCCCATACAAAGGAAACCCTTACTTTGTGCACCTTTTTTTTTTTTTTGTAATGTTTTGATTTCTAAGTGTGCATTGATGTCTTTTTCAATAATTCTTGAAGTTTCCATGAAAAATTCGACTAATTTCCTAATGTTCCCATGTTTCCCAACAACAGCAATACATTATACGATACAACCAATGTATCCCATGTAATAACCGATATGCATCCATATCCCAAGGGTACGATACATTACACAATAACGATATTTAAAACATTGCATATAGTAATAAAGAATTATAAGGCATGGAACTTCTAGAGTTTTCCTTGTGTCTATATAAGGAGTCCTCACTTAAGAATAGTAAGGATTCTTCTCTCCAGTGCAATACAAGTTTCCTCTTCACTCTCCTCTTCCTCTGATGTTCCCGTGCTTCCTCACTGAGTCTGAGGTGGAGTACTTGTGTAGTGCAAGTAGGAGTTAAGCTGACTCGAGAAACATTGGGGCATTGCACCCATGACACATTGCTCTATACTTCTCTTAGATTTTTGAAAATTGGTAATTGGATGGTTATAACTTGTGAACTTCCAATTGCCAATTTTTTTGGCTATGCCTCATGCAAAAGGTGGTCAGTGGTCCACCAATTGGCCGATCTAGATGCATAGCCAAAGAGCACCAATTGAGTGTGTAGAGATTATACTTTTACTAAAGGTATTAGGCACACATCAGATCCTAAACCATTTTTTTAACAATTCGGGCATTGATCTGAGCAGATGAGAATGAAAGCCTGCAAGTAGTACAAACCCATCAAACAAGATGACAGTTAAGCCAAAACAAAATGGATGACCTCAAGTTGAATCCCATTAAGAGTTGTTTCCCACTTCTACATTGTCTCACAGAGTTCTGGAACAAATGGTGACTCAAAGGAGGAGGAATACTCATCAAACCCAATAATTGGGAAAGGCTTAGATGATAATGATTTCTTTGAACTATTCAAGACTAAATTTAAGCAGCTTCTATGCATCCTATTCTTTTTTTCATCAACCCCAATTAATTGGGATAAGGCTTATATGATGATGATTTTTTGGAAATATCCAAGACTAAATTAATTTTAGGTAACTTCTGTGCATCCTCATCACATTTTCAAAGGGAATAGAAGTTTGCAACCTTTGAAGTACTGAAAAGTAAAACTTCGAGCAGTTTCCCATCTTTAAAGTGAACAATTAGAAAATGTCAAGAAATATGATAATCATATAAAATCTTGCTACACTTTAACAATAAACATATCCATATATAATTCTCTACTGCAAGTCTGTAACTATGAAACAGGAAATATTCAAGTCTATACCTTTCTCCCAGCAGGTTGTTGCAGTGAATGTATAACATCTGCTACCTGTGGTCAAGGAATTTCGATTACACAGACAGTTGCTTCACAGAGATCCCATGTAACTGTATAAAGCATCACCGTCAACGATGACTATTAAGACTGTCATTAACAAGTTAAGAAAGTTTTGGACAGTGGACAATTCATTGTTTTAGTATTGGTGGAGAAATACACATATGTTCTTGCAGGTCAGTGATGAGTGGAAAGCCTGCAAATAAGCTCATTATCATCATTGTTTTCATTGGAATGATAGAGTTTAAGGCACAGAAAGATATACCAACACTGCTTCCGCTAGATGGTGTTCCCATTATGACGAACAGAAATACCAACACTGCGGGTTTGTTTCTAATTTTGTGAGGGGGCTATATAAGTGGCTCGTAATCACGAATTAGGGTAGCATAAGGAGAGCCAAAACGTGTCTAGGGTTTTGAGAAGAGGTAGCTAGGGTTTTCTACTCTAGAGATTCGTCTTGTGAGACGAGGCTTTGATTGTAAGTTAATTCTATCGCTTGTACTTCCGTTTTTTCATAGTGGATATTGTCGCTTTGTGCTGTGGTTTTTTCCCAAATGGGTTTTTCCACATAAATTATTGTGTTCTCTGTGATTGCTCATTATTTTTGATTCTCTATTAGCTTGTTTGATTCGCTCTAAGGTTGCTTCGGCGCCTAACATGAAGGTGGTTGTGCCCAACACAACTCCGACCACACAATGAAATGATATCAGTGAACTCAACGAGCATGCTTTTTCTGCATTCGACTCACACATGGCAGCACAACACGTGTGCAAGATCCAAGCCACCCATCAGATAGGCCCCTCTGTACACCCTCCGTGAGTAAAAAATTTAGACCACTATGCCAGATACTTGAGAGAAACCGACCAACAGTCTAAGGCAATGTATACGTGTAGCCCATCCAGCAATCAGACAGGCCTAATTTCCAGGAATAGGAATCTACTCGGTAGGATCCGCCTAATGAACGGATTGGATCTCGCACACGTGTGCCACATTGCCACGTGTCAGAGTCAAGTGCCAAACAAAAAAAATCCCACTCACTCGATTTCACTTTTAGCACTCCTCAATTCAAGTTGGAAAGCAGTTTAACTAAGAATGAGCGGAAATTGGATTGTCTTTGGAAATGTAGGATTGAAATGCAATTTGTTTCGATCAGGATTTCAAATAACTGCATCGGATCTACTGCCGACTCCAAACGAAAAATAGCTGGAAAACGTACCTATGTGATTTTCGACAGTTGCGGAGGATTCTTCAGATTCGGAATGTAGAAGCTCTCTCTCTCTCTCTCTCTCTCTCTCTCTCTCTCTCTCTCTCTCGCTATTTCTCAACTCGACTATAAAATTTATATAGCAGCCTCCCTCGCTTCGCGCGTTTTAATCAGCTCCTGCTGCGGGTACTCTCCGCCGGGTGCGTTCTACGCACTGCCGAAAAGGAAGAGGTGAATCGCGGCGCATGTCTAAACGCGGCGTGAACAAGATCGAGGCCGCTCATCAAGTGGGACAATCGTGGTTAGAAAGAAAATCATAGATGGCCTGTAGGGATAGGCTCCTAGGTTGGTTTTGCTGCTTTTGCCCTGACGCGAATTGCCTACTCTGTTATAGGGAGTTCGTGCAACATAAACTGTGGGGAACGGATTGGCTACTCCCCCGTCACTAGCCCGGTGGCTGGTGGTCGGTGCTCGTGGGGCCCACCATGATGTATGTGTTTCATCCATTCCGTTTATACATTTTTAAAGATCATTTTATGGCTTGAACCAAAAATAAGAGGTATATAATCTCAGGTGGTCCACACCACAGGAAAACAATAGTGATTGGATTTCCACCATTAAAATCCTCCAAAGGCCCACTATACTGTTTATTTGACATCCTTGATTAGGACTTACAGACCTAAATGAAGGAAAAAAAAAAAAAAAAAAAAGATCAGCTTGATCCAAAACTTTTATAGGCCCCAAAATTTTTTAATGGTCAACGTTCATTCAACACTGTTTCCTCTAATGTGGTCCACTTGAAGCTGGGATATGCCTAATTTTTGGTCTCATATGAGGTATTTTGTACATCATGTATACCGGATTACATGGGTTTGAATGGGATGGAATTAGGAAAACGTAATAATTACATGCTGTTAGGGATTGCCGAGTAATCCGAGTAATCCCGTGGCTTGGCATCAGTAACGGAAACGGATTCGCATATCACCCTGCAACTACTGGTCGGTGCTCTATGAGCCCCACCATGATATATGTGCTTCATCCATGCCGTACACCCATTCTTCCAGATCATTTTATGGTAAGAGCCCAAAAAATTGTTTGATTCAAATCTCAAGTGGACCACACATTGTTGATTGAACAACCACCATTAAAAACTTCTTAGGGGCCATAAAAGTTTTGGATCAAGCTGATATATTTTTTTTTCCCTTCGTCCAAGTCTTTATGACATAATCAACCGGTTAGATGTCAAATAACCATTACAGTTGGCCCTAGGAGGTTTTTAATGGTGGAATTCAATCACTGTTGTTTTCCCATGGTGTGGTCCACCTGAGATTTATGTTTTTGGGTTCAAGCCCTAAAGTTATATTTAAAAATGGATGGACAGCGCCGATAAAGCACATACATCATGTTGGGTTCCACGTAACACACTGACCAAAGTGGGATTGCGGTGGATTCCAAGAAGAGGCTTCACACCCTAGTCCCAAACAGGACATGTCCCAATGATCCATGGGATATTAAAACCTACTCGCACCTAATTTCCTTTAAACCCATGCACCAAACACCTCCTAAAATAATATAGAAGAATCGATGGACGGCATGGATGAAACACATACATCTGGGTGAAGCCCACACAACACCGACCATCAGCCATTGGCTGGTGGCAGGGGGAGTAGCCAATCCGTTTCCAAACTGTGGGGCACATGGCCATGTCTACGTCAAATCCTCTCCGTTAACGGGAAAACATGAATATCAGTCTGATCCAAAACTTATGTGGGCTGTAGTTAGGGGTGTACACGGGTCAAGCTGAGTCGAACTGAGCTCAACCTGGCCAGGCTCGTTCAGCAACTGCATCAGGCCCGAACCCGGCCCGGCCCGATCACTGGGCCAACATCTCCAGCCCGAACCCGGCCCGGCAGCAATCGGGCGAGTTCGGGCCAATTTCGAACCTTCGTTGGGATAAGGCTTAAATGATGATGAGTTCAGCCCATTGTCTTCCTGTTTAGGAGAGTTTGGTCTGAATTTTGGGGTTCCATTTTCTTGATGGGTACATCTTCTAATAGATTGGATGGTAGATACAAAATATGGTGGTCCCCACACGCAATCAGAAAGGTTTTAGTGATGGTCCTCCCCATCCCAAATGCTCCTATGTTTGGCCCATCAGATTTTAGATTCACAAAAAAATAAAAATAAAAATCTTAATTTCTAGTTGGGACTATTATCTGCAGGATGAAGAATGCTAATACACAGGTTGTACCATAGAAGTGCTAGGCAACTCCCCCTCCAAATGATACACATTACAAAACGTGTAGTGAATGGGAGTGTTGATCTGGTGGGCCTACATCTGTACATGTCATATCACAAAAATGGAGATCAGACCATGTTAGCCATCCAATCAGTGGCCTGCAAAGGAATGGTCAGAGCAACCATCCACCTTCAACCAACAAAACTAAACAATTTGTTGGCCTATAGACATCTAAGTGGTGGCCCACCTCCTCAACGGTCCTTATCATGATTCATGACTCATGATTGCCACATTTACTGTGAGGAGGGAGCTGCATAGAAGTTCCATGATGCAAGCTGCATTGCATAAAACATTTCTCATGCTGGATGACTATTAAGACTGTCATTAACAAGTTAAGAAAGTTTTGGACAGTGGACAATTCATTGTTTTAGTATTGGTGGAGAAATACACATGTTGTTGCAGGTCAGTGATGAGTGGAAAGCCTGCAAATAAGCTCATTATCATCATTGTTTTCATTGGAATGATAAAGTTTAAGGCACAGAAAGATATACCAACACTGCTTCCACTTGATGGTGTTCCCATTATGACGAACAGAAATACCAACACTGTGGGTTTGTTTCTAATTTTGTGAGGGGGCTATATAAGTGGCTCATAATCACAAATTAGGGTAGCATAAGGAGAGCCAAAACGTGTCTAGGGTTTTGAGAAGAGGGAGCTAGGGTTTTCTACTCTAGAGATTTGTCTTGTGAGACAAGGCTTTGATTGTAAGTTAATTCTATCGCTTGTACTTCCGTTTTTCACAGTGGATATTGTCGCTTTGTGCCGTGGTTTTTTTTCTAAATGGGTTTTTCCACATAAATTGTTGTGTTCTCTGTGATTGCTTATTATTTTTGTTTCTCTATTAGCTTGTTAGATTCGCTCTAAGGTTGCTTCCGCGCCTAACATGAAGGTGGTTGTGCCCAACACAACTCCGACCGCACAATGAAATGATATCAGTGAACTCAACGAGCATGCTTTTTCTGCATTCGACTCACACATGGCAGCACAACACGTGTGCAAGATCCAAGCCACCCATCAGATAGGCCCCTCTGTTCACTCTCCGTGAGTAAAAAATTTAGACCACTATGCCAGATACTTGAGAGAAACCGACCAACAGTCTAAGGCAATGTATACGTGTAGCCCATCCAGCAATCAGACAGGCCTAATTTCCAGGAAGAGGGATCTACTCGGTAGGATCCGCCTAATGAACGGATTGGATCTCGCACACGTGTGCCACATTGCCACGTGTCAGAGTCAAGTGCCAAACAAAAAAATCCCACTCGCTCGATTTCACTTTTAGCACTCCTCAATTCAAGTTGGAAAGCAGTTTAACTGAGAATGAGCGGAAATTGGATTGTCTTTGAAAATGTAGGATTGAAATGCAATTTGTTTCGATCAGGATTTCAAAGAACTGCATCGGATCTACGGCCGACTCCAAACGAAAAATAGCTGGAAAACGTACCTCTGTGATTTTCGACAGTTGCGGAGGATTCTTCAGATTCGGAATGTAGAAGCTCTCTCTCTCTCTCTCTCTCTCTCTCTATTTCTCAATTCGACTATAAAATTTATATAGCAGCTCCACGCGCTTCGCGCGTTTTAATCAGCTCCTGCTGCGGTAACTCTCCGCCGGGTGCGTTCTACGCACTGCCGCAAAAGGAAGAGGTGAATCGCGGCTCATGTCTAAACGCGGTGTGTACAAGATCTAGGCCGCTCATCAAGTGGGACAATCGTGGTTAGAAAGAAAATCATAGATGGCCTGTAGGGATAGGCTCCTAGGTTGGTTTTGATGCTTTTGCCCGGACGCGAATTGCCTACGCTGTTACAGGGAGTTCGTGCAACATAAACTGTGGGGAACGGATTGGCCACTCCCCTGCCACTGGCCCGGTGGCTGGTGGTCGGTGCTCGTGGGGCCCACCATGATGTATGTGTTTCATCCATTCCGTTTGTACATTTTTAAAGATCATTTTATAGCTTGAACCAAAAATAAGAGGTATATAATCTCGGGTGGTCCACACCACAGGAAAACAATAGTGATTGGATATCCACCATTAAAATCCTCCAAAGGCCCACTATACTATTTATTTGACATCCTTGATTAGGTCTTACAGATCTAAATGAAGGAAAAAAAAAACAAAGAGCAGCTTGATCCAAAACTTTTATAGGCCCCAAAAGTTTTTAATGGTGGACGTTCATTCAACACTGTTTCCTCTAATGTGGTCCACTTGAGACTGGGATATGCCTAAATTTTGGTCTCATATGAGGTGTTTTGTACATCATGTATACCGGATTACATGAGTTTGAGTGGTATGGAATTAGGAAAATGTAATAATTATATGCGGTAAGGGATAGCCGAGTAATTCCGTGGCTTGGCATCTGTAATGGAAACGGATTAGCATGTCACCGTGGGTCCCATGTGGATGGGCTACCCCCCTACTATGATATATATATATATATATATATATATATATATATATATATATATATATATATATATATATGTTTCATCCATGCCGTCCACCCATTCTTCCAGATCATTTTATGTTAGAGCCCAAAAATTAGTTTGATTCAAATCTCAAGAGGACCACACTTGTTGATTGAACGGCCACCATTAAAAACTTCTTAGGGGCCACAAAAGTTTTGGATCAAGCTGATTTTTTTTTTTTCCCTTCATCCAAGTCTTTATGACATAATCGACGGGTTAGATGTCAAATAACCATTACAGTTGGCCTTAGGAGGTTTTTAATGGTGGAATTCAATCACTACTGTTTTCCCATGGTGTGGTCCACCTGAGATTTATGTTTACCTCATTTTTGGGTTCAACACCTAAAGTTATATTTCAAAATGGATGGACAGCGTGGATAAAGCACATACATCATGGTGGGCTCCACGTAACACCGACCAAAGTGGGATTGCGGGTGGATTCCAATAAGAGGCTTCACACCCTAGTCACAGGACGTGTCCCAATGATCCATGGGATATTAAAACCTACTCGCACCTAATTCCCTTTAAACCCATGCGCCGAACACCCCCTAAAATAATATAGAAGAATCGATGGACGGCATGGATGAAACACATACATCTGGGTGGAGCCCACAGAGCACCGACCATCAGCCATTGGCTGGTGGCAGGGGGAGTACGCAATCCGTTTCCAAACTGTGGGCTGCATGGCCATGTCTACGTCAAATCTTCTCCGTTAACGGGAGAACATGAATATCAGTCTGATCCTAAACTTATGTGGGCTGCAGTAATATTTCAATGGTGTGCATCCAATCTCCATTGTTGCTTGTCATGCAGCGTACTTGAGTTTTGAAAGTGCCTAATTCTTCTGATCACATGCTAACATGAGTTCGTGAAGGGATGGATAAAGTGGATGTCATTCAGACATCAGGTAGGCCCAACCAGAGTTATTGTAGCGGCTTTACTTTTGGGGTTTTTTAGCTTTTGTGGTGGGGCCACACAGATGGATGATTCGTTGCATAACATTTTGGCCCTCTATTCTCTCACCTATAAAGAAATTAGGTAATTTGGAAATGTAAAAGGTTGTTCTTCCGATGAAATTTTTCTAATAGTAAATATTAATTTATTAGTGGAATTCGCAAGTATAATGAACAAAATTAATAAATAAAATATGTTGATGCATTTTTCTGGCAAACCCTCCGCAGTTGACCTTCTTGTACATGCACAGGTGTAAAGGAGGAACAAAGGAAACCCTGGCTAGTGCAAGGGACTCTCCGACGCCTAAGTTAGGAACGGAGTCTTTTTTGTTTGGAAGGGTCTCCAGAAAATAGACATCAGTCGAATGCTAAGATTAGAATGTACGTACCTTTGATAGTTGGGGATACCTCTACATATATAGGAAAGAGAGTCCAATCGTACAAGGATTTGTCCTGATATCTTGGAGATCTATCCGGATCCGGGATCTTCACGAGATTACCGGAGTCCGATGTTACCAGGATCCGATCTTATCCCCCAAAGATTTGGGGAGAGATCTTCAGGATTACAGGAGATTCCTTAAATCTATAGCTCGGATTTAGGTCGGCTCACATAGGCGGGTGATGGCTCGGGAATGAACCATACCGATCTTCTCGATAGATTAGTATTCACCATCTTCGACCAATGGTGACAGATCAACATTCCCTATCTTCTACCAATAATTGGGTCGGAGGATCCATGTTTCCTTTAGTTAGGCACTAATGGTCCTTGACCTTGTCATAAGACGTCGCCTAACCTGTAACCGGACGTTGTCCGATCTATGGTCGTCCAATGGATGAGCTATGACCGATCTATGGTTGAACAATAACTGATCTGGGGTAGATCTATGGTCGACCTAGATCCGACTTATGACCGACTAATGGTTGATCTGCAATTGACCCATTAGGTCAGAACACAGTTTATCCGAATGGGCTTGTTATCGTGTTCTTTGAGTGTCCTTACAGTTGCCTCGACCTCCTTGAAGGTCAGCCTGTTTCTAAACGTAGACGCCTTATCAGGCTTTAGTTTCACTGGGCCTGTGCTGGTTAAGTAGAGTTGGTCCATTCCATAAATCGACTTATGGACTTGTTAATTTTTCCCCCAATAATGAGCCCCCCTTACTCTTCGAGCTGATCTATGGAGGTTCGGAAAGTAAGTTTGGCCGTAGCTAGGTCAGGTAATGCGTGAACTAGGTCGAGTCACATTGTCATTAATGCCAGGTATAGCGACCAGCACGGTATTCAAAGCATTATCAGTCCGTAATTATGACGTGTTGTTTCGTGGCTCAAGGTCACGTGGGGTGTCAAGCTCTTTTCAATGACTGACCAATGAGTTCATGACACGTGGCGTTGTACTCAATATTGGGGTCGAGCAGCGCATAGGGTCGCACCACGTGTCGAGTCGGGGTAGCCGAGGGGGCGTCGTACGGAAGCGAATTGATGGGCGTCTTCAATGCCTGCCACGTGGCACGACTATATATAGGAAGCCCTAACCCTTAGGGTCTTTCCTTCTGCATTTTCATTTCTTTCCTTCTTCATCCCCTTGCTTCTCTCTAGACGATTTTCGGTGTCCATTTCTTCTGCAATCAGGCCAGCGACTTGCCTATTTCTTCTTCGGTGAGCTCCATCTCTCCCTCCTCCTATCGTTTTTCAATTTCCGAGTAGATTTACTCGCAAACACCATGTCCAGCTCATTGAGCTCGCGGGAGGGGGCCTCTGGCAGTGATAGTGGGTTGAGCTCTTGCCTTAGGGTAATGTTGAACCCACCGTCGCCGATGGTGATGATGGTGGAGGCTGACTTCCAGTCATTGGCATCGCGGGTGTTGGAGCGGTCTCCTGCCCAGAGGCCGACGCCCGTGGCCAGGGCATTGAATTTGTCCCCATTATAAGGGACAACACCCACACCTAGGGCGTCAAGCACATCTCCGGCCAACGGCCTGATGGCTGTGGGGTGCAACCCTTCTGCAAAGGTTGATCCAAAAGAACCCGATGATGTAACACCCCGGTTCCCGAAACCCGAATACACTACTCGTTTTTCGAAAACCCAAGTGTTAACCTTTGAAGATCTCCAAATTTCACGTACACATTTTTTTTATCAAAGTTAATAAACTAGTGGAATATAAACTAATTAAGTATAAGAGGGAGTCCAAATGCACATATTCAAATACTCGAGTGATTACCTGAAAACTTATACAAACCAATGTCTCTTAATTAAGATTGAACAATCAAATAATAAAAATAAACTAGAAATTAGAGCCGCATAGCCATCAATCTCTCTATGCGACGCACCAAAGTCAACTCATACATCATCCATGTATCCTGCACACTGAATATGGTTTGATAGCATCAATGGCTATCCTAGTGAGGTATAACCCCCAAAATTTATCGTATCATCAAGATAATTAAGCATAGTTATCAGGAACAATGTATAACAAATATTTCACAATGATTATCATAGAAATCAAATAAGGTTCACCAGATACGCATTCGTCAGATAAATTCCACAAAGATAATCTTGTTTAAATGCATGAATGCATGTATATGCTCACAGACCTGGGGATGCACATCCAGCTGGCAAAAAGGCCGCCCAAGGAGAACTAGCCACCCGAAAAAGTACTCAAAGGTACGCCCTAAGGAGAACTAGCCACCCGAAAAAGACCATGCAACGAGGACACCCAAGGTGAATTAGTCTTCCGAAAAAGTACACACAGATACGCCCTAAGAAGAACTAAACACTTGAAAAAGTTCATGCGAAAAGGACAACCCATAGTGGTAAGAATGCACGTGATATTATCTTAGGATCACCCGGTAAAATACTCTATGGTACAGCATATAATAACCCAATAAACTTCGTGTCTTACATCGACCACCCAGTAAAGTTCGTATGCCATGAAAATGCATGATTAGCCCAATCGTTATTATTTCAATTTCAAACAACTATTTTTAGAAAGCTCAAAGGTCACTATGGGAGGTTTGTCACCCAGCATAGGCCGACAGCTCAGGCATAGTATCCCATTTCACCGTCCCTGACTCATGAGACTAACAAACAAGATGTTTAATGGTAATGTCTTCAACTAGTGGCCGATCACAGTTTGACAAGTGGAACTTACCATCGCAGCGTTATACTAAAATAATCCATAAAAGCCGCAAGATGGCAAATAGCCAATCAAAACCATATAAGGCAAATAGTCCATTTAAGGGTGCAATAAAAGGGGTTGTCTCCAGAAAGCCACAAAGGCACAAGCGATCCACAAAATGGTAAGTCCACGACAAGGAAATTCTTTTTAATTTATTTAGCAGAAAGGTCACTAGTTCAAGAACTTCCACAACACCATTAAATAACCGCAAGTGACAAAATAAGTCAAGCACAATGTCAATAGTAATTACACATGTAAAGTGGGATATTTGAGATCTATCACATGTTCATATTTGAATAAAAATCTAACCATCAGTCATTATAAAGAATTACTCAAATAGAAACTAGCATTTATCATCAATTTCACTAGGTATTATATTAGGCAATATATGAAACAAATGAGATACGCTAACTATCAAGATGTAGAAAAGCTTGAAGGGTGATCCTCACCTTTCAAGAGTCAGTTCGTCTCCTGGTAATATCAAAGATAGTTGTACGTACCCTAGGATCGAAATATAACAAAATTAGAATACTTTATGCGGTTAGATTACAACATAACAAAATTTATATGGTTATGATTACAACTTAAGGTTTAGATTATGTAAATTTTAGAGTTTTGTCCAACAATCTAAATCTAAGTGTAGGTTTTAAAAACTTGAACTCTAACTTTTTGCGCAAAGAATAAAATAATGTTACTACTGATAATTTGCGAATTGGTATTAATTTTCCCAACAATATCTAATATAAAAATAAGGGTTTAATAATGCTATAAATAATAATAAAATAATTATCAACAACAATCTAATAAGAAATAATATTAAAAATCATACTAACCCATAATGGAAATGAAAATATTATCTGATAATGATAATGATAATAATTTTAATAGCTAATAATAGTGAACCTAATCATATTAATTATTCTAACAAAATGATACAAGATATGAACATCAACTCACCTTGTTGTGAAAGTCGACCCGACAAGGTCTGAAATCAATCAGATCCGTACCCAACTTGGTCCAAACTCGGTCCAAACTCGGTGAAGCGATAGCTGAGTTGACTCAGTAGCTCCTTCTTCCCTCTTCTTCTTCTTTCTTTTCTTTTACTCCTTCCCTTTCCTCCTTTCCTCCTCCTGCTTCTCTGCTGTGAATGTCCAGCAATTGGACTCAACGAACTCGACCCGACTTGCAATAATTTGAACCAAGTTGAGTGACTCAGCACAACATAGATGGACAACGCTCTCCTTTCTCCTACCACTCCTTTCCTTTCTTCTTCCTTCTACTTCTATCTCTCTCTGGACCATAAAGAATCCAGCTCCACACAAATCGAATGTGTTTCAAATCGAAACTCAGCCGACTCAGACTCGGTGCAGCAAAACCGAGTCTGACTCAGTCTCTTTTCTCCATTGCCTTCTTCTTCTTCCTCCTCCTCTTTCTTTTCTTGCTTTCTTCTTTCCTTTTCTTTTTCTTCCACGTCCATCCAGCTACAGATTTGGGTGGATCAGCACCTCGACTCAGTTGAGCTGAGCTGACTCAGTGCCGCACTGCTGAGTCGAGTCTTCTCTCTCTTTCTCTCACTGTCTTCCCTTCTCTTCTCTTCTTCTTATTTATTTTTTTTCCTTGCTCTCTTGCATCTGATACACCAGCTACATGGTGCGGGTTGGTGCAGGATTCGGACGAGTCGACTCGGCGTAGTGTAGCACCATAAACAGCGCCCTGTCGTTTCTCTTTTTCTCTCTCTTCTAGCTTTCCATCTTTGGGAAGGGTTGTCCTAAAAAGGCAGCCTTTAATAGGCTATCCTTAATCCTATTCTAGACGGTTCGGATACAACTAATCCAGGGGAGTAGTTACGAGTTTTTGGTTCCAGATTGTGAGAATCTAGGATGGTATATCCGAATTTGGGTTGCATGTTTGTGATCTGCTGTCATAGATGGACTTCTGGCATCATGGTCCATCACGTGAATGGCTCTGATCGAGAGATGGGGCCCACTGCAGATGGTGGGTGTTTTCGGGCGGACGAAGAAGATGATGGGTCCGATCATGGCAACCATCCACTTGATGGTTGATCCTTTGATCTAGGAGTTATGGATGGGCCGGATTGGTCCTCTAAATCCTCTGGGGCCCACCAAATGGAGAGATTTGCCCAAAAACTTGGTGGGTTCTGAGATTTTTGGCCGCGGCTAAAAATTCGTGCACTCACGAGTTTCTCGCGAGAACTCCGATATGGACGAGATACTCTTGTTAGTAGCCCTAAAATCAACGTTTGAAAGGTGCTGAGGGGTTCCTAGATGGAGGTGGACGGTTGAGATCACACCAACTGGCCGAAACCGTAAGATACTTTCCGCCTTTCTCTTTGCGGCTGTGGAAAACCCTAAAACGGAAATGTATGAAGGGCTAGGATGCGAAGGGTTGAGTGAATGGGATTCAAAGTGAAAATCCTTTTATGGATTACCAGCGCATGGATCACCAGCTAAGGGAAAGCCCGCTTTCAGAAATCGTTGCACTTGTGCCCGTTTTGTGCTAGTGTTTGCAAGCACGCACGTGTGCTTGAGTGTGTGATGTTGATGAGGTTTTGTGCGGCTTTACCTACCGACCATGATAGACGGTTCCGATCATTAATCAGGACTCAATCGATGGGCCCGATTTCAAATCCCTTGCTGGCGAAAAAACAAAGGAGAGAAACTCTCCTTTTCTTCTTTTTATCGGGTCAACAAGGTCAAACCATGTTGACAGTTTCGACGTGCTGCGTGTGTACGCGTACCTTGTGTACACGCAGCCAAGGTGGGGTCTACATTGGTGTTCATGATGAGATCTACTCCATTCATTCTGTTCTACTACTCCTGATAGGTCATTATGTTAATTTTCCAATAGATCTAGCAGTTAAATGGGCCATAAATCTAGATTTTTGGTTATTTAGTTGTATTTTTGCCATTCTAATGGCCTGGTTGTATTCAAGTTGATCATTAGCAGTTAATAGAGTTCTAGGGTCTGCTTAGATGGGATTTAACAGTCGGATTTAGAGTTTGGTGGTCTATGTGTGATGATTAAGTGACAGACCTTCAAGTTGGACCCAGATGAATGGTGGGTTTGATGATCTGACTCCTGACTCGAAAGATGAACAGTTTAATTTGCTCTGTTTAGGATGATTTATAGTGTTTGTTATCGGTTCTAGGCAATCTTTCGATTAGATCAAGCCATATCTGACTCATGCGGGTTCTTAGGTCTCTAAGAATTGCTAAATTTGTAGTTTAACTATTGATTTAATGATCCAGTGATGGATTGGAAAATCGATCATTAGGGACTCAATTTAGAAATGTAGATTAATCTTAGGGGCTAGATTCAGGCTAAAGTGTGGGTTTCGTGATGGTGTAATGGTTTATCTTTAAAATCAAGGGTTGGATAGCTCGATTTATAGACGAAGATCATTCCTACGGTTAGATTTTGACTAGAGTGTATGTGAATGGTTTAATAAGCTACAATTTCATGGTAAGACCCGAGTACTAAGAGTACAGGGTGTTATAGATGAGGAGGGCCCGAGGGGGCTGGTGCCCTCGACCTTGCCTAAGGAAGATTTGGCCTGAATCAGGCTCGGATACCATGTCCCCGAGTCTATGGTCCTCTAGCTTCCTTCGCCAGACGATCTTCCAGACCGACCTCCAGAGGAGGCCATCGCGATCTTCCAGGTGCAGCCTGCGGCTTCCTCTGCAGGGAATACTCAGGCATCTGCTAGCTCACCTTGGCTTAGCCCGAGGACAGATGATTCCGAACGGGTGGAGGGCATTGTTCGGTTGTGCGGTCGTGTGGGCCGAGCTAGACAAGCCCGAGCTATCTGTGGACGAGTTCCTCCACCTATATCAGTTAAAGACGAACAATCTTCAGCCTGACTAGTACTACTTCTCCGCCTGGCAAAACACTAGCGAGGCCCTTATAACCGAGCCTCCGTCCTCCAACAAAAATTGGAGAGACAAGTAGTTCTGGGCCTCTGGGTGCTGAGAGACAATTGAGCTAGAATCGACTCCCATTGTCCCCCGAGCTTTCTCCGACCCAGGTCAGTATTTCTATTGTAGTAGTTGTCCCTTAATTGATCGGTTTTTACTGACATCTGACCTCTATTGCATATGTTTTTTGTTGTAGTCATCCTTAAGCATCCTCCTTTGCTTAGCAACGTATCATTAGCTTGAATCCATGATTTGCGGGTAATCAAGGAAAGGAAGAGGTCTTAGAGAGTACTTCTTCAACCCGAGCTACTCTTCAAAACAGGTTTGGACTCCGCTCTTATCGGTAAGAACTTTGGTAAGATCTTTAGCCAAGCCTCATAACTTATAAATTTTAAAGAATTTTTCTAACAAGTTGCTCGTGCGTTGTCACAAAGATGCCTGAAGTTCGGCCCTTGCATGCCCCCTTGAGATGAAGCGGCGGCGCCAAAGAAGAAGAAACGAAAGACCTCTTCCAAGGCCTAGGGGAAGGTCGGCCCCTCTTGCCCGATTGTCTATGAGGTCGTTCTTAAAGGCGTAGCCCTCGATGGGATCCAGGGGGTTCCGAGCTTCCTACCGAGGCTCGACCTTCGTGAAGGGGGGAGGAGGAGGAGAGGAGAGGGACCCTTCGCCGGATTATGGAGGAGATCCTCTCATAGGTAGACCGTCATACAGTCAAAGAGGAGTACGCTGACTTGTTCAGCTCTCCCATGGACAAGCTTCTTGGACACGTGTTGACGACCCTCCTTGGAGTAAGAACCTCATCCGAAGCTGATTCAAATTCCATTTCTTTGTGGTTGCTCATCTTCACTCTTTTCCTTTTTCTCCATAGTTCGCCCCGTGTGTTTTGAAGGCGCACGCCGAGGTTGCTCGGATGCAGACTTGGGCAAAGATGGTCGAGCAACAGGTGGCTCACTCTTAAGCCGAGCTGCAGGTTATAAAGACGGCTCTTAAAGCATCTTTCATTGAGAAGGCTGAGGTAGTCGCGCGCCTGGAGGAAGCCAAGGGCTGCATGACGAGTGTCATGCTTGACTTGTTTAGTCAGGAAAATGAGGAGAGCGAAGGCGGCCCCATTGGTAGGACCATCTTGAGGCTAAACACATGGATTTGGGCGAGTGCGTGTGGGCGACAGTAGTTAGACCACATGGGTTGTTCACTCCCCAAGTGTAGGGTTGTAATGTAGTAATAAACTCGGTAAGACCGAGGTCGAATCCCAAGGGACTGATACCTGTACGTTATCTGAAACCAAGTAGAACTAGAACTAGACTAAGATGTGATCTAAAATCAATGAGTTTGAGGGAATAATTGTGGAATAATTATCTAAAACTTTAAACAATTAAGGGAAGGGAAACAAGGGATTCAGAGGATCCACTTGTAGAGATCAGAGAGATCTTATGCCTGCATCAGGAATCATGGAAATCAAACTGAACTTACTTGATTTAGTCTTCACGAGATGAATGGTATATGAATTAGAATAGATTCTATCACCAAACCATACCCAGGAGACAAAGTTAACAACAGAATTAAACTAATCACCAACCAATCAACATGCTATGAAGGTTAGGAAGGGTACCATCACCTACCATGCCCAGGAGACAATGGTGAACAATAGGGCTCCCTGACGTCATAAAAAAGGGAAAAGGAAATATTCAAAGCCATTGCAGGCCTATTGTAATTTCAGTCACAATAGACCATTAAAAACTAAACACATTCCTTCCATAATCAACTAAAAACAAATCCAGTTCATGAGTTTACATTAAAAGCATAGAATAGAATCTCCCATCTCGCCACAGGCTTCACCTCTTAGCCCTAGCTAAGAGGTTTAGCCACACATGAATGGGCTGAACAAAGCAACAAAATAAAAATAAAAAGAGAAAGAAAAGAACAAGAAGGAAAGAGAGAACCAGATCTCAATCCTCTTCCAGCCTCACGTTCCTGCCTCCAAAAAAAACCTTCTTTTCCTCTCGGTCCCAAACCTCTCCTCCTTGAATACCCCTTAATCTCTCCTTTTTCTTGTATTTTATACCTGCCAGGGGTCCGGAACAGCTGCTGCGATATACGCAGTCAACGTGAGCAGCAGAAGAAGCGCGAAAAGCACTTTCGTTTGGCTTGAGATTTTGGACGATTGATCGTCCAAAATCGGAATCTGACTTCTTGGTGGGGTTCAAGATCCCCTACTCTATCACTTGAACAGTCTGGATCATTGATCCGATCACCATCTTGATCAAGGAACGGTCCGAAAGTCCCGGTTGCGCGCAACAGAGCTTGCGCACTTCTTGCGCTCGGACGTCGGTGGAGGCCATGATCGAATTCGGTTGAGAAATCCACACCGTCCATTGAAATCCTTGTGAAAAACCATTCGGGAATGGTGATTTTTGGAGTGAAATCGATGGGGTACACAAGATCTTCTACTCCGCCGTCCATCCTGCGTTTAACGGCTGGGATCATGAAGACGCTTGTATAGTGGCAAAAAGACACCTAGGCGTTGGTCTTGGCCATCTTATAAGGCATGTGAACGGGTCGGATCATCGAAATTAAGAGCGAGTGGGGCCCACAGAGATCGCCCGTCGAAACAGCGTCGGATGTTGTTTCTTTTAAAAACGGATTTCGGGTCAGTCCGTGGTTTGACCGGACTCTCCGTCCGGTGCACTTCTCGTGCACATGTACCCTATGTACATGCGATGTACATATGGTTCATCGTGATGTTCGAGAGAAATCTGTGCCGTCCATCCATTTTTTCGCCTCATTTAAGGCGTTAAGTCCAAAATTGACGCATTTCCAGATACCAGGCGGGCCCCAAATCACTGATTTATGGGTTGATCTGTCCATTGGGCCACTTCTAAAAGGATTCAATGGCTAAATTTTGACATGTACGGTTAGTTTTTGGTCCTCGAGCCATGTATAAGGTTTCGAGCCGAATGGATGGTGGGAACCCCGTGATCTTGCATTCCGAATGATTTTCGGGCCACTTGAGCTTCAGTTTCTCGATTTTCTAGGATCTCTGGCGTGCAAATCTGTCGATCTTGGTCTCCTAGGGTCCGTCGCTTGCCTTGGTGACTTTAGACCATTAAATCCATGCTTTTAGTACCCTTTCCCAGTCCAGGCTCGTGAATACATCTTGCATCACAAACACGATAAAATTGAGCCGTTAAGCAGTACCATGTTCGTAAATCTAAGCAATAAATGGGGTCTACTATGCAATATTTGACCCTTAACAAGGGATAACCTCTTCCGCTAAGGTTACACTGTGTGCACGAGGGCGATGAGGTAGACCTTCCCAGAGCTCGATCTCTTTGCTTTTGATGAGCCAGAGTCGAGTTTCGATGGGTCGGGCAACGAAGCGGCTCCCAAGGCGGCTTCTGAGATGACTCCCAAGCTACCTTTTGAGGTTTCATCCTACTCTACCTTTCCCTTTTTCGGCTTCAAGCACTTCAAGCGCACCTCATTTGTGCCTTTTTAAGCTTCAAGCACTTCAAGTGTTGCTCGCCTGTGCCTTTTTTTTGTTTTCAATACTTAGCCATTTGTAGATCGGTGTACATGTATTTTTCTAGGACATTACTGATGTAATCATGCCCTTTGGGCTATTATCAATGAAAATATTTCTGTCTTGAATTCTGGACTTTTGAGCTAAGTAGGTCCTTTTTTTTCACATGAGTGTGTCAGATTGCGCCTAAGTTATAACTTGTGCTTCAGTCGGATATTGTGTGGAGAATTACTGAAGCTTGTCTAAACCAGTTAGTTCGGACGTAGTTCAGTCATTGATCGAATCAAGATCGCTTGTTCGTTAAACCATAGTTAGCCATTAATCGGATCGAGATCGCCCAGTCATCAAATCTTAATCGAGAATTGATCAGATAATGTGTTGACATTTTATTAATATAACTCAGAATTGAATAATACATAACAAATGTCGTATCGAGCAAATCTAAGGGTAATAGATCTTCAAATGTTCGACGTGTCAAGGGTGCGGGAGCAGTTGTCCAGTTAAGTCCTCTAGTCGACATGAACCAGGTCGGCTTGTGCTCGAAACCACATAGGGTCCTTCCATGTTCGGACCTAAGGCTCTTGACCCTATCTTCTTAGTATTCTGAAACGTCCTCCGAAGAAGTAAGTCTCTGACTCAAAATCTTTTGACCTTCACCCGTGCATTATAGAAGCGTGATACCTACTGTTGACAAACGACAATCTGAGTCTGAGCAAATTCCCTTTGCTCTTCCAGGAGGTCGAGATTGAGGGCTATAAGCTCGGTATTGGCTTGTTCGTTGAATGAATCTGTTCGGGTTGTATGCAGTCCGATCTCTACGAGAGTGACACTTCTGATCCATAAGCTAAGGTGAAAGGGGTCTCTCTGGTAGTTATTCAGCCAGTAGTTCAATACGCCTAAGGGACTTTCAGACTTTCGAGAGTTCTTCGGCCCACGCTCCTTTAGCATCATCGGGCTTAGTACGGAGATTATGCATGGTGATCTTATTGACTGCTTCGACCTATCCATTCGCTTGTGGATGTCATGGTGAAGAGTAGATATTGCGAATTCTGAGGTTCTTACATATTTCCTGGTACTGTTTGTTATTGAATTGTTTCCCATTGTCGGAGACGATAACCGAGGGATCCCGAACCTGCATATGATATTCTTCCAAACGAAGTCCATGATTTTTTGCTCGGTTACTTCGCTAATAGTTATGCTTCTGCCCATTTGGTGAAATAGCTGACGGCCACGACAGCGAACTTTGTCTGATCTTTACCCATGGGGAGTGGACCGATAATATCTATTCCCACTGAGCAAATGGTCATGGCCCGGCCTTTAGGGTGAGCTCTTCCAGGGGTTGTTGAGGTAAACTAGCGAATCTTTGACATTTGTCACATCTCTGGATGAGCTTCCATGCGTCGTGTTGAATGGTCGGCCAATAGTAACCATGTCAAATGACCTTGTGCAGTAACACTCATCCCCCAGAGTGGTTCTTGCAGATTCATTCGTGGATTTCCCTTAGGATGTATTTTACTTCCTCTGGTCGGAAGGTAGAATCCTTTCTTATAGAGTATATCGTTGAGTATGGTATATCGGGTGGCTTGGATCTTCATTCGTCGTGCTTCCATTCGATCTTCGGGTAGCTCTCCGTTCTCGAGGTGTTTGATAATCAATCCATCTAGGTTGATTCCGAGCTGACTAGAAGCATAGCCGCGAGCTTAGCTTCATTGATGCTCGGTTTGGCAAGTAAATCGATCAGGATGGACCTCAGGATTTGATCTTTGTCTGCCATAGCGAGCTTTGCCAATATGTCAACTTTTGAGTTCTCGGCTCGTGGAATCAGGGCGACACTACATTTCCGAGACTTGCTGATCAATTCTTTGGCTCTTTGGAGGTAGGCTTTCATGTGTTCTTTCTTAGCTTGATAAGCGTCAGCTATTTGGTTGACGACCAATTATGAGTCGCTAAAAACTTCAAGGTGTTGAACTCCCATGTTTGCTACTAATTTAAGTCCAACAAGCAAGGCCTCGTATTCCGCAATATTGTTAAAGGCTTAAAATCCAAATCTCAGGGCATACTGTATGTACGTATGGTCAGGAGTCTCCAGGACTATCCCGACCCCACTTACCTTAGAGTTTAATAAGCCATCAACATAGAGCGTCCACTTGAGTGGGTCGGTATTGCTTGAGAGTCAGACACTTTAATGATGTCTGGGGTGAGTTCCGGCCTAGGTAGGTCAGTTGTAGCTCGGCCAGTGATCGGATCTTGCTCGAGAGAACAAGTTAACTCAACAATGAAGTTGGCCACTATATGACCCTTGATCGCGGCCCGTGGCTGATATTTTATGTCAAAATTGCTTAATTCAATCGCCCACTTAGTCAGCCGACCCGAGGCTTCAGGTTTTTGGAGGACTTGATGTAGTGGTTGGTCAGTTAGAACAACAATTATGTGAGCTTGGAAATACGACCGCAGGCGTCGGGAAGATATTACCAATGCTAGAGCCAGCTTTTCCAATGTAGGGTATCTTGTCTCTACAAGGACCAAGGCTTTGCTAACATAGTAGATTGGGAACTATTTCCCCTCATGCTCTCTAATCAACGCAAAGCAAACTGCTGCATCAGATACGGCCAAGTATAACAACAAAGTCTCGCATTCTTCGGTCTAGTCTATTATCTGTCTCCCCTTCAACTCTTTGAGACACTTGTCCGTAGCTCGAGAAACAAAGCGGCTTAGGGCCGCTACTCTTCTAATGAGCCTATGCATGTCTTTGATCGTCTTTGGTGACTGCATATCGAGTAGGGCCTTAATTTTCTCTGGATTTACCTCGATCCCTTACTGGCTGACCAAAAAATCAAAGAATTTTTCCAAGCTGACGCAGAAAGCGCATTTGCTCGGATTTAATTTCATTCGGTATTTTCGAAGGATGAGGAACATTTCCTCTAAGTCGGCTACATGGTCTTTAGCTATGATGCTCTTGACGAGCATGTCATCGATATAGACTTCCATAGTCCGACATATTTGGCGGGTGAACATCTTGTTAACCAACCACTGATAGGTCGCTCCTTCATTTTTTTAAACTGAATGACATCACACGGTAACAATAAAGACCTTTATCAGTGACAATAGTTGTCACACCCCAAACTCGAAAATCGGACTCACAAAATTTTGGATCGCCGAATCTAGTGCCGACAGCCTCCGTAGTACCCCATTCTCGGCTCCCGGCATCCATACGCCAGATTCTGATCCTAGGATTCTACAAGGAGGATTTTCCAATGTATATTTTACTCGTAAGAAGCATAACCACAGGTATATCCAAATCACAAAGGCAACATCATCATCACATATCCACTAATATAAACGTTTGAATATAATGTTGAAAAGGGAAACATATATATCGAAAATCAAAGCTCCAGAAGTCCGCTGCATGCTCCAAGTTCATCACTGCTATGACCTAACGCCACCTGCACGCATCTATCGTGCATAAGCTTATAGAAAGCTTAAAGGCTGGTGTAAGTGTGTGCGTTGCACGTGCCAAGCATATAGATATCAGAGTAAGCAGAAATACTGACAATCCATAAACCGTATAATATCAGAGCAATGTGGAAACATGCTGGTAAACCATAAATACCATTAGCCTTATCCAAGCTATATGATGCAAAAACATAATAAGCCAATGTCATATACAGAGAATGTAATGCAATATGCAAATTCTGATGAGTCTCCAAATGCCACTAGCCGTATCTAAGCCATATAAATGCAGAAACATAACAACCCAAAATGCCACATGCCGCAGATGTAATGCAATATGCAGTGTGAATGAAATGATCAAGTTAAAATGTGAAGTCGGGATGATAGTACGTAGTATCGCAGGCTACGGGGTCTATCACAAGAGACTGCTATCCAAACCAGTCTCATACTTAAATTTAGATAGATAGACTCAATGTGGTAAACTCCTGATCTCAGGTTAGTCACGCGCCCCAACTGAAATCATGACCATTATGAAGGTACACACGATGGCTTAATTGCGTACTACCAGCCTGAGTGGATAGTGAATGAATGAATGAGTATAATGCTGAGTATGCAACTCATGCTCCACAAATCAGTACTGTACATCTCTAGGATCATCACTGGGGTCTAGTACACTCCAAGATGGCTGCCGTCCCTACCGGCCACTCAGCCTAGCGAGTGGAAAAGACCTTACTACCCGCCTACCAGTAGTATACCAATACCTACCTGCCTCGTCGATAGCGGACCCATTTGGGAGCTGGTCAAACTCAGCCTAGCTTACAGCCCCCTCACTCGGGCAGATAAGGTCACACTCCCTCCCAACAGACCACAACACAGTGAGAGACGCGGACTACTGGTATCCGGCACTCGAGCGCTCATATATTGTAACACCCCGTACTTTCCAATACTCGAGTGTTACCGTGTAACCAAATTTGGTATAAATATAAGCCCAACTTAAGTAAACACTGATGTGCATTCTAGTCTAAATCCGACCGTTTTAAAGTAGCCCCAATCCATACATTAAGCTATCTATCCATCGATTTCCAAGACGGGCCATCATACCATTGAAGAGACCTTCCTTGGGATCACCACTTCATTGATGGACAAATCAAATCGTCCATTTCGAACATTAGCTCTTGGATCACCAAACCCACTGTTCAATCTCAAGGTATACCATACATTTGTAGTAAGACTCCTCGGGGGAACCATGGCTCAATCATCACCCACTAGATCCACCATTTTATCAAGCCACATCACTCAAGATGGAAGGCCGTCACATAACCAGATAACCCAAGGCATAGCAGAACTACATCGACTCGCTAACCCGTCTTTAAAACTCAACTGGAAAACCTTATCTAGATGCTTATTAAGGCCCTATGACATTGTAGAAGCAGGTTGATTGAGTTAGGAGCTATCCGCCCATAAGATTGATAGAAATCAGCAAATTAAAATCAATCAAATCCTTAATGTTCAAAATATATATAATCTACTATTAAAAAACTATAATAGTAACAATAATAATAATAACAACGATAATAATTTATATTACAAAAGATGTTATAATAAAGGAATTAATTGGGAAAACCCATAAAATAAATGTCTTAATCATCTAAACAAATTCCTAAGACCCTTTTTGGCCGTTGAAATATGGATTGAAATCAATCTAACCATTGGATTAATAAATGTCAATAGAATGACTCAAAATCAGATTGTATGGCCCACCAAAGCTTTGGATCCACCCCATCTAGGGTCAGATGGTCCTAATTGGACCGTTAAAAATCAAATGGTCGGTGTGGATCTCGCGTATACATCATGGTGGACCCCACCTCGAAGCATGAGTGCACAGCAGGGATGTGCACTCGCTGTGCACTGGGCAAAGCAGCTTGGTCAAAGCTGTCATGACCCGAAAGAATGTGTAAAAGAGGGATTTCTCTCTCAACCGACTTTCCCACCAGCCCAAATTCAAATCGGACGACGCCAATTCACTCAAGCTGAGGCCCACCATCATGATCCGATCCGTTCATCTTGACCAGATGACAGATCCGACCAGATCCACGTCGATCGGGCAAACCCGTGCACGCACACATGCGTTTGGGAAAAGGCCAGACAGTGGCGTGCGTCTGTCTCCCTCTAATGAAGATGGATCAGATGACTGCCACGTCCACAATATCTCAACCAATCGATGGGAGTCTCTCTCGACACTTCCTGCAATGCCAAAAAAGGGCGGACAACGGTTGGGAAGTGGAAAAGGCGTGGAAAACCTTTCCACTTTGGGCAATCGTGCTAGCTCAATTCGAGCCCTCCGCTCGAGCTCTGGAAGACATCCCAACTGTCCCCATTAGGGCAGCAACTGCTTCCCAAAAATACTATCCGTCAGCATGAGAAGTGAGGTGCAGTGTGGAAAATCTCGCGAGAAGTACGAAACACCAATGAACGACCAGATTAGTGGCCCCTGGATTGATCAGAGGTCCTATCTGAGCCATCCAAATGGTCTCAATCACCTTAATACTCCGCAGATAAAAATCTGTCATGATCGGGCCGTCACCTTCCCCATTAAACTGATCAACCCACCGTGATGGTGTGGGCCCCATTACAGATAGAAAAATGCTTTTCCAGTGGGTCATAACGACAGAAATCCATCCCTCATGATGGATGGATCCCCACGAAATCTAAAAACCAAGATGGTGTGTGTGTGTAGCCACACCCATCTCAGCCGTTCGCTAGGACGTTCGAGCGTGCCATAGGCCTATAAAGGGGGCACGTTAGCCTCGGTCTTCCCACCACCATTTCAGGAAAGAAAAGAGAGAGAAAATAGGAGAGAAGAAATAGAGAGAAAGAGAGCGGCTGCTATGCAGCCCGAACTGAACCGAGCTCGGTCTAGTTACAGGCCCTGCTGGTTTGGGTGTTGCTGGAGTTCCAGCACACGCACACACGCACGCACACAAAGAAGGAGGAGAGAAAAGAGAGGTCCAAGGAGGAGAAACGAGAAGAAAAAAAGAGAGGTAGGGGGTGTAGTTACTACCGCCGCACCGAGTCGAGTCAAGGTGTAGTCCAACTCGAGTGAGTCTTGTTCAATCCAGATGTTACTGGACTGAGGTTGTGAGAAGTAAAGAAAGGGTGAGAGATAAGAGAACAAGAGATAAAGAAGAAGAAGGAAATGTAAAAAAGGGAGGGAGAGAGAGGAAGAGAGAGTTTCAGCTTGAGTTATGGGCTGACTCACTGGCGTGTCACCCAGGTCGAGTTGGGTTTGGTATAGTCCAGATTTTGCTGGATTTCCAGCAGGTGGAAAGTATAAGGAAAGGAATAAAGAGAGAGAGAGAGAGAGAGAGAGAGAGAGAGAGAAGGAAGAAGAGGGAATGAGGGCTGTCGGGTTGAACTCAAACTGAGCCGAGTCGCTGAGCTGAGTCCGACTTAGTTGAGTGTGGACCTGGACGTGTCCAGCTGGCCTTAGTTGAAGGAAGATAGAGAAACAAAAAGAGAGAGTAAAGGAGAAGAAATAGAAAGAAGAAGAAAGGGGGAGGGAGAATCAACTCATTCGACTCTAACTGAGTCGACTCGCTGTCAAGTCAACTTACATGGGTCAGTTTTCTCTCCCAACATAAATTGTTTGATTCACTATTATCATTAGTGTTATTATAACTATTGCGATTATTAAATGTGATTAGCTACTAGAAAGTTAATTTGTGCTAGTACTAGTTACTATAGAACTACAATGGTTGGATGTTAGATACTAGTATTTATTCCTAAATATTACTATTGATAATAGTCCACACTATGTATTACCATTTTTTGCCACTATTCTATGAGGATTGATAACATTAGATATGATTAGCCTTTGGAAAATCATTTGTGCTCAACCTAGTTATCATAAACAAATCTTAGTTATTACATATTAGAATTTCATTTAACTCTCTTAAACGTTAGTCTCAATGGTAGATCATAGTATTTATTATCATGACCAAATCCATTATAGATAGCCATTATTATTATTATCATTGGAAAATATTTATCATTTTCCTTATGAGATTAGTATAATATTTATTAATACGAATATAAGTGTAAATCCTTATTATATTATTGTTAATAAAAGATTTTATTATATGATGGATAGATATCGATATTATTAGTCATTTAAAAGAATAATGTATAATATCGGTATATTTAAATATGAACTTGTACAGCATCATTTTTAATATGATGGATTGATACTCCTATCATGAATATTATTTGGCCAATGGTACAATAATAAAAACATTAATAATAATCTAGGATTCAAATCCTAGAATCTAAAGCCTATAACTAAACTCTAGGATGATATCCTAATCCTATACTAAAACCCTAAAAGTAATCCAAACCCTAGGTCGTATAAATCTTAACCATAGACACTTGGTAGAACATTAATCTCATGTACAACTTCACAATCCATGGTAGGAATCAACTCTAAGGGGGCACGCGCTTCCTAGCAACGTCAGTTAGCGATTCAAGTATAAGGTGATGATTCTTCCCCTTGAGCTTTCCATTTTTCCATTAGCTTAAGTTATAGTTTTTATTTCAATTTATAATTGATATCTCCATTTCATAGTCATATGTGTTAATTATTGGAATTGAATTGCTACATTACATGCTAAATATTATCCTGCATATTTATTCATGCTATTGGATTACTTGTGGATTGCTTCTGGGATTTAAACTGGTACATTAGTGAGAAACCCCCACCTATAAATGTACACCCATAGTTGGGATGTAACCCGACTAGTTGTGATTGTAGTGGACCTTTAGCTTAATGGTTAATGAATGGTGGTTTAAATTGACCATTGATGTAGGCCTAGCATCTAGGGTTGTTGTGTCCAATGATTTTCAAGGATGGTCTTTTATCACATGGTTTTAATACTCGCCCTATGTGACCTATTTTGATAATTGCCCTATGTGGCTTGTTTGATATCGCCCTATGTGGCTTTGTTCTAGTATTTTTCCTATATGGGTTCGATGTTTTATACCGTGCAACCATGCGATGGTAAGCCCTATATACTGTAATATGATTGGCTATTAGTCAACGGGTTTCCATTAAGCATCCTAAGGCGGTAGTCTCATGAGCCGGGGATTGTGGTCATGGGACACTATGCCTGAACTGTCGGCCTACGCTCGACTCTGAGCTCCCCGTAGTGACCTTTGAGCTTATTAAATATGTTGGTTGTAAACGGATTAATAATGGTTTGGCAAATCATGCATTCATGCACAGACCAGCATCTGTTGCTATCATACGTGATGTACGTATTTGTCCGACTGGATGATTTTCCTAGGTTGATGATTACATGGGTGACGAGCCCACTGTCCGCACGGATGAGCATCCCTGGGGCGATGATTGCATACTTCACGCATCTATGCATCTAATAAGACCTGCATCATATATTGTTTTGTATGCTTTACTTTATAATTTTGTTTACCTAATGCGGCGGTGTGTAATCTTGAGGGAAATTCACCCTGAGTTGGTCACTCATCCATCTAATAAATATAACCGTACAAGTAGCACAGGTGGCTTAAGTGATTTTCAGGTTCAGGCTTATGAGGAGTCGGGTTCAAGTGCCAGGGTTACATGATTGTATCTACATTGAGAAGCTGAGGGGTCTTGCGGCTCAAATTTACTTGCATTCTACTATTTCTCATGTATCGGATCATGTAATTCTTGTATTTGTTAATTTTGGAGATATTGGTTTGTATAAGTATTTATGGGCAACCTCTTGTATACTCTAAATGAAATTTGAAATTTTCCTTTATGCTTACTTGTCCATTTTACACTCATCTACTTACTCTGATGAAAGAAAAAAATATATACTTGAATTTGACCATCCTTTAAGGTTAACACTTGGGTTTTTCAGAAACGAGTCATATACTCGGTCCTGAAAAGTTGGGGCATTACATGTATTTACTCAGTCTAAATATTAGGGCGTCTCATGGCCTCGAAGGTTTAGGGACTTTCACCCATGGACATCTAAAGTGCCCAAATGCTCAAACCAAACATTTCCAGTGTCCCATCTGGCCATCCACGACATGCCTATAGAGGTCACAACCCTGATGTCGCTAGGGCATACAGTAATCACAATCACACAATGCCAGATGCATGAGTCATATAGCCCAATCATGCATCAATCTTACGCATACCGTGCGCTCATGTGGGATAACTCCACCTGTCAGGGACTCCCACAAACCATCTGTGCTATGGCATATGCAATGGTTAATCACATCTCATAATAAACATGTAGATGATACGTATGGGCATGTATCATGAGTCTATGCTATCACATACTCATAATCTGTATTAATAACCGCCATCGACAATCGGCCTCAACAATGTGGACATTTAACCAACATCGCCCCCAAGAAATGGCCCACATAGAGCCTAACATATAGTGGACCCATGGCCTCACACAAGGGCCTAATATACAACACCATGGGCCTCACTCAAGAGCTTAATACACATCACAATGGGCCTCTCACATGGGCCTAATATACATCACAACGGGCTCCATCGCCTGGCCCTCAAATGCACCACAATGGGCCTCATCACATAGGCACCATATACATCACATTGGGCCTTAAATATGGGCTGAATACATATCACAATAGGCCTCAAATACTGGATGCATATACATCACATTAGGCCATGACAATTGGTCTCGACAAATCAGAATCGGCCTCTACAATTGGCCTCGACGATCGGAATTGGCCTCGATAATCGGCCTATACAATCGCCCTCAACAATCAGAATTGGCCTTGACAATCGGAATCGGCCTCGATAATCGGCCTATACAATCACCCTTAACAATCAGAATTGGCCTCGACAATTGAAATCGCCCTCGAAAATTGGCCTATACAATCGCCCTCGATAATCGGCCTATACAATTGCCCTTAACAATCGAAATTGGCCTCGACAATCGGAATCGGCCTCGACAATCGGAATCGGCCTCGATGAACGGAATTGGCCTTGACAATTGGAATCGGCCTCGACAATCGAAATCAGCCTCAACAATTGGAATTGGCCTCGATGAACAGAATTGGCCTCGACAATCGGAATCGACCTCGATAATCGAAATCGGCCTCGATAAACGGAACCGGCCTCAATGATCGGCCTCGACAATCGAAATCGGCCTTAACAATCGGCCTTGACAATTGAAATCGGCCTTAATAATTGGTCTCAATAATCGAAATCGGCCTCGATGAACGAAATTGGCCTCGACAATCAGAATTAGCCTCGACAATCAGAATCGGCCTCGATAAACGGAACCAGCCTCAACGATCGACCTCGACAATCGGAATTGTCCTCAATAATCGGCATCGACCATCGGAATCGGCTTCAATGAACGGAATCGGCCTCGACAATCAGAATCGGCCTCGACAATCGGAATCGGCCTCGACAATAGGAATCGGCCTCGATGATCAGAATCGACCTCGATGAACGGAATCGGCCTCGATAATCGGCCGAACAAGGCCTAAGGGAAGGTCACAATGTGGACATTAAACCATTATTGCCCAACAATGTGGCCATTTTAACGAACATTGCTCCCAAACAGTGACCCACATAGAGCTAAACGTATCGTGGGCCCAAGGCCTCACACAAAGGCCTAATATACATCACAATGGGCCTTACTTAAGGGCCACATATACATCACAACGGGCTTCGACACATGGGCCATAAGTACATCACATCGGGCCCCAACACATGGGCCGGGTATACATCATATTAGGCCTTAAACATGGGCCATAAATACATCAAGTGGAACGCATTGCATGGACCTTTCACATTGCAATAGGTCACATCTCGTGGGCCTAATATACATCACAATGGGTCTCATTACATGGGCCGTAACAAAGAGCCTCAAATGAATCATAGCGGGCCTTGGCACATCAAGTCGAACCTCATCATATGGGCTTTAAATACAAAACAGGTGGGCCCCATCACATAGGCCAAAAATACAAATAGGTGGGCCCCGCACATGGGCCAAAAAGACATCATGATGGGCCTTAAATACAAGGCAGGTGGGCCCTATCACATGGGCCTCAAATATACATCATGATGGGCCTCATGGATGGGCCACACCAATGGGCCTCAAGTGGACTTGGACCACACCAAAAATCATTTCAATGGTTGTAGGTGTAACATGTGTATCACTGTACACTATCATTCTATGGGGCACATGGCCACTAATGATGATTAACACCATCCAAACATTATCCAGGTAAATTAACACCATCCAAACACTTCCCATGTAAATCAGCACCACCCAAACATTGTCTATGAAAATCAGCACTGTCCAAACATTGTGGACGGTGTGGATGAAATAAATACATCATGGAGGTGTCCATGTTAACAAAACAGAAGGACAGCTTGGATGATAAGATGAACGGCATGGAGAATACATATATCACGGCTGGCCCCTCCATCCTTCCACTGGACGGTATGGACAAAACATCATGGTGGGCCCCACATCCACGTGTGGACGGTGTGGGTGGAGCACATACATCACGTGTGGGGCTCCACAGATGGACAACATACATCAACACACATCACGGTGTGATTTCCATTGCACCGTCCAGACATCCCTAAACGGTGGGAATATAAAATACATGCATCTAGGTGGGTCCCACCCCCACACATGTCACACGTGTGGGGTGGGCCACGCCTACTAATGGGTGGACGGTAGGATGAAACACATTCCTCATGGTGGCCCACATACCTTGCTGACGCAATGAAGCAGCAGCAGCTGCTGTGTGCTGCGTGGGACCTACCGTCCTTGCTTGGACGGTGTGGGTACACCACATATGTGAAGTGAGGTCACGTGGTGGGCCATCCCACGGACGGATGACATGGATTAAACACATATATTACAGTGGGTTTCCACAGTCCAGAAGGCTAGACGGTGTGGATATAAAACATATACATGAGGTGGGGTCCACGTGGTGGCCTAGGGCCCCACGACCAAGCTGATATTTGTGTTTTCCATCCAGTGTCCAGGCAAGACGGACGGCCTGGATTCAATATATGCACGAGGGGGTCTCACCGTCCAGATTTGCTGGACGGTGTGGACCCAAAACATACATCATGTGGGTCTTGTTGTGGGCAGCAAGGCGGACCCTCGGATGGACAGCGGTGTGGATAAAATACATACATCATAAGTGGGGTCCACAGCACCGTCCATCAAGGTGGACCATCACATAAAAAAAGGAGAGCGTGCGAGAGAGAGAGAGAGAGAGAGAGAGATAGAGGGACAGTGTGAAGGGGAGGGACCCCGCCACTATGGGTCCTCCCAATACAATGCATACATCAAGTGGGTCCCACCATATGTGGGCCCTCAAATCATAAAAACAACGGTAGAAAATCACCCACCTTTGATCTTCTCGGACTCCTCCTTCCATCGATGCGATCTAGAGCTCCAAGGGGTGGATTTTAACGGTTGAGATCGGCTTTGAAGGGTTGGATTGAGTGGTAGAGAGTGGGCCACACAAAGCTCTCTCATGGAGCTTGCTTGGACGTGGGTTGCTCTCATGGAGCTTGAGAGAAAAATGAGAGAGAGAGGTGATATGAGTAATAGAGTGATGGGGAGAGGGATGGGTGAAGTGATGGAAAGTTGACTTTCAGGGATGGGTAGTTGTACTTAGGGATGGTTGTGAGTGATGGGAGTGATGTGATGTATACTTGACATTTGATGTGATGGATTCTCTCAAGATTGCAATGCGTGGTGTTTTCCTCGAACTGAACGCGGGCCCACATCTCATGGCCCAGGTATCGCCTTAGTGCGTGAGATACGGCATCGGAACCGTGGCGACGGCGCGATCGCTAAGGGTACAAGTCTCGGGTCGAGCCGAATCTGATATATGGACACAACTTAGGATCACGTGCAAACACTTATAACAGATCGCGAGTCGCTGGAATTCAACCGGGAGGACCGCGAAAGCTTATGTAACAGTACGGGCTAGGATACGGGTCTTACAGATCTCCCCTCCTAATAAAAATTTCATCCTCAAAATTTAAACCACAACACAACCAATCAGAGCTCACCAAGGGAGGGAAATACTATCCGAACATAATATGCCAACATAATCAAACACCTAAGAGATGGGGATAACGCCTATGAATCTCAGGCTCTTGCTCCTAAAATGCCTCATCGGTACTATGATGACCCTGCTAATCTTTGAATCCCGAATCAGAAACGGTCGAAACTGGAATACTATGCAGCCTCACAATCTCAATGGTAGGGGGTTATATCAGAAAATCTCTTAAGTTATTCGAACTCGAGAATCTAACCATTCTAAGTTCTCAACAATCATAGAGTGTAGGGTAGCTATCAACAGATATATAATGTTATCTTCAGGTATTCCCAAGTTATGCTTTGATACTAACTTTTGTCACACCCCATACTCGGAAACCAGGCTCACAAAATTTCCGATCGCCGAATCTGGTGCTGACAGCCTCCGTAGTACCCCATTCTCGGCTCCCAGCGTCCATACGCCAAATTTTGATCCTATGATTCTATAAAGAGGATTTTTCAATGTACATTTTACTCGTAAAAAGCATAACCACAGGTATACCCAAATCACAAAGGCAATATCATCATCACATATCCACTAATATAAACGTTTGAATACAATGCTAAAAAGAAAAATATATATATCGAAAATCAAAGCTCCAGAAGTCTGCTGCACGCTCCAAGCTCATCACTACTATGACCTAACGCCACCTGCACGCATCTATCATGCATAAACTTACAGAAAGCTTAGATGGTGGTGCAAGTGTGTGCGTTGCACGTGCCAAGCATATAGATATTAGAGTAAGCAGAAATACTGGCAATCCATAAACCGTACAATATCAGAGTAATGTGGAAACATGCTGGTAAGCCATAAATATCATTAGCCTTATTCAAGCTATACAATGTAAAAACATAATAAACCAATGTCATATACTGAGAATGTAATGCAATATGCAAATCCTGATTAGTCCTCGAATGCCACCAGCCGTATCTAAGCCATATAAATGCAGAAACATAACAACCCAAAATGTCACATGCCACGGATGTAATGCAATATGTGGTGCGAATGAAATGATCAGGCTAAAACATGAAGTCAGGATGATAGTACATAGTATCGCAGGCTACAGGGTCTATCGCAAGGGACTTCTATCCAAACCAGTCCTATACCTAAATTTGGATAGATAGACTCAATATGGTAAACTCCTAATCTCAGGTTAGTTGCACGCCCTAACAGAAATCCTAGCCATTACAAAGGTACACACGATGGCTTGATTGCGTATCACCAACCCGAATGGATAGTGAATGAATGAATGAGTATAATGCTGAGTATGCAACTCCTCCACAAATTAGTATTGTACATCTCTAGGATCATCACCGAGGTCTAGTACACTCCAAGCTGGCTGCCAGCCGCTCAGCCCAACGAGTGGAAAATACCTCACTACCCATCTGCCAGTAGTATACCAATGCCTACCCGCTCGTCGATAGGGGACCCATTTGGGAGTTGGTCAAACTCAGTCTAGCTTATAATCCCCTCACTCAGGCGGATAAGGTCACACCCCCTCCCAACCGACCACGACACAGTAGGAGATGTGACCTACTGGTATCCAGCACTCGGGCGCTCATATATCTACTCGGTCTAAACGTTGGGGTGTCTCCTCCCCTCGGAGGTTTAGAGACTTTCACCCATGAACATTCAAAGTACCCATATGCTCAAACCAAACATTTTCAGTGTCCCATCTGGCCATCCACGACATGCCTATGGAGGTCACAGCCCTGATGTCGCTAGGGCGTACAGTAATCACAATCACACAATGCCAAATGCATGAGTCATATAGCCCAATCATGCATCAATTCTGCGCATACCGTGCGCTCATGTGGGATAACTCCACCTGTCAGAGACTCCCATAAACCATCTGTGCTATGGCATATGCAATGGTTAATCACATCTCATAATAAACATGCAGATGATGCGTATGGGCATGTATCATGATGTTATGCTATCATATACTCATAATCTGTATTAATAACCGCTATCGACAATCGGCCTCAACAACAAGTACTTAAGAGGATCAACTCACCCCAAGAAATCTCTTCCCGGTAAGCCGAAGGAACCCATGGGCCTCAAACACAGGCCTAATAGTAGGCAACATGTATGGGCCATCACTCAAGATGCTTATTATACCACATCACAATCGGGCTCTCACATGGGCCTTAATAAACTCCACCTGGCCCTCAAATGCACACCAATGGAATGACTCTCATTACCAGGCTCTACATATAGAGTCATCATATGGCCTAACAAGGGTAATACACATCACAATGGGCTCAAATACGGGCCGTATCCAGGTGTTTGTAGAAATGCCTCAATGGCTAACATAATCGAACTGGCTCACAATACGGACCATCGAATGCATATCAATGGCCCTCATAAAATGAATCAGGGCATCGACAACGACAATCGAAATCGACCTCGACAATCAGAATCGGCCTCGATGAACGGAATCGACCTCGACAATTGGAATCAGCTTCGATAATCGGAATCAGCCTCAACAATCGCCTCGACAATCGGAATCAGCCTCAACAATCGGCCTCGACAATCGGAATTGTCCTCAATGAACGGAATCAGCCTCAACAATTGGAATCGACCTCGATAAACAGAACCGGCCTCAACGATCAGCCTCGACAATCGGAATCGGCCTCGATAATCGGAATCTGCCTTGACAACGGAATCGACCTCAATAATCGGCCACGACAATTGGAATCAGCCTCGACCAACAGAATCGGCCTCGACAATCGAAATCAGCCTCGATAAACGGAATCAGCCTCGAGAATCAGAATCGGGCTCGACAATCGGAATCAGCCTCGATAATCAGAATCGGCCTCAATAATCGGCCTCGACAATAGAAATCGGCCTTATTGATCGAAGTCGGCCCGACAATCAGAATCGGCCTCAATAAACGGAATTGGCCTCGATAATCGGAATTGGCCTCGATGAACGGAGTTGGCCTCAACAATCGGAATTGGCCTCAATAAACGGAATCGGCCTCGACAATCAGAATCGACCTCGACAATCGGAATCGGCCTCAACAATCACCCTCGACAATCGGCTGAGCAAGGCCTGAGGGAAGGTCACAATGTGGACATTAAACCATCATTGCCCAACAATGTGGCCATTTAACCAACATTGCTCCCAAGCAGTGGCTCACATAGAGCCAAACGTATCGCGGGCCCATGGCCTCATACAAAGGCCTAATATACATTGCAATGGGCCTTGCTCAAGGACTACATATACATCACAATGGACTTCGACACATGGGCCATAAATACATCACATCGGGCCCCAACACATGGGCCAGGTATACATCATATTGGGCCTCAAACATGGGCCATAAATACATCAAGTGGAACGCATCGCATGGGCCTTTCACATCACAATAGGCCGCATCTCATGGGCCTAATATACATCACAATGAGTCTCATTACATGGGTCGTAACAAAGGGCCTCAAATAAATCATAGCAGGCCTTGGCACATTAAGTCGGACCTCATCATATGGGCTTCAAATACAAAACAGGTGGGCCCATCGCACAGGCCAAAAATACGAACAGGTGGGCCCCATACATGGGCCAAAAATACATCATGATGGGCCTTAAATACGAGGCAGGTGGGCCCTATCACATGGGCCTCAAATATACATCATGATGGGCCTCATGGATGGGCTGCACCAATGGGCCCCAAGTGGACTTAGACCACACCAAAAATCATTTCAATGGTTGTAGGTGTAACATGTGTATCACTATACACTATCATTCTATGGGACACATGGCCACTAATGATGATCAGCACCGTCTAAACATTATCCAAGTAAATCAACACCATCCAAACACTTCCCCATGTAAATCAGCACCACCCAAACATTGTCTATGAAAATCAGCACTGTCCAAACAATGTAGACGGTGTGGATGAAATAAATACATCATGGAGGTGTCCATGCTGACAAAACAGAAGGACAGCTTGGATGATAAGATGAACGGCGTGGAGAATACATATATCACGGCTGGCCCTTCCATCCTTCCACTGGACGGTATGGATAAAACATCATGGTGGGCCCCACATCCACGTGTGGACGGTGTGGGTGGAGCACATACATCACGTGTGGGGCTCCACAGATGGACGACGTACATCAACACACATCACGGTGTGATTTTCATTGCACTGTCTAGACATCCCTGGATGATGGGAATATAAAATACATGCATTTAGGTGGGTCCCACCCCCACACGTGTCACACATGTGGGGTGGGCCACGCCTACTAATGGGTGGACGGTAGGATGAAACACATTCCTCATGGTAGCCCACATACCTTACTGACGCAATGCTACAGCAGCAGTAGCTGCGTGCTGCGTGGGACCTATCGTCCTTGCTTGGACGGTGTGGGTACACCACATATGTGAAGTGGGGTCACATGGTGGGCCATCCCACGGACGGACGATGTGGATTAAACACATATATTACAATAGGTTTTCGCCGTCCAAAAGGCTGGACGGTGTGGATATAAAACATATATATGAGGTGGGGTCCACGTGGTGGCCCAGGGCCCCACGACCAAGCTGATTTTTCATCTAGTGTCCAAGCAAGACGGATGGCCTGGATTCAATATATGCACGAGGGGGTCTCACCGTCCAGATTTGTTAGACGGTGTGGACCTAAAACATACATCATGTGGGTCTTGTTGTAGGCAGTAAGGTGGACCCCCGGATGGACAGCGGTGTGGATAAAAACATACATCATAGGTGGAGTCCACAGCACCGTCCATCAAGGTGGACCATCACATAAAAAAGGAGAGAGAGAGAGAGAGGGACAGTGTGAAGGGGAGGAACCTCGCCACTATGGGTCCTCCCAATACAATGCATACATCAAGTGGGTCCCACCATATGTGGGCCCTCAAATCATAAAAACAACAGTAGAAAATCACCCACCTTTGATCTTCTCGGACTCCTCCTTCCATCGATGCGATCAAGAGCTCCAAGGGGTGGATTTTAACGGTTGAGATCGGCTTTGAAGGGTTGGATTGAGTGGTAGGGAGTGGGCCACACAAAGCTCTCTCATGGAGCTTGCTTGGACATGGGTTGCTCTCATGGAGCTTGGGAGAAAAATGAGAGAGAGATGAGAGAGAGAGGTGATATGAGTGATGTAGTGATGGGGAGAGGGATGGGTGAAGTGATGGAAAGTTGACTTTTGGGGATGGGTAGTTGTACTTAGGGATGGGTGTGAGCAATGGGAGTGATGTGATGTATACTTAACATTTGATGTGATGGATTCTCTCGAGATTGCAACGCGCGGTGTTTTCCTCGAACCGAACACGGACCCACATCTCCTGACCCAGGTATTGCCACGGCACACGAGACGTGGCGTCGGAACCGCAGTGACGGCGCGGTCGCTAGGGTATAAGTCTCAGGTTGAGTCGACTCTGGAATATGGGTTACGACTCAGGATCACGCACAAACATCGATAATAGATCGCGGGTCACCGAAATTCGACCGAGAGTACTACTGAAGCCTACAGAACAGTACGATCTAGGATACGGGTCTTATAAAGGTAGTCTTAAATTTATCGTTAGAATGTATTACAATATGATTGTATCCTGAATATGCATCCATAAAACTAAGTAATTTATAACTCGCTGTAATGTCAACCAACTAATCGATTCTGGGAAGTGGGAAGATATCCTTGGGGTAGGCTTTGTTCAGATATGTGTAGTTTACACAGACCCACCACTTCCAGTTAGTTTCTTGACTAGTACGATGTTGGCCACCCAGTCTAGGTAGTAGACTTCTTCAATGAAACCGACTTTGAGGAGCTTACCGACCTCTTCTTCAATCACAGTATACCTCTTAGGGCATAGGGCACGTCGCTTCTGTTGAATTGATCGGGAGGACGAATCGATGTTCAGTTGATGCGTGATGACGGTAGGATCGATTCTAGGCATATCTTTATGGGACTGGGCGAAAACGTCGGCATAGCGTCGGAGGAGGGCAACCATCTTATCACGCAGTGGCAATGTCAAGGATGACCCTATTTGGACAGTCTTAGATCGATTAGACTCATCCGGCGGGATCAAAATGAGGTCTTCCATGGGTCAGCTTCTCTCTTGAGATTCTTCAGCTGATCCAGAGATTCGATGGTCATCGCTTCACGTGGGGCTTTCAGTGCCATTGAGTAGCATTGTCGAGCATCACGTTGATCGCCTTTAACGATCCCAACTCGTTGCTCAGTCGGGAATTTCACCGCCAGGTGGGAGGTTGATACCACAGCTCGCAAGAGGTACAACGATGGTCGTCCAAGGATGGCATTGTAGACAGGTGGTTGGTCGACCACAAGGAAATCGACCATCACAATAGTTGATTTTATCCCTCCCCGACCGAGAGGGGGAGTTGGATGACTCCTTCAGGCACGACCTGTCTGCCTGAAAAACCGACTAATGGAGTTTTGACGGGTCGGAGTAGAGACCGACCAACTCCCATTTTGTCGAAGGCTTGAACAAAGAGCACATCCACTGATGATACTGTGTCGACAAGGATCCGAAACACTTTTCGGTTGGCGATAGTTAAAGTGATTACCAGTGCATCATCATGGGGGAGGTGGATAACTCAGGCGTCCTCTTTAGTGAAGGTTATGCTGTATTTTTCCATCTTTTCTCTTTCGAATGTCGACCAAGGAGCAGAACTTCTGCCTCGAGACGACTAATACTTCTAACATGCACTTTTTGAGCATTGTTCGAGTCACCTCCCCCTCCGCGGTCTCCAAAGATAGTGCGGATTTCTCCAGTTGGCTGGTTATCGATTGACTGTTCTTCAGCGGCCTTGATCCGATCTCCTCTGTTATCGACGTAGTCCTCGAGATGACTATTGCGAGTGAGTGCCTTGATTTCTTGTTGAGGTCGAAGCAGTCGCTCATGTTGTACCCATGATCTCGATGGAAGAGGCAGTATCTGTTTTTGCTTCTTTTTTCAGGGTTAGATTTCATCTTATTCGGCCAACGAAGAGGATGTTTGTCCTTGATCTCTATCAAGACTTGTTCCGATGTCTTGGTTAGAGGAGTGTAAGTCTTGAACTTAGGGTCGGGCCATTTGTTCGATATTCGGTCATCTAAAGATTGATCATCCTTTCTCTTCTTATTGGCTGAACTAGGCTCGGCCTTCGTCTGCTCTTTATCTAGAGGATTTTTGCTTTGGACAGCGTCCCATAATATTTAAAATTCCTCAACATTAGCATACTTCTATGATCTATTCAGAAATTCAACCAGAGTGGCAGGAGGGTTCTTATCCAGGGAGAAGAGGAAAGGCTTATCTCTTAGCCCGCTCATGATGGCGTTCAGGGCGGTCTCGTCCAAATGTTTCCGAACTTGTAGTGCTTTTATGTTGAAGCATTTAATGTAGTCCTTCAGGAGTTCACCTTCTTTTCAGATTATGTGAAGAAGATGAGCAGGTGCTTTGAGTCTCTTCTTTTCTCTGATGAAGTTCGTGACGAAAGCTTGGCTGAGTTCCGAGACTGAGCTGATGGACCTCAGCTTTAGCTGCTTAACCATAGTCGAACAGCGTCAGCCAGAGTAAGGGAGAAGGCTCGGCTAGAGCTGGGCATCGGACCGGATTGGGTCCAACTCGAATCGGTCCGAAACTTACATGGACTGACCCGAACTCGATCCGATCCGGGACTGCGTCCGGGACATCTGACTGGAACCGATCCAATGTACGGTTGGCCTGACTCGAACCGAGTCCGACTCGGTCAGGAAAATCGAGTCAGATCAGGTAAGGTATGGTTCAGATCGATTGGGTCTATGGATCATTTTTCTTTTTTCAAATGCTTTAAAATGATCGTGAAAAATGGATAAACGGTATGGATATAACAAATACATTGTGTGGGGCCCATGTAATTTTGATCTCATTTAGGCCATTTGTACAACTTAGAGTCAAGGCATGTCTCCGCTAGTCTTTGCACGACACGTATCTACACACAGCTATAGCCTGTAATGACGCGATTTGTAGTGTAGCCTGTAATGACACGGATTTGTTCCTGTGCAAGGATGTTGGGTAGGGCCCACTGAAATGTTTTTGAGAAATCCATCCCGTCCATCCGTTTTATGAGATCAGTTTAGGATGTGTGACAAAAAATGAGGTATATCCAACACTCACGTGGGCCATGCAAGAGGAAAAAGTGGGCATTCAGTGAGCACCGTTGAAGCGCTTTTATTGCCGTGAAAGTTTTGTATCAAGCTATAATTTTAGTGTTTCCACTTCATCCCATTGGGAATAACCTTATAAAAGGTTTGGATATCATATAAACATCAAGGTGGAGCCCAGTAAGGTTTTAACGGTAGAAATTTCTTTCCCCAATTTTCCCTCTCGTGTGACCTACCTGAGAGTTGTATCCACCTCATTTTTGGTAGAATGTACTAAAACTAGCTATAAAAATGGATGGACAGAATGGATATATAACGTAGATTGCAGTGGGCCCCACCCAGCATCCTTGCACAGGAACTTCGAAATCCGCATCCAGCCTGTAAGCTCTTGTGTTAACGTGCCATGCACGGCACGAAATTTGAATTCGGATTGCGAACTGAGTTAGTCAGTACGCTCTTATTGTACTTGGTAAACTCAATTGGGCCCACCATGAATGTATGTGGTCTATCCACGCCGTCCATCTATGTTTACACCTCATTTGAGGGGTTGGGCCCAAAATTGAAGAATATGAAAGGCTCGAGCGTATCATACCACAAGAAACAATGGGAATAATGATTTCCACCGTTGAAACCTTGCTAGGCCCCACAATGATGTTTATTTGTGATCTAACCTATTCATAAGATTATACCGGCATGGATGAAGGGAAAATAAAAATATAAGCTTGATCCAAAACTTATGTGGTTTCAAGAATTTTTCAATGGTAGACTTTCAATTCACACTATTTCCCACGGTGTGGTTCATTTGAGATTTGTATATGCTTCATTTTTGGGCTTAAGCCCTAAAATTATCTTATAAAATGGATGGAAGGAGTGGATAAAATATATAAATCACGGTGGACCCCACAAAGTTTACTCAGTACGCTTAGTGTAGTCAGTTATTCAGTACCCAATCCGCTTCTCACGAAATTGCACTTTGGGCTCTGATCGTACTGAGTAAACTCTGTTAGGGCCCACCGTGAATGCATGTGGATTATCCACGCCGTTCATTCGTTTTTCCAAATCATTGTAGTGGTAAACCCAAAATTGATGCATATCCAAAGCTCAAGTGGACCATACCACATGAAAAAGTAGAAGTATTGATTTCCACCTTTGAATCACTCTGGATCGGTCTAGCTCGAATCTATTCGGTTCAGATTTCGATTCGAATCAATCCAGATTGGCCATGATCCGAACTCGATCCGATGAACGGTCGAATTTGGCTGGTCCAACTCGAGTCGCACCGATCTAGGCCTTCAGTTTGGTTTGGATCGAGTCGGAGTGGGTCGGATCGCCAGATCGGATAAAAAATGCCCAGCTCTAGGCTCGACACATAACCACATCAAAAGCATCGTAGAGTTCCATGTAGATCCGGAAGGATTCCATGTGCTCTAACAGGTCAGTATTCCCTGTGAAGGGCGTGATCTGAAGCAATCGAAACCTGTCTGGTAGTCGTGCTTGCAAAATCTCAACAGCGAATGGGGACTCAGTTTCCTCCATTGTGATCATCGTTGCGTTAGCTTAGTACGTTTACTACATGTTGCTGATCCGATCCCTCAAGCTTTCAACTCGGCTCTCCACGGTTCCCCACTCTCGGCATTGGCCTCAACCGAGGCTCTACTACACCTTCTCTGATCTATCTCATGATGTAGGTCAGAGGCAGGCAAAGGCACAGTCTTGGACACATGAGATGGGACAAGTTGGGCTGGAGTATACTGCTGGCTCGGCTGAGGGGCAATTGGCACACCAGTAGGCTGGGAGGGATAATAATTCGATTGTTGTTCGGCATGCATGCAGGAAGGCTGAGATGGACCATCGGCCCTCGGCGCATGTTGAGGTTGAATTTGTTCCAATAATCGCATCATGCAGCCCAAATCTGATCTGATATCCCCGACCTCTCTTTCGAGGTTGTTCATTCAACCATTCTTAGCACGAGTCCACAGACCGCATCTGCCTTACCTGGAGGAGGAACCTTGATGGATCGCTTGTGGCTCAGGCTGCCTTGGCTTCTCTAGTGGTTCTAGGGCGTGACTAGTCATAGGTAAGGTTGTAATCAAAGTCGCCACTAGAGAGGATTGGGTTTTTTTCTTTCCCGTAGCCATCGTAGATGTTGCTGGTAGAACTGAGAATGGCTTAGAATGTCGTATCCCACAGACGACGCCAAACTGGTTATGCAGCGCGGTTGACCCTCTTGTACCTACATAAGTGTAAAGGAGGAATAAAGGAGATCCTGGCTAGTGCAAGGGACTCTCCGATGCCTAAGTCAGGAACAGGGTCTTTTTTGTTTGGAAGAGTCTCTAGAAAAGAGACACCAGTCGAATGCTAGGATTAGAATGTGCGTACCTTTGATGGTTGGGGATACCTCTATATATATAGGGAAGAGAGTCCAATCGTATGAGGATTTGTCCTAATATCTTGGAGATCCATCTGGATCCGAGATCTTCACGAGATTACTGGATTCCAATGTTACCAGGATCCGATCTTATCCCCTGAAGATTTGGGGAGAGATCTTTGGGATTACAGGAGATTCCTTGAATATATAGCTCGGATTTATGTCAGCTCCCATAAGCGGGTGATGGCTCGGGAATGAACCATACCGATCTTCTCGATAGATCAACATTCACCATCTTTGACCAATGGTGACATATCAACATTCACCATCTTCGACCAATAATTGGGTCAGAGGATCCATGTTTCCTTTAGCTAGGTGTTAATGGTCCTTGACCTTGTCATGAGACGTCGCCTAACCTGTAACCGGATGTTGTCTGATCTATGGTCGTCCAATGGACAAGCTATGACCGATCTATGGTTGAACAATAACTGATATGGGGTAGATCTATGGTTGACCAAGATCTGACATATGATCGACCAACGGTCGATCTGTGGTCGATCTGCAATTGACCCATTAGGTCAAAACATGGTTTATCTAAATGGGCTTGTTACCGTGTTCTTTGAGTGTCCTTACAATTGCCTCGACCTCCTTAAAGGTCGACCTGTTTCTGGACGTAGACGCCTTATCAGGCTTGGGTTTCACTTGGTCCGTGCTGGTTAAGTAAAGTTGGTCCATTCCATAAACCGACTTATGGACTTGTTAATTTTTCCCCCAACAAAATAAAAAGTTACAAAAAATAATCCTCAACAATTTAATCAATGTGACATAAATGGCAAGGTTATAGAGTTAATGTCTTTCTCAGTCCAGTGATATAGATGATGGGATTTACACTATAAAGAAAAAAAGAAAAATGTTTTCCTTAGTCCAATGATTTGGGCATAGACAAAATGAATTATAAAATTTTTAAGTTAAGTTAGTATGGCGTGATAGTGTAGATAGATTGGATTATATTGTTAGTGCACTTATTTTTTTACATATTTATCAATCAAATGAGTATGTGTGTCAGTGAGTTAGTTGAGCCCTTATAGGCCGAAGACCAAATACACGAGAGGACAAGACACATCAGGGAGCAAAAAATGTGTAAATCTAGGTAACTATGTGGCCTTACCTTTAGACCAAAAACAAACTAGCTTATAAATGATCCTACCATTAATAAGCAAACTCTTAGTTGATCATCACGTAGCCTTAGGAGCTTAATTGGAACATGATCAAATGGATTAAAAGGTATGCAAAGTTGTTATAAAACACATAACCCAAAACAATAGTTTTCGAATGGTCATCGATCACATCGATGGATTGTCGATGGGTTTCGATGGAATCGAAGGACCGCTCGATGCGATTGAAGAAACAATCTAGCAACTATATAGAAAAATCATGGATTTTCTCGATGGGATTGATTGACCTTCAATCCCATGGATGACCTTTCGATCATATTAGCAGAGCCATTAACCAGCCGTTGGAAACCTTTTTATATAAAATGAGTATTTGGTTCTTTAGAAAAATGAATGGGGGTTTTTTTTTTTCAATGGTAGCCTATGTGACTTCTCACTCCCATCCCTTATTACAAGCCTCTAAACTATGAGATTTGCATCCACTCTAATGAGGATTCCAACGTCTATAGATAAGTAAGTTGTCTTTATAAAGTGCATACACTCCTTCCTTGTGTAGGATTAAGTGTAGGAGTTTGTGACTTAAACTCGATTAGATTCATGTGTAGGAATTAGGCTACTATGTAAGGCTGAATTCATCGGACATGAGTGCATACGTGTTAGCCTCAAGCAGGAGAAAAATGTGGGTCCTTGGATTGGGATTGCTAATGAGTATCTGTTAGCTGATAGAAAAACAACATAATCTCCGTAGGAGCCACCGACATGGGTGGAAACGTGTTCCTTTGACACGAGTGTATATATGCATTATGTCAGTGTACATGGTTGTAAAGGTTAGGGGTGAACTGTAATACCCTAATTCTCATAACCTGAGGATAACCGCTCAAGTACGAGAATCCCGAGGGTTACATCATACTATATAACAACCATTCATCTAATGTCTAACATATTTCATAACATCGAAATGTAACTATTTTGTAAACTGTTAAGAAGAGTTCAACATATGTAAGTGGAATATAAAGAAGTAAGCAAGATCCCACAGAATGGGATTTTTAATTACAACATTCAGAATGAGCAACATGAAGATAAAAATGAAAGTAAATTTATAGCCTATATTGTCAGTTGAGTCCCAACGGCTCAACCATATCAGCATACGGTTCTTCCTCTCCATACTCTTCCTCAGCTGCGCCGGGAGTATCTTTATAGGCGCCATCTTCCTCCGTTATACCTGCATCTATTTGGTGCAACCACACAATTGGGTGACTGAAAACTCAGTGGGAATTTCCCGCAAGGATTCATGCATATCAATTTATTCCAAAATAGTTTCAACTAACATGATACATCAAAATGAAAATAATATGAACTCAAATGTAAATGTATGGATGTATGAATGTATGTTCAAGTCACAGACCTAGGGATACACATCCAGCTGTCAAAATGAAGTGTCACCCAAGGTGACTAGTCACCCGAAAAAATACACACAGTACGCCCAAGGAGAACTAGCCACCCAAAAAAGACCATGTAGGTGAGCACGCCCAAGGATATCTCATGAAAAAATACACGGGGTACGCCCGAGGAGTGTCTAATCCCGGAAAAGCCTCATAAAAAGAAAGAGCGCCCAAAATGACATAAATACACATGCTCTGGAAATTTGACTGGAATAATAGGACTCATAGTAAATCAAACCAAGTGTGGCTTGTATTGAGCACTCAGAAAAGCTCATATGGCATGCATGGATGTCATGCACCGTGATACTCACGTACAGTTCATAGGATTAACAGGATTATTCTTATAAACATGGTTAAGGTTTGTAATCTTTTAATAGGATATCAATCGTTCAGACATGAGCGCCATATTAATCCCTTTACTTTGATCGTGGTTCAACTGAGGGCCCATAAATGTGGCATATCATGATAAGTTCATACAACATCTCACAAAAGATGGCATTCCACACTTAGGCCTCATTATACAACTTGAGAATGAATCGAAACATCATGACATATGTCGTTACTAGTAGAATTATGACTCCAAATTGGACAATTACTAGAATAACTTAGAGAGTGCAATACCAAGTCCTAATCATATGTTCGTTATATATAGAAATCGAGTAAATAGACATTTGCATATTAGCTCATATTCAACATAACCAAATAGGAATGAAAGAAATAGTGTACTATTCTAAGACTTCATACACCTTATATTCAAATTAAAATGGTTCAAGCATATAAGATGAATTATGGAATAAACTTGCCATTAAAACGGAAACAAGATTTACTACTTATTAACGTTCTTAATGAAAGTGTGCATGTGACTAGGATATTTTAAATATGGTACAAAGAGTATGACACAAACTTCTATAAGATATCTTAGAGCAATGAGATATGAACATTTTCACATGATTAGTAAAATTAATTCAAAGGAAGTAAGACTAACGCCTACACCATTATAATATCACATCCATTTCAAGCTTAACACTATTTTATAATTTAATGAAATGAGGAAGCCATGTGGGATATCCCTCACCTCAAATGGATGTCTCTCTTGTCTTGAATTTCCTCCTAAGTGAGCTTTTGAGTTCTTGATTGAACTGATTGAAGGAAGAAGTGCCTTTTAAGGAGAAACAGTGGCTGGTTGTACCTGGAGGATTTGACCAGGGACTAGTGAGTCACGACCGAGTTAACTCGATCAGGGTTCTCAACTAACAATTAGTTGAGTTAGTCTCAAGAGTTCTAATAACCACTGGGTCAGATTAAAGGTCCATTGAACCCAATGCTTCTCAAAGTCATGCATAACTGGTTGGAGCCAACTTGACTCAACTGGAAAACTAACCAAGTTAGCTCGTTAATGGGTGTTGAATTGACTCAGTCGGTTTAGATGGTCGGGTTAGCCCCAAACTGGGCAGATCTGGAACACCCTTGGCTGGCTCCAGGTTTAACTAGGCGAGTTGCTTACTAGGCCCAACTGAATCAAGCCCTTTAATCATGAAATGGCCCTGAGTCACTGACTCAGGAGTGATTCAACTCAGCCGAGTCTTCATTTGATTAGTAGCATGCAACCAGATGAACATATCCATGATCGGTTTGCTGCACTGATCATTGTGCAAGGCAGACCGATCATAGCTACTAATCTACATTGGGGTTTTGCACTCTAGATGTTGATCAGTGTCACTCCACCCGTGACCAAGTTGAGCTGTCTGTGAAAACGGTCGGTCGGGGTGGGTGGAATCCGTCAAATGCAGAGGGAAGATGGGCATGGTTACCTGACCAGGGACCGTTTCCGGTTGATGCAAGGGCCTGGACGTGGCGTACTCTACTCCAGATTCGTCGGAACTCGAACTTACGTCTGACTCAATCTCAAATGCCATTTTGAGGTGGAACGACCTGATATAGCAAAGAATTTAGGTCAGTTTACTGGCTAGCTAGTAAGAAGTTGAGACAGGGGAGGGTTTTTTATTTCATTACCTGAGCTAAGGATAGGGACTAGAGCTGCCTGAAACAGGGCCTGCGACGAGACTGAGAAGTCTCAGACAGCCAACTGGAAGCTCGTTCCAGTGGCTGTCATCCCCTATACCTTTTCTATCTCCTCTCTATCACTCTCATTTCTCACTCTCTGCTCTTATCAAAGCAAACGGACCACTTAGCCGAGTCGGGTTGCAACTGGACATGCAACTCGCTTCAACGACGGTATTTCTCTCTCATAATCTCTTTCTATTTTCTTCTTTAGTTTTCCTTAGGATTCGCCCTAATACATGGCTATTTATAACCGTCCTGTTTCTGGAAGTATCCAGAGCTAATCACAAGGATTAGGGCGGAGGAATCATGTGTTAGCTGAGAACGGCCTCCCATCAGGGTCTTCCAATGTATTGGGTCTGGTGCAGGGTGTTAAACGACTGCCCAGATGGATTTTAAATGGGGTGGGCCGCACGATGAACGGCTTAGATCAGTGAATGGGCCCGTTTTATAGAATGTGGGTCAATCGGCCAGATCGTGGAAGATGACCCACTGGTCATGGTGATTTTTCAACCTACGGCTGATTTCACGATCGGAGACGCTCAAATGGTTGGGATTGTGTCCAGGAGGCTCGTGGGGTCCATCTCATGGTGAGGCATGGGCTGTTGATGACAATACTCGCTAAAACAAGGTCGGTTCGAGATGTGGCTGCGTCTCGCCAATATCTCGGCTTCCTTACTAGGTATTCCGGACAACCGTAGTTCGAACGTCCCAGATCTCTCGGACGAAGCTTCTAGAAGTCAGAGAAGGGCGGAGATCGTTCTATCCTAAAGTGGAAGTTATTCTTCCACCTTTCCCAGCGTAGGGATCCATTTCTGGTAAGCGTAAGGCTGACGCGGATTTTCTCCGCGCGCGTGGATGGAGTCTGACGACTCCAAGCAACCGGATTTGCCAGCCAGGCAGAGGACATGGAGCTTCTCCTCACGCCAACAATTTCCTTCCACCATGCCTGACCGAACGATGCCCGAGCTTGCACGGGTGATTTTCAATTGCGAAACTCAGCAAGGTTAGAGTCGGTGGGGCCCTACCTATCAAATTGACGGTCTGGATCACCATTCTTTATTTGAATGGTGGTCGTTTGCATCATCAAACGGGCAACCTGTTTTGAGCAGCGCCAAGCGAGAAAGGAATTTCAAAATTCCTTCCCATTTGCGAATTCCATCGGGTCAAAGCTCGTTTGACCCGATGGCTAGGTCTCATGCACAGCGTGAGCACACTACTGGTGTACGCACTCGGATCAGACGTGGGGTCCACGTGATGATCTGAGCCATCAGATTTCTTAAAGAGGTGTTTTAACTAAAGTTTAACTGTTAATTTATGGTATTAGTTGGCTAATCTAACTGTAATGACGTATGGGAAGTTTTAGTTATTTTAAATTTTTATTTAAGAACTCCTGTCGAAGCGTGAGTTGTTACATGAGCCGATCGAAAACTCATAAGATAGTGAATATCAGTACACTCAATGAGAGTGCATCCGCTGAGAGTAGAGTAGGGAAACTGAACTACTATACATGCTTGTGTTTGTGATAATCATTTTAGCACAATTATGTTATAGCTTATGTGTTTGATTAATTAAACTATATAAATGTTTGGATTGAATTGTATGTTAAGCACTTAACTTATAATATGCACACAAACTCGCTATCTATTATAGACTAACTGCTTGATTGGTATATCATTTGTAGTCCATATGATTGGACCCGCTTTGACTTAGAAGCCTTAGTGTTAATTTACATTATTAATTTTATTTGATAAATTGTATTAATTAGATAAAAGAAATAAAGTGGTCCTAATTACTCCCCACGGGATGTAGCCATAATTTTATAGCTCCGTCAAACTTCCGCACGCGTCGTGGTAGACAATTAACACAATTTCATATACTACTCATGGGCTAAAGCATGTCCAACATAGCAACATTGACAAATTAGATTATACTAAGCTAAGCTAAGCTAAACTAAGCTAAAATAAGCAGCATTGTGTTATAGAGCTGTGTTGGGTTGGGTTGGTGAGGGCCTAGAGCTCTCTGATCTTCCTCATATTCACAAAACTTCGATGTGATAGCTAATGGAGATCTTTGTAGCAACTTCCTATATATGTTGATTTGGAAATAACAGTCTAGGCTTGTAGACAATTGTAGCTTGTTATGCAACACTATATGTCACGACCCAGATTTCGAGTACCTGGCGTATACTTCGGACCTGAGATTCACATCATGACTTGTACACTGAATGTACTTAAACTGTTAAATTGCTTACAAAAATTCATCTACCCAATAACTCTACTGTAGATCCACATTCCATTCATATTCAGCAACATCTTATAAATAAAAAACGATTATTCATTTCAATAATCAATTATAAACATAGTTAAGGACCCTCCCATTTGGAGCTTATGAAATGAAATAAACATGTCCAACAACTTGAAAGAATTAATTAACAATTTAAGAAAATCAAATATAATTAAAGTAAAAAAAAATAAATCTGAAAAGGCCTAGCTATATATCCTAGAGGGGTAGAGGGGGGTGAATAGGACTATGTCAAATTAAAACTTTAACAACGGAATATAAATGAATAAAGTAAAGATGGCTCTTTTAAACAAATCACAATACGAAAATGTAAAACAACCTCAAATAAAGAGATTAATACTAATATTATTCTAAGGATAACCTTGCACCATAAAAACCAAGGGTTTATGGCAGGACAACCTTACTAGAACAATTTGAATATCAAAAACTCAAACTGAAAGGAAATAAAGGAAATAGCAAGAAATAAATTCTAAATTATTACAACATTCCCTACAATACTTGAAATGTAAATATTACAACATTCACATCCACACATACATCCCACAAATTTGAATGATAAAAGAAATAGAAATTAAACAAACATTCAAATCACAAGACACAAAGAATTATAGTGGTTCAACTGTGTGTTCACCAACTATTAAACAATAGCCACACGGCATGCTACTCCACTCCTAATATCATCACACAGGGGATATTAGCGTTCACTATGAAAATAGGTTTCTCAGGTTCACCTAAAACCTTCACAATTATGTCTTTCAAATAGGCTTATATAATTCAAAAACCCCAACCTCTGAGTTTTCTGGCTCTCCTTAGATAACCAACACAATAAGATTTTTCTGGCTTAATCTCAAATAAAACCAAAAGAAAGAAATTTATAATAATGTAAAATACCTAGATTTCTCCTTTTGTAGCAGCCCGGAATAACCAATCGGAGTAGAAGTTCGAATATAGAAGTTTAATGTCCAATACTCACTTTGAAATGGTTCTAAGTTCTAATTGATTTTAAATTAAATCAAGTTGGGCTAGCTCTATTTGACTTTAATTCCAATAAGTGGAATATCCCAATTCCTCTTTCAAATTAGACTGGAATGCAGAAACAAAATCAAATAAGAAAAGCTAACAAAAGAGAATATTAAATATGCACAATGTAGCTTAAAAAAAACACAAACTTATCTCTCAGAATGATGCCTTGATTTTACTTGAATTGGATATCAAACTCTGAAACTCGTGCTCTATTTATAGTTGCAGAAATCGCATCTATAACTGGTCTTATGGACACTACGACTGGTCGTAGGACAAACTGCATTTTAAAATTTTGAGCGCGATTGGATAAAACCGTTCCACGATTGGTTGTGACCATCCTACGACTGGTCGTGAGGCACTAGGTTTGTTCGTTGTAATTTGAGTCGTAGATCCTGGATTGGTCATAAGACGAGTCGTGCACTGTTCACACGACCGGTCGAACAGAGTCCATGACTGGTCATAGCTCAAACAAAAAATTCTGAAATTTTGCAACAAACTTAAGACTGATCTTGAAACTTCTTGGACTAGTCGAGGCAGTTCTAGGACCAGTCGAATAAGGTCCAGGACTAGTCTTAGAACAGACCAAACACTTATAAAATGATTCAATTGACTTAAGAATACAAAATGACCTATCCTAAGGTCAATCTAAGGTCATTCATACCTTAAATGTGAAGTATGGTCATTAAATCTTCATTTCTTCAGATGATAGTTGACCTTTGAAGATTATGAAGCTTTGAGATTTTTACATGATGTAGCTTGAACTTGAGATCTTCTAAAGCTTAGATTTATCGTTCTTGAGTTGTACTTGATATTGAGTTGAACATTATCTTAAGTCTTGAACAAGCACTCGTCTTTTCGATGTAGCTTTAAAAACTCTGAACATTGAAGTATACAGAAGTGGACAAAGTACTTGACCTTGCATTTCTTGAAGTAGATCACCGTTCTTAACTTGAAACATTGTGATGCGGTGTCTTGAACATATAACTCAATATGCTACACAAGACACAGATTGTGTTTTTGGCACCACAAAATTTGACAACTAAAGGAGTAGGAAACCATAACACTTACAAAATCATGACTACTCTAGGGCAACAACTTCTTCCTCTGCCAAGTAGGGCCACGTGTCCCTCAAGTCCTCTTCCGGCTCGACCACTCATTCCTGTTCTCGAGCCGCCGGCACGCTCTCATTCACATCTGTACAGTTTTACATTTAATAAAGGGTAAGTTGGCTAAGCCTAGTGAGAATTCCCGACATGATTCTTTACATCGAATTATAATAGAATGCCAATAATCATACACAATATAAAATTTAAAAAAAATGTAAATATTATGCAATAAATGCATCAATGCATCAAGTAGGAATCCGTCAACTTGCCTGAATTGGAATTCCGTCAACCCGCATCTGTCCCTTGACAGGCTTCTACCATTTGATAGGCATAGGCAAGGCCCGCATCTACTCTTTGAGTAGGTTTCCACTAGTATAGTGGGCTTTTGGTAACGATTCTATCAGGATACCATCCAAGGAGGTCCCCCGAAAATTTCGCACGTGTTATGCATGTAATTGATAGATGTACTAAGTAATAATGAATTATGTATTGCATAGATTATTTCGATTATCACATTTGAATTAACATAGTCTAACACATTAATCAAATCATATCATCATTATTATATTAATACAGAAATTACACATTCATCTAAATCAACTAATAGTACATGACAATTATATCAGGGTAATTATATAACATATCAAACAATCTATCTATTTTAACTTGATGGATGGGAAAGACATCGGGATCACTTACCTTGATGCGATGAAGATGATTCCGTGGACCAACGGTTTGAATTGAATTAAGACTTCCTAAAATCACATAAATAAGAATTTTCTTTAATTTTACGATTACACATAATGAATAAAACGTACGATTCATTATCTATCATTTCTTTAGATCGATGTTGCCCGTCCAATGGTCCGATCGGTTTAGAATTTAAGATTTTAATTTATTTTAATCTTAAGGAACTAATGAATGGTGATAATTTAATCACATATTTCGGATTATGTCATATAATTTTTTGTGCCAAGTTATATCTTGCGCGGAGAATTACTCTTCTGGTATTTATTCAATTTCGTTATATTAAGGAAAAAAATTGGTATATATATGATCAGTACGGTCCATTGAGGTGTCAAATTTGTCTAATTGTTAAAAATATTACATAATTGAGTCTCATAACAACACTTATAAACAAATTATACTGATCGCTGTGTATCATGGAAAATTTTTACATTTTATACATTAGCCTTAAAGTTATGTGCATACCTTAAAATCTCACATTCTACACATTAGCCTTAAAATGATGCGCATGCCTTTTCATATTAATGAATTAAACCTACACAATGGATATTTGATTGATCCAATTCGTCTAATGTGTAGATCGAGCCAAATTAACTATATATTAAATAAAGAAAACAAAAAAAGGAAAAAAAAATACACTAACTTAAATAAGTAAATTCTAAAAATCCTCCTTCTCACTTTTCCTTTTGTGTGTTTTTTTTTTCCCTACTAGTTTTTCTTTAGTTCTTTTAGTTTTTCTTTAGTTATTTTAGTTTTGATAAGACTCTCTCTCTGTTATGTTTCCTTTTTAAGAAAAAAAGATTCATTAAGATACTACGAGATACGAGTAAAGTTTTGTATAACGAGAGATAAGAGAAAAGATGATGAGATCGCTGGGTCTCTTTTAAATTTAAATTTTATTTTTAAAAATTATGGGCGTTACATTATATGTGATGGTCATTTTATTAGGTTAACCATTGGTTGTGCGCACATCCTACACCAATGATGCGAGATGAGAGCTATTCTCTTAATGCCACAAGTTGGGGATCATTATTCATTTTTTGGGGATCATTATTCATTTCTTTATTTGATTGTATTTTATACGTAACCTTGGCATTGCTGTCGTTCTACTTCATGACTCCTCGAGTGGTTTCGACTAGGAAGGTTCGTTTTATATAATGTTACATGGTATCAGTTGAATCTGATACTCTCTGTGATCATATTTGTATCAATACTCGTTATCAATCACGAGGCTGTTACGACGAGTAGCTGACTGTACCACACAGTAGTCAAAGAAATCTACCATATGTCTCTTATTAATATCCCGCTACTGAATAGCATACTCGGAGTTAATGGCTCGAACTTGGTCATAAACAAATTATAATAACCATTATTTTTTTTTCCCTCAACGGGCTGGCAAAATCAGACGGTGTAAAAGGTCTAGACGTCTAGTGATTAAGTTGCCATCGTTGCAAACAGTGGCAAACGCACGCTGCGGGGTATTTCTATATCTCTGCCCTCGCTAATTTCTTCTCCATCACCCACATGTTGTTCTTCCAAAACTCCCTTTTATAAGCTCTCTCTCTCTCTCTCAATGGATTCTCATCTGTTCATGAAAATCTTCCATTTACTGATCTTCATCTCCGCTCTCTGCCTACAAGCTAGGGTACGTTTCCGTTCAATCTCGCCCCTAAATTCCTCTATTTTTTTTTCTAGATCTGACGATTTTTCCTCTGATGTATTTTCATGCAGGCGGATTCGATCATCTTCCTCGACAGCTCCAGGCATCCATACCTCCGATCTCGTTCATCAGATATCGTCGATGAGGTAAATCACGATCATTCGTTTCTTTCTTCTGTTTTGATGATTGACATGAATAGCTGGATGTCATCGAAAGATAGCCTCTACTTTCACAATCGTGGATTTTGCAATTTTTTGGAAGTTTTTGGTGTTTTAATTTAGTAAGTTTTGAATGAGGATATGGAAGTTGCTAATTTAGGCGGATTATTTTTTTCCGCTAAGCACTAGGAGCAATTTAAGCGTCGCAAGATGAATAGAAGATCTGGAGTTACCAAAATAAATTACTTTCAAATTCTGTGTGGAATTGATATTCTTGCGAGCGTGTACTGTGATGCTGTGTATTTTTTTAGGAAGATTGTGGACTTTGATTTTTCAGAGGATTTTTTTGCAACCCATGGCATCCACATTCCAACCTAGCGTCCAGTGTTTTGCTTCAGTGAAACCGTCATCAGGATTTCCTTTATGTCATTTAAATTGTTGGTGGCTTGCACTTTCTTAAATCCAATGCTATGTAGCATAATCTAATTGTTGAGATCTGTATCTTGCGACAGTCTGATTTGATATCACTATCTGAAGTTGCTGCTGCTGTATCAGTCTTGCTCGGTTTTGCTCCACCTGCTTCTCTTCCGGCTGAGTCTTCAAGAAAGGTTTAGTGTTATAATTCATGCTGATTTTTGCATATTGATTTTGACCTTGCTCTATAAATATGGTTGATTGCTTCTTTCTTTTTTTTTCTTTGCTTTTCTTTTTTTTTTTTTTTTTGCAGTTGGATGAGGTTCTCTTGCCCAATCCATTTGATAGGCCACGTGCTGTTTTCATGCTGGAAATTGGAGGAATCAAAGGTTCACAAACCTGATACCTTTAAGTGCTTACATCAGTCGCATTGTTTTCTGCAGTCAGTGATTTTATGAAGTTTCCTTCATCTACAGATCCATTGTCGTTGCTTGACCAATCAAATTTCCGAGTTGGCAGTGCCTTTAGTGGGAAGGTTCTTATTGATTCAAGTAAAGCTGAAATTGAAATTTCAGGTATTTGAACTTCAGAAAAATCTGTCTCCATGAACTCTCTACCCTTTCTCTTTTGGCTGCAACTATTCTGTTGATGGCTGGTTAATCCTTGAGTTTGTTGCAGATGAAGATGAGCTTTCTATAATTTCACTAGACGACCGTGTAGGGGTTGAAAGTGATGTTGCTTTCTTTGATACAGAACTCCATGATCTTGTTAGTGCAACTTTTCTTGGTTCCTTTCATTGCCGACGCTATTAAGGTCTCTGAAGTCTTTAACATGTCGTTCATATTTCACAGTTTCTCTTATCAAACTTGTTCAGGCAAATTGGTTAGGCGGATCGTATATTGGTTCCCCGGAAGCAATGGATGGGGAGTTGGCTTTCCCTTTGGCCAGTGGGATGTCTTTGAACCTGAATTTGTCAAAGGTTTTCTGCAATATTCCTTTCTCCAATTAAAAGATGAATTTACCTTTATCATCTATCTGTTAAGACGCAGAGACTCCAAAATCATCTGTTGTATGTATTTCCTGATCTTTATAGGAAGAGATGCATATGTTTTGCAGAAAGCAGATTGGGAATTTGCAACAGATCTTTTGTCTTTGATCGATAGTATTAAAAGGGTCATTGAAATCCATGAAGATTTTCCCGGAAGCATGCAGAACTTGGCGGAGCTAATGAAAGGCCGTTTCACAGGCATTCAGGTGATTACATCTTGGCCATCAGATCTTGTTTCACCTTGCTCTGAGCATTCATTGCCTGACGTTGATGTTGTGGAAGTTCTGCTCATAGTGCACGCTGGAGGGGGGATATGTTTTAAATATCAGCACTCCTCTGCTGGACCTTGGAAGCAATCATGGGCAGGTTCCTGAGCTGCACAGGGAAATTAGAGTGCACATTCCATGTGGTCATGCATTTTTGTGTTCTTTTCAAATGGAAACAATATTTTAGCTAACATCATATGGCAAATTGCTTGATCATTTGTTATGCTGATATGATGCCATCTGTTTATTGAATCAATGAGAATTCGATACTTGAATCACTACAACAAGAAGTAAACACACCACACCAAATATTCAAATGGGGAGAGATAAACAACTTGTAGTTGAAATCTCTGCACTAGGTACAAGTACTTAAATACTTTAAAAAACTCAGCCCCTGTACCTACTAGAAGAATCTTGTTAGGCCTTAATGACACACCCTAGAATCCCTATGAAATCTCTAACCAGGAATTTCCAAATGTTAGATTGATTCCAAATCAATCTAATTTTTTCCAAAATCGGATACCTCGTATCTGCAAGGATTTAGCCAAATTGTGAGGGCCAAAAATACATGCAGATCCAGAAAGTCAGCCTCCAAAATCATCTGAGAATCAACAGAGTCAGCAACTATAATCTTCCAAAAGTATCAACTGTAGTTCCAGAAAACCAGCTCCAAAAAAATCAGTAACAAACTGTCAAAGAATTCAACCCATGATGGGCCTTGGGTATGCATCACAATATGCCTAGATGTGGGGTTGCTAGACAATCAATGAGCTTGATTCTTGCCAGTTTTTAGTTATTTATTTATTTAATACTTTTTATATTTTCCATGCTAACCTTCAGGTGCATTTAGTCATAGTTCTCAGCTTGATTAATTTCAACACATTACAGGCTTTGCAAGAACAATATGGTCCAGGCGACCTAGTGGAGCAGGGAATGGAGCTCTTCCTGACTGCATTGACCAAGTCTTTTGATTCACTACAGGCAGCTCTCGAAGGTCAGCTATCACTTAGTCTCTACCTTCTTTTTAGATCCAGAGATAGCTGTTCCTACACATAATTAGCATACATAAGCACCCATATTCCTGGGAAGAAATTTTTTGATTAGGAAAACCATCCCATAGTTTCTTTCCCTTGTGCAATGACCTCTTTTGCCTTTAAAATCACATGCCATGAATGAAAAGTGGCCTGTGCTAGTAATACCATTTTCCAGTTCTCATATGGCAAATTCTCTAATATGGTCGGTGTTTCAGTTAATTATTGAAAATTGATGGTACCAATTCAATCATAGATATTGCCCTGTTCTTGAGAAGTTATAATGGATCTCTTTTATTTCGATGCTTTGTTGCAAGGGAAAACAAAGAGTGAGAGAGTTCCTTATTTTTACTGAAACCTGTGGATGCTTCAAATTGGCAGGGAAAATTGTAGGGGTTATCTTATTTAATGAGAAGTCTTCTTCCGACTTGGATTCAATGTTGGATGTTAAATTTTCAACTCGAACATCGCGGCGATTGGAGGAAGTGGAACCCCTCAATGCAACTACCATTGCAGAGGTGAAGTTGGTTAGACTGAGTCTAGCTTGGATAACTGGAGTTATTCTTCTTGTGTCAACTCTCATCGGGGTGAGACTACATTCCCTCTTTGTCATTATGATTTAATTAATCAAGTTTGTCAAAAAAAAAGCGTTTCAGTTTCTTTTTCATACATTTAAAGTTCTCTGAATTTATGAAATTACACCGCACTCGATGATGCAAAAGTATCAGAATGCATTCATGAAAACACTTATGGAATTGCTAGATGGTTTCTCAAACAAATTTCTTATTGAAAAGGTTCTTAGAATTATGAACTATAGAAACTGCAGATCAATTCGGCTCATTTTAACATATGGCAGCACTTATGGTTCTCATCTGCCAATCGTGGCATTTCTCTCGTGTTGGTATTTTTGGCTTTTCCAAAAAAAGTAATACAATGGTACCTTGTTCGCCGATCTTGATAATCAAATGTAGAAGTGCTTTTTTCCTTTTCTCACAAGTTATTTCCTTTAACATGACTGATGTGTTGGAAGAAAAAGATATATGGAGAAGAGAAAATGTTCCTCTTCTACCGATATTCAATATTAATGTGGCTCATGTGTTGACAAATCAAGAGACTTTGTAGTGTTCAAGTGAATTGATCAGAAGTATTACAGCCATGGGTTGACGACTCGAACTCTGTTTGACCTTAATCTTGTGTGACACCACAAGTCATGCCTGACTTAGGCTAGTTTCCATTTGACTTTAGACTAGACAAGTTGGCCCGAGTCACTTAGTATTAAATCCATGACTACAACCCTAGTTGCTAAAAGAAATAAAAAAGGTTCTTAGTCAGATGATGCTTCAATTTTATTCCATGATTTGCCCTTTAAATAGGTAATGAAGATAGGACCACCATAACTACCCATTTTTCCAACTCTATAATTGCCATTTAAAATAGGGTGGCACATGTGAAAAACACATGGCCTTCCTGCAATAGGTTGGCACATGCATAAAGTTACGTTTGAAATGACCGCCTCCTACTAGGTCCATTTACCGCCCTCCCAATACAGTTTTCTCTGCTAACTTGACCTTTTAACATACTTTTCCCTGCCAATTGGATAACCATGCACCCTTGCAGATAGTTACTTGATCTACCGATAACCAATGAATGCAATATCGATAATAGCGGCTGATATTATTAGTATTGCAGCTACCCAATACAAAGCCCTACTTAAGTTACTAGTTTTTGGGATATCAGCTATACATTGTAATAATCGTCAATATATCATGATGTATCAACGATACTGAGAAAGGAGACTGAAAAAAACTCATACCTAATCTTCCTCTTCTTCTCATTCTCCTCCTCCAGTCCCCCTTTCTCTGCTTCGTCTCTTCCTCTCCTTTGCACGGATGCTTCCTGCAAGCTTTTCGAAACAAAAGGCTGCAAAGCCTTTAATACACCGGCCAGTAGCGCTTTAGGTGATCGAAGGGCCATGACTTAGGTGGGCCCTACCGTGATGTTTATGTGAAATCCACACTAACCACCAGGCGCTTCACCCCATATTAGGCCCAAGGCCCGAAAGTCAGCCTCATCTATGATTCAGGCGAACCACACCATTAGAGACAGTGTACATGGCAATCCTCACCGTCCAAACTATTTCTATTGGTGTGGCCTGCCTGAATTATGGATGGGCCTAGTTTTTGGCCACCATGTCTAATTTTATTATGGCATCTAATGGTTGGAGTGGATTTCATATAATCGTCACAGTGGGCCTTGTAAAAATCAAGGGTGTACATCTCTCTACCAATTGTTTCCTTTGGTGTGGCCCACGTGAATCACAGGCTAGTCTGACTTTTTTTGCCAACGGGCCTAACTTGAGATTACACATCTATTGGTCGGAGTGGATTTCACATCTTGCATCATGGTGGGCCCTGTAAAAAATAAAGGTGGGCTTACTTGATTTCAGCTAATGTATTAAAAAAAAATCTGACATGAACGCCCTTCATTTTTTATACTCCACCTTGACATGTACGTGAGATCCACTCTGATCATTAGATGTGCAATCCCCTGTTAGTCTGAGGCCAAAAAATCAGGCTGACTTGTGATTCAAGGGGGGCACACTAACGGAAATAGTTGGCGTAGAGACGTCCACCCTTGTTTTTACTAGGCCCACCGTGATGATTAAATGAAATCCAGTCCAACCATTAGATGCCACAATAAAATTTAGGCACGGGGCCCAAAAATCAAGTCCATCCGTGATTCAGGTGGGCCACACTAAGGGAAATAGTTTGGAGGGTAAGAATTGCCATTTACACCATTTTCAATTGTTTGGCCCACCTGAATCACGGATGGGACTGATTTTTGGGCCATGGGCCTGACATGGGGTGACACACCTAGTGGTTCGGGTGGATTTCACAGAAATATCATGGTGGGACCCACCTAAGCCGTGGACCTCTTTGCTGGCAGATTGAAAACCTTTTTGATAAAGGTAGGCATGATTAAAAATTTTTACACGTGCTATATATCAACTCAAATTAAACCAATTAAAAATTTGAACCCACTGTCACTAAGTCACGGTCCTAAAATCAAATTGCTTGAACGATCCTAGCCTTTGATTTGTCGATGCTTGTTTATTGAAAAAGGACCATTGGATATTTTTCATCCTTAACTGTACAAGAATTGTACACCAATCTCATCATAAGATGAGAAGATAAACCTAATTTTGGGTTGTAACTTGTAAGACATAATATGGACAATTTAATTTCAAGTACTTGTAACCATGTTTGCAATTTTTAAGAATAATTAATTGGTTGTATTTTTATACATGTCTTCTATTATTTATAAATTATATTAGTTAATTTTGAATATAGTTGCATCACTTTGTCAGACAGTGCATAGTTTAGGACCCTATACAAAGGAAACTTATTATGACTCTATATTTTGTGATCTTTTGATTTCTAAGTATGTAATGATGTGTCAAGCGAAGGCGACAAAGTCAATACTAGATTGTTTCCCTGTCTTACCCAAATGGGTAGAAAAATTCATGTTGGCATTTCAACAAGGTTTGTCGATATCCGATCATTGCCCAATATTGCCAAAAACGGATGAGGAAGGCTGAGGTCCCTATTCTTTTAGATTTGAACTTGCTTGGTTAGAAGTAGAGGGATTTATGGAGAAGGTGGTAGAATGTTGTTCATCTTTCTCGATTTAGGGAAGGGAAATTTTCATTTTATTCCAAAAATTAAAGGTGTTGAAAAAGAAATTTGTATGCAGAAGAAAGAGGCATTAGGGGCTCGAGAGGAGGTGACTACAAAATTTACAACAAATTCAACTCCTTGATGTCAAAGAAGAATTGTTAGTGGAGGAAATATCATGGCGGGAAGTATTTCGTGCAAAATACAATGCAAAGACTACGTGAGGATGAAATCAAGTGGCACCAACAATTGCGGGCCCTGTGGTTGAAACAAGGGAATAAAAATACAAAATTATTTCATGCGATTAGGGGTGTACACGAACCGAGTTAGCTCGGTTAGCTTGCTTGACTCGACTCGAAAAAGCTTGATTCAACTTGGTTCGAAGCCGATTTCGAGCGAGCTCAGAAAAATTTCGAACCGAGTTCAAGCTTGCCTGAGCTCGACTTGACTCGGATCGAACCCCAACTTGAATCAAACTCGGATCGAACTAGTTTGGTGACTCGGTTACTTTGATATTGATGCTGCTCACCAAGCGTTTGATGAAATGACTCAACGAAGTGTTGGCTAGTGGCAAGGAAAGTATGTATATGAAACAGATATCATTTTTTCTTGATTTTGATGTTGCATAGAAGGTGTTTGATGAAAATACTTGTAAACGGCTACTGCTGTTTTACACACAGTGAGAAATTGAAAGTGCATGGCATGTGTTTGTGAAAATTCCGCAGAGGCTCGATTTTGGCTCGAGCTGTTGACCAAACCGAACCGAGCCGAGCTGGCTAGTCAGGCTCAAAGACCGAGTCGAGCCGAGTTTGAGCTGGGGTTGGCAAGAGGTTGAGCCGAGGCCAGCTCGACTCGGTGTACACCCCTACACGCGATGGCAAGCGCTAGAGCAAGAACAAACAAGATCAAATCTCTAATGGTGGAGGGGGGAAAGGGTGGAGGGCAAGTCAAAGGTATGTATTGCTATAGTCGACTTCTATAGGAGGCTCCTAAAGAGGGAGGAGTGGAATAGGCTGGTGATAATTTGAGTTTTGCTTCTCTTTCATCATAAGCGACGGTTTTCTTTAAAAAAAGGCTTTCATAGAGGAAGAAATTAAACGAGCGTTGTCAGAATTGGAAAGTGATAAGACCCCTGGACTGGACGACTTCCATTGTAAAGATTGCATTGCTTCGGAAATGGGAGCTACATTTATAGCGGTCATTCCCAACAAAGGTGCTAAATGCCTTCGGGATTTCAGACCCATTAGCTTATTGGGAAGCCCATATAAAATCCTAGCTAAGGTGCTAGCTTCAAGATTTTCGGTGGTGTCGGGTGAAGTCATTTCGATATCACAAGGACCATTTTCGGAAGGAAGGTGGATTATGGATAGTTTTTGGGTGGCAAATGAATGTATTCACTCTTGTAATAGGAGAGGGTCAAAAGGCCTTATTTATAAGCTAGATATTGAAAATGCATTTGATCATGTGGATTGTAACTTTTTGGATTACATGCTAAAGAGGTTGGGATATGCGGTTAAATGGCGACTTTTGGTCCAGAAATGTGTGAGGTCGGCAAAATTCTCAGTATTGGTGATCAAATCCCCAAATGGATTCTTCACAACTTCCAGATGATTACGACAAGGGGATCCCCTTCCCCTATATTCATTTGTGGTGGTTATGGAGCCGTTGCGTAGTTTGATAGATAAAGGGGCAAAGTTGGGTTTGGTGAAAGGCTTCGGGGTGCATAAGTCAAATTTCCAGATCTCTCACTTGCACTATGCTGACGACACATTGCTTTTCTGTGAGGTAGATGCTAGATATGTTTAAAATCTTCGTTCGATTGACATTTGTTTTGAGGTGGTTTCGCAACCAAAAGTTAATATTAGCAAGAGTGAGATTTTGGGGGTGGGGATCTTGAAGGAGTTAAAAGATTTTTGCTACAGTGTTTGGATGTAGGGAGGGTTCCTTCCCTACTACATATCCTGGTCTCATGCTATGCATTGGCAGACCGATGAAACATCTTTGGGATAGAGTGGTTGAAAGATTTGAGTCGAAGCTATCGTAGTGGAAGTCTTGTCAATTATCATTGGGAGGGAGAATTACGTTGATTAAGGCGGTGATTGAGGGTAGCTAGCTATTTCTCAACAGTAGGAGAGGTGGTAATATGGGCCCCGCCGTGTAGGTGGAATTTGGTAGATGAAGAGATTTTCGATTGTTGGAGTTGTTATAAAAAATGTCTCCCGTAATTTCAAAACTGGATTATATGAAATGGCTAAAAGATAAGTTAGACATTTTTTTAGTGAAATCCTTCTACATGCTCGTAAGTGGGGTCAACTCTAGTGGAGGGGTTTCTTCGACAACATTTATGTGGCGCTATGATGCTCCCCCAAATGTGGTAGTGCTTGCGTGGCTAGTGGAGAGGAAGAAGCTGCTTACATTGGATAACCTTTGCAAAAGAAACTTTATTCTTCCGAATGCTTGTCGCATGTGCATGCGAGATGAGGAATCAATGGATCATCTCTTCCTTCATTGTTCTTTTGTAAAAATGTTATGGGATAATTTCTTCACTTTATTCAGAGTCTTATGGGTCTCACCAAAATCCGTTGATAGCTTCTTTTTAATGTGGCATGGTGGGGTACAAGGAAAACTGAGAAAAAAGTTTGGTGATTATGTTTGCTAGCTGGTATATGGGTTATATGGTTAGAAAGAAACGACCGATGTTTCAGAAACTGCAAGAGGCAGGTTTTCGAGGTTTTTAGCAAGGCCGAATCACTTGTAATAGAATGGACATTAGCTTCAAAGTTTATTGTTTCTTTTCCGGACCATTGGGGGGATCTGTAAATTTTTCTGAAGTTTCATTGAAAAATTCGACCAATTTCTCAACATTTTCTAAAAACAACGAAACATTACGTGATACATCTGATATTTCTCATGTGATAACCAATATGTTTCCGTATCCCAAGGGTGTGATGCATGTGTCAATACCGATAGTGAAAACATTGCCGATAACCATAATATGAGAACAACCAGATATGTGAAAGTACCAATCAAAGTAGTCATTTGACTATATAATCATTTGTGAATCATCAAGGTGATCCTTTCTGCTAAGGACCAATCATGGTGGAAACAATATGATAAGAATAGTCCAATGACTGCAAGTGCTTGTTTAAGACAAGGTGATCCTGTCTCCAGTCTAACATGATCCTTCCCTGGCATTTGAGGCCAAGTGGAACCACAATCCTGTCTCCAACATGATCCTTACCTGGCATTCAATGGCATTCAAGGCCAAGTGGCCTCCCGCTACACTGCGGATCAAGGGGATGCACTGATGACTCCCCATCTGTCAATGCAAGGTTGGCAATCTAGACTTCATCTAGCATGCTTGTTCTGAGTTTCTCTTCCAGCTTACTGATTGATGAGTCGAGGGATGTGACGAATGTCTCTCTATTCATGTGATCTGGTATTTGGTTTAAGGAACTCAAAAGTGGTGTGTGGAAGCACTTAGGCTGCCTCTTGGTGTTTTTTTTTTTGTTTTTGTCGTAGTTATGCTAGAGCGTCAAGTGCTACATTCAAGGAAGGAAAGAGGGAAAGGGTCGCTTACAGTCTTTGTAGCTGGATTTAACTCCAAATTGAGGGCTAGCCGGCTAGGGACATAGTTGGACTGTTTGAGAGAGATGGCCAGTTGGTGGAGACATTCATGGTGAGGCATAAAGATATAGGGATGCTGAGAAGTTGCGCATTGGTTAGATTTTGGTATTTGGATCAAGCACTTAAGTGATTGAATTTTTAATGGCATATCAATGGAGGTTGGAGGCTTGCGGTCAATCTTGCAAAGTTTGAAAAGCAAAGGGAGGGCCCTCATCAGATGGACAACCCAATGAGAGATTCTCAACCTGATCAGAACTCACAACAAGTTTTGTTGGCATGGTTCCTCTGGTGTATGGTCAGCAGCATGGGGCAAGCAGGGGATTTTGTTTCCAACTTCCATTCTAGCAGCTTGGAAGGAGGTAGCTGATTGTAGGTCAAGGTTAGTGAAAGAATCGGTCGCCCGTGATAGGATATTCACACTGAAATCGTGTTTTGTAGGTAAGGTTGATTTTGGGAAAATTTCATTGGAGGATCATTGGAAATGGTTGGCAGAGAAGTAGAAGGTGGTGATTCCAGTAGGAGTTCAAAGTATTTACTAGCTTTCGCTTTTGTTCTCCCTGCCATTTGAAATGGAGGCTAAGATAATCTTGAAGGAGGGTTGGTGGTAATCAAGAATCCCATTAATGATCTATGCAAGTGGAGCAGCAAAATCGAGTATGCAAGGAGAGCCATCTGCATAGAAGTCTAGAGAGCGTAGCTACATGCATGGGAAGTCAATATATTTCGTGCTATTGGTTCATTCATCAGAGTGGTTTTGGAGGTAGATTTGAGTGTGATCTGTAGCGACAGCTTGGAAGGAAGGTTGAAGATCTTGGTCAAGGGTTCATTGAATTTGTTAATGGTGACCCCCCTCAGCATAGAAGGGAAATTGTACATCGTTAAGCTTAGAGAGGAAGGGGAAGTTCTAAGAATTAGGTGATAGTATCCAACGATGGTGGTGGTGGTAGGTTAGAAGATGGCTGAAACGTATGGTGCATCAATGATTAAGTATGCTAAAGAGGGGAGGGAGAGCTATAGGCATGGTGTGTCGTAAAGGCTGTTACATAAAGGTAACTTGGCAACCGTTACAACTTACACGTTATGGGGTCACAAAGGCTGTAAAAACTATTACGGAAAAAAAAAAAAAAAAAGACCCATAAAGGCTGTTATAGCCCCCGTAATGGTCTGTTACGAGGCTGACACAGGTTTGTTTGATTTTTTATTTTATTTTTATATACAAAGAAGAGACCATAACGGTTGTTACACTCCGTATCATAAAGGTAATGGTGGTGACCGTTATAACCACCGTTACCGTTACAGAATACCTTAGCTATAGGGGAGTGTGAGGAGAGAAGGAAGACCAGTGGGATCACTTGTGTGGTGGATTGCAGGTTGGTGGATCCCAACGGCTCGAATGATATCCAAGAGGTTAGGTGCAGGAATTGCGAATGTTACTTGCTTCGCATTTGATACTCTTGCACAGATGTGGGTACCTGTCGAGGGCAAGGGCTAGGAGGGGTGATGAGGACATCACTTCACGTACTCCCTTGCGTACGTATTAGAGGAGGAGGCGGGCCACACCGATTTTCCTGTGGCTAGGTGAGTATCCGTGTATCCATGATCGTGCTGAAGACCCCATGTGCATGTACGAGCATCTGAAAGACCCCATACTGGGGAGATGCACGGGCTGCTTTATGGAGTGATTCAGACTGTTGGATTGGAGGGACACAACCATCGATCCATTGGATCGCATGGATCACATGATCGGGTCATTGATCGTTATCGTCCACATCAGTTTTAGACTTTACCGTCTTTTAGGATTTAGTTTTTGATTATTTTATATTTGGACACATTATTAGTGTTTTGGTTGATTTTATTTAGACTGATTATTTTCGTTAAGATTCACAAGACAGGGGGGTTATTGTAATTTTTGAAACTTCTTGGATCTATAAAAAGAAGGGGGCGTGTGACCTCTCCCATTGGATTTTGTCATTAAAAAAAAAAAAAAAAAAGGAGAGAGAAGCTCTTGCTTTCATCTTCCATCTTTATGCGATTTGGAAGGGAGATTGGTGCGAGGCTAATCTTCATTAACGGAGGTGCGGGGTTTCCATCTATCCTCACACTATCTTCTCTTTTCTCCCCCATCCTGGTATTTTCTTCAGGTTCTTAATTCTCTCATCTCAGATCTTTGTCTTCTCCCAAACCCAACTTTTCTATACCCATCCACAATCCAAACCCTAACCGACCTAAACCCATCCACCGCACACCACACGTGTGACCGTGGGGCCACACGTGTGAATCCTACCTTGCCCCTTTTTTGGTTTCTCATCATCGTTATATCAAAACTCCTTTCTTTCATCCCCGAAACCCTAACCCTAAACCTAAAATTCCTAATTTTTCTACTTTTCCAAATTACCCAAACCTTAATTTTCACCCTAGATTGTATTAGGTTTTCTATTTTGAAATAGAATATATCTTATGCTAATTGGATGTCCCTACATCCATTAGATCCTAGTTTCATTTTATTTAATGATCTTGTGTGATGATGTTGGTAACCTAGCCTAGGATCATGCATGATGCTCTTTTGATTTTCATAGGATTCGTGATGATTATGGCAATACTTGTGTTTTTTTTGTTAAATATCTTAATTCTGCTACTTGATCTCACATCTTATTTGGTTCGTGCATCAGTCTTGTGTCAAGGGGCTTCTAGAAGTAAGGACATATGTCACATAGAGACACATCAAGTGGGCGATAAAAGGGATGTAGGTGAGGCGGGAGAGTTCTTCCTGCCGAGAAACGAAGAACATCTTATCGCAAGATTTTCATTCATTCAGAAGAGATGAAGGCCATTATTATATTTGTCAAGATAATAGCAAGGGGCATATTAATGCAGGGGCATTTTCACACCGTGCTCAAGTGGGGTAGCCTGTGGGATGCAAGGACACACTCGGGGTGGGCGGCCCGTGTGAGGCGGAACCTAGGTGAAGTGGGGCCCACAAGGGGGGTTCGGCTGAGGTCCTAACCCATGAGATGTGGGGCCCGGGCTATGAGATAAGGATTAATTCACCATGCTCTATCAGTTCGAGCTTTTAGAGCAAGTGGTTAATTGTCCTGCATCAAATTGGTATCAGAGAGGGAGATCTCATGTTCGAAACTCCTCACTGTGGGCGATTAATGCATGGGCATTTTCACACCGAGCTCGAGTAGGGTAGTTTGTGGGATGTAGGGACACACTCGGAGTGGGCAGCCCGTGTAAGGTGGAACCCATGTGAAGTGGGGCCCACAAGGGAGGTTCGGCCGAGGTCCTAACCCATGAGATGTGGGGCCTGGGCTATGAGATAAAGGATTAATTTGCCATGCTCTATCAGTTTGAGCTTTTAGAGCGTAAGTGGTTAATTGTCCTGCATCACATATCCTTTTTGTCATCCCCATTTGGGACTGAAGGTATGCCTGAGATTCAATTCATTGGCCAGTTCGGCCTAGGGAGGCATGTGTCATGCTCAAAGACACCAATGAGGGGACGATTTTTGGGAAGGTTTGTAGGAGTGGGAGCTCTAACCTGGTGAATCTGGCCGCTGTTTGGGGAAATGGAATCCGATCTATGATAGTCGCATGTGGAATGACCAAGTTCGAAGAAGCAGAAAGGAGACTCCACTTTCGAGGTCTAGTGGCAGGTGCAATAGCAAGGAAGGGACAGTTGTTGAGGCATCCTACAAGGCTTCTCTTTGCGGGTTTAGGTCTCCGACTCTCCGGTTACTCCATCATTGTTGCGGTGCTTGCTTGTCTTTGTTAGAAGATAATAGCACCTTCATATCCTCTTTCGATCTGTCCCATGGTCCAATTTGACAAGAATGCGAGTTATGTTGGAGGCAGTGGGGAGTGTAGTCCGAAAATTTGTGGTTATTGAGGGGGCTAAGAGATTTCACATAATTGTGAACAAGCACTTGGATTCGTTAGGGGAGTCTACATGTAGCATCTATATGGTGGAATTAAATAAAAGTTTAGGCCTATCTTTTGAAAGTGAAAAATCTATATGAGATCCATATTTAAGGAGTTAGAGAAGAGAAACCGCGGGGGAGGTGTAGAATATTTCTTGTGTAAGTAGAGAGGGAGAAGGAACCTGGCTGACCTTTCATGCACGGTCAATTATGATAAACAAGAAGAGATGTCTCGAAGCAAAAGGCAGAGAAATAAAAAGGGCTGGGTAAGGAGGCTCTAAGGTGGCCCAATGAAAGCTGTCTCCTGGAACATCTACAGCTTTGGTAGCAGAGACTGCAGATTTGTCGTGAAAGATCTTCTGTGCTGGAGGGAAGTTGATATCGTCATGCTCCAAGAATTGAAGCTAGGGGATATTTTGGCCGGGATTATTAATGAGCTGTGGGGGGTGGTGAATAAAGATTTTGCCTCTCTCCGTCAAGGGGTTCAGCTGGGAGGATTATCATATTGTGGAATCAAGATACAGTGTGTTGAAGATGACCAATGTGGAGTCTTCTCTTTGTCATCGGTTTTCCATGCTGTGGGAGATGCTTTCAAATGTGTGTTGTCATCGATGCATGGCTCTAGTGATCCCAGGTTAAGGAACAATTTTTGGCAAGAATCATCCGACATCAACAACAGGAACAACCTTCCCTAGTGTCCGGGAGGTGATTTCAACACCATTCGATTGGGATATGAGAAGCTTGGGGGTAGGAGTGTAGGACTATTGACTTCGATGCGGAAATTTGCTAGTTTTGTTGCTTTAAATAGCCTTGTGGATCTTCGTCTTAGAGGCGGGAGGTTGACATGATTGGATAGATTACTGATTACAGTGGATTGGGAAACTCATTATCGATCCTGGCATAGTGCAATTGGTGTTTTCCGTGGTCGGTGTTGAATCATACCCCCATTTTCCTTGAATCCCCCATTATGTCCTCCGGCTGGATCCCATTTCAATTCATGCATTGGTAGTTTGAGACTTAAGGTTTTCATGAGCTGATTGCAGCGTGATGGAATGAATGCAAAATGGAGGGTGGGCTGGCTATGAGCTGTTGAAAAAGTTGCAGCACATCTAGGTTAAATTGAAAGGGTGGATCAAGGTTAAATTTGGTTTAGATGGGCTTAAAAAAAGAAAGAAAGAAGTTTTTGGGAAATATTGGCATTCTAGATAGGGAGGAAGAAGTGGGCCAGCTGGACAGTTCAAAATAGATGAAAAGAGAGTTTCTCAAATTCAGGTATCAAGGGATTCTTCAAAGAGAGGAGGCTTCTTGAAGGCTAAAGTCTAGAGCCTACCCGGTTGAAGAAGGGAGACAAAAAACCTCTTTCTTCCACATGATAGCTAACAGGAGGAGAAAAAATTACATTCACAAGATTAAAACCCAGAATATCTTGTTGGAGGAGCCCAACCAGATTAAAGATTCATTAGCAGATTTCTACAGTAATCTCTGTTCAAAGGAAGACTTGGCAAGGCCAAGGTTGGGCAGTACTAATGTAGAAGCCCGCATGTTGACCAAGCCATTTGGTTGGAAAGGGATACTGACTGGTTGTTTTTTCTGAAGCACGAGGGGATTGCGCAAAGATGATCCCTCATCTCTCCTTTGGTTTACTGATATGGCTCAGAGTTTGAGTCTTTTGAGGTCAAAGGTGGTGGAAGTGGGGTCCTTAGCAGTTTTGGAATTGGTCGTGAGGAGTAATTGATTTTCCATCTACAGTTCGTGGATGACACGATCATTTTATGTGAGGCTTTGTTCTATCACTTTCTGTGGTGAAAGGTGTGCTTCAGTGTTGAGGGTGAATGAGAAAAAGTGCCATTTCAAGGGTAGTAACTGAAGAAGCCGTATATTCCTTAGCCGATGTTTTGGGCTGCAAGGTGGTGAATGAAGTACTTGGGGCTCTCGATTGGTGGTAACCTGAGTGCTAACACCTTTTGGGACATCCTCCAAAAAAAGGGGGGCCTTTTGTGACCTAGTTGTGGAGACATTGGAGAAGAGGCTTGCCAAGTGGAAGAAGTCCTATATATGGCTTGGCAGCAGAATTACCCTTATGAAATCTGGGTTTCGATTTTTTATTTTTTTTTGGTCTGCTACCTCTCTCTTTTCAAGATGCTTGTATGTATTGCAAATAGAATTGAGAAATTCAGGGGGATTTTTGTGGGTAGGCAAAGAGGAAGGCCCTAAGAAGGAACGAGGTTGTGGTTGTGAAGTTGAGAGAAAAGAAATGGTCCCTTATCGAGAAATGGTGGTAGAGGTTTTGAGAAGAGCTAGGGGCTAGCTCAGGATTTGGGGGTTGGTTACTAGGGAACTTGAAGACTGGAGGATCTAAGGTGTGAAAGCAATAGACTTGATAGGAAAAAATTCCGGGCCTAATGACCACTCTTTTCCGGGCAAAGTGTATCAGTTATTCGTGGAAGGGACGGGGTTTGTGGTGGGTAGCGACAACTGGATCCAATTTTGGAAAGATATATGGATTGGGGAGGTTCCATTGATGACTTCCTATCCCGCTTTGGTATTTCTGAAATGCTTGAATAAAGAGGCTACGGTCAGCAATTGTCTCGAAGTGGTTGGGGCTGCTGTGGTGTGGAATGTGGGCTCGAGGCATAATTTATTTGAGGCTGAGATGGGCGGCTATGCTGCCCTTTTGGAGGCCCTCCATGCTGCTAACCTGGATCCATAAAATGAGGATAAAAAGGTTTGAAAGTGGTCATCTGGTGATATTCTCTTCCAAATCGTTGATGGTGAAGTTGTGTGATAATGGTGGAGCTTGGTATCGTTATGCTTAATGTACGGAGAGTTCTCATCCCTTCCAGAGTACAGGCAGTCATGTGAGTCACTGAATGTCAAGTCCTCACCATGGACACTTCATAGAAGAGGAATTTGGCAATCCCAAATAGATGCGCCATGTGTAGGAACGCTTAAGAATCCAGAGATCCGACTCTTCTTGCATTGCCCAGTTGTGTGGATAGTATGGGACTGTTTTTGGCACCGCTTGGAATCTAGTGGGGGTGATTAACAGATCTGTTCCCGTGGTTATCGCAGGTTGAACGGTTGGTCCATTTTCCAAGGATGTTAAACTCATTTGGAAATTAGGCCCTCTGCAAATTTGTCAGGGATTTGGACAGAGAAATGCTAGAATATTCCATGGCGAAGTGTCGCCCTCTCTATCACTCTCAAGATCGAGAGAGATTTGTCCATCTCAGGAAGCTTAAAAGGGATTGGGAGTCTATTATTTTTGGCTGATTTAGTTTTGGTGCAGTTTATATTCTGCTGCTTTTTTGTAGTTTTTTTTTTTTTTTTGGTGTGCTTGTTGCTACCCACGTTGGGTTGGTTAATGTGAGGGTCTCATGTTGCCTGTGTTTGTGGTGCTTGCCTTTTGGTTTTAATGAATTTCATCATCTTTTCAAAAGAACAAAAAAATAAAATAGAAATCAAAGTATAAATGTTCACATGAACAACTATATATTTTTCATAGTTGCCTTGCATGTGGATGTGTTAATCTTTGTTTCTGGATTCTCCTTATTAGAAGGATGATTATATTCTGAACTTGAGGGTTCCACTGAGTACTGATTATTTTGGTTGCTTTGGTTTCACAGATCTACTATCTACTCAATATGCCCCTCACAAGAGACACCCTTCTGTACTCTAATGTGAAGCTGGATTGAGCATGAAAGGAACGAGTCTTCCAACTGCAACAAGCCCATAGGTAGCAAATGCCATTTCAGGGACATTTGGTTGGCCATCATAAATTGAATCGATGTTATTCCATTGTTGTAAATTTGATTCCAAATCATATGTTTCTGGATACGATACTATGGCTGAGATATGTTGCTATTGAATTAGTAGCATGTGCTAGATGAAAGTTAATGCAACTGAATTGCCAGTGATTGAAGGGTAATTTTAACATTTTATTATGGGTTTTATGTTGGCCGTTTGGAAATTATTGGGATAATAATGAGCTGAGGATCCAGTTATTGCATATGGGCATACGGCAGGTCATGAGCTTTCTGAATTTCGTGTTTGTTTGCTGGGAAAAAATTTTCTTAGGACTCCGAAAAGGTTTTCACCAGGATTCCTAAGGGATTATAGAACATTGGACTGTACACTCCATTCCATAGGCACAAACCAATTTGTTATGGCTACTCATCAACCAATCAAATGGTGGCATTCATGCAGATCAATCAGGACTGCCAAAATCATGGACCCCAATTGGGGATTGAGCATAGCTTTTGAATATCACACTGATTGGATGATGTCTGTTGGTTTCAGCCATTGAATTCGGACCACTCAAATTTGTTTTAGCTGTCCATTTCACAGGACTGGAAATAGTTTTGCCAAAATGTGCCCATGATGTTATTTCGGAGCATAGTTGGGAAAACTCCGTTTTAAACTCCAAAAAACTTGAATAATTGCTTTAAAACTCTGTAAATTTCGGAAGATGGGTGTTTTTTGTGATGAACCATGCCTCGAACGTTCTTCAACAGGTTTATCTTTGCAGCAAATGAGAGTCTTTGAATTCCGTAAATAACAACGTAAGCTGTTTTAAAACTTGGAATGGACCAAAGGGGGGCCTCCCCAAGATGCATGACATGGTAGAGAAATCTCAACACAGGAAACATGGCAGGGTGATATATCAGTCAGCTCCATCCTTATATTGGCACGAAGATGATGGCTTATGTTTAAGAAACAATCCTATCCATTCCTTTTTCAGAAGTTTATCCCACTGCAGACATGACCTGTTAACTGTTTTCATTTTCTACCATGACTCTAATGGCCACAGATCAGATGGATATGATTGTCTAGTAGGACTGATTTTTGAGGCATTAGCCATCCCTGCCAGGGCCTTCTATGATGTGATTTTACATTGAGCAGATTTCCAGCCCAGAACATTAATTGGGACATGCATGGGCTCAGTGGCTCGGTGGAGCAAAGCTTCAGGTTGAGGACCTGTATACCTGTAATTGTAATTGAGCCCCTATCTTAACCATGACTCAATTAATGTAATGTCATCAGAACCATAGAGCACAGCGTAATCCCCCTATCTCAACCATGACTCATTCATGTAATGTTATCATAGCAATAGCAATCGGAGTTTGCAATAATGATAATATCGGCCAATATTATCGATAATGTATGTCAGCATTAATGATAATATCGGCCAATATTATCGATAATGTATGTCAGCATTATGTAATCGTTGATGAGTAATAACAAAAAAAAAAAAGCCTGGATTCCTTAATATCGGCGATAATATCATAAGATATCAGAAAGTACCGATATGTATCAGCGATATTGACTTTTTTTGTAAACGTTTTTACAATGTATCGATGATATCTATCGATGTCAACATATATCGTCAATACTTCATAGGAAACACATGCAACCCTTTTCAAAAACTCCAAAAATTGATTTTATTTTTTTTCCTTCAGATTTCTCTCTATTAATCTGTTAGAGGGTATATTTCAACCCATCATTTGATTGAATTTAGAAGAAAAACCAACATTCAAAATCAGAATCGAGATTTTCTTGCATTTTAAATTGTTTCTTATTCGCCAAGTAATTTTTCATTTTGATCATTTTTTAATCATAAAAATGGAATCCTTAATTCTTCATGTTTTGCATGGAAAATTAGTGAATTAAACCTCTATTTTGATATTTGAGTATGTGACTTTGATTTGGAAAATTTTGTAAATTTCTCAATTTCTTCCGAATTACTTGCTATGTTGCTCTCCAAACATGGCATCAAGCATGTATGAGACCTGATCTACTGATTTGTTAACTTTTTTTTTTATTTCTTTTCTTTTTTTTTCAAATTTAGAAAAATAAAAATTATTTTTTAATTAAAAAATAATAAAGTTTATTAAATTATTATTATTATTATTTCAAAATTTCCCTTTAACTAGCGACTAATTGAGTGCAATTTGAAACTATTTAGGAGTTCGATGGAATGATCACCACATATACTTTATTTTCCAAATATGAGTATAGGTGGCCTAATTTGGGGAGAATTGAAAAAATTTTGAAATTTATCCAATTTCTCCCAAAATGCTTGCAATATTACACTCCAAACGTGAAATCAAGCATGCATGTAGCTTGATCTACTGATTTGTTTGGTCAAATTTTAACAATAAAAAATATTTTTATTTTTGCTTTTGAATAAATTGGCTGTGTTCATACGTCTTCTTATATTTATAAATGTTATGAATTCAATTTGAACATAGTTACAATAGTTATGAATGTTATGAACCATGTTAAGCCTACACAGCTGCAGACCATGGCACGATCCAGAATGTGTGGACTGATGTAAACAGACCACTTCTCCGACTGGACAATCCTAACCCTACAATTGGCAGCATGCCAAATAGATAGTTCAATTAGAAAAAACACCATCAAATGACCATTCGCATCTATTGTATTTTCAAATAGGAGGCAGCCTCTATGGAAAAATGGTGGTTCAATTCGATGTTGTCTAAAAAGGAGTGATAACACAAGTGTGGGCTAAGTAAATCAATGGACAGTTTGGCTGATACCAGTGGAAGTGAAGACCCCATTATAAATGCTACGGATAAAAACATTCAATAGTTGGAGCAATAGTGGCAGTTATAGTTGCAGTAATGTTGATAGTTGCAGGTCTTATGTTCAAGATAAAAAGGTGGGCCCTGCAATTGGCTGGCTAGGAACGTCCAATATGGGAGATTGGGGCAGGATGTAACATTCCTCTCAACCTCAAATCAATATCCCTAGCATGCCATCTTCAATGTTGATCTGGGGTGGAAAAGCATCCTGCTTGGTCCTACTGCCTAAGGGAGGTCCAATAGAGATCCTCATCAAAACCACATGCTCTAACCTTTTTCTTTTTTTTAAACGGAAACAAAATTCAACTCATACAACATGCATGATTAAAGCCCAACTCCCCCAAATTTTAAGAGATGAGAGAGAATCAACATCAATATCCTTGCTGTATCTCTAAACAACCCTCGTCCAAATCCCACTGAAACAAATAACCACAGCCACACAGCTCCCCCGCAGCTACATATATGTAGCTGTAAATTCCCGAAACAAAATCATGCTTCTCTTTACCAAAACACACATGATCTAACCTTAACTACATCTGAGATGCCTAGGTTGGTTTCCGCATGTTGCGACCCGCACGAATTACTTCATCCACTAGCAGCAGCTGTGATGCAATAACAGGTCTGCCAAAACAAACACCTCACTTTACTTGAAATACTCCAGAAACAGCATCGAAAGAAGACTAGTCAGAGGAATTCCAAAAAGAGGCAAATAGATTCTTTACATACCCAGAGTTTATGATTTGGCGCTTCACAGCATAGTTATCGAAAATACCCTCCATTTGTGGGTCTATCGGCTCCCCCGTGTGATGGTTCAATCCCACAATGTTCCCCTTGTCATGCTCCCCCTGAATATAATATACAAACATAAAAATAGATCTGATGAGTTCGATTTCCTCACTCCTTGGAAAAGGCACATAGTGGTCCAATGTACAGAGAACACTATTCAAAGAACTAGAGAACCATCTTAATTACCGTGAGCGCAATGAGTACATCTTGTGTGTCAAGGCCAGAGTTCTCAGCTAGCGTCTTGGGCACAACCAGAAGGGCATTGGCAAAAGCTTCCACTCCAAGCTGTGCTCGCTGTTATCGCATGCCGGCAAGTTCATGAGAATATAAACATAAAGTTAAATAATTAATTAATTAATTTTTTTTAAAAAAAAAAACTTTCAGGTACTATACTTTGTGACACACAGGATGCAAACCATTGAGCTGATGGGCCCTGCGGCCCCTGCCCTCAATGGAGGATGCACCCACAAATCTCAAAGGCTGGAAGATTCTTACCCTCCAATAGTCGGGCATTTTACCGCAAGTCAAAAGGGTTAGGATCTTTCAAACTGGGATATTTTTGGGATATCATCCATGTACAGTGGGTCCTGTCAGATCACAAGTGCAATTGCCACACAGGGACACACATGCGGAATTGGGAGCCTCACTGTAAATTTTCTGAGGCTTGGTGCTCTACAATTTATTTTTTTATTTTCTTTTTCTTTTTCTTCTTCTTATAAGCATATGCAAGTGCAGTGAGAGCATGTTATATTTACCCCTTGAACAGTTTTCTTCACATTGTTGACCAGATGCTGTCTGGCTGCAACTTCAAATGCCCCTGCTCCCTGGTTTGGCAAACAAACGACCAACCTTACCCACAATGAGTTCACATCACACATATCATAGAACTCTACAAAAGCATGAATCTCCAGTGTCCTGTTTTTCCTTAGGAAAATTAACATATCTAATTGAGAAAATAGAAAATGAATAAATTGACAGGCTACGAGTTCCACTCAAGAGTTGAATCCCACGATGGGTCAGAAATTTAGGCGGCCAGCAGAACCCCAATAACCTTGTCATATGGTCCTTGATTTGGGAATGTGAACAGTATACTCAAGTTGTCAGTCCTCACAAGTAGGGACCATTGTTCGCTAGTCCAGACCATCGGCCTACTGGATACTGACATGGTTACACCCTGCCCCAAATATCTCCCTGATTGTTGAGTTGAATGTGGACCATTGCGGAAAATGCCTTCTCACTGTCTGTTTGCAAGCCATAAATAGGAAGGTTAGGATTGTCCCATTAGGGGGGATTTTTGGGTGTGGTCTAATATGGTGGGGCCTGTCAGAACAATGGTCTAAATCAGTGATCATGCAACCTACTCGTACAAATTGAAAACGTAAAATAAACCAGATTTGATGCCTGAATATCTGGTTTGATAACATGCTACTAATTCGTTTGCTTGTGGTAAATCAAAGTGTAATCTCTGGCATTCCTATAGGGAAGAAATTAGATTATATATATATATATATATAGAGAGAGAGAGAGAGAGATGTGGTCTCCTGCACACCAGTTTGCACAGGCCTTATTTGTGGTCTTCAGATGTGGCTGGCTGAAGTGGGCCTCACTGTGATGTTTAGTAAAATCCACTCCGATCACCAGGTAAGTCACACCATTTTAACCATAGGGCCCAAGAATCAGCCCAATCCGTGACGTGGCCCATTCAAAGGAAAACAGATTATCCTTAAAGCGTGGATGCTGTGGAGATTACAATCATGAGTTTTTAAAGTACGTAGCCAGAAAGGTCTCCTATCAATGCGTTGTTGAAATACCCAGTTTGGTTAGGCCGTGACTGTGGCCCCACCTCGATATAATGTTGCATATCCACATTGTCCATCCATTTTGCTAACTCATTTTAGGGTATGAGCCAAAAAATGTAGCAGACCCAAATCTGACATGGACCACACTACGGCAAATAGTGGTGATTGAACTCCCACCATTAAAAACCTTCTGGGGCCCATTGTAATGTTTATTTGCCATCGAACCTATTGGTAAGGTTACAGAGACATGGATGAAGGGAAAATACAAATATAAGCTTGATCCAAAACTTTTGTGGCCCACAAGAAGTTTTTAATGGTCAATCACCGTTGTTTTCCTGTGGTGTGGCCCACTAAAGTCTTGGATCTACAACATTTTTAGAGTCATACCTAACATGATGTAGCAAAACAGACGGACAGAGTGGATGCCGCACGTTCATCACAGTGGGCCCCACAGCGCTGCCGAGGAGGGCTCCCTCCAGCTTCTCTAAGATAAGATTTGCTAAGGGCACACGCATGTGCAATGCAATTCATGTACACACCATACATTTGCCATCATGGTGTGTAGGTTCCGAGATCCAATCCATCCATTAGAAAGGCAACACTATACACTATATTGATGCTCTAGCCCAAGAATTGGGTTGATCCATTGGTCAAGTGGGCCACAGCTTGCAAAAGAAATGTACGGCTCTAAAACACTTGGCTGAAGTTTTCCAACCCATCAGCCTGTTTCCAGTATTAGGGCCCACCTTCTGAGCGGACCAGATTAATTTTCGGAAAACTTAATCAGACCCACCGATGGATGGATTTGATCTCAAGCCTATGCGCCATCATGGCACATGTATGTAGCTGTACAGCTCCACACTCATGTGCATTTAACAAACCTTCCAAGAATAGAGAGAGATCTTTTGTTTTTATGAGTACTTTTCGCAAGTTTGTAGAAGCAAAAAAACGGCTGTAGGAAATGGGGGGCTGGGCATTGTAGAAAAAAGCGCAAATTTCGATTTTTTTCTAAAATTGTTTAATTAAGTGGCTAAACACACTAAAAGCCTAAAAAAGTGATTTTTAGAATCAAAATCCTACGTTGTTTCAAAGTAGTCTCCGGCCTTAAAATTAACCTGTGCAAAAGCGAATTACTGGGCATTAATGTTTCTTCTATAGTCACTTGCTTGAATTTGCCAAAGTCTTCAGTTGCAAAGCTGGTTCTTTCCAGCCTCTTAACTTGATCTGCCTCTCTATGTATGTCACCCTCCAAAGCAAGGTGTTCCGTATCTGTTACGATACACCCGTAAAGGCTGATACGTATAGGCAATGGCCATGACCGTTATGCGATACGGGGGTGAAAAGGGGTAGTTAGTTTTTTTGAGACTGTATCAACTGTTACGTTGGTCATAAAGGCTGTTACAGGGCATAACGATCGTTGCTCCCATAATGGTCGAAAAACAATGACTCTTTTTTTTTTCTATTTAAATTCATTTTTCTCCTCTTTTTCACTTTTCTCACTCCAAAAACTCTCCTATATCATTTTACAACAGATTCCGACCACTCTTACCATAGATTTTAAGATTAAAACTGTAGATTGAAGTGATTTGAGCGAATAGATTCTCCAATAGCCTTTTTTCCAAAAAATTGAAAAAGCAGCATTTATGCTTTTTTCTGATTTCTAGTTCTAATGCTTGATTGTGATGTGTAAACATTAGGGACATAATCATATTAAACAATTCACTAGACAGCCCGATACAATACTCTCACCCAAGAGTGGACCGTTACACTACCATAAACATGTTTTTTTTTTTTTTAATAAAAATAAAATGAATACATATTTGAAATATCTACATTATTCTTGATTTTCTAGATATGTTTTAAGAATTTTTCGAGCAAAAGAAAATCTTCAACTCTTACGGGAGTCGTAACAATCGTTACACCCCCGTATCGGCCATTATGGCCGATACCCATATCAGTAATGGTGGTGACCGTTATGGCCACCTTTACTGAAACGAAATACCTTGCTCCCAAGCACCTTCAGGTCTCAGTCATCGAATGAATGGAGCACAAACTGGCCCCTTGGAAAAGTCGCTTCCTGCCAGTAGGGGGTCATTTGACCCTCATTAAATCAGCCCTCTCCAACCTCCCCACTTATTCTCTCCTTGTTTTGATGCCTGAAGTCTATTCCGGTTAGGCTGGAGAATTTTGGCAAAGAATTTCTTTGGAATGGTAGTTCTGATAGCAAGAAAATCCACTTGCTCAATTGGTCTGAGGTTTGCAAACCCTATACTGAGGGTGGTGTGGGGATTCAGGTCTTGGCAGATTTTAATTATTGGCAAATGAGTTTGGTGTTTCTATTCAGAAAGGGGCAGATGGTGAAGAGATACTATTGCTAGCAAATATGGTTCTGATGAGGGTAGTTGGTTCACTAAACCCTCCTCTCTTTACTGTGCCTCTTCCTGTTGGAAAGTTACTGCCTCTCTCAAGCCCCTTCTGAGGAGAGACTATTGCTAGCAAATATGTTTCTGATGAGGGTAGTTGGTTCACTAAACCCTCCTCTCTTTACTGTGCCTCTTCCTGTTGGAAAGTTACTGCCTCTCTCAAGCCCCTTCTAAGGAATAAATAGCTCTTCCTTTACACTAGGCGATGGCTAGAGGACAGGTTTCTGGCAAGACTGCAGGGTTTCAGCCTAGCAAGAGCTGGTTCCTCTCCTTGGACCTCAGCCTTCCCTTCCTTCGTCTGGTTCTATAGAGGCCCACCCAAAGCCGACTCTGAGTTTCAAGAGTTGCTGAGCCTTCTAAAGCTTCTTGATGCCATCAGTCCCGTGCTGGGAGTAGACCCATTTCCTCATCCATCTGTGGAGGCTCACCCAAATCCCTCTACCTAAAGCTGTGAGGCTCGCCTTCTTCTCAAACCTCAGCCTTCCCTTCCTTCGTCTAGTTCTATGGAGGCTCACACAAAGTCGTTGCTTACATTTGGCTCGTTGCTAGAGGGAGAATCCTAATGATTGACAACCTCCAAAAGTAGGGCATGGTGCTCCCAAATGTATGTCTCCTCTGCCCCAACAGAACCGAGACCATCAACAACCTGTTTCTCCATTGCTCCTTCACTTCTCAAATCTGGTCCTCCATTATGACCAAGTTTGGGATCTCCAAGGTCATGCCCAATGATATTTCTGGTCTTCTCTTCACTTGGCATGGCAAGATCTTCAGCAGCTCACTTCGATGCCTTTGGCACATCGTCGGCCTGACAGTTTTGTGGGCTATCTGGAAAGAGCATAATCTTTGATGTTTTCAAAATCAGTCCTTGCCCTTAGGGTGCTAGCCGAAGTGCTGCAAGACGCTCTCGATTGGGCTCTCAATCTTCCTTCTGCGGACGGCAATGTCTTTTATTCTACTTTGGCTTTGTAAAGGGCTGGCAGTCACCAGCCCTTGGGGGTTTTCCCTGCTTAGTGTTGTATAGTGTCCTTTTTTCTGTTCCTTCTGCCTTTGTTTTCCTTTTTCTGCTTTTTCTTTGTTGTTTTGTTATTGTTCTCTTTTTGTTTTTGTTTTTCCTTTGGGTTGCTTTGGCTCCCTTTAATATAATTGCATTCTTTAAAAAACCAAAAAAACCAAAAAAAAAAAAAAAAACACACTTTTTTTAGCAAAGCCAAACAAGCCTAAAGATATCAGCAATCGTAAAAAGATCGTTACGTCCACCAGATGAGCAAACATAGTAAAATCAATAGCATTTGCCATACATGTGAAGTATCAAATGTCAATTTCCTAGATGACATGCAATCGCTCATGCTTAAACTTTATGCAAGATAAGACAACTTGCTCATGCAATTGCACCATTCTACTAAATTAACCAATTGACAAAATAAAGTATACATAAGAGTTTGTAATTTAATGCAGATCATAAGCATTTTACCGTTAGTTAACCTCTCAAAAAAAAAAAAAAAAACATGACTATTAATAAAGTGCTGAAGTACTGATGAGGAGTGGGAAAAGAAAAACTAACCAATATAACAGCTTCATCTTCAATTGTATTTTTGACAGCTCTAAGTCCATCACGAACAGCATCCTTAATTTGAGCAATTGTGTGATCATTAGGCCCTGTAATATAGGATTTAGTGATGAGAGTTGACAAATAGTAATCAGATTTTCAGTATAAGGTGATATTTGTTGTGTTACTACTGCTAATAGAAGTATAAATGACAAAATAATAATGATAATAATAATAATAAACTGCTTGCAATTGGGACCGTCTCATAAACCTTTTATCAAAATTGTACAAGAATGAGGGTTCTTCACATTCTCCACAAAAGTATATTTTTCTTCCCCGAGGACATGCTCATAGACAAGTCCTGCCCAGCCAAGACAATCTGGAGACAAGTCATCAACAGAATTGACAGCCTCCCCTCCACAAGCCAAAACCAATCGCTCCATATTTCTCCTCTTTGCTCTACGTAGAGCAACTATCTACAAAATCAGATTGCCAACAAGTCAAAAACAGAGTACAATAATAGGCATTTCGAATATGATTATTGACATGAACCTGCCATCACTGCGCCTATGCATGGCAGTTCAAATCCATTTGTATACTTTCCCAAAATGCAGAGATCAAGCATGGCTCTCTACTACTTGGCAAATAGCTTCTGAAGACTGGCTATTATGGCAAAGAACAAGTGTCTAAAACTAAGGAATAAAATTTTTCTTGCCTGTCTGGAAAAGAACTCTGAACCAGCCAGAGACCACTAGAAATCAAAGCAAGAAGCAAGTAGTTGTTTGCGCATTGTTCAGCAAAAACCACCCAACTGTTTAGAGGCACTAATTGACTAGCAAGTGGTTTTCTTGGCAGAAAATCAATCCAATAGGGCACAGTCTAACGATGAGAACACTCTCCTCAAAACAACTTGGACAGAAAAATAAATGGCTTTCTTGGCAGAAAATCAATTCAATAGGGCCCAGTCTAACCATGAGAACATTCTCCTCAAAAGAATTTGGACAGAAAACACAGTTTCCTCTAACCTAGTCTTGGAAAATACAGAGTAATGGTATATTCTTGGGGTAAGAAACAAAACCATCCAATAGTGTCTAGAACGCAGATGAGGCCACAACCTTGTTTAGGTAATAGGTATGCAACAAGTGCATAGCTGAACCATTTATTAACTCCAAAATAGGATTATGGCATGAAAAGAAGGTTACTGAAACTGTTGACAACCAAGAGTAAAGAAACACAAGTAAATTTTAAAAAATAAATAATGAAAAGCATATATTCTATAGAGAAGGCACATCCCACCCCTGCTCTAGCAAGAAGGTCTAGTGATGGAGGATCAATTCCCTTCTGATTGATAACAATGAAGTTGTTGTCATTGCCAGAGCAAACCTGCATAAAGTCATGTTCAAGATTGCATTATTCTTGTTCGACACCTAAATAACTTGCAACTGGAAGAATGCATACAAACTCCTTTACCTTATTCTTTAGTTCAATGATTTTGTTAACTCTTTCATCAACTTGACGTCTTTCAGCAGCAACCATCTTTTCTCTCTGCTCCGCGTTTGAGTAGAAAAAGCCCGCATTTACTTCACTGAAATGTAAAAAATTAGTCTCATTCAAATCCATCATTTATCCCATATAACTTAATTGCAACAAAGAGGCATTTGAATGGTTAAAAGGTGCCATAATATTATTATATGGGTTTGTTGGGGGATTTTTGAAAGGATCACAGGAAATTTGCCGATTTAAAAGAATATAAGCTTCGGAATTAAATGGGTATGCAATCAACATTAATGGGTAACATCCAAAAGGAAAAAGCTTACATTTATGCAGCTTTGCATGGAATAATGGGTATCAAGAATTCCCCAACCCTACCCTTGGTAAGCATTTCCTTTTCTTTTTTCTTCTTTTTTGAAGGGTATTGATTTTATTAATGAACAAAACAGCAAAACAAGAACAAGAAGCAACATGAAAAGTACAACATGGAGATTATCTCCTGTCCACTATAGATCAAGCTTCCAAGAAAACCCCCTTCTTAGCAAGAGAATCCGCCCTATCAATCCCCAATCTATTGATTCTTGCAAATGAAATCCTGAAACTGCTAACCAAGTACAGCAACTTGTCTATAAAACATCCCATCCTCCAGAGACGGTTTTTGGAATTAGCTCAACTAATAGTGATTGCGGAGCCCTTTCAACGATGGCTGGAAGGAAAGAAGGTCAGCTGCCAACTTAACAGCTTGGAAAACGGCTCTAGCATCTGTGACATGCAAATCTGTCATGCCAATCGGACCCAAGATTTCCACAAGGATGGAGCCTCTGCAATAAAAACAGTGCTGCCGATCCCCGCATGCCTGGCTTACCAAGGGTGCAACCGTTGAGATTAATTTTGTACCGTCCTCCTAGAGGGGCACTGCATGACTGCCTCAGATGTTTTTCCCCATTGTAACTGCAGGCATTTGACCCAATTGTTCTGAAATAAGTGCTTCGAGATTCCTTTGAGTCTACAATCGAGCCTAGCCCATTTGATTAGCATCTTTATGATCTTATTGCACGTTGCCACAGCGACACCTTTGGCATTGAAGATCCTGTTATTCTGTTCCGAACAAACGCACCATAACACTGCATAGACGATCTCAGCCTACATAATATTTCCAACTGGCCAACTGGAGACAAGCTGAGCAACCAACCCCAAGAAAATCTACCTCATCCCAGAATTAGATAGCACTTTTGTCCAATGTTTTAAATACCAACGATATCGGCCGATATATCCTAGGATATATCTTGTATCCCACCTGTGCGATACGAAACGCACAGGTAGTGTGAAATATCTCACATGTTCGATCTGGTGAGCATTTTCAATTTTTGATCCCCTTTTTTGATGAGATTATGTTAAATCGGTGTCAAATGGTTATAAATCCATTGGTGCTTCATGTTTTGCATGAAAAATCATGGAGTTGGATCTTTGATTTCGATATCCATTGGTTCTTCATGTTCTCCATGTTTTGTTTTTTTTTCAAAATTTTCCTTCAACTAGCTGTCAATAGAGACTAATTTTGAAGTATTTAGGAGTTTTTGATGAAATGATCATCACATACACTCTAATTTCGAAATTTGAGTGTAGGTGCTCCAATTTGGAAAAAAAATGGGGATAATTCGAAATGTCCCCAATTTCTCCCAAGCACTTTGCACTCCAAACATGAAATCAAGCATGCATGAGGGCTGATCTATTGATTTGTTAAGTCCTCGTCAATTTTCTGAAAATAAAATCATTTTTCATTAAAATTAAGAAGACAATTTATTAAAATATTTTTTTTTCAAAATTCCCCTTCAAACAGCTGTCAATTGAGACTAATTTCGAAGTATTTACGGGTGTTTGATGAAATGATCACAAATACACTCTAAACGTTATGCATTCAATTTGAATATAGTTGCATTAGTTCAGTCAGACAGTGCATAGCTTAGGACCCTATACAAAGGAAACCTATTATGTGCACTTCTTTTTTGAGATGTTAGAATTTAAAGTGTATATTAAGGTCTTTTTTAACAATCCCTGAAGTTTCATTGAAAAATTCAACCATTTTCCCAATGTTCCTCCATGTTTCTCAAAAAGTGCAATACATTACCCGACACAAACGATATAGCCCATGTGATAACCGATACATATGTATCCGAAGGATGTGATACGTAACACGATACCGATATTTCAAACACTGCCTGTGCCGGGATATTACGGACTGTCTCGCAATGGATAAACAGATGGTCGGAAGTTTCTTTGGCTTTTAAGACACGTGACACATCTGTTAACCATTGCAATTCCATGACAGTTGAGCTGATCGATTGTCAAGATTTTGGCAAGGCATGCCATCCAAGAGAAGCCCTAACGTTTAAAGGCACACGCGCTGGCCATAGCTTACAAAAATGATAAGGGGTCGAAGGGAGGAACTTAAGATGAGAGAAGAAAGGGACCTCATAGAGCATCTACCATCTGCATTGGGGCACCAGGTGCATCTATCACTGCTTGACAGATACAAATGGCGGACAGACTCCATAATATGAGCAAAATTGAGAGCTTCATCATCTTTCAAATTTCTTCTGAAAGTAGGGCAGCAAGTTATGCATTCGCCCTGCCACTGGAACATCTCAGCCACAGAGCTTTTAGGATCCACACAATTCTAAAAAGGTCCGTAAACTAGGAACAAAAAGCAGCTTCGATACACCACCAATATCTCCAAATTATGGTTCTAGTTCCATTGCCAACTTCTAAGCGAAGATCATTGTTGTCATGTGCGACCGCATATGCAATCACATAGGTGCATATCCATATGCAGATCGCATATGCGATCATGGCATATGCGATCTGGCACACATGCGATTGCATATGTTGCATATGCAAAAATATGCGATTGCATACAGCATATGCGATCGCATATTGGCCAATAGTTGGCACATTATTTTATTTAATTTTTTTGAAAAAAAAAAATTGTCTATAAGAAGGCTTCCAAACCTCCCCCCATTTGCAATATTCTCACCCCAAAACTCTTTCACTCTATTCTTCTCTTACATTTCTTAATTCCAAGCAGTCTCTCTCTCTCTCTCTCTCTCTCTCTCTCTCTCTCTCTCTCTCTCTCTCTCTCTCACCCCCCTACATTCCCTCTCTTGGAAGTTGAAAGATCAAGATTCAAGCACTTGTTATTTAATTCATTGTTTAATTGATTTTATTTCTCTCAAATATATTTTAAATATGTAAAATTAATTATTTATTAACTTAGGAAAGTTACCCTTAATTTCTTCTTCTTTTTTAAAACTATTTTTTTGAATTTTTCTACATTTTTCGATTTTTTTTAATTTAAAATAATAATAATAATTAAAAAAACAAAAAATATGTAGTCGCATATGCAATTGTACGATCGCATATGCGCATAGGCATATGCGATTGAACATAATCGCATATGCGATTCGACAACATCGGCGAAGATATTTATACCTGAAGCTCCAAGCCCAGGATATGCCCCTTCATATATGCGACCCCTTACTATGGGAAGCCAGATTACTGTCCCACCCAAGTTCATATCATATATGGCTGTCAACACCCTCCTAACGCCTTTAGCCTCCCCACATCCCAGCTTCCATCACCATTTGAACAACAATGCAATATTGACAGCCCATATAATATTTAGACGGGCCCCAACCACGATAAATTCTATGAGTCCCCACTTCATCATTCCATAGAAAACCTTTTGGCAAAGCTTCTATTTTGTTAGCCACCTTAGCAGGACAATGAAAAAAGAGACATCATATACACCAAGACAATGGCCAAAACTGCTTTGATAAGAACCAACCTACCTCCCAGCAAAAGAAGTCTCCTTTTCCAGCAAGCTAATTTTCTTGACATCTTCTCAATAGTAGAATCCCACGTGTCAATAGTCGATACTTGGTTTCCGCACAAATCAGTACCCCAAGATGCTTACTAGGAAGACTAGCCACCCTACAACCGATGACTCCAGAAATCTAAATCAAATTCAAGGTTGATGCCAGAAATACAGCTTTTTCAAGATCTACTGATTAGAACCGCTTTGAAACAAATAAGTCTTGGAAATATGAAGCTTCTTCGAGCGATCCATTCCCAAACAGAAATGTATCATCTGCGTATAAGGAACGAGTCACTACAACTTCACCGTTGACTAAGCACATCCCCTGAATCAGACCCAACAGCAAAGCCCTGGATGTCATCTGAGATAATGCTTTACTGATAATTGAGAATAATAGGGGGGATAACAGATATCCTTGCTGGAGATCTCTTCCCCCCATGAAAATGCCTTTCAAAGAGCCATTAATGAGAATGGAGAACCATGCTAATGATATGCTCTCATGAATCAGACACTCTCCTCGAGATCCTCTCCCGAGGAGAGGTCGATATTCCCAATCCAAAAACCATTCGCAAGATCCTCGCTCAACAAATGGCCCTGTTAACTGGTCTAGAAACCGGTCTCAAGATTCCCGATTTTCATATCGTGCATCTCGAGTAAGAGTTGGTAATTGAAAGGGCTCTCCTCTCTCATCCAAAGGAAAAGGTCATTGGCACGCTAACTCCATCTCCTCGCAAAGAAGTTCTCAAAGCTTTGACGATGCGAGAGATTAAGACGAAGACTTCATTGATGAGAATGGAGCTAGACAAACAGAATCTTGGACCGGCGGCAGCTCTAGTCAGTTGGATAGGCAAGAGGAGAGACGAGGTCGATCAGTTTATCGCTCTAAATCAAGATGCAGAGCCCCTTCTGCTCTATCCCTTCCCCGTTCCCAAGGCTCCATTCACCCCTACAATCAGAAAAGCAACCGCAGCAAAGGTATCTCGAGAGGGAAAAGGGTGGTTTCAACTCCCGTTAACCCCATCAATGGCAATTCTTATGGTTGGAGAGTCATCAATAAGGGTAAGCAAAAAGGTAAAGGTTACTCCCTACGGTACAAACCTAACCCCCTTCATGAACTTCCTACCCTTTTTTTGTGAATCAGTTCCCAGAGGAGTGATGGAACTCCATTTTTTTAGGGTTTTTGGGAAGTTTGTTAAGGTGAGAGAGGCGGTGATTCCACAAGTGAAAGGCTCAACCACAATTAGAGAGTTTGCCTATGTCCATAAGGAGAAGGAAGAAGAGCTGGCTTGTGCCATTGAAGGTCTCAATGGTCAGTGGTGATTCCGCAAGTGAAAGGCTCAACCTCAATTAGAGGATTTGCCTTCGTTCATATGGAGAAGGAAGAAGATTTGGCTTGTGCCACTAAAGGTCTCAATGGTCAAAAGTTCAATGGCAGAGAGTTGATTGTACAAGTAGGCCATTTTAGCCCTCCAAAGGTAAACTAGGAGCTATTAGCTTCAAAGGAGGAGCAATAAAGTTGTTCCCCTAAAGAAACCTTTGCATGACACATGCTCAAAGGTTTCCTCCCTTGTCGCCAGTGCCGAAGGTTTCAAAGAATCAACTGAGTTCTTTGACATCCTACAAAGAGGCTCTTTTGGGTTCTTTGCCTCCACCACGTCCACCTGAGGCCCCTACCAACCATCTTCCCTCCCCCTCCTTACCTCCAACCTCTCCATCAATCTCAAGTCTCTCTCGATCAAGAATCTCATCCAATAATTTCAGTTCCTTCAGATATCGTTCCAAAAGCATAGAATATGTTCCAATCCTGATTAGTAGTATCATTGCGATCGGATTTTTCCATTCAGGATTTATTCATCTGGTTTCAAATTTATTGTGATTTAGGTTCGAGAGACATTCTCCTATGTCACCTTAACACCTCTTCCGTCTAGGTATCGCTCTGCCATTTGGAGAGCATTGATAGGATCTTGTTTAATAGTATGCTCCAATGCATAGATCCCATGGAGTCCATCTGCAAATAGTAGATTAGTCCGTTTTTTGGTACGAAAGATGCCTTGTTTCATTTAATGGAACTTCCTCTAAAGTAGTTTTGGTTTAACGATTTCTTTCGTGCTCTAGCTTCATGCTTTGGTGACATTGTGCTTGTGGACCAGGCCACCAAATGTTGGGAGGAGCTACACTAGAGGAGACTTTTCATTAGGGCCGAAGGTCGAAGGTGATGCCTAAAGTTGTCACAGACAACATGGGGGGTTTGTGGCTCCTAAGTTTGAGAATGGTGGTTCTCACTCCTTCCCCGCTGGAATGAGAGAACAAGATCCGTCGATCCCAAGAGCTTGAATATTGCCCGCTAGCAAGGTTTGCACAATGGAGAGACCCGAGTAGCATCACAATGTGCGGCTATTCATGCGGTTTAGAGCGGCCGACAACTACCTCAAGTCGAGAAACTTCCCCATTTTCATTCGATGCTCAACCCCAGCTCAAATAATAGTAGTTGCTCGAGGGGTAGAGGGTGCTCAGATAATATCGAGAGGACCTCAGAGTTGGGCCCTGTTGGTGCCAGGCCCAATTATAAGATGAGCCCAAATCTAGTTCTACTAGGAGATTGGCCCACTTGCCAGTCTAGTGTGGGAAACAGTGTCATTGTTGGGCCCAGCGTTACGCCAGGCAAGATGGGCCTCCCGAAGGGTGTAGCTTCTTCTCAGGAGATTCCCAACTTACCTTATCGCGAAGAACTTCTAGCATCTCATGATAATAGTCAAATTCAAATTTCTTGTCTCAAAGGCAGCAGTTGCCTTGCACGCCCTCGATGATCGTTTTTAAGGCCACGTCTTAAGGAGAATCACGCTAGTACTACGCCAATTGGAGATATTTCTTCTACAGGGAGACGTGGCGTACCTCTTCAACCGCCCTCAGTAAATGTGTCCCTTCAAGTCTTTAGGATGGGGGACACCTATCCATCACCTGTCCATTAAAGAGTGATTTAGCCCATAAAGATTCGAGCTTTTGTGAAGATTTGAATTTGTATTCTGTCGAAGCCATCAATTCAAGTCGTCATCAGAGCTTGTGCTCTTCTTTCTAGCTGCACCAAGATCCTCAACTATCTAGGGCCTTTGGTTCATTCGAGCCCAGAAGCCTACAAGGTGTAAAGCGCGTTGAAGACATTAGATGCCAACATCTCAGCTAGTTTCATGGTGATCTCGAGTCTGAAATGGGACAAAGACTCTCAATCTTGTTGCCCAAAACAGCTTATGCCAATCCAGCTGCCTGCAATCCTTTTCAGGGGAGAATGCTTGGGCCCGCTATAGCTAACCAACAAGTTGGCTAGAGATTTAAGCAAGAACTTTCTAGAGGTATCCCATGCTATAGAAGAATGTCTTCCCTAACTTCCTTGATGAACACATTCAAGAGAACACAAGAAATTGAGGAACTCGGCCTCCTCCAATTCAGATAAATTCCTCGGAAAGTAGGGCCAGACGATAGTGTTCCCAACAAGACACCAGCCTTTATAAACTCCAAATTATAATTGATAAGTACATTCACAGTTGAGACTGCAATGAGTTTTTCACAAAATGTCTAGGAATGCAACCAAATAAAAATTGTATTCATGAACGACTGCAATAAATATCCAGCATGTATCCCTGCCAATCTTACCACGAGGAGCAGGAAATAAGCAATTGAATCATCCATAGGAAATACCTTTCAAACGACTTACAACAAAATCCATCTCCATTGACATCTTCTTAGCATGTGCAACCTATACTTTTTAGTAAAAAACAACTGACTGAAATTTTAACTACCTTTTCTCATATTCCAATGATACATTGCAAGTCAAGATATGGCAGTTTTCTGCCCGTCGTTTCATATCAGGATGTCTTGAACCGTGATCGAGGACAAGACCTTCAACCTAGAAAAGCCAGAATTACATTAAACTTGTAAAAATGAGAAATAGAATTCAGAATTTCACCAAAGTACAAAGAAAATGCACAAGCAGAAGTGCATCATGGAGTGCCAATCAAGAAAATGATTTTATATAACAAATGCGTCGGAAGCATCAAAACCACATCAAAATTCAACTTAGCATGCAATAAGGATATCTTTTAAAAAGGAAAGCAGTTAAAGCATGAAAGACTGATTATGAAACTAAACTGTCCATTTAACATGTAACCATTGTTCGGAGTATCCCCAATATTATCCATATCTCCAGCTCGGCTAACACTAGTATCAGAAATTCCAGTTATCGGCCATGTATTGCCAAGTATCGTCAATATCGCCAATGTATCACCAATATTTTCGACTGTGTAAATTCCAGTTGTCGCTTGTATTGTCAATGTATCGATACCGCCAAAAAAATTTACTGTATAAATTCTAGGTGTCATTTGTATCTTCAGTGTATCAACGATATTTCGATGATATCACCAATGTATCGATATTGCCAAAAATCTGTTTATTGAAAAAAAAAAAAATTCCATTTCAATTTTTTTTATAAGCGCATGGTTGTATACAGTGTTCAAATTGTTAACGATAATATTGCGACGTTATCGTTATCGCACATGGGTAATTTCGAGACTACAGTCTTTCGTTTCCTTTCGGTTTGTCGACGATTTCTCAGCAAAATATCATGTGTTCTCGATATTCTATCGATGGATGTTTGGATGGAAGGTTAGATGGATAAATGGGACTGATGGGATGGTTGGACTGATTTCTTAAGACAGCACGTGTTCTTTTTAAAGGATACAACGGCACAGGCTTTTAGGCCCCCTATACATTCTTTTTGCAATTTTTTTATTCCTAAATATGCAAATGAGCATTTTAGCATCTCCTGAAGTTTCACTAAAAAATTCCACAACTTTCCCCATGTTTCCCCCCATTTTTGTTATCGGTGATATTATCAGCGATGTCAATATTGTTTCCGTAACCCCGGCCTGTGAAACTCGTAGCGATGTCGATACTTCGAACACTGCATGTAACTAAAGGAGCTTTTATAGAAACCATGCACAGTGAGAAGTAAGGTGTCACACATGGTGTGCCATAAAGGCCGTTACGTAAAGGTAACGGTGGCAACCGATACACGTTACAAGGTCATAATGGTCGTAACAGCCGTTATGGAAAAAATGACCTATACCCGCCATTAACAGCCCATTACGCGCCTTGTAAAGACCATAATAGCCCCGTAATAGTCTGTTAGGGGCCAAATACAGGTTTTTCGGATTTTTTTTTCAACGTTACGGGGCAAATACAGATTTTTTGGGTTTTTTCTTTCATTAGAGAGAGAGAGAGAGAGAGAGAGAGAGCATAATGGCCGTTACGACCCATATCGTAAAGGTAACGGTGGTGGCCGTTATGGCCACTGTTACTGTTATGGAATACCTTGGACTGTCACATGCACAAGTGAACGGAGGATGAAAAGACAACAACATTGAAAATGTTCCTTACGCACATTACTGGATCAGAAAAAATCTAATGAAAACTAATGACAAGACCTACCTTGCAACCTTTTCAGTGGATCAGAAGAATATTTAATATTTATATGCGCATCATAAATTCAATTGAGATATTACCAGACCCTAGTTCAGCATCTAAATTAAAACTAATGCACACAGCTCTTAAACATAAAGGAAAAATGTCTGGCCTGTGCAAACAGGAAATAATAACAGAAAGCTGATAAGCATACCAAACGTGTGTCTACATCAAACTTATGACGCATGTGCATAATCTCCACCATAAACAGATCAATAGGCTCCTCAGGCTTGCGAATACAAAGCACCTGTTCATATCCATCATCCAATTTATTAATCATGAAAGTTAACATTACAAATTTATAATTAACCACCCACATAATATAGAACTCAACAAAAAACTTCTACAAATCAAATTGAAGCAGACAAGGAAACCTCCACAAACAAACACAGAGATACATAAAGAATAAATCTAAATACATAGAAACAAAAGAATATATGTAAATACGGAGAAGCAAAATCAAGTCTTGCAACTAAGCAAATGTCTACTGAGGGGTGGGCGAAATAAGCTAAAAATGAAGGGTGTCAGGGGAAGTTTATCGAACAGTGTAATTGTTTTAATGGAAGGAAACAAATAAGTCTGATTAAATCATTAAACATGAAGTAGGATGAGGCGCGCGCGCACATACACAGAACATCTAATGCTAAAAGAATGCAAAATCCAACTCAAATGCGTGTGATATGCAGAGAGAATGTATAATTACTGGATTTATAAGGAAGTCCTTTTATGGAAGAAACGTTTAATAAATGTTGAAAACTTTATTCATGCGCATGAGTACAGAAGAAAACGCACAATAACTATCTCTATCTAGTGCAGTCAGAACCCCCAGTATTTTATAACCCATTACTTGATAGTTTCTTATACCTTATCAAAGAGAGTAGAAATGGTGGTGCTTCCAAGGCTAATCATTTATATGATCTAATTTCTAACAGTAGATATAAAATAGTAAGGATATAAATTTACAAGATAACCATACAAAGGAAGGGAGATGGAGAGGTAAAGTAACAAAAGGATTGAGCAAGACAGATTAGAAACACATGCTCAGAAGGAATTTCTGCACCTTAACTGACAAGAAACAGACAAAGGTAATATTCAACGGTAAATGTACAACATTGAATTTGGAGCCCAATGGCACATGGGATCATTCTGCTTCGGTAGAATGAAATAAACTGCCATGAGTTCATGACCATAACACTGTTGGAAAATGCACAACGTGTTACGAAAAATACAGATATGGATGGAGAAACGTGAAATTCAAAACAAATGTCAACTCCAAATACAAGTTCTCACCCCATTAACAACTATCTCAGTTAACTGATCTGCAAGTGCTTCGTACAGCTGCACAGAAGAAGAAATACAAAACTTTCAAGGCAGTCCATATGAAAAATTAAAAAATTAAATATAAAAAAAAAACAAATGCAAGAGAAAATTCCTATTAGACACTCAAACTAGAAAAGCAAAAAACATAAAGAAGTAAAATAGTTGAAACCTTTGTCCTTAGTGTTGTTCTTGCGACCATTTTGAGAATCTCTTTATCAGGCTCATCACCCATCACTACAGGGGTCTTAAACTTCTCCAGAAATTCAAGTGTTGCTCGTTTTGCAATGTCAAAGCCATCAACAAGTACACGGGGATGCATCCCTAGACCAAGCATTGTTCAAAAAATGAAGTAACGAACATGATCAAAATAAAGCACAGAAGCATAGCATCTCAATCCAGCATGCAGCATAAAATGGATAACCATGTAAAAACTGAAAGAAAACGGAAGTTTACATGACAATTTCAAATGGAAGCCTTCAGATACACAAAGGAGTCACTGTTCTTGTGTGTCTGTATAATATACACTATATACAGTGTATATTATTATACATGCATATAATGTACTTGATTTTGCGCATAACACCATGACAGTAGAAACGCAAATAACGCACGGTATATACTGTGTTTGTGTACTGCATTTGCAAGTGTCTTGAATTCGAATATGCAAAAACAGAATTAATACATGCAATTCCCATCACTTGTCAGAAAAATGAAGGTTATTCCTTTTCAAGGAGCAAATGAGTCATTTTATTAAAGAAAAACAGAAGAACAACAACCAAGAAAGCTACAATGACGATCCAACAGCAACACTCTTGTCACCCCCTCTTTGGCAATAGCATCTGCAATCTCATTAGCCTCCCTTGGTACAATCATCACCAACATCTTCAACATTGTCATAGGCTTGTCCCAGCTATTTGGGGTCAGCTTTGCAAATCCCATTTCTCAAAAAAATCCTATCTGAGGCCCTATCTTTGGTATGTGAGAAAAGCCGCAACATCCCTCTCGCCACCGTCCAAGCCCTTTTAGATCTTCCTCACATCCTCCTTCAAGGCCCTATTGATTGCTGGGTTTGTTTCCTTGGGTACATGGGAAGAGTAAATACTCACTCTAGAGGTCTCCAAGATTTCTTCAGTGATGTAAGATAGCTTCCGTGATGTACCATGCACTGATGTGAGTACCATTTAACAAGATTACACCCTTATTCCATTAATTTGACACCAGAATCATGCCACACATGATAATAAGTGACAAACAATAACATTATGAAATGAAACAGTTGTGGCTTCCTATCCTACCTCACAGTAATGCACTGAGGATGGGGATGAAACCACTTACACAGAATCTGTTGGTTATTTTGTTGATTTATTCACGTCCTGGATAAGAATCTTTGTAGTGTCTCTGATTTAGCTAAGGGCGGGTTTGGATGCTCAATTGGACTAACTTATTGCAATTAGGAAAATGTCCAAAATGAAGATAAGATCATTTCAATTCATAGCGATGACTAACCCCTGATTGAAATTCCATGCTGATGCAGGAGAACCTCCTGATCTTCAAAAGATCTTAAGCAGGGCCAAAGGCAGGCACAAGGAGTAATCTGACTGAAGATCAGGCCACAGTTCACACGGTTGACCAGTTGGGAAGCGCAAGTGTGTGCTTTCAGACCCCATTTTTGTCCAGAAAATACTGGGAGACATTTAGGTTCAGAGGGTTTGACTATTTGACCAAGACATGGAGCCCACATGATTCCTACAGATGAGATGTTTGGACATTTCTATAGAAGATAGTTTCTTTTTTTAATGCTAGGATTTAAGAATAGCACCTAGGGCTACACTTAAGGCATGTGATGATCTTTAAAATAGACTAGGGATACACTCATAAAAAGTGAGAAAGATGTCTTCGAACTTGCAAAAATGAGACAGAGGAAAGCTAGGGACTTAGATCCCATTAGATGCAATGACAGTGATGACAAGAGTGTATTGATTAAAGACGATGATAATGATATCGATGAGAGGTTGAGAAGCTATTTCCAAAACTTATTAGATAATGGCCGCTCTGAGAGCATAGGACAAAAGGAATCATAAACTCAAATGACACCAAAGGCAATACATTCGTAGGATTCAGATATCCAAAGTGAAGAAGCTTTAAAAGATGAAGAAATGAATGCCCTAGGACCAGATGGTATGCCACAAAAGGTTTGAAAGTACATGGGAGATACCGATTTATTTTGGTTGAAAAAGTAGTTAAACAAGTTTGTAGGACCGAAAAAAATGCCAAATGAATGGGGCAATAGTACCATGGTACCTATTTACAAGAAAAAGGGGGACAGATCTGGACTAACTATTGTGGCATTAAACTTTTGAGTCAATACTACGAAATTTTGGGAGAGAGTGATCAAACAAAGGTTAAAGCGTGAGATAAAAGTGTCAGAAAATCAGTTTGGATTTATAACAAGAAGGTCAACTATTGAGGCCATTTTCCTACTTAGATAGCTAATGGAAAGATTTAGAGATATGAGAAATGATCTCTATATGGTCTTTATTGACCAATATAAAGAATAGGATAGGGAGTAGGGACCCTAGAGAGTTAATCCAGAGGATGTTGGGAAAGAAAAGAATCTCAAGAGGAGATCTTAACATGGTTAAGGAAACGTGTGAGTGAGCGAGCGATAACAAATGTGAGGACCACTGGTGGAGAGATAAGTGAGTTCCCAAATTCATGTAGGCTTACACTAGGGTGAGGCATTGAACCCATATTTTTACACATTGGTTATGGACAAGTGAACGAAGCATTTACAAGATGAGGTCCCATGGTGTATGTTATTTGCATATGGCAATCTTGATTGACAAGATGAGGGAGGGCATAAACATAAAGCTCTAACTATGGAGGGATGCTTAGAATCTAAATGTTTTTAAAATTAATTAGACTAAACAAACTATATGGAATGAAATATTAGCTACAATAGACTGAAAACGAGGAATTAGTTAAGAATGATGACCGAGAAGCACCCCAAAATGACCATTTTCAATATCTTGGGCCAATATTTCACGAGAGCAGTGAGATTGAGACGAATGTTGCTCCATAATTCTGGCAAGGTGGAAGAAGTGGAGATGTGCCTCTGGAGTTTTAAGTGATCGCCATGTACCAATCAAACCAAAGGATAAATTTTATAGCATAGCTATAAGACCAACCATGCTTCGTAGGATGAGATAGCTGAAAAGAGGATGTTAAGATGGATGAGTGGTAAGATGAGGAAGGATAGAATTAAAAATGCATGCATCAGAAAATCAGTTTGGATTTATAACAAGAAGGTCAACTATTGAGGCTATTTTCCTACTTAAACAACTAATGGCAAGATATAGAGATACGAGGAATGATCTCTATATGGTCTTTATTGACCAATATAAAGCATAGGATAGGGAGTAGGGACCCTAGAGAGTTAATCCAGAGGATGTTGGGAAAGAAAAGAATCTCAAGAGGAGATCTTGACATGGTTAAGGAAATGTGTGAGTGAGTGAGCGATAACAAATGTGAGGACCACTGGTGGAGAGACAAGTGAGTTCCCAAATTCATGTAGGCTTACACTAGGGTGAGGAATTGAACCCATATTTTTACACATTGGTTATGGACAAGTGAACGAAGCATTTACAAGATGAGGTCCCATGGTGTATGTTATTTGCAAATGGCAATCCTAATTGACAAGATGAGGGAGGGCATAAACATAAAGCTCTAACTATGGAGGGATGCTTATAATCTACATGTTTTTAAAATTAATTAAACTAAACAAACTAGATGGAATGCAATATTAGCAACAATAGACTGAAAACGAGGAATTAGTTAAAAATGTTGACCAAGAAGCACCCCCAAAATAACCATTTTCAATATCTTGGGCCAATAATTCATGAGAGTAGAGAGATTGAGAAGAAAGTTGCTCCAGAATTCTAGCAGGGTGGAAGAAGTGGAGATGTGCCTCTGGAGTTTTAAGTGATTGCCATGTCCCAATCAAACCAAAGGAGAAATTTTATAACATAGCTATAAGACCGACCATGCTTCGTAGGATGAGATAGCTGAAAAGAGGATGTTAAGATGGATGAGTGGTAAGATGAGGAAGGATAAAATAAAAAATGCATGCATCCAAAGAAAGTTAGGAGTGGCACCAATGGGTAATGATGAGGGAATGTAGACTTAGATGGTTGGGCCATGTGCCACAGAGAGTCAGAGACCACGAACTACACCGGGTAAAAGCAGTGGGTTCAAGTTAAAGGCTCTAAAAGGGCAAGGGGAAGGCCCAAAAGGACATGGGTGAGGGTAGTGAGAAAATACTTGAGGAGTGAGGACATATAGTTTAATTGAGAATACGGTTCATGATAAGTGGGATGACGAACAGGAACCCTATTAGTTGGGACAAGGCTTAGATGACAATGATGAGGTACTTTCTTTTTTCCTAACTATTTATTTTGATTAGTTGGTCCCTAAAGATAGTCCTAGCTTACTTAATTTCCTTTCTTGTTTAGTTTCTTTTACTTGTGAAACTTGATTAGCAAGCGAAGACATATACAAGTAGAGTTAAAGTAGGAAATTATTGAAGAAAAAGGCATATAAATACAAGGAAATACATGGAATAGGCACCTTATTTCTTAAACAGAATTTCAGAATTTTCTGCTTCCATTGAGTGGGATAAGCTAAAATAGTGATTCCTATATTCCATAATGGTGTGATATCGTAGAAGGCCGTTGAAAGTCCTTCAACAATCCTTTATCTTTCTTTGAATTACTGCCACTATGATTTTTTTTTTTTTCTTCGCGGGACGAATTTCTGCATTTATTGATGCTATTCTTTGGATTCAAATTCAGGCCCACTTCCCATCAAATGCATTTCAAGTTGGATTTTTCTTTTTTTTTATTTTTCTTTTTTTAAGGGGTTTTCAAGTTGAACTCGAAACAAACATAATTACTATTTCGGGCCAACTCTATCATTATGATCAGAGTGGAGCAAGTTAGACCATTTTCACTTTTAAAATTGATTTTTTGTGAATCAACACGATTGAGCATCCAAAAGCAGCATAAACCCTTAACCAGAGACTACTGAAATGAATCTACTCAATGTAATGCTTCAGCATTAATTGAAAGTAATTCAAATGACACATAAGATTTCGTGATAGAACAAGAAAAGAAATGCACCCTTTGATGAGAATGCATAAGCAATGGATAAAAAGTTAAATCGGTTAAGAGTACTAAGTACTAACCTTCATCGATGCAACGCTCCGATTGTTTCATAAGCTCCCCAATGAAGAGCACGGTAGAAGTCGTGCCATCGCCACTCGCATCATCCTGGGCCACTGCAGTCCTCGCGATCATGATGGCCGTTGGATTTTGAATTTGCTGCAAAACCATCCAATCGCAACTTAAATAGGCAGAAATCATCAGACATGAATAAATAAATAAATAAAAAGGCAGAAAACTTCAAAGGAAGCTAAGTAATGAACAAAGAAAGAGTGATGAGGAAACCATGAAATGCCAATGGAAAATGAATAGTGTGTGCCCGTGAAGACATGATCCGGACCGTTCATCGAATAACCCTACCATGAATGGACCATAGTCCAGCAAAAACGTATTGATAACATGATTCTGGGTATTCAACTGGTAGGATTTGACACCAGAATCATGCCACACATGATAATAAGTGACAAACAATAACATTATGAAATGAAACAGTTGTGGCTTCCTATCCTACCTCACAGTAATGCACTGAGGATGGGGATGAAACCACTTACACAGAATCCGTTGGTTATTTTGTTGATTTATTCACGTCCTGGATAAGAATCTTTGTAGTGTCTCTGATTTAGCTAAGGGCGGGTTTGGATGCTCAATTGGACTAACTTATTGCAATTAGGAAAATGTCCAAAATGAAGATAAGATCATTTCAATTCATAGCGATGACTAACCCCTGATTGAAATTCCATGCAGATGCAGGAGAACCTCCTGATCTTCAAAAGATCTTAAGCAGGGCCAAAGGCAGGCACAAGGAGTAATCTGACTGAAGATCAGGCCACAGTTCACACGGTTGACCAGTTGGGAAGCACAAGTGTGTGCTTTCAGACCCCATTTTTGTCCAGAAAATACTGGGAGACATTTAGGTTCAGAGGGTTTGACTATTTGACCAAGACATGGAGCCCACATGATTCCTACAGATGAGATGTTTGGACATTTCTATAGAAGATAGTTTCTTTTTTTAATGCTAGGATTTAAGAATAGCACCTAGGGCTACACTTAAGGCATGTGATGATCTTTAAAATAGACTAGGGATACACTCATAAAAAGTGAGAAAGATGTCTTCGAACTTGCAAAAATGAGACAGAGGAAAGCTAGGGACTTAGATCCCATTAGATGCAATGACAGTGATGACAAGAGTGTATTGATTAAAGACGATGATAATGATATCGATGAGAGGTTGAGAAGCTATTTCCAAAACTTATTAGATAATGGCCGCTCTGAGAGCATAGGACAAAAGGAATCATAAACTCAAATGACACCAAAGGCAATACATTCGTAGGATTCGGATATCCAAAGTGAAGAAGCTTTAAAAGATGAAGAAACGAATGCCCTAGGACCAGATGGTATGCCACAAAAGGTTTGAAAGTACATGGGAGATACGATTTATTTTGGTTGGAAAAAGTTGTTAAACAAGTTTGTAGGACCGAAAAAAATGCCAAATGAATGGGGCAATAGTACCATGGTACCTATTTACAAGAAAAAGGGGGACAGATCTGGACTAACTATTGTGGCATTAAACTTTTGAGTCAATACTACGAAATTTTGGGAGAGAGTGATCAAACAAAGGTTAAAGCGTGAGATAAAAGTGTCAGAAAATCAGTTTGGATTTATAACAAGAAGGTCAACTATTGAGGCCATTTTCCTACTTAGATAGCTAATGGAAAGATTTAGAGATACGAGGAATGATCTCTATATGGTCTTTATTGACCAATATAAAGAATAGGATAGGGAGTAGGGACCCTAGAGAGTTAATCCAGAGGATGTTGGGAAAGAAAAGCATCTCAAGAGGAGATCTTAACATGGTTAAGGAAACGTGTGAGTGAGCGAGCGATAACAAATGTGAGGACCACTGGTGGAGAGATAAGTGAGTTCCCAAATTCATGTAGGCTTACACTAGGGTGAGGCATTGAACCCATAGTTTTACACATTGGTTATGGACAAGTGAACGAAGCATTTACAAGATGAGGTCCCATGGTGTATGTTATTTGCATATGGCAATCTTGATTAACAAGATGAGGGAGGGCATAAACATAAAGCTCTAACTATGGAGGGATGCTTAGAATCTAAATGTTTTTAAAATTAATTAGACTAAACAAACCATATGGAATGAAATATTAGCTACAATAGACTGAAAACGAGGAATTAGTTAAGAATGATGACCGAGAAGCACCCCAAAATGACCATTTTCAATATCTTGGGCCAATATTTCACGAGAGCAGTGAGATTGAGACGAATGTTGCTCCATAATTCTGGCAAGGTGGAAGAAGTGGAGATGTGCCTCTGGAGTTTTAAGTGATCACCATGTACCAATCAAACCAAAGGATAAATTTTATAGCATAGCTATAAGACCAACCATGCTTCGTAGGATGAGATAGCTGAAAAGAGGATGTTAAGATGGATGAGTGGTAAGATGAGGAAGGATAGAATTAAAAATGCATGCATCAGAAAATCAGTTTGGATTTATAACAAGAAGGTCAACTATTGAGGCTATTTTCCTACTTAAACAACTAATGGAAAGATATAGAGATACGAGGAATGATCTCTATATGGTCTTTATTGACCAATATAAAGCATAGGATAGGGAGTAGGGACCCTAGAGAGTTAATCCAGAGGATGTTGGGAAAGAAAAGAATCTCAAGAGGAGATCTTGACATGGTTAAGGAAATGTGTGAGTGAGTGAGCGATAACAAATGTGAGGACCACTGGTGGAGAGACAAGTGAGTTCCCAAATTCATGTAGGCTTACACTAGGGTGAGGAATTGAACCCATATTTTTACACATTGGTTATGGACAAGTGAACGAAGCATTTACAAGATGAGGTCCCATGGTGTATGTTATTTGCAAATGGCAATCCTAATTGACAAGATGAGGGAGGGCATAAACATAAAGCTCTAACTATGGAGGGATGCTTATAATCTACATGTTTTTAAAATTAATTAAACTAAACAAACTAGATGGAATGCAATATTAGCAACAATAGACTGAAAACGAGGAATTAGTTAAAAATGTTGACCAAGAAGCACCCCCAAAATAACCATTTTCAATATCTTGGGCCAATAATTCATGAGAGCAGAGAGATTGAGAAGAATGTTGCTCCAGAATTCTAGCAAGGTGGAAGAAGTGGAGATGTGCCTCTGGAGTTTTAAGTGATTGCCATGTCCCAATCAAACCAAAGGAGAAATTTTATAACATAGCTATAAGACCGACCATGCTTCGTAGGATGAGATAGCTGAAAAGAGGATGTTAAGATGGATGAGTGGTAAGATGAGGAAGGATAAAATAAAAAATGCATGCATCCAAAGAAAGTTAGGAGTGGCACCAATGGGTAATGATGAGGGAATGTAGACTTAGATGGTTGGGCCATGTGCCACAGAGAGTCAGAGACCATGAACTACACCGGCTAAAAGCAGTGGGTTCAAGTTAAAGGCTCTAAAAGGGCAAGGGGAAGGCCCAAAAGGACATGGGTGAGGGTAGTGAGAAAATACTTGAGGAGTGAGGACATATAGTTTAATTGAGAATACGGTTCATGATAAGTGGGATGACGAATAGGAACCCTATTAGTTGGGACAAGGCTTAGATGACAATGATGAGGTACTTTCTTTTTTCCTAACTATTTATTTTGATTAGTTGGTCCCTAAAGATAGTCCTAGCTTACTTAATTTCCTTTCTTGTTTAGTTTCTTTTACTTGTGAAACTTGATTAGCAAGCAAAGACATATACAAGTAGAGTTAAAGTAGGAAATTATTGAAGAAAAAGGCATATAAATACAAGGAAATACATGGAATAGGCACCTTATTTCTTAAACAGAATTTCAGAATTTTCTGCTTCATTGAGTGGGATAAGCGAAAATAGTGATTCCTATATTCTATAATGGTGTGATATCGTAGAAGGCCGTTGAAAGTCCTTCAACAATCCTTTATCTTTCTTTGAATTACTGCCACTATGAATTTATTTTTTTTCTTCGTGGGACGAATTTCTGCATTTATTGATGCTATTCTTTGGATTCAAATTCAGGCCCACTTCCCATCAAATGCATTTCAAGTTGGATTTTTCTTTTTTTTTTATTTTTCTTTTTTTAAGGGGTTTTCAAGTTGAACTCGAAACAAACATAATTACTATTTCGGGCCAACTCTATCATTATGATCAGAGTGGAGCAAGTTTGACCATTTTCACTTTTAAAATTGATTTATTGTGAATCAACACGATTGAGCATCCAAAAGCAGCATAAACCCTTAACCAGAGACTACTGAAATGAATCTACTCAATGTAATGCTTCAGCATTAATTGAAAGTAATTCAAATGACACATAAGATTTCGTGATAGAACAAGAAAAGAAATGCACCCTTTGATGAGAATGCATAAGCAATGGATAAAAAGTTAAATCGGTTAAGAGTACTAAGTACTAACCTTCATCGATGCAACGCTCCGATTGTTTCATAAGCTCCCCAATGAAGAGCACGGTAGAAGTCGTGCCATCACCACTCGCATCATCCTGGGCCACTGCAGTCCTCGCGATCATGATGGCCGTTGGATTTTGAATTTGCTGCAAAACCATCCAATTGCAACTTAAATAGGCAGAAATCATCAGACATGAATAAATAAATAAATAAAAAGGCAGAAAACTTCAAAGGAAGCTGAGTAATGAACAGAGAAAGAGTGATGAGGAAACCATGAAATGCCAATCGAAAATGAATAGATTGTGCACGTGAAGACATGATCCGGACCGTTCATCGAATAACCCTACCATGAATGGACCATAGTCCAGCAAAAACGTATTGATAACATGATTCTGGGTATTCAACTGGTAGGATTTGGCCTGTTGAATGTGCATCTGTAGCTCAACGATCAGATGTAACTTTGTTACCGATCAGGGCGATTTTTGAGCTCAGCAAACGGGCCCATCAGACCAACGGTCTGGATATGACAGCACGTCTTCGGCATTCCCTGATACAATGAGAAACTGACCATTTCCTTGAGAAGGGTGTTGCCGTCCTTGGTGAGCTTGATGTCTCCGGCGCCTCCGACGAGCCTGGCCAAAAAAGAAGAGGAAGAATGAAGATGATGATGGTAGTAGTAGTGGTGGTGATGGAATGGACGGTGATGATGATGGAGATTAAGGTGGGCCATACATCTTGATAGTGCCCTTGGGACCGAGATTGGTCTTGAGGACGTCTTGGAGGCCCTTGGCGGCATTGATGTTCATGTGCAGCGCGGCTGACTTGTTCAGCACTTCCGCATTAGGATTCAATACCCGCAGCGACATCTTCGCGTTTTTGGATCTGCGAGCAGAGAGCGAGAGAGGGATTTGAGAGATGGAAAACGGGAGAGAGCGAATAGGACTCCGGTATTCGGAAGAGAAGGAAGTGATGTTGCGGGGTTTTGTATGGAGTAGCCGGGAAAAACCTAGAAGGACAGTCTTTTAAGTTGCTATGACGGAAATGACCCTGCACTTCCTGTTAATGACCGCCCTCTGATACTTTGAGAGCTTCGCTAAGCGCGCGCGCCCGATGAAGCTGATGTACACGCGACAAATGTGCCCGCATAACACGATAGGCCAGAGATCCAATCCGTCCATCACATGTGATATGAAAGGCTATATTGATGCCCGACCGAAGTGTTTGGGTAATTCAATCAAACACAGTGCAATGTGGTCAAATGTATTTGAATTTCCGTACTATTACACTGTTCAGGCGTGCCAAATTCATACTTCACATGGTCTTTGATTGAACACTGGTGGCCTATGCATTAGGAAGAGTATGGATGAGTCTCTCCAATTAATTTGTTTTCCTTTTCACAAGTAATTATTGTTATTAATATTTATTAAATTGATGAATATAAACAAATAAATAAATAAAATGTTAAAATTAAGATGATTTCATTAATATATAAATCAAGCTCATTACAAATGATTAAGTATCATAATAAATAAGTAGAACAAAATATAAATATATGATCCATGAGTAAGAACATATTGATCAGGCCGATGGTCACCAAGATGTAACCAAAAAGATGATCGTGTAAATAAGAATTCAATTAATCGAGGTCCAACAACTTATGTATATGGATATTTAATCTAATTCTATGGTACTGTATCGGTGGCGTGGGACAGCAACAATCTATGCTAAAATTGGGGTATACTATGCTAGGATAAAAGTAAAGATAGATGTAAAAAAGATAAATTTATGTTTGGTGTGGGCCTTGTGCTTTTCATCGCATGCTTGTTTTATAGGTTGTTGATACAGTAAAACCCTCATTAAGTTTCTTTCTTCGTCTGGAACCCTCCACTTTTTACAACATGCATTTCAAATAAAGAGATCTATATAGATCTATACCTGTTAGTAGTTTTTAAATATCCTTTTCTACATGTACATCCCATTTTGTAATTTTCAGGATCCTACATCTATATTTGGGATATAATCAAGGTAGCATTTATTGTTGATCACGAACCTCAAATCCATCATGGCTATTCATGCATCTAAATGACCCAATCAAACCACCTCATACAAGATCATGAACCCTCGCTCCCTTCTTTTAATGGTCTTGGAGGGGTTGGATCCTCCAATTCTCTTAATTTTGATTAATGTGCTCCTGTGAGAAAAAAAAAAAAAACAAACGAGCTGAAAAATAAGCACAATCTCATGTAAAAGCCTTCTCTTGCTTTCATATATGGTTCAAAGTATTACATGGGCTTGGCTATGGGTAGTTTTTCTCTCTCACCTGAGGTGTGGGCATTCTTTTCCTCCCTAGCTTGGGATGTGGGTAGTTTTTTTTTTTTTTTTTATCACTTGCTCAAGGTTTGACCTTTTTTTTATTTTCTTCTTTTTTAATCATTTTCCCCTTTTTCCTCTTTCCTTCTAGCAAGGGGCTTCAACCTTTTAATATATCTTTACAATTTTTGGGCTTTTACAAGTGGTGGGTAATAAGAGAGATTTTTTATTTGCCTTTTAAAAAAGTCTCAATCACTTATTTGGTATGAGATTTGCTTGCAACCAAGTGGCCCCGAGTTGGATATACATTTGGGGTCCAACTTACCCATTTATCTCACATTTGCACACAAGATCCAACCCATCCAAAACACAGGCTCCACCATAAAGAATAACGTTCGAACCCATTGTCGAGCCACTCATCTTGTGGTGTAGAATATAATGATTAAATGCAAGGACAATGTTCGGAGTAACAAAAAAAGGTGGGCAAAGATGGTTTTTGGCATTACCCGATCACTGGGGTCTTTATCTCGGAATAGCCATAACAGGATCCATCGAATGGATAGTTTGAAATCACCTCTCTTGTTGCATCTACTGTTGAGCTAGGGTGCCTGAGAAGAAATCTCACCTGGTAATTTCCATTGATTAAATCATCGAGAAGTCAAAACTGTATAATGGGTTTATTTGATGCATGAGCCATTGCAAGTGACACCCTCACAATGTATTAGGTAGGTTGTGGCTGTTGTAAGGTGCAAATGGGTGTGTTAGGATGAGGGCAGTCCTGGACCTAACCCATTAATAATTTAGTTAAAATTTTAACATTATAGTGACTAATTAAAAATCTAGGTAGAGTACATTTCATGTTTAGGTCCATGCCCATCTAATTTTTTACTAGCTAGATTCGGGCATACAAAGATATAACATGGTTCTTTTTATTCTACAACTCTATCTAACTTGCCCAAACTTGACTCGAGGTGAGCAAGCTAATGGGTTGGCTCATCCAGATCAAGCATATTGCGTCCAGGGGGTAGGGGAGGACTCATGCTATTGAACCAAATGAGAATTCATGGGATCCACACCCAACCTATTTATCCAAGGTGGTGTGAGTTGTACCCAAACATCCATCGGTTTTTGCTCCTTAGACTAGTGTCAAATCATTGTCCTATTTTATTTTATTTTTGACTCTCAGATAGACCCGCAGGGCCCTTCTCCTTTTAGATTCAAGTTAATGTAGCTAAAGGAGAGTTAACGCAGGGGTGAACGTGATAAAGTCGATCACCGTCTTCCTCAAGGATAACTACTCCAAATCCACAGAGCTTCTTTGGACTCCTCACAGAGACTTCTCAAATCCACGAGGAAAAGGCAATAAAAAAAAATAGTATTCATGAAAATTTGTAAATTGGCTGATTTATGAAATAAACGAGTCAACAACCCTTTAAATAGGGATACCAATACTAGGAAAAAAGTTTAAGAATTAAATTATAACTAAAACTCCATAAAATTCGCAACTTACTATAAATAGTAAATTTACTATTTATAGTAAGCATCCTATGTGGCTTAACCACGTTATTCTCCTAATTTTTCTTATCACTTTTCATGTTGGACACAACTCCTGAAGTCCAACAGATGAAGAGTTATAATCAGATTAAAACATACTGAGAATTGTAAAAATAGAAATAAACATGGAATTTGACCGTCGATAGGACGGAATCTCGCAAATTCGGCGTGGGCAACCCAACGTGTCTGAGTTGGTTGGCTAAAGTAGCTTGTCCTACCCTAAAATCATATATGGTACGTCGAGTAACTCATTCCGGTTTGCGAGATATGTCTGTTTTAAGGTTCTGACGATCTTGATAATTTCTACCTCTGATCGGGCCTTCTCTAATACATCCTGGGCATGAAAGTATCTGTGGCCTACTCTACGTCAGTCCCCTCTACTTCAAAAGAACTCATCCTCAAGTTCTCGTGCTGCTTCGGTTCATGATACTCGGTCTGGTGCACCTAATAATACCCGGATCAAAAGTTATGATCAATTTATAGTCCACCTTCTTTTGGTCTAACCATGCTAGGAATATATCTGTGACACGTTCTACATCAAACCCCTTCGCTTTGAAAAAACTCATTCTTGAGTTACTCAAGGGACTTGGTTCATGATTCTAAGATAACTTTGATGCCGATGTTTATTAGTCATTTTCTTATACTTGGCATTGGGCTTTTGAGCTGACACAATATATATACCCATGCTTTTCTTAACTTGGCCAGTATTGATCAAATCCTTCACTCCTACCTTCAAGATCTAACATTCTTTCTGACTCACCTAACAGTGAGGGCAGTTAGGCAAGCTAGCCCCAGGGACAAGGTCCATGTGATGTTGGATGTACCTCATGTGGGACAATCCATTGAGTAAATCTTCGGGCCAAACTACTTTAAATTCGTTCAGGAAAGGCCTTAAACTTTGAAGAATGTCTAATGGTTTCGATTCCTAGCCCTTTACCACTACGGCGTATACCTCGTCTGTTTCATTGAATTCCTCCATGAAATTCCGAATGGTTAAGAAGGAACTCTCTTCCACTTTAGAGACTTCAGGGTGGTTCTCTGATATTATAAGGATAATGATTATTTTTCAATTATCCTTGATGAAGACGTAAACATTGTCTCGTCCCCTGTGGGTCGCATCAAGGTCTAATTGCCACGGTCGACCGAGTAACATATGGTATGCTTCCATATCGACCATGTCACTGATGGCTGTACTAGCCAAAACTTTACTTGGCTTTACAAAGCCCGAGAAACTAACTCACTGGACATGTGAGAAGAAGAAATTTTACCTATATTTTTATTGCTTACAAGCTGATTGAGTTGGTTTCAAATAACTACAAGAGCTCCCTTATATAGACTCTTCCCACCAATGTGAAAAGACACAAATGCCCATTTAAAATACACTACAAGGGCATAGTATTTACTACAGTAACAAAAACCAAAATAAAATATTAAATAGCTTGCATCGGGAACCGAACAGTCGCATGGAGGAACTGAACAGTTGCATGGAGGAGAACGCCAGTTGCTGGAATCTTCTTTCAGCATTTACTGTCTTTGAGATTGCACCATTTTGATTTGGTCTTCCAATACTCTCATTTAAACCAAAACCAGCTTCATTCCGAGCATCGTTCTCAGTCGTTTGAATGCATCTGTTGGCAATGCCTTTGTGAAAATATCCGCTACCTGTTCTGTAGTATGACAATACTCTAATTTTATCGTTTTCTGTTGAAATCATCAATGAAGGTAATAAAGTATTTATTACCTTTAAGAGAGGGTGTTTCAAGTGGTCCGCAAATATTAATATGAACCAACTGAAGTGGTTCCTTTACTCTTCTAGACACTCCACTTGGAAAGGAGTTCTTTTGTTGCTTGCCGAGTGTGCACGCCTCACACATATGTTTTGGAGCTTCAATAGCTAGCAAGTCATGCACCATACTTGATGAGGATAAGAGTTTAAAGCCACTGAAATAGAGATGCCCGAAGCGAAGATGCCATCTCCATAAATCATTTTTCACGAGTCTATAGAAACATTTCACAGCCTCTGTGTTAATATGGAGCGGAAACATGCGATTCTTCTCCATTTGGCCTTGAGCCACAAGTCTCTTGTGAGCATCTCTTATAGAGAGATAATAGTTCTCCATGTGTATGACATAACCCTTATCAAGGAGTTGGCCGATACTGAGGATGTTATTTTTCATGTTTGGTACGTAATACACACTAGAGATGTAATTTGGCTCACCATTCTTCTGATATATTTTAACTTTTCCTTTGCCTATTATGAGTACCTTTAATGAGTCGCCAAAACTCACGTTGCCACGAACTCCTTCTGTGAGTTTCACGAACAGTTCTTTGTTACCACTCACGTGGTTGCTTGCACCAGTGTCAAGATACCACACATCTGGGCATTCGCATGTTTTTTCTTATGCGAGGAGGAGTGTGGAGTCTTCTTGTTCATGGTATGATGCTTCAGCATAGTTGGACCGTTCATCTTGATCCACTTTACTCCAACACTTAGAGGCATAATGGCCGAATTTCTTGCAATTGTGGCATTAAACGTTCTTTGTATTTTCAAAATCACGTATGAATCGGCCTCTACCATTTCCTCTTCCACGGAAACTGGTAGACTTTTGTTGATTTTGTTGATGGCTTGGATGATATCCATGCCCTCTGCCTCTTGCACGATTGCTAGTGCCACGGCCGCCTTGTTGTGTATGGCCATTCTTTTGTTCTTTTAAAGTCAACTTAGACTGTAAGACATGTTCAAGCGTTGAACCAGCATTCTTTTGCATTCGTTGCTTATGCACTTGCAACGATCCCATCAGTTCTTCAATGGATAGTTTTTCCAAGTCCATTGATTCTTCGATTGTCACAACCACGTGCTCAAACTTGGTTGTGAGAGATCGCAGTGCCTTTCAATGACACATATGTCTTCAACTTTTTCACCATTTCTTTTTAAATTGTTAATAATAATAATTAGGCATGAGAAGTAGTCAGAGATACTTTCACCTCCTTTCATGTGCACCGCTTCGAACTCGGCTCTTAGTGTTTGAAGGCGAATCCGCTTCACTCGATCAACACCCTTGAAGATGGTGCCAAAAGTATTCCAAGCTTGCTTGCTTGATGTTGCTTTGATAATCTTTTCAAAGGTTGATTCATCCAACCCTTAATAGAGGAGGAATAAAGCCTTGTTGTCTTTCTTCCTTTGATTTTTTAGAGTGGTCAGCAGCTTCTTCCTCCATAGTAGGTTTTACATACCCATCGGTGACAATCTCCCAACAACGCCTTCATTTGGATGCACCACATTTCATAGTTGTCCTTTGACAACTTAGGAACCTGCGGCTGGATTGTGCTGGCCATCTTTTTTATTTTTAAAGAAGGAATGACTAACTTTTTTAAATGAAGAGAGAGAGGGATGAAATAGAAAACAAAATTTTTAGCTAGAAAAACTTTAGAAATCTGATTTTATTTTATTTTTTTGAAATCTGATTTTCGTTTTTGAACAAATTTTTCTTCTTAAAAAAAAAAAAAACACAAGAAGAATGCACCTAACAAGACTCTTAACTGGTACAGAAAAAGCTCATCCTGATTCTGACTAAGATGAGACAACAGACTTCCTGCAATCACTGATACCTGTAAGGGAGCTGCTAGAGATCTATAAAAAAAACCGAGATTGTCACTCATGATTTGGGAGAAAGAAAGGCAGTCACTTCTTTGAAGAAAGGCCTGGATGCATTAAAGAAACAGATTGCAACAAAAAAAGAAGCCCGAACGAACTTGAAACAGTCTTGCTTCGAAATCACTTGATAAAATGAACAAGAACACCTTGTTGCTATCTAGAGAGCTAGAGATTGTGAATGCTAAAATCGTTAGCCTTAAATCTGAGAAGAACTAGCTTTGATACCAGTTTGATGGTTGTACTAGCCAAAACTATACTCGGCTTTACAAAACCTGAGAAACTAACTCACTGGACACGTGAGAAGAAGAAACTTTTCCTATATTTTTATTGCTTACAAGCTGACTGAGTTGGTTTCAAACGACTACAAGAGCTCCCTTATATAGACTTTTTCCACCAATGTGAAAAGACACAAATGGCCATTTAAAATACACTACAGGGGCATAGTATTTACTATAGTAACAAAAACCAAAATAAAATATTAAATAGCTTGCATCAGGAACTGAACAGTCGCATGGAGGAATTGAACGGTTGCATGGAGGAGAATGTCAGTTGCTGGAAGCTTCTTTCAGCATTCACTGTCTCTGAGATTGCACCGTTTTGGTTTGGTCTTCCAACAGTCACAAAGTACTTGATCCTTATAATTTTTCCCAATTGAAAACGAGATAGTGCATTGTTCGGTTACCTTGGTCTCGTTCCCCTTTTTTATTCATCCAATTGAGTACGGGGAATAATGTTTTGTCGTTGGTAGCTGCAACTTATCCACCACTACTCTTGAGACGATGTTCTCGCTACTACCACTGTCTATGATCACATCATAGACCTTGACAGTGCATCGTGTATAGAATATATTATGTCGTTGTGGATATAATTCTTTCCGTGGGGTGTACATTAATCACCTCACGACTAGAAATTCGCCACAATCTTGAACCGTCAACTTATCGCCATATGCTCCTTCCTCAGTGGCTTGCTCATGTTCATCAATGCTAGGGTCTTCTTCTACGGCCTCACGTGGGTTGCGGGGTGTTGAAGCCTATATGAGCCGCTCCCATTGTCTGCAGAAGGTTAATGACGTCATCCTACTGGTTCTTTTCCTCGTGTCAATTTTGAATCCTAAGTGGGACCTGTCATGGAGGGTGGAGTTGAAGGGTAAGGCTGAATATGAACTCTTGCAAGCTATGTTTCTGCCCTACCTGCCAACTGAACTACTTCATCCACGGTCCCGACTGAGTGCATCTGAACTCGATCCTGAATTGTTGATCGTAACCCACTTACAAATCGTGCTACCTTCTGCAATTCTGTTTCAGACAGATTATTTCGTGTTGCCAACCACTGGAATTCTTTGGTGTAACCTGTGACGGGTCAATTCCTCTGTTGGCAATTTTGGTATTTTTGGAACAATTCTTGCTCGTAATCATTAGGGAGGAATCGTGATTGAAGAAGGTGTCCCATCCGTGGCTATGATGAGATAAGTGCCTTATTTTTTTGAGTACGTGAGAGTTGCAATTGTTCCCACCATGTAGAAGCACCATATTTTAATTTAAACACTACTGATTTCACCATTTTATGATCTGACACGTCCATATAATCAAAATATTTTTTTACTTCGGTTAGTCAATCAAGAAAATCCTCTATACATAATAAACCGTTAAAACTAAGAAGTTCGACCTTACCTCGACAGTCTCTTTCAGGACGATTTAGACGATCGCCCTCATGGAATGGTCGTTGGGGAAAGCCTTAATTAACGTCATCGTCACTAGAGCTCGAATTATCTAGTGGACCCTATGATTCACCACTGGTAGTGTTCTACGAAAATCATGGTTGTGCTGTACAGCAACTACGAGCAGTTGAGCATCGCCTTGGGCTCGAGGTGGAATTAGCGCATCCGCAAGATAGTTGAGGGTTGTCTGCAGCCCTTGCATAGTCATCTGACTCTCCCGGTGAAAAGCTTCCATTCTTTCCAAAATATAACGAATCCCTGAATCACCGTCCACAGGATTTTTGTTTATACATTTGTTATTTGCCATCGGCCCAATGAGAGTCTTCGCTCTGATACCAATTGACGCAGGGATGAACGTGATGAGGTTGATCACTGTCTTCTTCGGGGATAACTACTCCAAATACACGGAGCTTCTATGGACTTCTCACAAAGACTTATCGAATCCATGAGGAAAAAGCAAGAAAATATAAATAGTATTAATGAAAATTTGTAAATTGATTGATGTATGAAATAAACGAGTCTACAACCCTTTAAATAGGGATACCAAGACTAGGAAGAAGTTTAAGAATTAAACTATAACTAAAATTTCCTAAAATAGTAAAATTGTTATTCATAGTAAGTGTCATACATGACTTAACCATGTTATTCTCCTATTTTTTCTAAACACTTTTCATGTTGGACACAACTCCTAAAGCCCAATGGATGAAGAGTTATAATCAAACTAAAACTTACTAAAAATAGTAAAAATGGAAAAAAATATGGATTTTGATTGTCGAGAGGATGGAATCTCGCGAATTTGGAGTAGGCAACCCGGAATTGCCGGGTTGGTTGGCTAAAATAGCCTGTCTTGCCCCCAAAATCATATATGGTATGTCGAGTAACTCATTTTAGTTTGCGAGATATGCTTATTTTAAGGTTATGACGATCTTGATGATTTCCGTCTCTGATCGGGCCTTCTCTAATCCATCTTGGACATGAAAGTGTCCGCGGCCCGCTCCACGTTAAGAGTTCAGGTGAAAAAAATAAGTTTTTAACATATTTCACCTATATTTTTATTGTACTCTAAATAGGTCACTCTCTTCTCAATATGGCCAAACAACAACATTTTCTTTTTGAAAATGAGTCAAAAACATCTCATAGTTCATTTTTTTAAGATACCCTGTAGTTAGTTAAACGGATGGAGAAACCTAAGAACAATTAAAGCATATTTGGCTTTATAGTTACAATGAAAATGCAGTGTAAATGAGCCATCAATATCATTTCAAAGTGTTTATTTTAAACGAATTTTATATCTCATAAATCAAGAGTTAAATACACTTAAAAAAACTACAATCATTACAATTTTATATTATAAAATTTTTTATTATTTCAAAGTGATTTATGGAGAAACAAATAATAGTAACAAACTCATCATTGCAGACAAATGCAAATGATGTTACCAAACAATTATATAAGTAAGTATTCATTACCCATTTATAATAATCTATCATTGTAATTAGAAAGCCAAATACGCCTTTAAGTTAATTTGATAATGATTAAACTATCCCTTCAATTCTCTCACACTCTTTTCAAGCCCATTTACCCTTTCACCAAACATTTGCCCCCACTAACAAACCCTCCTCTCCCTCGTATTTGCCTAATAGTCAACAATCTATTTTAACAGTAAACTCTAACATAAGTTGACCTTAAGATGATTTATGATAGTTTATGGGAAAAAGGATGATTTATTAGACAATATTGAAAAGAAAAGATGTTATCCGGTGTATAATGAAAAATGGAGGGTGGTATATGTCAAAGATGGAAAAAAAAAATGTTAACTATGGATTTCAAATATATAATTAGCAAAATGAACCTACATGATCAAAATTAAATAAAGTGAGATTCAATATATCATAACTACGTGATATTAAATAAAAGAGTTATTTTCATATAACCACCAATTTTTAGGGCCATTTATTAAAACACATCCATTGTTTAAATATTTAACGTAGCTCATGTTTAGAAATACGATGAGAAAATTGCTTGTTTGACTTTGACTAACGATTAAGAATGAAAAAGTGTGTTAACATTGGGAAAAGCTAGTTTTGCCTATAAGACCTTTTGTTTTCACAATTATACTCCAATTGAAGGGGATGTTGCAACGTATCGAAAAAATCCATACAAAGACTCGCGTACGACCTCAGGCAGAAATCACCCAAGACTGAAACCTTTAGAAATTAGACGAGGATTAACTAAGTGCTAAACTATATTACTTGTGAAATTAATACTAATCGCTTTAAATACGATCTGTAAGACTCGAAATGAGTAGGACAATTAGCGCTACATTACCTTAAAACTTAGGATCTATCTCAAATCCCAGTTGCTCTTGGGAGCGCTTTGAAACTCTGTATCGGACCTGGACCGCACATCGAAAGTCCGATGACCGCGAAACTATACCGTTATGACCACCTTACTGGACTTGACTACCACCTCGAAAATCAAGTCCTAATTGTATCTAGAAACACACAACTTGAGCCCAGCGCAAAGTGGGCGAGAAATGCGAATATCTTTAGGAAATGAACTGAGTCTTAAGTGAATTGAGTCGTTTCACTTGCAGGCCAAATATAAGGATTCAGACCATTGGAATCTGACCTAATTACACCCTCAGATCAGAAAAAATTTTCAACACATGTTAGTACACTCGTGGCTCTGATCGAGTACCGGTGACCGTTGAACTGAAACTGGTCCGCTACGGTCGATCTGTAAATCCGATCGGACCGAAAACTCAGCTTGACCTAGATTCAATGTCAGGGAGCTTAAGTTCGACCGCACATAGAAAATGGGCCTCCTGAAGTACTTCGTTAGATTGAAACGGACGCTCTTTAGACATAACCTAAGTATACCTTGGCCCTGGGGCCATTCCCATCAGTCCTGGGCCTATATAAGGGCCTTAAACCCTCTCTCTCTCATCTTATACGAATTTGGAAAACCCTAGGAGAGAGAAGAAAGAAAAGAGAAGGAAAGAGAGAGGAAGTGAGAGAGTGTATTGGCGTTTGTTCTTGGAATTTAATCCTACCACTCCACACACTTATCTATTGCGCCTATAGCGATATTCTGGCATTTTCAACAGCGTACTTGGGTAAGAAAACCTAACCCTAATCTGTTTTAGAGTATCATATAGTGTTAATGGTGAAATAGCTAACCTAATTCATACTATAGGCTGTCATTCTGCCGCTGACAAAGACTAAGTGTCTAAAACGAATCTATTACGCGTTTACCGATGTAAGGTGCGGACTATATACGTTTAGGTTATGATTTTCAAGACTTTCAATGCCGGATAATGATTTATTACTGTCATGGGTGTCATTTCACATGTCAGACGTGATGTTTGTTTCACTTTACGAATACGTATGAACTATGTCGAGCATAGTGTATTCTATGTATTTGTTGAAATAATTGAATACGTGTGGTTTTTGAATTCGCAGTCGACATGATTATCTGTCGTGCATATATGCTTGTTGTATATGTGACAACTCCTTGTCGAAAGGTTTTGCCCTAATACATATTATAACCAACATACGTCATGTGTGTTGGAATGTGTAGACTAAGTGTTTGTAAGAATGTCTAAATGAACTGGTAGTTAGTTAATTGTACTTTGCATGGGTGTTGAGATATGATTCTCAACTACCTTAACTATGTGTATGATTTCTTCCATGTGTTTTAGACTATAGTGTCTGTTTAGGCATGGAATGCATATGTGTGAATTCATGTTTAAGTTGTATTCCATAAAATGCTTAAATGATTGTATGATTTGAATTATTGATCCATTACTACTTTGACTTTCTCATATGATTACTTGTGATAATTGAATGCGGTTGGGACTATCATATAGTCTAGGCAATCGGTAACAGGTTTTGACCTGTTGGCTGAAGTTGTTTCGCCATACAGGATGTGGTCGATGAATCTGAGCCGTAATTGAGGTGTCGACAGTGGTTAGGCCACACGAAGTGCTTACGTACTTCGTGTCGATCAACTCTACGTACGCTCGTACTAGTCGAGCTCGTCAAGTAACCCAATTAACCCGATGTATATTCACCATATTTGGATGCTACTGTTTGAATCTGAGGTACCAAACTCACCAGCGGAAAGCCCGTTTAACCTTGGTACCTTAATCCGCTAAGACTCATGAGCCGAACATGGTGGTATGGGACACCGTGGTCGAGCTGTATGCCTACGCTGGGGCGACGAGCCTCCCCGTAGTGTTCAGTAAGTAACACAGCCTCGTGAGCCGAATACGGTAGTATGTGACACTGTATTCGAGCTGTCGGCCTACACTGATCAGGTGACGAGCCCTTTTGTAGTGACCTCGAGTATACTCTAAGACTGTGTAGAGGTGACGAGCCTTTCCGTAACAACTAGAGTACGAACTAGGCCTACACTGAACAAGTGACGAGTCCTTTGTAGCGACTTAGAACACTAACATCGTATGAGATTTACTAGGACTGACGACCATATAATAGATCACTGTTTGGGAAATGATATAAGAGAGGTACCTTAGTTTCCTAATCCTGCTGTATGAAAAGGACTAATAAGAACTTGGTAAGCACGCTCATGCACCGCATTGCATGTGCCGTTTAGTATTGGGTAGAGCACTGAGGAAGTGACTGACATGTGCGACCGTGAGATAAAGATCGCAGAGGGAGTGCAGGCGACGGCATGCATCATTTATACATACCATTCTTGCATTAATTAGAGTACTTAGGGATGTGTGATTATATTGCTTTATCATTACTGTTTGACTGGATTGATAACATGTTAACATTTGCTCTATTGTTCCACTGAGTTGATCACTCACTCCCACGTTATGGGACGGTGTTTTAAATACCAACCAGACCCTGTTTTAGTTTCAGATGATGGCACAGTTGGCGAGGCGGAGCCAGACTTTGAGGATAATGAGGAGACAGTATTCCGGCGGTTTTATGTAGACCGTTCTAAATCGACGGGGCTTCAAGGTTCATGTTTTGTAGAGGACTACCACTCTTTTGACATTTTGTATTTTGAACGATACTTATATTTATTTGACCTGGCAATGTATTCATACTCTGAAGATCGGAAACGGTCTATACGTTTTATCTATGCTTATACACCTCTTTTAGTCTTCTGCTTGCGTAACTTAACTGTTTTGGAGTATGAATTACTGTTTTGGTATGATCTCATTCATGTTTACACGTACTAACATATACAACATTCAATCACCATCAATTATGTTGCATAAGTGATGTGTTAGAACTCGGAGGTTGGGCATTTACACAACCCCCGATTTTCAGGGCGTTACAGATGTATATGTGACTGGCATTGTTCATCCATTATGCAAGTTCATTTTAGGCCATGAGCACAAAAATGACGCATATCTGAATTGCAGGTCGACTGCACCACCACTGGAAACAATAGCAATTGAACACTTATTGTTGAATACTTCTTAGTGGCCACATAGGTTTTGGATGAAGTTGATATTTGTGTTTTCCATTCATCCATGTCTATATAATCTTATGAATGTGTTCGATGGCAAATAAACATCATGGTGGGCCCTATGAAGGTTTCAACCAAAGGCATCATTATCCCCGCAGTTTCGTTTGGTCAACTCACCCGCTATTGGGATCTCTCTCTCTCTCTCTCTCTCTCTCTCTCTCTCTCTCTCTCTCTTGTGGCCTAAAATGAGTGGGTAGTATCAATCAAACACATATATAAAGTTTTTAATGGTGAGCAGCATAATTCCCACTGTTTCGCATGGTGCAGTCCACCTGTGGTTCACATTTGTTTAATTTCTAGGCTCACGCCATAAAGTGAGTTAGCAAAATGGATGGACGGTGTGGATATACAATACATGCATCAAGATGGGCCCACAATCAGGCCTGGGTGAGGCCCAGGCTGCACCTAATCTACCAATGTTTGGGGAATGCGCGCATTAGACACCTGTAGTTGTCTTGGAAATTGTGCGATGATTCAGAAGATCCTAGGGCCCACCATAATGTTCTTGAGAAATTCACCCTATCCACCATTTTGCTAGTTCACTTTAGGTGGTGAGACAAAAAAAATCAGGCAATTATAAAACTCAAGTGGGCCACATGACAAGAAACATTGGTTGTTAAATATCTATCATTTAACCATTTGCGGGGCCCACCATCATGTTTTTTTTTAAAAATCCACCTGGTCATATGTGCTTTTTAGTTCATGTTAGGGAGTGGATAAAAAAATGTGGTATATCCAAACAAGGACTGTTCAAAAGTTAAAATACTTAATGAACATCATGAATATTTTTTTGAGAGATTCACCTCATTCACTATTTTCACCTTATCATTTTAGAGGTGGACCCAAAGATCAGGTAAGTACAAAACTCAAGTGGGCCACACTAAAAAATAATAATTGGAATTGAATGCTTAGCGTTCAAAACTTCCAAGGGGCCATATAAGTTTTGGATTAAGTTGATATTTGTATTTTCCCTCCATCTAGTCTGCTTGACCGTATGAATAGGTTGGAAGAAAAATAAACATCATCCTAGGCCTTTGGAAGGTTTCATGGGTGGACATCATCACCCCCACTGTTTTACGCAGTGTGGTCCACTTGAGCTTTGGATATGCTTTGATTTTTGGCTCATGCCTTAAAATGAGTTGGAAAATCGTATGGATGACTTGAATAAAAACACATACATCACAATGCCCCACACATGCTACAAAGCCACCTTCCCACTCCAGCCTGACCTATGCGAGCTGGGTAGGCTCCCTTATTAGTTTCAGACCTCTTTCACCTTGCACATGGATGGTTATGATCTCTTGATTGGGGTATGATATTAGAAATATGAACCATCAGAAAGGGACCCACAATTTATATGGTCTGGATAGTTTTATATATGGTGTTAAGGTGGATAAAATGAATCACCACCATTTTCATAATGGTGGCAAATGAATATGAGATATCAACAGTTATAGATCTGCTCCAACAACGGATCACAATTGAGTTGAAGCAGTCAGAGGTGAATTTCTTATGGCTGGTGAAATCGAAAGAAGTAAAGTTAGGAGATGGGTTGGTGGTTAGGGAATGGTCCACGCAAGTGGAGATGGACTGCCATTGCGGTTGGAATTTGGTGATGAAGAGTGTTTGTGAGGTGGTGCTGATTTTGACATGGCCGATGATAGAAGGGGAAGGTGGTGGGTCCGATTTTACCATGGTAAGCTTTAACCCAGTGGCATTTTAGCCTTTTAAAAAGGTAATCAAACAAAAGGAAAAACTTACAATCGGTAAATGAGGACAATTGCAAGAATGCGTCTCTTGAAATAACTACTTGTATTGGATAAGGATCAAGTTCAGTGTATGAGTATAAACTTGAATTATAACTAAGAAATTACCACTACTGGATTATCACTACTCCTGAGATAGACTGAGCTAAGATAAATTGATAGAGTTAATTTGTTTGTTGTATTTGTTTGTGTGTTGTTGTCTAGCTATTTCTATTATTTATAGATTTATTATGTAGTTATTCTTCAAATGTTTCTTCTATTTATTTTTTCTGTTACGGTAGTCGAAGAGTTGCCATCTAGATATTTTTGTCCCTTTAGCACGTGTCTTTTTACTGTTCCTCTTTTGAATGTCTCTCGACCGCGTTGCTTTTGGATGCTTCTCAATTGGCATCGCCTTGCCTCCTAATTGACTTTGCAAATATTGGCAGCTCTCCAAATCTCTCAACCACTCAGCCGCACTCAGTTCTCGGTCACAAAACACAGTTATGGTTTTTAGATTCGCAGTCAACATGATTATCTGTCATGCATATATGTTTGTTGTATATGCGACAACTCCTTGTCGAAAGGTTTTGCCCAAATATATATTATAACCAACATACATCATGTATGTTGGAATGTGTAGACTAAGTGTTTGTAAGAATGTCTAAATGAACTAGTAGTTAGTTAATTGTACTTTGTATGGGTGTTGAGATATGATTCTCAACTACCTTAACTATGTGTATGATTTCCTCCATGTGTTTTATACTATAGTGTCTGTTTAGGCATGGAATGCATATGTGTGAATTCATGTTTTAAGTTGTATTCCATAAAATGCTCAAAAGATTGTATGATTTGAATTATTGATCCATTACTACTTTGACTTTCTCATATGATTACTTGTTATAATTGAATGCGGTTGGGACTATCATATAGTCCAGGCAATTGGTAACAGGTTTTGACCAGTTGGCTGAAGTTGTTTCGCCATACAAAATGTGGTCGATGAATCCGAGTTGTACTTGGGGTGTCGACAGTGGTTAGGCCACACGGAGTGCTTACGTGTCGATCAACTCTACGTACGCTCGTACTAGTCGAGCTCGTCAAGTAACCCAATTAACCCGATGTATATTCACCATATTTGGATGCTACTGTTTGAATCTGAGGTACCAAACTCACCAGCGGAAAGCCCGTTTAACCTTGGTACCTTAATCCGCTAAGACTCATGAGCCGAACATGGTGGTATGGGACACCGTGGTCGAGCTGTATGCCTACGCTGGGGCGACGAGCCTCCCCGTAGTGTTCAGTAAGTAACACAGCCTCGTGAGCCGAATACGGTAGTATGTGACACTGTATTCGAGCTGTCGGCCTACACTGATCAGGTGACGAGCCCTTTTGTAGTGACCTCGAGTATACTCTAAGACTGTGTAGAGGTGACGAGCCTTTCCGTAACAACTAGAGTACGAACTAGGCCTACACTGAACAAGTGACGAGTCCTTTGTAGCGACTTAGAACACTAACATCGTATGAGATTTACTAGGACTGACGACCATATAATAGATCACTGTTTGGGAAATGATATAAGAGAGGTACCTTAGTTTCCTAATCCTGCTGTATGAAAAGGACTAATAAGAACTTGGTAAGCACGCTCATGCACCGCATTGCATGTGCCGTTTAGTATTGGGTAGAGCACTGAGGAAGTGACTGACATGTGCGACCGTGAGATAAAGATCGCAGAGGGAGTGCAGGCGACGGCATGCATCATTTATACATACCATTCTTGCATTAATTAGAGTACTTAGGGATGTGTGATTATATTGCTTTATCATTACTGTTTGACTGGATTGATAACATGTTAACATTTGCTCTATTGTTCCACTGAGTTGATCACTCACTCCCACGTTATGGGACGGTGTTTTAAATACCAACCAGACCCTGTTTAACCGGCGAGGTAGAGCCAGACTTTGAGAATGATGAGGAGGCATTCTCATATATGTAGTATTCCGGCGGTTTTATGTAGACCGTTCTAAATCGACGGGGCTTCAAGGTTCATGTTTTGTAGAGGACTACCACTCTTTTGACATTTTGTATTTTGAACGATACTTATATTTATTTGACCTGGCAATGTATTCATACTCTGAAGATCGGAAACGGTCTATACGTTTTATCTATGCTTATACACCTCTTTTAGTCTTCTGCTTGCGTAACTTAACTGTTTTGGAGTATGAATTACTGTTTTGGTATGATCTCATTCATGTTTACACGTACTAACATATACAACATTCAATCACCATCAATTATGTTGCATAAGTGATGTGTTAGAACTCGGAGGTTGGGCATTTACACAACCCCCGATTTTCAGGGCGTTACAGATGTATATGTGATCGGCGTTGTCCATCCATTATGCAAGTTCATTTTAGGCCACGAGCACAAAAATGACACATATCTGAATTGTAGGTTGACCGCACCACCACTAGAAACAATGGCAATTGAACACTTATTGTTGAATACTTCTTGGTGGCCACATAAGTTTTGGATGAAGTTGATATTTGTGTTTTTCATTCATCCATGTTTATATAATCTTCTGAATGTGTTCGATGGCAAATAAACATCATGGTGGGCCCTATGAAGGTTTCAACCATAGGCATCATTATCCCCGCGGTTTCATTTGGTCAACTCACCCGCTATTGCAATCTCTCTCTCTCTCTCTCTCTCTCTCTCTCTCTCTCTTGTGGCCTAAAATGAGTGGGCAGTATCAATCAAACACATATATAAAGTTTTTAATGGTAAGCAACATAATTCCCACTGTTTCGCATGGTGCGGTCCACTTGTGGTTCAAATTTGTTTAATTTCTAGGCTCACGCCATAAAGTGAGTTAGCAAAATGGATGGACGGTGTGGATATACAATACATGCATCGAGATGGGCCCACAATCAGGCCTGGGTGAGGTCCAGGCTGCACCTAATCTACCAATGTTTGGGGAATGCGTGCGTTAGACACCTGTAGTTGTCTTGGAAATTGTGCGATGATTCACAAGATCCTAGGGCCCACCATAATGTTCTTGAGAAATTCACCCCGTCCACCATTTTGCTAGTTCACTTTAGGTGGTGAGACAAAAAAAAATCAGGCAGTTATAAAACTCAAGTGGGCCACATGACAAGAAACATTGGTTGTTAAATATCTATCGTTTAACCATTTGCGGGGCCCACCATCATTTTTTTAAAAAAATCCACCTGGTCATATGTGCTCTTTAGTTCATGTTAGGGGGTGGATCAAAAAATGCGACAAGTCAAAAAATGTGGTATATCCAAACAGGGACTGTTCAAAGGTTAAAATACTTAGTGAACATCATGAATATTTTTTTGAGAGATTCACCTCATTCACTATTTTCACCGTATCATTTTAGAGGTGGACCCAAAGATCAGGTAAGTACAAAACTCAAGTGGGCCACACTAAAAAAAATTTGGAATTGAATGCTTAGCGTTCAAAACTTCCAAGGGGCCGTATAAGTTTTGGATCAAGTTGATATTTGTATTTTCCCTCCATCCAGTCTGCTTGACCGTATGAATAGGTTGGAAGAAAAATAAACATCATCCTAGGCCTTGGGAAGGTTTCATAGGTGGACGTCATCACCCCCACTGTTTTACGCGGTGTGGTTCACTTGAGCTTTGGATATGCTTTGATTTTTGGCTCATGCCTTAAAATGAGTTGGAAAATCGTATGGACGACTTGAATAAAAACACATACATCACAATGCCCCACACATGCAACAAAGCCACCTTCCCACTCCACCCTGACCTGTGTGAGCTGGGTAGGCTCCCTTATTAGTTTCAGACCTCTTTCACCTTGCACATGGATGGTTATGATCTCTTGATTGGGGCATAATTTTAGAAATATGAACCATCAGAAAGGGTCCCACAATTTATATGGTCTGGATAGTTTTATATATGGTGCTGAGGTGGAGAAAATGAATCACCACCATTTTCATAATGGTGGTAAATGAATATGAGATACCAATTGTTATAGATCTGCTCCAATAATGGATCACAATTGAGTTGAAGCAACCAGAGGTGAATTTCTTATGGCTGGTGAAATCGAAAGACGTAGAGTTAGGAGACGGGTTCAAAGAGTGGGTTGGTGGTTAGGGAATGGTCCACGCAAGTGGAGATGGACTGCCATTCCGGTTGGAATTTAGTGATGAAGAGTGTTTGTGAGGTGGTGCTGATTTTAACATGGCCAATGATAGAAGGGGAAGGTGGTGGGTCCGATTTTACCATGGTAAGCTTTAACCCAATGGCATTTTAGCCTTTTACAAAGGCAATCAAACGAAAGGAAAAACTTACAGTCGGTAACTGAGGACAATTGCAAGAATGAGTCTCTTGAAATAACTACTTGTATTGGATAAGGATCAAGTTCAGTGTATAAGTATAAACTTGAATTATAACTAAGAAATTATTACTACTGGATTATCACTACTCCTAAGATAGACTGAGCTAAGATAAATTGATAGAGTTAATTTGTTTGTTGTATTTGTTTGTGTGTTGTTGTCTCGTTATTTCTATTATTTATAGATTTATTATGTAGTTATTTTTCAAACGTTTCTTCTATTTATTTTTTCTGTTACGGTAGTCGAAGAGTTGCCATCTAGATATTTTTGTCCCTTTAGCACGTGTCTTTTTACTGTTCCTTTTTTGAATGTCTCTCGACCGTGTTGCTTTTGGATGCTTCTCAATTGGTAGCGTCTTGCCTCTTAATTGACTTTGCAAATATTGGCAGCTCTCCAAATCTCTCAACTGCTCAGCCGCACTCAGTTCTCGATCACAAAACATAGTTATAAAAACTCCGTACAATCGAAATGGCATACAATGCTAGGTATGTGTTGAATAACAACACAAAAGTTAGGTTGGTTACTTTAAATATTTTAAAGTGGGTGTGTTTTTGTAGATGACTCTAAAGACAGGGGATTATATAAAATAATTCAAGTTAAAATTTTAAAAAAAAAGTTATAAATGAATATGGGTAGAAATTGTATTTAATAAATTAATATGGCACTAAGGATAAAAATATACCAACTGAATCACATGCTCTCTGTTGATGCAGAAAATTGGTTAGCCTTTCCTAGACCTTTAAGTGCCTGCACAAGAAATGGACAAAGAAGACCCTGGCTTAAACAGGGGACCCTCCGATGCAAAGTTAGGCCAAGGAATCTGGGTCCAGTCGAAGATTGGGTTAAAGGCTTAGAATTTTGTATACCTTTCTTTATGGAAGGGGCATGTATATATAGGCCCCTTGGAGGCAGTGTCGGGTATGGCAATGAATCTACCATACGATATTGTGTCGTATTAGGAAGTTGATTTCAAGGAAGCGCGATTATTTCTCCGATACTCCTGGAGAAAATCTAAGGGAGAATTTTCCAGTAGATTCTAGGCAGTGGTAGGCCAACCAGGCCGACGTGTAAGGCCAAGCTCGACTTTAGGCTTGGACCGAACTTATCATCTAGCTTAGGTGGACTGAAGATGATCTTAAGCTCGAGGTCGATCAGGCTGAGCTTGATGTTGTAGTTAACGCTGGTTGGACCCTGTTCGACTTTAAGGTCGAGCGAGTTATGGCTTAGTAGGTTTTTTTATGGAAGTCGTCCTCCCATCTTGAGTCATCCTGGCCAGCCCATTTTTACCCACAACAGTGGTCCCCCTTGCTCTCAAGCGATTTTCAGGTCCTCGGGGAGCAAGTTATTGTGGACCGACTTCTGCTTGATGTCGAGTAGGTCGAGAGATCGAGAGATCATGTCATTCTGATGTTATGACACATGGGGGAGAGGCAGCGAGAGCATGGATCGAAGTGGATTCTTTAATAATGACTGCGTATCTTAGGAGTGGCACGAGTGACGGCGTCGTTTGGTTGTCGAGCATATGATTGGGCACCAGCTGTCCATGGATCAGTGCTCGAGCTCGCTGTTAAGTTGAGTGCTTGCCATGTGGTCCCTAGGGAGGGTGTTTACGTGCAACATTACAGCTTCTCGTGCTGGGGAATTAATTACAAGTCATGAATGCGCTGGGCTGGGTATCGATATAAAGAGGGGGAGGAATGTCCAACCCCTTATTTTCATTCTGTTGTCTTGCTCTCCACTGGACTAGGCAATTTCTGGTAAGTCAAAAATCCTTTTTCTTTCCCTCTTCCCGGCAATATTCCCTTCTCCAGCCTGTATTTTCCCCTTTGTCGGCTTTCATAGCATTTCTTTTCTTGTTGACTTTGGTTGGGATGTCGGACATGTTTGGCAATTGGTCGGTGTCGGGAGCTTTTCATAATGATTCATACCATTCCCTCGAGGACATCCGGATGAATAGGCCTGTCCCTTCCTCCTCAGAGCCGGGAGGCGAGGAGATGGAATTTCAGGGAGTCAGCGAGGAGGGCATTCGGTTAGGGTCAGGAGGTCCCTCTGTTGAGCCTAGGGAGGTCGGTACCTTCGGGTCCACCATGACGGGTGCTAACCTGGCCCGAGTAAGGAGGGATAATTAAATCCCTGAGTCGATGGTACTTAGAGTGCTCAAAGTAGGGGAGGTATTGTGTCAGCCTCGCGAGGGCGAGTTGGCTGTTTACGTTGTAGCTCTGCAGTGTGATCTCCATTTACCCTTGCATCTCGTGGTCTAGAGAGTTGTCACCGCCTTGAGGTTAGCCCTGGGTCAGTTGATCCCAAATGCCTAGAGGGCATTGATTGAGACTTGTGTTCTCTGGCCACAGCTCGGTCATCCTGAGTTGTCTATAGATGAGTTCCTGTATTTGTACAGGGTAACAATTAACTCCATGAACCTGGGATGGTACTATTTTCCTGCTCAGGCCAACCGAGGCCAGACTCTCATAACCGGTAACCCTTCATCCAATAAACGACAGAAAGATAAATAGTTATTCATGTATGGGGAGTGGGCAGACTCGACGATTGGTGTTCCTACCGAATTTACGACTGCAGGTGGGAATTGTTGAATTGAAGTAGGTCAAGCATAGCTTGGACTTATGTTGATTTTTTATTTTTTATTTTTGTAGCGGGCTTTCCTCCCGTACAGTCCGAGCTTTCCTCATCGCAGCTTTAGCGTACTGCTCGTGCGATATTGTTGAAGCCTGCTCAGAGGATTTGGAGGAAGTTAATCACCTCTCGATCTCTCTTCTAGGCCGGTATATCCCAGGTCGCTCCTAGGCCATTAGGTATGACATGCTTGGTCGGGTTTACCCATCATTTTTCGAGTTCTTCCTTTTATTTTCTACTTTTTGGTTCGGTTCTTACAGATATGTCTAGTAATCCTTGTCACTCGAAGAAGATGAAACTTCCTTTCTTAGCCGAGATGGAGCGGCTTAGGAAAGTGGTGAAAGAGGGGGCTCCTTATCGAGGTAAAGTGCCGGCTAGGATTGTGGTAAACCCTCCGCCCGGGATCCCAACTCCCATTGAGCAACCCATGGTTGTCTTGGGTGAGGTGCCCTCTGCTGCTGTTGCCGCTGCCGCCGAACTAGAGCACATCCGTGATGAGGGGTCTTCTGCCCATAGGGTTGAGAGAGCACCTCATGTTGTTCACGAGATAAAGGGAGGAGCTCGCTCTGCCCTTAACGCTAGGGCTCCTGCCCATGAGGCGGAGGGTAGTGGGTTGACTTCCGAGCTGGGCCCTTTAGCAAAGCTCGCTGAATGGCCATCTCGCCATGTGGATGAGAGGAACATCACTGCCTTGTCGGCCCTCCATCCAATGGATGTGTTGCAAGAGGTCACCATCTCCCTTCTGAAGGCAAGTCCCTGAACTGTCCTTTGACTCTTCTTTCCTTGTATAGTTTTGTAAGTGCTATTATGTTTAACGCACATGTTACACCTGGTTTATCAAATTTCATCTTGTTAAAATTAACATAGTGTTCTTCAAGTTAAAGACAAGCTCATGTTCAAGTTGAAGTCTAGCTTATATTCAAATTGAAGTCAAGCTAAAGTTCAAGTCACGTGGATCAAGATGGAAAGTTCACCTTCAAGATCAAGTTCTACTAAAATTGCTAGTAGAAGATCAAGCTCTGAGTGAAAGATCAAGTCTCAAGTTCAAGTTCAAGTTTTACTAAAAATGTTAATAGAAGATCAAGCTCTAAATGCAAGTTCAACTCCTACTAATGAATCTTCTAAGTAGAAGATCAAAAACTCCTTTGAGAACTTCAAGTTTCTACGAAGTTCAATCCATATAGGTAATTTAAACCCTAGAAAGACCTTAGATTTAGGGGCCTTCAAAACATATTTAATTTGAGCTTTTATACATATAATTGATTGAATTTTGACTTGTTTAACTTTTGCTTCGACCAATCTAAGAAATTCCTCGACTAGTCCAGGGAACAGCTGAAGTGTAACAAAATTTTTGTTGCATCTTTGACCAGTTGAGTGGAGTCCTCGACCAGTCAAAGGACCCCTTTCGACTAGTCGAAGGTTCATTGACTCGAAGTCCAGCAACGATAATCTAATCGGATTCAGCTTGCTCGATCAGTCGACCAGACTGTTCGACCAGTCGAAGGTCACCCTCGACCAGTCGAAGATCTGTTGGAACTTATCCCGCTCAAATTTGAAAATTTATTGGAACTGAATCTGGTGCTTCGACCAGTCGAAGGAACGGATTTTGCGACTATAAATTGAGGTCCTTTTTCAATCCGAAAATACAACTTAAGCCTATCAAAACCCTAATTCAAGAGAGAGAGAAGCATCATTTATTGTTAAGCTTTCAAGCGGTATATTATAATTTTATTTTATAGTTTTTTCATTAATTCATTTATCTCAAAGCCCTGTCATTATGATTTATCAAAAAGAGTGTTTACTCTTATTGAGATTCGAGGGAATTAATGCAAGTAGTCTTTGGGTTTAAAACTAATTAAAATCAATTAGAACCCTGGACCCTTTCTATTGGATTGAACATTGAACATTCGTCATTCAAGAAAAGCGATCTACAACTACAACTTCATCTTTGGTGAAAGATAAGTATCATTTTACTTTTTATATTTGATTTTTTATGAGATAGCTAGAAAAGCTCATTTGTTGGTTTTTCTAAGATAGTCAGAAAATCTCAGTGTGGGGTGTTTGTTTGTAATAGCCTTTTAAAATCACAACTATATCGGGTTTTAAGGTGACCCTGTGAAAACCTTGTTTTTAATGAAAGTCAATATCACGTGGATTGTGATTATTGAGATTGGAGTAGGTGTGACTGTTTGAGAACAGTTGGTGTACACACCGAACCACTATAATTTTTGGTGTTGTGGTGAATATTTACTTTTTGCATATGTGGAAAATGGTTGTAATTTTATTTATGCCAATGTGGTGAATGCTTGTAATAGATATCTTTATTATCTCTTGCTTGTTTGAGATCTTGATCCTTACAAACGTTCGTGCAATAAGGTTGTCCTACCTAAAACTTTATTTTTTGTGAAGGTTGTCCTACGAACTAAGTTTGAATCAATTTTTCAATACTAGTGTTATTGAGATTTTTGATTTATTTATTATTTTAATAAGTTCATTTTTTATTTGACAGTCCTACTCACCCATCCCCCTCTCTAGGACTGTTAAGCTCGCATTTTTTAAGTGGTATCAGAGATAAGTTGCTCTTTTTTGGATTAATTTTCTAAGTTAAAGATCTAGAGCTTTTATTATGTAAAATTTTGATAGCTTATCTATTACCAGGCCACTACCTTTTGATGGCTCTAACTATGCATAATGAAAAGCCAGAATGAAGATTTTTCTAAAATTTTTAGACGAAAGCATGTGGCAAGCCACTGTAACCGAATGAAAACCTCCTATATCTGAAGTTTTAGGCAGTGATGGAACTGAATTTATGAAAGAAACTGCATTATATTTATGGACTACACCTAAAAAAAGCGAAAGTAGTGCAAATGCTAAGGCCTAAATGTCATAACTTGTGCTCTATCACCTGATGAATTCAAGAGAATTATTTTATGTGATATGGTCAAACAAGCCTGATATATTCTTAAAATGACATGTAAAGGAACTTCTATAGTCAAGAAATCAAAAGTTCAAATCCTCACTACAAGATTTGAGGCAATTCGTATAGAAGAAAATGAAACTTTCATGGACTTCTATACGAAACTAAATGATATAGTAAATTCCATGTAGGGTCTAGGAGATGGAATCCCAAAAAGCAAGGTCCGTGTAAAAATACTGCGATCTCTTCCCGAGAGATTCAATTCTAAAGTAACCACCATTCAAGAATTAAGAGATCATGATCAAATGGAGGTTGAAGAGTTAGTTGGTTCTCTCCAAACGTATGAGTTAAATTTTAAAGCTCCTAAAGGTAAGTCTATTGCTCTTAAATCGCTGAATCTGTTTCAAAAGAAAATTGTGCTAATTCTGATATTGAAGATACATAAGATGATATAACTTTACTTGCTAAGAAATTTTACAGAATTTTCAAAAACAAGAAAAGATTAGATTTTCAAAAACCATCTGATAAAAGAAAAGGAAAAACTAAATCTTGGAAATCTGTAAAGGACAGTCAATGTTTCAACTACCATGAATATGAGCACTTGGCGAATAAATGTCTAAAAATAGATAAGTAAAAATAAAAGGGTATGTTAGCTACTTGGGATGAATCATCCGGCTCTGAAAGTTCTCTTGAGTCTGATGAATCAGAACAAGAAAATGCAATTGATGTAAAGGCTCTAATGACTATAGCCAGAGTCACTTCTTCAGATAGCTGTAACTTATCTGATTATAAAAATCTTAGGAGTGACCCTGAAAATGAGAATGAAGATGATCTTTAAGATGCCTACAATGCCTTGTACAGGGAAAGTTGCAAAATTGTTGTCGAACTAAAAATTTAAAGAGAAAAATATCTTAAGTTAAAAGAAAAACTTGGAAATGACGTTTTAGAAAAATTTCATTTTTCAGATTGTTTTAAAAAAACAAAACTAGACTTGAATTTCAAAACCTCGGAGTTAGAAAAACTCAGAATTGAAAATGAGAATCTAAAACTCAAAGTTTATTCTCTTTTGAGTTATAAGGATACTTGGAGATATGCCTACGGAGACTACAGCGAGGTTTTTCCTCCATGTTCTCGAGTCGGTAGGTCCCTGGTCAGCTCATGCTTGTCATCTTGTAGGGTCCTTCCCAGTTCGGCCCTAGGGTTCCTGAGCCGAGCTCCTTTGTGTTTTGGAATGTTCTGTGTATGACTAGGTCTCTAGCTCGAAATTTCCTTGTTTTTACTCTATAGTTGTAAAAGCGGGCAACCTGCTGCTGCTGGGTTGTAGTTCTGAATTGGGCTTGCTTTCTTCTTTCTTTAACCAGGTTGAGCTCTAGTGTCATCTGCTTGGTGTTTTGTTGTTCGTCGTAAGAGTAGTTCCAAGCAGTTGGGAGTTTGATTTCGACTGGGATGACGGCTTCTGCACCGAAGGCCAAGGAGAAATGAGTTTCTCCTGTGGCTATTTGGGTAGTGGTCCTGTATGCCAAGAGGACGTGGGGAAGCTCTCTTGGCCAAGCATCTTTAGCTTTCTTGAGCTTGGTTTGGAGGTGGTTCTTAATGATCTTGTTGACTGCTTCGACTTGCTCGCTAGACTGGGGGTGCCGAGGTGATGAATAGACGTTCTGAATTATGAGGTTCCCGTACATACCTCATAATCGGTCGTTTTCGAATTGCTTCCCGTTGTCCGAGATGATGGCGTGAGGGGATTCCGTACCGACATATAATACTCTTACAAATGAAGTTGGTAATATTTTGCGAGGTGATTTTGGCTAGAGGCTCGGCCTCAGCCCATTTAATGAAGTAATCGACTGCGATGACCGTGAACTTGGTCTGCCCTTTTCCAGTTGGCAGAGGATTGATGATGTCGATCCCCCATTGAGCGAATGGCCATGGTCCAATCATGGGGTTAGATGTTCAAGTAGTTGATGGGGTACATCCGTAATTTACTAATATTCGTCGCATTTTCAAGTGTATTACCTAGCGTCTGCTTGGATGGTTGGCCAAAAATATCCCTACCGGATGACTTTGTGAGCGAGAGCATGACCATTGAAGTGGTTGCCACAGATACCTTCGTGAATTTCTTTTAGCACGTACTCGGCATCGTCAGGTTGGAGGCACCCGATGTATGCGAGGGAGAATCCCTTTTTGTATAAAATGCCTTCAATCATGATATAACAAGCTGATCTAAAACGAAGTTTGCACCTGCAATCAGTCTTTAAGTAGCTTGCCTTCTTGAAGGTAGTCAATTATTAGGTCCATCCATCTCATCTTTAGATATATTGGAGGGATTGTGCTCAAATTAGGCTCTTTGATGCTCAGCTCAGCTAAAAACTCTATTGGGATTGATTTTGAGATATCATATTTGGTTGTTGTAGCCAGTTTTGCCAACGTGTTTGCTTTGGAGTTTTCTAATTTGGGGATTAGGCTGATGTTGCATCTCGAGAATTTGCTTACGAGTTCTCGAGCTTTGTGGACGTATGTAACGCCCTAGGTTTTCGAAACCCGAGTATATGACTCGTTTTCTAAAAACCCAAGTGTTAACCTTTAAAAGTAGCTAAATTTAGATATGTATATTTTTCTTCCTTTTCTTTTTTCAGAGTTAACACTTTAGCGGAAGATTGACAAATCAAACATAAAGGAAATTTTGCATTTACATTCGCATATGGTGGGATGAGACAAATAGGGTCAGGGCGAGTTTCTCGGTGTCTGGGTATATGGTCTCTGCTGGGACTAAGGCTTTGCTAACGTAATACACTGGTAGTTGCTTCCCTTCCTGCTCTCGAATGAGGGCCGAACTGACTGCAGTTGTAGAGACTGCTAAGTATAGCAGGAGTGACTCTCCTTGCTTAGGTTTTAAGAGTAGGGGCGGGGAGCTCATATACTGCTTGCATTTTTTAAAGGCGAGCTCGCACTCTTCTGTCCAATCAATCCTTTTATTTCCCTTTAAATTGTTTTAAAAAAGGAAGACATTTATTGGTGGCCCTAGAGACGAAACGCTTAAGTGCAGCAACCCTTCCAACGAGGCATTAAATTTCCTTCATCATTCCAGACGAGGTCATGTCGAGCAAAGCTTGGATCTTGTCAGGGTTTGCTTTTATCCCTCTTTGACTAACCAGGAATTCAATGAAATTTTTCGAGCTGAGCCCAAAGGCGCATTTACTTAAATTTAACTTCATTCGATATTTTCGTAGTATTGTGAACATTTCTCCGAGGTCGGTAATATGGTCTGCTGACCTAACACTTTTGACGAGCATATCGTCAATGTAGACTTCCATGGAATGTTCAATCTGTTGGGCGAACATTTTGTTGACGAGCTGCTGGCACGTGGCTCTAGTGTTCTTCAGCCCAAAGGGCATAACCTTATAGCGATAAAGCCCTTTGTCAGTGACAGAGGTCATTTTCTACTTGTCGTGGGGGTGCATAGCGATCCAATTATAGCCTGAGTATACGTCCATGGAACTTAGGAGCTCGTGTCCGGTTGTACTATCGACCAGTTGATTGATCCGTGGAAGGGGGGAGTTGTCCTTAGGGCAGACTTTGTTTAGGTCGATGTAGTCAACACAGACCCGACACTTCTCATTGGACTTCTTCATTAAGACGATGTTGACAATCCAGACTGGGTAATAGATTTCTTTGATGAAACCTGCCTCGAGGAGTTTATTGACCTCATCTCCGATGACAGTGTATCGTTTCGCTTCGAACGCTTGCCGTTTTTGCCTTACTGGTCGGTGGTCAGGATTTATATTTAGCATGTGGACCATGATCTTTGGGTCGATGCCGAGTATGTCCCGATGAGACCATGTAAACACATCGACATATCGTCGAAGGAGGTTCATCGGCTAGTTCCATGGAGTTGGCGCAAGTGACGAACCGACCTGGACCGTTTGGGTTGGGTCGAAGTCGGCAAGGGGTACGATTATGAGGTCCTCGACTGGGGTTCTTGAGTCTTCCTGGGGATCGAGGGAGGTGATGGCCATTGACTGATGCTGTGTTCTTAATGCCATGGAATATCGTTGTCAAGCTTATTATTGGTGTCCCTTGACTAGTCCGGTACTGTGCTCAGTTGTGAACTTCATCGTGAAGTGGTATGTCGATACTACTGCTCGGAGGGTATTGAAGGAAGGTCGTTCGAGGATGATGTTGTAAACGGAGGGGCAATCAACTACCAAGAAGTCGATTATAGTTGTTGTCTGGTTAGACCATTCTCCTGCCGTTACTGAGAGCTGAATAGACCCTTTCGAGGTGACTTTATCTCCTGCGAACCCAAGCAGAGGCGTCTCGACAGGTCATAGAGTCGAGGCCTTCCGACTCCCATTTGTTGAAGGCTTCGGTGAAAAGGATGTCCGCCGAACTGCCAATATCCACCAATATCTGAAATACTTTGCGGTTAGCTATAGTCACTGTCACCACTAACGCGTTGTCATGGGGATGGTGGACACCTCGGGCGTATTCTTCAGTGAAGGTAAGGTCGCAAGATGTCACTTTTTGTTCATTTAATGGTCGGCTAGTGATGTTGATTTGATGCTCCAAGCTGTAGTGACTGGTACTTCGGGTGTGAGCTCTCCGAGCTCAGTTCGAGTCTCCTCCCCTGGCGGGCCCGCCAAAGATGGTTTGGATTTCCTCGGTAGGTTCATTGTTGATGATCCTATCGTCTTTCGAATCTGTTCGTTATTCCCTCCTGTTGACATATTCTCGCAAATGTCCATTGCAGATGAGGGCCTCGATCTATTCTTTTATATCGAAGTAATCACTGGTCGAATGGCCGTGGTCGTGGTGGAAGTGGCAGTACTTCCTCTCATCTCACCTGTTGGCATCAGATTTCATTTTGTCAGGCTATTCGAGGATTCGTTTGTCCCAAACCTCCATGAGAACTTGCTCGGGTGTGCGGTTGAGGGGGTGTACGAGCTAAACCTACTCTTGGGTCGCCTGCTAGGGTGCTGACCATTGGTTGGCTCCTCGTCTTTCTTCCTTTTATTGTTGTTAGTTGTGGACGGTTCCTCCTTAGTTCATTTCTCTCTGGTCGAGCCTCCTTTGTTCCGAGTGACCTTCTGTAGGCTGAAGAGCTCTTCGGCATTGTAGTATTTCTGGGCGCAGTTGAGGAGGTCAACCACTGTCATTGGAGGGTCTTGCCAGGTGAAAAGAGGAACCGACCTTCCCTTAGGCCTCCCATCATAGCGGTTAGGGTGATCTCTTCTGAATTTTTTAGTAGATTCTAGGCGATGGTCGGCCAACCAGGCCGAGGTGTAAGGCTGACTTGGGCTGAACTTGTCATCTAACTTAGGTGGACCGAAGATGATCTTAAGCTCGAGGTCGGTCAAGCTGAACTCAATGTTGTAGTTGACGCTGTTTGGACCCGGTTCAACTTTGAGGTCGAGCCAGTCATGGCTTAGTAGGCTTTTTGATGGAAGCCATCATCCCATCTTGAGTAATCCTGATCAGCCCATTTTTACCCATAACACTCTCCTTTTAATATTAATTACTCTATACTATTGCTCATTACTCTAAGAGCTTGCATGCATACATGCAATTGAATTTGCATCCATGTCCTCCCATTGAGGATGTAGTTTGTGGAAGCGGATTAGCTACCGACAGGTAATGTAAGCCCCACCATAAATGTATGTGTTGTATCCACACCGTCTATGAATTTGAAGAGAGCATTTTAGGACATGATTCAAAGATTGAGGCAAATCTAAAGATTGAGTGAACCCCACCATAAAAAACAGTGGGAAGAGCGATGGCAAGCAACCGTTGAAACCTTCCTAAGGTCCACCATTATGTTTATTTGAGATCCAAGCTATTCATGTGCTAACGCAGACACAAAAAAACACAAATATCAGGTTGATTGAAAACCTTCGTGGCCCTTAAAAGTTTTTAATGGTGAGCGTCACTCTTCTACTGTTTTCTGTAGTGGGGTCCACCCAAGATTTGGATCTGACTCATTCATTGGCTCATGCCCTAATATGATCTCTCCAAATGGATGGATGATGTGGATACGAAACATACATCATGGTGTGCTACAAAACTTGCTTACGTTACTTCAGCAGCGACTCCCGCTACTCAACCAGTAAGTAGCTAATCGGCGTCCGTAATTTGTTTGCTTTTTTGTCTTTTCCAATGTTAGAAATTGGCCACCGGATGGGAAAAGAGTTGCCTTTACACTCTTATAGTCAAACACCTATAATTATAATATAATTATAGCCATCATCGTTTTTTGGAAGGGCCATAGTCATTGCCTAATTACAGTTTAATTACAGTTAAACCTTATAATTTTTGTAAGACTTCCTGCTAATATCTGAGAGGCATGTGAGGGACCTGGTGCAAACGCACTTCTCAATTAGGCACGTTTAGGTTACATACACGTGCGCATGCACACATGTACATTTATGGTACTCTAGAGATGGCTAGCCTTTTTATTTATTTATTTTCTATGTACATGAGATCAGCCATTTATTTACCCAGGCTATCCGAGAATTGAAAATTAAAAAATTGAAACAAGCCCTAAAAGCTAGTCCATAACCATAAGGTTAGCAACAAAATAATAGTGTAAAATCATAGCCTCTGAATTAACATTTAGCATTGTTTTGAACTGTATGAGTGTTGGAATGTCTAGATTCATTTTTCACATTATTAGCCGACTTGAGTTTTGGAATGTCGAGGTCAATTCATGTACGAGGCCATCTTAGGAAAATCTATTGACGTCATATACAGTACGCCACGCAAAATGGACGATTTTAACATTGGGTGTCCTTATCTCAATTTTCGCAATTGTGAGATAGTTCCCTCTATACAAGTGAAAGTCAAGCTATTAGTGACTACGGCGCCGGATTCGGTTTGGTCATACCCATGGGGCCCACCTTGATGTATGTGTTGGATACTCAAATAGCACATATATTTTTCTAGCTTAGTTTAAGGCATGAGTAAAGTATAAGACAAATCCAAATCTAAGGTTGAGCATAGACATAGGAACAACACAGGAAACAATTGGCTGTTAAATACTTATTGTGGGCTAGAAAAGTTTTAGATTATACTAATATTTGTATTTTCCCTTCATCCAAGTCCGTTTGACCTTAACAATAGGTTGGATGGCAAATAAACATTACAGTGGACTTATGAAGTTTAGGTGTTCAATCATCACCGTTTATGTGGCGTGATCCACCTCAGATTTAGATCTGTCTTATTTTTGGATTCAAATGGATGAATGGCAAGGATATACAACCCATACATCAATGGGCCCACTGCCACATCGTAACTGAACCTGACTGAATCCGTGCCCGGTGACTACGAAAGATAGTAGCAGCTGTTATCGCATGGAAAGCGCCCAGGGAATGGAATCCTCTACCATGCCTATTTATGCAGCTCCAAAAAACAGCCAACCTCTATGGGGCCATCATGGTTTATATGTAAATTCACTCCATCCATCAGGTGAGAAGCATCATTTTAACCGCACGTACGGAATATCTACTTGATAAGAACCTCCTATCAGGCCCACACATAGGTAAATCTATAAATTCTTTTACTAAAACCTTTTAAGTTGACAGCATATGGGCCGTCTGAATTTAGGTTCAGTCCGGCTTTTATATACTCGATGAATGATACACACCCCACATAAAAACCTATGGTTGGTATCACATCCCCATTATTCCCAATGGTGTTGTCCACTGATTGGGATGGCATATATAAACCACCTTGGCCCCACACCCAACTAATATCTAACCAATTCACTAGGCTAGGTCTTGCCCCGTTTACTAGGTCCACGTCATACTGGGGCCTTGGGTTTTATAGTCTCGGACGGTCCGGAAGTAAACTGGCCCCGCTCAAATCCGGCTCATTGCCACCCTATCTGAAAGGCCTCTGGCCGTGGACGCGGTTTGGGTAGTGACCCAACACCAGCCAGCTAGCTGGTGCCAAAGCACTGTAGGACCCACCATGCATCCACGTGTTTTATCCACACTGTTTATCTACTTTCTAGATCACTTTTTATCTATTTTTTTAGATCATTTTATTCCATGAGCCCAAAAATGTTGTAGATAAAAATCTAAGGTGGACCACACAAGTCGAAACAGCAGCGGGGATTGAGCTCTTAACGTTGAAAACTTTTGGGCCACAGAAGTTTTGGATCAAGATGGAGTTGGCGCAAGTGACGAACCGACCTGGACCGTTTGGGTCGGGTCGGAGTCAGCGAGGGGTACGATTATGAGGTCCTCGACTGGGGTTTCTCTTTCGACTAAGTCTTCTTGGGGATCGAGGGTGGTGATGGCCATTGATTGATGTTGTGTTCTTAATGCCATGGAATATCGTTGTCAAGCTTATTGTTGGTTTCCCTTGACTAGTCCGGTACTGTGCTTAGTTGTGAACTTCATCGTGAGGTGGTATGTCAATACTACTGCTCGGAGGGTATTGAAGGAAGGCTGTTCGAGGATGATGTTGTAAACGGAGGGGCAATCGACCACCAGGAAGTCGATCATAGTTGTTGTCTGGTTAGACCATTCCCCTGCCATTACTAAGAGTTGAATAAACCCTTTCGAGGTGACTTTATCTCCTGCAAACCCAAGCAGAGGCGTCTCGACAGGTCGGAGTCGAGACCTTCCGACTCCCATTTGTCGAAGGCTTCGGCGAAAATGATGTCTGCCGAACCGCCAATATCCACCAATATCCGAAATACTTTGCGGTTAGCTATAGTCATTGTCACCACTAGCGCGTCGTCATGGGGATGGTGGACACCTCGGGCGTATTCTTTAGTGAAGGTTGGGTTGCAAGATGTCACTTTTTGTTCATTCAATGGTTGACTAGTAATGTTGATTTGATGCTCCGAGCTGTAGTGATTGATACTTCGGGTGTGAGCTCTCCAAGCTTGGTTCGAGTCTCCTCCCCTGGCGGGCCCACCAAAGATGGTTCGGATTTCCTCGGTAGGTTCATTGTTGATGATCCTATCATCTTTCGAATCTGTTCGTTATTCCCTCCTGTTGACATATTCTCGCAAATGTCCATTGCGGATGAGGGCCTCGATCTATTCTTTTATATTGAAGTAATCATTGGTTGAATGGCTGTGGTCGCGGTGGAAGTGGCAGTACTTTCTCTCGTCTTACTTGTTGGCGTCGGATTTTATTTTGTCAGGTTATTCGAGGATTCGTTTGTCCCGGACCTCCATGAGAACTTGCTCGGGTGTGCGGTTGAGGGGGTGTACGAGCTGAACCTACTCTCGGGTTGCCTGCTAGGGTGCTGACCACTGGTTGGCTCGTCGTCTTTCTTCCTTTTATTGTTGTTAGTTGTGGACGGTTCCTCCTTAGTTCGTTTCTCTCTAGTCGAGCCTCCTTTGTTCCGAGCGACCTTCCGTAGCTGAAGAGCTCTTCGACGTTGTAGTATTTCTGGGCGCAGTTGAGGAGGTCAACCATTGTCGTTGGAGGGTTTTGCAAAGCTAAAAGAGGAACTGACCTTCCCTTAGGCCTCCCATCATAGCGGTTAGGGTGATCTCTTCTGAATTTTCTAGTAGATTTTAGGCAATGGTCAGCCAACTAAGCCGAGGTGTAAGGCCAACTTGGGCTGAACTTGTCATCTAACTTTGGTGGACCGAAGATGATCTTAAGCTCGAGGTCGGTCAGGCTGAACTTGATGTTGTAGTTGACGTTGTTTGGACCCAGTTCAACTTTGAAGTCGAGCCAGTCATGACTTAGCAGGCTTTTTGATGGAAGCCATCATCCCATCTTGAGTAATCCTGATCAGCCCATTTTTACCCATAACACTCTCTTTTTAATATTAATTACTCTACCAATAATTTACTATTGCTCGTTCCTCTAAGAGCTTGCAAGCATACATGCAATTGAATTTGCATCCATGTCCTCCCACTGAGGATGTAGTTTGTGGAAGCGGATTAGCTACTGATAGGTAATGTAAGCCCTACCATAAATGTATGTGTTGTATCCACACCGTTTGTCAATTTGAAGAGAGCATTTTAGGACATGATCCAAAGATTGAGGCAGATCCAAAGATTGAGTGAACCCTACCATAAAAAACAGTGGGAAGAGTGACGGCAAGCAATTGTTGAAACCTTCCTAAGGTCCACCATTATGTTTATTTGAGATCCAAGCTATTCATGTGTTAACGCAGACACGAAAAAAACACAAATATCAGCTTGATTGAAAACCTTCGTGGCTCTTAAAAGTTTTTAATGGTGAGTGTCGCTCTTCTACTGTTTTCTGTAGCGGGGTCCACCCAAGATTTGGATCTGACTAATTCATTGGCTCATGCCCTAATATGATCTCTCCAAATGGATGGATGATGTGGATACGAAACATACATCATGGTGCGCCACAAAACCTGCCGACGTTACTTCAGCAGTGACTCCCGCTACTCAACCAGTAAGTAGCTAATCGGCATCCGTAATTTGTTTGCTTTTTTGTCTTTTCCAATATTAGAAATTGGCCACCAGATGGGAAGAGAGTTGCCTTTACACTCTTATAGTCAAACACCTATAATTATAATATAATTATAACCATCATCGTTTTTTGGAAGGGCCATAGTCATTGCCTAATTACAGTTTAATTACAGTTAAACCTTATAATTTTTGTAAGACTTCCTGCTAATATCTGAGAGGCATGTGAGGGACCTGGTGCAAACGCACTTCTCAATTAGGCACGTTTAGGTTACATACACGTGCGTATGCACACATGTACATTTATGGTACTCTAGAGATGCCTAGCCTTTTTATCTATTTATTTATTATGTACATGAGATCAGCCATTTATTTACCCGGGCTCTCCGAGAATTGAAAATTTAAAAATTGAAACAAGCCCTAAAAGCTAGTCCATAACCATAAGGTTAGCAACAAAATAATAGTGTAAAATCATAGCCTCTGAATTAACATTTAACACTGTTTTGAACTGTATGAGTGTTGGAATGTCTTGATTCATTTTTCACATTATTAGCCGACTTGAGTTTTGGAATGTCGAGGTCAATTCATGTACGAGGCCGTCTTAGGAAAATCTATTGATGTCATATACAGTACCCCACGCAAAATGGACGATTTTAACATTGGGTGTCCTTATCTCAATTTTCACAATTGTGAGATAGTTCGCTCTATACAAGTGAAAGTCATGCTAACTACAGAGCCGGATTCGGTCTGGTCATACCATGGGTACCACCTTGATGTATGTGTTGTATACTCAAATGGCACATATATTTTTCTAGCTTAGCTTAGGGCATGAGTAAAATATAAGACAAATCCAAATCTAAGGTTAAGCATAGACATAGGAACAACACAGGAAACAATTGACTGTTGAAAACTTATTATGGGCTAGAAAAGTTTTAGATTATACTGATATTTGTATTTTCCTTTCATCTAAGTCCGCTTGACCTTAACAATAGGTTGGATGGCAAATAAACATTACGGTGGACTTATAAAGTTTAGGCGTTCAATCATCACGGTTTATGTGGTGTGATCTACCTGAGATTTAGATCTGTCTTATTTTTGGATTCAAATGGATGAATGGCAAGGGTATGCAACCCATACATCAATGGGCCCACTGCCACATCGTAACTGAACCTGACTGAATCCGCGCCCGGTGACTACGAAAGATAGTAGCTGCTGTTATCGCTTGAAAGCGCCCAGGGAATGGAATCCTCTACCATGCCTATTTATGCAGCTCCCAAAAACAGCCGACCTCTATGGGGCCGTCATGTTTTATCTGTAAATTCACTCCATCCATCAGGCGAGAAGCATCATTTTAACCGCACATACAGAATATCTACTTGATAAGAGCCTCCTATCAGGCCCACACATAGGTAAATTTATAAATTCTTTTACTAAAACCTTTTTAGTTGGCAGCATATAGGCCGTTTGAATTTAGGTTCAGTCCGACTTTTATATACTCGATGAATGATACAAACCCCACATAAAAACCTATGGTTGGTATCACATCCCCATCATTCCCAATGGTGTGGTCCACCTGACTTTCAGAATGTACTGATTGGGATGGCATATATAAATCACCTTGGCCGCACACCCAACTAATGTCTAACCAATTCACTAGGCTAGGTCTTGCCCCGTTTGCTAGGTCCACGTCATACTGGGGCGTTGGGTTTTATAGTCTTGGACGGTCCGGAAGTAAACTGGCCCCGCTCAAATCTGGCTCATTGCCACCCTATCTGAAAGGCCTCTGGCCGTGGACGCGGTTTGGGTAGTGACCCCAACACCAGCCAGCTAGCTGCTGCCAAAGCACCGTAGGACCCACCATGCATCCATGTGTTTTATCCACACTTTTTATCTATTTTTCTAGATCACTGTTTATCTATTTTTCTATATCATTTTATTCCATAAGCCCAAAAATGCTGTAGATAAAAATCTAAGGTGGACCACACCAGTCGAAACAGCAGCGGGGATTGAACTCTTAAAGTTGTAAACTTTTGGGGCCATAGAAGTTTTGGATCAAGTGATATTTGGGTTTTCCCTTCGTCCAGGACTGTGTGACCTTACCAACAGGTTGGATACCAAATAAACATTACAGTAGGCCTAGGAAGTTTTTATTGATGGGCGCTCAGTCTACACTGTTTTCATATTGCGTGGTCCACCTTAGATTTGGACCTACCTCAATTTTGTGCTCATGCCCGAAAGTTATCTGAAAAAATGGATGGACGGCGTGGATAGAACACATACAACATGGTGGGCCCATAGCGCTTTGTCGCTAACTAGCTGGCCGGTGTTGGGGTCGCTCGCCAAACCGCAACCGCCTTGCATTTCTTTCAGAAGCACACGAAGAAATGAAAGAGTACGAGCGGGCCCTGAAACAATGAAAAACCTGGTACGCACAAATCCAATCCCCTTCTTTCCAAAACCCTAATAAATCTCATACCTCTCCTGTCTCTTTCTCCTCCGCATTCTTCTCTCTCCCCTCCTTTCCCCAAATCTCTCTCAGAAAATTCAAAAGATTCAGGGCTTCCCTTCCTTCAGCATCTGTCCACTCACCAGAAGAAGTCGCATCTCCGCATCTCTCCGGCATTTGGTGGATTTTCTTCGTTTCATCGTAAGTTCATTGATAACAGATTTAGGGTTCTTGTTTCTTTATCTGGACATTGAATTCCATCGTTCTGAATCGCGGTTTCGATTCATGTTCATTTGCATCGAGATGAGAATGACGTTCTTCTGATGTGGATTGTCCCGTTGTTTTCTATTCTACGATTTTCGTTCGGTACGATGATTCTGAAGAATCTGTGGGAACTAATTTAGACCGTGCCATGCTCGGCGTAATGGTTAGTTAGGATCGTCTGATCAGGTTGAATCAATGCACCTACAGTATGTATGGTCTTGATTGAGTAGGCACGCATGCCACATAGATGGTGAACGTGTGCATGGACGCGATCATATGATCTCCTGTCAGAAAGAGATGAAGGAATCCTGGATTTGATTTGATTGCCTGTTGCTGAACTCTGGTCCAGCTGGGGCTGGCTTCGTTGAGCTGGCTGGGTGTATTTTTTTAGGCAATCACTATAGAAATGGGGCCTACAATTTGGATGGTTTGGATCGACCACACGTTTCTCCTGCTGAGTTGATTTCATCAACTCAACTTTTGTGTCGCATGCTGAAGCCTATTTTGGTGTATTAAAAATGGATGGTATTAGCCTCTTTCAGGACGCTAGTTTTATTAGGTTACTCGAATCATAGGTTACTCCTGTATATGGTATGGAAATGGTATGCAGCTCCAATAAGTGGTATTCTTGGGCATTATCATGTCGGTTGCTCCCGTATATACACTAGGGCGCCACTTGGTAGACGCCTGAAAATGAGTTAATCTTATTGTTGTTAGCAGTAATGATAGCTAAGTGATCTTGATCTCTAATAACAATTACTGTTAACACGAACACATCATTTATTAGAGATCAATATCTCTTATCTATAATGTTTACTATGTATAACGCAAGCAGCCTTGGACAGTTTTGCCCTTCATATTTGTTTTAGGGTGCCTCTGGAGGTTTGTTTATGGGAGGACAAGAAAGGGATTTACTCTTCACAACGAGGGCAAAGTTATCATTTAGAAAATGTAGCCCTTTGGCAAGGGACAATCCAGATTTCCCTCCTTAATCTCAACAACTTGGATTCCAGCCGCTTCCACTTTTTTGCAAGTAGCCCATTTGGACTTTGCTTTCTGTTTGCATGTGGCCTGCAATGAATGTGTAGCATCAGAGACGCTGAGGAACAAAACCTTTGTGGGGCCCACCCTGATGGCTGTGTGACATCTACTCCATACATCTAATTAACCATATCATGTTAGGATGTCAACCCAAAAAAGGCAAGTCTAAAATTTGAGTAGGTCAAAGCAATGGAAAAAGTGAGGAAGAGTCACCCACCATTGAAAACCCTTTTTGAGCTGTCTTTCTTTCTCTCGACGTGTAGCTCACAACTTCCCTCCGAATCTCTCTCCTGGGGTAGAACTTTCATAAGATCCAACTCACCCACCATGTTTGCTGCCTTATGTTATTGTTGGAAATAAAAAATCATGACCGTCAAAAAGTAAAGTAGGCCGCACATTCGGAAAAAGTTGGGATGTGATGCCTACCATTGGTTTTGTGTGGGGCCAACCATGGAGTTCACATGGCATCTAATCCATTCATTTGATCTGCCTCACCAGGATTGAAAGAATTACCCAAAAGTCACGGTATTCCCAAACTCAGGTGGGTCATACCGGGTGAATTTAGAGATTCTTAGGTATAATTTTATAGTGGCGCTGCATGAGTGTTGAATCAACTTGATTAAGGCCAAACAATGGGTGATGCTCCTAGTGGATGGGGTGGATTTCATGCACGTTACGCAGTTCCACCCGCTTTAGAGAAGTGACCTGGTGGGTACCTATGCTAGGCATGCAAGCGTCTTCAGTGCCGCACCCCTTCCCCTCAAATCTTTGTCCCCTCTTTTCTCTTCATACCTTCTATATTCATGTGTGTCGCATATGTCATACTCCCGTTAATTAAAATGAACTCATTTTTAGGTGTATCAGTATGCAAACATGACATAAGCATATGCAATATAGGTTCGTATATGAATTGATATGCGATAAATGCTATTTTTTTAGATTTTGCATGCAAAGTATTGTAATATGTGCATGTTAATGCATAAACCAAAGCATAAATTTCAACGTTCTAAATATAAATTTACATGACCTTAATCAAAACTAAGAGTTTAAAAATATGATTTCAGACCGGTAAAAATAGCAATCTGGATTGCACATGATCCATAATCTTGATTGCATGATTCAAAACAGAAAAGTAGGCGGTGGGTTATTTAGTTAACATCAATTTTGTATTCATTATTCTTTTTAGCTTTTGTGACCTAGATCTTATTTATAATATGCAAACTCTAGACTATTTAATATCATATTGTGCTTTTGTAGTTTCTAAATTTTCATTGATGTTACAAAATTAATTTATTTATTCGCCTCAGTGCAGGAGTTGATTATGTACATGTAATTGGGAGTTGTTGGTAACTATACCATTAAGAGAATGCATTAGTTGGCAAAGGGACGTGCATTTTTTTTTTTTCAAATGGCGGAATGGGCTGCGGTGCCATCATGTGCCCAACTGCACTTGCAAAGAAGTTGCTTTAAAGCTAGTGATTTCATGCCCCACAATGTGTATTTCAAGATACTTGATAGGTATGCTATTGTTTTTCCCCTTGAACTTTCCATTATTTCTTTTGTTCTTAATGATATATATATTTTTGAAAGATATAGCAATACTATTAAGGCCAGAGCGAAAATTGACAACAAACAAAACAAAAGAAAAACTAATACAACAAAAAGGAAAATACAACCCCACCACAGACCCTGCTTGAAACAACCTCATGGCAACCAATTATATAGAAACGGACCCGATTATGAATAACCATTGTTGAACTATTAAGATTCTAATAGGTATGATTATTCATTTTTAACCAAATCAACCACATAATAGCTAGCAATGTAAGTCTCCATCTGCGGACAATTGTCCCACCAACTAGAGAGAAATAACAATCCATCGTTATGAATGGGTCTAGAGCAAGAGAAGCCAAATTTGGAAAGAGATCCTGCAGAGGACTATCGCCACATCAAATATCTTCCCAAAATTGAATACGATTCCACTTTCCAAGACAAAAGGAAATTCCTTTGCTAAACAAGAGCTCAATAGACATGATAGGTTTTACAAACATTTGAGGCGTGATAAAGAGATGAAGTTTTTATGCTCCAGAGGAAGTATGCTCCTGTCACACCTTTCTGAGTGTCGTATTTGGAAATGAGAATCTCCCTCCAAAGGTTGCCTACTTTAGATCCAAATGTCTAGTGCCACTTCCCAAGGAGAGCATGCTCATAAGCTGTAAACATTTCAGCTTGGCTCCTCCTACGCTAATTGGTTTGCAGACTTTGTCCCATTTGAGCAAATGAAACTTTTCTCTGTCCTTGTTCCCTTTCCGCAGAAAATCTCTTCTCATCTTATCAAGCATATCTATCATTTATTTTGAGCATTTGAAGAGGGACAAAAAATATACTGGCATATTGCAGAAGGCTATTTTGATAAGAGTTAGCTAGCCACCCAATGAGAGATATCAGCGCTTCCAACTAGATAAATTCCTCTCGATTCTTTCGATAACCTTGTCCCAAATATGCTTTGCCGGTTTACTAATACAAATGGGCAAACCAAGATAGATGGAGGGGAAGGAGCCTCTTTTGCACCCAAAGACCTTCACCATATAAATAAGATCTTCTTAATTGATATGGATTCCCAACATTTCACATTTAGAAGTATTAACAGTTAGACTCGAGACTGCTTTGTTTGAAGCAAATTATAAATTTTCAAAGGTTGTTGACCGCATCATATTCGCATCTAAAAGAGGATTGTAGCATCCATGTATTGAAGATTACTAATCCGTACCCCTGCCTTCGCTACCTTGAAACCACTGATTAGGCCATTTTCCTCGGCTTTGTGGAGTATCCTATTAAAAGCTTCTCTGACTAACAGAGTGATGTAGGACATGAAATTCAGATATGATGTGCAAGATTTCAGGCTTAAGATCACGTTAGTTTAGAAACAATTACACAAATTCCATATCCCACACAAAAATCCAAACATTCAATTAAGGGGAATCTATGTGGGTCTAGGTTTACACATGTTAGGGCTGGATCAATAAAAATTATGAACCAAACAATACTCAAAGATAAGAAATAATCATTCACACATGCACAGTAATCAGTCTCTAATCCAAGGGATTCACTAATTTCAGTTCAAGGAACCCTAGGGTGAGAAAATGGGCAAATAAATTAAGGATAATGCAATCAAGGGTTAGGGTTATGAAAAACTGGTATGAGAGGGTAAAATAAGAAGAAAACCTGAACCGGAAGACAGTTCCTGCGCGCGGACAACAACAATGGCCTAGACGCACGTGCGTGTGATCACAGCCGCACATGTGTGAGGCCCACTATTCAGAAAAAGGCCACCTTGGCCCTGGTCGGCCAGAGATGGGCTATAAAACTCCCAAATCTCAGCTTGATCCGATGCATGGTTTGTGCGTGGTGCTCCGCTGAAGTTTCAGCCCTCCTGCAGGGCTAGAATCTGGAATTCTGCTATAGAGAAAAAAACAGCTGCAATAGAAGATGGATTTGAAGCGTATATGATTGTAGGAGAATAGAAATATGAATGAAAGAAGGTGGGAAGTATGAATGATAGAAGATAGGGGCGGATCAGGATATATATGGCTTCGCACCACGGTAGTTAGTCCTTCGATGAAGGGAGGGCTTCGCACCCAATTAGGCTTCACAACTCGGAGAGTAGGAAAACGCAGAATTTTTATTAATCTTCAATGAATCAAAAGAGTTACAAGGGGTGCCTATTTATAAGAAAACCCTATATTCCAAAACTTGCACAATGTGTGCAACCTATTACTTGGCGATGGAGTAAATTAAAATAAAAACCAATCAAAGAAATCTAAAGCGTTCATGATGTTCTAAACAATATAAATAAGCAAAACCTAAAGTATGAACTTAATCCGACTAGTGGGCCACGATCATGAGATCCCATGATGGGCTCTTCTTGACTATTAGGCCCACTCTTTGAATCAAAACTCCGTCTTCTAACCAGGAGGCCCTCCTTGGATGTCGTCATCGAGTCATTGATGGTGGGACCCTCCCTCTCCCTGCGTACGTGTGTAGGGGGCGGCGTGCGCGCGCGTGATGTCCCCATCAAAGAGGTATGGAGATAGAGGATCGTCTTGTCGTATGTTGCGAGAAGGCCGAAAGAAACCGATAGCTGACCCATTAATGAGGACGGAGAAAGATGAAGATTTAATGCAAGCTTGAATGCAACCTCTCCACTTGTGGCAGCATCCCAACCTCTGAAGCATATAGTTTAGGAATTCCCAATCAACGTGGTTATATGCCTTCTAAATGTCGAGCTTGTGCGCTAAGCTGCTCTTTCCTTCTTTATGTCTGCAGTTGATACACTCATGGGGCTATTAGGGTGGTATTTAGAATCCACTTGCCTACTATAAAGGTGCCTTGATTTTTTGAGATGATTTTTGGAAGAATGTTTCTAAATCTTATGGTGAGAACTTTTGCTAGGATCTTATACAGACTTCCAATAAGGCTAATTGGTGTGAAATCTTTTAACACATCCGCCCCTTCGATCTTAAGGATAAGGGCAATCAATGTGGCTCCAAGGTCCTTAGAGAGACGGCGATTTCTGTCGAAAAATTCAAACATAAAGTCCATGATATAACAACATCGGGAAACCATCGCGATCGGGGGCCTTGTCTCCGCACATAGTGCTGAGAGAAAATTTAACCTCTTCTTCTGTAAAAGGTTTCTCAAGATAATCTGCATCTTCTAAAGATAAGTGGGGGAAGGTAAGATTATCTAACCTCTGTCTCCTCCAACTATTGCAGGAAAGCCAACTTCTATAGAATCGGACAATGGAATCACATATCCGGGCTTCTTTTGTAGCTCGAACACTATCAACAACTAAATTGTTGATTTTGTTAACTCGGGCTCGGGCACTAATTATACTATAGAAGAACCGGGTATTCTTATCCTCTTCTTTCAACCATAAAGCTCTAGATCGATGGCGCCATTTGAGTTCCTCTTCTTTAGAGAAAGAGGAGTATTTAGTTGATAGCTTTAATCTTTTCCTCTTCTGAAAGCTGACCCGCCTCTCTAGCACCCAAAACCTCCTTTTTCCAGGCTTTAATCTTTTCTTTTAACATCTTGAGCCTGTGGCTTAATATGAACCTTGTGTATCCCTCAACTTTGAGTGCAATTCACCATTCCGAAATTAACTCCTTGAATCCATTTCCAGCCATGTTGACTCAAATCTAAAAGGTCTTGGTCCCTGATTTTCATATTTCACTTCTAGGATAATCGACCTATGATCGGATATCAAGCTCGGGAGACTTGTGTGAATTGCTAAAAGGAATTTCTTGATCCAATCTTCAGAATCCAGAAACCTATCCAACCTTGAGAGGATCAGGTTCGACTAATTGTTGGTCCACGTGAATTTTATACCCCCTAATGGCAGGTTCATTAGGTCGTGATGTACCACCCACTCAGAAAATCTCCGCATGGTACTGGTTAATGGACCCTCGTTAAACTTTTCATAAGAAAATCTTAGTGTTGAAATCACCACCTAGAAAACAATGAAAGCCCCGAATCTGTCCGACAGAGGAAAGTTCAACCCATAATTGGTCTTGAATAGAACGAGAGCAAGGGCCATATACTGCAATGAAAACCCTAAGGAAATCGGAGGAGCAACTTTGAAAAACCACAGACACAAAAAGAGCCTAAAAAACTCTCCACTAGTTTCCAAACTTCTATTTTCCAAGCAATGACAATTCCCCTTGCAGAACCGCATGCATCTAAAGCCACCCAATCAGAGTTGGGAAATCCCCAAATGGAATTTAACATACCTCTATCGAATGACTAGAGCCTGGTCTCTTGTAACGCGATGATATCAACCTTTGATTTCTTACAAATCTTTCTGATTTGGGCTCTCTTCAGATTGCGACCTAGCCCCTCACATTCCAAGAGAGAGAATTAACATTGATCACCAACTCTACTCATTCTAGCCCACTTGCTTCCACCAGATTTACTGGAAGCATTGTAATTAATTGAACACTTCAAGCTCAGAAGCTCTCTCCAGCCCTTAGGAGATCTTCTCACCTTCGACAACTGTTCTTTGTCGATCCTTTGAGCTCCTTTCCCTTTGACAAACTGAATGAAATTGTATACATCTTTTTTGACGCCAAACGACATATCGATCATTCCTCCCACCGTCTGAAGCATGTCCTTAGATCAGTTGATCTGCGCCTCTTTTAGGGGCTCAATGATACCGGTAAGATTCATTGGAATCTTGGAAAGAGAATTTGCCGTGTTCCTTTTCGATACTTTCGTTGTGCAAAACGGAGTTACAATCGGGGCCTCTTTAAGCAAGCATCTCTAAGGATTAGCGGCTTCCACAGCTAGAGGTGCCTTTTCTTCTAGCATGTCGTCAACGTTAGACTCATTGTCGGAGCCTAAAAAGTTGTCCCAATAGTCATCTCAGTTTCTTGCGTCATTAATTTGGTTGGACTCTAGTGAAGGAGCTTCTTTGCTTGAATTACCCAAAGTATCTTCAAGATCAGGTCTTGCCTTGCACCAACAGAGAGCCATCTCAACTTTAGAAGTCTCCGGATTTGCAGGAGGAGAAATCTTCAAGAGGAGCAGGCTTTAATGAAATAAGAGGAGCTAATGGGTTTCTTGTGTGAAGAATAGGCACATGTGCCGCAAAAGAGGCTTCTCTTGCACGAGAGATGAGCGTGAGCTCGAGATCCAGTCCCTTGCCACGCGGCAACACCTCATTAGAAGCAAAGGCGTACGTGTTGTGAAGAGTTAGCATTTCTCTCTCCTTCTGATAGGTTCGGGTGTCGATGTAGGCTTGGAATAGGTCTGAGGCTCGGATTGAACCTTAGAACCAATATCATCATGCCATGGCTCTTGAGCCGAGTTCCCAAGTTGTTTGGATGTGCCAACGATGTTCGAGCTAGGTTAATTTAGATCCGAGCCTGGAGTTAAAAGTAGGTTTAGGCTGGAGTATATAGCTAATGTTGCCCATCGACATGCGACAATCTCATTCGATCGGCTCTTACCTACCTCTAACTCACCAATTAGATGGTTACACTTGTCCACTGAAATATTTCATGGAATGCCATACGATAGAATTGGTGCACCTTCATCCTTTGCCTTGTTGAAGGTGGGTGTCGCTGACGACGTACTGCCTTCACGATTTCTCCAGACTTCTCCGCCGTTTCAGATTTCCCTAAGAGCTCTCTCTTCACACTTTTAGAAGTAGCTCCCCTGCGACCACCACCTTGATAAATTCTGGGTCGATGATACTTCTTTTCTTTCTAATGCACAGTCTGGCCACCCCGATCTCGTCTTTGTTCTTCGTTGCCGGATTGATAGCAATCAACACTCTCAGAGATGACTCTATGGCGATGAAGATATCACGGAACCAATGTTCCATCGAGATTCCCCAAACTAAGAACTAGACAGTCTCCGTTCTAAAGTGGGTGTTTTTTGACCACCTTTTGACGGATATGATTGGGCCCTCTTTGAATGTCAAACCCCCCCATTAGGGTTTTGTTTATCCCCTCATCTGTCCTGAAGTAGATCCACACCATATGCGTGTTAATGGGTTTGATAGATAAATTAGTTTCTAGGACTCCGATATTGCCTAATTGTCCATTAATTTGCAAAATAGTTGCGTCGGGTTTGGTCTCTGCCAGCACAAACCATTGCAACAATTCTGAGGATTTCTCAATTACTTCCGGCCTTTCATGGATCACTGGTCCGTTGCCAGAGTCTTCCAAATAGATCCATTTCATATAAGGTGTTAGTTTCTCGAAGGTGGTAACAATGCCTTCTTTCTCGGTTTGAGCTTGTTTTTGAGCCTCATCCCCATCGTCTTTGCTTCTGCCCTATAACTGGCCCACTACCGCATCTTTAAGGGGGGTTTTTGTTTTTTCATTTACATATGTATTTACCGGTAAATGGACAATGATTATTTACCTATGTAATTACGACATCGATCTCAAGGTTGATGTTGACAATGAGCTTGTTTGAAAAGCTTCCTAGCCTAGAAAATTAAATTCGCACTAGTCCCACATATAAAAATTGTGAGGTCCACCATGATGTTTGTATCTTATCCACACCGTCCATCTATTCTGCAAGCTCATTTTAGGGCATGAGTCCAAAAACGAGGCAAATTTAAGCTCAAGTGGACCTCACCATAGGAAATGGTGGGAATTGAATGCCTAACGTTGAAACCTTCTTCGGGGCCACGAAAGGTTTGGATCAAGCTGATATTTGTGTATACCCTTCATACATGTTAGTGTGATCTTATGAACGTGTTGGATGATAGAGACACATTCTTGTGGGCCCTACAAAGGTTTCGATTTTGAATTGTGGATGTCACTAAACCCCTTGTTTCTTGTGGTGTGGTCCACTTGAGCTTCCAATCTACCTCATTTTTGGGATCATGCCCTATAATGAGACAGTAAAATGGATGGACGGTGTAGATCACATACATGCATCACTGTGGGACCCAAGAATTTTGATGGTGCCGAAGCCTCGTTCCATTTCATACTTTTAGGTGCTGTTTTCAAGGTGTAATTACTTATGTATTTCCCACTTTAAACACACACCCTTTAAAAGCAATTATTAACCACTTACCGTTATTTACATTTGTAATTGAAAAAGCAAACACCCCCTAAACAAAGTATTACTTCCGTTTGTAATTTTGACATTTCGAAAGGAAGGATGCTGGGTTGGCTTAGTAGTTAGTACCCATTTTGTTTTGTCTACAGGTTGGATGTTTGTGATTTTTCATCAATTCCCTTTCTCTATCCTTCACTTCTGGACTGAAGCAAGCCGTTTAGACTCAAAGTTTCGTTCCCTTGAAACTCTTACCGTGTAATAGGTTGATTGCTTTTTTGACCTCGTCGTCGGAGCTCATACACACAAATGCAAAGCCTCGGTAATGAGAAGTATCCCTTTCTTGAGGAATGTTGACATCCAATATGATTCCACCTTGTCGAACACCCATGACCCATGAGAAGTTGATTGGGAGCCATCCCTCTAGAAATCTAACGATGTACAGAGTTGGATATTCCATAAGCCCCTTAATCTTCTTCCTAGTTGAGACGATCTCAGTTGAACCTATTGCCAACCGGTTGTGTCATTGTCATCCTTTCTTTCTTCGCTATTTGCTGGAGCTAATTTTCCTTTGTTTCTTGAAAAACTTTCGCCAATGGCTACGCTTTTGAATTTCCCTGGTTTCGTGTTTCTCTCTCTACTTACGAGACATTCTTTAGGGCCCATCCATCTCAGTAAGTAATCCAAAAAGGACCAGTCAACATGATCATGTGCCTTTACCATGTCCAATTTATAGATTACACCTTACCTGATTTGAAGCATGAATCTAAACATTCTTAGGCAATCTGTCCATGATTTTCCTTCCAGAGATGAAAGCACTTTGAAAAGGAGAAATAACCCCAGAATAGCACACCCCACAATTGCTGGCTCAACAATGTAGAGAATCTTATAAGGGCTACCCAAAGGGCTAATGGGTTTTTTTTTTTTTTTTTTTAAATTATAAATTTTTATTATTTAAAATTTAAAGATTGTCTGCACCATCAAGCTTAGGGATGAGGGCTAGGAATGTGCACCCAAGCTCGAGAGACAACGTTGTTGAAGCTACAAAATCCTCTGAAAAGGCCAACAACTCCGAATTCACTAAATCCCAGAAGGACTGGAAGAAAGCAATCGGGAAGCCATTAGGCTCCAGAGGTTTATCCTGCCCTAATCCCCACACTGAATCCCCAATTTCCTCAATTCAGATAGGCATCTCGAGGCTATTGGCTTCCTTTGGAGAGATGGAATCAAAGGGTAAATCATCAATCAGAGGCCTTTCCTAGCCCTAATTAGAAAGTGGATTAAAATCAGTGTTTTGAATAGCGTCCGTAGTGTTGGCAAATTGCATAAATCCCCTGTAGCATACACTATAGGGGTTGTAAGATATGCTACGTTTTTTAAATAAATGATATTAGTATTTTGTATTTTGTACTTAATACTCTCAACCTGTGGGATTTTAATTTCTTTTCATACTTGTGGTTTCAATTAGACATTATTAATTAAAGTGTTTTGCTTAGGAAGTTGTTGATGTGATAATGATTTGATTTGGTTTATGTGGATTGGCTTTTAATAAATGATAATTAATAACTTGTTAGAACATGCTTATACTTAAAAAAATGAACCATCTTTTAGACACACACACACACACACACATATAAAAGTTTTCCTTGCCATTTATCATATTTTTCCTATCTTTAAATTAAAAAATAAAAGTATTGTGTTACGCTACACGCTATGCTACTTATGCTACATGCCACAAAGGGCTGAATGCTACACAACATGCTATCGCTAATTAAAACACCGAGTAAAATCAATGACAACCTCATGGATAGAATTTTTATTGACAAACCTTTTACCATTCACCGTCAGAGAGGAAATACAATTGGCATGAGTTCGGGCGTTGACAATTCCACTAAAAAAATTGGTATGTTTATTGCCCTCTGCCAGCCAAACAGCCCTTGAGCATTGATGCCATTTGATTTCCAACTCTTTAACACTAGAAGAATAATCGGAAGATAACTTATCTTAGAGATTCTTTTTAGATTTGGAAAGAAAGCCGCCTTCATCCAAATTTCACTCAGGAACGAGTCCATCTCTTTGCTCCCTGAGGTCATAAACTTCACACTTCCATGAAGAGATTAACAGCTTCAATTTCTTGAACAAGATGAAGCCAGCATTACCTCGAACTTCAAAAGAGGACCACCACTCGATAACCAAGGATCGAAACCCCTCAACTTCAAGCTAGACTAACTCGAATATGAAGGGTTTGGGATCTCAGTTGACTTCCTCAACTTCCATTAAGATGGGACAATGGTTTGAAATAGGATTTGGGAGGCCATGCTGGTGGGACTAGGGGAACTTTTGCATGCACCCGAGTAATAACCTATCCAAGAGAGAGATTGTAGGAGGAGCCTGACCATTCAACCAAGAATATTTAATACCCCCCATTTAATAACCCCCCATTGGAAGATCAACTAGCTGATGCTTAAGTACCCAATCTGCAAATCCCCGCATACTACGGGACACCTTAACCCCATTCAACTTCTCATGCAAGAACCGAACCGCATTAAAGTCTCCCCCTAAACACCAGTGAAGCTGCCATCTGTCGTAAACAAAGGATAACTCCTCCCCGAAGGGCTGGGCAACAGATGATTCAGATCATATGCACCCAAGAATACCCACCTAAAACTGGAAGACACTTACCGGAAAACCACATGGACCAAAAACAAGCCAACCCAACTATCCTCCTTGCACCAAAAGGAAGGATTCCAACCCAACAGAACACGACTTGACGAGCCTATAAAATCTAAGGCCATGTAGTCCCCACCGTTATGACCCCATACTAACTCCACTAAGCTTCTATTAGCTGATTGAAGCTTAGATTCCTGAAGAACAATGATGCTAGCCTTAGAACGTCTGTACATATCTTTAACCAGGACATGCTTTTGGGGGCACCCTAACCCTCAAACATTCCAGGAAAATATATTCATGGGGAAACTGCCCTAACCCCTCTAACCCTTCAGACACTTCGAGGAATGGCATCTAAATCCTCTTCAGGATCAACCCCCTAGATTCAACAACTCCCTGCATCCCCTGGAAGACTTTGAAGAGTGTTTTGGACCCTCAACAGGAAACAAACGAATCCCCCTTTCTTCCACCATTTGAAACAGGTCTATGTAATCTGACTTTGACTGAAGGAACATGCATGAATCAGAATTTGTAACTTTGTGGGGGCATATATTATGTAGATTAGGCTGTCTCGAATCACACGTACTTGTATTAAATCATCATCATTGTAAGCCTTATCCCAATTAAATGGGGTTGGCTACATGAATCCTGTCTCACAATTCACTCTATCAAGGGCCAAACCTTCAATTAGACCATAGGTCATGAAGTCTTTTCTTACTACCTCCATCCACGTCCTTTTGGGCCTTCCCTTTGCCCTCTTAGAGCCTTCAATTTGTTCCAGCTCACTCCTTCCCGGCCTTGCCACTTGACCATCTTGACATCCTCATATCAGCTATACTCTTCCTATGAACATGTTGTTCATTAACTACCCAACATTCTAGTAATAAAGCTTGGCTGGTCTTATAGCTATCCTGTAAACTTTTCCTTCTGTTTGAGCAATGCACGGCAAGTACATAAAACTTTAGAAGCATATCTCCATTTCTTCTACCCAGCATGAATTCTATGGGCAACATCCTTCTCAGTCTTCCACTGTCATGAATTATTGATCCAAGGTATTGAAAGTGGTCATTTTGGGAAACTTCTTGGTCAGGAATTTTAACTAATTCCTGGCCATCGTCGTCGAGGTGGCGATGGCACCCCGACGATGATGATGAATGGACGGACGAAGACGACAACATCGACGACGATGGCCGCGGTGAACTTCGTCCCGTGTCTGGAGGGCCCCTCTAGCTCTGTACTAGAAGCGGAAGCAGGAAAAATCGATGGCGAGACCCACCATTCATGGCAGGAGGTCAGGCATCAAAGGAACCCCGGACAGAAAGCTGCTCGAAAACCTAGGGCGGTTGAGAGCTACCCAACCTTATTTGTTAGGGGATTCTCAGATGGCTGGTTTCCCTTAAATCTATTAAGAGTATTCGACGGGGCTGGGGTTGTTATGGATGTGGTAATGCCAAGGGATAGGAAATCGGGGCAATACAGGGGTTTCGCCTTGATTAGAATGGGATCTGAGGAAGAGCTGGCGAGAGCAGTTCAGATGCTGCATGGCGAGAGTTTTGGTGGTTTTCCTCTACTGGTTCAAAGGGCGAGATTCGGCCCTGATAGAAAACAAAAACGCATCATATCCGCTGAACCCTCTACCTCCAACGCAACATCAACATCCAATGTTCAGCGCAATCTCTGCCAGTCTAAAGGTATTTCATTCAAGGAAGCTCTCACTGGTTCGCATAGTTCTAACGACCGACCGAGGCAGGAAGCAAAAGGGCAGACGAAGCTCTCGTCGGAGGAGCCGAAGCATTTGGTTTTGGAGAGCGTGCCCAAGAATGTTTTGATAGGGCCTCAAAAAATCTAGAAAATATGGTTGTGATTACAACCAGCAAGGGCACTTCGATTTCCCAGGTTCAGAGATGGATCGACGATTGCTACAACATCCGCTCATCATCGTACATCATTAAACCCATTGGCTACAATGAGTTGTGGGTGAAAACAGGGCCGGAAATCAACTCAGATCTGCTGATAATGGCTGGCGTTTTACGTGCAGATGATTCGGTTCTAAAAGTTCAGAGGTGGGAGGAGTTTTCCTATTTCGGCATGGAAGGCATGGATCCTCATCTGGGCGATCCCACTTGAACTGTGGTATGAGGATTTTTTCATTTCTGCTGCGTCCATGGTTGGGGCGTTTATTGAACTGGATCCCAAAACAAGCTTGGGGGAGGAGATGGCTGTTATCAGAGCCAGGGTAAGAAGAAGAAAGGGAGAAAATCTGCCTCACATTGAAGTGTTGGTGAATAATAGGCAGCTATTTCTGCCAGTGCGAAGGGAGGTCTCGAACGATCCCATTCTTAGGTGGGGAGACATTTTGAAGATCAAGGAATCGGATGTTTTCCCTTCCGTCCTCGGCAACAAGGAAGAAGATGGTGCGACAGACGGCCTTCAACGCTCCCGCGGACTACCGAAGCACGGTCTGACGTCTAATGCCAATCATGATGACTTCGTCAATCCTCAACCGCATCGCCATCCGCGTGGTACCGATCTTCCTGCGACACGTAGCGTGGGCCCTCTCTGTCCTCAATCGCCTGCGACGCGTGGCTCGACTGACTTGTGTGCCACGCACGTGCCCACTTGAGTTCTCTTGCCCATTATCTCAAGTTTCTTGGGCAATCTCCCTTCTGGATTGACGCGTGGCGAGATGGAGGGTTGCTTGTCGACATTTGGCGCTACGCCATCGGGTCCGGGTCTCGGGTTTAACTTGGACCCGAACCCCTACACTCGTTCCAGATCGGGTTCTCTTGTCGAATCGGATACCTCTATAAACCTTAACCTTTCCCCTCTCGCCGAATCTAATCTCGACCGTAGAATGGTTGCAACAACAACTGCCGATCCTCCCGCGTCCTCGTCTTGGAATGTATTGCCTCCCCAACAACTATTTGAGAAGGGTTTTTTATTCCCGCGCTCGTCGGCTCCAAAAATCGATTGCAGTCTTCCTGACTTTAGCGCCGATCGTCAGGAAGGAGCAGATTTTTTCGGCGACGACTATCGGTCATCCTTCTCGGAGGATCCCACCTCCCAAGATTCCCTCCCTCCCTCCCTCCTCTGGCGTCGATCTCTGAGAAGGGCCTTCTCACCCCCTTCCAAGATGATCTCGGTGATCAAATCATTAAAGCGGAACCTCTTCTAGTCCGAATTGACTTTCTGTCAGAACTGGAGGCAGATCCAGATGATCGAGCAGAGCTCATCGATGCAATATAGAAGAAGAAATGGATTCGGGATGCTCTCAGTTACGTTGGCTAGGCCGTTGGTTTATCTTTCAGGGACTGCCCGGAAGATTTCATTGCGCTGTTTCAGTGCATCGAAGCGCGTGGAAGACCCTGTCCTATCACCAGGTCCCCCAAACATCACTTGTCCAAATCGGTTAGCAACAGAGAGCTCTAGCGTCTTGCGTTCGCTGTGGGAGAGCTCTCCGACCTCTTAAATTTCTCAAACATTCGGATTCCTCGAGGCAGTCTAGCTTACAAATGAAGATTATTTCTTGAAATGTCAGAGGGGTGGGTTCGAAGTAGAAAAGAAGAATGATAAAAGCATCCTGCGACGCTCGCAACCCGGATGTCATCTGCCTTCAGGAAATGAAGATCCTGAAGTTCAATGCCAGGATCTTAGGCTCGTTGTGGAAGGCTTCTGATGCTGATTGGGTGGCATTCTGATCTCGTGGAAATCGTCCAAATGGTCTCTGGAGAAATCTTGGGCCGGCGTCTTCTCCGTCTCGGTCATACTGTCGGACATATCTTCCAATCAGAAATGCCTTCTCTTTTCAGTTTATGGCCCTACTCTGGAAGCTAAAAGAGCTGCTTTTTGGGAGGAACTTAGTGCTTCCAGGAGGGATTTCTCGGGCCCTTGTTGTTTTGTCGGTGACTTCAACACCATCAGGTATGTGGATGAAAAATCTCACGGTAGGAAATTGTCGCCAGGGATGCGCTCCTCCTGCTGGATCAAAGATTAGGAATTTGTAGATTTACCCCTTCTCGGGTCCAATTTTACCTGGACCAACGGATGAGCACATCCTACCCTTTCTAGATTGGACAGGTTCCTTGTCTCTGCAGACTGGCTGAAACTTTTCCCCTCTGCATCTCAGTCTTCTCTCCCAAGAACCACCTCCGACCATAATCCGATAATGCTAGCAACTGACGAGTACAACTGGGGACCCAAACCTTTCTGATTCGATTCTTCCTGGTTAATTATCAAAGGTTTTAATCAGATGGTTTTTGACTGGTGGCGCGAGATCCATGTTGATGGTTTTGCAGGTTTCAAACTGTGCAGCAAACTCAGATCGTTGAAGGAAAATATGAAGAAGTGGAAATAGGAAGTTCTCCTCAAAAGGGCCTCGGAGACAGATGCAATTATGGCAGAGCTTCAACGTATTGATGTCGACGATGAAAATGGCACCTCTTTCCTTGATAGATTAGCCAGAAGAATTCAACTAGCCAGAAGAATTCAACTCATCCAGGATCTGTCTGCCAGGGCTTTTGAAAATGAAATTGCTTGGAAGCAAAGATCTCGGGCCAAGTGGGTTAAGGAGGGGGATAAAAATTCAATTTTTTTTCATAGCATAGCCAGCATGCATGCCAGGACTAACAGAATCAGCAGCATCACTGTTAACGGTCGTTGTATTGAAGATAAAACGGAGACCATCTTCAACTGGGCTCCATCTCTTCTGACGACGCTGCTTCGCTTGAGGCCCCTTTCAGCAATGACGAAGTGCGGCTTGCGGTGTCCTCCCTTGCCAGCGAAAAGGCTCCGGGTCCTGACGACTTTCCTATCTCGTTTTTCTTCAGTTTCTAAGATGTTATAAAAGATGATATCATGTGCTTCTTCAAGGAATTTTTGGATAGGGGCACCTGTCAAAAGGCCTAGGGGCATCCTTCATAGCCTTAATCCCCAAATTCCCGGGTGCCAGCTCCTTCCTTGAATTCAGACCTATCAGCCTTTTGGGGGGCCTATACAAAATATTGGCTAAAGTTCTGGTTTCCAGGTTGAAGAATGTTATAGGGAAGCTCATTTCTGGCCATTAGAGCGTGTTCATCCCTGGTAGACAGATCATCGATTGCGCTCTTATTGCAAATGAATGCGTGGACTCCTCCCACAAAGATAAAGTGAAGACCATCTTCTGTAAGCTAGACATCGAAAAGGCCTATGATCACGTCGATTGGCGATTCCTGCAGTACATGATGAGGCGGATGGGCTTTGGAATCAAGTGGAGGGGGTGGATAAGTGAATGCCTTAGATCGGCCCATTTCTCCATTCTCCTTAACGGGACTCCGTTCGGCTTCTTTGGGAGCTCCCGTGGTATTCGTCAGGGCGATCCCCTGTCCCCCTTCCTTTTCCTTATTGTGGGTGAGGCTATTTTCATAATGATTCAGACGGGCCAGGAGGCTGGGATTTTAGGTGGTATCAAGGTGAAAGGTCTGCCCTTCCCCATCTCCCATATTTAGCACCCAGTTAAATTAGAAAACTTGCGCACTACGATCCAATGTTTCGATGTGGTGTCGGGCCTAAGGGTGAACATGGCTAAATAAAAAATGTTTGGGGTTAATCTGAAAGAAGAGGAGGTTAGCTCTTTCGCCGCCTCTTTTGGATGCTCTTCGGTTTCGCTTCCGACTTCTTTCGTCGGTCTTCCGCTATGCAAGGGTTTACCTCCCAAATCTCTTTGGGACAAGGTCATCAAAAGGTTTGAGGGCTACTTGGTTAGATGGAAATGCATATATTTATCTTTAGGTGGTCGTCTCACTCTCATTAAGGCTGCCCACTCAAACTTGCCCCTATTCTTTATGTCCCTCTTCAAATGCCCAGCTTCTGTCTTGTCCAAGCTTGAAAAATTAAGACGGGATTTTCTTTGGAATGGGAGGGAAGAGAAAAGGAAATTTCATTTTGTTCGGTGGCCCCAGGTTTGCAAGCAATTTCATAAAGGTGGAGCGGGGATCAAGGGTCTCAAGACCATGAACATGGCCCTTCTTGGAAAGTGGATATGGAGACTTGGGATGGAAGATGATTTTCTTTGGAACAAAATCATCAAAGGCAAATACGGCACATCTTTTAGAGGATGGTGGTCCAAAGACTCCTCTTCTTATCGGGCCTTCGCCATTTGGAAGGGAATCATATCATTGAAAAAGGAAGTTCTCAAAGGCATTGGCTGTCCTAGGCAATGGAGCCAAAATCCGGTTTTGGGAGGATGTTTGGGTGGGCGATGTCCCTTTGAAAGATGCCTTCCCAAATATTTTCAGCCTCGCCCCGACCCATCCATTAATGTTGCAAGTTGTTTCAAACTTTCGGCTAGCAATATTGAGTGGAATGTCGCCTGCAAAAGAAACCTTCAAGATTGGGAAATTGAAGAATATGTGGGGCTTCTCCAACGCATTTATAGTGGCACGCCTGACCTCCTCTCACAAGATAAATTATTTTGGAAGCTTGATAAGTCCAGCAAGTTCACAGTTAAATCCTTTTACTCCCTCCTTGATAGTGACTCTTCTCCAAATGAAGCCTCCCCACCCTTTCATATTTGGAGGTATTCGGTCCCTCCAAAATTCTCTTCCTTTGGTTGGTTGGTTGGAAGCAAGAAAATCCTTATGGTTGATAATTTTAGGAAAAGGGGGATGCCTTTAGTCAATGTGTGCCTCTGTTGCATGAAAAATGAAGAATCTGTTGATCACCTTCTCCTCTCGTGTCCCTTCATTTCTCGGATTTGGGCAGAATTTCTCCTCCATTTCAATATTCAGTGGTGCTTCCCAAATTCGGTGTCTCTCCTCATCAAGGCTTGGCATGGGGTCAGATTGGGCAAGCACAAGACGCGCTTGTGGAGAATGGCTTTAGTCACCATTTGGTGGGCTGTGTGGGAAGAAAGAAACGGCAGATGCTTCAGGGATACCTCATATTCTGATTTGGCTATTGCTAGTAAGGCCAAGAGACTTCTGATTGAAGGGGCGGTGTATGTTGTGGGCCTAAACGATTGTGATTTCTGTTTCTTGGAGTCTAGTTGAGATTGCTTTCTCGGCGATCGCTTCTCGCTCTCTTTCTTGTATCCCTTTTCTTTTTTATATATAAATTGTGGCTTCTCAAAAAAAAAAGAAGGAATTTTAACTAATTCCTCGTTTCACTCCTATTGTTACTAAATTGCACTCTATATACTCTGTTTTAGTCTTACTAATTTTAAGTCCTTTTGATTTTAAAGCATCCCTCCATAAATTTAGCTGTGTTTATGCCCTCCCTTGTCTTGTCAATCAAAACTAATGTCATTTGCATACAAGATACCCCCCTGGATACATGTATTAAATGGCTTAAAAAATGAAGGATTTTGGGTTTCTGTATTTCTTTAGTATCCATATTAGGTTGTAGTAAGGCACCTATTTTCAAGGGTTATTGACTTATTGTTATATAGGTAGGATGGTTGGGTTATGGCAGTTAGAAGGCTCACTGCTACTAAAACATCATTGTGAATCACATGTTTGTTTTTATTTTTATGTTTTGCAGGAAGCATTTTCGTGGAAAGTGTAGACATGTTCGATTTCCATCACAGGAAGTGTGTGAACTTGGTGCTTCTCTTGCCACAACCTGGAAAGGAAGTCGGCAGTTTAAGGAGTTACCATCAAGGTGTTGTTGCTTGGGTACTCTGATACATGCTGAGAATGTGACCTCCATAAGTTGGATACCCATTGTTGACCAGGTGCTTTTGATGGCCACTGTGGCCTTTGCATACATGGCTGGAGTAATTCCATCCAATAAAGTTTCTTTTAATGGTAGAAAGAGCATGCTGGATCAAGATGCAGGCACTTCTAGCTCTACCCCTTCTGGTAGGTAAGGGTAAGCAGCTTAACATATCTTGTCGTTGAAACCATGTAACACATCATTTTTATAGTGATGATGAACTTGGTTGATATTATTGAGATTTGATGCAATATTTATTTATTAATTATTTGACTTTGTTATTCTTAGTTGATTTATGTAGAACTTTCTCATTGGCAGTGCAGTGATGAGTAAAAACCAGATCAACTCGGAGTTTGTTTGGGATGAAGTGAAAGGGAAACTTCTTGATGCTTTGGATGCAATTGAACCTGATGGTAACTTGGATAACAGAGTTGTTGAATGCGAAAATAACAACGCTATGCGTCCTTTAAGTTTTTATGCAATCGCTGACGGTCCCAGGTTACGATTGCTCTGGGCTACTTTGCAGCGACTCGAGAAAGAGGCAGGCACTGTCTCTAATGCCCATCTATCTCACTTATTATATTTATTCGTTTGGATGAAAGATCTCATATGGCAATTAATTTTCGAACTTGATTGGGACAATTGGTGTTATGAGTTGTAGATGATAGGCTTAATTAAAGCCAGAATCAGCTGCCTGTTTATTGGAAACCTAAGTTGTGGGTGTTTAACTCAATTTGATAATGTAAATTACTACATAATTAATTTTAGAACTTCCATCACCATATTGAAAAGTTGAAAACCTTAGATCATGGGTCGTAAACATTATTCCAACATTCCGAATATGAAGTTTTTTTACTGTGTATGGAGAATGGAATGGTAGAAGTATGGAGTTTGCATCTATTTTTCTGGGCTCTATTTAAAATGTTTAAAGTTTCAATACATGCTTGGAAATCATGACAATATCAAATGCTTGGGTACAGTTTCAACATTTAGCTGCTATTTATTTTTATGCTAGTTTCTTTTAGCTTTTCTTCTAGTTGACAGTAGCACTTGCTATGTTCTTGTTCTCTACCACAACCTGCCTCGTAATTGGATATGGCAATGCCACTTACGTAGGTTTATTATCATTCAAAACTATGTCAGTCACACATTGGAATTAGATAATTTTAACTTGTTTTGGTTATTGTGGGGAAGTTCTAGGCTCCGATCATTATGGGGATGAAGGATTCATCGTATGTGATCTTTGAAAGCCGTGGCGTTTTTATGGAAAACCATACACCTTTCAATGTTTCAGTCTTGCCTATGAAAGTCATGGCATTTTTGTGGGGAAAGCCATACACCTTTCTCTTCCATATCCACTCTTCATTTCCATTTGTTTGGAAAGCCATGGCATTTTATGGTGGCAATGTGTCTCCGGGCTTATACATTGAATTAGTGCTAATTAGTGATGTAGTTGTGTTAATTATTGGAACTAAAGCATAAATAAATTTTGAGTCAGGTCCATAAATTGCAGTGCAGCTATCGACTCCTGGCTGCAAAGAGGAATCCTGGCAGATGAAACATCTATACAGGATGATGAAGCTGGAGTCTAACTTTGTGTGCAAACGATGTGCTTACAATGCCACAATGTGTGCTACAGGAAATATACGCTCTTTCATGAGGCATATGTGCCAGAATGGCACATGAATGGGACATCCAAGCTGTGGATAAGGTGGGGGCCTCAAGTGCTTTGGTGAAAAAATTCAGGTCACTCCACTCATAAGGCAGCCCACCAAATGTATGCAAAGAATGGGCATTTAAAGAACTTGCCATTGGTCTTCATTCAGTTGTAGTATGATCCGCTTGATGATTCGGCTATCTTGATTTGTTCATCAGAAAATATTCACGGTGGAGCTCACATTGTTCACATATTGGATGTCCTGCACATGTTCTGAGCTGGCATATGGGTCACATGTAAAAGCGCATGTAGGGCTAGCAGACATCAAGAAAAGAATAATGGTTTCTTCAGTCAAGTCATTGTTGGAGTAGCTTCACTGCATCACTGAAAGACACAACTACCTACTAAATGTCTAAATAACATCTTAAAATTCTCTCCTGTCAGTTGCTTAGAGGGTATAATCTTTAATTGTTAAGAACTCTTTTGCCTGTACTGCCGTCACTACATATTAATAAACTTATCAGACCTGGTGATGTCTACTAACAGTTTGGTAATGAGGTGGATGTCACTTCCAGTTAAATAGATAGAATGGATGACCACTGCTTATGAGAAAATCACATGAAATGCATGTATCTTCTTAATTTGAGAAAGAAATATTATGCCCTAAGATATAACTTGCTTATTATTAGGCATCATGCATCTAGTTGAACATTTTTCCTTTATAGTCTTGGGACAACTTAAGTCTAATTCTTGAAAATTGAAGTTACTCCTACAGAACAGAGAACTATTGAAGTATAAGGTGCATCTGGTGTGTGTACAGGTGGATTTTCAGTAAGGGTGGCAACGGGATGGTAGTCCATCCAACCCGACTAGCCCGACCCAGCTTTGGGCGAGGCTTGGATCTATTAGCTTGGCCCGTGGGTCGGGCTTGGGCCTAGCCTGCATGGCTCGATCAATTTTTGGGTCAGGCTTGGGCCCAAATCATTGTAGCTCAGCCCATCCGGGTCCGACCCAACTTTATATGTATGTTTGTCATATCTTTGTCATATCCCATGAAGCCATTCCAATCCTTGGTTAGGCAATCAGTTCATCTTGAACATAGACTGTTGGTTTCATTCCTCTAAAATGTCTATTTCTTTGTGCATGTTCGCTCACTTGATCAATGGATAAATTAGGAGCATTTTTGTGGGAAGTAAGGATTTTATTAATTTTCCGATCTGTCCTAGGCCCAACCATTTTTTCGGCTCGGGCTTGGGCCTGTTGTGCCAGGCCTGTGCTGGCTTTGGACCTCGCGTCTTAAGCATCGGGCACAGGGCCAAACCTGACAAATTGCCACCCCAAATTGTCAATGCATATGGTCACTAAAGAATCAATTGATAGAATGTATGATTGTTGGAAACTCGGATTAGGACTCTTCGGAGTGCATGGTAAGGTAGTGCCTGTGATAGAATGCTGTTGTAGTATCATTGGATAATGAACTGCTACTTTCAAGGTTTGCATTTAAAAAAGTGCTTTAAGAGAGTAAAAGAAAATGTAAGCCATGATTCATCCAACCCATCTCTCTTAAATCGAAGCACTTTCTTACTCAGAATATCATAATTCCCTTGTTGCATTTGACGGCAGCATCTCATGCGGCCTCTTGAGTTCTTTAACCATTGTGGATCTCTTCTTTCATCTGGCTAAATGTTCCATGAAATTCCTTCGCAGGTTAATACCATCCCTGGAATGAATGAAGCTGTTAACCGGGATGTTTGGTTAGCAGTTCTATCAGAAACAATACAAGCATCCCTTCAGCCACTATGCCTAACATGGCTGGAAGATGAACTTTGTCTGGAAAATAAAAAACTAGGCAAGGTACTTTGGATGGGGTATTGCATTTTGTTATTTATTTGTCTGGCAATCACATGTTTAAATGAGTGATTCTGTTTATTTTCAGGATCTTTTTACTAAGATGTTTGAAAGGTTGAAAGGAGATGATACTATTTTACAGAACATTAAGAGGCTGGGGAAGGAGGACCTCTTTGCAGATCTACTGTTCTTTTTAAGATTTGGCTCCCTCAGGTAAGTAGTTGCGAGTTAGCAATTCTTTATCCTGACCTTCATGCAGTCATGTGGTCTTTATTTTTTTTTATATCTTGACCATGTATCATTCCGACAGCTCTAGGCATTATTCCTACTTGTGCATGTCATCAGGACTGATAAATGTTTATGCAGGTCACCTGAATAAGTAGATCAACTAGCAAGCAGAACACATGGAAATTGGAATATGCAGCTCCCCGTTGCGTGGAACATTGAACCAACCCTTTGCAAGCTATGTTCATAGATACCATTCTATTAGAGATGATTGATTCAATGGTAGAAAATGTTGTATGAGCGGGGAGTTGCTTCAAAATGGTAGAAAATCTCTATTGACCACTTTGCAGGCCAAAAGCGCCCACTCCTGGGTTGCCCAACCTCAGGACATATGACTTCTGATGGAAAACTAGAGCGTTATTACAACACAACTCCCTACTTTCCTCCACCCAATTTGCTAATCCCCATGAGTAAACCTTATTAACTTTCAGTCATATTAAATCTGTATCTGTGTATTTCTGGCTGCATGCCCATTGGTTTTTCATGCATGCTTTGCTTTCCAGTGGCAAAAATCTTATAGGACTGTTGTCTATATTCCCATGTACTGGGGATATTAAGAATATTAGTGCATCGTGTAATAGCTAATCATGATTTTACAAGCAATCTTATCCATGATGTTGCATGATTTAGAGTCCTTTATGCTTGATTGCATGTGCATGTCTGCAGACTGTGGTTTAAACTCCAGGTTTTGGCGATTGACTTGATTGGGGCTGAGTCCAAGTCATACTGCTGAAATTGATATGACTAGTTGAGTCGCACCGAGGTTTCCCCTTTGTTATATCCTTGTCGATCAGTACCGAACAAGAACAGTTGCACTGCATGGCTCATTTGATATGGATGAGTCCCTGTCTGATTCAGCCGGGTCTGAATGAGTCCCAAAGGCCTCACCTTATTTGGCCTTTTAATCCCCTCTTTCTGTCAAAAGGTTGCCTTATTTGGCTATCTCTACCACATTTCTGAATTCAGCCTCCAAATCATCTCATTTAGGATCTATACCAAGTCGATTATGCATTAGATGGTCTTTTAAACCATGCTACAGACCTGTTTCTTTAGCATATATTATGTCATTCTCTAAAGATCAAGCCATTGATGTTATTCATCCACCTTTATCCTTTTTTTCTTATCATACGTGTGGTCACTTGTTTTAATGCATGACCACTCTTTGCCTTTTTTCATTTACCAGGATTGGTTGCCACTATGACAGTAAAATACTTACTGAGCATGGAGTTGACATCTTAGAAGATCTGGTGATTACTTTGGCAGATGGAATCACGAGCTTGTATCTAGAGCTTATTTCGGTTGATAGTAACATGTCCAGTGAAATGAATAGCTTGGGTTTGAGTTTGTGTTCTTTGTCGACTAGAGCTCTTCAAAGATTACGAAATGAGGTACAGTTTTTCTTTCATTTTAGAATGGTCCACCACTAGGTGCCTGGAATCTCCCAGTCAAATGGTTTGGCTCTTCTAGAAATGGAAATTAACACCAACTTGGTGGTGTGTGCCACACTATGCCACATGGTCAACACCTGCACCCACACCATTTATTTTATTTGTGCATGCATGCATCGTCCTGGTGGAAGTAGCATGTCTATATATTCACCCAAGGACCTAGTATCTCATCCAGAATCTCTTGGTAATAGGTGGCATTGAAGCAATGGATGCACCAAAACATTGAATCTGTAGTTTCTATGTACGAGGATCGGTTTGACTTGTGCACTCTTCGGACCCAACTCCTAGAGGACCCCAAAGAGAGCCGAAGAGAGAAACTTCGTTGGTGGAAGAAGCTTACCTTTCAGAAGCCTCCTGCAATATGTTCCCCTTTATGTTATGTTGTGATCAGTCATATGTCCTTGCCTGTGAAACGTACCAAGGAACTAAGGGCCCTGACTGGGTGGTATGTTCCTTTGAATCCTCCATCTCTGCACATGCAAGCACACTCATGTACATTCTTGGATGCATACAAGTTTAGACATGATTCCTTGGTTGTTGCATTCCCTAATGTTCTCTGCATGATATTCTGCAAAAAGACCCGCCAAAAAAGGAAGATATGCTTGTTGATATGTTTCAAGGACACTTCTTGAATTGTTGCCATGCCCATGTGACTATGCTGACAGAGTCTCATTTGTTTTTTTTTTTTTTTTTTTCTTGCTTTAAGCTATGAAATGACCCCCCCTTTAATAATGGAAGTGGATTGCGTACTGAGTAACTCAGTGCGCTATAGCATACTGAGTAAACTCTTTGGCCCCATTGTGATGTATGTGTCTTATCCGTGCCGCCCACCTGTTTTACCAGCTTATTTTAGGGCACGAGCCCAAAATTGAAGCATATCCAAAACTCAACTGGACCACTCCATAGGAAACATTAGGGATAATGATGTCCACCAATGAAAATTCCTAGGGGCAACAGTGATGTTTATTTGTCATCCAACTTGTTCATAATGTCGCAAAGACATGGTTGAAGGGAAAACACAAATATCAGCTTGATCCAAACTTCTGTGAGCCTCAAGAAGTTTTCAATGGTAGGAATTCAATTCACACTGTTTCCTATGGTGTGGTCCACTTGAGTATTGGATATGCTTTAATTTTGGGCTCATGCCCCAAAATGATCTGTTAAAACGGATGCACGGCGTGGATAAGACATTCATCACAGTGGGCTCCACAGAGTTTACTAAGTGCACTATAGCATATTGAGTTACTCAGTATGCAATTCGCGTCCCTTCATAATATTGTTGTTTTTGACATGTTCCTGACACTCTTGTCGACATGAGAAATTGTACATCCTGTTTATATTTCTATACAATATTTATAATTTTAGTCTGCTTTGTGACACATTTTCCTATATCTCACACTTTTATGAAATAGTATTTAGATAATATAGCATCTTTTAATATCAGCATATGACTGTATGGACGTCAGCATGTTGGATTTTCCATGGCCACCGTATCTGATGCTAATATGTGTCTGCTGTGGAGGTTCTCTATTATTTTCTTTTTTGCTACGGATGGGTTTTGCTAATGTTCCCACCTTCATGGTTGAATGACACGTGGGACCCCCAATCATCAATTGGGACGGTTCATTCAGCAGTATCATTGGGAGCAAGCCATGGTGTAAGAATCACACTTATTGGATGATCCTAATCCTATGAGTGGGGCCGATTTGTTACAACCATCTGTTTTATACAAGCCATAGATCACAAGGTTAGAATCATCAAACCAAACTGCTACTTTGGAATCATAAGCAATACAAAGTAGGGTCTATCGTATGGATGGTTCAAGATGATGGTTGGACCTATTTCATTTATTCGCTCAATCTTGACTGTGCATTTTCCATGCTATTAACCGGATGCTTAGGATTATCTGGTTGGTGTTTTTTTTTTTGCACCATGCCTTGTCCTAGTGAATGAAAGAACAGATGGATCAAATTGATGATTGGGCATCCCACATGTCATTCAAAAAGGTTTGGGGACATTGCTAGCATCCCCATGAAGCTGGGGTCATTAGCAAAACCCTATCAATTTATTGGACATGCTTTAGTATTTTACTCAGATGCATTAGCATTTTGAGAAAAGGAACTGGTTAGTTTGTTAGCAACCACTGTGTCACATATGTTTGAGATCCTGATCATTCATCTGTTGGGCCCTACAACAGGCAGGGCACAGCAAAAAAATCACGGTGTTTGGGTGATCCTAGCCACTGATCCTTGTAGGACTTCCAAGGTTTACAGATGGGCTGTTAGAAATTGTCCTACTAACTAATGTCAACATGCAATGGCAATGTCCTATATCTGCACTGGATGTACGCAGCTAACAGTGTGAATTTTAACTATGATCAATTCAAATTTAATATCGTGTCAGTAGGAACCGATACCAATATATGTCGACTGATACTTTGAACCATGATATATGTGTGTTTGTGTGACATCTGTTTTGACTTATCAGTTGGTTTGTGAGTTCTGTAGTCGTTGTATTCAATTGCAATAATTTAATCACATGAGGTGCATAGTTATATAGCAGGGAACTGAAGTGGGACTGAGTGTGACTGCTTGTGGTTGCAGGAGGTACTATTTCAGCTTATATCTGGAGCTCTCTGATATTACAATGCCGTTGGTTAGAACTGCTGTTGCTAAGGTCAGCAGTGCCGTCTCTTTCTTCCTGGTTAGCTTGATTGGAAGGTCTATAGGACTCATCTACACTGGGATAAGGCAGGCCTTGGGTTGGAAATGAGACACTTGTTTTTATTTTTCATCATTTTTACATGTCATGATCTCTTTTTTCTTTGTTTATCCAAAGAAATTAAAAACCGCCGTAGCGCCGTAACGTCATGTCGGCTCACAATGTCTTTCAGTGCCTCGCTTGTCGCCTGATTTTGGGAATTAAAAAGAAAAAGAAAAAGAAAAAGAAAAGGTCATCATCATCATCTCATCCATGATCTATGGCAAGATATTCGGACCCTCAAATCTTCAGTGCTTAAAATATGTTAAATGTCTTTTGATGGGAAGATGTCAGTGGCTAAAAGACGAGGTTAGTTGTGTTCTTGAAATCTCGGCATATAAATATTCGATCGATGTCATTTTCTTCACATTAACCTTTTGTTTTAGTGAAGCAGGATTAGTCAATTTTACATTTAATGAGAGATTGGTAAGACCTGCTTACAAGTTGTGCGTTGCATGCGTGTGCTTGCAATTACCGGGGGTTTCGTTTTGTTTATTCACTTTAGTATGAGCTGGATTGAAAACCTTTTTTAGCAGTGTCTTCTGTCATGCCAGAGTGGCACTGCATGGCCATGAAGGCTGGTTGAGTGGTGTTTGGCCAAGCGGAACTGTGGCTTGGGCCATGGCATTAGTTGCACGTTATCCAGTGCTCATGGTAATGTTGCGTGGTGGAAATGGATGGCTTCTTGTGTGTTTTATGCAACTTGAGGTGGTGCCCAACTGCCTGTTGTGTGCGCTTTAGGCTGTTGGTGGGCTTAATTGAGAGCTATTTGGTGCTGTGGATGCTGTTAATTGGCACACTATTTGGGTGCTTAACAGTGTGTTCGATGGTGTTTGTTGGGCACTATTTGGTGCCCAACGGGAAGATGCGATGTGCTAATTGTTCCCTATTTGGTGCCCAATTGCAATTTAGGTCGCAGCCCCACGTGGGGAGAACGTGCATAAGATCCACCCAATCCATCAGGTGCGCCGCTGCCTCATTTTCACTCAGGATGCCAAAACTTCAGGTGGGCCATACCATCGGGTGCACTGTAAAATCAAGGCACAAACCTCTAAATTCAGAAGGTACAGCCTGCATGAGTTTGAAATGGCTCCACTTGCATGGCTTCTCTTGAACCTGGCGGGGGCAAGTAAGATGAATGAATTGGATGGCATATAAACATCACAGTAGGCCCCACACAATTTGGAAGGTTTATTAAATGGTGGGTAACCCCATTCCAACTGTGCCCTGTGGTGTGGCTCACTTAGGAGTTTCAGATCAGCCTGATTTTTGAGCTCAGGGCCAAAAGTAGGCTGGCTTACCTCATGGATAGGGTGAATCTTATGCACGAGATGAGGACAGGTTGAATAGTGCTACAAGAAAGCATGGTGGATGTTTAAGTGGAATATAGAGTATTCTATTGTTAGTAATTAAGCTTTGAATGGTATGATTGTTTTTTGTTTCTCATGAAATACAAGGTAATTCATGCCTGAATCCTGTTTGACAAAAGCAGTGGGCTGTTTTTGGATGGACAAGTTAATTGAATTCTGAACAATCAGTTCAACCATTAGGAGATAGCAAAAGCTATAATGATGTTTCCATGCATCCGTAAATCCCTTGTAAAGCTGAACACATGCATTACCAATACTGAGAAATTACAATTTGGTTATTTCCTGTTTTTTGAGTGACAATCACAAATTCAATTAGATAGTGCGTTCAAGTAAGAGACCGTTTGGATGGTGGGACTTCCAGATCTGAGGGAAGTTGCGAATCCTGCCAATGGCCGGTTTTGGATAGGCCAAGTTTTTGTTTGGAGTCACAGATAGTAAAATCTGTCTGGTCTATTGTTTGGATGATGATGATGTCAGTTACAAAAAACAATATATAAAAATAAAAAAATGGCATGCATAGTTAGGTGGAGGGCCATGTTTCAACAATGGCTGAATGATATGCTCAGACAGCAACAAGATGGCTGTCGTGTTGGATGTTGGCCCCTGGGGCCCACTTGTGGGCAACCACTAGTGAGTGGGTCCCATGTGTTTTTCCTTCCAACCACCTTTTCAACTCTCTCCAAAATTTAAATTTAAAGAGGATTGAGATATGGGAGAGAGAAGATGTGATAGGAATAAGCCTTAGCTCTTTCCAACTTTTCCAATATCCTCTTAATCTCCTGCATTAGCTTGTTAAACGATTCTGATCAATAACATCCTCTTGTCTATCAGTTTTGCCTCTAGATGATTGGTAATCGTAATCTGGGGACCATCTTAGAAGTTTGACCAGATCCTTTTCGCTCTCATAGTGGTTAAGTAGACCATTGGATGTACACTATTTTTCTTTAGCTTTGTGCAAAGGTCCTTTAGATCGTGTAGATACTGTCAGATCTTACTGGTCCACCCACTCAGGTCATTCAACGGGTAGAGGCGAAGGGTTTTGATTAAGGTTGGGAAACCGATGAGGATTGTTAAATCCCCATAATGCACCGACACCTTTTCAAGGTAGGTGGTCAATTCCTGCTTTTGTAGATTTTGGGTGGTGGTTAGACTCATCAATCCAATGCCTGAAGGCCCCAAACAAGGGATTTAAAGCAACTATGGGGATTGACGAACCCAAAATTGATCAATGGAGGGATCCAAACATGCCTTAATGGATTTGGATGTTATTACATGAAGTTCCTTCCCCTCAGTACGCATAGCAAATACATCTGGTGATCAAGGCTCCTGACCCATTTGCCACGTCGACCTGGTTCTTGTGTGGGACATCTGAGTGAATCACCACGAGGCCCACTGTAAACATGTTTGCATTCAAATGTCAGGCTGGTCCATTCATCCAGTAGACCACCCCTATACAAAAAAAGAAAAAAAAAAAAAGAAATTTGAAGTTCAAAAGCAAAATCCCCGACTGGCCAAATCCAACGCCTGATTATTGGCCTAGCCCAATCTTTCTTATGGTCATCTTCACGGTGGGCCCACCTCGAGCACTGGTCAGATGTTCGATGTACTCGCCACGTTGGCACCTGCGCCGTGTGTGGGGCTAGAAAACCTTCAAGGATGATACTTTTGAAAGACCCAAATGGAGCAAAAGCCCAATTCCTAAGATACTACAAGCTATCCATGTGTGGCCCACCATCTTTACATGGCAAGTCTCCTTTACTTGGGAAGCTTCTTATTATACTATAGTAGACAATGCCCATTTTTATGTTGTCCACACCTTTTTCATAAAGCTGGGATTCCACTCGGTAGTTGCAACTGCGTCTTTTCCCATCCCCAATAATAGTCAAATCACAGATATTGCAACTTTTAAAGCCATTTGGATCGTTGGATTGTTTATCAAATAGAAAAAAAAAGAGTGACAACATGGGTGGGCCATTGCTGGTAAGCCGGGTCCCATAATCACTATGTTAATGATAACCAGCACTTTCTATTTATTTATTTACTTTTCTTTCTTGCGAAATCCGAGAAAAAAGATAAAACAACCATGTTACTTTACTATTTTGAACCATGGGTTTAAGTCTTGGTGACTCGCTGACTCAAGCTGAGTTGAACTCGGGACCGGGTCTGACCGTGTCTGAGTCGACTCAGAAAGTAGCAGGGGACTCGTCTCAGGCTTAGCCCATGGTTCGGTCACTGGACCATTGGTCTGTTGCAACCCAAGGTGAATGGACCATGCTCCAAAAAATCTTCCAGATTGGAGGATCCTAGCAGCTAGAAGCAGGTATTTTGGATCATTTTCAGGTGACTGTAGCGTATTTCTCTTCTTAACCGTCTATCCGTGGGCCACAACAGACTGATGGTCTTGATTATCCAACCATGAGCCCCACTCGTCAGAATTGAAAACTCCCAAAAAAGACACGTACAATCCAAGCATGATCTCAAGCCGTACATTGGTCCAAATGGTCCAAATTAATATAAAATAGGATTTAATTCCACAAAATCATAATCTCTGAGAAGATCTCAGGCAACCACACGTGACAAAATGGCACACATGTGCAATATCCGAGCTTTCCATCAGGTGGGCCAGATGATATCAAATGGTCAAAAGTAAACCGTTTAACTCCTCAGGTGGGCCCCACAAGACAAATGGATGACTGGTAAAAAGTCAAAGCTGATCCTTGTTTTTGGGAGAAACAACTTATTCAATCGAGGTCTACTATATATTTTTCGCTCAATCTGTGGCCGTGTTTTTCCAAATTCCAGCGATGATTGAGGAATTTGTGGAAAAGAGAGAACGTAAAAAGGACCTCCGTGTTTCATACGTGTTTTCCTTTTCAATTTTTATTTTAATTTTCAGGTTTGCTAGTCCCACATGTGCCAATCTGGCAACCTTGTAGGACATCCAAGCCGCTCATAAGGTGGACCCACTACTGAAGATGACCATACCCTTAAAAATCATGTTTGCAAATGATCATTGGGTCACACCTTTATAAAAACCAACGGACCGTTAAAAGAAAATCAACAACGGTCCAAATTCAACATACAATGGCTGATTTTTCCGTATGGTCATCTTCAGAACACTTGTCCAAGTGGCACGTGCATTGGATGGGTGTAAATGTGCGAAGGGGTAAATCTGGAAATTTTTATTTTATTTTAATTGGGAAGCTTATGATTTGTCTCGTTCTTAAATTTAGTAATTAAAAATTGTCAAATCATGAATTTGGTGTTCATCCAAACACCTTTTGATTAGAGGAATTATTGGGATTTTTAGAAACGACCACCCTTTTATGACTTAATTATGTCAGACTGAGATCATGGGGGTCCACTTTTCTTTTTTGTTTTAAAATGACAAAAATGCCCATAATTAGTGGTAGCCATCCATTTCTACTAATAACATCTGGCCCACCTTACTAAGCGAACTAGAGCTTTGAGATGATAGATAGATATATCAATTTTGATGGTTGGCTCGCCCACAAAAATACCCATAATTAGTGGTAGCCATCCGTTTCTACTAATAACATCTGGCCCACCTTACTAAATGCCTATAATTAATGGTCACCATCCATTTCTATTAATAACATCTGGCCCACCTTACTAAGTGGGCTAGAGCTTTGAGATGATAGATAGATACATACCAATTTTGATGGTTGGTCCGCCGAGAAAAATGCCCATAATTAGTGGTAGCCATCCACTTCTACTAATAATATCTGGCCCACCTTATTAAGTGAACTAGAGCTTTCAGATGATAGCTAGATATACCAATTTTGATGGTTGGCCCACTGGATGCATGGCTAAATATGAAGGTATTTCCGTCATTTCATGGAGGGATGGGCATTTTTGTCAATTTTGAAAAAGGTCAGACGTCGTTTAGCTCGATAAAAGAAAAGGCTGTAAAATAAAGTAGGCCGATAAAATGGAGGTGCTGAAATATAATCTCAAAATTGTTTAGGAGCTTTTTTGTAATTAAACCATAAAGGGTGACCCAACTGGATGCATTGTAGGCCTCCCACAAGACCGAAGCTGGTGACATTGGTTGCTTAGTGACCCTATGTGTTGGGATTTCATCGGACCATGTGATTTTGTTAAAAATGGGGCAAGCACAAAGCATATTTGGAAGTTGTTTAATTGAGTAGTTGCTCCACCAATTAAAGATGAGGACATCTAAAGCATGTTTGAAAGTTGTTCAGTCAGTAGTTACTTTACCAACCCATCTTTAATAATAGCATGTGGCCTAACTAAATCCTGCCACATCCAAATCCCTTGTGACCCGGCTTTCAACTGGATCACGAGAAAAATCCTTGATAATCAAACGTCACAAGATCTTATTGGGCTACATGCCGTTGTAAAAAATGATGCCAGGTCTAACACGCACTTGACCAAACAAATTTTAAAAGTGCTTTATGTGAACTGTATCATAAACTGTGGCATATGGCTCAATCAAAATTTTAAATAGAGCTAGCTCAATAGCCCAGCCTGGAACAGTTCATATTCCGGGCTGAGACCTACCCCAGGCCAGACCCGTTGACATCCCTACCTGCATAGGGGTCACCAAGGGAAGTGGATTGCATATTGAGTTCTATAGTGTATGGAGTAAACTTTGTTGGACCCCCCCATGGTGTGTCTTATCCATGATGTCCACCCATTTTACTAGCTCATTTTAGGAGTAAACTTTGTTGGACCTACCATGATATATGTGTCTTATCTATGTAGTTCATCTGTTTTACTAGCTCATTTTAGAGCATTAAATAAAAATCAAAGCATATCAAAAGCTCAAGTGGACCACAACATGGAAACAATAAACCCTAAATATATGAAGTGGAAAACTTCTTAAGACCTATAAAAGTTTTTGATCAAGATGATATTTGTGTTTTCCCTTCAAATATGTTTGTGTGACCTTATGAACATGTTAGATGACAAATAAACATCAATGTGAACCCTAGGAAGGATTCAACGACATACGTCATTATTCCCACTATTTCTTGTGGTGTTGTTCGCTTGAGCTTTGGAAATACTTCAAGCCCTAAAATGATTTGGGAAAACATATGGATGGAGTGGGTGTGGATAAGACATACATCCACAGTCGGCCCCTAAGGGTTTACTTAGCATGCTATAAGGTACTTTCAGTCATCGGTAATCTATTTTCTATTTGTACATAAAGTTATGTGGTCTTGAATTACAAGGACCTAGGTGGCAAGCCACTTAGAAATTGAACCCATGAAAAGCATATTTGAAAGTTGTTCAGTTTGATTGCTCTCATTTTTTACAGCGCCGGTTATCCAATCAAATCCCACCATGCTAGGGGGCAGAAGGGAGTCAGCCTGATGAGAGCAATACCCAAATGGTGTTAAAATTATAAGGTGTGCTCGTCAGCAAATGTGTAATAGTCCACTAACAACCTAGATTTCTCACATGTGGGCCAGTGTCTGACGATTGAACTGTTGATATCATGGGCCTAACCATGGATGTGATATGCCTAAGGTGTCCAGATTTGAACTCTTGATAGTGTTGCTTAAATGCACATGGTTGATAGAAAAACTAAAGCAGCTGTCACCATCCAACATAGAAAAGGAGAAATATTAGTGTCGCAATATTTCAAGGGGAGATCTTAACGGCGTTTTCCGTCCATGATAAGGCCCATCTTTTCAACGGTTAGGATCTTTGAACCATGGGAATCTACGTGACGAGATCCAACTCAACAGCCAACTTTAGATTTGGTTGAACAGGACCTATTAATAAGGTCCAAATGGGAGTTGGGACGTGGGGACCCAGGAAGACTTTGATACTCCGGCAGAGTATGACGGTTGATACGCAGACACTAAGAAACTTCACACATGGAAGACATGAGAACGACCCCGTTCGCAGCTCAATGGCTAATTTCTGGACATTAAATGGACGGTCTATATGAAAACCATTCAAGGGCCTAAATTCAACATAAAAAAAACCCAACTGATTAGAGGTTATCAAAGATGAATTAATTAAAGTTTCAAGTGATTACCTGTGATGGGTCCTTCAATCAATAGATGCCACGTGTACAATTTCTGAGTGCCTGGTATCAACCATCACACTTAATCAGAGCATCAAATACCTAGTACTCTTGAATAGAGAGAAGATTGTAAAAATAGGGCTTGCGCATGCATTATTATTTTTTATTTTATAATTACCCAAAGCGGCTATATAAGCATAGATGCCAACCTAAGACATAGCTTACTTTCTAGCATTCATTGAATAAACCCAAAAAAAATCATTTTCATATCAATGTCATTCGTCCAATAATTCAGATCGTCTGTTGTTTTCGATGTCAAACCAACCTTTTTAGCTTCTTCTTACTTATATTACCAATCATAATAGCTGTTTAAGAACGTTGAAAACCATGGAAATGATATTGGTTTCCATGGAAATTTACATTTTCTGCCAAAAAGTAGCTGTGGATCGAAATCAGTAGCAATTATTGTAGCTTTCTCAAATTTTGTGAATAACATTATTTCTCCTAAAAGGTGTTGAATATCCGTTTCTATGGTGGCCGAAGACACTGTTTGTTGGACTTTATGCAGCCTGTCAGACCATTATTAGTATATATATATATGTACTGAAATTTTATAATGTTTGATTTTATATGTATAGTTGTGATCATGTCGTAATGATCTATGTGTATACATAATTACATTTACCTTCATGATGTGGTGTGGTTAACGTTGGTTAATTAAATGCTTAGTTCACTTCTGGTATGGTGTAGACCATTGTATAGGTAGGTGCATAAAGAATGATATATATTAAAATGCATGTATATATAATATGTAACCTGGCCCATTTTGATTTTGAGATGATTATGGTGAGAATTCATGCATAAAAACTGTTTTTGATGTTTTAAATCTGTTAATAATAAGGTCTGTCAATGCCATCGACAGATCACTTGATGTCATCGAGCAGATGTCGATGCCATCGACAGGTGCTCAATGCCATTGATTTATTATTATTATTATTATTTTTTATTTTTAAATTCATGTTGGTTGTTGGAACATTTTAATGTTGCTACTTGATGTCATCGAAGTAAGTTTGATGCCATTGAAAGATCATTGATGGGTTGTCGATGCTATTGAAGGTCCCATTGAAGATGTATACAGAATTGCGTAAGTGCGGAATTTATTTCCTATTCCGGTTGTGATAATATATATATCGGGTGTAATCGGAATTAGGGGATAAGAAATGTGTTTTAGGGCTTTCTAAATCATTTATAAGGTTCAAGGGCATAGCTAGGGTTGTGAAGTAGATTTGAGGCTTGTTTGAATCGATAAGATTCTATCTCCTGTAATTTTTGCTTTCATAGTGCATTACTTATTGCTTTGTGCTATGGTTTTTTCCTGTAAGTGTTTTTTCATGTAAAATTTTGATTGTTCTTGTTTGGACTTGGTTGTACAATTGCGTGTACTTTGCTTGATTCGTCTCTGGATGCTTTCGCGGTTTCTAACAAGTGGTATCAGAGACAGGTTGAGAAACAGATTGAATCTGAAAGCAATGTATCAATGACATCTAACACAAACTTTGATGTAGAAAAATACTCTAGTAAAAATAATTTTAAACTATAAAAAGTTAAGATGAACAATATCCTAGTTCAACACGAATTAGATGAAGTTCTCCTTGAAATGTGACCAGAATCTATAACAAAAGAAGAATAGAACAAGATGTATAAGAAAACTAGAACCTCTATCTAATTGTGCCTAACGGATGAGATCCTCTTTAATGTCATAAGAGAGAAAATTACAGTAAGTATACGAGCGAAATTAGAGAATATTTATGCGAAAAAATCTCTTGAGAATCGTTTGTGCTTGAACCTACAGTTGTTCAATATGAAGATGACAGAGGGGGTTGACGATGATGCCCACATTAGTAACTTCAATAGGTTGATTTGTAAATTGTTGGATGTGGAAGAGATGATGAAAGATGAAGATCAAGCATATATATTGTTGAATTCTCTCACAGCATCATATGAATCGTTTAAGGACTCGTTGTGCACCGGTAGAATGACTATTACTGTTGAGATCGTTATTTCAATCATTCAGTCGAAGGCGATGAGAAAGAAAAATGGTGATGTGAGTACTTATACATATGCACTGGTTACAAGGGAGAGAAATTCTGAGCGAGACAGTGAATCTTCGTGATCGAGGCATAAATTCAAGGGCAAGGGCAAAAGCAAGTTGAAGTGCTGAAATTATGGCATAACCGGGCGTATGAAGAAGGATTGTTAGAATCCTAAGTTGAGAAAATGATAATTCACATAGTTCTTTCAGAGAAGCCAACACCGCGAAATCCAGTGAGGAAACGAATGGTAGTGACATGTTAACTATATCAAAATTTGAGTACTTCGATAAAGAATGGATTTTGGATATGGGGGCTTCGGTTTTCACCGACTTCAAATAGTGGAAGGCGATGGTGAAAGTGTTGATGACAAATAACGGTGGAGAATTTACTTATGAGAAATTTAATCAGTAATGTAAAGATAAATGGATCGTAAGGCACAACACATTGCGCCACAAACCAGAGCAGAATGGTGTGGCTGAGCGGAGGAATCAGACTCTCTTGGAGAGAGCCCGATGTATGATCAGTAATACTGTGTTGGGCAAGAAATTGAGGATCGAAATCATTAACATAACTTGTTGCTTGGTAAATCGATCCCCTTTTATGATTATTGTTTGTAAAATTCTAGAGGAAGTGTGGAGTGGTCAGCAAGTAGACTACTCGAGATTGCGTGCATTTAGTTGTGATGCTCCGTCAATTGAGAGAGATAAGCTGAACCAAATGATTAAAAAGTACATATTTGTCGGCTATAGTGGTGTGAATGTGAACAGTCTATATAATCGGGTCATATAAAAAATCATCCTTAGTTGTGATGTCAAATTCTATGAATGATCCTTGTTCCCTAAGGATGAACACAAGAAATGAGAAAAATTAGTTGTGGACGTTTAGTTAGACAAAAATGAGATACAGGCTGATACTGAGACACAAATATAGGTACATGAGTATGTGAAGTAGCTACCTGTGAGAATGAATTCACCAAGGGATCAGATGTTACTGGTGAGATACAAGGATACTCAAATGTTGTATTTGCCATCATTACGGATGAGGGGGATCCGTCTACTTTTCAAGAGGTTGTTGAAGATGTAGATGCCGAAAAGTGGAAGCAACAATAAATGATGAGATGAACTCCTTGTATAAGAACGAGAAGTGGGAGCTAGTGGAGCTTCCCATCGTCTGAAAAACGATTGAGTGCAAGTGGATTTTCAAGAAGAAATATGATACGTACAAGGCAATGTTTGTAGCGAAGGCTTATGTTTAGAGAAAATGTGTGGACTTCACTGAGATATTCGCACTAGTAGTAAAGCAAGTATCTATCAAGTTCGTATTAGTGCTGGTTGCCTAATACAATCTCGAGTTAGAACAGACGAATGTGAAGATTGTTTTCCTGTATGGAGAATTAGAAGAGTAGATTTACATGAAGCAACTAGAATGTTTCGAAATACAAGGGGTAGATAACAAGATTTGCAGGTTAAAGAGGTTGTTGTACGACTTGAAACAGTTGCCTAAGCAGTGATATAAAAAATTTAATTTCTTTCATGGTAAGTTAGAAGTTTACCAGGAGTGAGTATGATCATTCTATCTATTACAAGACACTGAGTGATGAGAAGTTCATTATGTTGGTATTGTATGTTAATGACATGTTTATCACCGGTCATAGTATGTCTGAGATCGACATATAGAAAACTCAGTTATTAGGGACATTCGAGATGAAAAATTTGAGGGCTGTAAAGAGGGTTTTCGGCATTGACATATACAAATATAAGAAAATGAGCAGGATATGATAATCTTAGACCGAATATCTTCAGAAGGTATTGAAGAAGTATGAAATGGACAAGGCAAAGCCGGTTAACGTTCCCCATGAGGCTCATTTTAAGCTTTTTTTGAACAATGTTCTAAAACATATGAAGAAAAATAGTTTATGTCTTGTGTACCTTATTCGAACGTAGTTGATAGCTTGATGTATGCCATGGTCTATACAAGACAAGATATTTTACATTTGGTGGGTGTTGTTAGCAGATACATGTCTAACCCCGACAATCAACACTGAGAGGCAGTGAAATAGCTACTTCGATATATTCGAAATATGAGGGACTACATCTTATCATTTGAAAAATCAGGAGATAAGTTTGTAGGCTATGTGAATTCTGATTACGAAGCAAGCGTGGATAATAAAAGTTCAACTTCCGGTTATTCATTTGTGCTAGCGGATGGAGTGATTAGTTGAATGTTGAAGCTTCAGTTTATGGTGACTCTTTCCAAAACTGAAGCTGAGTATATGACAGTGATAGAAGCATTTAAGAAAGGTATTTGGTTAAGGGGAATGATAAATTAGATGGGGCTTCAATAGGAGGCTGTGACAATCAATTGTGACAGTAAAATATAATTAATTTGGCTAAGAATTTTGTTTATCACTTACGTACTAACTATAATGACGTGCGTCATCATTTTATCTGACAAGTGCTTGAAGAAGAAGGCATCACTCTGGAGAAGATTCACATAAGCGTGAATTCGACTGAAATGCTTACTAAGGTGGTTCTCACAGAAAAGTTTAAGTTATATATAACTTCTTTGGGCTTGGTGAAGGCATAAATGGGAGACGGAGTGTGCAAGAGAAGCGATAATGGAGCTACGATGGAAGGTGAAATTAGAGATGGTGATTAATAAAGAGTTATGATGAATGAAGATTGAAGACATGGTAGAGATTATTGTTGATGTCTTAAATTTATCAATAACAAGGTCTGTTAATTTCATCGACACAAACCATTCAATGCCATCGAAAAAATTCAAAAAATTCATGTTGGTTGCTAGAACGTTTTAGTGTTGCTACTCGATGTCATCGAAGTAAGTTCGATGCCATTGATAGATCCTCGGTGGGTTATCGATGTCATCAAAGGTCCCATCAGAGATATGCGTAAAATTGTGTAAGTGCGAAATTTATTTCCTATTTCAGCTGTGATAGTATATATATCGGGTGTAATCAGGATTAGGAGATGAGAGAGGTGTTTTAGGACTTTCTAAATCATTCCTAACGGTTTAAGGGCATAACTAGGGCTTGCGAAGTAGATTCGAGGCTTGTTCGAATTGGTAAGACTCCGTCTCTTGTAATTTTTGCTTTCATAGTACATTACTCGTCACTTTGTGCCGTAGTTTATTCCTTCAAGGGTTTTTTCATAAGTGTTTTGGCAGTTTCCAACAACAACATGATTGATTGCATATAGCCCATGTGTTGTAGTAAGGATAGATCACTGATAAATGGAATGGATCCTGTGTGACAATAGCATAGATAATGAATTCTTGATCAATCACAATGTGTGACTTGAGTCATACATCTTATGAGATTAAGAGTTGTAAGTATGCTAGTCTAATAGGTGGTTCTAAACCTAAACAAATCACTGCTATCTTGTAAACTCTAGTCTATCAAATTTAGAAATCCTATAGCACACATAGTCTTACTTTCTTTCATGGTTAAGAATTTACATTTCTGGTGGGCTTCTTCCAACTCTATATATGTTTCCCGTGCAATGAAAAAGATTGCTGCAGTGTAGTTACACATTTGAGTATTCTGGTTCCTAAAATTTTTAAAAGTGACGCATTTTTCTGTGTTTAATCTTCCATCACTAGTAGTTTGACTAATAACCTTCTAACAATATTTCTATGGAAATAATCCATTGCGGAAAATAAACAAACAACAGATGTTGGATTCATATCTAAAGCTTTTCCTGCCCATAGGATTCGACCTGGGTTTTCTAAGGCCTTGTTCCCTATTTGTACCTAATATCTAAGGGTGAGGCCTCTATAATTGATGAACCATGCCCTGAAACTTTCTTCATTTGGATTGTGACATGGGAACCAGCAATGTGGGTGCAAATCTGATTGTAGGGCCCACCTCGAAGTATGAATTGCAAATCCACGCTGTCCATCTATTTTTACAGATTATTTTAGGGTGTATTCCCAAAAATGGAGCAAATATAAAATTCTGTTGGACCACGCCACAGGAAATAGTGGTTATTAACTATTAAAAACCTTTTGTGGGCCACACAAATTTTGGATCAAGGTGATGTTTGTTTTCCCCTCTCGTACAGGTCCGTTTGACCTTATCAACAGGTTGGATAGTCAACAAACAGTGCAGTGGACCCTAGGAAGGTTTTAATGATAGACGTACTGTTCAACGCCAGCTGTTTCCTATGGTGAGGTCCACCTGGAATTTATATCTTCTTCGTTTTTGGGACCACACCCTAAAATAATCTGGCAAAACATATAAACGGTGTGGATATACAATGCATAAATGGAGGTGTTTCCTAAGGTCAGGGTCCCACCCACATAGCTGGTTCTCCGGGAATGGTTGGGATCTCGCAATTTGAGAGATTCTCCGGGAATGTTTCATCCACGGGGGGACATCAGATCAATGGCTTGGATAAACTAATTATAAATCCAATGTAAAGATTAAGTACCAAACAAGGAAATTCCATAGTTTTGGATCCTTCCCATCCGAGAACCGTACATTCGTGGTGTTGATCATTTGAACGGTCCATCTACAAGGTTGCATGGACACGTGTGGAGAGTCCTGGCTTCTCCTAAGGTGGGCCACACTAATTGAATCTTTTGGCTAAAAACTTAGGCCTTTTTTCTCCTTAGGTGACCCAACACGTGCCAAACATATGACTATATATACATGGGAAATGGTACCATGAAGGTCGATCTCATGGGAACTACCCATGAGGTCAAGCTGTCTGGGCCCCACCGTGATGTGCGTCGAACATCTATCCCATCAGTCAGATGCTACATTCCATGATGGGTAATGGGCTTAAAAATCAAGTCAATCCATGACTTGGGTGGGCCACACCACATAAAACAGTTGAGAGGGATTACCTTCCCATTAAAACATTCATAATCATTTATTGGACCATCAAGATCTGGCATATGATGGCCCACGTGAAGAGTAAAATGACCTGAAATCTACGCCATGGGATCTATACAGAGGCCCAGTTGATGGAAAGCTTATAAATCTCACACACGTGTGCCATGATCACACTCGTGCTTGTTTGTGGATGTACAGGGCCCCACACGAGCCTCTAGGCTATAAGCATACCTGTGTGCATTTTAAATCACAGATTTGCAGACCCCACAGAGACTCTCTCCACACGCAACATAGGTGCCAACCTGGCAAGCACGTGGAACATGTCAGCAGGGCATAAGGTGGGCCCCACAGTGATGATGACAGTATTGACAAAATCAGGCCGGTCCGCTGATCAGGAGAGGGAACCAGACTGGATTTTGCAAGTGGTCTTTTCATGGTGGGGCCACCTTATGACTCGTCCAGATTTCTCACACATCAGCCAGGTTGGCAAGTGTACTGCTTCACACGTGTTTTTGAAATAGATCATTGGATATTTTTCATTTTCAACCGTCCAATAAATATCTACCAACCAGATGGTCAGATAAGCATATAACTGTGATTTTTGGTTCGTGATACATCTAAACTTAGGCCCACAATTTGGAAATTTTAATTTGAATACTTGTGTGACAACGTTTTCGATTTATAAGTAGCTGCGTATCATCCATCACACAAAGCAGAGTATCTAAGTTTTTCTCTTTTAATTTTTAAAGGCTGCATTTGTACTGCTCGTTTACGGCAGTCACGTAATTTTAAGGATTGTCATAAACCAACACGCCTGTAAAAGCAGCTAAGACACAAGCCACCGTATATGCCAGGGTGGCAACAAAAATGAAATATCCAAACCATCCATCAGGTGGACCTAAAATTGTTAAAGATAATACCAAAGAATAATGGTTATTTACTTAGTAGGTGTGCCATGGTATTAGAAACAAGTGGACGGTCATAAAACTTAGGGTGATTTTTTCACAAACGTACATTTGTTTAATTAATTGTGTCCCACATGACTAGTGATCGGATGTGATTCTTGAAATAGAGAGTCTACATAGTGGTATCCTTCTAATGGATTGCTGGATAGTGGATCTGTTTTCCACGCTCGCATGTGTAGTGGCACGTGCATTCGATGACTTGTACGCACATGTGTGCTTAGCAAATCTCGTAGTGAAATCTGCAATTGCAGCTTTTACTGTAATTATGACTTTTTTGGTATGGAATAGGAATAGACGCAACAGTTTGCTTTACGAAAGGAATTATTTGATACTCTGGCAGAGCTTGACACTTGATAGACAGGCACTCAAAATATTGTACACGTGGATTAACTAATGCTGAACCGGCTAAATTGTGGGACCCACCGTTAGTAAGTCATACTCCCAAAATCAGATTGGTTTAACAGTCTTGACTGCTGATTAGTAGCCACTCGTTTGTTGGAATTGAAACCGCTAAATTCGTGGGCAAAGAGATATTCCTGTGCCCCTGTTATTGGAAGCTGTGTGGGGCCACAGAGATGGCCGTGACAAATCCACTTCGTCCATCAGTTTTGCAAGACCACAATAGGACAGGAGCTCAAATTAAAATAAGGGAGATCCAAATATGTGAGCCATATCGCACCAAACAGTGGGGATTGAATGCCCACCACCGAAACCTTGTGGGGGCCACAGAAGTTTTGTATCAGAATGATATCTGTGCTTACAGCTTATCTGAGTAGTAATTACCCCATGAACGGTTTGGATGACATATAAACATCATAGTCAGCTCTAGGAAGGTTTCAATGGTGAACATTTCCGATCCCACTTTCTTATTTGGTGTGGCCCACCTGAGTTTTGGATCTTTCTGATTTTTATGTTCTGATCCAATTATGATCTTGCAAAACTGATGGACAGAGTGGATTTGTCAATGGCATCTCTGTGAGTCCCTGGTCAGATAGTCAGATGAGACCATATTTTGGACAATTCAAATGGCTAACAAACTAATGTTGAATGGTTTAGATTGCTACCCAACATCTTGAAATTCTTGAAATTACTGTCCACATACTTTTTAATGATCCAAAATTTTGCCCACAGTTACTACTTTTAGGGCATTTTATCATTTTAGAATAACCTAACAACCATTACTTATATACGATCGAAAGTGGTGAAGTAAATAGAATCAGAATGTGGGAGGTGATATCTAAAAGAAGTTCTTTTAAATTGTTTGTCAAAAAGAAAGGTGGCATATCCCATCCTAGTCATGTCACATCATGTCACGTCACTCAGCCGTCCAGCCGTTAAGATCACCCACTTAAAATTATGTTGATAAATTCATTAGATGGGCCACATATGTATGTTTAGTGAATGTTACACTTAGCTTGGCACAGTTTCGATCAACCAACGTACAAAAAATGATCACGTGTCGACATACTTATACAAAAAAGGAGAGATATATACTCGTAGCAAAAGATACCGTGGGAGGCTATTTGTCAAAGACACGTATCCTGCTAAAAGAGCCAAACACTCGGAATCAAATGCACGGCAAGAATCCAAAAGGCGGTGATTTCTCATATGACATGTGACCAACAAATGCAACGCATGCACAAACCTTATCGTATAGTGAAAGTTTCTAAAGACCTGTTGTTGTGGGCTTCTCTGCGGCCAATGCATACACAACATGGTCATCCCAAGTTTTTGACTAGAAAGGAAATTCTTTGTAAGATCATTTGAGTTTTTTCAAAAACCGCAAGAAAGTTGGAGCAAATACTTAAAAGCGATTCCAAAATAGAAGCAAATCATCCATAATGGCATAACCTAACAAGGACTCTAGATTCAAGTAGATTATAACCGCAATGTAATTGGAAGATTTATGTGCAAGCAACGAGATCTTAAGCCTCTTAGAAGCATATAAAAGCAATAATTAAAGATGAGCTTACGATCGCATTGTAAGACAAATATACAACATTTTAGCTCTATGCTGTTTATCTCTTTCGTCATCCATGGATACATATTAATTTAGCTTTAGCTTCTTAGCTTAGTTCAAACACCATATTATCGTAAGTTCGAAACTATTAGTTTTTAGCTTAATTTTGTTACTATCTAGTACATTGCTACAATATGCTAGCTAGTAAGTTAGTTTAAATATTCATGATCTCGTTGCTAGATTTAAACATTTTTGATTTCTTACTTGGTATATTTTTTAGCATATCCTTTTGAGCTCATACTAAGATCGTCTCATGTCCATCCAAGTCCGCATCACAATCAAGATCATGATGGTTTTCGCTAGCAAAAACCACTCTAGGTAATCTCTTCCACTTATTTTCTTTTCTTCTTGTCGACTATACTGCCTTGATACTATGATTAACAAAGTCGATAATCTAAATTTTATTTTTAATTTGTCTATATTTCATTGCTTTATTAAAAAACATAATCCAATTTATCATCATTGAAAGAAAAATCCTTATCTTGAAGCAAAAAAAATCTCGTTCAAAAGGACTAACCGTCCCATGATCGGATAATCGGAGGCTAATCTTTACACAGATTTAGTCCTACTTCGACGCCAGGGGTTACAAGCACTCAGTTTGATTCGAATCGAATACATAATCTAATCACACATGTTTAAGTGACATTGGGTCGTTTGTTATACATGTAGTCACATGTTTGGATTGAACAACAACAATGAGATTGCTGGTTTCTTTTGATTTTGACCATGTGGCCCACTTATAGAAACGAGTGGCCTAAATTTTTTTTATACCAGATGATTTTCATTATGAACTCTACTCGTGCATGGCATGGACATCCAAAACGAGTGGCAATTTGGCGGGAAAGATGAACCTGCATGAGACGTAACGATGCAGTCGCTTGTACGCATCAGTTTTCTAAATAAAAGGGGTCCAGGTGCTATCATAATCAGGAAACCGCACCAGATAAGATACAACCACTCAGCATGTAATCCAGTTTTAGACATTAGTTTAATGAAAATCACACCGATTGGACATTGGACGATCTAAACCATCAAATTTTTCTGATTAGTTTTGTCTGCAGCCGTACCAATTTCATTCCAACCATCCATTTTACACTCATCAATTGGATGGTTTGGATCATTGGGTGACTGTGATTTTTGGGCCATGTTCCATCCAACTTGGTTCCCGTGATTTGGACGGTGCAGATTGACTACATGTACGCGAAGTGCTCCTGCACTGATTTTACTTTTACCTAGAGAGTAGAAAAAAGTGAAAATTTAAATGCAGATGGCTCCACATTACTGGAGCCAAGTGGCACAGCTCTCCAAGTGTATTGATGCACACGTCAGCAGCAAACATCAGAAAAAAGAAAGAAAGAAAAAGGAAAAAAATGCAAAGAGCCTGAGAGATTCTTTGCACAATCTGCAAAGTTTTCAAATTTCAAATATGAATACGATTTGGAAGAAGCAATGGTTTCATATCACTTTTCCACGTAAAAGTTGCGTAAGTGGGATGAGAATAGGAACAAGGTTTGCTTATCGCTTTTGAAAGGGATGCTTTTCCACAAGCACCCTTCATTTCATTTCTTTGGAACCTCAAATGGGAATTCATTTTCTTCCAGCTAGGGGAAAAGAAAAGGCAAATTTCGATCATATGGGTGGGGAGCATTTTTGGGAAGGGACGTCCCCTAGTGGTATGCCGATATTGCCGTACGCGTATGGTGTACCAGATTAGATGTGGGATCCATGTGATGTAAACACACCATTCAATCCGTCTACCATTAGATGTGTCCCCTTTGAAAACTTTATCGACCAATAACTCAGTACAATCCAAAACTAAAGTGGGCAATAACAAAGGGAAAGAGCTGGGATGGAACTCTTGCCCATGAATTTTACATGGGTTTGCTTAAGTCCCAAAATTGTTTGGTTTAAATTCGGTTGTTGATATGTATGTGAAATGCCGGGCGTACTAGAGCCTGTTACGGATTGATCCAAACTGGATTCCTTTAACCCAAGTATTGGGATAGACGGAGAGACTCAGATCTTTTAGTGATTCAGCCGTCAATTTAGCCACTTGTAATAAATTAGATAGGGCGATTTAGGAAAGACATGATTTGTCTTTCTAATGAGATCTTTTTGTTTTTCAGCAATTTTTCTCACCATGATAATAGAAATTGATTGATTAACACAATATGAGAGTACAATAAAAGAAAATGTATTTATTAAAGATAAACACTTACAAATGAAAAGAAAATTATCAATGATTTAACAACTGCGACGTATATGGCGAGCCCCTAAAATTATGATTTTCTGAATTGATCCTACAACTTAGTTGTAGACAAAGAAAATTATACTACGAGTTAAATTAAATTTGTCTAGCATAGTAGCGTAGACCGACCAGATTACACTAGTTCTAAACTGAAGCCAATCCAGATTAGACATACTAAATTACACTGATAGCTAAGTTAAGAGATAAGTTAAGATAAGCAGTATTGTACTGTAGAGTTGTGTTATATTGGGTTGACAAGATCTCAGAACTCTTTTATCTTCTTTTTATTTATAAAATTTTATGTCAGTAGTTAGAAATATATCTTTGTAGCCATTTATCATATTTATTGATGTGAAAATAATTGCCTAGGCACATAAAGAATTATAACCTATTATGTAACACCATTTATATTAGTCATTTATTATGGGTTAATCATTGATTGTGTGGACATCCCCAATCAATCACACATGTGAGAATTCTTTGTAAGACACCAAGTATAGATTATCAACATCAAATACAACAGCGTTTTTACTCTACAAAAGTCATGAATTCTCTCTTGTCGTGGTCTAAATTTCTGTGTGAACTTAAGTGGGTGGCCCACCTATATTGTGATTATAGGTGGACCCATTTCGGCGATATGTTGAAATTTGCACCAAAATAAGGTGGGATCATTATTTTTTTATTGGAGCTTTTCTCCTTGGGAAATGATACAGCAGGCCATGACCTACCATTTATTATATAATAATGGAGTTATTTAATATTCTATAGCATATGGCACTTGATACACAGACACTCAGAAATTGTACATTGATACAAGTCCCAGTATCGATAACTTATAATCCTAAATTCTGATTAGTTGAGAAAGTCCTAATCTCTGATTCTAGACACTTGTTAATTTCTTGAAATAAGATCGTTACACATTATTCATTTTTAACAGTCCATATAATCAAATAAGCACAATTTTTTGTTTTGATACATTATAATAAGACAGATAATTTAGAGAATTTATACTTAATCACACATGCATTTCTAAGTAATTTGCAAGTGCCTGCGTATCAGCCATTACACTCTGCCAGAGTATTAAAGTTTTCTAGCGAGATAATATGAGGGGGCATTTTGAGATGAAAGGTCCACATACTTGTTTCTAGTAGAAAAAGGTTCACGTACTAAAATAAACTTGCAAGTTGCATCTTTAATGAGTGGGACATTTCCTTACCAAATTCAAAACGCATAATAATAATTTTCTTTTTTAAAAAAGAGCATTTTCGATAGAAATGGAATAAATAGGGGAATAATAAAGAGACTCCAACTTGACAAAAAAAAAAAAGAAAAAAAAAAGGTGTACGATATGGATGGAAAGAAAAGTGGGTAGTACCACATACTGCTTGACACGAGTATTCGTACACTTTACTATTCAATGTCTACAAGTGGGGCCCAAGTTTCACCATCAGAAGTGCTGACATGACAGGCTACGTTGACACAAGTGTGGACAAACTAGCCATTGTGAAATAAAACGTAGACTGAGGCCGTTGATCACCACCCAAAAACAAAGAAAAAGTTCTTATGGTCGGAAGCTATACGTGGAGCTCATGGAGCTGCCCGTGACAAATCCACTCATTTTCACATGACCAAAATTAAACAGGAGTCTAAAAATCACGTAGATCCGGCACTCTAGTGGGCACAACACACCACATAGTTAGAATAGAAATGTCCATGGTCCAAACCTTCTTAGAGCTGACCATATATATCATCCAGTTGCTCACCCGGTTACCGTTGTTGATGTCTTAAATGTGTCAATAACTCAATGCCATCGAATGGAGGTCGATAGCATCGGCATGCGCTCGATCCCATTGGAAAAAATTGAAAAATCTATGTTGATTGTTGGAACATTTTAGTGTTGCTATTCAATGATATTGAAAGAGTTTAATGCCATCAACAGATCCTTGATGGGGTGTTGATGCCATCAAATATCTTATTAAAGATGTGTGCAGAATTGCGTAGGTCTGCAAGTTGTTCCAATTTCAGTTGAAACACTATATATATAACATGTGTAATTGGGATTTGGGAGAGAGAGAGAGAGAGGTGTATTAGGAATTTTTAATTCGTTCATAAGGGTTCAAGGGCATAGCTAGGGTATGTGAAAAGAGATTCGAGGCCTGTTCGAATTGGTAAGATTCCATCTCTTGTAATTTCTACCTTTATAGTGTATTACTCGTCGTTTTGTATTGTAACTTTTTTCTAGTAAGGGTTTTTCCATGTAAAATTTGGATTGCTCTTGTTTGGACTTGGTTGTGCGATTGCGTGTGCTTTGCTTGATTTGTCTCTAAGTGTTTTTATGGTTTCTAACAAGTGGTATTGGAGCTAACATTGGGAAGCATATCGAATATGAAAGCAAGATATTAATGACATCTAATATGGAGTTCGATGTAAAAAAAATATTCCGATAAAAACAATTTTGGACTATGGAAAATTAAGATGAACGATATACTAGTTTAAAAAGGATTAGACGAAGCTCTCCTTGGAAAGCGTCCAAAAACTATGTCTGAAGAAGAATGAAATAAGTTAGATAAAAAAGCTAATATATTTATACAGTTGTATCTAACAGATGTGGTTCTTTATAATGTTATGAGAGAGAAGATTGTAGCAGATGCATGGTGAAGTTAGAGAACATTTATGCGAAGAAGTTTCTTGAAAATTATTTGTATTTGAAGCTACAGTTGTTCAATTTGAAGATGGCGGAGGGGGCTGACGTTAAGACCTACATTAGTAACTTCAATGAGCTTGTTTGCAAGCTATTGGATGTGGATGAAATGATGAAAGATGAAGATCAGACATACATATTGTTGAACTCTTTCCAGTATCGCATGAGTCATTCAAAGACTCATTGTGCACTGGTAGAACGACTATTCGCGTTGAGACCATTATCTCAGCCCTTTAGTTGAAGGCGATGAGAAAGAAAAATAGTGATGTGAGTGCTTCTACAGATGCACTGGTTACGATGGAGAAAATTCTAAGCGGGACAGTGGATCTTCATGATCAAAGTCTAAATCCAAAGGTAAGGGCAAATGAAAGTTGAAGTGTTGAAATTCTGGTATAACTAGATATATGAAGAAGGATTGTTAAAATCCTAAGTCAAGAAAGGAGAATTTAGAGGATTCTTCCAGGGAGGACAACACTGAGGAATCCAGTGAGGAGACGAGTGGTAGTGATGTGCTAAACGCATCAAAATTTGAGTATTTCGATGATGAATGGATTTTAGATACGAGGGCTTCATATCACATGACCGCTTACAGGAGTTGGTTCACCAGCTATAGTGAGTGCGATAATGGTAAGGTGTTTATGGGTAATGACATTGCTTGTAATGTGGTTGGTGTTGGAACGGTGCACATCAAGATGTTTGATGGCATGGAGCGTATCTTGACAGAAGTGAGGCACGTTCTTGATTTAAGAAAAGGCCTGATATCTCTGGGAGCACTCGAGGTACTAGGGTGCAAATTCACCACGTTTGACCATATCCTTAAAGTTTCAATGGGGGCACTCATAGTTATTAAGGCACAGATGAATGAAAACCTTTACAGATTGATTTAGAGTACTTCAACGGGTGGAGTTGCAACATCTATAGTGGATTTCACGTCTGCACGTATGTGGCATGCGTACTTGGGCCACATGAGTGAGGCATGAGGGTACTTTCTAACCGTTGTTTAATTCTAGTTTTTAAAAACATTGATTTTAGTATATGCGAGCATTATATATATAAGAATCAGTGAAAGTTATTTTTTAAGTCTGGAAAACATGTTTGTAAATGGGTTTTAGATTATGTTCATTCTGATGTATAGGGGTCAGCGCCAGTGGTTTCTAGTAGAGGGTCGTCATGCTTTCTCACATTCATTGACGATTATTTCAGAAAAGTGTGTATTTATTTCTTAAAAAATAAATCCGATATTTTCACCAACTTCAAGCAGTGGAAGACGATGGTGGAAAAACAGTCAGGGCGAAAGGTGAAAGTTTAGAGGAAATGTGAAGTGATCAGTGGGTAGACTGTTCACACCCCAAGTATAGGGTTATGACGTAGTAATAAACTCGGTAAGACCGAGGTCGAATCCATAGGGACTGAAACCTGTACGTAATCTGAAATTAACTAGAACTAGAACTAGAATAAGATGAAATCTAAATCAGCTGAATATGAGGGAATAATGGTGAAATAGGAACTAAACTTTGGAGAAATCAAAGGTAGGAAACTACGGATTTAGAGGATCCACTTGTAGAGATCAGGGAGATCTACGCTTCGAGTCTCATCTTCATCTAGTTGAAAGATATATTACTAAAGCTCAATCTGAACTTCCTTTGATCTAGTTTTCCAAGAGATGAAAGGTATGCGAATTAGAGTTAATTCTATCACAAGACTATGCCCATGAGACAAAGTAAACAACAGAATTAATCAAATCCATAATCAATCTGAAAGATGTTTGAATGTCAGGAAGGATTCCATCATCCAGCCATGTCTAAGGGGCAATGGTGAACAATAGGGCTTCCTCACTTCACAATCAAAACAATGAAAAGGAAATACTTAAAGCCATCGCAGATCTATTGTAATTTCAGTCACAACAAACCATTAAAAATTGAAAGCATTCCTATTAATCAAAGTAGTTCATAACATGAATCAAGACCATAAAACCCTTCCCATTACACCACAAGCTTCACCTCTTAGCCCTAGTTAAGAGGTTTAGCCTAACATTACTAGGCTAGCTCTCTCAAGAATAAACAGAAAAATAATAAAAAACAAGTAAATTCGGAACTCTCTCTCTCTCTCTTAGACGTCTAAACACTGGATGAATCTTCCTTCTCTTCTCCTCTCCTTTATATATATGTTGTAGTCGGTGGCTGGAGAGGTCGAGTCGGTGCGTGGAGAATGCCTCGGTTTGCAAAATCAACTCTGTTTCGCAGTCGAAGATGTTTTACGCAACCAAAGAAAACAACAAGTTTGTCGTTTTGTTTGCTCATGCAACCGTGATCCTCATCGTGCGAAATCTACTATTCTTTGGTAGATTTTGGATTGCTGAGAAGATGAACGGTTTAGATTTATCGGACGGACCGTGATGGTGGCCCACTGAGATCCCCTGTTCGGTCGCTGGCGGACAGCGTGCGAACGCTGGAGACTTGCGCTATGGTTGGTGAGCCCAGGATTGAAGTCGACAATGAAATCCATTCCGACCATTGGATTTCTCAGGAAAAACTGGTCGAAAATGGCATGGAATGGCTCGAATTTGGTGTGGCCCATCAAGATTTTTATTCTACCGTTTGTTTTCTATTTGGATCCTTCAAGTCCCTGCAACATCTGAGGAAATCGGGCTGTAGATCACGGTACGGTCGATTTGACCCCCTCAATCCAATGAATGGCATGGATCATTGAAATAGATTATGATGGTGGGCCCACTAAGAGTTGAACGTAACTCCCTGTTTATGTAAATCTTGGCTTCCGAATTCGGTCAGGTCAGCAACCACTGACCATGTTCATCGGTCTAGTGCACCTCCTGTGCACGTGAGATGTGCACACTCACGTCATGTAAAGTGGGTCCCATCTTGATGTTTCAAGAAATCCACTCTGTCCATCCACTTTTCCAGCTTATTTAATGGGTTGACACCAAAATTGAGGCATATCCACGTAGCAGGTGGGCCCTAAATCAGAAATTGATGGGTTGATCTATCCATGGGGCCACTTCTACAGGGATCAAAGAGTTGAAATTTGACGTATACGGTTAAGTTATGGTCCTCAGCCCATATATAAAGTTTTGACCCAAACAGATGATGGGAACCCTGTGATCTTGCATTCTGGCTAACTTTCAGGCCCATTTAACATGAGTGGCATGATTTTCTCGGATCTTTGGCGTGTAAATTCTTTAATCTCGGTACCATGGGGTCCGTCCCTTGCCTTGGTGACTTTAGAGTGTCAAATCCATACTTTTATTACCCTTTTTCACTCCAGGCTCCTAAATACACCCTGCATCACAAACACGATTAAAATGGGCTGTTAAACGGTATCATGGTCGTAAAATCAGGTAATAACTGGGGTCTAATATGCAATATTTGACCCTCAACAATATGTATAATGCAAAGTTGGTAATGAAGGGATATGCTTAAAGAAAAGGTGTGAACTTCATTGAAATATTTGTGTCGGTAGTAAAACAAATTATATTTATCAGATTCGTATTAGCAACGGTTGCCCAATACAATCTTGAGATAGAATAGATAGATGTGAAGACTACCTTCCTACATGAGAAATTGGAAGAGAAGATTTATATGAAACAATTAAAAGGTTTGAAATACAAGGGGCATATGATAAGGTTTGCAGGTTAAAAGATGTCATTGTATGTCCTGAAACAATCATCTAAGCATGGTACAAGAAATTTAATTATTTCACAGTAAGTCAGAAGTTTACCAGGAATGAGTATGATTATTGTGTCTATTATAAGATACTAAATTATGAAAAATTCACTATCCTGGTTTTGCACGTCGATGACATGCTTATCGCCAGTCATAGTATGTTTAAGATCAACATACCGAAGACTCAACTATCATGGACATTCGAGATGAAAAATCTGGGGGCTGCAAAGAGGGTTCTTAGCATTGACATACACAGAAATAGGAAGAGGAGAAGGCTATGGTTATCTTAAGTGGAATACCTTGATAAGATATTGATGAAGTATAGGATGGACAAGGCAAAACCAGTCAACATTTTCCATGCAGCTCATTTTAAGGTATATTTTGAACAGTGTCCTAAAACAGATGAATACAAGCAGGTTATATGTTGCGTGCCTTATTTGAGCGCAATCGACATTTTGATATATGCCATGGTTTATAAAAGACTGGATATTTCACATACAGTGGGTGTTATTAGCAGATACATGTCTAATCTCGACAAGCAACACTGGGAGGCAATGAAATGACTATTTTAATATATTTAAGACACGCAGGACTACGTCTTAACATTAGAAAAAATATGGGACTAGTTATTAGGTTATGTGGATTCAGATTATAGAGGTAGTGTAGATAATAAAATATCGACTTTCGGTTACTTGTTTGTACTTGCGGGTGAAGTGATTAGTTGGATGTCAAAGCTTCAATTTGTGGTAGCTCTTTTCATAATTGAAGCTGAGTATATGGCGGTGATAAAAGCATTCAAGGAAAGTATTTGGTTGAGGGGGATGATAAATTAGTTGGGGCTTCAGCATGAAGCTGTGCCAGTCAATTGTGATAGTGAAGTGCGATCAATTTGGCTAAGAATTTTGTTTATCACTCGTATAGTAAATACATTAATGTGCGTCATCATTTTATTCGACAGGTGCTTGAGGAAGGAGGCGTGACTTTGGAGAAGATTCACCAGCTAAAATGATTACGAAGGTGGTTACTAAAGAAAAGTTCAAGTTTTGTGCAACTTTTTTGGGCTTGACGAATGCGTAAATGGAAGACAGAGTATGCATAAGAAGCAACAATGGAGCTATGATGGAAGGTGGAATTAGAGATGATGATTGATAATGAGCTATGATGAATGAAGATTGAAGACATTATAGAGGTTGTTGTTGATGTCTGAAATCTGTCAATAATAGGGTCTGTTGATGCCATCGACAGAACACTCGATGCCATCGACAGGTACTCAATCCCATCGAAAAAATTTAAAAAATTCATGTTGGTTGCTGGAATGTTTTAGTGTTGCTACTTGTTGACATCGAAGGAGTTCGATGCCATTGATAGATCCTTGATGTCGATGCCATCAAAGGTCCCATCGAAGATGTGCGTAGAATTGTGTAAGTGTGTAAGTTGTTTCCTATTTCGGTTATAACACTATATATATCATGTGTAATTGGGATTTGGGTAAGAGAGGGGTGTATTAGGGCTTTCTAATTCATTCTTAAGGGTTCAAGGGCATATATAGGGCTTGTGAAAAGATATTTGAGGTTTGTTCGAATTAGTAAAACTTTATCTCGTGTAATTTATGCTTTTATAGTACATTACTTGTCACTTTGTGCCGTAATTTTTATTCCACATAAAATTCAGATTGCTCTTGTTTGGATTTGGTTGTGCAATTGCGTTTACTTTGCTTGATTAGTCTCTGAGTGTTTTCATAATTTCCAACTGTTATTACTCATCAAATAAATTATAGGTACATATATCATCCTGATGTAACTTTTGTGGCCCCTACAATTTCCAACTGTTGGCATTCAATCCGTGTTGTTTTGCGGAGTTTTTGATTTGCCTAATTTTAGACTCTTGTCCTATCGTAAACTTGAGAAACTAATGAAAAGTGCGAATTTGTAGAAAAATATTCTGGTAAAAATAATTTTGAACTATGGAAAGTTAAGATGAATGATATCCTAGTTAAGCAATGATTGGACAGAGCTCTCATTGGAAAACAACTGGAAACTATGTCAGAAGAATAATGAAACAAGTTGGATAAGAAAGCCAATATATTTATCAAGTTGTGTCTAACGGATGAGGTCCTCTATAATATTATAAGAGAAGACTGCAGTAGATACATGGGCGAAGTTAGCTGAGAACATATATGTGAAGAAGTCTCTTGAAAATCGTTTGTATTTTAAGTTACAGTTGTTCAATCTGAAGATGACGGAGGGGGCTGACGTTAGGCATACGTCAATAACTTTAATAGGCTTATTTACAAATTATTGGATGTGGAGGAAGCGATGAAAGATGAAGATCATATATGTATACTGCTAAATTCTCTTCCAGCATCGTATGAGTCATTCAAAGACTCTTTGTGCACCAGTAGAATGACCAATAGCGTTGAGACTGTTATCTTAATCCTTTAGTTGAAGGTAATGGGAAAGAAAAACGGTGACGTGAGTGCTTCTACAAATGCATTGGTTACGATGGGGAGAAATTTTGAGCGAAATAGTGGATCTTCACGATAGAGGTCCAAATCCAAGAGTAAGGGCAAATGAAAGTTGAAAGGCTGGAATTGTGGCATGATTGAATACTTGAAGAAGGATTGTCAGAATCCTAAGTCGAAAAAGGAGAATTCAAAGGGTTTCTCCAGTAAGGTCAAAATTGCGAAATCCAGTGAGGAGGTGAGTGGTAGTGACATGCTGATCACATCAAAATCCGGGTATTTCGACGATGAATGAATTTTGGATATGAGGGCTTTGTATCATATGGCCCCTTATAGGAGTTGGTTCACCAGTTATAGTAAATGCAATGGTAGCCGGGTGTTTATAGGTAATGATATTGCATGTAACGTAGTTGGTGTTAGAATGGTGCGCATCAAGATGTTTGATGGAATGAAGCGTATCTTGACCAAAGTAAGATATATTCCTGATTTAAAGAAGATCCTAATATATTTGGTAGCACTTGAGGCACTATGGTGAAAATTCACCGGGTTTAATCATGTCCTTAAAGTTTTAAAGGGAGCACTCATAGTCATGAACGGATAGATGAATGAAAACCTTTACAGGTTGATTGAGAGTACTTTATCAGGTGGAGTTGCAGCATCTGTAGTGGATTCCGCGTCTACATGTATGTAGCATGTTTTGACCATTGTTTAATTACCATTTTAAAAAGCATTAATTTTAGTATATGCAAGCATTGTATATATGGTAAACAGTCAAAGTTGTCTTTTAAGTTTAAAAAACATGTTTGTAAAGGGGTTCTAGATTATGTGCATTCTAATGTATGAGGATCGTCGCCTGTGATTTTTGATGGAGGGTTATTGTGATTTGTCACATTCATTGACAACTATTCCATAAAAGTGTGGGTTTATTTTATGAAAAATAAATCTGGTGTCTTCACCAACTTCAAACAGTGGAAGGTGATGGTGAAAAAATAGTCGGGGTGAAAAGTGAAAGCGTTAAGGACAACTAACGGTGAGGAATTACTTCTGAGAAATTCAATCGGTATTGTAAAGATGAAGGGATCATGAGTCACAATACAGTGCACCACACACCAGAGTAGAATGGTGTGACTGAGTAAATGAATCAGACTTTCTTGGAGAGGGCCCGATGCATGGTTAGTAATGATGGGTTGGGAAAGGAATTATGAACTGAGGCAATTATAACACGGCTTATTTCTTGGTAAATCGACCATCTTCTACGACTATTGATTTTAAAATTTTAGAGGAAGTATGGAGTGATCAGTAGGTAGACTACTTAGGACTATGTATATTTGGTTATGATGCTTACTCTCACATACCATAAATTGAGAGAGATAAGCTGAACCAAATGGTAAAAAATTACATCTTTGTCAGATATGGTGGTGGTGTAAAGGGGTATGAGCTATATGACCAGGTCACATGGAAAATCATCCTTATTTGTGACGTTACATTCGACGAAGGATCCTTATTCTGTAAGAATAAACACAAGGAAGCAGAAAAGTTAGTTGTGTATGTTTAGTTAGAAAGAGATGAGACACAGACTAGTATTGAGACATAGACATAGGTACATGAGCAGGTGGAGTAGCCATTTGTGAGAAGGAATCTGCGAAGGGATTGCAGGTTAGGGCAAGATACAAGGATAACTCAAATGTCGCATTGGCCTTTATTATGGATGAGGGAGATTTGTCTACTTTTTGGGAGGCTCTTGATGATGTAGATGCCGAAAAGTGAAAAACAGCGATGAATGATGAGATGAACTCATTGTACAAGAATGAGACGCGAGAGTTTGTGGAGCTTTTCATTGGTTGAAAAGTAATCGGGCGCAAGTGGATCTCCAACAAGAAACAAGATAGGTACAAGGCAGGGGTTGGTAGCGAAGGGATATCCTGATAGAGGTGTGAACTTCACTGAGATATTTGCATTGATAGTAAAACATATATCAAATTTATATTTGCACTGGTTGCCCAATACACTCCTCGAGCTAGAACAGATGGATATGAAGATTGCCTTCTTGCATGGAAAATTGGAAGATCATATTTACATGAAACAACCAAAATGTTTCAAAATACAAGGGGCAGAGAACAAGGTTTTCACGTTGAAAATGTCATTGTATATGGCCTGAAACAGTCATCTTGGCAGTGGTACAAGAAATTTGATTATTTCATAGTGAGTCAAAAGTTTACTAATAGTGATTATGATCATTTTGTCTATTACAAGATACTGAGTGATGAAAAAATTATTATCCTAGTTTTGTACGTCGATGACATACTTATCGTTACTCATAGCATGTTTGAGATCGAGATACTGAAGACTTAACTATTATGGATATTTGATATGAAAGATCTGGAGGCTGCAAAGAGGGTTCTCAGTATTGACATACACAAAGACAAGAGGAGGAGTAGGTTGTGGTTATCTTAGGCGGAGTACCTTAAGATTGTATTGATGAAGTATGGGATAGACAAGGCAAAGCTAGTTAGCATTACTCACACAACTCATTTTAAGCTATTTTCTTAATAGTGTCCTAAAATAGATGAAGAAAAGTACGTTATGTCTCGTATGCTCTATTCAGACGCAGTTGGCAGCTTGATTTATGTCATGGTCTATATAAGACCGAATATTTCACATGCGGTGGGTGTTGTTAGTAGATACATTTTAACTCTAATAAGAAACACTATGAGGCAAGGAAATGCCTACTTTGATGTATTCGAAGTATGTAGGAATATGTCTTAATATTTGAAAAAATATCTGACAAATTATTAGGCTATGTGGATTCAGATTATGCGATAGTGTTAATAATAGAAGGTTGACTTCCAGTTACTTATTTATACTAGTGAGTAGAGCGATCAGTTGTATGTCGAAGCTTCAGTTTTTTATAACTCTTTCCATAATTAAAAATAAGTATATGGTTGTGACAAAAGCATTCAAGAAAGGTATTTGGTTGAAGGGGGTTGATAAATCGGTTAAGGCTTCATTAGAAGGCCGTGCCAGTCAATTATGATAGCGAAAACACGATTAATTTGGCTAGGAATTCTGTTTAATTATCACTCATGTACTAAATACATTGATGTGCATCATTATTTTATCTGAGAGGTGCTTGAGGAATGAGGCGTGACTCTAGAGAAAATTCACATAAGCATGAATTTGGCTGACATGCTTACGAAGGTGGTTCCCATAGAGAAGTTTAAGTTTTGTGCAACTTCTTTAGGCTTGGCAAAGGCGTAAATGGAAGGAGGAGTGTGCACGAGAAGCGATGTTGGAAGGCGAAATTAGAGATGGGGATTGATAAGGAGCTATGATGAATGAAGATTGAAGACACATTGGAGATTTTTGTTGATGTCTTAAACTGTCAATAATAAGGTTTGTTGATGTCATCAACAGACCACTCGATGCCATCAAACAGAGCTCAATGCCATCGACAGGTGCTCGATCCCATCGGAAAAATTTTAAAAATCCATGTTGGTTGTTGGAACGTTTTAGTATTGTTACTTGATGACATCGAAGGACTTCGATGCCATATCGACAGATCCTCGATGAGGTGTCGATGCCATCGAAGGTCCCATCGAAGATGTGCGTAGAATTGCACAAGTGCATAAATTATTTCCCATTTCGCTTGTAACATTATATATATAAAGTGTAATCGGGATTTGAGAGAGAGAGAGTAACATTATATATATCATGTGTAATAGGGATTTGAGAGAGAGAGAGAGAGAGAGAGGCATATTAGGGCTTTCTATTCATTCTTAAGGGTTAAAGGGCATATATAGGGCTTGTGAAAAGAGATTCGAGGCTTGTTTGAATCGGTAAAACTCTATCTCCTATAATTTATGCTTTCATAGTACATTACTTCTCACTTTGTACTGTGATTTTTAGTTGTGCGATTGCGTGTACTTTGCTTGATTGGTATTTGAGTGTTTCTGTAATTTTCAATTGTTATTACCCGTCAAATAAACTATAGGTACATATGTCACCCTAATACAACTTTTGTGGCCCCTACAGTTTCCAATGGTTGGCATTCAATCTGTGTTGTTTTGTATGACATAGTCTACCTGAATTTTGGCACTGCCTAGTTTTAGTCTCCTGCCCCACCGTGGACTTGAGAAACTGATGGAAAGAGCGAATTTGTCACACTCATATCTGTGGCCCCCGTATAGCTTCCGACCGAAGGAACTTCTCGTGGCCCAGAGGCATGTGGAGAGTGCTCTCACCAGCCATATGTGATTTTCTCTGTATCTTTTAATGAGGTTATTACTTCCCTTTTATGAACTCTGATCAACCACCTTTAGGATGGTAGATAATCAATTCTACAAAGGTGAAATGGCCTTCTTATTTAGGAAATGCTAATCCACTTTTGTAATCTTAATTTATATAAGTTTCAAAAAAGTTTTGATAATAAACTACATTAACAGTAATAATAATACAAAATGAAAACCGATTAGAAGCTTAATTGATAGAAAATGAAAACTAATTAAAAGCTTGATTGACAAGCCATCTTGGAAATTATTAGATCTTATACCACCAACGGCTAGGATCAAGAGGATCTCATGACTGGCCATTCATCCAAAATGATCAGGCATGGCACATTGTCATCAGTATGCTCTAGAACAAAATTCAGGCTAGCCCACTTACCACGTAGGATAACGTGGAAAATCAGTTTTCCTTCATTGGGTGGGGCCCGCCAACTGTTTTGAGTGCATATGTATGAACCCTCATTTTCTGTCCACCTCGTTTTAGCTCCGTTCAAATTATGGGTGCGAAGGTTAAGAAGACGAAAGCATCGTGCGCAAGTTAGAAAAGAGCCTCTTATGAAAATGACAAAACTGGCCTTGACGTAACCTCGCTATCTCTGTCTCTGGGGAGCAAGTGAGCGAGGGTGGTGGGGACCACTGCGTGCCATCAAGGGGACAAAGGACTGACCTTTCACAAGGAGAGGGACGCGGATTAGGTACTGAGAGTCTGAGACCTTCACTATCCACACCACTGGTGTGATGACGTGGTCAGATTTTATTGGTGGACCGTATGTTGTCAGATATGGCCTAGTAAGCAACTGAAAAACCTTAAAGAAAAGACCATGGCCATCTCTAATAAGCATACGGCCCCACCAATCAAATATTGACACGTCACCACACCACATCTGAGGGTGGTGGTAAGCTCCTCACGACCTAATCCGCGTTCCCAAGGAGAAAGGCAGCGATTGCGAGAATACGATGCTTTGCTTTCCGTATTTTTCAAAAAGCAACCAACCCCATTATTTTTCCTTCTCGGGGTTTCTCAAGTCAAAGTGAGAGATTTCTTTGGTAACCGGCCAAGCAAGAGAAGGCCCCCACTCTCTGTCTCTTTTTCTCTACCTTTCATCTATCTCTCTACCTTTCATCAAGATTCTTTATCCACTAGATTACAAGATTAACCACATCTTTAAATTACTTTAATGACCCTATCTTTATTTAAATTTACCAATTACGCTTGGGTCCTAAAAAAGAGCTTGTTTGGCTGCCTATGTTTCGGGGTGGCAACGGGTCAGGTTCGGGTTTACCCGAGCCCGAGCAGCATAACCCAACCAATGACCCATTACCCTTTGTCTTGACTAGGCCAACTTAAAATTCATCAAGCTCTAGCCTGACCGGAGCCGATCCATTTAATTGTAATTGGGTGAGGCTCGATGAACCTAACCCGGCACAACCGCACTTCTGTTTATGTTTTGGGCCAGGCCAGGTAAGGGCATCTGGCCTAGCCCATTGATAAAGCTATGTGGGCATGTTGAGTTAGGTAGGGTTCAGCTTAACACACTTAAATGGGCCATTTTTTAAACGGGAGCTCCACCCACTTACTTAAATAGGCTTCGTTTTCTAACCTGATCATGACTTGCTGCCCATTTAATCAGAATCAACCCGATCATGACTCACTACCCATTTAATCAGATGCGGGTCAGGGCGGTTGGCTCGTGGGCTAACTCAATCCATAGCCAACTCTACCTATAATAGCCAGCATGTCGCTTCTTGGGACCACATGCAGATATGGTCTGGTTATTTGCTATCACAATTGAGCTGTGGTGCAAAAACCCTAATTCTAAAAATGAGCACAATGCTATTATTTATATAGTGGCTTTGAGCTAGTAAAACATGGTCTTTTCAATATTCTATATTCATCTATAGATAGTAATGGTCAAAATCATCAGCTCATGTAAGTTTTTTACTGTGCCCCCTAAAGAGAGCAAGGTAACATGGACTGTTCCTATCATCAAACCATCCCAGCATGCGGGCCGCAATGGGGCGACACATGATAGTGTCCATGTAGGAAAGCGAGCTCATTAAAAAAAAAGAAAAAAAGAGAGAGAGAAACCATGACTGTTACTAGTGATGATGACTTGAATACATGCAAGACTATCTTGTAACCGTGAACTCGGCTGAGTCGACTCGGATATTCGTTGGCCTTAAGCACACATTTTATTAATCCTAGTTTGATTATTCTCCACTGAGTCAAACCCATATTACCTAGATTGCTTAAAGTTTTAAACCTTCTCCATCTTTTCAAAAAGGAGTGTATCCTTGTAATTTCATGTCACATCCAAGGGGCATTTTGGTAACCCAGATCAACCTTTCTTTCGGCTTGGTAGTTGTTATATATACATCCATGGTATGAGTTTGGTGTTTCCTCCCCCACACACATGTGGTTCAAATTTCAAAAGTCTATAACCTTGTTTGTGAAAGCTCCCCTCACATCCCAGGTGCAACTGGTTCATGGATATTGATCTCTTGTGGGTTCTTGGGGGGTGGTTTCTAGGTTTTAATTTCGAGCCCTGCATGGCGACGGACGAAAGCGTCGTAAAAATACAGGCCTTCCGCTTATGTCTTGTCTTGCTTCTCCTTCTATCACAGCCGATGGACACATCAAAGATCTCCACAGTGTCGTTCTCAGGGAGGAGGCTTCTGTCTCCTGCATCTCAGTCCATGAAATTTCACCCAAATCCAAATCCATCCCGCCAGTTTGAAGCGAGTAAACATGAAGTTCCGAGCGGGCCGAACCCCATATCCAACAGGTAGTACCATATCATCAATATCATGGGCATCGAGGTCATCATCACCGTCCTTACATCATTAGTTACATTATCATCATCACATCCATCATGTTCATGGTCAGTGTTGCGGTCGGTACTGTCATCGTTATCAACGTTGTTATCGTCCACATCATCTCCACCATCATCATGTTCTTGCCCCATCTCTTCTTTTTCTTCTTCTTCTTCTTCTTCGTAATCTTGAGATGTATAGGTGGGGACACTTTATTTTCCTATTTGGCATGGATCTATATGATATATAGATGAAACATGAAAGAGAGTGGTTATTGTTATTTAAGAGAAGCATGAGAGGGAAAGATATAATGTAGAAAGAAGCCTAAGTTCTATGATTATTTTGTTGTATATGTTTATCTATTTGTTCTGGTTACGTATGATATCCTGGGAAAATCATATAGATGTCTCCTTAGAGAGAGAGAGAGAGAGAGAGAGAGAGAGAGAGAATTCTATAATTTAGACAGATCCCATTATATTAAGATTTCTATGTTCCATATGTTTCTCCATGAGAGAGAGAGAGAGAGAGAGAGAGAGAGAGAGAGAGAGAGGCAGGCAGGCAGACAGCAAGTTGTATGGTTTCAAACAACATGAGATGGGGTTGCTGTTGACTGGTTTCAAGTTCCTCAGGCTGGTACCTGGCTTCAAGTTCCTCAGGCTGGGAGGGAGGGGAGGGATAAGATCGGAATCTGACCCACAAAAGTCAGTGGTGTCAGATCGAGGCATCTAGACCTTGTGTTTTACCTGAGAATTATTTAATAGAGCATTTGCATGTTGCTTTTGTCTTTTTTGAACACGTCACCCGAGGCACCTGACACTTATAACGATGCATGATTCTGTAATAATTTCATATGGACGCCAGTAACAGGAGTGTTACAGGACCAATGATATGTCCATGATGAAAATCTGTAGTCATGAAATCTAGGGCTGCCATTTTCTCATTTCATGATTTTATCTGTTCCCAATAAATCATTTTCTCGCGAGAAACATGTAGCAGCCGCCGTACATCTCAACAACACGTGTCAGAGTAGCACACGTGCCCATCAGCTCCTATGGACCTCTTTGGCAGATCTGGTGATCATGTGCAGGTGGGGAGCGGATTAGGTGTATTGGGTAACACGTCATTAGGTGTTTCCCTGACCGTGGGCCCACCTTGATGAATGTGTTGCATATCCACACTGTACATCCATTTTTACAGATCATTTTTAGGACATGGTACGAAAAATTAGTCAGATCTAAATCTCAGAGGACCACACCATAGGAAACAGGGGTAATTGAATGCCCACCATTAAAAACTACAGTCTGTTGATAAAGTCAAACTGACGTGGATGAAGGGAAAACACAAAAATCAGCTTGATCCAAAACTTTTATGGCCCACAACAAGTTTTTAATGGTTAATCACCACAGTTTCTACTGGTGTGGTCCACCGGAGATTTAGATCTGATTAATTTTTTGTACCAAGTACTAAAATAATCTGTAAAAACGGATGGACAGTGTGGATATACAACACGTTCACCAAGGTGGCCCCATATGGTCAGGGTAACACCCACTAACTTGTTACCTGGGTAACACCTAGTCTGATCCGTGCAGGTGGGGTCCACATTTTGATGCTCGCACCTACCCAGCCAGATGATTGGACTAGGATTTCTAGTAGGCCGGCTACACTCGGACCATCCGTTTCACCAGAGGGGTAGATCCAAAGCTCTAGTGGACCAACCCACATAAAACTTTGGGGATTGAACGCTCATAATTGAATACTTCAAAGGGCTACATAAGTTTCGAATCAAGGTGATATTTTTGTTTTGCAATCATCCAGGTTGGAGTCACCTTATGAGCGGGTTGGATGACATATAAACACCCATGTGAGCTAGAAAAACAGGTAGGATGACATATAAACATCCATGGAAGCTAGAAAGGTTTGAACAGTGAGCATCTTTTATCTCCACATCTTCCTGTGGTGTGGTCCACTTGAGCTTTGGATATAACTCATGTTTGAATTTCTGTAGTAAAATGAACAGGCAAAGATGGATGGACAGGGTGGTTATAACATAGGGTACGCCCACAGAGCCTAGGGCTGCAGGCAATCCTGTCCGGTCTGTAGTGAGAGGACCTTAGTTTGAACTAGTCATCAGATACAACTTCACAACCTGTATGTTAAAAATTCTGATACCCCTTGATATTGTTTGAGTGTATCGAAACCGTCCAATATTACCGGGTATTCTCTTATGATTTAAAATATAGAAAACTTTCTATATGCCCGTCAACCTTTCTACTCTATCGACTTTGGCTGATAAATGATTAATGAAAAGCATGGTTAGTAGTTAAAAAGATAATTTTACTTATATTTTGATACAATTTTTTCATATTTAATTATATTTTTGCACCCAATAAATTTTAGATTGGGTATATCTAAATTCGGTGGGGCTCACTACTATGTCTTTGTGGTATCTACTCTGTTCATTATTTTCACATTTTATGATAAGGTGTGGGCTATAAAGCTGGATTAATCGTAAATTCAGGTGGACCACACTGCAGGAAACATTGTGATCCAATGCATACCATTGAGACTTTAGTGAGTATAATAGAAGTTCAGGTTGAGACTGATATTTGAGTTTTTGCTTCATCGATAGATAGATTGAGCAGAACGAAAGGATGAAGGTAGGCCCTCATCCCTATTGTTTTGTTTGGTAGACCACCTTAGTTTTAGATTTGTCTAATTTTTTGTTTTTTGGCACACGCCCTCTCATAAATGGAGTGGATGTCACAAAAATATCATTGGTGGCCTCGTTAATGTATCAACGGTGGGTGTTTCCACTCCCACCGTTTTCTTAGGAGTGGCCCGCCTAAGTTTTTGTTATGTATAACTTTTGGGCTCGCGCCCTATCATGTGCTGGTGAAACTGATGGATGGAGTGGATGTCACAAAGACACCACAGTAGGCCCCATGAAGATATCAATGGTGGGTTCATTGATCATGGCTTCCTTAGGTGGAGTCCTTGTTCATGGCATGCCTCATGTTTGGGATGTCCACTCATGAGCTCATGACAGGCGATAGTCCACTGATTATAGTGGGTCCAAGTTAGGTCCATGTCTCATGTGGAACCTGCCCTCATTGGCTATATACTGTTTACTACTGCATGAATAAGTACACGTGGACAGTCAATAGCTACCCGAATCGATGCAGGTCCATGATGATTACACAAACCAGCATCAAAGGGCAATGAACATAAAGAACTAGCAAGCGGATTGGCTGGTGTACTACACACCACAAACCTAGCTGGTGTCCGAGTTGTATGGACGGTTCAAAAGAAATCAGAGTTACATGGGCGCCACAATGATGTATATATCATATCTACACCGTTCATTCATTTGGAGAGATCATTTTAGATCACGATCCAAAAACCGAGTGATTTCCAAGTCTCAAATGGATCACATGACAAATAGCAGTGGGGACAACGATGCTCACCGTTAAAACATTCGTAAGCCCACCGTAACATTTATTTTCCATCCAATCCGTTCATAAGGTCACACAGACCTGGATGAAGAGAAAAAACAAATATCATTTTGATCGAAAATTTCTGTGACCCCATAAGGGTTTCAATGGTAGGTGTTCAATCCCCACTGCCTTTTACAGTGTGGTCCACTTGATTTTTGTATCTGTCTTATTTTTCGCCTAAAGCATTAAGACAAGATGACAAAGTGGACGGACGGTTTGGATATAACTCGTACCTCATGATGTGACCCACAGAATTTGTTGACGTCAACACACCAGCCACATCGGTGGTGTGTGGTACACCATCCAATCTGCTTCCAAAGAACTATGGGCTTAATCCATGTGTCCCATCGAATGTGGGGCCCACACATGACATCCAGCCATAAGTGGTCAGTTGTATGGGCTCAGCCATAAAGCCCCATGCCACGGAACGGCTAAGCTGGTCTACCACACCAGCCCTGTATCTTGCAAGTGGGCCTACACACACAAGTTGGGCGTGATTGCTTTTCCAGGCACGTGGACGGCTCTGGTAGTGATCAAGACCGTCCATCAGCTCTTTGAGGGTGGCCCATCGATGGCTAAAAGCACCATAGACGTCAGATTCTGATGATCCCTATATCCAGTGGTGGTAAGATGAAATATTTTAAGGGATGTGTTTTAGGCCATACCTTGCGTGCAAGGAGAGAAGGAGAGAGAGAGGGAAGAGACAGCTGCATGGACGACTATTCCAACAACTACACACACCGGAGAACAAATTAAATAGAGAGTGAGGCAGCGTAAAATGCACTTTGTATTTTACTATGGTTAAATGACATTTAACCACGGTAAATTTTGGGTAGGTGAGGCCTTTAACCTTGATATAAATGGAGTAGGCGTCTGGTTTCACCATGGGCATTTTTGTCATTTTGTTAATACCACGTGAAATGCGTACAATACCCCTATTTGACATTACAAGCGGCCATTTACAAATATCTTACAGGTAAGCAGTTATTTGTAAATAGGCTGAAAGATAGGCAAATATTACTAAAAAATCTTTCAAAATGACATCTGATATGATTAGTCATTATCTAAGCCAATATTGTTTTGAGTTAATTGAAAAATCATAAACAAATCATCATCTAAGCTGATATCATTTCCATCCTAAATGAAATGAGACTATGATACAGACTCCAAATGAGATCGAGTTCGGGAGTTGGCACTCCGAAGCTGATAGCTAAATCCATAGCCAAGCTCAAAATCTAGTAATGAAATGTTTTAGATTGATATTATTTTAGATATGATAAAATCATTTTATTAGATCTGATGTACTTATTCAATCTAATAAATACTTTATGCTATACAACTCAGTCATTATATGAATGATGATGGTTGTAAAAGATGGTTTCAACCATTGATTTATTTTTTAATTTTATTGTGGCCCACTTGGGGAGTGAGACAGCCCGACTCTTATGCCACCGAACACTGTGGCCCACCTAATGGATTGCTTGAGATGGAGACATGCTTGCGTGTATGATGCTGCTTTACAAGTGTGTGGAAAAGCAATCTATAATTTTCTAATGGGAATGGATATTTACACCCAATCTTCTGAATAAACACATGCTTCCTTCCAAGTTTTAGGACACTAGGTAGTACATGATGTTGAAAGAAATGGTGCATTTTCTAAAATGCTGGATGTAAATATCATCGTTGATTCATGTATACCAAAAGAAGGTCTACAAGATCCCATATTATTGTCCTACTCTTGATCTTGTTACCACCCCACGTGGGGTGTGGATTAGATGCGGCCCTGACCGTGGGCCCACCTTGACGTATGTGTACTATATCAATGTTGTCCATCTGTCTTGCCACTTTTTACTAGACATGAGCCGATAAATGAAGTAGATACAAATTTCAGGTAGGCCTTACTATTAGAAACAGTAGTGATTAAATACTTATTATTAAAAACTTTTTAGAGCCCAGGTAATGTTTATTTGCCATCTAACCCGTTGATAAGGTCACATGTACCTTAATTAACTTGATCCAAAACATTTGTGGCCCACAGGAAGTTTTTAATAGTCAATCACCGCTATTTCTTGTAGTGTAGTCCACATGAGATTTGGATCTACTTCATTTTGGGTCTCATGTCCTAAAATGATATGGATAAATATATGGACAGTGTGGACATACTATATATACATCAAAGTGGGCCCCATGTAGGGATGTACACCGAGTTGGTTGAGTTGAGCTGGCTTGGCTCGACCACTAGCCGACTCCAACTTGAACTCGGTCCTCAAGCTTGACTGGCCAGATCAGCTCAGTTCAGTAAGCAGCTTGGGCAAATTCGAGCCAAAATCGAGCCTCTGCGGCATTTTCACAAACACATGCAGTATTGCACTTTCAATTTTTCACTGTATGTAAAACATCATAATTTGTTTACAAGTATTTCATCAAAAACTTTATAAGCAACAACAAAATCAAGGAAAAAAGGTGTTTGTTTCATATACATACCTTCCTTGCCACTAGTTGACACTTCGTTGAGTCATTTCATCAAACACTTGGTGGGCAACATCAATGCCGAAATAACTGAGTTGCTGAACTAGTTCGATCTGAGTTCAATTCAAGTTGGGGCTTGATCCAAGTCAAGTCAAGCTCGGATAAGCTCGAACTCGATTTGTAATTTTTTTGAACTCAAAAAATCAGCTGAACTCGGCTCAAACTTAGCTTCGAACCCAGTCGGGCTTTTTTGAGTTGGGTCAAGTGAGCTACCCAAGCTAACTCAGTTCGTGTACACCCCTAGCCCCATGGTTAGAGCCACACCCGATCCGCTCTCCCCAAGTTTGGTCCAATAAATTCCATTACTTACTAAAAATCAAAATGGTTGGCGAGTTTGCTGGGACCACATCTGATCGTTGTGGCCATGGATGGGATTGTACCGGAAGCATATTGCATCCTACTCCTGTCAGGAAGGACTTTGTCTTGGCAGGGGCTCTGTGGAGGCCACCGTACATGGTGTATGTGTTTGATCCACACCGTCCATCCATTTTAATATATCATTTTAAACCATGAACAAGAAAGGAAGCTGATTCACTGCTCAAGTGGGCCACACCACAGGAAACATTGGTAGGGCCCACCTTAGATGTTTATTTGCCATCCAATCTGTTCATAAGGTCACATAGTCCTGGATGCAGGGAAAACACAAATATCAGTTTCTTACAAAACTTCTATAGTCCTCAAGGAATTTTCAACCATAAGCGTTCAATCTCCTCTGTTTTCTAAGGTATGGTCCGCACCTGAGGTTTGGATCTTTTTATTTTTTGGTCTTATGCCCTAAAAAGAGAGGCAAAACGAATGAATGACGTAGATAAAATACATACATTACGGTGAGGCCCCTGGCAAGGGCAGGACACAATCCACGTCTGATTGTCCCATTCCTTGGATATCCAATGCGAGCAACGAATCCTCTACTAGAGTGTACATATCCGTTGTCCACATCCGGACTATCGTCATAGACACCCGCCCGAGAATCTTTTCTTTTATCAATGAAATTCCTTTTTAACGCCGCAAGGAAAAAGGACGTCAGAGTAACTGATGAAATAAAAGTGGTTAACCTACTGCCAATATTTGTACAAAACAGTGTGATGCATGTATGGATGGTCAAAAAGAGAGGGTTTGTAAAATGTATTTTTTTTCCCATAAAATTGAATCTGGTTGAGGTTGGGTGTGATCTTTTGACCATATTCAATCAACGGTTGAGGCAAAATATCAGCAATATTTTGAAAATCTGATAAATGATATTATCTCGAGATTTTTAAAGAAATGAAATTTTAAATTTATGTGATTTTTATAGTGGAATTATCATGATATTAAGTGAGCCATATACACTAAGGGCCTGTTTGGCCGGGCGAATCCCATGAGATTAGGAGGGATGGGATGGATTTTAAGGTGATGATGGTGGTGTCAGTGGATTGGTTCAAGATCTATGGGATTGCTATACCTTGGGACAAGTTCACTGGGTCTGTTTGGCACGCCCTGCGTATCCCGGGATTTTACCTTTGAATCCATCCAACCAAGGGATGAGATCAATTTTAAGGTAATGATGGTGATGTCAAGGATTGTTTTAAGATCCATGGGATTGCTTCCCGGACAAGTTCACTGGGATTGTTTTTAAGGGCCTGTTTGGTTTTCCGAATCCAGGTAAATTGCTGTAAATCGTTGTAAAAAAGTAATTATTATATTTTTTTCATTTGTTTGGAAATGAGGGAGTAATTTCACCTAGAAAACCGGTCTAAAAATGTTGACTTAAATCCGTGGGCCCCACCATAATGTATATAATATATCCGTGTCGTCCATCTGTTTTATTAGAATATTTTAAGGCTTGATCTTAAAAAATTAGGAAGATCTAATGTTCAATTGGCCCACATGAAAGGAAACAATGGACTTAATTTGTCCACCGTTGAAAGTTGATTCTTTTACTAGGCATACATTGAGGTTTATTCACCATCTAACCCATTCATAGGGTCATATGGACATGGATAAGTGAAAAATATAAATATAAGCCTGATCTAAAATTTCTAAGGGCCTCAACAAGTTTTTAATGGTAGGCATTCAATTCTCATAATTTCGTGTGGTGTGGTCCACTTGACCTTTGGATTTGCCTAATTTTTGGGCTTATGCCTTAAATTCATTGGCATAAGGAATGGGCAGTGTGGATAAGCCACGCACATTATGGTGGGCCCCATATTTAATTTACAAATTCCTCGATTTAAGTGCTTAAAAAGTAACTGGTCAAGTCAGTATTGAGAAAGATGCAGGTAATTACCTTGGTAAATAATGATTACTCATTTACAAGGTAATTACACTTGAGCCAGAAAACCAAACAGGCCCTAAGATCCATAGGATTGCTTATATCCCGGGACAAGTTCACCAGGTCTGTTTGGCTCGTCATGCATATCCAGGGTTATCGCGATCCCATCCCTCCTAATATCGTGGGATTGGTCCTGCCAAACAGGCCCTAAGGATTCACGTATAAGGGTGTATTGTATTGTATACAACTACTGTTCATGTATACGTTCGATCAATTTCAAAATACATCCAAATCAACATATACAAACTCAATGTTTAGATAGGAGGTATTGTTCGGGCAAGTATACAGATTCTTACTCCGATCAATGTTTGGATACGACGTATTAAGGCCCGTATTGTATATATGTATACTATTGAGCAGTAGTTGTACGACGATGGCTATTTTTAAGTTCTTAAAATGGGAATCCAGGCAGGGCCCACTGTCATCTTTGTGAATAATTCTACCCGTCCATCCATTTTGTGATTTTATTTTAGTACATGTTGCCAAAATTGAACTGTATCAAAAGCGGTCGTGAGTGTAATCCTCCTTAATTAGACGTCCACAGCTGAAATAGGGATGGGGCCATGGAAGTTTTGATTCATGCTAATATTTTTGTTAACAGTTCATCCCAATAGGAATGACGTTATTAACGGTATGGATGACATCTCTAATGGACGAGGAGGATTACTCACAAACATGACAGTGGGCCCCACCTGGGTTACCAGCGCAAGATCTTCCTGTGACATTTTGCGTACGCTGGAAATCCGTACGCATGGTAGGTTAGAGTTGATTCTCGATTTTTACTAAAAATGTCCCTCAATGAGATTCGTGCTAATCCACACTGTCCATCTATTAGGGCCAAACAGCAAATGGATTCCGTCCAATCAGAATTTTGGATTGACATACTATCCAAATCGAACAGTGCATATACTAGTTGTGGGACCCACCATGATCTGGCCCACTTTTTTACACTCAATATCTTAGCAAAAGGACGTTGAATACAGGGGAATAAAATAGAGAAAAAAATATTTTTAAAAAAAAGATATTAAAAAATACCAACGTCAGATAACACAAATCTGATTGGATTATAGACCCGACCTGAAAGCCACACAAATATTCCATTCAAATCGTATGTTCCAAAAAAAAAAAACCACCTCCTGATCCATCATATCTACTTTCAAACAGACTTTTATAACTTCAAAAGAGAATGATTCAAACAGGAATCATTATATCTTGACACTCACGTAAACAACGATAAAATAAACTTTCTAATTACCGCATATAATATTAACATACTAAGCAGCAAGCCAACAAGCGGACGATCGATGAGTGGTTCGGCTCTAACACAGTAGCGGCCACTCTTTCAGGTTTGCCATCTTTCGAACCCATATTACCAATTACGGTTCACTCAGCGGGAGCAGGTACACATGTCCCAGTCTCCGTCATCATCGGATGATCTGATGCACGAACATTGTCACCGCGATCTGTCTTTACGGTCGCTCGATCGAAGATGAGATCCTAAATGATATAGTAAACAATCATAATATCTGTTAATCCCAGTAGTAGTAGAGATGTGATACTACTCAAAGCTATGAGGAAGAAATCTGATAACCTACGATAATAATAGTATTAACCAACCTTGTGCTGATTCCATGCATTCATGACATCTTCTAACTCCTGAAGGACTTGTGTTTGCAGCCATTGAATCGGTGGACCTGTGCACTGCAATCTTCCCACGTCTCATATATTCCTGAGTTCCTTCCCACAAACACCACGTAAAACTTTCATTTCATATCTCTGCAATTGGTAAACAAGCAGATAATCACACGATCAATATCCATTATGTTGAAACTTATCAATAAAAAATTTAATGAAAAGGAGCAAAATGAATGTTATCCAGGAATAGAATATTAAGGTCAAATATGTATCAGTAGAAATCTGAATCAGAAGCAGTAATTTAGTGATATCTTCTCAATATTACCTATCAAAATATCCAGTACAGGATTAAAAACTGAATCACAAATAATATTTCAATATTATCGTATCAACATTATACAAGACAGAAGTATATCAGTGCAAAACTGAATCAAACGCAGAAATCTGATAATCAAACTTCCCCAAAAGCAAAACTGTATCAGTAAAAAACTGAATAGGAAACAAAAATTCAATCTCATCCAGGATAATTGTGTAGGACAATAGTGTATCAATACAAAATTGAATCAGAAACAGAGATTCAATGTTATCCTGTGAAGATTATCTATTAAAAATGCCCAATAGCAAAACCGTATCATTAAAAAGTTGAATTAGAAACTGTAATTCAATGTCATCCTGCTAAGATTATCCAGGACAGAAGTGTATCATTAAAAATCTGAATCAGAAGCAATAATTCAATGTTATCCTGTTAATAGTATCTATTTAATATGCAAAATAATCAGATATTGGAATAGTTCAATGGCCGAAGATAACAGTCATTGAAATAGAAGCCCTGAAACATGTACGAAGTGCATGATCAATTTCCCTATATGAATCAGAACCTGTGGGACACTATCTATTAGTTCAAGTCAAATGAACTAATCGACCTGCTAGAAACCTGCAGTATTCTCATTACTACCATAATCAATATAAGTAGGTTAAGATTATAAAATTAGAAATGTTGATCCAATAGCAATTAAAGCACACAGAGTATTAAGTTAAAATCCCCAAGCGAGTCAATTCAGGCTCGGGTAAAACAGTTTCCATACCAATCTAGCAAAAAAAGAAGAAGCAGAAATTCAAAAAAAGGCTGTCAACATGTATAACCAGTGGCCCACTATCAATCCGAGCCACTGCGAGGAAGGATAACTTTATCTATCCATTCCTTTCTCCTTTCATGTCCCATCTTCATAAAAAATCTGGCACTAACTAAATCGGACTGCAAAACACTTGCAGCCCGAATTTGGTCCTCATGGCAAAGACCATCCACGTCCTCCAGAATCTTACGCAGTCGTTGTTCATGCATCATACTCTTGCCATGCGCCATAGTAATCGCCAGGGTCTTCACAGCTTCTGTCATTTCCCCCATCCTATCCCCTAGTTGTTCCCTCGGCTTACCCTTCTTTTGACAGCTTATGTCACTCGCATTTGAGCGACTATGATGAGATCCTGATGTCTCCTCCATTGGACTATTGTTCTATCGTTTTGCCTGATTTATGGATCTCTCGCCACTGTGAGTGCAAGGAGCAGGCCTCTGATCATCCTCCTCATCGGATGAGAGTCAGACAGTCTCGGAAGCCTCCTCCTCAGAGTTGTCATCAGAATTCAGTTCATTACGGTTACGCTGCTTCCCTAAAATTGGAGAAGAGTAAGCCGTACTTGCAAAAGAACCGTGTGCACAATCATTACCGAAGATAAACGTCAAGTCGTCATATCTGTCAATGTGTTTTCCGTGCACTCGTTCAGCGCAAGGGTGTGACTGTACACACAAATAAATTATATTTAACATCAAATCTTAAAAATCAAAAATATGTTTAGAAATACAAATCTTTGTATAAATCTTAACCAAATTTGTCGTGATGTAGCCTTCCCAAACATCATTAGTAGCGATTACCATCTTCTTGGCATTGTCCCAACCAAAACCAGAGGCATTAAGCATGTCCTTGATTGCCCAATATAGCCTCTTTAAGGTCCGTAGATGATTAGATATATAACGATTTTTGAGCAATATGTCACAACTGTCATGGATTTCCTTAATTGTTGCCTTGTATGCCTTGGGTTTAAACTTGATATCACTCTTCAGTCCCAGATTTACTTGTTCCACTAAGGCGTTTACCAAAGAATTATTCATACTATCAAACCACTGTATTCTACTAATTTTGCTAATACTGGCTAATCGACACCTCGGGTTAAATAAACTCTTTGGTGATGGCCCTTTGCACGAGGGCGTGAGCTTTTTTTAGGAGTTGCAAGATGTTTTGTTGGCGAACTCAGGCTTTGGATTGAAGGACCACCCCTCTTTGAAGGAGATGATTCCACATTTTTTTCCTTGAGTCCTTCAATGTGCTCCTTAGGAAATTCATTTCACCTACAAGCATAAAATGTTAATAGAAATATGACAGCTGCAGCTAAATGATGCACAAAAGTAATGATTCATAGCAGAACATGATAACATTGCATACTAATAATAATAATAGTCTCCTCAACATTTTGAATATGTGTTAAAATATTCCTGCTTTCAACAAAGCAGATCAATACATAAACCAATAAATCTAAATATGTTGTCTTGTGCGTGGAAGACTGTCATTCCATATTCTCTCAGCGATCTCGTCTCTCTTCCTTGACCACTCATCCCGTGCGCGGTTCGTCATCCCAAATAACACTCATCCTTCCTCCACAGTAGTTACCTCTATAGGGGATGGGGAAACGTCCTCTATACTGTCTCCACTGTCCTCTACTGCCTCAGCCAGTCCATCTTTATCACAAACACGGATGAAATTATGAAGGACACAGCAAGTTATAACAATTTTCACTTAAGTTATAAACTTGAATTGATGATGAGTAAGTAGAATAGGAAAACGGCGTTTGAAAAGTCTAAAAGAAAGCTCTATGACATTTCGTAATTAGGCGTGGCAATAATTGAAAAGTTCATTTTTATTGGTAGGATTCCTTCCAGTATGAAACTCATTCAAATGATATCGCACACCTCAATAGGGTGCCATAAACCCAGACGAATGTGCATATCCAATATCAACAACATAATTAATATTTTTCTACACATTGCAAGATATGTTTCAGACATAAACTCCTATAATGTAAACAATCACCCCCGATATATGTTACCATGAGGAATAAGAAAACAGTCAGGGTGACGAGTTAGTGCATTTTGTAAGACATGAGCATCAGATGCAGATCTATCTCAACTAGTTATCACATATATAAATTTCATATCAAAAGTATATGTGGTCAAAACATTCTGTGATAAAAATTCTTTCCTATTTCTGAAAGTGGAGCTTGAATCTTTTTGTAAAAAAGTCGAGATATGGGTATCATGTAGGGCCCCGATGCAATCCTACAATCAAAAGCATGCCACATGATCAACTCATTCATTAACTTTTCAAAATTTTATAAATAATTTTCAACATTTGTACAATATTACCTGAAAGTATGGACTCCACAAAGGGTTGTAGGATATTTTTTTGGGTGTGTGTAATCCAGAAAACTTCACATATTCTAGATATAGACCGATTATAGCATCCAACACTTTATAAAAGTGTCTGCTTACAGTCTCACCAGATCGTGTAAATTGACAATCACACAATTACGTACATTGTGACTGATAGTATGTAGAAACATTACAACTTTCTCCTCCATACCGTATCTCGTTCTATCTGATAAGAATTTTTGATCTCTCAATAGCGAACATAATTCAAATAATTTGTCCCTGCCCATCCTCAGCTGCGTAAGACAATCAATATCGCTCTTACGAATTATTTCACTAATGAATCTATCCCTCTCAATGTGACAATCATTAGACTTTGCCTTAATACAATAACGGTGATAATATTCAGCCACTCCCATTACACATGTAGAAGCTGCAATGGCTATTAATGCAGCATTTATTTCACTCTCAGTCCATTCATTAGCAGAGGACCTTTCATCAGTATTTTCCGCACTGTCGGAAGTCATGAGATTATTGGAGTAAAAAATTATCTTAATGGGAATTACAGTCAATCATACATTTTAAATCTGTAGAAACAGGAAATGATACTATAGCAATTATTTTCAAAACTGAATTAATATCTTTCATGCCTCGGTTAACAGTTTTCTTTTAAATTTGCTGACTAACACATCCATCATCGTCGAGATATTAAAGGCATGAAGCTCTGTTAATAGTTATTTTTTTTGTTGATGTACAGATTGATAAAAGGAATTTATAAAAGTTGTCAATGAACATCATACCACGAATGTATAATTTACAAAATATCATAATAAGAAGTTCACGCACCTGCTTTCCAAATTTAAGAATGTAGGGAAACGCATTCAATGATAAAAGTCATATTTATAGAAACAGGAAAGGATACCATAACAGTCATTCCAGAAACTAAATCAAACCTGTTAACAAGCATCTATTGACTTGTGTTCTATTTACTAATTGCCCTAATACATATCCATTATTAAAGTCACGAAGCTAATTTAACAGCTAATAAGTTCAAGGCTGGAAAGGCACGAGTCTCTGTTAACACACACCGATGATCATGCTAATATTATACCATTGAATCTCTCAGGATAGGTATGGTATAACCATGTTGATGTACATATTCATAAAAGATAGAGTGCATTTTGTAAGAAAAAAGGTTTTAGAAGAGTAATACCTCCACGACAGATCAACCCGGATAATGCAGAGCCTTACGAAAACAGAAAATTTGCCAAAAATAGATGGTTTTGAAGAGGATTACACGAGTGAGGGTTTTATATAAACAGAAGTCTTCCAAAAATCATAATTTGCGACTCACAAACACATCATCTACCTGATTCAGGGTCGCATGCACCCGTCATTTCCAATCCTACACACTGACTAGCCTAATATTGTAAAACCCGATGATTCGACGTTATGAGATTTCCCTCATAATCTCCTCAGAGCTGGAAAGGGAATAGGGAGTTCACAGATAGGGGTGTATACGCTAGACCGTATACACCCCATCAATGAGAGGCCTCTTGCACTCTAAGAGGAGCATGCAACTTCTAATTTGAATCGGCTCATGGTTACAGGGTAAATGCATATCGTAGTATGGTCGGAAAGGGAGATATTCGTACCTGAACGATCGGCTTTCGGGCTACATATTTTCAGCCTGCCCAAGCGTAATTAAAGCCCGTTTAATAACAGGCAGATATAGAGCCTGTGAGGCCAGACTGACCATGTCGAGGGCATTTTTGTAATATACGACGCATGGTAGGGTATGCACAATGAACGGCTAGAATCTTGCACAAAAGCCAACAGCTACCTGGGCCATGCATAAATTCATAATGATAATGAAGCAGGCTCGGGCTCGTTTGTATTGGTCCATATATACCCCGGCCTGGGTTTTACCTTATGGGCCACGTATATGCAGATATGGGCTTCACCACCTATTGTTTCTTTGGCCGAGATATAAAGCTGATCTGTTCATCAGCTGAGCCACACGTGAGAAACCTAAATCATTAAAGGTTTTTTTTTCTTCTGTAGGACCGTCTATGTTTAGAGTTATTGAAAAAAAATTGTCATCTTTTAAAATATTTAAAGCAAATCGTTTAACCTTTTAAAATAGGGAGAAAAAAATAACTCCATTGGCTTCGACTAACTATTCTAGATGAAAAATAGCCATAAAAAATCCAAATTACCCCTCTACAATTTCATTTTCATGATTATACTCCATTCGAAAGGGGTTAAGCATGCGTAAGATACAATGAGACCCATCGATATTATTCATGTAATCAATGTTGTCTATCTATTTTGTCATTTCATAATGTAGTCACGGTTTAAATGACATGATTGGGTCATCGGAGGTGGTTCGGGGGCTTACCTGATTTTGACTTCCATGATATGGTAGATTATGAAAGGAGGGGTTGCCCCTCAAGTATATTCCAATTTTCCTCTTTGGGGATAAAATTCATGACTTTCCGCTCTGATCACCTGAACTCGGCAGACATCAGAGCATTTCGTCCATACTAAATTGGAACAAGAGGTAAGCTCCAATGTAGGGGAGGTATCGATGGTAGCGGAAGCATATTATCAACAGAAATTCCTTTGACATTATATTGCGTCATCGTAGGTACTCTTCTAGTTACGATGGTCATCAATCGATGCATAGCTTCAGTTTGATTAGCCACCCATATATTAACATTCTCAGTTTGAACAAGAAATTACTCAACTTGAGTAGGTACTAACTCTGTCTGAGTTCTCCCGCATTCCTGAACATACTAGATACTCAGTTGCACATCACGAAGTCTAACCGTTATGTCTTCAAGAGAAATGGTTTGAGAGGTCGATGCCCCTTCCTGATTAATGGGACTGAGTATCAGATTAGTGTTTAAATTCAATGATTCAAGAGCCGTTTTCGATTCGATCGAGAGTTTGCAAGTCAATTTATTTCAGTTTAATCGAAGGTACCATCGGTCTGATCAACGAAACACGTAGGTACAGATTTTATTTCCTAATCTTGTACGGGAGTGTGTGTGTGTGTGTGTGTATCTTATTAATTGTAATTAGGCTTAAAGTAGAACAAGGGTTCCTGAGCGTAGAACGAATACTCAAGGGTTTCGAGGGAAAGCTAAGGTTTTTACTATAAGTTGTTCCATCTCTTGTAACCTTTTTCTGATTATAGTGGATTGATCGTCACTTTATGTTGTGGTTTTTTTTTATAAGGATTTTTCATATAAAATCTCGTGTGTTCTCTATATTTACTTGTATTTTTCGTTCTCTATTGTTAGTTTGATTTAATCTGAGGTTGCTTCTGTGGCTAACAAGCCATGACACTAAAAATTTCAAAAGACATTAAGAAACAACAAGTATAAAACTTACTAAAAATAATGAGGTTTAATTGTCATATTTTTCCTAAAAATAGGATAAAGGTACTACCCTTTAGAGTTCATTGAGACTTTGTCCAATGATCTATTATGGGTGAAATCGAAGTAATTAAACATTTTGACCATTGAAACCCATAATGCACACTAAGTCATTTTTGCTCCAGATTGAACTTTTCAACTTCTTTTAATTTATACCGCTCATGAAGTCCTCCACCACCTATTCCACATTTGCATGTTTGGGTGTTAGTTTAATTTAGTTAATATATGCAATGCGTATACTGATTGAGTGATAGTCGATGAGAGTTTCCCTAACCTTATTAAATGGAGCTCTTGCAATCCAAATCTACATGGGTCCTATTGCAATGCCCATGTGACATCCCATTCAATTTTCTACCTCATGTTAGGATATGAGCCCAAAATTGAAGTAAATCCAAATCTAAAGGGGCCACGTTACAGATAAAAATGAGGATGAAAACCCCACCAATGAAACCTTTCTTGGATCCCTTTTAATTGTTATATGCCATCCAACCCATTCATAAGGTGATCCCAAATGGAGGGAAAACACAGCCATTGGCCTCATTTAAAACTTTTGTTTGCCGTAAAAACTTTATTGGTTAGCATTCAATCATAGTTGTTTCCTGATGTGGTAAATGGGTAGTGATTATTTACTATTGTAATTATGTAATAACATTACTTACATTTGATTGCAAATTATTTTACCCCATTGTTGATTTCACCTAGAGATCACAGTAAAAGTGGCAGTTAGATGACGTGAAAATGTAATAGCTACAAGTAATTCTACCTAATCACTAGTGTATTTTATTCTCTATTTATAAGCCATATTTCATATTTAAACAACCCTCTGGAAATGATAATGATAACTTAGGGCCTGTTTTGAGAGCATGGATTTGGAACCCCCTGGATTTGAAACCCTTCCATTGTGTTTAACACCCTAGGTTCAAAATCCCCTGTAATCCAAAAGTAGCTATGCATTGTATATTTACAGATGTTTGAATTTAATTGCTAATTCAACTTTAATATCCCTAATTAGTGTACGTATGTAATGTTTGACACAATGGTTGTAAGAAGCCCGTTGAAATATATACTTTGCCTAAAAATGATGAAATTTCAAGTCTCAGATGGGCCGTTAAGTACAGGATCACATTTGAGTGACTAACCAACAATTTTTTACCGTTGAATTGCATTGACAATGTTTGGATGATGTAGATTATCCTATTAAAATAATTATAGTGATGCAGTTGATAATCTAATTGTTTTGGAATATCATTAGTGGGCCATATGCCCAATAGATTAGTAGCCTAGTGACACATATGTTACACATGCAACTCTTGCAAGGATTTTAGATGTAATCCAACCTTTTACCTTGGATTTCAATCCCTCTCTTTGAGGGGATTTGAAACCCTAGTTACTTTATGGTGCCAAACATATCGGGAATTTTAGAATCCCCTCAATTTCCCCCAAATTTATGGTGTTAAGGACTCCTTAGTTACTCTGCATTTCATAGAAGATTGAAAAACCAAATAAGCTTTTTTTTTATCTACCTCATTTCTTAACTCACATCTAACAGGAGCGGGCCAAATGGATGGACGAAGTAGATTTCACAGACATCACACCATGGACCCCACGAAGTTATATGTTAGGAACTCTATGCAACAGTTGTTACATGAAACTCGCGTCCCTGCATATCAAGCGTCATGCTCGGCCTGTGTGTTTTCTTTTTGATATGATCATCAGGTTGATGAGACATGAAATTCCATGTCTATGATGATTTGCATATGCTCGCCTGCAAATTGCATTATTATTGTCAACGAGAAAGACTTTCATACTCTAGCGGTGTGGAAACGATGATATGACTATAGAGATGCAATTAATTAAAATTGAACTATTTGAATTATGGTTCTAGTTTAGATGTACATTAAATCAAAAATTAGGATTATTTGGAATACATGACTAATTCATTGGATGATTGAAAATGAAAAACATCCTACGACCCTATAAAAACTTTATCCATCTTAACTGAGAGCAGATTAGGTGTGGCTTACCATGGGGCCCACCTTGATGTATGTATTCTATATCCATTCCGTCCATCTATTTTTCCAAATCATCTTAGAATATGAGCTGAAAAAATAATATAGATCCAAATCTCATATGGACCATATTATAAGAAACAGTGGAAATTGAACGTCCCACCATTAAAAACTTCATAGGCCCAACTATTATGTTTCTTCAATTTTTATTTTCCATCCTAACCTGTTGATAAGATCACAAAAACCTAGATGGAAGGAACAAAAAAAATATCAATTTGATTCAAAACTTTTATAGTCTACAAGAAATTTTTAATGGTTAAAACCCACTCTTCCTATGTATGGTCCACTTGAGATTTGGATCTACTTTATTTTTTAGGCTTATCCACTACAATAATATGAAAAAACAGATGGACGAAGTGGATATAGGATGCATACATTAAGATAAGCCCCAGGGTAAAGAGTCACACCATTTTGGGTGACGCTGGGGCCGCACCTATTCTACTCCCATCTTAACTATGGCTACTAAAGAAATGGTGGAAAACTACTATAGTAAGTGGGATAAACTATTATAAAAGGAAATTGATGAGACTTGCTCATTGATTTTGACTTGTAAAACATAATCTATTCATTCTGGTCCTAGTTGTTGTTGCCAATTAAATCAAACAAGGTTACATGTGTAAGCAAGTGCCTGAATTGGTTGTTTGTGTGAGGGTGAGGTGCCTGGTTATGCCAGAGTCTGCTCGACTCAGAGGTTTTGATTAAATCGTTGGTGTCCCTCATGTCGAGATGGACATATTAGAGAATGGGGAGGGATCCAGTTATCCTCTCAACCACCAATTTGTGCTGCAATTTGTGAAATGGTAAATGTTAGTCATTCCGAATGAGTTCTTTTTTCCTTATGATAATAGACATGAGTCTACGAACTGAATGACTTTTTTTTCACTAGCTTTTAGGTTTATATGCCTCTAAAATGAATAAAAATGTACAAATAAATGAAATTTGGCAAAATAATGTCGACTTTATTAATATTTAAAATGTATGGCATAATAGACTCGACCATAAATATAAACGAAACAAAACAAAGATTATCTATTAGAACAGACAATCAAGGCGGGTGATCAGTAGGATGTGACCAGGTCAATATGATCAACCAAATAGGAACTCAATTGAACATGATCCTAGAACTTAAGGTTGATGATATTTACTCATAATCCTAAGGTATTATAGTGGGAGCTGCTATGCGGTAGCTTTTATGATAGACTGGGTTAAACTAAGGAAAGATAAATGTAAAATAGATAAACGTGTTTGGCATGGAGCTCTAAAGTCTTTTTCGTGTGCTGCTTTTATATCTTGTCGAGGCGGTGAAACCCCTCATTGGGCTTCCTTGTTGCTTCTAGATCCGTCGCTCACATTGCAGTCCTGGATATAAAAATCTCCTTGATTGATTCGAAACTTATGGAAAAAATGACTCCAATCAAATTCGAACTTGCTGGCTTTCCAAATCTTCTTCTCGTAGTTGATCCTTCGTGAATATATTCATGTCCCACTAAATATCATGTTGGAACCACTAAAGTTTCTTTTATGAAGACAACTAAACCAAGATCGAAACCAATCATCTGGTATCCCATCTCCTCCACCTTAAGGTGTTAAATGGTCTAGATCAAACAACCTTCTGCATTTCACCATCCATAAGGTGGGATTTGACACCTTATATTGATCTATTATTAGGTCAGTTCGGATATAGCTCTCACATTCTCTCAATTACCCCATTATCGGCTCCCAGCGTTCATACGCCAGATTCCGATCCTGAGATCCTACAATGAGAATTTTTTTTTCAACGTACATTTAACTCATAATAAGCATAACCACAAGTTTACTCAAATCATAAAGGCAACATCATCATCATGTAACATCCTTGATTTTCACTGTTTTGGATTTCCAAAAATCCATCAATTTTTATTTTATTTAATTAACCTGAATATTATTTAATGACTATTAGCACTCAATGTCAGTTTATACAGGGTGTACCAGTGAAGAACCGCACAAGTCCGGTTAATCATGTAACGTCCTGTCCAACCAGAACAGTGTACTGAGGCGTCCTCGTAGGATTTGCCGCAGGACCGTTTGTTTAAACTACTCATGGTTTGGTGCCATAATTAAATTAAGTTAGGATTAGCCCATTAGAGTAGACCAGTCGGGTTGTGATTGGGCCAAGTGCGGGCCGTCAAGCCAAATGGCCATTTACACTTGGCAACAGCCCATACCGCGACATAGGAAGGTCAGAAAATTATAAAAATTGAGGGGAGCATAGATCTCACTGGGCTTGGGGACCATCGCGGACCACGGACCCAGTGGACACCCAGAAGTGTAATCTGGCACTTGCCAGATGCGCCCCACCAATGCCAAAATTGGAATCTGGCACGTGTAAATAAAACTGAAATGTAAGACATTTCAGCCATCAGATTTCTTCATAATTTATGATGAGTGTCTAATGTATTTTTCTACACCCGCCCACAAAATCTGGGTCCCGATCGTGGCACGGTGACCGTTGATCGCGAATCAGACCCGTGCGACCAAACCCCATATCTGATCATTCTCAAATTTTGCATGGCCCTTCATTGGGCCATGGAGCACCTATCCTATAAGTTTCATGGCCAGAGGACCACCAGAATTGCCTTAGTTATCTAAACAAGCTCTAGACCGCTCGTTGGTGGACCACTAGTTCCAAAATTATAGAATAATGTCCGTCTCATTGGGCTTGACGTCCATCGCGGGAATCGGACCTGGGTACGGTCCAGAACCGGTCAACTTGAGCCAAAGGACGAGTGCATGAGAAGTGCAAATACCCTAAAGGAAGGAGTTGGAACTTAAGTGAATTGAGTCGTCCACTCTTATGTAAAGTTGAGGATTTCGGACCGTCGGTTTGCGACCAAACTTTACCCATAGAGTAAGGATATTTCCCTGCTCATATCCGTATAGCCGCGGCCTTGATCGACTATCGGTAACCGTTGAACTGACTTCTTATCATATATATCGATCGACGCATCCAAATGGCGGGCCGATCATATCCATATGTAGATCATCATTAGGGCTAGCTATCCTACGGTGTATATTGACTTGTATACCTCATAGTAGGCCCTAGAGCTTAGAAAAACCCTCTCATAGGTCTAGTATAGTAAAAACCCAACACTTGGGGCCATTTCCACCAAAACTGACATTATAAAAGGGGCTCATTTGGGGCACCCTTCTCCCCATACGAAATTGCCCTAGAAAAGGAAGGAGAGAAGAGAGAAAATGGAGAAGAGAAAGAGGAGAAAGGAGGAGAAAGAGAGAGGAAGAAGAAAGGAAAAGAGTATGTGGTAGGAGGTGGGGCCCAAGGAAGCTCAAACTTGCAAACTCTCTACCTATTCTCCAAGGAAACCTCCACCAAACCCACCATGCCAAGAAGAGGAGGTAAGAATGGTATATTTCCCTTCAATAGAGCAACTTAGTGTAGATTTATAGGCATTAATGTTGTCTTCTTGATTTTGATTTAGGAAATGGTGGTTTTACCCAAATCCCCAAACCCTAAGATCTCAAAGAATGGAAATCTCCTCTTAAGGTGCGGACTATTACTCCTAGGTGGTCTAGCACCAATTTCATTATGAGATTAATGATTTTGATTGCTTGGTTGATGTATTTAGAGAACATAGAGAAAAACCTAGGAAATTATGCTTATTGGAGTGGTGTGGAATTGTATGTTTTATTTGATTTCCTCACATGATGTTTGTTCTCGCTTCTTACATGACTTGGTGCAAATTTGATGATTACTTGTTGATGTCTTGTTGGATTGCTCATATGATGATGCCCTATAGCATGCATGCCTTAATTATTTCCTGTGAAATTTATTTTTCCATGAGTTGTGGGAAGTGAGCAACTTCCTCACTAACACACACGACATACATGCACTCTTACTCATAAATCGTGATAGCTTGCTTATTAGATGAATTTGAATTGTATGTTGAGCAACATGAGAACATGGTGTTGAATATGTTTGATGTTACATTGGTAGTTGGCATGCTATGAGTCACTATTCCTACCCTTGGGTTGGTCAGGAACATGAAGAGAGCGAAGGTGGTTCCGTTGGTAGGACCACCTTGAGGCTAAACCCGCGGATTTGGGCGAGTGCGTGTGGGCGACAGTAGTTGGACTACATGGGTTGCTTGCACCCGATGTCGTACCGCCATGTACTCGCCTGGACTCGTGCGGTCTAGCCTACTGTCTGACCAACCATGATTGTTAACCCTGTTTGCTCACATCTGTATGGAACCTGCGACACCCTACAACCGTGGTAGCCCATCAATAACCCACTGGGAAATGGTCCACAGCCTCGTGAGCCGGGCATGGTGGAATGGGACACTGTGTTCGAGCTGTCGGCCTACGCTGGGGTGACGCGCCTCCCCGTAGTGACCGCGAGCGACCCCACATTCAGCACCCCCATGTGCTTGAAGTCGGGGATGGGGGAAACCCGACGGGGTCAAGGATCGCGGGGTCTCGGCCTCACGCATTGGGGGGCCTTGGCCTCGCAACTAGTTCAGGGCATATGATATGTGGGGTGTATCAGATTCCCAAACCTGCTGGATGAATGGACTTAACTAATAACTCGGCTAACACGATCGCATCGCATCGCACTAGTTAGGGTAGCGACTCGGCAGTCGAGGTCGCACAGAGGGAGTGTTGGCATTGGCGATCGTTAGATGTTGTCGCACGAGGGAGCGTTGTGGTGAGGGCATGCATCATGTCATGCTGCATACATGCGCATTAATAAGATTACTTAGATGTATGTGATTGGCTGCTTTTCATTAAGACCATATTAAAATTGATGCATATGATAACTTGAGAATAATAGCCCCCACTGAGTTGATCACTCACTCCCACTCTGGGACGGTGTTTTAAAACACCAACCAGACCCGTTCATAGATGCAGGTTGTACAGATTTGGTGGAGCCCGGTGATGCGAGCCTCGAGGAGGAGGACGAGTTCTCTTACTTCCAGCTGATGAACGGGCCCTCATCGGACCTGTAGATGGCACGTTGGATCGCTGCGCAGAGGGCTCAGCTCTATTCTCTCTGGAGATTTTATTCTTTTGTGATTTTGTTGGGTGACACCATGTGCGACCCTTTATTATTTTTTTCTTGGTCATGTATATGTGTGTGTGTGTGTATATATATATATATATGCTAGTTCTCTTTCATTTCAGTCGACAGGTGCATTTGTGCTTCATGTTCCAGGAATTCCAGGCTGCGCATTTAAACCCGATTAAATACATATTAAGGAAAATCGATTATAAGTGACCCCGGGAACTCGGGAGTCGAGCGTATGCACGACCCCCGATTTTCAGGGACATTACAATCACATATCCACTAATATAAATAGTTGAATACAACGTTGAAAGGGAAATACATATGTCAAAAATCAAAGCTCCATAAGTCCGCCGCACGCTCCAAGCTCAATCTGCTACAACCTAACGCCACTCGCACGCATCTATCCCGCATATGCTTATAGAAAGTGTAAGACCGTATCCTAACCGCACTGCTCCATAAGCCTCCGCATCCTCCCTCAATTGCAACCCGCGATCTATTATCGGTGTTTGCGCGCGATCGTGAGTCGTGTCCCGTATATCGACTCGGATCAACTCGAAACTTATACCCTTGTGAACACGCCGTCGCCACGGTTCCTACGCCGCATATTACGCACCAAGGCGATACCGGCCCAGAGATGTGGGCCCGCATTCGATTCGAGAAAAATGTCGCGCGTTGTAATATCGAGAAAATCTCTACAATATGTCAAATCAATCAAGTACATGTCACATTACCCAAAGTCAACTCTCCCTCTCTCCACCCATCCATTTTCAAGTACACCCCATCACTCACCCATCCCTCTCTTTCTGACATCCTCTCTCTCTCTCTCTCTCTCTCTCTCTCATCTCTCTCTCATTTTCTCTCCCAAGAACCATGAGAGCACCCAACATCCATGACTTCCATAGAGATACTTGTGTGGCCCACCTTCTTACCTCCCATCCTCACCCTCCAAAGATAATCTCGACCGTTGAATCGCATCCCTTGGAGCTCGAGGAGACCAAAGAGGCTAGAAGATTTGCAACGGTGAGTGATTTTATTTGTTAATTTTGATGATTTAAGGCCCACTTGTGGTGGGACCCATCTTAATGTATGATTTGTATCAAAGAGGGGCCCATAGTGGCGGGGCCCCTCCGCTACTCCGATCTCTCTCTCTCTCCCTCGCTCTTTCATTTTCTATTATGTGAAATGATGTGGCTGTGTGGCCCACTTGGATGGATCCCACCTTGATGAATGTTTTATCGACACCATCCATGCATATGGTGGCCCACCTAAACCGTACGTGTGAAGGTGGAGCCCACCTTAACATGTGTTGCATCCAAAAACCGTCCAGGACGCTGGACGTCAGTGAAGCATGGACTGACGGCGTGGTTGCTGTCAAGAAAACACAAAGATATCAGCTTGGTTCAAGCTTTGGGGTGGGTAGCTTATGCAGGCCCCACATTGATGTATGGACCTAATCCAAACCGTCTATTCCTTTCCCCAACTCATTTTAGGCGTTGACCCGAAAAATGAAGTTGATCTGACTATCTGGTGGGTCATACCTTAGCAAACACTGATTTTCACCATTTAAATTCATTTAAATTTTTCTACACACTGAAACATGCCCAATATTGGGCTTGATGGATTTGTTAAAGACTATAGAAACCAATGGTCGGGGTGGATTCTTCTGATACGGGCCTCACGCATGAAAACCTTGGAAAAACCCAATTTGTCAAAAAAAAAAAAAAAAACTAGGTAGCACCTGCTGCCGTCGACGTCAGCAGCAGGTGATGTTGCGACTGGACGTGAAATGGGCAGGGCCACGGGTCCCAGCTGTGGACCCCTCTGTGATACGTGTAGAGCATCAAAGCCGTGCATTTAGTGGGCCTCCCTCTGACCAATGTCCAGTCCAAAAATCAGCCATATACGGCTCTTAAGTGGCCCACTTCACAAGGAACAGAGTGATTGAACGTCTACCATTGAAACTCTTTTGGGTGTCACAGATGTTTTGGATTAATAAGAAATTTGTTTTCTAGTTCATCCAGGTCCGTATGACCTTGTCAGCAGATTGGACGGTAAATAAACGTAAGGTGGGCCCCACGTGGTACCCAAAATGATGTATGTGTTTTGACTCACACCATCCACAGTAGTGGATGGTGGAACCCACCTTGTATGGAAGCAGGTTGGCTGTTGTACTCACACCAGCTATACGGCTGGTAATTATGATGCCAGCAGGCCCGTGGGACCCACCAAATGTATGGGTTTGATCTAGACCGTCCAGCCGTTTTGAGATGGCAGTGGGACCCACGTGATGTACGTGTGGAACCCTCCTAATGCGAGTGTTATCTCCACCATCCAGAGGCAAGGACGGTGGGACCTATATTAAATGTATATGGGATGTATCCCCACCGTCCAGCAGGCTGGGAAGGTGAGACCCTTTTGTTAACATGCTGCTGCCCAGCACATGGGAGCCATCATGATGTACGTGCCTCATCCTTGCCATCCACATGGACATGGGGCCCACGTAATGCATATCCAAACCGTCTATCTGTGGGCCCCACCACCTACTTAGCCGTTGTTGATGCAGCAGTTCTGTGGGTTCCACATGAGGTAGGTGTTATACCTACACCGTCCGTTGGTATTGGATACACCCTTTATATGCATTCCATCCACCACCGTCCGGTAAGGGACGATGGGGCCCTGATATGATGTATGTACCCTATCCACGCTGTAACGCTCTGAAATTCGGACGGTGATGTGGACTCACCATGATGCATGTGTTGGACCCATTGTCCACCTATTTTTGCCCAATCGTGTGCTGCCTTTTGAGGCCCACCTTGGGATATGTATGGGGCCCATCTTGATTTATTTGTGGCCGCCCATTGAGGCACACCTTGGTATATGTATAGGGCCCATTTTGATTTATTTATGGCCGTCCATTGAGGCCCACCTTGGTATATGTATAGGGCCCATTTTGATTTATTTATGGCCGTCCATTGAGGCCCACCTTGGTATGTGTATGAGGCCCATCTTGATGTAGTTATGGCCCATCTGTGAGGCTCACCTTTGATATGTTTGTGGCTCATCTGTGAGGCCCCCATTTGATTTGTTTATGGTCCGTTGCTGCGGCCCACTTGATGTATATTAGGCCCATTGATTTGGCCTATTTAAGATATAAGAGGCCGATTGGTGTGGCCCGTGAGCGCGGTCCACTTAATGTATATGAGGCCCACAAGTGCGGCCCATGTGATATGGCCAGCTCGATATATATGAGGTCTATTGCGATGTGTGATTACTTCACGATGTATGTAATGATGATTATGGAGGGCCATGCCTTGGGAGCAATGATGGTTTAATGGCCACATTGTATGGCAATAATGGTTTAATGTCCACATTGTGACCTTCCCTTAGGCCTTGTTCGGCCAATTCCATTAGTCGAGGCCGATTATCGAGGTCGATTCTGATCGTCGAGGCCGAGTCCGATTGACGAGGCCAATTTTGTTTGTCGAGTCCAATTGACAGGCTGATTCTGTTTGCCAATTTCGATTGACTTGACCGATTTGCCAATTCTGATTATCGATCGATTCCGATCGTCGTGACCGATTGCAGGTTCCGATTGACATGACCGATTTGCCGATTCTGATTATTGATCAATCCCGATTGTCGTGACCGATTTGTCGATTCTAATTATTGATCGATCCCGATTGTCGTAGCCGATTGTCGTGACCGACTTACCGACTCTGATTATCGATCAATCCCGATTATCGTGACCGATTTGTTGATTCTGATTATCTATCGATCCCGATTGTCGTGACCGATTGTCGATTCCAATTGACATGACTGATTTGCCGATTCTGATTATCGATCAATCCTGATTGTCGTGGCTCTGATTGCCGTGACCGATTTGCTGATTCTGATTATTGATCGATCCCAATTGTCATAGCCGATTGCCGATCCCGATTGACGTGACCAATTTGCCGATTCTAATTATCGATCGATCCCGATCGTTGTGACCGATTGCCGATTCCAATTGACGTGACCGATTTGCCGATTCTAATTATCGATCGATCTCCGATTGTAGTAGCCGATTGCCGATTCCGATTAACGTGACCGATTTGCCGATTCCGATTGACGTGACCGATTTGCCGATTCCGATTATCGATCGATTCTGATTGTCGAGGCTGATTGTATAGGCTGATTCCAATTGTTAAGGCCGAGTATCGATTCCGATTTGTCGAGGCTGATTGTATAGGCCGATTCCGATTGTCGAGGCTAATTGTATAGGTCGATTTCAATTATTGAGGCTGATTTCGATTGCCGAGGCTGATTGTCGAGACCTATATGAGGCCCATCGTGATGTATATTAGGCCCTTGTGTGAGGCCATGGGTCCACTATATGATAGGCTCTATGTGGGCCAGTCCTTGGAGGCAATGTTAGTTAAATGTCCACATTGTCGAGGCCGATTGTCAATGCCGATTGTCGGTGCCAGTTATTGATGCCGATTATGAGTATGTGACAGCATAGCATCACGATACATGCCCATATGCATCATCTGCATGTTTGTTATAAGATGTGGTTGATCATTGCATATGTTATTGGGCATGTTGTTATGAGACTCCCTGATAGACGTAGATTGTCTCACGTGAGTACACGGTATGCGCAGGATTGATGCATGGCTGATTTGTATAACCCATGCATCTTGCATTGTGTATTGTGATTATTGTACGCCCTAGCAACATCAAGGCCGTAGCCTCCACAAGTATTTCGTGGATGGCCAAATGGGACACCAAAAATCTGTTCTATATGGGGTGCTATAGATGTCCTTGGGTGAAAGTCCCTAAACCCTCTTGGTTCCAGAGGTTGCTCCAACGTCTAGACCGAGTGGATGCATGAGCGCATGAGGGCCGTATACCGTTAGGCCGCGTCTCCCACTGTGTCGTGGTCGGTTGGAAGGGGGTACGGCCTTACCTGCCCGAGAGGAGGGGGCAATGCTAAGCTGAGTCTGACCAGCTCGAGGAATGGGTCCGCTATAGACGAGTCGAGCCCGATATTGGTAGGCGGATAGTGAGGTCTCTTCCACTCACCTTGTTGCATGCGATGGGGCGACAATCTGGTTTGGAGTGTAATAGACCCCGGTGATTTTCCAAAGAGGAACCGTACTGATATGTGGACTTATTGAGTAGGAGTTACATACTCATACATTCATTTCATTCACTATCCACTCGGGCTGGTGGTGCGCAACTAATTATTGTGTACCTTCGCATGGCCAAGATTTTGGTTGGGCACGCGACTAACCTGAGATCAGGAGTCTACTACATTGGGTCTGACTATCTAAATTTAGGTATGGACTGGTTTGGATAGAAGCCCTTTGTGATAGACCCCGTAGCCTGCGATACTACGTACTACCATCCCGAATTCACAGTTCAGCTTGGTCATTTCGTTCGCATCGCATTTTGCATTGCACCCTCAACACATAGTATTTAGCTTACTGCCTCCGCATTGCATAGCTGATCAACATTCCTTCATCAATATATGATATTGGTTTATTATATTTTTGCATCACATAGCCTGGATAAGGTTGATGGTATTTATGGGCCTATTAGCATGTCTTTGCATTACTCTGATATCGCATGATTTATGAACTTGCTAGTATTTCAGATATTATATGATTTATGGGCTTGTTAGTATTTCCGCTTACTCTGATTACTTTGATATTGGTTACTGGGCACTTACCTTATGCACACACTTTCACCACCCACTAAGCTTTCTATAAGCTTATGCATGATAGATGCGTGCAAGTGGCGTTAGTTTGCCGCAGCGTTGAGCCTGGAGCGTGCAGCGATTTTTTTTAGAGCTTTGATTTATTTTATTTATGTACTCCTTTCAGCATTGTATTCAAATGTTTATATTAGTGGATATGTGATGATGATGTTGTTCTTGTGATTTGGGTATACTTGTGGTTATGCTTCTTATGCGACAAATGTACGTTAGAAAATCCTCCTTATAGGATCCTAGGATCGAAATCTGGCGCATGCACGCTGGGAGCTGAGAATGGGGTACTACGGAGGCTGTCGGCACCGGATTCGGCGATCGGGAATTTTTTGAGCCCGGTTTCCTATATAAGCTTATAGAAAGCTTAGTGGGTGGTGAAAGTGTGTGCACAAGGTAAGTGCCAAGTAAGCAATATCAGAGTAATTAGAGTAAGCGGAAGTACTGACAAGTCCATGAGTCATACAATATCAGGGTATGCAATGCAAATCAGCTATGCAAATGAGGAGTCAAAGAGAGCCAAATATTAGATGCTGATGATACAATGCCATGAATCATACAATATCGAAATAAGTGGAAATATACTGATAAGTCTATGAGTGTCATCAGCCGTACCAAGGCTATGCGATGCAAGGCATGAATGTTAACGTCCATATCAATGCAGAAACATAGTAAACCAAATGTTATGTGCTGAGGATGCAATGTAATATGCGGTGCGAATGAAATAACCAAGCTGGAGTGTGAAGTCGGGATGATAGTACATAGTATCATAGGCTATAGAGTTATCATAAGGTACTTTTATCCAAATCAGTCTCATACCTAAGTTTGGATAGTCAGACTCAATGTGGTAAACTCCCGATCTCAAATTAGTCGCGCGTCCCAATCGAAATCCTGGCCATACGAAGGTACACAACAATTACTTGCGCACCACCACGAGTGGATAGTAAATGAAAAATGCATGAGTATGCAACTCTTACTCAATAAGTCCACATATCGACGGTTCCTCTCTCGAAAATCACCGGGTCTATTACACTTCAAACCAGTTGCCGCCCCATTGCGCGCAACAGGTGAGTGGAAGAGACCTCACTATCCGCCTGCCAATATCGGCCCGGCTCGTCGATAGCGGACCCATTCCTCGAGCTGGTCAGACTCAACCTAGCATTGCCCCCTCCTCTCGGGCAGGTAAGGCCGTAGGCCCTTCCAACTGACCACGACACAGTGGGAGACGCCGCCTAACGGTATACGGCCCTCATTCGCTTATGCATCCACTTGGTCTATACGTTGATGTAACTCTGGAACCAAGAGGGTTCTGGGACTTTCACCTAAGGATATCTATAGCACCCCATGTAGAACAGATTTTCGGTGTCCCATCTGGCCATCCGCGAAATACATGTGGAGGTTACGACCCTGATGTCACTAGGGCGTACGGTGGTCATGTCACATAAATGCAAGATGCATGAGTCACACAGTCCAATCATGCATCAATCCTGTGCATGTTGTGCTCTCATGTGGGGCAACTCCGCCTATCAGGGAGCCCCATGAACAACTTGTCCTATGACATATGCAATGGTCAATCACATCTCATAACAAACATGCAGATGATGCATATGGGCATGTATTATGATGCTATGCTATCATATAGTCATAATCAGTATCAATAACCAGCATCAACAATCGGCCTCGACAATGTAGACATTTAACTAATATTGCCCCCAAGGAATGGCCACATAGAGCCAAACATATAATGAGCCCACGGCCTCACACAAAGGCCTAATATACAAAACAATGAGCCTTACTTAAGGGCCACATATACACAACAAGTGGACCCTACTTATGGGCCTAATACATATCACCATGGGCTTTGCCCATAGGCCATGAATACATCACAATGGGCCTTATCCATGGGCCATGAATACACCATAGTGGGCCTTACCCATGGGTTATGCATCACGGGCTTAATACGTGTCACAATGGGCCTCAACTACGGGTCGCATGTACATCATATAGGTCTCGACAATCGGTCTTGGTAATCAAAATCGGCCTCAACAGTCGGAATCGACATTCGGAATTGGCAATCGACCACGACAATGGGAATCAATCAATAATCAGAATCGACAAATCGGCCACGTCAATCGGAATCGGCAATCGGTCATGATAAACGGCCTCGATCGCTAATCGGCAATCGGCCACGACAATCGGGATCGGTCAATAATCAGAATCGGCAAATCGGTCATGTCAATCGGAATCGGCAATTGGTCATGATAATTGGCCTCGATCGCTAATCGGCAATCGGCCACGACAATCGGAATCGATTGATAATCGAAATCGGCAAATCGATCACGTTAATCGAAATCGAAAATCGGTCATGATAAACTGCCTCGATCGTTAATCGACAATTAGTTACAACAATCAGAATCGATCGATAATCGGAATCAGCAAATCGGTCACGTCAATCGAAATCGGCAATCGGTCATGATAAACAGCCTCGATCGCTAATCGGCAATTGGTCATGACAATCGGAATCGATCGATAATCAGAATCAACAAATCGGTCATGTCAATTGGAATCGACAATCGGTCATGATAAAAGGCCTCGATCGCTAATCGGCAATCGGTTACGACATTCGGAATCGATTGATAATCAGAATCAGCAAATCGGTCACGTCAATTGGAATCGGCAATCAGTCATGACAATTGAAATTAATCGATAATCAGAATCGACAAATCGGTCACGTTAATCGAAACCGACAATCGGTCATGACAATCGGAATCAATCGATAATCAGAATCGGCAAATCGGTCACGTCAATCGGAATCGGCAATCGGTCATGATAATCGAAATCAATCAATAATCAGAATCGGTAAATCGGTCACGTCAATCAGAATCGGCAATCGATCACGACAATCGGAATCGATCGATAATCAAAATCAGAAAATCGGTCACGTCAATCGGAGTCGACAATCGGTCACGACAATCGGAATCGATCGATAATCAGAATTGGCAAATCGGTCACGTCAATCGGAATCGGCAATCGGTCATGACAATCGGAATCGATCGATAATCAGAATTGGCAAATCGGTCATGTCAATCGGAATCGGCAATCGGTCATGACAATCGGAATCGATCAATAATCAGAATCAGCCTCGACAAATCGGCATAAAAACAAGGTAGGGTCCATAGATGGACGACCGATCAACTATAATATAAAGATCAGTCCACGGCAGTGGTTATATCAAATCTGATGGCACAGAGCCATCAATCTATGGTGAATGGGGCCCACTTATTTGGGTTAACCCACTTAGAGAGTGGTGCGAATGGGCCTAACAAGGCCTACGGGAAAGGTGGACATTCAACCATCATTGTCCATCAATGTGGATATTTAACCACATTGATCCCAAGGAGTGGTCCCAATAGGGCCAAACATATAGTGGGCCCACGGCCTCACACAAAGGCCTAATATACATCGCAATGGGCCGAATAAACAGGCCTAATATACATCACCATGGGCCACGACCCATGGTCCTTAAATACATCGTAATGGGCTACAACCCATGGGCTTCAATATACATCAAGTGGACCACATTATTGGGTCTCATATACACAGCAGGTGGGCCCTGCACGTGGGCCTCATATACACAGCATGCGGACCCTACACATGGGTCTCATATACATCAAATGGGCCACGTACCTGGGCCTCGAATGCATCAAGTGTGCCACACATCATGGGCATAATAGAATCACAATGGGCCTTACCCTTAGGCCACGAATACATTACAATGGGCCTTGCCCATAGGCCTCGAATACATCACAATGGGCCTTGCCCATAGGCCTCGAATACATCACAATGGGCCTTGCCCATGAGCCTCAGATTCAAGCAGGTGGGCCCCATCATATGGGCCTTAAAATGCAAGGCAAGTGGGCCCTGTCACATGGGCTAAAATACAAACAGGTGAGCTTACACATGGGCCAAAAATACATCATGATGGGCCTCATACATAGGCCGCACTAATGAGCCTCAAGTGGGCTTCGATTACACCAAAATTCATTTCAATAGTTGTAGGTGTATCATGTGTATCACTATACACTATTATAGGGGTACATGGTTCACTAATGTGATCAGCACTGTCCAAACATTTCCCAAGTAAATCAACACCACTCAAACATTGTCTATGTAAATCAGTACCATCCAAACACTGCCAATGTAAATCGCACCATCCAAACACGTCCAACACCGTCCAGCATTGTCTGGATGGTGTGGATGAAACAAATACATCATGGTGTGATCCAAGCGGTAGACAGATGGACGACATGGATACATGACACATGCATTAAGGCGGCCCACGGCCATGTAATGGACAGTGTGAATAAAACCCATACATCAGGGGGTATTAAACACATACATTGAGTGTGTCCCACAGGACCGTGTACATAAAATACATACATCCCGTTGGTGTCCCACGCCAAGGGACTGGACGTGAGGTGTCCCACATCCACCGTCCAGATGATGGACGGTTAGGATGGCGTGGACATAAAGCATACCTCATGTGGGTCCCAGATAGATGGATGGTCTGGATACAACTCAGACCACATGCGAACGGTGTTGACAAAACACCAGCATCGGTGGAGTCCACACGTGTGGATCCCATGGCTGCGGTGCAGCATAGATAAGACACATATCATGTGTGGGCCCCACAGCTTTGCTGACATCAATATAACAGATATATAGCTGTTGTACGAGGCAACAACGGTCATGGAAATAAAGCAGGTGAGTCCCACGTGGGGCCACCATATTATATTGTATACATAATATAAACATAAATATCAATATATATTTTATATTCAAACGTCCTGCCCTGGATGTCTAATTGACGGACGATCAGGATGAGGATGCCATGTGGGACCCACGTACTGTTGGTTAGGATATGCAATGCATGCAAGGTGGGCCCCACCTGTTTCCACCGTCCAGAACGGTGTGGATAAAAATATAAATCATGGTGGGTCCACGTTGGTGTGGCCAACCCAATCTGAATCAAGCATATATATTTGTGTTTTTTTTTTTTCATCAACACCTGCTGCTGGACAACAGGACGTCCAGCAGCTCACGGCCTATCTGCCCGTTGCCTGAACGTCCAGGTCTGGACATTGGGGATAAAACCCATACATCATGACGGGTCCAAAGGGAGGGGCCACACAGCCCTATATCAAGCTCATGTTTATGTTTTTCCTTCAATCAGGTCTGTCCAAACGGACTGCTGGGTGGGCCCACTCGGTGGACAGAATGGATAAAATACATTCATCATGGTGGGCCACAAAATATGGAAGAGAGAGATAGAGAGAGAGAAAGAGAGAACGGTGGAGATGGGAGGGACCCCGCTACTATGGGCCCCTCATGGATACAATGCATACATCAAGATGGTACCATCATATGTGGGCCCTCAAATCATCAAAATCACATAATTCAAACTCTAGAAGAACACCCACCTCAAGACCTCTTCGTCCTTCTTCCATCAACGCGTTCTATAGCTCCAAAGAACGTAATCCAATGGTTGAGATGAGGCTTTGATGGTGGAGATGGGAGGTAGGAAGGTGGGCCACATGTAGCTCTCATGATGTTTGGAAATGACTTGGACGTTGGCTTCTCTCCTTGGGTTGCTTGGAATGAGAGAGAGAGAGAGAGAGTGAATGAGAGAGAGAGGGATGGGTGTGATGGGTGAGAAATGGGTGATGGGTGATAGATGTGTACTTGACATGTATGGGTTGTAAGAGAGAGAGTTGACTTTAGGGGAGGGGTGGTTGTACTTGGGGATGAGTGATTGATGGGACATGTTGTAGAGATTCTCTCAGAATTGCAACGTGCGGTATTTTTCTTGAACAGAACGCGGGCCCACATCTCCTTGCCCGGGTATCGCCTCGGCGTGGCGTTGGAACCGCAGCGACGGCGCGGTCGCTAGGATGCAAGTCTTTGATGAAGACGACTAAACCAAGATCGAAACCACTCATCTGGTATCCCATCTCCTCTACCTTAAGGTGTTAAATGGTCTAGATCAAACAACCTTCTGCATTTCACCATTCATAAGGTGATGGTTTAGAGTAAGGTGGGATTTGACACCTGATATTGATCTATTATTAGGTCAGTTTGGATATAGCTCTCACATTCTCTTAATTTCAATTAATACATGGAATGAGGAACATGATCGAACTGATGTGCCTGTCTTTCCCAACTTAAGTTTGAGCCAAACTTGGCTTCGACATAGGTTTGATCTCTTAATATTCAAAACCTTCTCGAGCACTACTAGTTCTCCGAACGTCCCTAAGAAGATCTCCAATTTTGAAAGGATTGTGAGAGACAACCTCACCAAGAATATCATCACCATATTCGTGATTAGATCCGTTTTTTTATGTCTTTTATAGCTATGCTAGTACATTACCTCATAAATGGGCACGTTAATTGTGGTCATGTGGCATGTGATAATTCATCTCCATAAAATCATATATAAGGGTTATCACACATCGGCTCTGGAAACATAAATTTGCTTGATTCAGTCGCCGAGTCGAGGGTATGACTCGATAGGGATGGGATAATATTATACACATAACCATACTAATTATCACAAATAGTAAACTTATTTAATCATCATGCATGCAGTCAAAAGTATTAATTATCTACTGCCCGATATCCAACCCAAGTTCATATATCATTATTTAAAACAATAAATATTAAATGAAAAATTCTATATTCTCGCAGCAAATCTTCAAAAATATGTCTCTCAAAGTCATCACTTCACATGCGAAGACTCCAGTTCATTTTTCTATCCTAGATGATTTTTCAATCAACAGAATGAGCTAATAGTACAGTAAGTAGTTTTACGCATGAATTCATAACATAAGCATGATACAAGTGCATATATAGGAATCTTAGTATGCTGCATTACCACATAAACATTTTCTTTAATGAACAACCAGGGCCATAGCTGCGCACAGCATCCAGCCTACCAACACCCATCCGACCAAGATCCATACGAACCCAACGTGTACGAGTTTACTCATATCCTGCGCGAATGCTACCTTAAGGTATCTTATGTAACGTGTGTAACTGTATAGTCTGGCAATGAGTGGCCCAATCTAAAGATGGTCAAATTCCTTCCCCATCCTCGACCGTAGTCTAAGGAGGAGGCCTTATTAGTACCAACTCGAGTTTCATTAGGAACTCTGCCCGAGAATTTAAGGGATAACTTAATCCCCAAGTTGTCTAGTGTTCTTACAATGACATATCAAATACAAGTTACTTGCATACTTAAACAAATATCAACATATTATAAAAGTTAAGCAAAAGTAAGCATGTAATGTTATGCAATGCATGAAGAAAAATTTATCAGTGATGGTGACTACTTACCCATAACGATCATTCTTTATTCGACCGTTTTGACCTTTTAATAATTTCTTCATGGATCTAATAACTACACTCGGGTCTATGATCCATAGTAAGTTCTTTTTTTTAAAGTCATAGCTAAAATACAAGTATTAAGTTAATTTCTTCCTTAGTGTTCATTTTCTTAAAATACTTGCAAAAATAAGTAAGATTCTAATATTGTTACATTAGTCCATTAAATCGGTCAATCAAGTCCTTAATTTCTTAGATTTGAGCCGTAAATAGTCAATTTATCATGTTTCTAATCATTTATCAAAGGTATTAATATTTGTTAAGTTTGACTTAGGATCAAGATATACCTTAAAGACAATTGGATATTTAGATCCATCCAATCCGACCATTTATTTCCTTATTAACATGATTTTAGTCTAATGGTCTTGATTGATCTTTGATCAGATGATCCGATCCAACATTAGATCAAGTAGATTTTTAATTTTCTTAAATTTAATCCCTTATTTAGGTTATTAAACATTTGATCAACGGTTGAATTGGACTCGATCATCGATTTAACGGTTCATATCATTATTATAATCTTTTCCCTAATTTTAATAATCTGAATCTAGATTTATAAGGTTTTCAATCCATATTTACACTTAATGAATAAGATTTCTAAATGTACGATTAATTTTATGTGGGGCCCACTTTCACACTAATGTCTATAATGAATTTTTCACTTACAGGATTATAACACTATAAGATATGGGAAACGCAAATGATTTAATATGATAGACATGATCTTGTGGTGGGGCCCACTTAGATTTAATCTAAAACATCTAAGAGATATAGTATTAGTGCACTTACTTAATAAACAGTTTGGATCAGGAGATAAGCTATTAGAACTTCTCTTTTAATCTTTTTCTCTCTCCCTCTCTCTATGTGAGTGTTTACAAGAAGTGGTTTGGCATGCCTTATATAGAGGAGCCAAAGCCTTCTTAAATTAATGAACATACACATGCAACATGCGATAAACATATGTTAAGTGCATGTAACTCTCATATTAAGGGTGAGAGGTTTTATGGTATATGAGGGTGCAAATAATATATGCATACGTGTCATGGAGATGTGGGTCCCACAAGTACAGTCTTCTTAATCTAAGCACATGATTAAATTGTTTATATCTTATGGTATCTTGTAAAAATGATTTGTTGATCAAAATGACCATGGTTAATTGTAGAAAAATTACAAGTGTTCGTAGAGGCGGCAGTGCCCTAAAGATTGTACACATGCATTCATGTGAAATATAATATATAAATCGAGCGTATACATGTCACGGTCATGTAGGTCATACCAAAAGTTTCTATGTCCAATCATTATATCAAAAATAATTTTAATGTAAAAAATAATAAGTGTATAGTACTATGGGTCATGCTCAAATGTATGGTTATACTACATATGGATAATTTTTATGATTTTATATATATTAAAATAATTTAAAATTATAGTACTGAAGATCTATTAGAGCTATGAAATAAGAAGTTAGTATACTCTGCTAGAGTCTATAAAATATACTAAAATTAACAGTTCAAGAATTCTTAGTCTTAGATCTCAGCTTTTTATCCTTGTTTAAATCAAGATTTTTATATGGCATTGTTAATATTATGTTTAGGAATATATTAAATGGTTATCTATAGAAATCAAGTGGTCAAATGAACAATTCTTAAGATCTTGATAATACATCTATTATATGATAATTTTAACAGTTGATTTGAAAATTAATCAATTACTATTCAATTTGAGTGGCTTGGATCGATGATTCATGGTTTAGATTAGTGATCCAACAAACAGATTATCACATACCTTGGTTTAAATGGTTTAAATGACTCACTTGATGATCGGTTATGATTAAATCATCAAAAAGAAAAAAAAAATGTCCTCCCAAAAAAAAATAAAAAATAAAATTGCTAGTATATTATAAGGTGTGTGCCCTTACATTAATAATATAATGTGCAAAAATGAAGGAAGAATAACTGAATATCTACTCGGTTGGGAGTATGTCTTCCACGTATGCCAAATACATGGTACTACGGCAATCTAAGGGCACCGAAAATGGCCGTAAATGCCAAGCGGATTTCTTGTGAAAGCCTTTCGTAGGAAGTTCTTGTGCTAGTATGCAAGGTGGGGTCCACCATAATGTTTATGAGAAATCCAACTTGTCCATCCATTTTTCAAACTCACCGTAGGACATGCGACCAAAAATGAAGAGTATCCAAAACTCAACTGGCCATAGAAGATGAAACAACGGGGAAAGGAATCCCTACCGTTGAAACCTTCTTATGCTCCACCTTGATGTTTATATATATGCTATCCAAAACGTTTATAAGGTCATTTTCACTGGGATAAGGTAAAAACACCAAAAACGTAGACCAATACAAAATTTTTGTGTCCATATGAATATTTCAACGGTGGTCACTAAATTCCTACTGTTTCCTCTCGTGTGGCCTATTTGAGTTCTGGCTCCACCGTATTTTTGGCCGCATGTCCTAAAATAAGCTCGAAAAATGTATTGATGGGTTGAATTTCTCACAAACATCGCAGTGGGCCCCACCTAGAATCCTTGCCCAGGAACTTCCTGCGAAAGCCCTTTCCAGGAAATCCGCGTCCGTAACACCAGTTTAGGGATGGACCCCGACCATCCATCACCTGCCTTGCGTCCTGTGCAGATTGCTCTACCGTATTACAGTTTTTCCCGCTCCACCCTATAATATTCAAACCTCATGAAACGAAAACGCACGCGGGTAAAGAACTGCCAGCGTACATATTTTGATTTGCTCGGAAAAAAAAAAAAAAAAAACAAGGCGGTGATGTGAGGGTCCCACTGCCAATGTCAAGATATGAACCAATCAAAGTGGACCATTGATATCTCTTTCTTACATTCGCCAAGTGGCCAACCGAGAACATTAGAAATCGGTGATTGATACCGCTTACCCGCACCACCTCAACTTTTCAAACCTGAAACACGCGTGCCAACCGCCACAAAAGTCATGGTGGCCCACTGATCAGACACGCCACAGATGTACCTTGGATGTGGAACCCTGTCACGTTTTCTTAACCCATCCATTGTTTTATTAGAGCCATGGTTTTAAGACTGGTACGAGTCTGATAGGACTCTTTCCAAGGCCTTATAGACAGTTTTAGCCCATGAGGCACATGTGTGAGAAATCCAGTCCGTTCACCAAGTAGGACCCATCCCAAAAATCAGGCTACTCTCACTCATCAGGTGCACGACACTTGTATCGAAAAGTGGGTGATGTAAAAAAATAATAATAAATAAAAATCAACGGCCCACAGTCCATGTACAAGTGCGGCCCCACCTGATGAGCTCAAAATATAAAATTTAAAAGTACTGTTACAAAATAAATTAATGATTATTTAAAAGGGAAATAATACTATGAGGTCGACCTCATGTAACTGCCCATGAGAACGAGCTGTGTGGGCCCCACCATGATGTGTATCAACGCGGTGCATTTCATGGGTCCTATTTATTTCATGGGATATCCGAAACGTCAGCCGTATAGGGAAGTCAGGTGGGCCATACCATCTAAAAACATGTGAAGACATACCTAAAACATATAAAAGTACTTGGTGGGGTCCACCTGAGTTTTGGATGTGTCTGAAAATTTGTCTTACTCCTCATCCAATGGAATACACACAATGGATGGTCTGGATTTGTAAAAAACATCTCGGTGGTCCTAATAAATTATTATGAATGCTTTAATGGGAGGGCAACCCCTCTCAACTGTTGTATGTGGTGTGGCCCACCCAAGTAATGGATTTACTTTATTTTTAATCCCGTGGACCACCATGGAATGATAAATCTGACTGATGGGATAGATTTTCGATACACATAATGGTGAGGCACACAAAGCTCGACCTCATAGGAAGTTCCCATGGTGGTAGACCTCATGATACCATTTTCCTATTTAAAATTCAAATAAATTCTGTGCTATCATAGGCTTATGGCCAGAGCTTCACGATAAAATCACCGAAAATTTTAAACTGCCGAGATTTTAAAATTTTCGTGATATTTATGTAATATTATCATTTTTATAATATATCATCGTGAGATTTTGAGAATCTCGCCGATATTTGTTATAACAATCTAGACTCGAGTCTAGCCCATTTGCCACGTAGGTGCAGCGTGCCAGACCTCAAAAGAAGGCCGTTGGAAGGTCATTCAATTGATGGATGGAGATGGATGTGGGCGCGCGTCATTCAAGAGACTTGATTAGATTGATGGTGGGCCTGCTTTCTCGTTTCCATCACCTTTCTTCTTTTCTTGACTGTCCATCTAAGATTCAAGGTACCAAGACGATGTTGCATGTCATGAGCTTTAATTAGCCTATTTCGTTTTCTAATTATAATGAAAAATGGCTATAAATGGATAATGTTTATTTATTGGTAGGATTGCATGATAATATCATTCACATTTGGCTCTAATGATGATTTTATTGAAAAATAATATATAAAAATAATTTTATAAAGTGAAAAACATAATTATTATAATTTATTACTATATTAGACTTTCGATTTATGCACCATAATTTCTTTTTTTTAAACAAACACTGAAAATTATAAGGATGGTTGTCTTGAACTTGCACTTGAAATCTGTTTGGTTTTTCAATTACAATGATAATTTTATTATATTGTTTGTTTCACTTATAAATTATTTTTAAAATATTAATTATATAATGTGAAAATATAATTATTACAATTTACTTTACCTACTTCATTTACTAGTGTATTTGATTAATATTGTATAACTCATAATTTTTGTTTAAACAAACACCTAAAACTCATAAGGATAGCTCATTTACCTTGCAATTCGTTAAAAACATTCACGCTGTAGTGGGAGAGCCAATTAAGGGTGGCCTAACCTCACCAAGGCAGTGTGGCCCTTACCGTGGGGCCTACCTTGATGTATATATGCCATATTCATATCATCCATCCACTTATCTAAATTATTTTAAGGCATAAGGCCAGAAATAAAATTGATCCAAATTTGGGGTGGACCATACCATAGGAAATTCAAATGATTAATAATTGAAAATTTCTTGTGAGCCACAAAAGTTTTGGATTAAACCGATGTTTGTTTTTTCATTCATCCAGGCTTGTTTGACCTTATCAACAGGTTGGATGGCAAATAAGGCAAATAAACATCACGGAGACATTATGAGAAGCCTTTAGGAGGTTTTTTAAGGTGAGGTCTTCATTCACCATTATTTTATATAGTATGGTCCACCAGAGATTTGAGTCCTCTTCATTTTTTGGATCATGCCCTAAAATGATATGGTAAAACCGGTGAACGATATAAATGTAAAATACATATATTAAGGTGGGCCCCACGGTAAGGATCACATCTATAATACACTGCCATGTTGTGGTGGTACAGTACACATGGATGCTTGCAATCAATCCATATTATCCAAACCATGGACCCAGAAAGATCTATTGGGATCCTAATTTCTGATTAACCAACATTTATTTATTCAATTTGGACCAATTTGGACTTCCCCAGCTTTTTAATCTGATTATCCATTGGACAGCCATGACTTCGATCATCGGATTCATGCTATCATTTTTATTTCGAATCCCAACGTGGGCCCTACTAAGGTTTCCATGGTGGCTGTTCAATCTCTACAATTTTGCAAGGTGTGGCAAACTCGATCAGTTTTTGACATACCTCAATTTTTGGAATATGCCCTAACATAAGCTGGCAAAACTAATAGACAAAGAGGATGCCACATGAACATCATGGTCTGTTCGATGGAGCTTTTGCCTGTGGGGACTTCTTGTAGGTATGGTTACACATAATCCGCGTTTGTTTTTCTTCCTTGCCATATCATAGCATAATGCACAACCTCGCTCAAGCCTTGCACAGCCATAAAACAATAGGCCCAAGACCAAGCCTAATAAACTGGTTGACCCCAACCCCACTCGCCCGCCCTCACCCAAAAATTGATAAATCCTTATGTATCAACTTGGATATTCCTCATCTATTTATTGATTAGGTGGGTTACATGTGCATTCAAAAATAGAGATTTTAGAAGAATGTAACCAATGGTCTCCATCCAAGATAGATAGGTTGCCTAAGTGAGATTGGAAGAGTATATTTGTTGGATATAAATGTCAACATATAAAGTTGGGACTAGCTAGGTTGGGCCAGATAGGGCTAAAATGACTCGAGCCGGGCCCAAATTTCAATGAGCCATGCATGTGAGGCTAGGGGTGCAAATGGATCGAGTTAGAATTTTAGACTCTAACCCAACCCGTTAATCACACTGGTCGAGTTCGGATCCCATGTTAAGTATAGAAATTACAATTGAGTTTTCACACAAAAAATATTCCTTACCATTCAAATAATGATAGCTATCAATTTTAAAGATACAAATAAATAAATAACATGACCAGCATCTAAATTCAACAGGTAAAATCAGATGGTTATGGTAGTTTAGTTAGTGTGATCTTTATTATATTCTTTATATTGCATAGTCCATATTATTATATGTAGTTGATGAGTAACCATCTTTTAGAAAAGGTTGGTTTACTATTGTTGGAAATTATCATTAGATGTATTTCTGTATAATGTGGAAACCAAAAATTGTAAAATAATCTGAAATCAAAGCATGTCGAAACGTTGTCCTTAAAGCGTTATTTGCCCCTACTCAAATGGATTGAGTATTCAAAGATTCAAACAATTTCAGGATGCTAGCATTCTGCATACAAACAGGCAGGCCCACCAAATGGAACTTAATTACACACTTTCGGCAGTATTATAGTATAAAGGAAAAATCCCAAGAGAAGAAGAAAAGAAGAGAAAAGGTAGTTTCGACTTCGCACAAGTCGATTCAAATCTTCACCACTAGTTCGGTTGAACCATCCTACAAAGACACCTGTCCTGCTTCTTCAAGCTAAGGTTTAAGCCTTGCTACGTTGGAAACACTAGAATATATGAGTGGAGAGGGGTTGGCTATCTCAGTGTATGGGTTTGTTGGAGTGAGTTGAGATGGTTTGAAACCCATCCAGGTCCTCCTTTTATAGGCTATGGTGGCTAGGGGTTATGGTCCGGAGACTTAAATTCCATTAAGTCATTTGGTTGTTGGAAAACTAGCCGCTTTATGGCCGTTTTTTTATGTTGTGCATGAGCCATTAAGTTGCTGCATGCTGTGAGACAACAGCTAGCCGTTTTCTAGTTGTTGGGTTAGCTATGCGTCCAGCTAGCTCAAGGTCGCGAAGGAGCGACACGATGCGGACGTGCGGTGCAAAGTGCGCCACTAGGCCTCTACGCCACACCCTCACATGCCCACGCCGCACCGAGCCCGACCGGCGCGCGAGCGCCACGCTGGTATTCAGCTCTATGTCTTCGGAACACGCAAGGTCCATAGGCCACGGACTAGGTAGGTAAATATTATAATACTCCACATCCTTCATATAAACCATAGTCTTTTCTCTTCTCTTTACTATGTGGGACTATTCCCAAAAAACTCACAAAAAAGTGTTTTTCAAAACAACTTTTATATACTATATATTATTTTATTATTAAAATATATTTTATTAAAATCAATATTTTTGCAACAACTGAATTGAGAGAAACAGAAGGGATGGAAAAGCAGCTTTTTCATAAGGTGGGTCAATTTTAGTATAATTCATGTTAGACCCATTTAGAAACTAGGTCTAAATCGGTCAGTTAATTTTGAGAAGATGAAGGCTTAACCAATTCAGCAATTGGGGTCAAACATTTGACGGACCCAAATCCACTAAGAGATTTAAAATTTGGACCCATGCCCATTAGTTTTTGATTAGGTCCAATGATACACTGAGTCGACCTGACCGATTTGCATACAGGCATGGCTTCAATGGATCCCCGGATCCACAAAGGTGGGTGAGACCCCTAACAGTGGGGCCCACCATGAGGCATGTGACTACATCCACGCTGTCCATCCATATTGAAAACTCATTTTAGGTTATGATCCAAAAAATGAAGCATATTCAAATCTCAGATGGGGCCATAGTACTGGAAACAGTAGTAATTGGCTATTAAAAACTTCTTGCGGGCCATAAAAGCTTTGGATCAAGATGATATTTATTTGGTCTCTTCATCTAGGTCTTTGTGACCTTATAAACAGGTTGGATGGCTAATAAACATTCCGGTGGACTCCATGAAGTTTTTAATGGTAGGGATTCAATCACGAATATTTCATATGCCATGGTCCACTTAAGATTTGGATTTCTTCATTTTTGGGTCCATGCCTTATAATGAGCTGTCAAAATGTTTGGATGGTGTGGATTTAAGGCACATTTATCACAATGAACCCCATAGTCAGGGCTCCCACCTACCTCGGTGGATTAAGGGATCCACTTAAGCTGCGCCTGTTGCATCCTAATGCAAGTCCCAAGACTAGCCCACAGGCTGAACTGGTAGGTCCAAGCTTGGCCCATAGCCAGGCATGAAGGTTTTTCACATAATATGCAATTGGAGTCAAATACATTTTCACACAAAAAAAAAAAAAATCACATAATATCTCGAACGATCTCTGTATAAATCATGTCCAATTTCTAAATTAATCCAAATATAAATAATGGTTTGGATCTTACTGCACAAACGGTCACGATGAGAACAATTCATCGGTCAATGCTAATCCCCCAAGGTAGGACGTCTCTCCCAATCTATCCCGGATAAAAAAGGTCAGAAAGCTATTGTCTTCACCTCTATTAGAGGTGAGGAAGGCGCACACCGTCCACACAAGTGAACCACAGACAAGCACAAATGTAGAAGGTAGAAGGAGATGAGAGATGAACTTCCTTTACTCTCTCTCTCTCTCTCTCTCTCTCTGTTTGAGTCTCTCTTAATCACACCTACCCTCCTCTCTAGGACACACACATGTACACACAGACATGTACACATGCACGCATACAGATGAATTAGAGTTTTATGGGCATATTCAAGTATGGTACTCCACCACTTTACATACTTTAGTGTACTTTATTATAAAGGAAGTATGTTAAGTACCTTATTCATGCATGCGCACATGATCTAGTCCCTTCATTGTCATGGTCATCCATCGTGAAGCTATATCACATGCTACTTAAATAGTGGAGTATCAGAATTAGTCTATCAAATCATCATTAAGTACAATTGAATACATTTTAACAATAAAACATCGGTGGTCAAAAATCTTTTAAAACACATTAAAAACCATTTAGTGTTGGGTCAAGTGATGAAACCACTTGATGATTTCCGGTATAATTAGATTTAAGCATATACATGTTCCTAACTAAAACTTAATAGATCCGTTGTTGACCCGTGTTAGAATCAATGAATCTTAATAAAAGTACCTAACTATGTCTACTTTTAGGGTCCCTAAATAAGCCTCGTAAGAAGAGCTAAAGCCAACTAATCAACATCATAACCCTTAAATGTCCTCAAGTTTAAGGATCGATCATCTTTTATACAAAGTCAAATCCTCGGTCACATCGATCATATAGTCGAGACTAATGAGCCCCTATACCATTAACTTGATTTGGATCATACTCATGTAAGTGTCCAAATGTCCAAGCCTATCTCTTATATCCATGGCACTTATACACTCCTATATGAGATAAGGAAAAAGTCACACTAACACCAAGTTGGTTTTAATGGTGGAGACAGTCCACCTTACCCTAGTCATACCCTTCACACATAATATTGTAACCTCATAATATGATGTCCACAGTGTCGTACGTACATATGACGGTCATAATGTATCAAGGTATTAATGTAGACTATAACTTTTCCCCGTCAATGACCATGCATCCAATCTCAAGTACTCAAAGACATCTAGAGGAACTAATCATCTACTCGATCCATTTTTTTAACCCACCGCCCACACCTCTCACATGCACACTTGAATTCATGACTTCAGTTTAAACTATTACTTAGCCTTGTATTAAAATCAAAATCATGTTCAATCTATATCCATATGTATTGAAGGTGATGTCATTAATTAATTAAGGCACCATGACATATCCACCAAGGGTAATTGGTCATCATGATTGTCCCTATCACATCCACATAACCAATGAATTTGAAGTACATATTGATTTTCCATGTACCAGTCCAATAGACCGGCTGTTGGGCTCCATTGCCATCGTTGTCACCTTTTATATCAAAGCTTTATGAAAGCCCACAATAATTTCTGTCTCACATACACTTCATTCATCCATTTCGCAGGATAAGCCTGAAAAGAATCAGATCCATAATTCAAGTGGGCCATACCAACCTGTGTATATTATCTGGCCCACTTTAGAGGGCACATGCCTCAAAATCAACAAATGTGGAGAAAAAAATCCTAACCTCTCAACACGTGTCAAGCAAAGAGTGGTTAAGAAAGAAATACGGTTCACATTCAATTAAAAATATCAAAATTTCTATGACTAGGATCTTCAAATCACAGGGATTTTTTGGTGGGCCATCTACCGTGAGGTCCATCACATCATTGGCTTGGATCACTAACATATGGGCCGCAGTTGCATAATGCCTCATGGAATAGGAGCATGCCTAATGCCAAGGGAACTAACAGGCTTCGAACCCTCCAGGGGGAACGCGGATTGTCGTAGCCCAGGGAACGGGAAGTTCTTGCAGTTGGAAGCTGTGTGGGGCCACATAGCTGCCCTTTACAAATCCACTCCGGCCATCAGTCTTGCAAGATAATAATGGGACAGGAATCTAAAATCAGGAAGATCCAAAGCTCATGTGGGCTATACATATAAAATAGTAGGAATTAAATGCCTACTATTGGAAACTTTGTGGAGATACAGGAGCTTTGTATCAGATGATATTTGTGCCTATAGTTTATCCGAGTGGAAATAACCCTATGAACGGTTTGGATAGCATATAAACATCACGGTCGGCTCCAGGAAGGTGGATATTTCCATTCCTACTGTTTCATCTGGTTATGTTCTTATAGTCTTGCAAAACTGATGGACATAGTGGATTTACCGGGGGCATCTCTGTGGGCCCCACACAACTTCTGGAATGCATGGTGTGCACCAGACTACCAGCCTTAGTGGTGTGTTGACGCCACCAAGCTATGTGGGTTCACTATAATGCATGTGTTATATGGACACTATATGGATACTATCTATCCATTTTATTTTATTTTTTGACAAAAATGAAGTATATCTAAAGCTCAAGTGGAGGACAGGACTTAAAGCATCATTGGGACAATGACACCCACTGTTGAAACCTTCACAAGGTTCCCCATGATATTTATTTTACATCCAACTTCATAGTGTAACCTTACACTGACTGAGATGAAGTGAAAAAAGCAAGTATCAGCTTGATCCAAAACTTCTATAACCTCTAAGAAGTTCTCAATGGTTGGTGATCAATCCCCAATGCTTTTTGTAGTGTGGTCGACTTGAGATTTGGATCTACTTCATTCTCGAACTCACGGTATAAAATGAACTCACAAAATAGATAAGATATAACACATATATGAGGTTGGGACCAACAAAGCTTGGTAACATAAAAAGACCACCAAGGTCGGTGGCATGTGTGGCATACCATGCGATTTGCTTCCTGCTCCAGTAAAAAGGAAGTGGATTACATCGTGCGCCTCACCATTGACATCACCAAGTTTTGTGAGCCCCACCATGATGAATGTACTATATCCACACCATTCATTCATTTTGTAAGAGCATTTTAAGACATGGTCCAAAAAATGAGGTAAATCTAAATTTCAAGTGGACCACACAACATAAAGCAATGGGAACAATGATGTCCATAGTTGAAACCTTCTTGGGGCCTATCATAATGTTTATTTACCATCCAAATTGTTAATAAGGTCACATAGACCTTTAGCTTAATCCAAAACTTGTGCGCTCCCAAGAAGTCTTCAATGATAGATGCTCAATCTCCCTTGCCTTCTATAGTATGGTCCACTCTAGATTTATTATTATTATTTTTTTTGTTTTATTTTTTGGCCCATACCCTAAAATGATCTCATAAAATGAATGGACGGTGTGGATATAACACATACATCATAATGGGGCCATAGAACTTAGTGATGTCAACAATCCATCAGTGGTGTGCACACCACGCAATCCACTTCCCATTAAAAAGAAAAAGAATTGTCAAAAACCAAAGTGCTAAGTTACCAAAAGAGCCAAAATGAAAAGAAAAAAACCAAAGCGCTAAGTTACCGAAAGAGCCATGATGAAAAGAAAAATTGCCAAGATGGGAGCGGATTATGATTAATATTATTATTTGTTGGCTTGTTAGTTCATACTTCACTGTTAGCCACCCCCACTGGGGAAATCCATACCAAGACCTCCTTGTTGAATCGAGGTATCTTTCGGTCAGCCTACCACTTTGTGCTATCATTGTAATGCATGAGCCAAAAAAATAACGCCGATCCAAATCTCAAGTGGACCATACCTCATGAAACTGTGCTGATTGAATGTTCTGCCATTAAAACTTCATAGGGCCCACTATAATGTTTACATAATGTTTGTTTGTCATCCAATCTGTTGATAAGGTCACATAAACTTGGATGAAGGCCAAATACAAATACTATCTTGATCCAAAAATTTTGTGGCCCATTAATAGACAATCACCACTATTTTCTATGGTGTGGTCCACCAAAGAGTTGGATCTGCTTCCTTTTTGAACCTATGCACTAAAATGATCAGGAAAAAGAGATGGACAGCGTGGATATAGAATACATGCATCAAGGTGGGCCCCATGGTGAGGGCCACACCGTCTTGGGTGAGACTGTAGCGTGTGAAGTCATCCCACGGTTGCCAGTGTCCTAGAGATATAAGACTGGCCCACTCATCAGGGAAACAATACGAGCGCATACGTTAGTTATCAATTTTCTGATAATTCATTTCTTCCTACACAAGTGTCCCAACGGCAAGCATGGTTGATAATGGGCACAAATTCAGGCCCGATTAATAAATGGGCCATTAACAGCCATGACAGTTGGGCCCGTTAATAAATGGTTCGATCAGGCCGACCTGGAAATGGGCCCATCATCACCCTTAGTTTGAAGAGCGTAAAGAAATACAGTACAAGATACTGAGATAGCAAGGGCTGTCAATGGTTCAGATCATCCTGTGGGCAGGAGATATGAAATAAGGCTGTTATTTTGAAAATAATGGTTGTTGAGTTTGGATCTTCCGCTTGCCACAAGTAGGGATTTACTACTTGTTGCAATGTGGTTGGGTCACATCATTTAATGTGTCATGGTTTTCCTGCAAAAGGCTTTCGTAGTAAGTTCCTGGAATGCTAGGTAGGGCCTATCATGATGTTTGTGAGAAATCCACCCCATCCATCCATTTTATGAGCTCATTTTAGGACATGTCACTAAAAATGAGTTGGATCCAAAACTCAAGTGGGCTGCATGAGTGGAAATAGTGGGGATTCAGTGACCACCATTGAAATATTTTTATAGCCACAAAAGCTTCATATGAGACTAAGTTTTTCATGTTTTGGGAATGACCTCTTAAATGGTTTGGATGGCATATAAACATCAAGGTGGAGCCCAGGAAGGTTTGAACAGTATCAAATTAGTTTTCTCTCTAGTGTGGCCTACTTGAGTTTTTGACCCGCCTCATTTTAGGTCACATACCCTAAAATGAGATCTCAAAATGGATGAACAGGGTGAATTTCTTCCAAACAACGCAATGGGCCCCACCTACATCTTAGCGCAGGAACTTCATGCGAAAGGCTTTTGGATAGAATATGATGTGGACCAATCATATTGCAATGAGCAGTTATCCTTGCTTGTGGCAAGTAAAGGATACCTATTCTTCCCCATAATATCCATTTTGCGGCGGAGATGTGGCTCTCGTCTAAGGACGATGCTGTTTAAAACATGGTGTTGGAAGTAGTGGTATCAATGAGCTTGGCATCCAAATCTGGGCCCTTAAACTAGGCCTCAGGACTGGGCTTGTGATTGAAATCTAGTATTAATTTTGGGCCGGGCTGGGCCAATGGTGAATTATCAGGCCCTAGAGGGACAGCCCTACAATTGGCCTGAGGGCCGAGCTGGAGATTGGAATCTAGGCCAGGTGTTTGGGCTGGTCCAGTTGGCCTGTTCCAATCATCAAGTGGGCCACTGATAAAAGAGTGGATGGTTTAAAGACACTCGCTAACCGGTGATGATCTGATGGTCCACCTGGCCTGGCCCAATAGGGTCAGGCCCAGGCATGAATCTAGTCCTGAAGCTCGAATAGGGAAGGGCCAAGGCCAATAATGAAATAGCCCAGCCGGGGTCACTGGTCGGACCAACCATTATGTGGATCACCATTATAATGGTTCAAGACCCTTGTTAATGGTTACCTAGTGACTTGTACATGTGGTTTCAATATGATCATTGGATCTGGGTCATGTTTCAATGATATCTTTTGGGCTTATTTCCTTATGGCCGGCCATCCCTGAATTGGCTTGCCCATTTGGGCCATGGCCATTTCAGCCCATCATGGCCCGGGCAGATCTTAAGGGATTACGGCAGGGCTAGGGCATATATGTGTAGTTTAAAATTCTTGGGCTGAACCATTTCCTATGTTTTATTATTCAGCACTTTTACTTAAAGGTGAGCTTTGTGGGGTCAGGGCCACAACCTGGGCCCACCCAGACCAGTGCTGGGGAAATAGGCACGGCGTAGGGCCAAACCTCAGCTACCCCTAGCCCAACCCAGCCCATTGCCACCCCTAGTCAGCTGGCCTTAGCCTAACCCATTGCCACCCCTGGTTACAATATCTTGTTACCATTTCTAAAACAACCACACCAGAAAAGCTAACCTAGCAGGGGAGATGTGTGGTCTCTGTGCATCTTTTGTTCACATTTGCAGCTCTTTCGTGGATGTTAAAGTCCTTTGATATACATTGAAAGATTGATCAAGCTTTTGAGCATGTAGTTATTTCACAAGACATTAGAGCGGAAGGTCAAATGTTTGAATCTACTTTTGTAATATGTTCTCCTATGGGATGCTTGAAGATGAGAGTGGCACATGTTGCAAATGTAGCATTGACGCAGGGAAGGACATTAGGTTGATCACCGTCTTCCTCAAGAGGATAACTATTCCGAATCCACGGAACTTCTCTAGACTCCTCACAGAGACTTCTCGAATCCACGAGGAAAGAAAGCAGAAAATAGAAATAAATTCTAATAAATTCGAAATTGATTGATGAATAATTAAAAACGAGTTCACAACCCTTTAAATAAGGGTACCAAGCAATGGGAAAGAAATCATAATCAAACTACAACTCAAACTCCTAGAATCCGCGACTTACTATAAATAGTAAACTTACTATTTATAGACGGTCGTGATGTCTACTAGTGCGCAAGGTTTTCAGCCAAAAATAGTAAGTGTCCTATTTGGCTTCACCAAACCGTTCTCCTAATTATTTTAACCTCTTTTCACGTTGGGCGCAACTCCTAAAGCCTGACAGATGAAGAGTTATAATCAAACTAAAACTTACTATTTATAGTAAAAACGGAATTAAAATAGGGAAACGACCATCGATCAAGGGGTTTTTCACAATTCCGGGTTGCGCAACCCGACATAGCAGGGTTGGTTGGCTAAAGTAGCTCGTTCTACCCCAAAATCATATATTTTACGTCAGATAACTCATTTCGGATTGTGAGATACGCCCGATCTAAGGTCCGATGGTCCGGATCACTTCTGTCGTCGACCGGGCCTTTTCTGATCCATCTTGGCCATGAAACTGTCCGCGACCCGCTCTACATCAAGCATATTGAGGTGCGTGTCACACACTTGATAAAATGTTTGGTTGTAATGTTTTGGAGCTCTATGGACTCTTTGCCAAGCTTCCTCAAATTCACGAGGTATAAAATTAAAAGTAATTTCTAATAAATTCAAAATAAATTGATTAATGATTAAAAAATGAAATTACAATCCTCTAAATAATGAGCTCAATCTTAGGATGAAATTTTAGACTCAAACTCTCTAAAAATGTGACTTACTATTTATAGACGGTAACCATTCTTACTAGACTTCATGGTTTTCGGCCAAAAATAGTAAGTGTCCAATTTAGCCTAACCACGTTGTTCTCCTGACTTTTCTAAGCCCTTTTCATGTTTCACAGCTCCTACAACTCAAAGGATCAAAAGTTATGCACAACTAAAACTTATTATTTATAGTAAAAACAAAAATAAAAGAGACTTTTGACCATAGATCTTATGGAATCTCACAAATCCAGCATGGCCAACTTGGTTGGTTGGATAAAGTAGCTTCTCTTACCCCAAAATCATATATAATATATTGAAAAACTCTTCCCAGCTTACAAGATACAACTGTTTTAAGGTTCCAACGGTCCTAATCATTTTCACCTTTGATCAGGCCTTCTCTGGTCCATCTTTGCCATGAAAGTGTCTGCAACCCGCTCTACATCACATGGGGTACATGGACACTTGAAGAAGAACCGTTATACATGCGGGGGCTCTTAGAAGATTGAAGGTCGCACATGTGAATACCTCCTAGGGTACTTAGGAAAAGATGGATCATTTCCCCTCCATTATTTAGAAATGTAATTTCATCCATCTTCATAAGGAAATTAAAAATAGGCCTTTTTAGAAAATGGGAGAAATGAAAATGCCGCTTTCAAAAAACTCACAAAAAATATATATTGAAAATAGATTATTTTTTAGAAATATCATTTTAAAAAAATAACTCACAGAAAAAATATAATGAAATTAGTTTTTTTTTTTTTTTAGAAATGTCATTTTTTTTCATTTTATATTTTAACCAATCCAAACAACCTTAGGTGTCACACCCCGAAATTCTATACCTGAGTTGGTTAGGCCCAAACCTAATTTTCGGATTTGTGAATTGTACTTAAACAAAATATATAACACAACCTACATGGTTTCCATACATTTTCAAGGTAATCGAAGTTAAACTAAAAGAGAAAATTAAATAATAAACCATTCTCATTAATTGGAAGTTAACTAAACCATCATCAAATCTTTATTACACTAGAATAAAAACAAACTAAATAATAAATCATAATTTAAAATACATATTAATCCTAAAATAAAAATAAAACTAAAGCATTGTCTTTGTTGCTCGCATTATTCCATCTTTGTACTTACAAAATAATATACGGAGGTGTGAGCACGACAACTTGTAAGGTTAAATCATTCCCAATGTTGGAAATACTATGTTGGCATCAAGTATAATTTGATGAAATAAATAAAGTCAACAAGACTTATCGTAAGTAAGTATTTTACAAGAAATAATATATCAAAAGGTAGAGTCGTAGTGGATGGTGTCACGGGCTAGTAGGGGTTTCACACCAAGGACCACAACTAACATTAGTCTCATACATAACGTGCGAAGTGATTACAGGATGATAGACTCCCAATCCCAAATAATCCAATACCTATTGGGAATCATAGCCCACGAATGTGTACACAAAAATTGTATTTACGCATCCACAACCCAAACATAAGAGAACTTTAACCTTTTAATAATAGCAACTGAATTTTTGATAATGAAGTCAAATAAAACAAAATGACTAGTGATCCATTTTTTAACTTTGCTAGGGTAGAGTACCCATGTATAGATTCACTTAATCTCGCATAAAGAAAATGGAACTTGTATCCTGAAACACGAGGCAAGGATTGAATATTCACATATGACATACATCCTGAAACACGGCCAGGAATCGAATGTCTACAATTACTAAATTTTAAAATGCGGCACAAAATAAACATCCTTTTTGGGAATGACCTGGATAGAGCACCTGCAACAACTTGATCCTTTATAGGGCAGAACACCCATAACACAAGTCAATTAAATACATTTTATAATATAAAATAGAAATAAAATAAAATTCATGCTATGATGCGATGCTCAGATAAATTCAATATATACAATGAGAATCAAATATATTCAAATAATTCCAATTTACATCATGATACTCAATTAAATTCAATGTACATATTGATTATCAACTAAACTTAATGTAACATAGTGTTTTCATTCGGAAAGATCACCTACCTGATTTACGAGTAGAAATATGAAGAGGATTTTATTTCTTAATAAGGTTATAATATGAATCACGCAATACTAGTTAAACCTGATTTGATTAATAGATCTTGAATTTAGTTGTGACACGGCTCCAGTTGGTGGGATTCTCTTGGGAATCGGATACAAGGTGGTACATGTTAGTTTTAATAGTTATTTAAATCTATAGATTTGGGTAATCTAAAATATATGTTAACCAGCTAAATCTTGGTGTAACAGTTACATAGTGCATAGATGTTATTGCTATTGCTTGAGTGTAACTTGATCTAACAGTCATCAAGGAAAACTTACTTGGGATAATACAGATGACCTTGACTGAAACGATATTCTGATCTCCTCCATCCAACAATGGTGCTGAACTGTCGGTCCTTTTATACGACTCAACGAGTCACCTGACTCGCGAGTAGTCATCCCACGATATCTCTCTCTCCATCTTTCTCTGCTCCATCATTCTCTCAGCTCTTATTCTCTCTGCTTCTCTATCTTCTTTGATCTCCTTTCTTCCTGGCATTTGAAAATAAATGTTGTAACTCAAACTTGGATGGCAGGAAGTCCATGAGCCATCAGCTAGACCTCGTCCTCATGCAGTTTCTTCTCTTTAGTTGAACTCACTCTCTCTCAATTTGTGTTCTTCTTGGCTTCTGAACGTGTGGTAAAGCTTTTGAGGGTTTCCAGAGTTGGTGTTGCACAATAACTTATTGACGTAGAGTTTTTATTTACGACAACGGGTTATATACATTGGGGAAAGTCCGAGTTGTTGATCTATAAGTTGAATGGATTCCGATCCTATAATGATAATTTGAAGGCCCAACAAATGAAATGTGTGGATTTAAATGGATCGATGTTTACAGTGGCTCACGCGATGGGTTTTCCTTGGCTTCAGGTGAGTAGGCAACAATGGCATATTGTTGTATGGTGGATATTTCTTTGTTTGGTCAGTTGTGGATGATCAGGATGGGCTAGATGGAGCTTAAGGCAACAAAAAATCGATGATTTTGATCATCTTTCCTGCCGGTTCTTGGATTGAAAGGTCATGGTAGTTGCACTCTGAAATACAAAATATCAAAGTCCCAGACTTTCTTTTGATTGGTTGTTGGGTAGAATTCATGTTGGAGAAGAGTAGGTCATTGGATGGAGAGATTTAATGGTTAAGATCATAAGGACAAGCTTCATGCCAGTTGCAAAGCGGCATGGCCGCAAGTGCGGAAGAGGAGTTCCGCTTCGGGCGGACTCTATAACTGATGTGGGGTGCAGTGTGTTGTGGATGCTAGGTGGGGTCTAGTGTAAGTTTAGAAGGAATCCATACCATTCATCAATTTCATCGATTCAAGATGGGCTATGAGCTCGAGAATGGAGTAGATCATAAATTCTGGTGGGTCGTACAAGAGGTATTTAGGAAAAATATTTCAATGATTAGCGTTCTATAAGATTCCTGACCTAATGGATGGTCCCGATCATGAGGATGGGTTCCATCTAGATGGATGGTGTGAGTCGTAGATGGGTGTAGGTGATAACCATTATGGGAAGAAAGGAGAAGAAAGAGAAAAATCAGGGGGCTGGGGCTCTCGTGGTGACGTGCTAACGCACGTCATTAACCTCTCTCTCTCTCTCTCTCTCTTTACACATTGGGCCCCACAAAGGTGCCCTATTTTTTAGTTCTTAACATCTCTCCACCCTTCATCCACGAAAGGCTACAATGCTTTTCTGCTATGTGCCAGGTGATTCTGTCAACTATCTTGTCATGAAGTCTAGTCCACACCAGATAACGAATAGATTGTTGATTCGCGACCGTCTTGCCAGTTTTAACCAAGATCACGAACATGTTGTCACCTATCGATCATCTCACCATGGAGTCCGGTTCCGACCAAGTAACAAATAGATTATCGAAGATTCGCCCTCCATTGGCTATCTCGTTATGGCACCTGGTTTCGATTGAGTGACAAACAAACGACCATCCAGCATATAACGACCATCCCAATACGAAGTTAAGTCCGATTGAGTAATGAATGGATGTCGTCCCTCTAGCCAATCATGAGTACCGTCATTGTAAAAATCATTAACAGAATAACATTTACAAATTATATCTTCTTTATCTATTTTATTGTTGAACTTCGGTAGCGAACCGAGCTGGAAAAAAAAAGTCTTTTAAGTCATAGACTCATGGCTATTATTATAAGGTAAAAAAAAACTCATTCGAAAAGCTTTGCCTCCAACCCTTCGACAAAATACTTGAACGGATCACAATTTAGGTGACTGAGAGAGCTTTAGATCACCTGTCCATTCTCTAATTCTTCCATGTGAACATTGGAGACTGCAACAATTTAATCAAATCCCTAAGTTACAAAGACTTTGGCACGTCTGCACATCTTACTCACACATGAAAATCAAGTTCAACCCTCGTTACACACGTGTGACCTATTTTATTGAATCGAGCGAAAACAACTGTTGTAACAAAATCTGAGATGAACATTTACTCCCAACATGATACACGTGTGAGATCCAAGCCATTTAATGGGTAGGTCGACAGACTAGAGGTGTACATAAGTCGATCTAAGTCAAGCTTGTCCCAGCTCAGCTTGACTCGGCCAGTAAGATTCCTCAGCTTGAACTCGACTCGACTCGGTCCGCGAGCCTAGGTTAGTAGCTCGGCTTGGCTCGGTCAGCAACTTGGGCCAGTTCGAGTTCAAATCTTCGAGCCGAGTTCGAGTTCAATATATTGAGTTTGATTTGAGTTTGAATTCGATTTCAAATTCGAGTTTGAAGTTAAACAAAACAATAAAATATATAAAATGCATAAATTACAATTATAAAGCTTTGGTAATTACATCGTTCACAAATTACAACTAATAACCTTCATAGGAGGAGTGCCTTCTTGTTCCTGACACATAATTATAAGCTCCTGCATCATCATTCGATCCAGTGTATAATTTTTCATATACATATTGGTTCACCTCTTCTGAGTCAAAAGTGAAGAGATGTTTCCTTCGTACTCTTTTATAGTTTGAACTAAAATTTTAAAGCTTTATTTACGTGAAAATTTGTACATAGTACCCAACGCCTTATAAAATTCACCGAGACAGGTGAAGATCTTGAATTTGTTACTCTTCTTCTTTTTGTTGCTCGTGTTCAATCCTGTTTCAATATCATATTGTCTTGGAGGATATCGTTGATGTCTAAAAACCTCTTCCATACTACGTTTTAAGGCGAGCTGGAGTTATTATTCTTCTAAAGCTTTTTATCTGACTTCCTCCTCTGCATCTTCTATAGAAGTTATCCATGTACTAGATCCATAAGGTTTGGATGGAGTGAAAGCTTTCCTATTTGAATCTAAGAGGGCCTGAAAAAGAATTTGGACATCTTTTGGGATATTAGGACACGGTTTTGTATCACCACCTTGACACAACAAGTGTAACCGAAACCAATTATTCCTGTTCACAAACTTTGCTCCACACAAACCACATATAATTTTTGTTCTTCCAGACCTTGGTGGCGATTTGACTGGGGAAGCATAGTTCTAAATGTTGGTCAATAGGTCAGATGACGACATATCTACACTCATTTTTTTATATAAAAAAATCAGAATGTTGATGAATAATTTGAATTTAATATAAGAACAAAATAAAAGCAATATGAATATATAAAAAAAGTAAAAGCAAATAAACAATAATGAGTAAATAAATATCATGGTATCACAAAATCACATTCACCACTTTCAAGTTTCAAGTTAAGTAATATTCTCCCCCCCTCCCCCCCAAGAAAATAGTGGGGACAGTGACACCCACTGTTAAAACCTTCTAAGGGCCCACCACCACTATGATGTTTTTTTTTTAGATCCAACCATTCACAAGTTAATACATATATAAACAAAGGAAAAACACATATATCAGCTTGATTGAAAATATAGGCGATCCCCAAGAAATTTTTAATGGTGCATTCACCCCACTATTTTCTATAATGGGGTCCAATTGGGCTATCGATATTTCTCGTTCTTTAGCTCGTGCCCTAAAATGATATCTCCAAATGGATGGATGGTGTGGATACAACATATATATCATGGTGGGGCCCATAAAACTTTATGACGCCACTTTGGTAGCAAATCTCACTACTACATTGTTAGTAACTAATCCACGTCCCCTCCTCTATCTCACTGAGCATTAAATGATAGAATCCTATCAAAGAATATCCCTATATAGCATTAAATATTAGAGCCTTACCAAAAGAAACTTGTTGCGCAGCACGCCAACAACGCTAGTGAACTGAGATCTAATCTCCGGTTTCACCCACAAAACGATAAATAGGAAGAAAAATAATCTAGAAGTAGAATCCAAGCATACCAACAAACCACAGATAGAATATACGTGAAAAAACCCCAACAAGGGTAAAAAACCACGGGTGTAAGTTTCCACTATGAAGAAAAATGAGATTACAATCAATATACTAACCTTAGATATATAGAAAACCCTTAGCCTTGCTTTAGAAAACCATTTTTCATACCCTATAATAACCCTAGGACCCCTATTTATAATTTAGGCAACTCCCTTCCACACCTTGGTAAAAACTGCCTCAAATTTACATAGTCCGCACCAAATTCGGACTAGGATCTGCGTAGCCTCGACTAGTCGAGCAAGGGCCTCAACCTGTCAAGCGGCCCACTCGACTAGTCAAGCAGCGTGGTGAAAGGCCTCTATTTTTCAACGGGCGCAATTAGTGTGCTGGCTCTACACCTCAACAATCTCTTACTTGGAGACACATCACCATAAACTTTCATCTTTTATATCCGGAGTGCACCATCTCCCCGTCTTTAAGCCTGAAGACCAATCAAAGCTTATCAGAGCTTCAGCTTGTCTCATGTGACCGCCTTGGTCAGCATATCCACAGGATTCTCACTTATATGGATCTTCTCTAGAGCAATCAATCCATCTTCCAGTAATAAACGTATGAAGTGATATCTGATGTCAATATGCTTGGTCCTTGAATAAAAGACTGAATTCTTAGCCAAGTGTATTGCACTCTGACTGTCACTGTAAAATTTGCAATCTGCTTGCTTCTTTCCCAACTCTTCCATGAAACCTTGCATCCACACCATTTCTTTGCACGCTTCTATAGCTACAACATATTTTGCTTCCGTTGTACTGATAGATACTATCTTTTGTAATTGAGAGATTCAACTAACTGTAGCACTACCCAGAGTAAAGACATACCCTGTAGTGCTTCTTCTGTTGTCGATATCTCCCGCCAAATCTGAATCTATGTAGCCTTGTAGCTTTATTTCTGATCCTTCATAACACAGTCTTACATCCATAGTACCTACCAGGTATCTAAGGACCCACTTCACAACTTCTTAATGTTCCTTCCCGGGATTGTTGATGAACCTGCTAACAACTCCCACTGCTTGAGCAATATCTGGCCTCGTGCTCACTATAACATACATGAGACTCTCAATAGCTAACGTATATAAGACTTTAGCCATGTAGTCTCGTTCCTCCTGCGTCTTCGTACCTTGCTCCTTAGAAAGCTTGAAGTGGTTGGCTAATAGAGCGCTAACCGGCTTAGCACCTCCCGCACTGAATCGATCAAGTACCTTGGCTATGTACTCTGCCTGTGACAAAACTAGTTTCTTGTTTTCTCTGTCATGCTTTATCCTTATGCCTAGAATTTGTTTTGCAGCTCCTAAATCCTTCATGGCAAATTCTCTAAATAGTTATCTTTTGATATCTAAGATGTCCTTTATGCCATAAGCATATTATTAACATACAGAAGAAGGATGATGTACGACATATCAAACTTCTTTAAATAGTAACAGTGGTCTGCATGACATCTCCTAAAACCATTTCCCGACTTGAAACTGTCGAACTTCTTATACCACTGCCTTGGGGCTTGCTTCAGGCCGTATAGACTCTTCTTCAGTCATATACCTTGTTCTCCTTTCCTGGTGCCACGTATCCTGTCGGCTGATGCATGTATATCTCTTCTTCAAGGTCCCTATGAAGAAAGGCTATCTTAACATCCAGCTGCTCTAGATGTAAGTCCTATGTAGCTATTATACTCAAGACCATGCGAATCATAAACATTTTCACCACTTGTGAAAATATTTCAGTGAAGTTGATACCTGTCTTTTATTGGAACCCTTTCACAACCAATCTGGCCTTGTACCATTTTGAACCATTGTGCTTCTCCTTTAGTCTATAAACTCACTTATTATAAAGAGCTTTCTTACCCTTAGGTAGAGTGACTAGCTCTCACGTGTGATTGGACTCAAGAGAGTCCATCTCATCATCCATGGCCTGCTCCCACTTAACCCGTATATCTAACTGTAATGCCTCTTCAAAACACTCTGGTTCACCATTATCTATCAGCAGTAGATAATGTAAGGAGGGTGAGTATCGGACCTTGGGTCTCTTCTCCCGAGTAGACCTCCTCACAACCGGTGTCTGCGACTTTACCTCATTATGCTCCTATGCATGCTCATCCTGTGGCACTGTAACACCCGTGTCCGGTAACTCTTCCAACTCTACGAATTCTTTCTCATCGGCCTTATTTTGCTGCACACTGTCCTTGTGCATCACTTTTTCATTGAAGACTACATCTTTGCTTCTGATGATTTTTCGATTCTCTATATCCCAAAAATGGTAGTCGAAATCATGCTATCCGTAGCCTATAAATGTGCACTTTCTTGACTTCGCATCCAGCTTGTTTTTGTGCTCTGCATCAATATGAACATATGAAGTGCAACCGAACACTTTGAGATGTGCAAGGTTCAGTTCTTTTCCAGTCTACGTTTCTTCTGGTAGCCCACTATCCAGTGGTGCTGAGAGACTTCTATTGATGAGATATGCGGTAGTATTTACAGCATTTGTCCAAAACGTCTTAGGCAATCCTGCATGTAACCTCATGCTCCTGGCGCACTCAAGGATAGTCCTGTTAATGCGATCAGCCACACCGTTCTGCTGTGGTGTCCCTGGAATCATTTTCCGATGATTGATTCCATTTACTGTACAATACTCCTCAAACTTTTTATCATAGTATTCTCCTTTATTATCTAATCTGAGACATTTTACTGTTTTACCTGTCTCGTTTTCTGCCATTACTTTTCACTTCTTAAATACATCAAACACATCAGATTTGTGCTTTAAGAAATAGACCCACAGTTTTCTACTAGCATCATCAATAAAAGAAACAAAATAACGTGAACCACTAAGAGATGATAACTGTGCCGGTCCTCACACATCAGTGTGTACAATCTTCAATAGATGCGTCTTTAAAGCGTGTCATGTTTTCTTGAAGCTTATCCTCTTATGCTTGCCATATATGCAGTCCTCGCAGAATTTCAAGTCAATAGACTTTAGCCCCAGTAGCTTCTCTTTTGACAATAATACTTTTATCCATTTCTCACTCATATATCCCAACCTCCGATGTCATAACTGCCCATTCACTCGATTTGATGCGACTGCGAGTGAACTATACGATCTTAAAGTCACGTACAAAATACCTTCCTTCTTGCCTCGAGATATTATTAAGGCACCTTTTGTGATTTTTCAGGAATCACCGATGAATGTCATCACATATCCTGTATCGGCCAACTGCCCTACTGAGATTAAATTCTGTTTCAAACTCGGTACATGTCTGACATCCTTCAATTTCAAAACCATTCCGTCTTTCTGACTTATATGAATGTCTCCTTTCCAACAATACTACACGGGTCATCATCATCCAGGTAAACTCTCCTGAAGTCACTTGAAATATAATCACGCAAAACTTCCTTACACGAGGTGGCATGAAACGAAGCACCCGAGTTTATGACCCAAGACTCATTCATCACATCAAGAGACAAGATCAACGCCTCTTTATCACTCTCCTCAGATAGATTCACTGAATCCTTCCCGCCTTGAGAGCTTCCTTCTTATTTCTTAAGCTCCCTACAATCATGTTTCAGGTGCCCCTTCTTCCTACAATGCCAACACTCATCTTTGTCTTTAGGTCCTTTGAACTTCTTTCTCGACTAAGAACGTCCGTATTTATTACCTCCTTTGTTCAGTGATCTTCTTCTTCTTTCAACGTTTAGAGCATTCCCTGAATCTCTTGAAACTCTTGATGTCTTTCTTCTAGATTATTCGCTGAGAATTAGACCAGTTACATCATCGAATTTCAGCTTTGTCGACTCTTAAGAATTGCTCACGGCAATCACAAAACCATCCCAACTATTTAACAAACTGGACAAGATCAATAACGCCTTAACCTCGTCCTCAAAAGTGATGTCAACGGATTCCAATTGGCTCGTGACTGTATTAAACTCGTTTAGATGTTCAGTCATGCTCCCACCATCTGACATATTCATGTCGAATAGTCGTTTCATAAGATGAACCTTGTTGGACGCTGAGGGTTTCTCATACATCGTAGCTAGAGCTTGCATTAATTCTTTTGTGGTCTTCACCTTGGATATATTGAAGGTGACGCTTCCTAAAGCCTTCCGATCCAATAAAGACCATTCATCATCTGTCATCTTTTCTAATTTCTTTTCTTTTCCTTCTAGAGGAATATAGATGTCATTCTGATACAGATAATCCTCCATCTGCATCTTCCAGAAGGCAAAGTTTTAACCATCAAACTTCTCAATTATAGTCTTCCCTTCTTCCGTTATCACTCTCACTTAAACTAAACCAATAGCTTTGATACCAATTGTTATGCAGCACGCCAACAACGCTAGTGAGCCGAGATCCAATCTTCGGTCTCACTCACAAAACGATAAACAGGAAGAAAAATAATCTACAAGTAGAATCCAAACATACCAACAAACCACAAGATAAAATATACGTGAAAAAATCCCAACAAGGGTAAAAAACCATGGGTGCAAACTTCCACTATGAAGAAAAATGAGATTACAATCAATATACTAACCTTGGACGTATAGAAAACCCTTAGCCTTGCTTTAAAAAACCTTTTTACATACCCTAAAATAACCCTAGGATTCCTATTTATAGTTTAGGCAACTCCCTTTTGCACCTTGGCGAAAACTGCCTCAAATTTACACAGTCCGCACCAAATCCAAACTACGATCTGTGTAGCCTCGACTAGTCGAGCAAGGGCCTCAACTGGTCGAGCACCTCACTTGACCGGTCGAGCACCCCACTCAACTGGTCGAGAACCGCGGAATTCTAAAACATTATCTTGCTAGACTTTGAGTCAAGCGGCCAGTTGGCTGATACCGGTTATGTGACGACATTCACCAGTGATTCCTGGAATATCATAAAAGGTGCTTTGGTGATATCCCGAGGCAAGAAAGAAGGTACTTTGTATGTGACTTTAGGATCGTATAGTTCACTCGCAGTCGTATTAACTGAAGTGAATGGGTAATTATGATATCAGAGGTTGAGACATATGAGTGAGAAAATGATAAAAGTGCTATTGTCAAAATGGAAGTTATCAGGACTGAAGTCTATTGACTTAGAATTCTACGAGGACTACATGTATGGCAAGTAGAAGAGGGTAAGTTTCAAGAAGACATGACGCGCTTCAAAGATGCATCTGTTGGAGTTTGTACACACTGATATGTGGGGATTGGCACAGGTATCATCTCTTGGTGGCTCACGTTATTTTATTTCTTTTATTGATGATGCTGGTAGAAAACTGTGGGTTTATTTCTTAAAGTACAAATCTGATGTATTTGATGTATTTAAGAAGTGGAAAGTTATGGTAGAAAATGAGACAGGTAAAACAGTAAAATGTCTCAGATCTGATAATGGGGGAGAGTACTGTGATAAGAAATTTGAGGAGTGTTATGCAGCAAATGGAATCAAACATTAGAAAACGGTTCCAAGGACAGCGCAGCAGAATGGTATGGCTAAGCGCATTAACAGGACCATCCTTGAGCGCGCCAGGAGCATGAGGCCGCATGCAGAGTTGCCTAAAACGTTTTGGGCAGATGCTGTGAATACCGCCACATATCTCATCAATAGAAGTCCCTTAACACCATTGGATGGTGGGCTACCAGAAGAAACGTGGAGTGAGAAAGAAGTGAATCTTGCACATCTCAGAGTGTTTGGTTGCACTTCATATGTTCACATTGATGCAGAGCACAGAAATGAACTAGATGCGAAGTGCAAGAGCTGCACGTTTATAGGTTACGGGCAGTATGATTTTGGCTACAAGTTTTAAGATACAGAAAACAGAAAAATCATCAGAAGTAAGGACGTAGTCTTCAATGAAAAAGTGATGTATGAGGACAGTGTGCAGGAAAATAAGGCCAATGAAAAAGAATTTGTAGAGTTTGAAGAGTTACTGGACACGGGTGTTATAGCGTTACAAGATGATCATGCACAAGAGCATTATGAGGCAAAGCCACACACACCGGTTGTGAGGAGGTCCACTTGAGAGAGGCGACCCACGGTCCGATACTCACTCTGCTTACATTATTTATTACTGACAGATAATGGTGAATTAGAGTGTTTTAAAGAGCCATTATAGTCAGATACACAGGTTAAGTGGGAGCAGGCCATAGATGATGAGATGGACTCTCTTGAGTTTAATCGTACATGGGAGCTAGTCACTCTACCCAAGGGTAAGAAAACTCTTCATAACAAGTGAGTTTACAGACTGAAGGAGGATGATAGTTCGAAACGGTACAAGGCCAAATTGGTTATAAAAGGGTTTCAACAAAAGGCAGGTATCAATTTCACTAAAATATTCTCACCGACAGTGAATATGTCTACGATTCGCATGATCTTGAGTATAGTGGCTACAGAAGACTTACATCTAGAATAGCTAGATGTTAAGACAATCTTTTTTCATGGAGACCTTGAAGAAGAGATATATATGTATCAGCCGACAGGAGACGTGGCACCAGGAAAGGAGAACAATGTGTGTGACTGAAAAAGAGTCTATATGGCCTGAAGCAGGCCCCAAGGCAGTAGTATAAGAAGTTCGACAGCAGAAGATATCGACAGCAGAAGGAGATATCGACAGCAGAAGAAGCACTACAGGTTATGGAGGATCGAAAATCAAGCTACAAGGCTACGTGGATTCAGATTTGGCAGGAGATATCGACAGCAGAAGAAGCACTACAGGTTATGTTTTTTTTCTGGGTAGTGCTATAGTCAGTTGGGTCTCTTAGTTACAAAAGATAGTATTTATCAGTATGACGGAAGCAGAATATGTTTCAGCTACAGAAGTGTGCAAGGAGATGGTGTGGATGCAAGGATTTAAGGAAGAGTCAGGTAAGAAGTAAGTGGATTGCAAGCTGTACAGTGACAGTCAGAGTGCAATACACTTGGCGAAGAATTCAGCCTTTCATTCAAGGACTAAGTATATTGCCATCAGATATCACTTCATACATTCGTTACTAGAAGATAGATTGATTGCTCTGAAGAAGATTCATACAAATGAGAATCCTGTGGATATGCTGACCAAGGCGGTCACATGGGAGAAGCCGAAGTTCTATTCAGTTTTGATTGGTCTTCAGGCTTGAAGACGGGGAGGTGATGCACTCTGAATGTAGAAGACGAAGGTTTATGGCGATGTGTCTCCAAGTGAGAGATTGTTGAGATTTGGAGCCACATTTGGGGACTGCTTGATCAGTCAAGTGCCCTGCTCAACCAGTCGAGTGGCCCACTCGACCAGTCGAGGACTGGCTCGACTCAAAGTCTAGCGAGCATCAGGTTTTGGGTTCCGAGGTGCTCGACCGGTTGTGGCCCATGCTCGACCGGTCGAGGGTCCGCTTGACCAGTCGAGCAGCCTACTCGACCAGTCGTGGTTACGCAAATTCATTTCCGGATTTGATGCGGACTGTGGATTTTTGAGTCGGTTTTCGCAGAGGTGCGAAAGAGAAGTTGCCTAAACTATAAATAGGTGTCCCTAGGGCTTTTCTAGGGTATGAAAAATAATTCTAAGGTGTGGGCAAATGATTTTCTCTGTACTTCCAAGGGAGAGGTTAGTATATTGACTTGTAATCTTCGTTTTTCTTCATAGTGAAAGTTTGCATCCGTAGTTTTTTACCCTTGTTGGGGTTTTTTCACGTATATCTTGTCTTGTGGTTTGTTTGAAATGCTTTGATTCTGTTTATAGTATATATTTCTTCTTGTTTATCGTTTGTAGGTGAGATTGGAGATTGAATCTCGGTTCACTGCGTTGTTGGCGTGCTGCGCAATAGTGCTCGCCACAGCGGTCGGTCGTTCGGCAAGGCAATGAGAGGGAAATGAATGGATAAATAGAAATATAAGAGAGAGAGAGAGAGATGAGAAGGCGAGTACCTGAAAGTGATCGTACGCCCTAGGCTGGAAAGAGAGGATAAAGTGCAGTCGCTTGGTCGGTCGAATGCTGGAGAACGAAGAGAGAGGAAAGAGGCCGAGAGGGCAATGGTCAGTCGGGTGGGGTCCGACGGATGCTGGACACTAGAGAGAGAGAGAGAGAGAGAGAGAGAGAGAGAGAGGGTCAGACACTGGACGACTGGAGGCTAGAATATGATTTAGGGATTTATGATTTTTTTTTTTTTTTGGTAACGACTGAGTATTTATATATAAAATATATTATATTATATATACCCGAGCCGAACCGAGTTAGGTTCGAGCTAATCTCGAGTCGAGTTGAGTTGAGCTTGGACATGCTCGAACTCAGCTTGGAATTTTTTAGAACGTAAAAAATCAACTTGACTCGATTGGAAATCAGTTTCAAACCGAGTCGATTTGAGTTTTTTCGAGTCCAGTCGAGCAAGCTAACTGAGCTCACTCGGTTCCTATACAGCTCGACGATGGACTCCCAGATGGTAAAATCACACGGTTGATTCATCCAAGTAGCCAACTTGAACAGAGAGAGAGAGAGAGAGAGGGGCGCTTTGATACTCTGTCAGAGAGTGACGCATAATACGCAGGCACAAAGAAATTGCACATGTGGCGTAATAAAAATACGCTCATTTGATCGTAAATTGCACATGTGGCATAATAAAAATACGCTCATTTGATCGTCTGACTATGGGATTGGTCACCTGCGTATCATCAACTACACTCCGGCAGAGTAGCGAAGTATTCTAGGTTTTTTTTTTTCCCGGCTATCACACCCGCAAAAACCCAAAACCTCAGGCCTCAGCCCCTGCTCTCTCTCTCTCTCTCTCTCTCTCTCTCTCTCTCTCTCATGGCTCTCAGATTCCGCCGCCTCAGAGAAATCTCACGGCTTTTACCTCGATTTTTCTTCATCTCAGGTAATCCAATCTTAGTTTTTCTACGTCGCCATTTCATCTCCAACCAAAATCATACTCCATTTCAATCCCTACACTCTGTTCTTGAATCCTTCCCCCTTGTATTCTGATCATTCACGTGAAATTCCATTTCCTATCCGCGAATTCATTCTAACGATGAATCGTAATTTCTGTTGCTGTTTTATGTAATGATTTTGCATATACTGCATTTCAAATGATAATTCATTGAAAAATATCACGTGAGATTGAAGGTGACATCTGAATACATGGTTAGTTACTGTACTGCTGCTTGCGTTAAAAGGGGCTTTGTGAAGGAAAGGATTAGTTGAGTAGAGTCATGTTTGCATACACCTCAATGGACATTATGTTACTGTCTGTCTTGGGCACACATGCCAACATGTCACGGGTGTACGGTATCTGGGCTGTGCAAATGGTGGAACCCACGATGAAGATCACCTGGTCCGAAAATCATGCTGACCCACTCATCAGGTGGGCCACATGGGTATGCTGAACCGTGTCATCCATTGTTTCTTAGTTTGACCAGTTGGGCCCACCTGATGAGTGGATCGTTCTGATTTTGCAGCTGGTCATCTTCATGGTTGGGCTTACCTTGCGGGCGGCTCAGATATTGCAAACATGTGATATATTGGCATGTGTGCCTGAGGTGGATGGGCACACACCGTCCATTGAGGTGCATGTAAACACTTCAAAGTTACAAACAAGAAAAGGAAAAGTTTTATTAGAGATGGGACAAGCCCATTGTTATAGTGTGAGGATACACGTGATTAGTGCCATATGAAAATATTGGATCTTGGGATTGTCTGGAAAAGGGTGCAAATTCTAACTGAACCCTGTTCAAACAATGCTCGCATTTATATTGGAAATGGAGCTTTGTTAGGAAGTTGGGAACCGCTTTCTATATTGAGAAGAATGGAGAATGTCAGGCAAACTAGCATCCAAATGGCAAGCGAGCTCATTTCGTCAATTTGAAGAAATGATCTCGCTTACTTTTTGGGCAATGGTGATGCTTCTCAATGCAAACATAGAAATGATTTCTCTTAGTTTTTGGGTAATGGCCATTCTTCTCAATGCAAATATAATTACTTCCAAAGCACCCTTGAATTCCATTCTTCATGACAATGGGTTGTTGATGAGGTATGTCTGCCTGTGTCTAAAATAGTGTGCTGATGAGTGGATCATTCCAATACATAGAGAGAATTTAATTCTGAAATGATCTTTGTTATTTTTATGAATTTCATGGGTCTTGACCTGTTGTAATGTTAAACCTAGGTTGTATCTACTAAATCCAAGTGTGGTTGTATTCAGAATGTTCGTTGCATAAATGTAGTAGCTTATTAGATCCTCTGTTCCCTAAACCAGCTGATCTTTTCAACTAGTATATGTAGTTTTGGGTCCATGCAATTATTCTACTATTCTATACTACAAACATGGTAGGGTATGGAGGTAGTGTTTTAAGTAGCGTGTAGCGTATAGCCCTCTATTGCGTGTAGTGTATAGCGTAAGTTACACGATACCGATGCAAACCCGAAAGGAAAAGCAAATAAATCAATAAGAAAAGAAAGAGATTATGGGAAAGATCCAACAATTCTCTAGCCGAATGGTAGAGATCACAAATGCAAGACTATGAGCAAGCTCAACAGTCCTCTAGTCTAGAACTAGAGATCACTTTCCCTTCCTTCAACAGCCACCGTAGAGATAAGAAGAAAATTTTATAAAGAAAATATTGATCAACTTGTCTTATTCCATGGGCCATAGGCCCCATTTATAATCAAACCTTACAATCTATAATAAAAGTTATAGAATCTAAAAATCTATGAAAATAAGAAAACATCTAAATAACAAAACATTCTAATTAAGAAAATTCCCAAAATAAGAAGATACTTATATAAGAAAATATTTAAAATTATTCTGTCTAAAAATAAAGATATGAAAGAAAGAGAAGATTTCCTAATCTAAAGATTTGAAAAAAATAGGAAGTGATGATGGCTAAAAAAGAAGAAGAAGGTGGTCTTCTTCTTGTACACACGTGTGAAGTGTGCTCGCATGAGATGCCTGCCTTTTCTTCAAATCTTGATCAATCGGCAGGTGTGGCCATTTGGTTGCATCAGATACTTCATATTTTTTAAATTAAAATAATAGAAAATATAATAAAATTTACAAAATGCATAATTCCTTTGAGTTTTTTTTTTTACCGCAAATCCGGATTGTCAACCACATTTCCATGCAAAATTTCTGTCTTTTTTTGCCTTTAGACAAGTGTGACCTTATATATATATATATAATTTTAAAAAATTGAAACATTACAAATTCACAATATGAATGGTTCAGATTGATCTAAGTGCTCTATCCATGATATGGACCACAATTTAGATGGACTAGATTGATCTAATGTAGTGCCACGTGTGATGGGGATGAGCCACCACCATTTAAAGATAGGTGTTGAATTAGCACAGAAGAAAAACTCAAAAAAAGAGAGGAGACTTCAGGTAGCATACGCTACTTGCGCTACATTGTACGCTATGCTACATGCCCTGTATCTTACGCTTCTAGGGAGCTATGCTGCTTGCAAGCACTGCGTTGCGTTTTAGCTATGCTACACTATGTAGCGTATGCTACGCTATGAGCGCTACTGAAAACACTGTTTGGAGATAAGTTATGTGCATGTGGGGTGTGTTATGCAAGTTGTATGGGTAGAGATAAGTAAGTCTGGGTGATAAGCTAAACCTAAAATCACCTTACCAACTTTCTAATTGTTTAGCACAACGGTTTTTTCCATCTTCATTTTCCCAAATGCAGTCTTGCCTTGCGTATGGTGTCTTAGAAATGCTAATTTGTTACGTGTTGTTTAACTGCTCAGGTATTCCTAATCAACAGTTTAGAGGAATGTTTCATTCTTCATTTGCAAACCCTTTATCTTCCATATGGGTAAAAGCAAATGCAAGCATCATAGAAAGGGGGTGTCATGTTCACAGGTAAACAAAGAATTGAGATATTCTTCCTACAAAAGATCAATATTCTGATTTCATATTCAACTATTTCTTTGAGAAGTGTTTATTTTTTCTCCAAGACGTATGTTTATGCTGATAATCTTTTGCTGACATGTGGATCAATTTCTTATACCATTGTTGACTGTGTTCTTTTTCATGTTTTGTTGCCCTTGTACTTTTCAATGGTATTTATCTTTCTTTAGGGGCTGTTTTGGGTGAGGAATTTTGGAAATCCACAGATTTAATATTTTCCTGTTTGTTTTTGGTTGGGGATTTGCAAAATTTGTGGATTTCCCAAATCCAATACCCCCATAAATCCATGGATTTCGGTCACACCCAAATCTCCGAAAAAACTAAAAGACTTCTCAAATCCACAAAATGAGAGATTCCTCCAAGAGCAAGAAAAGCTATGCCTTTGCAATAAATGCTTCACCGTTGCAGTAATTGCTCCCTGAATCTATGGATTTGTAACTTGATTACCAAACAAGGGACTTTAGGATTTGATAAATCCAAATCGAATGCAAATCCATGAATTCGACAAGATTTACTATATCCATATTCTCATTTCCCTAATCCCAAACATGCCTAGAATGGAATGTGATTATTCTCTGTCCTGTCAAAAAAAAATAAAAAATGCAGTGAACTGTATGATCAAACAGGCACTATTATTGCAGTGATTGAATGATTTACTTCTTGTTTTTGCTCCCAGTTTGTGAAGTTCTGATACTTCATTGATGAGAATGGTAGTTAGACCACCAGTTTGAAAAAAAGAAAAGAAGGAATTGTAGGTAGTGTAAGATGTAACAGTTGATGACACTTCTAACTTACCAATAACAGTTATTTTTTAGGTGCTCGACAGTCACAGAAGCTACACATGAGTCTTTTCCTGAAGTAGATTTTTTGACATTCATCGAGTCCACTCTTGATGAGGTTGAAGGTAGTCTCCTTGAATGTAACTTTTTAATATGTTATTAGTTATTACCAGTTAGGTAAGATTCCTTAATGGCTGTTAATTAGGCTGATTGGTGACTATATGTCCCTGGTTAGCTCTTTCTTAGAGATTAGTGGGCAGTTATTATCAAGTTATAAACTGAGGGAAAGGTTCCACTGCTTAATGCTAATATAAAAGTTAGTCGCCTGGCACTCGATTTCAATACACAACTAAAATGCTGCACATGAATGAGATCCAGTGTTCATCAGTTGGTCTTTGGTGGACCACGTGTGAAAAATCACAAGAGATGCAGATAAGCAGAACCCCCCCACCCCAAGCATCCCTTGCCCTGTTTGCTAGGACCCAACAGATGAATGGCTGGGATCTCATACATGTGTGTCATGCATATAGGGATAAGAGTGCTTGATGACTAGAAAATAATTGTGTCATTTATCCTAAACTGATGACATTATTTTTACATATCATGGTTGAGGATTTTATTGATGATATCCATAGCCGCTAACTCAAACAGAAACTAAGCAGTAGGGGTGAACTTGTTTTCAGCAGTATTGGTATTAACCACCTATTTGTACCCAGTTAGCTTCATAGTTCCCTTCCACAATGTGTGAAGCATCTTATTATGTTTTTGTTTCCGATGAAATTACAGGTCCTCATCACCGTTGGCTGAATAGAACTGTGGAAAGTCAGGGTTCCTTCAGCAGGGATGGGATTTTCCTGGTTGTTGTGGGTGGGTTCCTTGAGGATCCTATAATGTTTGGCTGTGATCGTATAATAATGTTTGAAAGAGTAAAATTGCTTCAGCAGAGGTAGTTGTGTAGAACCTTACGTCTGTCTTTCTAGAAACTTTTGACATGGAAAAATTGTAAAAATCAAGGGTAAATTTGTCTAAGATAGTTAATGTTTGCTCATTGCAGGTATCCAAGTCTTCATGTTTTTGGTTTTCAGTCTAGTAGTTCAGTGTCTTGTGTTGCCGCTCAAACTCGTGTAATCCAGACGGTCATGAAGGAGTATATTACGTTTCCTATCTTGTTTTCTAATAAGGATTTTATTGAGGTGAGTTACTGTTCCTTTTTCAATCATCATGTTTTACAAAATATTTTTGATGTCAATAATTGAAGAATCTCTCTAGAAAGAAGGTTACCTTGCACGGGTGTAATTGGCTTAGGCAGATTTTAACTTTCCCATTATGTAACTGTTAGAAGAAGGAAATAACTTGGTAAGAAAAGAAACTAAGAGACTTAGATGTCTAGCTCTCTCCTTATAAATTAAGTGAATGAGAAACTTACAAAAACTATCCTTAGAGAAAATGGTAAAAGAGAACTAATAAAAGGAAAATAAGAGGCCCATGGCCCAACCTAGAGGCCCAAGGGAATGGGCTCATGGCTATATTATGTCAACACCCGCCCTCAAGCTGAGGCATGGATATCAATCATGTCCAGCTTGCCTTGAATATGTGACGAGGACATCACGTCATGTACACTCTTCTGTACGTATCAGAGGAGGAGGCGGGCCGCACCAATTTTTCTGTGGCTAGGCGAGTACCCATGATCGTGCTGAAGACCCCATGTGCATGTGTGAGCATCTGGAAGACCCCAAACTGGAAAGATGCACATGGGCTGCTTTATGGAGTGATCTAGATCGTTGGATTGGAGGAACGTGACGATTGGGCTGTTGGATCGCATTGATCACATGATTGGCCCATTGATCGTGAATTGTCCACATCAATTTTTTAGATTTTATCATCTTTTAGGATTTAGTTGTGATTATTTTATGTTTGGGCACCTTTATGAGTGATTTAGTAGATTCTCTTTAGATTAAGGCAATTTTTATTAAAATTTCATAAGACAAGGTGTTTTTTGTAATAAGTGAAACTTGGTGAAGCTATAAAAAGAGGGTGGGCGTGTGACTCTTTCCTTCATTAGGTTTTGTGAAAAAAAAGAAAGAAAGAGGTTTTTGCTTTTTTCTTATTCTTCTTTCATCTTTATGAGATTTGAAGATACTTCCATGTGATTTGGAAGGGAGATTGGTGCGAGGCTAATCTTCATCAACGGAGGTGTGAGGTCTCCATTTATCCTCACATCTTTATCTCTCTTCCATCCGTTAAGGTATTTACTTCAAGTTCTTTGACTCTTCCATCCTAAGTCTTCATCCTCTCCTAAACCGATGTTTTCCTTACCTCTATACCATCCAAACCCTAACCGACCTAAACCCATCCATCCCACGCCACACGTGTGACCGTACGGCCACACGTGTGAATCCTTGCCCTTTTTGGTCTTCCATCACCCTTAAATCAAAACCCTCTTATCTTTTCCCCAAATCCCCTTAACCAATTCACCCAATTTATTCCTATATTTCTCAATCTCTTAACCCTAATTTCGCCCTAGGGTGTATTAGGGCTTCTACTTTGAGATGGATTATACCCAATGCTAATTAGATGTCCCTACATCCATTAGATCTTAGTTTCCTTTTATTTAATGATCTTGTATGACGATGTTGGTAACTTAGGCTAAGATTATGCATGGTGTTCTTTTGGTTTTTATGGTATCTGTGATGATTATGGTAAGGTTTGTTTTTTTTTGTTTTTTTTGTTTTTGTTTTTTTTTTTGTTAATTATCTTAATTTTGCTACTTGATCTCTCATGATAGTTGGTTCATGCATCGGTCCTGCATCAATATGTCCTCCCACTTCAAAGGAAAGAGCCTTAGTGAAGATATCAACAAGTTGTTCAGTAGAAGGAACAAATAGAGTAGAAATCATGCAACTGGCAACCTCAGTTTGTGCCTCTATGAAAAAATGGGATTGAAGCGATATGAATGGTAGCCTAATTGTCACAATACATGAGTATAGGAGTATTCGCCAGAAATCCTAATTCAATGACAAAACTTTTTAGCCACAATTTATTTCACATGCAGTATTTGCCATAGTGTGGTACTCGGCCTTTGCACCGGATTGTGCAATAATGGTTTGCTTCTTGGTTTTCCACATAACGAGATTTCCTCTGAAAAAAGTACAATATCTTGTCGTAGAACGGCAATCATCAGGAGAACATTCCCAGTCTGTATCAGAATAACCTTTAATATTCAGATTAGTATAACAATTAAATAGGATACCATGACCTGGAGAAGACTTGATGTAGTGAAGAATGCGACGAACAACTTCAGGATAATTGGAGTGAGGAGCATGCATAAATTGATTCACCAGACTGACTGCATGAGATAGGTCAGGATGAGTAATGGTCAAATATATCAACTGACCAACCGAGCATTGGTACATGCGAGGATCATCAAGAAGTTCTCCACCATCAACCCAAAGTTTCTTATCAAGCTCTAAGGAGGAATTTAGGGGTTTGACATCAAGATTAATAGTAGAAGCCAAAAGATCAAGAGCATATTTCCACCGAGAGAAAATAATACCCTTATTCGATTGAGAGACTTCAATGCCAAGAAAATATATTAATAGATCCAAATCTTTGATGTTAAAACTTTGCTAAGATAGATCCTCAATTCAAAGATCCCACTAGCATCATCACATGTAACAATCATTTTAGGGCATGAGCCCAAAAATGAGGCAATTCCAAAGCTCAACTGGACCACACTATAGAAAATAGTGGGGATTAAACACCTGTCATTGAAAACTTCTTGGGGGCCACAAAAGTTTTGGATCAAGCTAATATTTGTATTTTCCCTTCATATAGGTCCATGTGTCGTTCTGAACAGGTTAGTTGGCCAATAAACATTATGGTTTAGCCTAGGAAGGTTACAACGGTGGGTGTTATTATCCCCCAGTGCTTTCTCTGGTGTGGTCCACATGAGCTTTGAATTTGCCTTATTTTTGGGCTCATGCCCTAAAATGATCTGTTGAAAAAAGGATGGTTAGTGTATATATCACATAGGGCCCACGGACCTTTGACATGCATGCATGTGGTATATGTTAGACCCTCTGGTATATGTTAGACCCTCTACATGATTGATTGGCGTGCATGCATGCACTGTGCATCATACATTCCATCAGACAAAGAAGGTGCCCGACATTCAATATTTGAACCCGAGGCCAGATTGCAACAGATTTGTGAATGTAGTGGATTACCTCTTTCATAGAGAAGTCTTGCACATATACAAATATTGCATGCATCATCACTTGAGCTGGGTAGTTATTGGATGCAATCTCTATTTCATCCCGTGGCTGATTTTTCTAGTGCCCTGGGTGGATACTCTGGTTGCCTTACACCTAAACCCAAGCTTGACATGGATAGTTTGGGGTATAGCTGCTAAACCAGGTTTGTACTGAATCCAACAGCAGGAGCACCCTCCGGAAGGGAATAGTAAAAGATCCACTGTGGCCATTACACAAGTTCGAAAGGGGGCATCAGGTAAGGGCCACCTCCATAACCTTGCATGTCCAAAGGTCGACAACTGCGTGTATTGCCTGCATGAGCCGGTGCATTGTATGGACATTTTTAATGAAAGCAGTAGCCTATTGGGCATCTACGGTAGGATGACTGTCGGAGGGTGTAGTTGTCTTCCCATGAAAGGCTATTCTCTGGTTAATGTCGAACACTGACCTTAGGATAATGACTTCGAAGATCTGATTGAGGCAGAAGAAGATCCTGCTCAAGTTTCAGGTTAACCATTGTAGCTGAAGATTGGTATGTACAATGGCACGAATCAATGGTTTTGGGAGTTCGGAGGTGATATACAGTTATACACAAAGGGTGGTGGATGGGTATGGGGGAGTTTGGCAACTCGCCGGTCCTGAAGGAGAAGGTTTTGAGAGGAGGGCTATTGGGGCATCCAATGTTTTTTTTATTTTTTTTAATTTTTTATTTTAAAATAAAAATTTATAGAGGAGTCTATGATGGAGCACAACTACTACAGTGCACATGCATTGCACTCCACAAAAGCATGGTCATGTTGACTTTAGTGAGGGGATGGTTGTAATACCCATCCTGGATTTTCTGTCAGAAACTAGTTTATGAGGACTTCTCTCCTATTTACAACAGGCAGCCGAAATGCCACCACTGCAGGCTTTTATCCAAACGACGTCGTAGTGCAATGATGACAGGTTTTACATTACTTTCCGACCGTAATCACAGATCCAAACACGCCCTAAAAGAAAACAAATCTGGAAAAAAAACTAGGGTTACCACAAGGAGATTCTTGTAAATATGGAATAAATATGCCCAAAAAACTGTCTAAATGATAATTAACCAGCAAACTCTTATTACTGTTTTAATCTAACCAAAAGGAACACGTCAGTCTTGTATTTCCAGGAAAATCCTATTGTTGTTTTTAATAAAACACACCAGCCTTAAATTGTTAAAGACTTGATCAATCAGAATTTCCTGCAAAAACTTGAGCAAGATCTCCAAGACACCATAGCCATAGGATGACCCCTCACAAATCACATACAATCAGTGATAAAAAGGTTAAGACTCAAACCAAGAGAGAATGTATGAAAGGAAAAAGAAGAGGAGCAGAAGAGCAGGGGAAGCGATCAAGAGATTAGAAACCTTGGGGACCTTGCTCTGATACTATGTCAGAGGAAACAAAGAACTTGGGAAGAAAAGATACTGAGACTTGGATGTCTAGCTCTCTCTCTCTCTCTCTCTCTCTCTCTCTATATATATATATATATATATATATATATATATATATGTATTAAGTGAATGGCTAAATTACATAAACCACCCTTAGAGAATAGGGTAAAAAAGAACAAAAATAAAAGAGAACTAATAAAAGGGAAATATGAGGCCCATGGCCCAAGTGAAGCCCAAGTGAAGGGAATGGCCTATGGCACAGAGGGATATGGCCCAATTATGTCAACAGTTATTAAAGCCTTGGGATGTGCATCGATGTTAAGCACAAAATGAGGCGTAGATGTGGAGAATTCTTGAAAACCTGATGTGGAGACATGATCAACATAGCCGGTATAAAGGGGACTGATCCCACCCACCCTGCATGTTCACAAAATTATTCACCAAACTCTCATGATGAAGGGGCTTATGGACTCCTTTTGATTCACTCTGTGAGAGTCAAGCAGCCCTTTGCTTCTTTTGATTGACTTTTAGGGATTATTAGTTGTACCTATATCCATGCCAATGGAACTCAAGGGAAAAATCTGTAAGACTGCTATGCTACAAGGGTAGCGTTGTGCACTTGGGCAACAACATGAGCAGAGAACGAGTGTTGCAGAGATGAGGATTTGGAGATGGATGTGGAAAGGCTAGGAATGATAGAATTATCGTTGATTCTATAAAAGCAGGGAAGGATTGAATCAAGAATGAGATTATCGGAAGTAGCCTAGGACTAGCCCCAATAAGAGATCAAATGCTTGAGAGCAATGTTTTAAATATCGCCGATGTCGGCTGATATATCTTGTATCCCACTTGTGCGATACGAAACACTTGGGTAGTGCCGATATATCACACATGTTCGATCCGATGAGCATTTTCAATTTCCAATCCCCCCTTTTTTTTGTTGAAATTATGTTAAATCAGTGTCAAATGATTACAAATCCATTGGTTTTTCATGTTTTGCTTGAAAAATCATGAAATTAGAGCTTTGACTTCGATATCCGTTGGTTCTTCATGTTCTCTATGTTTTTTTTTTTCCAAAATTTTCATTCAACCAGCTGTCAATTGAGACTAATTTTGAAGTATTTAGGAGTATTTGATGAAATGATCATCACATACACTCTAATTTCAAAATTTGTGTAGGTGGTCTGATTTGGGGAAAATTCGAAATTTCCCTAATTCCTCCCAAATTGCTTGCCTTGTTGCACTCCAAACATGAAATCAAGCATGAGGGGCTGATCTACTGATTTGTTAAGCCCTTGTCAATTTTCAGAAAAAAAAAATATTTTTTTTTTTCGAAATTTCCCTTCAACCAGCTTTCAATTGAGACTAAGTTCGAAGTATTTAGAGTGTTTGATGAAATGATCATCACATACACTCTTAAATGTTATGCATTCAATTTGAATATAGTTGCATTAGTTTAGTCAGACAACGCATAGCTTAGGACCCTATACAAATGAAACCTATTACGTGCACTTCTTTTTTGAGACGTTATGATTTAAAGTGTGTTAAGGTCTTTTTTTTTTTTTAACAATCCCTAAAGTTTCATTGAAAAATTCAATCATTTCCCCACTGTTTGCCCATGTTTCGCAAAAATTGTGATAAATTACCCGATACAAATGATATATCTCGTGCGATAACCGATACATATCCGTATCTTAAGGACGCGATACGTAACGTGATACCAATATTTCGAACATTGCTAGTGTTCGTAATATCGATACTATCGACCAATATATCCGGCCGATAATATTGTTATCGCATGCAAGTGATACGAAACCCCCAAAAAGCACTCAGAAATTTAAAAAAAGGATTGTTTGTATCGTGCGATATATCGCAAGATATCGCACAATTTTTGTCGATATTGTCACGATTTGGATATCATGCATTATTTACATATTGTATGACAGACATTTCGATGATAAAAATGCCGGAGATGGGTTTCAGTACTTGTAGAGAAGATTGCGTAATCGGAGCCCTTTTTCTTCAAGAAATCCACGAGATTTGGGGTTTCGGAAGGACTGGAACCTCGTTTCTTCGAAAATGCCATCGAAAATGGCGAAATTTTAGGGATTTTGGGTTCCAGAAGTAGCGAAACCCTCTTTCTTCAAAAATGGCTTAGGCCATTCTTTGTGAGAGAGAAATCCGATCCTTCTTTAATAGGGAGTTCTGTCTGGTATTTTTAAACGGTAGATTCGATACTCTTTAATAGGGCTTTTGGGCCCATCGTGAATGCATCTAGTTTATCCATGCCGTTCATCCGTTTTTTCAGTTCGTTTAAAGGGTTGAGCCCAAAACTGAAGCATATCAAAACCTTAAATGGACCATATCATAGGAAACAGTGGGAATAATGATTTCCACCATTGAAACCTTTGTAGGGGCCCACAATGATGTTTATTTGTCATCCGACTGTTCACAAGAACAAAATAACATTGATGAAGGGAAAACACAAATATAAGCTTGATCCAAAACTTCTGTGGTCGGGAATTTTTCAACGGTGGACATTCAATTCACTCTGTTCTCTGTGGTGTGGTCCATTTGAGCTTTGGATATGCTTTATTTTTGGTCTTAACCGCTAAAATTATATTGTAAAATGGATGGAAGGAGTGGATAAAATATATAAATCACGGTGGACCCCATAGAGTTTACTTAGTACACGAGTTTTACAGGAAGCGGATTTGATGCGGTGCTGATGCGAAGCCTTTCGTAGGAATTTCCACGTTGGAAACGTACATGGGGCCCAACTTGTTGTTCATGAGAAATCCATACCATCCATCCGTTTTATGAGATCATTTTACTGTATTAGACCAAAAGTGAGTAGGATCCAAGACTCAAGTGGTCCATACTAAAGGAAAATGTGGTTAGGGAAATTCCTACTGTTGAAACCTCCCTGGGGACGACACTGATGTTTACACGCCATCCATACCGTTCATAATGTCATTCCTATTGGGATGAACTGAAAACACAAATATTAGCATTTTCAAAACTTCTGTGGCCCCATGAATATTTCAACTGTGGATGGCCAATCCTAACGTTTTCGGCCCACTTGAGTATTGGATTCGGCTCTTTTTTGGTATCATGTCCTAAAATGAACTAACAAAATGGATGGAAAGAGTGGATTTCTCACAAACATCACAGTGGGCCCCACCTAGGTTCCCAAGGAGGAACTTCATGCAAAAGGCTTTGGTAGCAAATGCGCAATTATGGCCGTGGGCGTGGATCCACAGAGGTGGATGGGACTTTGATTGTGGGGGCTCACAGTGATATATGTGTCTTAAATCTACACCATCCAATACTTTTGAAAGATCATTTTAAGCTATATGACCCAAAAATCTTAGGATCTTTACTCTTGCTCCAGTGGTAGACTCTCAGGAGTTTCAACACCCGGTCAAGGGTTCGAGTATCCATGGGTGGTGAAATCCCACCATGGCGTGAGTGTGTGGGGGTATGTGTGCGTGTGTAGGAAAAAAAAGAAGAAGCTATGACCCAAAAAATGAAGCAAATCCAAATCTTATGTGGGCCATACTACAGGAAACATTAGTGATTGAATCCCTACCATTAAAAAGTTAATGGGGGCCATCGGAATGTTTATTTGTCATCTAACATGTTGATAATATCACAAATATCTGGATGAAGAGACCGGAAAAATACAAGATCGATCTAACACTTTTGTGGCCCACGTGAAGTTTTTAATGGTCGATTACTACTGTTTCATGTATTATGGTCCACCTAGGATTTGGATCTGCATCATATTTTGAATAATTGCCTAAAATGAGCTTCCAATAGGTTTGGATGGTGTGGATGTAGCCACATACATCACAGTGGCCCTCACAATCAGGGGTCTCACCCACCTCGGTGGAATGATTCAACAAGGATTGCATACTAACAATGTCAGCAGCGAGGTGACTATTAACACTACTCTGTGGGCCCTGCACCATGTGTGTGTTTTATCCTAGCTGTCCACCTATTTTTCCAGATCATTATAGAGGATGAGCCTAAAAATAAGGGAGATGCAAATATCGAGTGGACCACACCACAAGAAAACAATGGTCATTGAATGCCCACCATTAAAAACTCTGTATGGCTTACTGTAATGTTTATTTGGCATACAACCTGTTGATTACGTCACACACACTTGAATGAAGAGAAAACACAAATATCAGCACAATATTGTCGATTTGTGGAGCAACAGTACTATTCCCAGTCCCGTCGGGATGTAGACGATGATTACGAGCCACCGCGCAACTCTATGTGGGTCTAGGCCACAACCAGTCCCCATCATTAATATGTATATTTTTCAATTTTTACTTCTTCTTTTGATTTTCAATGAATTGTTGTGTTTTCATACGTCTTTGATACATTTATAAATGTCATGAATTCAATTTAAATATAGTTGCATTAGTTCAGTTAAACATCGCATACCTTAGGACCCTATACAAAGGAAATTTATTATGTGCGCTTTTTTTAAAAAGATGTTATGATTTAAAAGTGTGTATTAAGGTCTTTTTTTAACAATCCCTGAAGTTTCATTGAAAAATTCAACCATCTCCCCAATGTTTCCCCATGTTTCCCAAGAAGTACGATAAATTATGCGATACAGATGATATATCTCGCGCGATAACTGATACGTATTTGTATCTCAAGGGTGCGATACATAGCGTGATACCGATATTTCGAACACTAGTCCCAACTAGTGCTAACCCCCGACCCAACTGATACATGCATACCCTAAAGGGCAAGCTGGCAAGGGAGGGTCATGGGAGGGCAGTTACCACACATACTGAGAGCACAAGGCACACATACACATGCAGTTACCTTGTATTAGGTAATAAACATGGGCGCTCAAGTTCGCACCTATACATGCACATGCACCACCATCAGATGAAGGGTTGAAAGATCATGCTCAAGTAGTCGGCTGCAAAGAATAGCAGAGGCCCAGTAAATACATGTTTACTGAAGACTGCACACATTGCAACACGATTATGTCTAACTCTGCATTTTAGCCTAACTACTGTGTGCTAGACCAGAAGGGGGCAAACGGTATCTATCATATTAAAGTTATTACATGAGTAGTAAACTTAACTTGATCACAATTGCATGACATCTTTGTGCTTTCTTCTGAATATTCTTCTTGTCATTTACAACTCACTTTAATGTTTGCAGTTGCTTATTGTCGAAGCCGTTCTTTATGGCCATTTGCTTACTTATCTTGTTCATTCATGGGGCTTGGATTATTCAGATGAAAAATGGGGCATGCTGCTTGTTATTTAAAGGTTTTAGGAGTCCTTTGCTTTATCACAAAAAGGATTTGGACCTTGGAATGATTATCAAAGGTATGCTTTTTCCCTGGTTAAAGTGATACATGTTGATTTTTATTTTTATTTTTTCTTTATGAGCTCGTTAAGCTCTCTTGTAGTGGCAGAGTTTCATTATAGTAAGCAAAGGCATTATATATAATGTTTAACCCCAAAAGTGCTTGGTAATTAATCTTATGTTCGTAAATTTTTTGTTGGGTACTTTTATTCTTAATTTTAAGACTTAACCATTTAAGTTAGCTCAGGAGGCTAAAGGCAACTAGGAGATAGTTCAAAAACCTGAAAACTCGACTTGACTCGATGTCCAGCAGGGTCAGTCAACTCGAAGACTCTACTGGGTCTTTACTTGATTCGACTTGATATTTAATAATGAAATTTAATTATTTACTTAATAATAATAATTAAAATCGTTGATTAAAGTATAAATAGTATAAAATGGCTAAACTGCACATCAGTAAGTGAGTTGATTCACTGTTTAAAGACCTTTAGATTCCTAACAGTCGCCGTGAGTTCACATCTCACGGTCCTCCTTTTAACTTTTCATTGAAGAAACAGTTATCCTAAGCAAGTGACTTGGACCAAGTCACTCTTTTCTTTTTTTTGAAAGGTAATGAAAACTTTATTAGAAACTGCCAAGGAAGCAGAAAAGAATACTACAAAAACAACAAAAAGGAAGAAATTAAAGACCCAAAAGGGCAACAATGACAAAAGGATCCAAGTCCTTCAAACTGAAGCCCAATCCTTAACCCAAATCAAAGCTTTAAGGATCGATCTGCCATATCCAATTAGTTCTCGAAGCACCTTCTGTTTCTCTCCCCCCAAATAACCCACAATGTCGCCATGGCTGCCAAATGCCAAACCTCCTCACACTCTTTTCCAATGCCTCCACCATCCCAAGAGGTCAACTTGGCTGTCTCTTAGATTTCCTTTGTAGACTCAATATCATGTGGTTTACATACGAACGAATTGAGCAAATTCTTGATTCCAAGCCATCCTTCTGTCACATGACATCATCAGTGGGATCGCCAAATCTTAGGGTACTTATTACTGCTGATCTATATTGTCTCCATGTGGATTACAACTTCACTTATAGCAGATTTATACTGTGCAATTAATTGCCAAATTATTGCTTTGCTCTCTCTCTCTCTCTCTCTCCCTCCCACCCTCTGTTGTCTCCATGTGGAATACCACTTCTCTTATAGCAGATTTATACTGTGCAATTAATTGGCCAATTATTGCTTTGATCTGCTCCATGTGATCTGTTTCTAAGAGAGATATGTTTACTTATCATTCTTTCTTATCTATTGATTCATTAACTCGTCTTCAAAAAATATGCAGTGATAGAAGAATTCAATGTGTTACAGAATGCAAATGTTGTTATGGTACACAACTTGAAAAGCACTGGAGTGGGGAAAAGCACTGGAGTGGAGCCAGATGTCATTAAAGATCTGCATATTTACTCTTTCAGAAATTTACTTCTATATTTTCCTGGTATTGTTTTCTGCATATGTACTCTTTCAGAAATTTACTTCTATATTTTCCTGGTATTGTTTTCCCATCTTCTTTTTATTAAAACCTTGCATTTGGTAATTTTCCTTCATTATGCTTTTTTTCTTTCCTTTTCTTTTTCTTTTTCTTTTTTAACTTTGAGAGGTGTATTACAGTTGTTGTCATCTATCTCTAAAGCAATTTTCTGCCTCTTAAGTACCTTTCTGTCGAAATACTGTGGTATGATTGAATTAGATCAAAAGTAACATGTTAACATGTTTCTGCTTAGCTGGTTTGAATTGGGAATGTTCTCAAATTGAATTCTATCAAAAGTAACATGTCTTTGTGACAGCTTTGGTGTAGATGATAGCCATTAGCAGCAAATTTTCTGTTTCTATGCATCTTTCAAGTATTTTGGTATGATTGGTTTCTTGTCAGTTGGTTTGAATTAGCAATATTCTCAAATAGAATTAGATCAAGGTAACATGTGGTTGTGGCAGCTTCGGTGTAGATGACTGCCATTACTAGTTAACTAATTCATATGAGGATTTGATTCTTAAATGAAATGGTCCAATTGATGAAGCCATGTGAATGTCTATGTGGGTAGGTGTTCTTTTTCTTCTATTGTGTCTTCCCCAACTATTAGAGGTAATATTCCCAGTTTGGGACATGGCCCTGCTAAAGCCCAACCTGGTCCAGCACTTACTGCCCAACGCCCGAGCCTAGCCCAAGCCTGTCATGGGCCTAGCAGCCCTAGCACAATAGGCCCAACTGCCCAAGCTCAAGCCCAAAAAAATGGCTGGGCCCTTTTACCAGGCCTGAAAATTGATAAAATTCCCCACTTGAATGTTCCTAATCTATTCCTTGATCAAGTGGGCTGCACATGCACAAAGAAATAGACATTTAGAGGGACAAAAGTCAACGGTCTACATTCAACATGCCTAACTGACATTGGAATGGCATATTTGTCTAGTATATGCTCTGAATGTGTGCGCGCATAGACGTGCTTTGATAAATGTATCGAGTATATGCTTTGATAAATTTCTGTGCATGCGTGCGACCAGGCTCCTGTGCATTCTGATAAATGCTGGTGGCCATGTCACTCAAATATACCTGTTGTTTATGGTTTTCAAGCATGACAACAAGCATCTTCTTGTGTGTGTGGTCTGATAAGTGTCTTGAGCATATGCTCTGCTCTGATAAATGTCGGCAGCCTTGTCATTGTCTCACTGAAGTTCACCTATTGTTTATGATTTTCAAGCATGATAACATGCACTATCTCCTTTCAGTTCTTGAGAAACTGGAATCTTTCAGCTGCTGTTTGTTCCATAACCTCAAGTCTCTAAATTACAGCTCCAAACCACAAGTTTTACCTTATTGTCTTTTTTTGGAACTGGCATGATTTTTTACCGTTTACCTAATAGTATTTTGTGTACTATTGTGTAAAGTCCATCCGATGACATTCTGAAGTTGCAATATCTGTTGGAACATAGGCCTGTGCATTGTGAACTATTACTAGTAAACCTGTCTGTTTGGATAAATCAATTAAAATTTAAAGATACATTTTCTCCTGATTTCAGGTTGCATTTCTGCTGATGAAGATGGAGGTCGCTTATTCCTTTCTGACACCAATCATCACCGGATCATCATAACCGATTGCAAGGGGAAAATGTTAGACTGTGTATGTATGCAAGTTCTTTTTTAATCTGTCAATTTCTGATTTTTGACAAGCCTGAAATAGAGTTATAGATTTGAGGATATTTTCGTTCATAGCATATATATGAACATCGGTATTATCTCGGATGATATGGCCATATCGTATCCATATCGGCATGAGACGATGTGCAATATGGGGTTGTATTGGCCCGAAACAAAAAAATTGACTTGTATCAGCCCGTATTGGCACTGATACGGGGCGGAAATGACCGATACGCTCATAAAAGGCCAATTTTGATTCTTTTTTCAAAATTTCACTCGTCTCATTTTTTTTTTTTTTCATTTAAACAATGGAAAAAGCTCAAAAACTCATTTTAAGCTAGATCTAAACCTATTTTGGGATCAAAACAAATGATTGAATGAGATTCGACAAATTGAAGCGAAGTGGACCATTATAGGAAATATTGAAAAGAACGGTAAACCTTCACTTTCTTTTTTATATTTTCATCTTCCTTTTGTTGTATTTCAATGTAACAGGCTCTAGTTCACCAAATCATCCTTGATTTGTGTTCAATTAGGGCTTATTTAGTTGACCTTCAGCAAGTCAAACCTACATACAACATTCTCATCAAAGAATGGTCTGATACACCATTATATGCATGTCTAAATTACAAAAAAAAAAAGAAAAAAAAAGAAGAGATTCTTGAATATCTTATTATTCTCTCTTTCTCCTGATATATATGAATCTTTGGCTTAAATAAAAATTGACCAATACAGGCTGATATTGTCTAATACGTACCGATATTGATATGCGGCACCTGTTTCGTTTCTTTTTTCGGCCAGGCCGATTAACCCCACCCCCCCAAATACCGATAATCAGAACCGTGGTTCATAGAGATAGTGCTGGGCAACTTCTTCATTTCAATGAATGTACTGCCTATTGCTTCTGGAATGACCGTTGACCATCTTTCAGAAAATGGCGTTGAGATCGTCATGGAAACTGTGTTTAATCATATCAAGATCTCTGTTTAAATGATGATGAGACCTTGTTAGTTTTCAGAGAAGGCACAGCTACAAACATTGCAGTGTATTTTGAGTCTTCGACCATTTTCAGTTGACGATCACTGTGATAGTAATGGTAGAAGGTTGATCCCTGGTTAACCCCATTAATCAAAACAGTACTGGATGTTGATCAAGCATTTGCATGAATTTTTTTTATTTTTATTTTTTTTAAAATTTTATTTATTTATTTATTTTTTAAACACACGCACACACACCCTCACACACTCACGCCATTATGGTATTTCAGTACCTATGGATACTCGAACCCTTGACCGGGTGTTAAAACTCCTGAGAGTCTACCACCCGTGCAAGAGTAAGGATCCAAGCATTTGCATGAATTATTTTTGCTGTAGTCCTGCATTTTAGCTGATAATAAAAATGATAACCAAATGCTGATTACATTTGCTGTATCCTTGTGGCACTTATAGCTTTACATGCTTGTTCATGGCTCATTCTCTTCCTCCCTATCTTCCCTTTCCCCTCTCAGTTCTGACTTTGTTGACCAAGGCATGCATTCTTGCATTGAGATTACTCGGTTGGAACTGATTGATTCCATTTATTAGATTGGTTCCTCCCCAGGTTCTGAGGATGGGGAATTTGAGTCTGCCAAATTATTGCGGCCTGCAGCTTCTTTTTATCATGCTGATGAGGATTGCTTATATTTTGTGGACTCAGAGGTAGGTAATCTATCAATCGCTTCCAGTTGTTGATACATAGGTGTATGAGTTGCATACCGTTTTGCCCTACTAACTCCTGCACTGCATGTAGAACTTGATCACTCAAGAATATATTTGTTGTGCTCTTCATTTTTAAACAAGAGAATGTAGTGCACTAGCATTGAAAAGTGTAAAAACCCTTATAAAACCATTGTTTAATATTGGGAAATGGAGTTGGCCTCCCAAAGAGTGACAAGAGGGCAGAGGGCAACGCACAGAAAGTAGTACAAAAGCTCTCGTGAAAAGGGAATTGTTGCAAAAGTTTTATAAAGAATGAGAAATGTGAAAGCAATTGGCTGAAAGGGTATTAAAATGAAAAGTGAAAGTGACCATAAGTGAAAGCATTTATGGCACGATGTCTACGTATTCAAAATTGGTTTCACAGCTTTGCCTGGTACATGCCACTTGGTTCCTAACCTGGGTAAAGGAGGAGGATTGATGTTTGGTGAGCACCCAGTCATCTAACGTTTGCCAAGCAAAATGATTGGCAAAGCAAACCCCAAATAGTGGGGACAAAGCTATGATGATGACAAGATGATGATTCAGAATTCATATCATGCCAATGATTGTTCCCAAGCTTCATTGAAAGCTAAATTGAAGGGGCATTCTGTTTAATTCAAAGTTTCTTTATCTTTGACCCAATTCCTAATTGCCATCAATTATTTATTTTTTATGCTCAACATATAGATCAGTCTTTAGTAGTTTCCAATAAATGCCATTTGCAAGTTTGAACTCAATAGTCACTTTATAGAAGTGTGAAAAAATTTGCAAGTGTTTAGTGCCTAAAAGAACCAAAGTGCTCTTATATAATGAACAGCAAGGTTTGATGGTCCCAATTCACTGTACCATTCAAATTGTGGACTGCACAATGCACAGTTGAAAAAGAATGGCCGTAATGTGACTTTCTTTAGATTTTCATCTGTTTTAGGCACCCATGGACCATGTGACTCAATCGAATCTAAAATTTCATGACCAATCTTGGCACTCTTCAGTGACCTCTTTTAGAAACCTTGTTTTCATATATAGAATTAATTGTTATTTCATCTTAATGGTTCATTTGTTGAATCTAATCAGTTTGTTGTTCTTTTTGGTTCCTTTTTCGGAAGAATCATGCAATCAAGAGAGCTAATATGGAAACAAGAGTGCTGGAAACAGTGTACCCATTACGTAGTTCAGATAAAAGAGTTGGTAGTTTATGGACTTGGATCCTAGATAAGCTGGGAATGGGAAGAGAAGCTGATCCATTGCCAATGGAATTTGACGGGGACTCGGTTGCTTTTCCTTGGCATTTGATGAAATCAGAGGGAAATGATCTATTTATTATTAATCGCAGGTACTGCATGCTTTTTAAGTTCTTGATCAAGTGCAAGTAAATATCTCTTCATTTGCTTTTTCCCCAACTATTACTTGACATCTATTGGTGGTGAGGCAAATGGTAAATACACACCGCTGCTGAAGTGCACATGGTATTGCTATCCCGGGCTATATGAGACATTTTCATTGGAGATCTAGCTCATGGAATTTTAGCGTTTCAGGGCACTGAAATGATGGCTATTATACCAATAGGAAAAAAAAAAGATGGCTATTGTCTCCCCCAAACAAGACACTTTCAGTGGAGTTTTTATTTCTTCTTGGGTGGCACTACTTTTCACTGCAATAAATCAATTGGTCATTTTCTTGTTATTCATTTCATGCAAATTAGTAGTGTTGGAAATTGCGTGGATTGTTTACCATGGTGTGTGTGGAAGCTTGGCGGAGCTTAGAATTATGACTAAAGGCCTAGAGGGGAGGTGAATATGATCACTTTAAAATTCTTTGCCTAATTAATACAATCTAGCAATTAAGACTAATAAGTCAAATTAACACTAAGGCTTACAAGCCAAAGTGGGTCCAATCACATAGACTACAACGGATATAACAATTAAGTAACTAGTCTATAAGAGATAATGAGCTTGTGTGTGCTTTGCAAGTTAAGTGTCTAGCATACAATTCAATTCAAACATTCATATAGTATAACTAAACAATCACATAAATATAAATAGAATTGTGCTCAATTGATAATCATAAACACAAGCATGCATAGTGGTTCAATTTTCTTATTCCATTTCCCGTGGATGCACTTTCCTCCAGTGTATTGGTATTAAATATATAGTTTTCATTAGGTTCACTCCTAACCTTTACAACCCTACACAAGGACCTAACGCACGTACATTCCTGTGTTGGAGGAACACGTTTCCACCCATGTCAGTGGCTCCCGCAAGAGACTTAAGTTGGTTTTCTATCGGCTAACCAACAACCACTAGCGGTCCTAATCCAAGGCCTTACATACACACTTGTTGGAGGCTCCCCAAGGAGACTAACGGGTACACACCCGTGTCCGATGAATTTGGCCCTACACAAGAGCGTAGGTCCTACACAAGAGCCTATTCGAGTTTGGGTCACAAACTCTACACTCAATCCTATACAAGGAAAGAATGTGAATGAACTTTACGATTGACAACTTGTCAGATTAAGTCCCATGCGTAGCGCATTATTGAGATGTCTCTTCAATGCTCTCTTGTGTTGAATCGGCTTCTCAATTGCTCCCACGTTCGTTGATGCTGTTGGTTTAGCTCCATGAACAAACATCTTACATTCGATGTACCAATGAGGTTACCAAAGTGGTGGGGTGATGGTGGAATCTCGTACAACTAAAGGAATAATTGTTTTCCAATGGGGGGGATTCACCTAGATGGGTGTTCTAGGGAATTTAGATAAGGATTTGACTATAGGTTCATGTTTAATCTTTAGAACAATTGAGAGATCAAGTTCATCTTCATAACCGAGGTTGGAATCCTCATTAGAGTGATAAAGCTCAAGAAGAAGACTTGATTCTATTTGGTTTAGAGGCTTAGAATGAGGGATATGAGTGGAGAATCACTTAGGCTTCTATTGCACCAAAAATCCATCATGAAGCATAATGCGAGAATGCCCTTTATATAGATTTTTGGTTTGCAACGGCTATAAAACGGGCAAATAACGGTATCCTTGGTCGATCGAACTCTATCGATTTATGCAAGAAAAATCGCTAGATAGTTTTGGCCACGATCAATCAATCGAGCTCTACTTTCGATCAATCGACTTGATCAATCAAAGTAAATTGAGCTTTGCTCGAAAGTTTGCTGTTTTGGGCAAATTGGTTTACAACAACTCTACACCTCTTTTAGCTTATCTTATCATATTCCAATTTGGCTCCTAAGGCTATGGAATGATCAATAAAATGTTTACCTATAAATGTTAGGATCATCTAGAGGCTAGGTTGTTTTGGATCTAAGGTTAGGGTCACCAAGGTACCTCAATTTACTTGTTTTTCGCTTCCTTGATGCTTCTTGTCCTCTTATGTCTTCGGTCTTCGGCTTCCAAGGGCTCAACTGACTCATTGACACATAGACGCACGTGATTGACAAATAGGTGCACAAATCAGTGCACTAACAGTGTTAAATTTTCCACTTATTTTGCCAATTTAATTAATTTCGATGGGCCTTCTCTCTTCCCATCAGAGCAACTTGTTTCAATCACTCCTTTAGGCTTCATTTGGATTCACAGCTGAATTGAATTACAAATTCATGTTTAATCAAAAGGAAAATTACAAAAATTTGGTGATGCTTTCTAGTATTCAAAATCAGGAAGTAGCCTCAAAGGTACATTTATTTCAAGTCCCACTTGAAAGCAATGGAATTGCAATTCATAGCCTGTATCTCCAATATGAATGCCACCGAAGGAAATTGCTATATGGTTGTTTCCACTTTATTAGACTAGTAATTGTTATTCAATTTGTTAGGCATCCTAGGGAAATCTTAATTGTCACCAATTTTTTTTTTCACATGTAGCAATCGCAACTAACCCTCCACAGCCTGGATAAAAGGAGGTTTGATGACTGGTTGGCAGCTGTTTGTTGAACCTCTTTTCAAGCCATTGGTGAAACAGGACTCATAAAGCCAACCCCGAATACCTGGGGCTAGGCCTGATGATTGTGTTGATGATTTTGCTGTTATGATTGAAAGTTGGTTCTCTACCATTTGTTTTAAAGTACCATCCAAATGCTACGTATTGCCCAATATATACCAGCATTGCCCATGAACCATACAGCTCCACTGGCCCGAGACAGGGGTGATATGAGCTGTATCATGGGTGAATGGTACAATGCTGGATGCACCGATTTAAAACCTTGAATCTCTATCTACTTCGAAATTCAAATTTAGTTGTACTTATACATATTGAGGAGGAATATGCAGCTCTTTCCTTGCATGCGAGGAACCTGGTTCTGCAGAAGCTTATAGCAACCAGACTTCTGTGTGATGAGGGGTTGGTTTTCAGATCCCGTCATGCCAATATTTTCCCAGCCATGCCACAGTCATATTATGGCAATTATAAATGGTACTCATCTCTGCAAATTATGCTTCTTTGAGATCAGAGTGAAATTGTCAGAAAATGCTTTTGCGATTCTGGAATCAGTGGCTTGTCTGTTGTATTTTCTTGCCTTTTTGTAGCTTCTTCCCATGAATGTATACTATTTGGAGAAAGCAATCTGCTTTGGTGAAACCCATAAATGTACTGGAGTTAGTAAATACAGGGTATAATTTTTGTAGGAGCTCCATGTATTCTATTTCTAGCATGCTTTACCGTTGTTAATTTAAATGCATTCAGTATTGTGACCATTGTCTAAAAGGCCGCTCTTGCTTATTGCGTTAATCTACAGTTTTGAAACTTTATGGATTATGGATGCAGCTACAGGGGAGATCAAAGAAGTACTTAAAGGTATGTGTTTAACTGGTTTATCTTTTTTATCTATATTATGCTCTATCAAATATTCATCCCTAACATTGACTTGTTAATTTTCTCAAGGATTTCCAAAGATTATGGAGATCTGTGGGCAGATGATCATGAGGAAAGTATCCTTGTTGAAGGAGATTTTAGGTGATTGGTTGCAGCAGAATGTAGATCCTAGCTATTCATTAGGACTTTCATATGCTGGGTTGATGTCGTCCTTTGCGACTATTCAGAGTGATATAGTATTTTGCGATACAGGTACCGAGTCTTCAGTGGGTTAGTAATTTCAGTCCCTTTATTATTGACTATTGTCCTGTTTGCATTTGTTACTGTTTTAGTGATGCTAGTTTCATGTACATGCTCAAAAAGCTGGTCAGAGAGTTTTGAAGTTTCATAAAGGATCTAGAGATGTCTCAAGTCTACAGTTTTCAAACTTTGGGATTCTTGGGCTACCATATTGGTTAGCTTACCCTCTGGAGAGGGTTTCTGTTCGGTGAGGGGATTTTTTGTTGTCCAGTATGTGTGTTTCAATGCATAAATAATTATTGTTAGTTAGCATTCAGCTGTTAAATTATGCAATTTATTTAGGGCATGTTTGGATATGTGGAATCCATGTGGAAATGGAAAATTGTGTTCCACTGAAAAGACAGTTGGGCTGTTTGGATACGTGGATTCACAAAGTACTCATTGCACTTATCCCCAGTTTGGATTCTCTAGCACAAGAAACTAGGTAACTATTGTCTAATGAATTTGAGGATAACACTTTCTATCCAAACAGAATCTTGGATGTGAAATTCCTTTTCAACCATGTTCATGGAAATAATCATTAGATGATTGTTGTTTTTGTCCATATTTTTCCGTTGGATTCCATGTATCCAAACGCTATCCTTTTTGCATCCATGTCTCAAATTCTTACTAATATTGAATCATCATTACTGATGTGACAGTGAAGATTTATATGGGAGACCAAGAAATGATCATCTTCAGTATTTTGATGTGCTACCAGGTATACTGTTCTTTGCTATTTAAGGTCATATCATCAGAATTTCCCTTGCCAAAGTATTACAGTCTCGCTAGGTTGTGTGCTCATCATTTACTCAAGATTGCTATCCTTCAAATTACATTTCTGAATTTGAGTTCAATGATTGAAGTGGTAGTGAAAATTTGGAAACAGAGAATGAATTACTTAGAATGGGCTCGATCAAGAAATTTAAACATCATACTGAGCAACATTTGCACAATAAAGAATAGTGATGAGGACATACTTGGAAAGAAAAGCAAGCAAAATGGGAAATTATGAAACCGCTACCTTATGCTCAAATCCTACCCATGTTTGAAACTTTTCCCCAACCTCAATTACATTCAACCTTGAGTTATTTTTCTGTGACATGGACCTGAACTATACATTTCCCATCCGGCTTGTAGTGCGCGGAGCATCTGAACTGTTTATCAGATGTGCTCAACTGCATAAGATAGCCCAGCTCAAAAGTAAGGCTGGTCAATTCATCATGTGGGCCACACACGTATGAAAACAATGGATGCTTAAAAAAAAAAACCTGCCCACTGTCCGCATTCATTGTACGCAGTGGCCTGCCTTTTCAGTGAACCAGCCTGATTTTTGGGTGAGGTTGTCTACAAAGTGAGGCTTACTTGATGAACTGCTTATATGGCCCACATGTCCCAGGATGGCAAGTGTCACCATGTTTGCTAGTTAGAGAGGGCTTAGAAAACTCTCTAATTTCACCCGTCTCGGTTTCAGCTGTTTAATTCTCATGGGTTTGTTGACAACGAGGTCACCATTGCTTGAAATGTTGCCATTGGGAAGGGGACACAAGATTAGTGTCTGAGGAGATGTTGATGCAGGACAATTAACTACTTGCTCTAAAAGCTCGAATTGATAGAGCATGGCGAATCAATCCCTTTATCTCATAGCCCAGGCCCCACATCCCATGGGTCAGGACCTTGGCGGAACCCTCCTCGTGGGCCCCACTTCACATGGGTGGGCCTCCCCTCACACGAGTGATCCCACTCGAGCACGGTGTGAAAATGCCCATGCGTTAGATGTGCTTGAGGACACAATTGTACAAGAAGTCAATAGTCTTGGAGTCAATGTTGCAGAGGCAGGCGGATCACTATACTTAAACTGAGTTCCTACCAAATGAGAATAATAATAGTAAGAATACTAATAAATAATCAGATTTTCAGGATTCATGAGAAAAGTTGTGGCGAAATTTTCAAGTTGGCTGCCAAACTGAATCAACCTTCCCTTATTCAGGATTGGAACCGGCAATGAGAGCGAAAGCTACCACAGGCGTGATTAAATAAGTAAAAACCAATGATAATAGAGGAAGAGTAGTTCAGTAGTACTGGAGCAAGAACAATTCTTTGGAAAATGAGCAAGATAGTTATTTGTAAACTGAGCATAAGTATTCCAGGCTTCAATTCCATATTCATGATTTTCTTTTTTCTTTTTTCTATCTCTGTATAATGCAGGAAGGTGCGACATACGAGTGAATATTGACATTCCAGAGGGTACTGAGCTTGCAGCACCATTACAAGAAGGTTGTATCTGGTGCCAAGCAAGAGGATCTGCTGTTGAAGTCTCAGGATCAGAAAGTGGGGCTGCATCTTCTGACAAGGTACCAACTAACTACAATGAAAGCCGCCACCAACCCCACCCCCCAAAAAAAAAAAAAAAAAAAAAACTCATACTAATTTTGTTTCACTCGTAGTGTAAAAGGTTAATTCATCACTGATTGCAGGTGGGCGTTGCTCAACAGTGGTATGATGAGTTAGATAACCTTGCCTTCTCAAAACCTGAGGTGGTATCGAATTTCCAGGATGAGGAGGAAACTGCAGATAGAAGCTCTGAAGAAGATAACATGGTGCATATCAATTGTGCTGTTAATATCAGTCCTGGAACCAGTGAGGTTTGTTGGTTAATATTCTCCTTGAAATCATAGCATTCCAGTGCATACAAATAGTTGCAACCATGAGATAATGGTTCAATTATGACTGAAGAAAAAGGCGTAGAACTGTGCTGAATAGAAAAAAAAGACAGAAAAAAAAAAAGACGTACACATCTTGAGCAAATCTCAAACGCGATTTTGACCTATTGCACATTTAGGTCATGCACACACGTGTTATGCCGACCGATACCGACATTTAGAACCATTTATGGTGGACTCTTTAGAAAAGAACATGTCATGCACACTTGTGTGTTATGGCATTTTTTAAAACCTCAATTGCAAGTAGCTGTATTATCTGCTGTTAACACACACCCACACCAAAAAAGGCCATCATATACCAAAAAAGGCCAGTATACAAGCTTTTCTTTACATAACACCTACAGGTGTTATGGCATATTTTAAGACCTCGGTTGCAAGTAGCTGTATTATCTGCTGTTATCATACAGGTTGTTGTTAATGCGGTGCTCTACTTGAAGCTCAATGATATGCATGGTTCTCACCGCGATCAGGAGGACATGAGAACTGCAGAGATGGTACTCGACATCTCCAACCATGACAGAAGCCTGAAATGGGGTGGTGATGCATGTGCCCAGTTGCTGTTAGAATCGCACCATGATCTGAGAGACTTGGTCTTCGCGAAACCTTTGCATCTGAGGATCAGGTTTGAGTGTGGGGACCACCCAACGTCCGATAATTCCACCAAAGAAATCGTCTTCACAGACTCTTCCATCGTGGTCAATGTAACTCTTACTTAGCCTGTAATTTTATGGTGTTTGTTGTAGCAAATTATAGTTTTGGTTCCTATTTATCAAATAATTAGCACCATTCATTTCATCCTTTAGGTTTGTTTGGTTGCACCAAATCAGACTGATTAATCATGAAATATCATGACATTTGGTGCAACTCTCTCTCTCTCTCTCTCTCTCTCTCTCTCTCTCTCTCTCTTTCAATGGGTGTAGTTGCTGATCTTGTTATAAGAGGCATTTGGTTTTCTTTTTGGCTAAAAGCTGGAACTAAAGCTGGTGGCACCCAGTTGCAACATTGCATCGTCCCACCGTCAACAGATCATGGTCCATCCTGTCCCACCAGATAAATGGTCTGGATAAATGGACTAATGCACAACATCTCCAAGTTCTGTGGGAGCTTAGGAATGGTCCACCAAGTTGATTACCATAACATCAGCTCATCATGAAGGTTTGATCTGTAGATATTGGGTTTTCTTAGCTTCAGCATAATGCATTTTAGCATGCTTAAACATGACGTGAGCCTGCTAGCCGGTCCATGTCATTTCGTATGTAAGTAACATTAGGGTTGTCAATGGGGCAGGCTCTGGCCTGGCAAAATTGAAAATTTGAATATGCCGAGCCGCCGGAACCGTTCAAAATCTGGGCCAAAGCCAACCTCAGGCCTGGCCCGAACAGTAACCTCAGGTCCGAGCCATTGACAACCCTAGTAACATCTTGGACTATCACAAAAGATTACTTGCCGGATTATATAAAAGGTTTTTTCAATCTATCCGGATTTTTTAATCGATCTTGAGTGGGCCATCGATCGCAATTTGCATAGATTGGATGTGTCTAACTGACCAATTCCACATTGGATAGGAAAGTCCAACCGATGATTGAAGTGCAAGGTGGATACGAAATGAAAGATTGATCAAATGTTAAGAAATCCAGATCTGTCCAAATTTTTTGTTATGATCAATTCAATAGGTGATCCATTGAATGGATGGCTCATATCATAGAGTGTATTCACAGATCAAGCTCATTATCTGGCAGATATTTTGGTCCGCTATAGACTGTACAATCGTACAGATGTTTAGCCAGAGCAATGATGAATTTTAAACCTCAACCTCTTTTTCTATATCGTTTAGGGGTAATACTTGTGATTAGGGCTTTTAAGGGCCAGGCGTACTCAAGTTGTGTGGGGCCCAGTGTGATGTGTGAGTGGACATCAAACCCATCCATTAGATGCGTCCCTCATGTTAGGCTTAGATCTCAAAATCAAGCTTGATCCGTAACCTAGGTGGGCCACACGAAAGGGAACAATGGGGAGGGTGGCACTTATCGTAGAAACTTTCAGATGGAATGTGGGGTCCACTTTGTTGTGTCTATGTCATCCGACCCAGTCATCAGGTGCGCCCCACCAGATTAAGGAACACCCAAACTCGGCCATTTGAAAACTAGGGTGGATGATTAGAACACTTGCAAAAGAAACGTGGGTCGACTTGGAATGATGGTACATTCATCCTATGGTGTGTCCCGTTATGATTCAAATCCACAGCAGATTGTATAGGGTGGCTAGGGTCGGGATGGCACACGTGTCAGTTCCGGGCCATTTATCAGGTAGGAATATATGCCTCTCTCATGTCAACCATCATTTTCCACGTGGCTGAGATCCGATTGTTTATCTGAGGACCCACCGTTCACACACTGGAACCCAAAAGCGAGTCTGGTCACCGGGAGTTCTTCCTGTCGCGGGGCACCTGATGACCGGACAGGTACGGTTTTCATGCAACGGCAAATCTATGGTGTGGCCCACCCGATGATCTGTCCTGACGTCACACCCAAAACTGACATCGGCACTTGTGCCGAGAGCAGGATACGGAGGCTCTAGCTATAACAGTGGATGCGAATTCCCTACCACACAACTAGGAAGCCAGTGCAAGAAAAAGCTATGTGAGGACGACCATGATGTGTTTGCGACATCCACACCGTCCATCATTTTCCCAGCTCATGTTAGGAGTGAAACTTGATTAAGGCAGATCCAAAGCTCAAGTGGGCCACACCAAAGGGAAGAGTGGGGACGGGGACGCCTACCATAGAAACCTTCTTGGTGCCCACTGTAGTTTGGATCGGGCTGATATTTTCTTTTACCCTTCATCCTGGTGAGACTCACATTTTGAACGGTTCGGATGGAATATAAACTTCACCCTTATCCCCAGGAAGTTTTCGATGGTGGGCATCTCCAACCCCGTTTTCCCTGTGGTGTGCCCCACTTGAATTTTGGGTCAGCCTGATTTTCGGCCTCACATCCTAACATGATATAAGTAAAATGATGTACGTAGCGGATTTTACACACACATCACGGTAGGCCCCACAGAGCTTTTTATTGTACGGTATTCCAACATCCACTGTTTTGAGCGAATTCCGACTTTTTTTCTTTCCTGGCCCATCAGCCACACTCAGCACTCTCCTGCGCCAACGGATGGACTGGATCATCCAATCGTTGTAATTAGAGCGCTGTAGCCCATGAAATTATGTAATGAACTAATGGACGGTCCGGATCGACTGTCCACGTATTCCAACGCAAATAGGAGTATTGGAATACACTTCCAGTCTTTGCCGCCACCCCTGTAATTTCTGTGAGTTCGAACAAAGTAGTGTAATGCCCGTTGATGGCGAGAATCCAATCAAATTCAAAAAGCCTTCCAAACGCACTCTCAAATGAATGGCAAGAACCTCCCTCCGTGAATTCCTCCTCCGCTTCAATCTTATTTCCCCTTCAAATCCCACCACCTCCAGACTCTTTTCTTCCGCTACCCATCCAAACACCATTTCCCTCTACCACCCATCTCTCCTTCCTCTCCATTCCTGCCAATCCATGAAACAGCTCCTCCAAATCCAATCCCATCTCATCTCCACTGGCCTTTTCCAGGATCCGTTTACCGCCAGCCGTATCTTGAAATTTTCCGCTGATTCCGGCGATATCACTTACACTGTCTTGATATTTCGCCAGATCAATTCCCCCGACTCTTTCTGCGTGAACACCGTTATCAAGGCGTATTCACAGTCGTCCGATCCTGGCAATGCTGTGGAGTTCTATTTCGAGATGCTACGGAGAGGGTTCTTACCGAATAGCTACACGTTCCCACCATTGGTGAGTTCATGCGCGAAGAAGGGGTGTGCGGATGATGGCGAGAAGTGCCACGGGCAGGCGGTGAAGAATGGGGTCGATGCGGTTGTCCATGTGAGGAATGCTTTGGTGCATATGTATGCGAGCTGCGGGCTCGTGGGATGCGCTCGGCAGGTGTTTGATGCAATGCCTGTGAGGGATTTGGTTTCTTGGAACTCGATTGTTGATGGGTATGCAAAGATGGGCGACTTGGTTAGTGCCCGCAGTTTGTTTGATGTAATGCCGGAGAGAAATGTGGTTTCTTGGAATGTCATGCTTGCAGGGTATTTGAGAGGGGGGAATCCGGGTTGTGGGCTGAAGCTGTTTCGGGAGATGGGAAGGGCGGGAATGAGATCGAGCCCTACGACAGTGGTGAGTGCGGTTACAGCATGTGGTCGGTCAGCTAGGCTTAAGGAAGGGAGAAGTGTTCATGGGTTTTGGGTGAGGAACTTCGTAGAGCCTAGTTTGATATTTGACACGGCTTTGGTTGACATGTACTGTAAATGCCAGAGGACTGAAGATGCAAGGAGAATGTTTGATGGGATGGAAGAGAGGAATTTGATTTGTTGGAATGCCATGATTTTGGGGCATTGCATTCAAGGGATTCCAGAAGATGGGCTCGCCTTGTTTGAGGAAATGGTGCAGCAAGGTGTGTTATGTTCTCATTATCATCACCTCAATTAATCATGGGAGAATTTCCATAGATTTGTGTTTTCATCAGTCGTTAGTGGATCACTGGCCTGACTGTCAAGTTATTTTTAAGGAACATTAATACCCTACTAGAGTATCACCATCCTCACATTTGCTCGTTGCCACTCCATGTGGCATACTCTTAGATCAGTCTGAACCCTCCAAATTGTGGACCCCACTTAAGGTGGGGCACACCCACAAATCAGATCAATTGGATAAATTTCAACTTCCACTTGATGGACATTAGTGTATTAAATTTGTATTGCTTACCTTTTTCTGTTTTGGTATCCATTTTATGGCCGCCAGTGGACAGTTATGATCATCCATCCCATGTGTTTTTTGGGCAATGATCAGTCATTAACTGTCCTGACTACGACTATTTAATGGCTTGGATGTGAGATACATGTATTCCATGCAGACAGTTGGGTTGTGCATGTGTTATAGAGTGTCATCATCTGGTGGTGTATCAGATAACTCCTTGTCAACATGTTACACAGTTCACACTCTTAAGTCTGTTTCCTATTATTTTGAATTATTCTTTGTTTTCACTCTTTGATTTATTATTATTATTATTATTATTGTAGGTTCTGAAGATAAAGACAGCGACAATGACGTGCGTCGAGGAGGAAATGGCCTTTTACCAGATGAAGTTACCTTTGTTGGGGTCTTATGTGCATGTGCTCGTGCTGGATTGTTGTTTGAAGGGAAGAAATACTTGGATCAAATGACCCGTGTATATGGCATTATACCCAAGTTCGCTCACTTTTGGTGCATGGCTAACCTCTATGGTAGGTTTGGGCTTCTTCAAGAGGCAGAGGAGGTCTTAAGGAACATGCCTGAGGGGTCAGAATCAATGGTGTGGAGTAGCTTACTTGGGTCATGTCGGTTCCGTGGGGATGTTGAATTGGGAGAGCAGATAGCGAAGCGCCTAATTGAGTTGGAACCATACAACGGCTCTCGCTATGCTTTGCTATGGAATGTGTTTGCAGTTGCGGGTCGATGGGAGGATGTTGCTAAGGTGAAGGGAATGATGAAGGAAAGAGGGGTGAGAGTAACACCCGGGAGTAGTCTTATAGACTTGAATGAAATCGTCCATGAATTTAAAGTAGGAGATAGATCACAACCAGAGATGGAGAAGATATATATGATGATGGATGGATTGGCAGAGAGGCCAAAGGTGGGAATAGAATCGCCTGACCCCATGGAATTTGGCTAGCAACCAGAACACAGCGCCTGCGTAACCTTGTGTTGATTTGGATAATTGCAGTGGGTAGGCATGGAAGTTTTTGGTTTCCTCATTGTAGCTTACCCCACAAAAGGATTTCGAAATGCGAATTCAAAAGTTTTGCTTACCTTCACGAGCAAGAACGTTCCAAACCAATAAAAAGATTATTTTCTCATTTGGGCTCATGCCAGACGTGCATTTTCTGGTCTGAGATGTGATTAGATTATAGAGACATCAATCGGAACGGTCCAAATTCATATGCTGCCTCTTTGGATGGACAGTGGCTGGAATCGTAATGAACAATCTCTCCAGTATTCGCTCAATTGACGCTCCGTGGAGTGATGTTGACCATCGTTTGGATATGAAGAATCCAAAATTGTGGACATGGAAAACCCCTACTAAATCCTCATGGAGTGGATGGTTTAAAGTTCCGTTTTCAATGGAAATGTTAAAAAGTTCAACAGTCAAACAGCTAGAGTTGTCTCTCATTATTTTAATTGATATTTAGCAAGCATTTTATTTTAAATGGTTTATTTGGTTTTCTTTTATATATATATATATATATATATATATATATATATATATATATCGAATAAGGCAGACGGTTTGGATGAAGGTGCTCTTAGCGCGAGCTTGAAAGAGCGAGTTTCCTTCTCTCGCACGCCTCTTCACCCTATTCTCTAACTCTCTCAAGGATGCGGTAGTTGCCTTTTCACGTGAAATTCTTCCGCTGGGATGTAAGTGGCTCTCACCAAGATGTTAGTCATAAATCCATGCCGTCTATACATTTTTAAAAATAATTTTATGGTATGAACCCAAAACTTAGATCAAAATTTCAAGTGGGCCACACAGCGTTGATTGAACTTTCACCATTAAAAACTTCCTGGGGCTACCAAATTTTTGGATCAAGTTGATATTTATTTATTTTTTCCATCATCTACGTCTGTATGACCTCATCTATAGGTTGGATGTCAAATAAATATCACGGTGGGCCCTAAAAAATATTTAACGGTGAGAATCATTATCACCGTTGCTTCCTGTGGTGTGGTCCACTTGAGATTTGGATCTGCCTCAATTTTGGGATAATGCCCTAAAATGATAAGGAAAAATGGATGGATGGGGTAGATTTCTCAAAAACATTATGATGTGCCCCACCTAAGTTTCGAGCGCGTAAAAGGCTTTCGCAGGAAATCCGTGTTTGAAAAAATCATGCTGCAGATTTGCTGCAAAAGCCTTTCATAGGAAGTTCCTACGTTGGAAACCTAAGTGAGACCCACCGTGATGTTTTTGAGAAATCCGTTTTATAAGATCATTTCAGGACATCCGTATAAAAATGAGCCAAATCTAATACTCAAGTGGGCCGAAAACGTGAAGATTGAACTTACACAATTGAAATATTCGTAGGTCACAAAAGTTTTAAATCAGGGTAAAATTTGTGTTCTCAAATAATCCCAGTAGGAATGACGTTATGAATGGTATAGATGGCATGTAAACATTATTGTCAACCCCAAGGAGGTTTCAACGGTAGGAATTTCCTTGTCCCCTTTTCCTTCACTACTATCACGCCCCAAACCGGAAATCGGATTCACAGGAATCCCGATTGCTGAATCCGGTGCCGACAACCTCCGTAGTACCCCATTCTCGGCTCCTAGCATCTATATGCCAGATTTCGATCCTGGGATCCTACAAGGAGGATTTATATATATATATATATATACATTTAACTCATAATAAGCATAACCACAAGATTACTCAATTCATAAAGGCAACATCATCATAATATATCTACTAATATAATCATTTGAGTACAATGCTGAAAGGGAAATATATAAATTGAAAATCAAGCTCCAGAAGACCACTGTACGCTCCAAGCTCAACACTGCTGCAACCTAGCATCACCTGCACGCATCTATCATGCATAAGCTTATATAAAGTTTAGAGGGTGGTATAAGTGTGTGCACAAGGTAAGTGCTAAGTATTCAATACAATGTCATAATCATACAATACCGGAAATACCGGTGATCCATAAATCGTACAATGTTGGAATAAGCAGAAATACTGACAAGTTCATGAATTGTCAGAGTAAATAGAAATACTAACGTGATCAGGAATTATCAAAGTAAACAGAAATACTGACAAGATCAGGAATCATCAGAGTAAACAGAAGTACTGACAAAATCATAAATCACACGATAACAGAGTAAGCGAAAATACTGACAAGTCCATGAGTCATACAATATTAGAATACGCAATACAAATCAACTATGCAAATAAGGAGTTATAAAGAGCCAAATATCAGATGTAAAGAATGCAATGCAATATACATTCCTGATGAGTAGCACAAATAACATCAGCCGTACCATATGCCGTAGATGTAATGCAACATGCAGTGCGAATGGAATGACCACGCTGGAGTGTGAAGTCGGGAGGGTAGTACGAAGTATCGCAGGCTATGGGGTCCATCACAATAGACTTCTATCCAAACTAGTCCCATACTTAATTTGGATAGTCATACTCAATGTGGTAAACTCCTGATCTTAGGTTAGTCGCGCGCCCCAACTGAAATCCTGGCCATTGCGAAGGCACATGTAACAAATAGTTGCGCACCACCAGCCCGAGTGGATAGTGAATGAATGAATGAATGAGTATGCAACTCCTACTCAATAAGTCCACATATCAGTACAGTTCCTCTCTGGGATCATCACCGGGGTTTAGTACACTCCAAATGGCACTGCCCCTCTCCCAGCAGCACAGTCCAAGTGAGCGTAAGAAACCTCACTATTCGCCTGGCCAATAGTCTGCCAATACCTATCCGGCACGTTGATAGCGGACCCATTCACGAGCTGGTCAAACTCAGCCTAGTATTGCCCCATACCCTCGTGTGGGTAAAGCCACATCCCCTCCCAACCGACCACGACACAGTGGGAGATGCGGCCTCCTAGTATTTGGCACTCGGGCGCTAATGTATCCACTCTGTCTCGACGTTGAGGCACCCTCTGGTACCAAGAGGGTTTAAGGATTTTCACCCAGGGCCATCTATGACAGCCAGATGCTAGAACAAATTTCTGGTGTCCCGTCTGGCCATCCACGATATACCTGTGGAGGTTATGGCCCTTATGTCGCTAGGGCGTACAGTAATCATAATGCAAGATGTATAAGTCATACAATTCAGTCATACATTAATCCTGCGCATACCGTGCGCTCATGTGAGATAACCTCTGCCTATCAGGGAGTCTCATAACAACATGCTCAATGACATATGCAATGATCAACCACATCTCATAACAAACATGCGGATGATGCGTATGGGCATGTGTCATGATGTTATGCAGTCACATACTTATAATCTATATTAATAACTGGCATCAACAATCGGCCTCGGCAATGTGGACATTTAACCAACATTGCCCCTAAGGAATGACCCACATAGAGCCAAACATATAATGGGCTCACGATATCACATAAAGGCCTAATATACAATGGGCCTTACTCAAGGGCCACATATACACAATAGGTGGGCCCTGCTCACGGGCCCTAAATATATGACATGTGGGCCCTACACATGGGTCTCGAATACATCAAATGGGCTATACATCATGGGCCTAATACATATCACAATGGCTTTGCCCATAGGCCATGAATACATTACAATGGGCCTTGCCCATGGGCCTCAAATACATCACAATGGGCCTTGCCCATGGGCCATGAATACATTATATAGGTCTCGACAATCGGCGTCGGCAATCAAAATCGGTCTCGACAATCAAAATCGGCCTCGACAATTAGAATTGGAATCGACAATCGGAATCGGCCTTGATAATCAGAACCAGAATCAGTTTTAAGAATCGGCCTCAGTAATAGGAATCGACCGAATAAAGCTTAAGGGAAGGTCACAATGTGGACATTAAACCATCATTGTTTATCAATGTGGCCATTTAACCAACATCGCTCCTAAGGAGTGGCCCACATAAACATTGTTTCATACATTATAGTGAAATCACACCTTACATTGGTCCACACATTCATCGCATTGGGCCTCACCCATGGACCTCATGTACACCACAATGGGCCGCAATACATGGGCCCTATATACATCCCTATGGGCTGCATCACATGGTCAGAAATACATCATAGCGGGCCTTACCAAATGGACTGGAAATACATCATTACGGGCCTTACCAAATGGACTGGAAATACATCATAACGGGCCTCATCATATGGGTCGAAAGTATATCACAATGGGCCTCACTCGTGGGCCTTAAATACATAACAGGTGGGCCCAACACATGGGCCCCAAATACACAGCATGTGGGCTACATCAATGGGCCGCAGTAATGGCCTCGTACACATCAAGTGGGCTACATCAATGGGCCGCACTAATGGGCCAACATACATCAAATGGGCCAGACCAATGGGCCAATACATCAAGTGAGCCGCATCAATAGGCCTCATTTCATTACATCGGGCCTCGCCTCTAGGCTTTAAATACGTACATCACGTGGGGGTCACATGAATGGATGGTGTGAATATACAACATATACATCACGGTGGGTCGCATCATTGGGCCGCACCAATGGGCCTCATGTACGACAAGTGGGCCGCATCAATGGGCTGCCCCAATGGGCCTCATATATGACAAGTGGGCCACATCAATGGGCTACCCCAATGGGCCTTATACACATCAAGTGGGCTGCATCAATGGGCCGCACTAATAGGCCTCATAGATGGGTTATAAATATATCAAGGTGGACCTCTCGAATGGGCCACAAAATACTTCAAAGTGAGCCTGATGGATGGGCCACAAAATACATCAAGGTGGGCCTCATAGATGGGAGCTTGGATTACATCTAAAATCACTTCAATAATGACAGGTGCAACATGTGTATCACTGTACACATCGTTCTATGGGGCACATGGCCCACTAATGATGATCTACACTGTCCAAACATTGTCCATGTGAATCAACACCTTCCAGACATTGCCCAGCACCATCTAAACACTCTGGATGGTGTGGATACGAAACATACATTGATGTGGGGTCGGCAGCACCACCCAAACACTATCCGAACACCGTCCAAGCATGTCCAGCACCATCCAAACATTGTGGACGGTGTGGATATGAACATACATCAAGGTGGGGTCCACAACACTATCCAAACATTGAACAGCTTCGTCCAGATATGTGGATGGTGTGGATGAAATACATATAACATGGTGGGGTTCATAGCACTCCAACACCATCCAAACATTGGACGGTATGGATTAAAAAATATATATAAAGGCAGGCCCCCACATAACAAAACAGATGGACGGCTGGATATATATCAAGGTGGGCCCCCACCTGCCCACACATGTCATGCGTATGGGGCAGGTCCCACGTCCACAACAGATGGACGGGGTGGATATAAAATACATTCATTAAGGTGGGTTCCACCCGTTCAACATGTTGGACGGTCTGGATCAGACCCATACATTTGGTGGGTCCCATGGGCCTGCTGATGTCATAACATCAGCCATATAGCTGGTGTGAGTTACAGCAGCCAATCTGCTTTCATATGAGGTGGGTCCCACGTACATCAGGGCCCACCATAATATTATATTAAAAAATACATATATACAAAATAAAATATTGCATAAGTCCAGCGTCCAGGAGCACTGACGGACGGCCTGGATATTGTACAAACGTCAAGGGGGGTCCACACGCCACATCACATGCATCACGTGGTTTCCATGTGTGTGGGGCCTACGCTGTTAGACAGCATATATATAAAACACTTACATCACGTGTGAGGCTCTACAAATGGACGGTGCGCATCAGCACACATCATGGTGGGATTCCCACTACACCGTCTAGAGCCACTGCACCGTCCAGACATCTTTGGACGGTGGGGATTAAAAATACATGCATCAAGGTGGGTTGCCACCGTCCAACAGTTGGACGGTGGAGATGAGACCCATGCAATCATGGTAGGCCCACACATGTGGAAGGATGGTAGGCCCCACACATGTGGTTTCACACACGTGGATGGATGGTATGGATGTGAAACACATACCTCAGATGGGTCCCACAGACCTTGCTAACGTCACAGCAATGGGACCCATAGAGTTTGGTGGCGTTAATGCACCAGTGACTGGTGTGAGATACCCAGCCAACCCGTTTTCCACGATACGGGATTGGACGGTGAGGATGAAACATACACAGCACGGTGGATCCCACGTCCTATCTGCTGGACGGTAGCAGATACAACATATAAATCAAGGTGGGGCCACGTGGTGGCCCACCAGCATTGGTTCAAACAGATATTTGGATCTGCCTCTCCAGCAGCGCCTGCTGCTGGATGGTGAAGATGCAGCCCATATATCATGGGTCCCATGCCCCATGTACGGACGAACGGCGTAGATCATACACATACATCACTCTGGGGTCCACGTCCAGCACCGTCTGGATGGTGGACGGCTATGATAAAAATACATATATCATGGTGGGTCCACGTGGTGGCCCACCACTGTTTGAATCGAGCTGACATTTGTATTTTCTCCTCCATCCAGGTCTGTCCAAGCGGACAGGCAGGAGGCCTACTGTTGGACGTTGGTAAGGTGGGCCCCACAAATGGGACGGTGTGGATAAGATCATGGTGGGCCACACATCAAGAGAGAGAAAGAGAGAGAGAGAGAGAGAGAGAGAGAGAGAGAGAACGGATGGTGGAGATGGGAGGAACTCCGCCACTGTGAGCTCCTCCATGCAAGATACAATGCATACATCAATTGGGTCCCACCACAAGTGGGCTATCAAACTTAAAAATCGACGGATGAACACCCACCTTTGATCTCCCCTTCCTTCTTTCGCCAATGCATGATAGAGCTCCAAAGGTACGATTTCAACGATTGGGATTGGGTGGTAGGGAGTGGGCCACACTAGTTTCTCTCCCATGGAAGCCATGGACGGTTGCTTGGAGAGAATGAGGGAGAGAGAGAGATGAGAGAGAGAGAGAGGTTGTAAGAGAGAGATGGGTGAGTGATCTATGAGTGATGGATGAATGATGGGAGAGTTGACTTTAGGGATGGGGGTTGTACTTGGGGATGGGTGAGTGATATGTACTTGATTGATGGGATTGATGTGATGGATTCTCGGGATTGTAACACGCGGCGTTTTTCTCGAACTGAACGCGGACCCACATCTCCTGGCCCAGATATCACCTTGGCGTGCGAGACGCGACATCGGAATCGCGGTGACGGCGCGATCGCAATGATACAAGTCTCAAGTCGAGCTAACTCAAATCGACAGGATACAACTCAGGGTCGCGCGCAAATGTCGATAACAGATCGCGGGTCACCGGAATTTGATTGAGAGGACCGCAGAGGCCTACGGAACGGTACGGGATAGTATACGGGTCTTACAACTACGGCTCAATTAAGTACTTTTCCTACCCCTTTTCCTTCACTACGGCTCAATTAAGTACTGTATCCTGCTCACTTTTGGTCTCAAGTCTTAAAATAAGCTCAAAAAATGGATGGATAGGATAAATTTCTCACAAACATCATGGTGGGCCCCACCTAGATTTCCAGCTAACTTAGCAAGATCCTGGACATCTTGGAGGCGGATTGCGTGCGTAATTAGGGAGGTAGTTACCGAGGAGCACTAATTAGCTACTGACAGGTTGAGTAGCTAGCTACTGAAGTGATGTCACCAAGTTTCGTGGGCCCCACCATGATGTATGTTCTGTATCCACGCCTTCCATCCATTCGGAGAGATCATTTTAAGGCAATATCCAAAGAATGAGTTAAATCCAAAGCTCCAATGGTCCTCGACACAGAAAATAGTGGGGACTGACGCCATCATTAAAAACTTCTAAATGCTACAAAAGTTTTAGATCAAGCTGATATTTATGTTTTCCCTTATTTCATTATTTTTTTAAAACTTTTGAACAGGTTGGATTTCAAATAAACATTATGGTGAGCCTTGGGATAGTTTCAGCGGTGGGAATCACTCTCCCTACTATTTTCTGTGATGGGTCCACTATAGATTTTTATCTGCCTCATTCTTTGGCTCATGCCCTAAAATGATATTTCAAAATGGATGGACGGTGTGGATACAACACATACATCATAGCAGGGCCCACATAACTTAGTGATGTCACTTCAGTAGCAGACTTGAGTACTCAACTTGTCAAGTCCTACCTCTGCCCATATCTGGGAACGGGCGGAAGCTTTGAGTGGTCCACATGTGTGGGAGCGGATCAGGTGTTACTAGGGTGGAAGCAGATTGCGTACTGAGTAACTCAGTACGGTAAGCGTACTGAGTAAACTCCGTGGGCCCCAGTGTCATTCATGCATTATATCCACTCCGTCCATCTCTTTTAACACATAATTTTAGGCTTTATCCCAAAAATGGAGCATATTCAAACCTCAAATGGACCACACCACCGGAAACAGTGTGAATTGAACATCTGCCGTTGAAATATTCTTGGGGACAACAGAAGTTTTAGATCAAGCTGATATTTATGTTTTCCCTTCATCCATGTCTTTCTGATATTATGAACAGGTTGGATGACAAATAAACATCATTGGGGGCCTTAGAAAGTTTTCAACGATTGAAATCAATACTTCCACTTTTTCCAGTGGTATGGTCCACTTGTGATTTGTATATACATTAATTTTGGTTTGAACCCATAAAATGATCTGGAAAAACGAATGGACGGCATGGATAAACCACGTGCATTCGTGGTGGACCCAACTGAGTTTACTCAGTACGATAAGAGCCTACTGAGTAACTCAGTACGCAATCCGATTTCTACTAGGGTAGCATGGTAGTGGGTGTTTCCCTAACTGTGGGGCACACCTTAATGTATGCGTGTATATCCACGTTGTCCATCAGTTTTTCCAGCTCATATTAGGGTCACGATAATGAAAGTAAAGCAGGTCCAAATCTAAAGTGGACCATACCACAGGAATGAGTGGTGATTGACCTTTAAAAACTTCCTGTGGGCCATAAAGGTTTTGGACCAAGCTGGTATTTTTCTTTTCTCTTCATTGGTGTATATGTGACATTTTCAATGGGTTGGATGGTAAATAAACATTATGGCGAGACCTAAGAAGTTTTTAATTGTGGCATTTTAATGACCACTGTTTCCTGTGGTGTGGCACACCTGAGAGTTGGATATGGTTCACTGGAGTATTGGATTCGGCTCATTTCTATGTGCATGTCCTTAAATAATCTCATAAAACGGATGGACGGATTGGATTTCTCAAAAACATCACGGTGGGTCCCACTTAGGTTTCTAGCATAGGAAATTTCTGCGAAAGGTGTAAGACCCGTATCATAGTCCGTACCATTCCGTAAGCTTCCGCGATCCTCCCGGTCGAATTCCGGCAACTCTCTACCCGTATCCGACGTTTGCGCGCGATCTTAAGCCGAGTCCTGCATACCAACGTCGGCTCGATTCGAAACTTGTATCTTATCGACTGCGCCGTCGCCGCTGTTCTAACGCCGCGACTTGCGCTCCGAACCAATACCCAGGTCAGAAGATGTGGGCCCGCGTTCATTCCGAAGAAACGCCATTCATGGTTTTTTGAAAAAAAAATTAAGCACTTAATTTTAATTTTCATTGAAAATTCATGGTTTTTTTAGCTATACGCCATTCACTTATCACTTATTATTGAATATGGTAAATGATTTTCTTCTAAATTTTTTGATGGATGTTGACAAAAATATTCATACCCATAATTTATAATGACAACATTATCCTCTTAGGCTTTACATTCTCTCCCTCTCACATCTATTCCATCTTGTGGATATTCTCTTTTCATTCGATGGTTTTAAATTGTGTGAATGCGGTGGAGATGGGCCATGATGGAAGGTTTCATATTTTGAGTGGTTCTCATTATTTACATAGGATGGGATATATATTCATAGTTTTGAGGAGAAAATCATTTCACATGTTATAAATACCTTGAGGTCCATCACGGTGGGCTCGGATTTACCGGAATGATGGTATTTACGTGAGATCTTGCATTACAAGTTCCACACCATTCAATATAAATCCATGGGCCATGGTTGTGGGAAGTAAAGATGGAGTGCGTAATCCTGGGTTTACAAGCATGGATAAGAGAATGGTGAAAGGGGACCATGCCCACCTGGCCTAGAGTAGAGCCCACCGTACGGACAACCTATAAAGATCCAAGCTTGCGCAATGGATGGTCCCGGATTTCTATGGATAAATCTTGATACCTAGTGTCTGATCTACCTGTCCAATCCCATGTGTGCGTCTTAAAGAACACTCGGATAAAATCATCTCAATCGGATCAATAGATCTTGAGATATGGCCTACCCAATGTCGGTTATTGCTTAGTCAACAGAGAGTCGATCTTATCTATCTAATGACTTTACAGTCTGAATTCTAATCGGGGCAAACAACCCCACGTTTCGAAGTTGACATCAGGGACTACAATCCTATCGACTTGGATGCTCTAAAGGGGACCATGAAATTGCTTAAAAGTGGGCCGCATGTTAAATGATGTCACCTAGGATTGTGGGATGCATGCACCTAGACAGCCCAACTTGTTCCAACTAGATCTCAGCCATCTGATGTCCATTTTGGGTGTGCAACCACTCGTTACGAAGGTATCGGCGAGTGCGACAAGATGTACGGTTAAAATTTTAGTTTGGATCTCAATAAGTCGGTCGAAAGTGGGCCGCAATCCAGCTGTCTAGCAACGTCCAGCAAGGGCATGCGCAGGACGTTTGCACATCCAAAACAGCTGGGCCCCACACAATTTTAAAGGGGCCCAGGGGTATGGGGTCCACCTCACATCAGATCTAGACACGACCCACATGTCACATGTCCCAAGCCCCACAGAACAGTTTACGTGGGCCCACACAGTGACGCATGATCACATGCACAAGGATGGGCTGAATTTGCATTACCTTTAGCGGGCCCCATATAAATCCCATATTTTTAGAAAAATCCATAGCAAATATGAATTAAAAAACCATAGTATTCTAATAAAAATAAAACACATCTCAATAGAGCAATATCCGAATTGGATGAAGAGAGATAATTAAGGGAAAACAACTTGGAACAGGAAACTTCCAAAGTGACTTGTGTGAGGGGGTACAGCACCCCTTGCACAGGCTTGGATTCATACAAGTTGTCTGTACGGTGGGCCTTACTCTAGGCCACGTGGGCATGATCCCCTCCAACCATTTTCTTATCTATGCTTATAAACTCCTAGGTTACGCACTCCATCTCTTTGTCCAATAACCATGGCCCATGATCCACAAGGATTGTGTGGAACTCATGATGCAAGATCTCAAATAAACACCATCATTCCGGTGAATCTGAGCCCATCATGATGGACCTCAAGGTATTTATAACATGTAATGATTTTTTGATCAACAGTATGAATGTATATGACCCATTTCATGTAAACAATGAGACCCATTTGAAATATGGAACATTCCATCAAAGCCATTCACACCACATACACACAATCGAAAACAATCAAACGAAAGGGCAATATGTGGGACTAAATCTATATGCGGAATAAGCCCACGGATTTGTCTGTGCATGAGACATGGTGATCAGGGGTCGGACAGCTTACCCAGCTGAGACGCCGCCATGGAAGCCGGATAAGAATATCAGAATACCTGTAGAGCCTAGGATCTTCCTTTCCTTCACACCCTTTCTGCAATTCACAAGATGAGACTCGAATTTCTGCCGTGGTGTAAGATCGGGGACCCAGCTCTCTTTTATAGAATCTGTGGAGAGAGAGTTTGAAACCCATCACAACTCTCTCTCCCACACTCCACATTGTAGCATCCTAGTGCAACTCAAATTGTTATCTGCGTAAGACAGCTATAGCATTCCAGCCCTAGTATGCAGAGCTACGCAGATAGACTGCACAGCGCATCACCTGAAGTGGGGCCCACTGGTCTACTCAATCATGCAGTCCAACTGTATGACAATCCAGACCGTTGATCAGTAAGGCCCACTAAACAGAGTTCTTACACAATATTCATAGCATGGAACAAATGAGAGAAAGGGAGAGAATATTATAGGTTTTGAAAGCATGGAAGGGTATGTTGTCATTTAAAGTTGTTGGTAGGGATATTTTCGTCAACAACCATCCAAAAGTTTAAAAGGAAAATTACTTACCACATTCAATGATAAATGATAAGTGGATGACCGATAGCTGAAAAAACCACAAATTTTCAATGAAAATGAAAATTACGTGCTAAACACCTAATTATTATTTTAAAGGTAACACTACCAAGGATTGAACCTTGGATCACTCATACACACTACACTATCTTCACCAACTCATTTAATGAGCAGGATACACGAAACCTAAGAGTTTAAACTTGAAAAGTGGAAAAAATCTTGAAGGGTAGACATTTAAGTTCTCTACCAAAAAATTTCACTTGAAAAGAGCGCAAAATGGCTTACAGATGGAAGTTTAGGTGCATTTACCTTAATTTTCGGCTTCAAAAGTAGGCAAAATGCCCAAAGGTCGGAATTTGGTACCATAGCCTTGATTTTTAAATTGGGAAGTTGCAAAATGTTTCAAGGGTAGGGATTTAGATGCCCTTACCTAGATTTTTAAACTTTGAAGGTGGAAAAAGTGCCTCAGGGAAAGGATTTAAGTGCCCTTATCTTGATTTTTATATTGGAAAGTAGGCAAGATGCCTCAAGGTTGGGATTTAGGTACTCTTACATAGATTTTTAACCTGAAAATTGCACAAAGTGCCTGAAGGATTGGCATTTTGGTGCCCTTTACCATATTTTTAACTTGATAAGCCAACACCCCAATTAGTTGAGATAAGGTTTAGATAATGATGATAAGTTGGGAGAAATGCCTAAAGGAAATGCATTTAGAAGGCCTTATGCAGATTTTTTAACTTGAAAGTGGGCATAAGGGCTCAAGGTTTGGCATTTTGGTGCCTTTTACCCAAGTTTTAAATTAAAAAGTGGGAAAAATGCCTCAAGGAAAGGCATTTAGGTGTCCTTACTAAGATTTTTCGCTTAAAAGTTGGCAAAAAGCCCCGGGGGATTGGAATTTGGTTGCCCTTAACTAGATTTTTATTTTTTTATTTTTTTGAAGATTGAAGCAAAACTTTATTAAAGTGAGCCAAGGCAACCCAAAAAGGAAAAGCAATAACCAATGTTTTGAATATTGACGATATCGGATTAGATATCCCACGATATATCTTGTATCCCACCTGTGCGATACGAAACGCACAGGTAGTGCCAATATATCCCACATGTTTGATCCGGTGAGCATTTTCAATTTCTGATTTTTTTGTTGTTGTTGAAATTATGTTAAATCAGTGTCAAATAGTTATAAATCCATTAGTTTTTCATGTTTTGCATGAAAAATCATGGAGTTGGAGCTTTGATTTCGATATCCATTGGTTTTTCATGTTCTCCACATTTTTTTTTTCAAAATTTTCCTTCAACTAGCTATCAATTAAGACAAATTTTGAAATATTTAGGAGTATTTGATGCAATGATCATCACATACACTCAAAATTTGAGCATAGGTGATCCGATTTTGGAAAATTTGAAAAAAAATTCAAAAATTTCTCAATTTCTTCCAAATCGTTTGCAATGTTACACTCCAAACATGAAATCAAGCATGTATGAGGGCTGATTTATTGATTTGTTAAGTCCTTGTCATTTTTTGAAAAATTAAATTAAATTTTAATTAAAAATTAATATTGTCATTTTTTGAAAAATAAAAATAATTTTTAATTAAAAATTAATAAATTATTATTTATTTATTTATTTTTTTAATTTCCCTTCAACCAACTATCAATTGAGAGTAATTTCAAAGTATTTAGGAATTTTTGATGAAATGATCATCACATATACTCTAAACGTTATGTATTCAATTTGAATATAATTGCATTAGTTGCATAGCTTAAGATCCTGTGCGAGGTATAAGTTGGATGAAATTGCAAAAGCTGCATTAAATGCTTGTCAGGTACTGTCCGCGAGTTGGGCATATATATCCCACGTATTGGAATACCATGTTTGCAACTGCCCAGGGGTCGATGTATTACAACCATTCCATGTTTGGATCACAAAAGGTGGGCAATGTATTAGGCTCGTATCTCACCCATTCCATGTTTGGAACGTAACATGGCACTATCTTACTAGGTGGTGTAAAACATATTCCATGTTTGGGGTTACTAGAGCGTAGTTCAATGTATTTCGTTGGAAGAACTTATGCTAGAGCTGAAGTAGGGTGGCACATGTGTGATTGATCTGGGCAATTCATTTCGCAGCACGCATGATGAACATGACATGTACCTGATTGAAGGGTCATACACTCATCAAGTGAACCATTTTGTACATTGGATTTGGGCAACTGGGCTTCTTTTTAACTGTCCATTCTTTGTCATATAAATTTATCGGCCTGATCAACAGACTGATAACATTTTTGGTGCAGGTAATGTTCACCATGTGCACTACCAAATGAATGGCCTAGATCGATCAGGATAGTGGGAACTATAACGGTTTGGATGGTATATAATGGTAACATGGTACGCCTAGATGGTTTCAATTGCAGCCATCGGTTTCCCCAGCTTTCCTTAGCACGTGGTTCATTTTAAATATGGACCTTGCTCATTCTCGGTCACATTACATAAATTGAGGCTGTCAAGCGGATTACATAAATTGAGGTCGTCGAGCGGATGATTGGTGTCCATCTAGTTCACGATCACAACGTTGGCCCCCACCTTCCTACCTTGTGGGTCCACCTCTGACCCGTCAATCCCTAGCCCACATGGTGTGAGCATGACATAATGGAAGGATGTCTTCATCTGTGATATGTTTGTGTGTTGAGTGATGACCAACACCTGTAGTCTAATATCTCCAGCTAATGATAACCAAAAAAGGTATGCAAGAGGTAAACAAAACATACAGTCCATTGCCAAGGGGGAAAGAGGTTAGATTGGTCCAAAAGTCTTTGGGAATGTAAAGTTGAAGAGGGGATGCGAGTTGGAAGCTTTAAGTCCCTAGAGTTTAATCAAGACATACAATGCAAAGAAAAAAGAAAAAAAAAGAACTAGGTTTGCTATGAAAACAGAACCAACTGTCATTCCAAAGGTCAGATAGAAGTCCTCTATCTATGTAACCCTTGAAATCATTGTTGGCATCCCAAATGTTGAATTGAAATCCTCTGTCGATGTACCCCTTGCAACCATTGTTGGCATCCGACATTCCACCTGCGTTAAGAATGACGAGGTGAGGGTCACAGTTTCCTCGTGTGGGTATGTGGTCCTGGGGAGATGTCTCCACTATTCGTTGTTGGCCTGAGTCCAATGTTGTACGACGGCTCCAATATTTCTCCCACTCATCCGTTGCATCCTTAAAATATACGAAGGAGTGATGATCACTGTAGCTAAATCCTTTGACCTGCAGTCCTTCCTCCTCCCATGAAGAATATATGTCAGGTCGATGGCCAACAAATACAACACAATACTTTTCCTTCAGCATCTGCAACAACAATTAGATCATACAATATTGTAATAGAGGGATATTCGGATTAGACTTGCATACGGTTCTACGGTTACTTTAAGCAAACAAGCAACAAACATGAGAGTAATTAAAGGAGTCCATAAGTCTCGATGGCTATCCCACAACATAAGAGAATAACCTTAATACAAGTCCTCCTATGCAAATGATAATAACATATTATCAAATCCAAAATAACAAACATGAGAGTAATTAAAGGAGTCCACAAGTCTCAATGGCTATCCCACCACATACGAGAATAACATTAATACAAGTCCACCTATGCAAATGATAATAACATATTATCAAATCCAAAATAAGTCATCTACTAAAACACACGGCAACTAAAACTTGCAAATTATCTTCTAGGTTAGAGTGAGAAGGGAAAACGAAGTTGCAACAAATGTGATGTGGAAACTGTCTCACGGATTATTTCCACTAGGATTGCCCTGGAAATCCCGAACTATTTTTTTCAACCACTCCATCCAATGTTATCCTCGTAGGTTAATGAATACGGCTGCAAGTCGCTCATCCTTAGAAAGTAAGTCGCCGACATTGTAAAATTCAGTTTGTGTCAGTTCCTCTACTCCTTCCAAGGCACTCAACACTCTAGCCATTCGGTTCACCTTCTTACCGTCACTCATGTGAATGCCAAAATCACACATTACATCAGCGACAGACATTATTTATAGATGTACCGAATACCTCATAGGGATAAGTAGGTCGCGTCCTTTTCTTCGAAGTGCTATCGCTATGAGTGTTATCAAAATCCGAGGCTGGGTTTGGAGTGTTGCAAAAGGATTGATTTAAAGAAGGGTGACTGCTGGTGGAAGTGCTGAAATCTGATTCTGAATCATCTAAATTCTTCGACGATAGGTCTACAGTGTCATTCATGAAGTTATATGTATCTGAGCACATGTTATTCAAATCCCATTGCACACAGGATGAGGAGGCACCAATTTTCCTACTTGCTTTAACAAAACATGTTGTTGCTTGATTATCTCTGATGATTACAACTAAATTGTCCATCCAATTTATTCTGTTGCCCCACAATCGTTCGGCACATGGATGGGACTGCAATAAAGAACAATGGGAAAATGATTATGAAACCGTAGGATCATGTATGTAAGAGTTTACTCATATATATTAAGCTCAAACTAGTGTTCACGATATGCAATGCAGATAAAGTACATGTTACCCTCAACCATCCATCCCAAACTTCATCTGGGGTCGTCACAACTATTCGCTCACTGTTCCATCCAAACCCGCTCACCGAAAGCATTTCTTTTACATTGTTGTATTCTCTTTTGTAATACCTCATCCGATTTTGGACATTCATCCAATTGATGCTCACGTTTGTTTGTTTTGTAATTTCATCAGTTACAACTTGGTACGCCTCCCTCTTGAATCCATTATCAACCTTGCATCCTAGTGCAATTTACTCTAATAAAATGGAAAAGGACACTTTGTCCATTGCATTTATCCACTTAACTTTTGGTCCTCTAGCTGAAGGCTTAGCTAGAGACTTTTGAGGCCTATTTAACGGTGAACAATGGGTGGGAACAATGAAAGTTTTTGCAGGCGATTATGAAGGTGTCTTGTTAGGGGTTCTCCACATTTTAGACATCTCACCTACGAAACACAAACGTGCATATAAACAAAGAAGCCATTATAAGTGAAAGCACATACAACAACTATAGAAATACCCAAAAAGTCATATTGGGATGAAAGTCATATTGGGATGTTGTACATTCCGATCTGAATACAAAAAGTCATATATATATAGTATAGCAGAGGAAATTCACAAGCCTAACTACATTTTAAAATAACTACATGTAATTCAGAATATAGCTGAAAAGGCCTATATATTGCTACTGTTGTTTTGTGAGTCCACCCACAACCGTTCGGCAATGTCGTCGCACGCTTTGATGCATGCGTCCTTCATGCGTCGGGTAACTTGAACCAACTACTACCTCTCATCATTTATTAAAACCTCATACAACGTCAGGTTAGTTTCTATATCTCCTTTAGATATCCCAGCAGCACAAAGACTTTCATCCGGATCGTCATCCAAATGTATGAAATTATGTAGTACAATGCAAGCCACTACAATTTTCACTTGTGTTTCAAAAGAATATTGCACCACCATCTTTAGGATTTGAAAACACACTTTTATAACCCCGAAATAATACTCAATTGCATTTTGGAGTTGCACATGACGATAGTTAAATAACTCCTTGTTCGCGGGAGCTCTCCCAGTCCGATAGTCTTATAGGTGATAACGAACACCATGGTAGGGAGCCATAAAACTCAATAAATGTGCATATCCAGCATCGACAACATAATATTTTCCTACAATATTTAGTGTATGGACATGCTCAAGTGTAATTTAAAAGGAAAAGCATTATGGAGAAAGTTCATGGCTTATTTTTATATAATTGTTATCGTGTGGAACCTTTTGAGGATCATCAGTACATGTCAGAACATTATGGAGAACCTTGCGTCTGCAGCCAAACCCTCCCAACTTGCCAAAACATATAAAACTTGCATATTGAATGAACAAGAATCAAGTATATTTTGGGACATGAACCATTTCCTATTCTAGAAGCTCGTATTGTTAAATGTTGGTACGTAGGTAGGAATGTATGTCCCGTCGATTGCACCAATGCAGTCCTAAATGGAGATTGTCGAGGTTATATATTAAGGTGTTGAAATTTAATTGACATGTCCTTGTTTTGAAGAATCTTAAAGTTAAAGTTTACCTGAAAGTATGTTGCCCGATAGGGATTCGAAGCTATTTCATGAGGTGTTTCTAGTCCAACTTGTTTAACATACTCAGGAGAGAGAGAGAGAGAGAGAGAGAGAGAGAGAGAAAGAGAGAGAGAGTATTGCATCTAGTACGCAGCGAAAGTGACGACTCACCATTTCACCAGATCGTATAAATTGATGGCTTATAATCCGATTATGTATACTATCTCTAACAGTGTAGAGGGGGACTAACTGCTTTTCCAGACTTACATTTCTACTGTGGCGCAAATGTGTCTTATCTCATAGCTTTTGAGCAAGTTAGAAAAAAGCTCTATGAGTCATCCTAAGTTGAGAAATACAGTCTGTGTTATTCGTATGCACAATAGGGTTGATGAATTTGGTCTGTTCATTGTTGCCGTAACGTGATGGTTGTCTAAACATGTAAATACGACAGTATTCACCAACTTTAGCTACGCAAACTCCCACATCAAGAATAAATACGCACGTGGCAATATCTTCCTCATCCAAGATATCCATTACTTATCTATCACCTATACCTCAAGGAGAATGATTCGTTAATTAACAACGGCGCTATCCAAGTTAACCATTAACACATTTATCTTTAATGAAGGCTTTCTTGTGATTTGCACAACAGTTTTATAAATAACCGAAATGATCTAACTCATTTTCAATCAGGGGTGCTCAAACAAGGGGCTATGAGAATCCACATTTGTCTTTCTAATATGTTATTCATTACAGCCCAATATAACTTTTTTCAATGTTCCCCTTCACCTCTTTAATGTTGTAGGTAAGAAGTCTCATACTCTTTCAGTTAGCATTTATTTAAATGAAAAAAATATATTTCTTAAAAGATAATTGTTAAAAGAAAGGAAGAAAGAAAGAAAAAAACATTTCAGGCAATGAGAGTTGTTCAAATGTGTTTTAATGCTTTTCATGATCTACACGGGCCCTGACAAATGTTGGAACCTCACGAATGGTTGGAAATGACACTACTAATATGCACACATGTATGGTATAATGGGCCTGAAATTTCAGAAGAATTGTTTGATGTCAAATGTGATGAAAGGGTTCAAATATTCGAAAATGGCACACATGAACGTGTGAGAGAGACATGTATCCAAAACAAGCCTCAAACTACCCAAATGAAACCACTATCCATACTATAACACTCAAATGCTACACCTCATAAGGCACCAATGTAGTACTTATACGCATGATCATGTCCGCATTTCAATGTTCCCCTTCAAAGCCTTTTTATTTGTACTAGATTCTAGTGTCTTTGAAATTTCTACAGATTCCCACCATTATAGACTTGATTGCGATTTGAGTGCCTTTCAAGACCTCTGTGCAGCAACCCTCACACACCTACCTCTACCTCTGAACGCATTTCACTCAGTTCGATATTCTGTTACTACCAGAAAGTCACTTCCATCATTAATAGCATCAAATCGAATTTGAATTAGTTAAACATATATGTATGCACATGCTCGCACATGCACATGTATGGACATGGATTGTTTTCCTTGTTTTATTCAGATTTTCCACATGAAACAAGTCACCAACTGTAACACCCTGAAATTCGAGGGTCGAGCATAACTCAGCTCCCGTGTTCCAAAACATCACTTATGCAACATATTTAATGATGAATGTATGTTGTCTGTATTAGTGCATAAAACATGGAATAGATTAAGCCAAAACATGAATATAATTCAGGAATAAGTGAAGAAAGCAAGCGGAAGACTTATAGAAATATATGTGTACAAGTGCAAATCCCTGAAGTACATATACAAACTAGGTCGTATGAAAGTGTTACTTATCAAAATTACAAGTATCAGGTTACATCATTTAAATCCCAAAAATAATCCCAGAGTCCCGCGCATCAGACCAAGGCTTGCTAGAACCCGTCTGAAAACTGCATATAAGAGAAGGCAGCCTCATCATCATCCATCTCCCGCTCTGCCTCAGAAGTCGCATCAACATCTGCAACATCAGAACCTAAGACAGAGTCTGGTGGGTGTTTAACACCGCCTCAGAAACGTGGGAGTGAGTGATCAACTCAGTAGAACAATAAGGCATTGGTTAATATGTTATCAGTTCAATCAAGCAGTAATGATAAAGCAGAATAAGTAAACATAACCTAAATACTCTTGTTAATGCAAGGATATATGCAAAATGATGCGTGCCCTCACGCGTACACCCTCAGCGTCTTCATCTTACGTTACACATGACACCACCTCAAAGTGCACCACATCTACAAAGCACATGCAAATGCGGTGCATGGATATGATTACCAAGTTGTTATTAGTCCGTTTCAAATAGCAGGATTGGAAAGCTAAGATACCTTCCTCATATCACCATCCAAACAGTGATCCATTCTAAGGTCGTCAGTCCTAGACATCTCATACGATCATATAGTTGTAGGTCGTAGCAAAGGGCTCGTCACCAATCAATGCACGCCTATCACACCTTTATTACCACAGTTCGGCTCGTCGCCTCCTTGCAGTATCTAGGTATGCTCGAGGTCACTACAAAGGGCTCGTCACCAATCAATGTAGGCCGACAGCACGAATATAGTGTCCCATACCACCATAATCGGCTCACGAGTTTAGTTGCTCACTGGTCACTACGGGGAGGCTCGTCACCCCAGCGTAGGCCAACAGCTCGACCACGGTGTCCCATACCACCATGTCCGACTCATGAGTCTTAACGGATCAAGGTACCATGGTTAAGAGGATTTCAACGGTAAGTTTGGTACCCTAGATTCAAACAGTAACGTCCATACATGGTGAACATACATCGGACAATCGGGTTTCTTGACAAACTCAACTAGCACGAGCGCACGTTGGGTTGAACGACATAGAGTGCGCAAACACTCCGCGTGGCCAAACCACTGCCGCCAACTCTAATACGGCTCGGGTTCGTCTAATATGTCCTTTGTGGCGAAAGCAATCTAAGCCACAACCTTAAGGCAGATTTTCGATTTCCTGGACTAATGCATAGTCCCAACCACATTACACTACAACAGATAACTGTATTGAATGTAGAACAGTAAAGGAACAACAACTCAAATCGTAGTACATAAGCACTTGAAGAATATCAGCTTAATATGAATGAAAGCATAAGTAAGACTTGAAATTAAATAACAAGGAAAGTAGCTTGCAAGAAGGAAATCATACACACCAGTAAGAGAGTTGAGAATCGCTTCTCAACGCCCATACTAGGTTGAAATATCACACGTTAGATCATTCAGACATTTCTACAAACACTTAGAATACATAAAACAACATACGTGACGTATGTTGAACAATACACATTTAGACAATTCCTTTTGCCAAGGAGTTGTCGCACATACATCTAGCATACATACACGACAAATAATCATGGCAATCATATGTTCATATTTTATACGTATATGGTACTTTATACATACACATAGAATACACAAATCTCAAAGTAACACATGCACATCAGGAAAGTAACGTAAACACAACATTTGGCATGTGAAATCTCATTCATAACAAGAATAAATCATTAACTGGCATTGAAAGCCTTGAAAACCATAACCTATACGCTTAAAGTCCGCACCTTAAGCCAGAAAAGAAACATCGAACTGATTTCAGACGAGTTGTCTTCGTCAACGGCGATAGAATACCCTAAAGCAAGGATAGGAATGAGATACAACAACACCAAGACTAATCTAAGCTCTAACACAGATTAGGGTTAGGTTAACTTACCCAAAGATGAACTCAGAATCGTCAGAATAACGATTCAAAGTGAAGGTTCAAGGATGCAGAAGAACAGGAAAGAATCCAAGATGATTCACCAACTTATCTCTCACTCTCTCTCTTTTCCACTCTCTTTCTTAGGTAGGGTTAGAGAAAATTCGTATGGAAAAGAGAGCTAGGGTTTAAGGACTATAAATAGGCCTATTATTGATGAAAATAACCCCAGGGCCAAGGTATACTTAGAGTATAACCAAAACCTGACTCTCGCGATCCAACGAAGCACTTCCGGTGGGCCAAATGCCACGAAAGGTCGGACTTAAACTCACTGACTATGGATCTAGATCAAGCTGAGTTTTCGTACCGACCGGCTCTTCAAATCAGCCGTGGCGGACCACACTCAATTGAACGGTCACAGAATCTCGATCTGGTCCACAAGCACAAGGATATGCCTGGGCCACCTTCCCTGATCAGAGGGTGAAATTGGGTCAGAATCCAACGGTCAGATAGCTTAAAATTATCGCGCAAGCGACACGACTCAGATTTTATAAAAGCTTATTAAATTTCCAACCGTTCTCACACTCTTCACTCCGAACTCAATCAAATCGACCAAGAACATCATCTGGACTTGATTTTCGAGATGATCACCAAGCCCAACACAGTGACCGCAACAGCCTAAGATCATCGCTATCGGACTTTCGACGCGCAGTCCAGGTCCGATCCAGATCTTCCAAAAATTCTCCAGAACAACTGGATTTAGCGATGGATCCCAGATTTCAGAGTAACATAGCGCTAACTATTCTATAAGTTTTGAGCCATGCAGATACAATTTAAAGTGATTAATGCAAATTTCACAAGCAATCGAGTATAGCGCTAATTACCCCAAAAGCAACTACTTAAGGAAAGATTAGCACAAAATTTCCAAGGTCGTTTCACCAATCAAATAAATCTCATTGGTGCTGAAAGAGAATACGATGATTGATAGACAATCGAACAAACTCGAATAAAGCAAACTAGAACATCTTCACAAAAGATCCTGAGCAAAAGGAACAACTGGAGTAACAGCAAGAAAAGAATCAACAGGGAGCGCATGTAGACTTGTATTGGACGAATATAATGTTACCAATAAGAAAGAATCAGTTGTGGCTACTGAAGTAGGAATTAACCACCTCATTTGTTGCTTGGATTATTACGTAGGCATGGAGATTGCATGGACATCGAAAGTCCAGATGTTCTCGCCCAAAAATAGAGCTAGTCCACAAGCAAGCAAGTTACAATATTAGAAATAGGCGGACAGGTGAGAAAACTCTAGTCAAGTCCTTCTCAATTGCACAATTTTTCACAAACTGTGGCCCACCTGACTAGGACCCAACTGACTCTGGGTTCACAGATCTACATACCAGTACACTTCTGATGGATGGAACAGATCTGTAGACTGTACCTATTTGCCGTGTTGGGACATGTGGCGTGTGCATCAGATGCCTTATACACGTGTGGGCTTAGCAAAGCTCTGGCATGTACATCAATTGCCTTACACGTGTGTGGGTGTAGCAAAGCTCTAGCACTTATTATTGGTCTGATTTTGTATCTACTTGGAAGGTTAAATAGTTCATATTCCCTATTTTATTGGCAAAGCCAATGTATTAGCTAACAATGTGTTGGAAAAAAAAAAGGAAGCCCATCTATAGCTAAAGAGGGAAAAAGTGCTCCGTGATTTGTATTAGGACTTGATCCCTTTAAATCATAATCTAAACTTCATTAGAGTCAATAAAAGCAGATTCATGACTGGAATAGAGCAGAAATGAGCCAATCACAAGTGACCCTCTTGGCGCTCCTCTTTTAAACCATAGAGAGTTACATCACGTGCATCCATCAAAACATTGAAACATACAATCCTCCTATCAGCAAAGAGAGCTCTAATCTCCAAAATAACAAGAGTCAATTTCTAAGGCGTTGTCAAAGACAAGGATGCCCATTTCAGGTGCAACTTTTTTTTTGGGTAAAAAGCCTTTGTTACCTTTTGTTATCTTTCAAGCAATCAAATAGTTGATTACAAACAAAGGTCTATGTAATTGAGACCAAGATATGTAATCCGAATCACAATCTGATTTCCTTGTAATGGTATAGTTTCTGTTGAATTAAAGTTCATATTTTCTATACTAAATCTTTCTTATGTTCTTTTTAATTTAGCAACTGGAGTAAAAATTTTTAGCTCGTATCCAAGAGATCTACCATAGGAATATCATCTTGAGCCAAAATAAAAAAGAATAACTACATATATGATGGTTCATATACTTCACATACATTGACCAAAAAAATCATACATAAGCATAAGTAGCACCCAAAAGCTAGAAATGTGGACTTGTAGCCAATGTTCGAAATATCGGTATCGCATCCTTGGGATACAGGTACGCATCTGTTATCGCACGAGATATATTGTTTGTATTGGGTAATTTATCGCATTTTTTGGGAAACATGGGTAAACATTGGGAAAATGGTTGAATTTTTCAATGAAACTTCAAGAATGATTTAAAAAAAAAAAAAAAACCTTAATACACACTTTTAAATAGTAACATCTCAAAAAAGAAGTGCACATAATAGGTTTCCTTCCTATAGGGTACTAAGTTATGCACTGTCTGACTTAACTAAAGTAACTATATTCAAATTGAATGCATAACATTTAGAGTGTATGTGATAATCATTTCATCAAACACTTCGAAATTAGTCTAAATTGATAGTTGGTTGAAGGAAAATTTTGAAAAAATAATAATATTTTAATAATTTTTAATTAAAAATAATTTTTATTTTTTGAAAATTGATGAGGACTTAAAAAAATCAGTAGATCAGCCCTCATACATGCTTGATTTCATGTTTGTAGTGCAACATTGTAAGCGCAGATCTCTTATCTTGATTTCGTGACAATGATAAAATGAAACATCTCTCAGAAAAAGATCCCCTCACATACTGTAATGAAAAGGAATGTGAATTTCTACACCTTCGATGGGGAGGAATGACCGTAGTTGAAAACAAGAACCATTTTACGGATTTAGCCGGATATGCTCCATTGATTCTAGCAGACGAGCCAATGAGGATGCAGCGATTTTCAGAGGGTCTGCGGCCTGATATCCGCACAAAGATGTGTTGCGCTAGCATTCCCAATTACGCTGAGCTAGTGAACATGTCCTTACGAGCTGAGCAGGATGGCGAGAGACTGTCCCGGACACGTATGCCCATGGGCCTGAGGCCTCGGCCTGAATTGTCGAACCGACCATTCATCGACAAGAGGCTACATGCAGATTCGCCTCCTAAGCTAATGGCTCCACTGACCTAGCAGAGGCGATCAGATCAATGGTGCGTCTACTGTAAGAAGATGGGCCATAACGAGCCCTTTTTTATTTACTAAGATGAGGGACAATGGTTTTACGACGCCTCTTATGTTGGTTTAGGTAGTGTACTTATGCAGAAGGATAGAGTGATTACCTATGCATCGCGACAGTTGAGGAAACACGAAGAAAACTACCCCACGCATGACCTAGAATTGGCAGCAGTTATCTTCGCGTTAAAGTTCTGGAGACATTTCCTTTATGAGGATAAAGTTGACGCCCTCCAACATACTTGTCAGCAAGCAGTTGCTCAACAATGGCGATACTCGCAGGCGTTAGGTGCCAGCAGGGATGTGTGGTATCACTGAAGCCATATCTGGACATTGCGGCTGATTTTTTTGATACCCGCATGATGTTCCTATTTACCATATTTTACTTTTTAAATATGGCACACCCTTCACTCCTTGTTTTTTTTAAATGGTTGTTACCGTGGTTTTTGATGGATATTGTTTGTCTGCCAAGCTTGGGCAGTCTTTTGGATGATTAATTAAGATTCTTTATCCTATGATATATATGATTATATAATAATATATTATAACTGCAATTTGGAGCTCATAACCTCAATGTATAGTGATATAATATATAATAATAAAGGCACACGTGACTGATTGAGATATGAAATACAGGGATAATATTTATAATTTGACTATAATATTAATATTAATAATACTATATACAAATTATATTATATGTGATTATATATTATCATATAATTATCACTATATATAATTATAATCATATAATTATTATATACCACATAGTTATTTATAACTATAATCATATGATATATAAATTATTATATAATATTAACTTATGATTATAGTTATATATATAATCATATATTATTATATCATATGATTATATCATATAATATTATATCATAACTATAACACATTATATTACATGTTATAATATAACTATAATATATTCATATAATAATTAATATATTCATAATATTATATTCATATAGTAATATTATACATATAATCATATGAGAATACGTCATATTATACATATATGATTATAATAATTAACTATATGTGATAATATGATATTATAATTATTATATGTATAATACTATATTACATATCATATGATAAAACACATATACACTATGGGAGTAGTGTAATATTATTATATAATACCATGAAGGTTTTAATAGTGGAGTGTTCAATAACCATTGTTTCTTATAGTATGGTGCACCTGAGATTTGGATCTGCTTCATTTTTGGATTCGTGCACTAAAATGATCTAAAAAAGTGGATGGACGGCTTGGATGCAGCACATGTATCATGGTGGGTCCCATAGGGATGGACAGCATGGATAAATCACATGCCTCAAGGTGGGGGGTCCCTGGCTGTCTAGCAGTCTAGCCAAAGTGGCTGGACGGCATGGATAAAACACACACATCATAGTGGTCCCCTGTCCAACGGTGTGGGTAGTGTGGGTACAACACATACACCAAGGGGGCCCATGTGGGGCCTACCAAAATGTTTATACGCCGTCCAACTTGTTGATAAGGCCACCCTGACCTGGATGAAAAGAAAAACAAATTTCATATTGACCCAAAACTCCCGTACACCCAAAAAGGGGCTCAATGGCAGCCGCTCAATCACCGTTATTCCTATGATGTGGGCCACTTGAGCCTTGGATGTTGTTGATCTTTGGAGGGGGCCCACTTCAGGAAGGGGCCCACCATATGCACGGGTTGGATGACAAATTTACATCATGGTGGGGTTCACCGTCCAGCAGGTGGGTTCCACCGTCCCGTACTGGGGACGGTGTGAATAAAATACATACATCACTGTGGGGCCCACCATAATGTTTATATGCCATCCAATCCGTTCACAAGGTCACACGTACCTGGGTGAAAAGGGAAAACAAATTTCATCTTGATCCAAAACTTCTGTGGCCCAGAAAAGGGTTTCAAAGGTAGACGTTCAATCCCACTGTTTCCTCTGATGTGGGCCACTTGAGTCGTGTATACGGCTGAATTTTGGGGTGGGCCCACTGCTGGAAGTGGCCTGCCATATGAACAAGTTGGATGACAAATATACATCATGGCGGGGCCCACAGATGGAGCCGTGGGTCCCTGCTTACACGACCGCCCGCCCGCCAACAGCAGTAGGCACTGCCTGCGCCTCTGACAGCAGCAGCGTCAGTTGCTGCATGTTTGATTATTATTTTAAAAAAATGTGTTTTATCATGGTTTTCGATACATGGGGCCCGCCTAAGCTGAATCCACCCTAGCCACTGGATTCCATGGCCCGATACCATCCAAAGGAGTCCAATATCCAGTATATTTTAGCTCAAGGTGGGTCCTGGTCGATTTTTAACGGTAAAAATTAATATTTTCTATGCTATGGCCCACCAGAAAAATCGGATTAACATCATTTTTCGGCTCAACGCCTAAAATGAGTGGTGGAAGGGAATGGACGGAGTGGATTGAATACTTACATCAAGGTGCGGCCTACACAAGCGGCCTTCACGTCTAGAGCATCCCTAAACGCTGGACGGCCTAGGGCAGGACACATATTGAAGGTGGGCCTTGCTCAGGTGGGCCACCAAATACCCGGATGATGTGGGTAGGACATACATCGAGGTGGGGTTCATCCGAGCGAGCCACACAACCACATTACCATACACAAAAATAAAAAAATAAAAAGAGGGAGAGAGAGAGAAAGATAGAGGGACACGCGTGATGGAGGGACCCCGGCACTATGGGCCCTCCGTTTCAAGCATCCAATCATACATCAAGTGGGCCCCATAACATGTGGGCCCATCAAATCAAAGATTAACGGTGGAGATCCCTTCTCCATCAAGATGAAAGATCTAGATGACCCTATTTATGCAAGAAAGTAAACATTATGATGGGGTCCATGGAAAATGGCCCCATCATTGAATGATCATGAGCATCAAAGTGGGCCATCGGCCACACCTAGGGTCCAAAGTGAGATCCATACCATCAATCGGTAGGCTTCACTTGGCCCATCATCAAAACATGAAAAATCTAGCCTAATGAGCACCCACCGTCGATCCTCTTCGTCTGTTGGAAAGCCGATCTCCTTGAGCTTCACTTTGATGGAGGGAGATGAGGTTTGAATGGCTAGGATGAAGGTTAAAGGGATGGAAAAGTAGGCCACCAAAAATCACTTTTCTCTTACTTGGGATGGCTTGGACGTCCACTTTTTTTCTCTTTCGTTGCTTGAAAATTGTGTAGAGAGAGAGAGAGAGAGGATGTAAGGAGAGAAGTGATGGGAGATGGGTGATGGATGTGAGTGATGGGTGAGGTGATGGTGTACTTGACATGTATGGGTGTGTAAGAGAGAGGGTAAGAGAGAGTTGACTTGGTGGTTGATTGGGGATGGGGTGAAAGGTGATGTGTACTTGACATGAAGTGATTGATTGATGGATTGATTGATGGAGTGATTGATTGATGAGACATGTCGTAGAGATTCTCTTAGGATTGCAACGCGCGGTGTTTTCTTCGAAATAAACGCCGGCCCACATCTTCCGGCCAGGGTATCACATATGTGCGTGAGTCGCGGCGTTGGAATCGCGGCGACGGTGCAGTCGCAATGATACAAGTCTCGGATTAAGCTGACTCAAATCGACGGGATTCGACTTACAGTCGCGCGCAAATATCGATTATACGTTGCAGGTTGCCGAAATTCGACGGAAAAGATTGTGGGAGTCGACGAAATAGTACAGACTAGGATACGGGTCTTACAATCTTGGTGTATATTCTATATCCCATCGTCCATAAGCTAGGACGGTGGGTTTAGTCACAAGATATGTGTTATATCCCTCACCGTCCACTTGATCACGACAGCGGGACCCACCTTGATTTATTTATTTTAATCTACACCATCCAGATTAAGTTGGACGGTGCTGGACAATATTTGGACGATGTTGTCCAAGGTTTGGATGGTGCTGATTTACTTGGACAATGTTTAGATGGTGTTGATCATCATTGGTGGGCCGTGTGCCCCATGAAATGATTGTGCACAGTGATACGCATGTTGCAACCTACAACTATTGAAATGATTTTAGTTGTAATCCAAGCTCCCATTGTCAGGCACACTTTGGTGTATTTTAATCGCCTATCCATCGGGCCCACTTTGATGTATTTTGTGGCCCATTTGTTGGGCCCACTTTGGAGTATTTTAGTGGCCCATCTGTCGGGCCCACTTTGATGTATTTTGTTGCCCATTTTTCAGGCCCACTTTTGTGTATTTTAGTGGCCCATCCGTCGGGCCCACTTTGATGTATTTTGTGGCCCATTTGTCAGGCCCACTTTGGTGTATTTTAGTGGCCCATCCATCGGGCCCACTTTGATGTATTTTGTGGCCCATTTGTCGGGCCCACTTTGGAGTATTTTAGTGGCCCATTTGTCAGGCCCACTTTGATGTATTTTGTGGCCCATTTGTTGGGCCAACTTTGGTGTATTTTAGTGGCCCATCCATCGGGCCCACTTTGGTGTATTCTAGTAGCCCATCCGTCGGGCCCACTTTGATGTATTTTGTGGCCCATCCGTCAGGCCCACTTTGATGTATTTTGTGGCCATCTGTGCAGTCCACCTTAATATATTTGTAGCCCATCTATGAGGCCCATTAGTGCGGCCCATTGATGCAGCCCATTTGATGTGTATGAGGCCCATGTGTAGGGCCCACCTATTGTGTATTTGAAGGCCATGGGTTGTGGCCCATTGTGATGTATTTAAGGCCCATGGGCAGGGCCTGATGTAATGTGATTATGGCACATATGATGAGGCTCATTGAAATACATTTCCGGCCCATGTGATGCAGCCATGTGATGTGTATTAGGCCCATGTGATGGGTTATGTATTGCGGCTCATTTGATGTATATGAGACCCATGTATTGTGGCCCATTTGATGTATGTGATGCCCATATGATGAGGCCCTTCGTGATGTGTATTAGGCCCTTGAGTGAGGCCCATTGTGATGTACATTAGGCCATTGTGTGAGGCCATGGGCCCACTATATGTTTGGCTCTATGTGGGCCACTCCTTGGGAGCAATGTTAGTTAAATGGCCACATTGTTAGGCAATGATGGTTTAATGTCCACATTGTGACCTTCCCTTAGGCCTTGTTAGGCCACTCTCATTAATGTCGGTTGCCGACTCCGATCATCGAGGCCGATTATTGATCGATTCTGATTGTTGTGACTGATTGCCGATTCTGATTATCGATCGATTCTGATCATCGTGATCGATTGTTGATTCTAATTATCGATAGATTCCGATTATCGTGACCGATTGCCAATTTCGATTATCGATCGATTCCGATCATCGTGACCGATTGCCGATTCTAATTATCGATCGATTCCGATTGACGTGACCGATTTGTCGATTTCGATTATCATGACCGATTGCCGATTCCAATCTGTCGAGACCTACATGATGTATATACGACCCGTAGTTGGGGCCCATTGTAATGTATTCATGGACTATGGGAAAGGCCCATTGTGATATGTATTAGGCCCATGATGCATAGCCCATTTGATGTATTCGAGACCCATGTGTAGGGCCCACATGCATGTATTTAAGGCCCATGAGTAGAGCCCACCTGTTGTGTATATGTGGCCCTTGGGTAAGGCCCACTGTGTTATATATTAGGCCTTATGTGAGGCCGTGGGTCCACTATATGTTAGGCTCTATGTGGGTCATTCCTTAGGGAACAATGTTGGTTAAATGTCCACATTATCGCGGTTGATTGTCGATGCTGGTTATTGATACCGATTATGAGTATGTGACCGCATAGCATCATGATACATGCCCATACGCATCATCTGCATGTTTGTTATAAGATGTGGTTGACAATTGCATATAACATTGGGCAGGTTGTTATGAGACTCCCAGATAAGTGGAGGTTATCTCACATAAGTGCACAGTATGCGCAGGATTGATGCATGACTGGATTGTATGATTCATGCATCTTGCATTGTGATTACTGTACGCCCTAGCGACATCAGGGTCGTAGCCTCCACAGGCATATCGTGGATGGTCAGATGGGACACTAAAAATCTGTTACTAGCATCGGGCTGTCATAGATGGCCCTGGGTGAAAATCCCTAAACCCTCTTGGTAACAGAGGACGCCCCAACATCGAGATCGAGTAAGTATATATGAGCGCATGAGGGCCGTATACTAGTAGGCCGTGTCTCCCACTGTGTCGTGGTTGGTTGGGAGGGGGTATAACCTTACCCGCCTGAGTGAGTGGGCAATGTCTAGGTTGAGTTTAACCAGCTTGAGGAATGGATCCGTTATCGACGAGCCGGGTTCGATATTGGTAGGTGGATAGTGAGGTCTCTTCCACTTACCCAGTTGTACACTTGGATAAGGGCGGAAAGCTGGTATAGAGTGTAATAGACCCCCGGTGATGATCCCAGAGAGGAACCGTACTGATATGTGGACTTATTGAGCAGGAGTTGCATACTCATTCATTCATTCATTCACTATCCACTCGGGCTGGTGGTGCGTAACTATTTGTTACATGTACCTTCGCAAAGGCTAGGATTTCAGTTGGGGCGTGCGATTAACCTGAGATCAGGAGTTTACCACATCATGTCTAACTATCTAAATTTAAGTATGGGACTGGTTTGGATAGAAGTCTCTTGTGATGGACCCCATAGCCTGCGATATTACGTACTATCATCCCAACTTCACACTCCAATATGGTCATTCCATTCGCACCGCATATTGCATTACATCCGCAGCATATGACACTTTGGGTTACTGTGTTTTCGCATTTATATGGTCTAAATACGGCTGATGCTATTCATGGACTCATCAAGAATTACATATTGCATCGCATCCTCGGCATTTGATATTTGGCTCTTTATGACTCCTCATTTGCTAACTGTTTTATATTGCATATTCTGATATTGATTGACTCATGGACTTGTCCATATTTCCGTTTACTCTCTTATCGTATGATTTATGATCTTGTCAGTATTTTTACTTACTCTGATAATTCATGATCTTGTGAGTATTTCTGCTTATTCCGATAATGTACGATTTATGGATTACCAGTATTTTCGGTATTGTATGACGATGACATTGTATTGAATACTTGGCACTTACCTTGTGCACACACTTACACCACCCTCTAAGCTTTCTATAAGCTTAAGCACGATAGATGCGTGCAGGTGATGTTAGGTTGCAGCAGTGTTGAGCTTGAAGCGTACAGCAGTCTTCTGGAGCTTGATTTTCGATTTATGTATTTTTCTTTCAGTATTGTACTCAATGATTATATTAGTGGATATGTGATGATGATGTTGTCTTTGTTAAATGGGTAATCTTGTGGTTATGCTTATTACGAGTTAAATATACATTAAAAAAAAATTCTCCTTGTAGGATCCCAGGATCGGAATCTGGCGTATGGACGCTAGGAGCCGGAATGGGGTACTACGGAGGCTGTCGGCACCGGATTCGGCGATCGGGATTCCTGTGAATCTAATTTTCAGGTTTAGGGCGTGACAGGGGAGCTCAGAGCCCAGTGTAGGCTGACAGCTTGGGCATATGTCTCATACCACCATCCCCAGCTCATGAGACTACCATCTTAGGATGTTTAATGGAACCTGTCGACTAATCGCCAATCATATTACAGTATATAGGGCTTACCATCGCATGATTACACGGTATAAAACATCAAACCCATATAGGAAAAATACTATAACAAAGCCACATAGGGCGATAGCAAGCAAGCCGCATAGGGCGAGTACCAAAATAGGCCACATATGGCGAGTATCAAAACTATCCGATAAAAGATCATCCTTGAAAACCATTGGACACAATAACCCTAGATGGTAAGCCCACGTCAATGGTCAATACGTCAATGGTCAATTTAAACCACCCTTCAATAACCTCTAAGCCGAAGGTCCATTTCAATCACAACCAGTCGGGTTACATCCCAAATATGGTGTACATTTATAGGTGGGGGTTTCCCACTAATTTACCAGCTTAAAGTCTATAAGCAATCCACAAATAATCCACAAGCATGAACAAATATACAGGATGAATATTAAGCATGTAATATAGCAATTCAATTTCAACAGTTAACACATGCTAATAGAATGGAGATATCATTTATAAATTAAAATAAAAACTATAACTTAGGCTAATGAGAAGACGGAAAGCTCAAGCAGAAGAATCATCACCTTATACTTTGAACTCCCTACCAGTGTTGCTAGAGAATGCGTGTTTCCTTAGAACCAATCCCTATCATAAATCAGGAACTTATACAATTAGATCCAAGTTCTGCATACCACCTAGGGTTTAAGATCATCGCCTAGGGTTACCCTTTAGGGTTTTAGTGTAGAATTTAGGGTTTACATCCTAGGGTTTAATTCTAGGAGTAGAACTTATGATGTATGTGCAACTTAAATACAATATAATAGTAATATAGTTAGTTACAACTTAACTTTAATGATACAACTATTATTTGTGACCCTAGTAATAATTGGACTATTATTTGTGACCTTAGTAATAATTAGTATTAAAATTGTAATAAAATAGTACAACCTATTATTAAAGATAATATTTTCAAGTGATGGACATTATGCCAATATCACTAATGGCAGTTTCATTCATAACAATTAATATTATCGTAACATGTTAATAGTAATCATCATGATGATAATTAATATTATGATAATATTTAAGAATGGTAAGTAAATTACACTATTCACTAATTTTAATTATAAATTATCCGTCAATGGTTAATCATATATAATATTAGCAATCCTAATAATAAGAGTGCAACAGTGTTATTAATACAATGAGGCATGTCTAGTCTAGGAAGGAAACATTGACTCATTGAGTCGACTCAGTTGAGTTGGAAAGGTTACCTGATAACGATGCCTAGCACTAAGATCGGGACTGGGAGCCCCAATATCATCGATTTGCTGACTGAGTACAATCCCCAAATAATATGGGATTCGGGTTAGCCCGACTCAATAAGTTGGCTCGGTTTAAAACTAAGTTGACTCGGTTCAACCAACCACCCTTCTCTCTTCCTTTCTTTTCTTCATTTCTTTCATCTTCTTCTCTCTTCTACTTCTACCCCAATCACAGGCCCACACGTCAGCAAGGTTGCTGGAGTAAACCAATCCCCACTTAGCTATCTGGTTGATAGACTCAATCGACCTTATTGAGTCAACTCGGTAGTTAAACTGAGCTAACAGATTTTGGTCTAGAGCTCACAAGACTAACTGATCTGGTGCAGCTAAACCAGCATGTACGACCTCCATTTTCTGCAACAACACAACTCGATCCAACTACCCAAACCGGCTAACTCAATTATGATTCGACCGTGTGTGTGACACGATGAATGGGCAACGACTTGTTCTCCACACTCTCTCGTTCCTCCTCCTTCTCCATGTTTAAACGAGTCCAACAATGTCTGGACTAGTCCCAGGTGTCAGGCCCAATTCGAAATCCAGCGAGTCGAGCCGAGATGGTGCAACGGGCCACCTTCCTCTCTTCTCTCGCCTCACCTTCCCACCTTCCACTCCATTTCTCCCTGCCGAAGGTCCCACGGTACCACTGAACAATCCAGCTCGCAGACGGCATGCTCAAATCGAGTTTGGCTCGGTTTGGGGGGCGGGGAAGACGGTGGGCTCTCATGGCAGACTCCCAACCACGACTTCTTTCTCAAATCTGACCACATGGGATGGTTTATATGGGCTCTAAAAAGCTTATGAATAAGCTTTTTCGAATCTTTAAGATAGTTTGGGCGGTGGGTTCGGGAGGAGGAGAAAATGGCTAGTTTCATGGTTGCGGCTGTGAAAATAGAGGGGCTAGCTCCTGTTTCCTCAATCCCCACACCTTTTATGCACACCCTAATCCCTCCTGAACCATCGGATCAACAGCCAGTGGTCTGGATCTCTTCAGGCCGAAACCGCCTCCAAAACAGTGGGCGGAATGGAGAACGTTCGTGGTTTTTAAAGCCCCAAACCATATCTAAAATGGACAGCCGAGATGTGCCCGAACGGAGGGCTAAGATGAGAAGTTTTCTCTTCATACAGATCGCCCTCGTGGCAATAGGAGGAGAAAGTTTCCATTTTTGGAAACGTCATTGCATACCACCCTCTTTTTTCGACGTTTGTGCACCCACCATGTCGCGTCTACATGTGAGGCCTACTAGGTTTTGGTTAGAGGGGTTGTCCAAACTAGACGGACAGTTTGGATTTCCCAGATGGCCAGTGTAGGTGGGCCACCAATCGACAAAACGGACGTCAGTCCGCTTGCTGACGAAAACGCAGAGAGAGAGGTTTTACCTTTTAATAGAAGGCTCGGGTCAGCTCTGTTTTGACCAGGCTGACGGTCTCGTGCACGTTAGGTGCTTTAGCACCGGTGTACATGCACCCCAATGTGGGGTCCATCGTAGTGGTTTTGGTAGATCTAACCCATTCATCTAGCCATATGGGTCTTATTAGGATATCTTGCCCAAGATGGGGCGGATCTAAAGCTTAGGTGGGTCATTCACTTGGGGATTCTTGTCGGTTTAAGGGTCGGATTATCCCGAAGTTGGACATCAACGGTTAAAAGATCCCAATGAGCCATTTGTAAGGCTTTCGTCATATATTACTAACCGATTTTAATATTAATATAAATTTTATTATTTTTTTAATTACTTATAAGTAAAATAATTAAAATCTCATACATGTATATACATAAAAATTTTAGTGTTAACATACTGCTATATACATGTTATTGGTCACATTTTATTAAGATATAATTCTTAATATACGATATCATATTATACATATATATGAATTGAAAATTGTACACTATCATATTTAAAATCACGTTGCTAAGTAATATACTATCCTATTACAATGTCTAAAGTCTTCTGTATACATATTTATAAAGATATTTAATACTACATTAATATTTAAAATTTCATTGTATATTGTAAAACTATTATTCATTATATTTGTTTAATGTAATATTATTTTCGTAATATTTTATATACATTAACTATATACATATCGATACATTTTTATATATTCTTATATGATAAATAAATTATCAAAATACATTTATGTTTGTGTAATGTTCGTAATATAATAAATAGAGAAAATATACTTATTAAATATTACTGGATGGTTTAATCCCTCTATCGAGGTGACCAAAGTCCTAACAATGGGTTGCGCTGATGACATAGTGGTCTGTCTCGAAGATTAACGGATGGATAGCTTGATACATAGGTGCGGACTACTTTCAATGGTCAAATTTAAACTAGGATAAACGTAAATATTTACTTAAGCCTGGCTTGTATTTATGATAAGTTTGGTTATACGGTAACACCCGAATACTAGAAAGTACGGGGTGTTACATCATTCCAGCACCATAATAGTATTTATGATTATTATATATAACATATCATAACTATAGTTCTATTCAGATTGGTGATGATATCATAACTATAGGTCCCTCCATTATTATGACTATATATTAATTACCACTAATATAGCATTGCATAATGTGTTTATGAGGGATAAAAAATTTGAAAACGGAATTGGCTACATTCCAGAGAAGAGTCGTGCATCTTATCATGGTGAAATTTGCAGAAAGATATCTATAGAAGAGCCAATCCATGAGAAGAAACCTATTAATATTTTAGACGGCTGGATTAATATAGGTGATACATTATATTATAATATTATTGAACCAAATAACAGAAGATAATTATTATTTATAAAAACCACTATTATGGTAAAAATTAATTATAGTATAACATATGTTATAACATTGGATTATGGGTTACTATTATTTTGTTTATATAATATCTCAAAATAATTCTAATACACATCATGAATTTCTTTATCATGTATTAATAGTATAATATTATGAGTTAATTATATATTAATTATATCATATAATATATAATTAATCTGTAGCTCATCAAGCTTCATCTGAAAATTTTACAGTAGGAGGATCATGTAGTAATTATTAACTACATGATATAATATAGTTAATTATATAAATTATTTATATAATTATAATATAATCATATAACTATATAATTATACATATAATATATAATTAATATGATATGATAGTTAACTATATTATATAACTATAATCATATATATTATCATAATATTATAATCATAACATATAATATATATGATAATATTACCTATATAATTATAATTATTAAAATAATAATACTATAATATTATCACAATATTATATAATTATAATAATATATTAAGATTATATTATTGTATGCCTAATATTAACTATATCATCATATATTATAAAACTTTTATCGATCCTAAGAATGTGAAAAAAGTTAAAATAGGACCCGGGAATGCCAAAAAGGACAAAAAGGGAGGGGTGAGATACGAGGACTTCCCATGAGGTCGCCCAAGCACGCTTAGTGCTAGTATAATCGTACGTATAAAAGCTACGCGTAATTTTGATGTCATTCTCTTCTCCGGAGGTGTGGCAGATTGATCCTATGAGATGGTGTGGTCATTCATCTGGTGTGGCCCTAATATAATATTATAATTATACACATATGATAATTATCACCTATAATCAAATACAAATATGATATATATAAGTTAAAATATTATGTCATGATCTTATATATTATAAGCCAGTAATATAACTATTATATTACTATGAAATTATACCAGTATAACATATATAATACTATAACTATTTAATTATATAAATAACCATATAAGTTATAATATATATTAATATATTATAGCTTGGTTATTCAACCCGTGGGATCACAAAAGAACTATGGTAAAATTATAAATTATATATAAACGAAAATAGCAACTATCTTTATAATTATTATAATTTCTACAATAAATGTGACCCTTTTAAACTTACTATTCGTAACTATTATAATACTACATGATATAATAATATTAACTCGTCCACTAATAGCTAAAAATAATATTAACTCTCTTAATGCAGGGCATATATAATTATAATATTATCATATTACAATCTCACATATGATATATTATTAAAATAATTATAATAATCATAATTACCCAATAATCTAAGGATTTGGATTTATAAAATTCATATAAGTTATCATATACCTTTATAATATATCTCCACTAATAATAATTATATAACTATATAATATTATAATTCATATAATATTATATAATGAGCAATTAAACTATTTATTAAAGATAAGTAAGCTTAATTAAGTATTATTAATAAATTATATATTATAGTATTAATATATTAGTATTATATATAAATATAATATATTATAATTATATTATAATATTAAGTAATATTATCCACTTTGTAATGTATAATATTATGTTAATATATATTAAACTATTATGGTAATTATTATGATAATTATTATAATATTTTATAACTAATACTAACAAGTCAACGGTTAGGTCATGATAATATAATATTACCTAGTTTAATAGATCATCTATGATCTAATAATATATGTAACTATTATTATATATCATATTCTATTAACACATTCATATTATTATGCCACACCGTTGGAAAATATAACATATACGACCATCATACTAACAATGAAATATTGATAATTACAATTATCATATTATAACTATCATATAATGTGTTATGAAAGATTAATATAAGTTATATAAATACTATAATATCATATTATTATATAACACAACTTATACCATTATAATACTAGTTGTTTCGATATAATATATTACATGGCTTATATTATGATAACTTAACACATATTATTTAGTAATATTATTCTTTGTGATACATGACTTATATTATGATAACTTAACACATATTGTTTAGTAATAGCATTTTTTGTGATCCATGGCTTATATTATAATTTATAACTATTATGGTTATATTAATATCTTAATATATATTATTTTTATAATATATTATATAATATGTTCATAAGGCGAATTAATATTATAATATGTTATGGACCCATTAATATTATAAGTTATATTATATTAATATATATAATATAACTTATAATATAAGTTATATATTAATTAATTATAATCAATTGACGGTATTACTTATAATCGATTATTAGTATAATATTGATAATAGTATAATATATAAATATGATAGTTATAGTGTAATAATATTATAATGGAGGGACCTATACTAATTATTAATTATACCTGAATCAAAATTGATTACCAATTCCCTGAAAACAAGCTAGACTGAATGTAGTAGATCAGAACCCAAATTTCGAAATCCCTAAATTGATTTTCATAATTCATCAAACACATCCCACCAATCCGACCTCCAAAGCCCGAATAGTCACATCAAAATCCTGTTGACCTAGATAAAAAATACACCAAAATCTCATCTACCAAATTTTCAATTTCATAAATAAAACAAAAGTACATAAAAATCCATCAACCCAATTTACGATTTCATCAAATAAGATCTAAAACATTAAAATCTCAACGACCCACATCACCATTTCATCCAAAAAAATATTATAAAAAAAATCTCAACAAATATCCAATTCCAATCAGAGAAACAGAACTCGATTCTGGAGAGACCTGACAACTGGAAAACCCTGACAGATTTCACGAATCAGGGCGAGAACTAGTCATCAGACCCAATCATGTTTGGGTATGAAAAAGGAAGGGAAGATGGTAAGGTTCTGTCAGTCGCTTCTCCGCAGAAAAATGGAGAGATTTTTGGAGATTTGAAGATATCTAAGGAAGGAGATGTGGATCCACATTCCAGCCTATGTGAAGGGTACAATGTCGTTAGAGATTTTGGTTAGGATAGAAAAAAAAGAAAAGAAAATGATTTGACCGAGAGGAATGAGGAGAGACGAGTTTTTCGTCACCACGATTTTGAGCTGTTTTCTATAAAAACAGCGTGCGAATCTAACCGTTTGGGATGGAGATTACGTTTGAAGATTTAAATTAGGGGCGTGGGAGTAACGTCTACTAGTGCATGTTAGTGGAACCAAGCGTTAGAATATAGAGTGCACCGCGAGTGAAGTGGGGATGTTCCAGCCGTCGCCTCACGGACGCAGATTGGGTACTACCCCCGCCTGTCCTGAGTTCGGAACAGGCTGGAGTCTGAGGGTCCACCGTGATATATGGGTTTCATCTACACCGTCCATCCATTTTTTCATATAATTTTAGGGTAAATGAAAAAAATAATTTATATACAATGTTTAAATGGACCACACGATAAGAATCAGAAATTATAATGACGTTCATCGTTAAAACCTTCCTAAAACCCACCTTGATGTTTATTTTCCATTTAACCTATTCATAAGGTCATATATACATGGAAGAAAGTAAAAAACAATATAAGCTTGATCTAAAACTTCTGTGGCCATTAAGAAGTTTTCAACGGTAGAAATTCAATCCCCAATGACTAGTCCACTTTTTTGGAATTATGCCTTAAAATGATATGAAAAAATAGATGGACGGTGTGGATGAAACACATATATAACGGTGGACCCTCAAGAGTCTCACTGTCATGAGAGGGGGTGGTACCCAATCCGTGTAGCTGTACCTTTTGCAAGCAACTTTCTTGTAACCACGGGGAGCGGATGAGGTGAGAGCCCGCCTCACCGAAGAAGGTGCAACCCATACCATGGGCCCACCTTCATCTATCTATTATGTATCCACGCCGTCTGTATTTTGAATATTATTTGGCCTTTTTCGGGATGAAAATATCCTCTCCTGCAGCAATTGCTTTTTGTAAAAGGTGACATGTACTTTTAAGAACGATGGTATAGGCCCTGCTAAATTAATAATTGAAGTCATCCATCATCTGATCTACTACACTTTTATCAGACAAGCATGGATCCACGAGAGGTAGGATCATTTCGAACAATCAAGCTGGAGTTGTCATTGGTCCGAACTGCATTAACTGTGTGTGTTAAATCTGAACTCAATTGGGTATGACAACTTCTTAAAGAACTGTGGTAAAATTATAATATATATTAATATACTATAGCTTGGTTATTCAATAATATTATATTATATATTATATATTATATTATATGATACTATAATTATTATGAATAATATTATAATAATATATTAATTATGTAATAATATTATAATATTAATAATATATTATAACTATATTATTATAATAGTTATGATATTTAATATATAGTATAATATTATATAATAATATAGTTAATATATATAATAATTACTAATAAATATAGTTATTTGTGAACAACTATATTATATTCATTATATATATTATATATGTAATATAATATATACAATAATATATGTATATTGATTATTATAATAAATTATATATATTGATGTATGCAGTTGCGGACCAATGACAACTCCAACTTGATTTTTCGAAATGATCCTACCTCCCGTGGATTCATGCTTATCCGATAAAAGTGTACCTAGTAGATCAGATGATGGATGACCTTAGTTATTAATTTAGAAGGGCCTATACCATCATTCTTAAAAGTACATGTCACCTTTTACGAAAAGCAATTGCCGCACGAGAGGATATTTTCATCCCAAAAAAGGCCAAATAATATTCAAAATACAGACGGCGTGGATACATAATAGATAGATGAAGGTGGGCCCATGGTATGGGCCGCACCTTCTTCGGTGAGGCAGACTCTCACCTCATCCGCTCCCCGTGGTTATAGGAAAGTTGCTTGCAAAAGGTACAGCTACACGGATTGGGTATCACCCCCGCTCATGACAGTGAGACTCTTGAGGATCCACTGTTATTTTGTGTTTCATCCACACCGTCCATCTATATTTTCATATCATTTTAAGGCATAATTCCAAAAAAGTTGACCAATCATTGGGGATTGAATTTCTATCGTTGAAAACTTCTTAAAGGCCACAAAAGTTTTGGATCAAGCTTATATTTGTGTTTTACCTTCTTCCATGTATATGTGACCTTATGAATAGGTTAGATGGAAAATAAACATCAAGGTGGGCCTTAGGAAGGCTTCAACGGTGAGTGTCATTATAATTTCTGATTCCTATCGTGTGGTCCATTTAAACATTATATATAAATCATTTTTTTCATTTACCCTAAAATTATATGAAAAAAAATGGATGGACGGTGTGGATGAAACCCATATATCACGGTGGACCCTCAGACTCCAGCCTGTTTCGAGCTCGGGACAGGCAGGGGTAGTACCCAATCTGCGTCCGTGAGGCGACGGCTGGAACATCCCCACTTCACCCGCGGTGCACTTTATATTCTAACGCTTGGTTCCACTAACATGCGCCGATAGACGTTACTCTCATGCCCCTAATTTAAATCTCCAAACGTAATCTCCATCTCAAACGGTTAGATTCGCACGCTATTTTTATAGAAAACAGTTCAAAATTGTGGCAACGAGAAACTCGTCTCTCCTCATTCCTCTCGGTCAAATCATTTTCTTTTCTTTTTTTTTTCTATCCTAACCAAAATCTCCAACGGCATTGTACCCTTCACATAGGCTGGAATGTGGATCCACGTCTCCTTCCTTAGACACCTTCAAATCTCCGAAAATCTCTCCCTTTTTCTGTGGAGAAGTGACGGACAGAACCTTACCATCTTCCCTTCCTTTTTCATACCCAAACATGGTTGGGTCTGAAGACTAGTTCTTGCCCTGATTCGTGAAATCTGTCAGGGTTTTCCAGTTGTCAGGCCTTTCCAGAATCGGGTTTTGTTTCTCTGATTGGAATTGGATATTTGTTGAGATTTTTTTTCTTTCTAATATTTTTTTGGGATGAAATGGTGATGTGGGTCGATGAGATTTTGATGTTTTAGATCTTGTTTGATGAAATCGTGAATTGGGTCGACGGATTTTTATGTACTTTTGTTTTGTTTATGAAATTGGGAATTGGGTGGATGGGATTTTGGCGTATTCTTTATCTGGGTCAACAAGATTTTGATGTGACTATCCGGGCTTTGGAGGTCGGGTTGGTGGGATGTGTTTGATGAATTATGGAAATCAATTTAGGGATTTGGGAATTTGGGTTCTGATCCACTACATTCATTCCAGCTTGTTTTCAGGGAATCGGTAATCGATTTTGATTCAGGACTTGGGGCTAAAGGCTCAACTTCTGATTTGAAAATTACAGTACTGGGAAGAACTACAGGGTTACTTTGTTCGGAAATCGGATTTGGGAAATGAGTTGCTTTCCTTGTTTCTCTTCCAGTGAAAAGAAAGAGACAAAAAGGAATGCCAGCAAGAGGGAGCGGTCACCACCAGCTCCCCAAAACGACAATTCCCCACAACAACAGCCTGGTAAGCTTCTCAATTGCCTTGTCAATCATGGAAGCATAGTAAATTGTCAAAAAAATAAAATAAAATAAAATAAACAACTAAAAAAACTTTTAAAAAAACTATTTTAAAAAAAAATAAAAAAATAACACTACTGATATGTCTCAGTTAATACTACCATCTTTCATTGTTCATTAGAACTTCTCTCCAGAGTCATGTAAATGGCTGGTTTGCTTTGACAGCTCCATCTGTCACACAGTTCATGAGAAAATTTGTGACGATTTTTCTCCTTCCATCTGAATATATGTTATACCACAACACCATGGAGTTCCTTTTCAAGATATGATAACACATGAGAGCTGTTAGAAGTCTCCGTAATATCCACATTTTATTTCCTTTCAATTCTGAAACTCATATTCTCCTCATCTCGATTAAAATCTTACTCTTAGCTTATTATTCTTCATATGCATTGTTGTTATGAAGTATCGCATGCCAAATTCCATACCACACATGTGACTCTTTGTGCTTGTAATTTCCATGGGGCCCTACTAAGTGAGTTCTTACAAATGCGTGTACCATTGGGATAGTGCCTGCACATGTCACCGATCCAAACTGTTCATTTGGCAGGGCCCACTGAGAAGATGGTCCTGGCCGGACGTCAGGGTGATTCTCTCATCTGGTCAGCTACACATGTACAAAATAAACAGATTGTCAAAAATTGACCAACAGTGCACTCAACGTACATATGTCACCCACTAGATATGCGAACCTTCCTGATCTTTGGCTCAGGGCATCTACACGTGGGGCCCGCCTGATGGGCGATGTAGATCTGGAACGTGTTCCACTTTGTCTTGTGTCCACCACCAATCCTGTGGACAGTGTACTTGGCATTTTTCATTTCCGTGACTCTGGACAACCATTCATCACTTGATGTGTTTGTTACCATATTCAACATTGTATAGAGTTTATAGTAGATATGTCAACAATGAGCCAGCAGCCAGTTTCAACCTGCCCAAGAATATGGGAAGAAGTAAGCATGCACCGCCCATTATGATAATGAGATGATAATCAGGTTCAACTGATTATCATTACATTCTTATTTTGGGACACATTTTGCGGATGGAAGTAGTTTGCGCATCTCACCATTTGCATTTAATAGTTTTGCTTCACAAAATACTCATGAGGCTATCTTTCAAAAAAAAAAAAAAAAAAACTCATGAAGCTGGCCTCACTCCATTTCATTCTTATGATGGAGTTAATCCAAACAGGCCGTGAGGGGTTGTTTGGCTCCCTAGAATCTTAAAAGGGTCATGAATTTGTTCCTGGGAAACAGATTCTGTCTATGGTTTTTGGGTACTGGAAAAGTTATTCTTATGCAACCAGTTTGTGTTCGGATACTGGGAATGGAGAGGAGAAGAGAGGAGAGGCTTTTTATCCTCTTCAAATAAATGATTGTTGGATGGGAAATTTTGCAACCCATCTTAAAGATGGGAATTTTAAAAGGGACAAATTTTGCAAATTGGATTCCCATGGGAGTTCATTGCAATCCTTTCCTAGGACCCAAACACAAATTCAGTCCCTCTCAATAATGGAATCCATTTCCCAGGTGCTGGATTCCCAGGAGCCAAACAACCCTTAAGCTTACTCCCATAAACCAAGTTGGCTTGGCCACATAATCGATTTCGATTACGAATTGCACTCAAACAGAAGTAGACAACAAAGCAGAGAAGATGACTTAAATTTCAATTATATTTTCTCGCGTGTGACATAACTCAAAATGGGTTTGATACAACATGGAACTAACACCCGTGGGAGTTTTGTGCTCTCACTGCCATTCCAAGCCTGCATAAAGGAGGTGAGTTGTGTCAAGTTGGCAGCCGGCGTGAAACTTTTTCCACAAATTTTAATTCATGTAGCTGACCCCAATTAGTTGGGACAAGGCTTAGATGATGATGATGATGATGACATAACCCAAAATCCCAAATAGCCGGGACAAACCTTTGTTGTTGATGACTATGATTTTATAGGATGATGATGGCATGCTCACTCCATTCTTCCACGTGCAGAGAATCCCAAAGAGAAGAATTCACCTGAGCGTGAAGAGGCAAAAGATTCTGGTAATGGAAACATCGCCGCACAAACTTTCACATTCCGTGAGCTAGCTACAGCTACAAAGAATTTCCGTCCGGAGTGTCTCGTGGGGGAAGGAGGTTTTGGAAGGGTTTATAAGGGGCGCCTTGAGAACGGCCAGGTATATTTATTGCTCAGCTTGTTTTCTGTCCTTACTTGTCCTCTTCGAAACATATTGCTTGTCTATGTGCAGGATTCCATACATGTGCATGCCATGAATTGGTGATCCAGACTGTTGCTCTGAAGGGCCATGCTATAGATGGGAATGCCCCAAAAATCCCCGAGATAGGAAAATCCTAATCTTCCAGTGGCCCATTTTCCCGTTTCCTTCACCATCTATTGGTGGCCACTGATCCAAGGTTTAGGATCTTCCAATGATCATCGGACCAACTGTCCAGATCACCAGCCTTACAAGTACCGATTAGATCTGCTAATGCCTGGACCATTTTGGAAAATTTTGGGATGTCTTCTATGAATGCTTATGGAGTCGGTACTAATTTCAGCTTATTTTGGACAGGTTGTAGCTGTTAAGCAACTCGACAGGAATGGATTGCAAGGAAACAGAGAGTTTCTTGTTGAGGTTTTGATGCTTAGCCTTCTTCACCATCAAAATCTGGTAAATCTTATCGGGTACTGTGCAGATGGAGAGCAAAGGCTTTTGGTGTATGAATACATGTCCTTGGGTTCTCTAGAAGACCATCTGCTTGGTATGGCATTCTCGCTTTCTTCATCTTGATGTAGTGCTAGCCATTTAATTAGTAGCAGTAATCATATTGTACTGCGTTTAATCAAACCGTGTGATTTTGCCAGTTAGTTTTTATTTGCTAGTGCAACTTCAGAATGGATTTTCAGAAACACCAATCATTCTTATTTTGGTCAGAGATATGCGATTGAATTATAGAAACTGATTGTAGAACCCCTTAGGGGCCGTTTGGTTACTGAAAAAGTTCCATTCAAACAACCTTGTCAAGACAAAGCATATGTCCATGGTTTGTCCGCTACGATTATTCGGAAATGGCAATAACTCCAATAAAATCAAAGACGAGCTCTCCAAAAAACTAGCCATTATTATGGACTCGGCAGTACAAACACATAGTTGGTTTTACAAAAAGGAGTAGTGATCTTTTGTACACGTGCCATATTTGCCACATAAGCCACATGCACAAATGTGCCATAAGTGAGACCGCTTGTCTTCAACCACCTCACATGTGTCACATTCGACCCTCAAGCACCTCACATGTGAGACATGAGCCGCATCCATATGTACATGTGCCAAATATGCTGATGTGCATGTTCAAGATATTGACATTTGTTACCATGCATCTTCAAGTAACCATATGTGTGACAAATGCCATAATAATCTACAATTGCACGTCATATCCACACGTCCCAATGTGCCTAATATGTACAAGAGCCATTGCTTGTCTAAACAATGGTGTTTGACAAACAACAGAAAATACAACAAAATAGTCCATTCATACAAACATGTTCAAATACCAATGGTTGGACAGTGGTGTTCAAAAAGTTCAATGAGAACACAACTTTAACTGTAACTAGACGGGCCTTCTTTTTTTTTTTTCATTTTATGTAGCAGCACCAAAATGGCAGTTGGCCAGCCTCAGGGCTTAACAAGGTGCGATTAGCATTTGGGAAGGTATGGGAAACAGAATCAGTATCATGCAGGATTCTGTCGTCCATTCCTCCTGCTTTTTGGCAGTACTGGACCATGCTGATGTCAGGAACATCCAAGCATATACCCTTAGATATAGCTAGAGGACGATCAACATTCAGAATTCTCCTTCTCTAGAAGGGCCATTCCAGTTCAACACATTGTACATTTGTACCATAGATATGTTTTCAATGCAATGCATGATTACAACTGAATAGATTCCACATGACATTTTGTTTCCAGATCTTCCACGAGACCAGAAACCATTAGACTGGTATACTAGAATGAAAGTAGCTACTGGTGCTGCCAAAGGTTTGGAGTATTTGCATGAGAAGGCCAACCCGCCTGTCATTTACCGTGATCTGAAATCATCTAACATTTTGCTCGACGAACAATTCAATCCAAAACTATCAGATTTTGGGCTTGCTAAGCTCGGTCCAATCGGAGATAAGACCCACGTCTCCTCGAGAGTGATGGGGACCTATGGCTATTGTGCACCTGAGTATGCGAGAACGGGTCAGCTGACGGTGAAATCAGATGTGTACAGCTTTGGAGTTGTTTTGCTGGAGCTAATCACAGGGAGAAGAGCCATTGATACTACCAGGCCTACTGAGGAACAGAACCTAGCTACTTGGGTAATTTCTCTCCTATATCTTTCCAATAGACACAATGTTTTTCTGACTTGCCATGAACCTGAATGTGCATTGCTTGCCCCTTAAACACCGAAAATGGTCACGTTCATACAGATATATTACTAGATTTTAAAATGTGCTATTGCATGAAATTCAGTTCATAAATGCAAAAGATTTAGAACAAGTAAGAGATGTTTCGCAGAATTATATGAATAGTATGTATAAATTATGCTAAATTACAAGAGCTAAAGGTTTTTTTTTTTCTCCTAACGTCTGTGTCAGCGAGCTTCAGACATGGGTTTTGTAATGAAGTTTGAGATTTGAATCTTGTTAGAATGATTTTGTTCTAAGTGAACTGGATTATGAGAAGCTACAGATACAACTTTTATATTTAATTCTAAAGGCCATACCCAAGACATACAATCATATCCACATAACATAGCTCGGAAGCTTATGTGAGCTTTTCAAATGATTTTTGGGGATGCTCTCTCTGTTTGACCGTACAATGTCTCTTTGTTGTCGTCCATCGCATGATCCATTCATCTCTAGAAGGTTACTAATGCAGGGGCATTTTCACACCGGGCTCAAGTGGGGTGGCCTGTGGGATGCAGGGGCACACTCGGGGTGGGCGACCCGTGTGAGGCGGGTGGCTCGTGTGAAGCAAAACCCATGTGAAGTGGAGCCCACAAGTGGAGTTTGACCGAGGTCTTAACCCATGGGATGTGGGGCCTGGGCTATGAGATAAATAGATTAATTTTCCATACTCTATCAGTTCGAGCTTTTAGAGCAAGTGCTTAATTGTCTTGCATCAAATTGGTATCAAAGTGGGAGGTCTTGTATTCGAGACTCCTCACCAGAGGTGATTAATACGGGGGCATTTTCACACCGAGATCGAGTGGGGTAGCCTATGGGATGCAGGGGCACACTCGGGGTGGGCAGCCCATGTGAGGCGGATGGCTCGTGTAAAGCGGAACCTATGTGAAGTGGGGCAGTTCGAGCTTTTAGAGCAAGTGGTTAATTGTTCTGCATCAGTTACCATATTTCAGTTGCTACTTAAATTTTAAAACTTAAAGCTATCTTACCCTTCAGTATGTATATGGATGTATCCGATCGATTGGATGGTATAGCCCCCTATCCATTTTGTTTCCACCCATCATCATGGCTTTTTTTTGATAGACCAAACACCCTAGGATTTCAGATTGATGTCGTTTTGGATAAAATTCCATGAAGTTGGGATTCCACCCAATGTGCAAACAGGCCACAAGTCCTGTTTTGAGGTATATCATATGATCATACATCGTAATTGCGCTGTTTTCTCCCTTATACATTGTACTTAGTGCCTGATGTCACAGCCTGAGTGCTTCCCCAAGCATAAACAATATGGCACTTGCACTCACAGTGCCATTGTTTGCACTTGCAGTCCCATTGTGGATGAGTCACCCTATGGCCCAATTGTAGCCAAGGTACTTGGAAAAGGAGAGCATATGAGAGGATTGAAGTGAATAATGCTTCTACTACTCAAAGATCTCCAAAGCATATAGCTTTCTGAGGTGAGAAATAGGACCCCTCTCCCTTATATAGATCTAAGAGCCTTCTAGTTACTTTACATGGATGGCTAATGTGGCAATCATCCAACAGCCGGGAATGCTCTACAAACCCTTTAGACTATTCTACACTACTCTCTCTACAAAACCCGCTAGAGAACTCTAGAACATTCTAGAGACCTCTACAAACCCTTTAGACTATTCTACACTACTCTCTCTACAAAAATCACTAGAGAACTGTTGGAAAAATGATGAATCTTGTACACAACGGAGGATAGAGGGAAGAGATAATGAGACAATCAGATCTATCGGGTTCAAGGCTTGACTTGAATAGTCAATTTTTCAAGATAGATTTACTACCCTTTTTTTGGTAGTTCCAGCAAATGCAAACAAATAAAATCTGCAAATTGTCTTCACGATACAATAAACTCTCAATCCAAATTTCAACACAAAAATTTGAACATTTAAGTGTTGAACAAATCTCTAGTTTTGACACCGATTTGCCTTTACTTGAGTTCAGAAAAAACGCGGCTGGAAAATTGAGAGAATATCTTTTGGATTATAGTATCCAAGATTTATAGCAATTGAATGGTTATGGAGTTCTTCCTGAAGAGATACTCATGTGCGTCTTCAAGACATCCACACCCATTCACAGCAAACAATATTCTTCCATAAAAGGACATGACCTTTTGTCCTATGGTACTTATTTATGTACCCTTTTAGATAAACAATTACCCAACAGTTTAAAACTGTAGTCACATGTCCTAATCATCCTAATTGTTCCCATATAAGCGACATATGTCATAGGTGCCACATGTACAACCATGTCACAGTCACTCTCAATCAACACTAAGGTTAATGATACTTCAGGGTAGACCCTAGTTCAAATCAAGTTGCACTATGGCTCAAAAAAATTAAACCATGTACCAAAAAGACTAAGGCTCTTTTGGCTCCATGAGATGATGCGCACGTGCGAGGTGCTAAGTGCGCCTAATAAAGCACCCAAGCAGCGCACGCGCGGAGATTTGAACCCTGATTGCATAAGCAAAAACCCCTTCTCTTACCAACTTGCTATACACTCTTTTTATGAAAAGTTTTAATAATCAATATATTTATTTATTTACTAAAAATAAACTTTTATTTTTAAAATTTATTTTTATTATAAAAACACAACAGAGAACTCTAGAACATTCCAAAGACCTCTACACTACCCTACATAATTTTAGCCCTCTTTAAAATTCTCTGTAATTTTCTACAGGCTATATACATAGCCTCTAACGTACAAGAAGAATACAAATTGGCGAAGTCCTAGATTTATCCTCTTGCAAATGTCAAGTCTGTGACACTGAGCTCTTATTGTTTCTTACAGGCTCAACCCATTTTCAAAAATCCAAAGAGGTTCATGGAGTTGGCTGACCCTCTCCTTCAAGGGGACTTCCCTATGAGAGGCCTTAATCAAGCAGTCGCTGTCTCTGCCATGTGTCTCCAAGAGGAGGGCATACTTCGCCCCTTGATAACCGATGTCGTCACTGCCCTCAGCTTCCTCGCAACGGCTCCATCAGATGGAGGGACCTCTGGTCCCCTGCCAACTCCTGCTCCACCCAGCCAAGAGAGAATGATGAGTGACAATGATCATGAGAAAGGTGAAGAGAGCATGGACGAGCGCCAGCGGGCTGTCGCAGAGGCCATGGAGTGGGGTTCGAATTCGAGAGATCTCCAAATGAGATCTCAAGGCTAGAGCGGCTATTTGTAAAATCATCACATGTTTACATATGTGGGAAGCAGGATTTTGTAATTGAACCTTCCCTACCCATTTCATGCATGTCATAAAAGAAAATGCAGGACTTTGTGTATTGTTGTTCTCTTTATAATATAAGTGAAGTGAATGATTGCAAATAGCTTTTGGTTTTGCATTTTATATTGAATGATTTGAATATATGTGTTTTGCTTTGGCATGCTAAGAGCAATTTCATTTTGGTCTATTGACTAAGGGCCTGTATGGGTGCTACTCCCAAATCAGTTCACTGAGTTTGCTTTGGGCTGGAATGCAGTAACTGTGAGGTTGATTTTTGAGAGGCAATCAATGCCTACTTAGATGGATGTGTAAAAGAAATAGAAGAGTTCTCTGTGGTGAAGTTTGCTAATTCCGCACGTGTATATCCGGCATCTCTGCATGCTCCCCTAACATGGCACATGTGTGCAAGACCCAAGTGGGCCCCACTATGCAGATGCCCTAGCCCAAGGCTCAGGCATGTCTACTCATTTGGCAGACTACAATGTACAAAACAGATGGATGGCTAAAATAAATCAATCCATTTGTTTCATGCAACGTGGCCCACTCACTGAGTTGGCTGCCTTGATTCTTGGGCTAGGACATAAATGTTGGGAGCTGAGAAGTACATGCATGAGGAATTAGAAAACCTTCTTCATCATAAACATGAAAAATGGTAAGTTTGTTTCATCTTTTTTTTTGATTTCCAGTACACTCGCCAGTGCTTCCTCCGAAAATACAAGTCTAATAGTAACTGTTTCAAATTGAGAATCCATTAGCAATAAGGTATGCAGGTGTTTTATGATGCTCGATCGAAAGAAAGGTTTTTCTCCAATGCAGTATCGGTGTAGGTGGGCTCGCCTTTTAGCAATTTCATCCAATCATCAGGTGAGCTCCATCTTGGATGGTCATGCCGCATCATCTCCCCCATCAAATGATCCTAGCAATCTGATTCATGGACTTGCAATAAGGCAATGGTCTACATTTAGCAGGGTTCCAATCAGATGATTAGGATCATGAGGTGGTGGAAATTTTTGGGGGTATCTTCCACCAAGGGGCCCATCATGTGAACAGTTTATGATCACCATAAGATGGGTCCCACATGCATAGTTCGCTGGTTGTTTCCTTCGAAGGTTTAGTTGTGGATTGTACAACTGCAAGAATGGAGCTTTGAGTGCATTTTTACAAGACTCCTTCGAAGGTGTAGATTGTACATCTGGTCTGTCTATTAAGTAGGCCCTACTTTTGTTGGGCATTGTAAAAAGAAAATTCATGCAAAAAAGAGTTTGATGCAGTGTAAAAATTAACAGTTTGACTCCAAGAAGGTTTACTAATCAATAGCAATAATCCAATGGATCCTGTCCACTTTGGATGAGGGACTGGACTCTATATAGTTTTCAACAATTTGAGAAATGGGGGTGATTTGTACTCCTCACATATGGCATTGATGTATAGCCATTCCGACCATCACATTTCAAAATCACACTGATTAATCCATCATAACCTTCCAAGGTTAAAGGTAAATTAGTGAGTGGTCCAAATTCAAATGGCTGCAAGAGTTTTCCACTTCAATCAGTTCACAGTTGGGTCAGTGATTCGAACAGTCCGAATCAAGGGGTTGTTACGCAACAGTAATAATTGCAACTATTACGTGTTACACATGGTGTGCCATGAAAGCCATTATATAAAGGTAACGGTGGCAACTGTTATACATTACGGGTCGTAATGGCCATAACAGCCGTTATGGGAAAAAAGATCCGTAATTGCTGTTAACGGCACGATACATCCCCTGTAATGGCCGTAATAGTCCGGTAATGATTTACCAGATATATACAAGTTTTTCATACTTTCTAATCAATATTACGAGGCAAATACAGGTTTTTCAGTTTTTTTTTTTTTCAATAAATGAAAGAGAAAGCCGTTACGGGGCCGTAACAACTTATATGCCGCATATCGTAAAGGTAACGGTCGTGGCCACGGCCACTGTTACCATTACAGAACACCTTGATGTTACACTATTATAATGGCTAACCGCCCTGCAACATTCTCTAGTTTGTTTTTTTTTTTTTTTAAAGTACTTTAAAGTATCGGAATGATAATGTGGTGGCTGTTATGGCTACCATTGCCATTATGAAATTCCTTTATCTAAATTACTTTGCAGTTACTGTGCACTTGTAGAACTACTAACATCTTTAGAATGTGAAAAACTTGCCTTTGAGTCTAGCCCTTGGATTGGTGACTATAACCCTCTTATACGTGGCATGGCAAACTGATGTTTGTGAAAAGAACATTCTGTTGTTTCGAAGATTTAACTCCCTTCCATCATTGTGAGCTTTTTCATCCTTTTTGCAGAAAGTGGGGCGTACATAATGACCGGTCTAGATTAATGATTCTGATGTCTGCATGTCGAAACGTGCAATAGCTAGCAAAAAGCATCAGTACACATGTGGAGCATATGAACCCTTTCCATCAAACAATAAACGGTCTGGATTTCAGTTAATAAAAGTGGGCCATTGTACAATGATCCAGAAAAACGTTGATATCATGGTCTCACTGTTCGTGGTAACTGCAATAGAAATCAGCCAAACTGCAAAAATGGTAGCCCAAGAAGAGACGGTTAAGAAATAAAATACATCAACATTTACATTTTACAAATAAGATTGACGGTTTGGATTACGTAGCTGTGGGCTCCATTCTTCCAAACTAATGGCCACAATGAAAGATGCTCATGCGAGCATTCTATAGCTGATCTGAGAAAGAGAGGAGAGTACGAGAAGGACGTACATATTGTTTTCTTCTTTTTTTTTCAACACACGCACACACCACCACACACTCACGCCTTAAGTGGGATTTCACCGCCTATGGTGCTCGAACCTGGACCAGGTGTTGAAACTCCTGAGAGTCTACCACTAGAGCAAGAGCGAGGACCCAACGTACATATTGTTATTGTTAAAGTCCCCGGAAGGTTGTAAATATATTCTCCTTTAGCGGCGAAGAAAATCAAGTCCACCACTGAAACTTTCTAATTGAGTGTAGGGTCGTCCAATTTATAAGGGGCAAGTCCTCCACTAAAACTTTCTGTTTGAGTGTAGGGTCATCTTTTTTTGTAAGGGGCACACATGATTTCCTTCTGTTTATAGGGGCACACAAGATTTATGTATTGGATTTCAATCAAACATCATGATGGGCCTCATACACTGCATTGTAGGATAGGCTATATAGGCATGATTACATGCACAAAATAAAAATAGAAAACAAAAACATTTAGGCCCATTTGGATACCACCAAATAAGTTACTTTTTAACTTATGTTAAATAATTTAGTTACTTTTTTTGCTTAAATTAATTTAATAAGCATCATGGTAAAAGTAACTTATGTGCCAAAAGCTATTTATCTTAATAAGTAATTAGTTTTAGCTTTTTAGAGAGTATTTGAATCATAAGTTACTTAAGTTAGTCATGCTTCAAGTTGCTTATCTTAATTTCTACTTGTTAAGTAGATAAGTATGCTTGGTAAACAATATGCTTATCTTTGATAAACAATATACTTATCAGTTTCTCCTCTCTTTCATTTCTCTTGATGCCTCTCTTTTAGCAACTTATGAAAAGTAAAAAAGCAAAAATTTAAAAAATTAACTAGAGTGATTTAGTAATTTTAAGTAAAAAAGTTACTTATAACAGATCATAAACCAAATTTACTTATCTAAGATAAGTTACTTATCTACTATTATAAGTAGAAAAAGTAATTTATTTGGTGGTATCCAAACAAGCCCTTAACATATGGCTTTTCTACTTCTATTTCACAATCCACATCGAAGAAGGCTCTCTCTCATAGTCTATATCAAAGGAGGCCCCACATGGTTGACTGTCCACATTGAAGGTGGAGCTATACAGTGTACGGTCCATATAAAAAGTGGGCCAATGATTGACTCTATATTAATGTGAGCCCACATATAAATGGTCAACATCAAAGGTCAGCCTATAATGATAAAAGGCCCACGTCCATAGTGGGCTGGTATGATGGACGACCCACTTCAAAGGTGGGGCCTACATGATGAACGGTTCACATCAAATGTGGGCTCCACATGATGGGCAATAGATAATGAATTTGGCCCCCACATGATGGATGGCTTATATTGAAGTGGCCTCACACGATGGATAGTACACATTAAAGGTCAGCCCCTAATGATGAATCACTCACATCTAAAGCGAGCCTTGCTTGATGGGCGACCCACATTGAAGGTGGGGCCCGCATGATAGACAATACACATCAAAAGTGGGCTCCACATGATGGTTGATTAATAATGGTGGGCCACACATGATGGATGGTCCACATCAAGATGGGCCTTACATGATGGACGGTCCTCATTAAGGTAGGCCCCACATGATGGATGGTACAGGCCCATATCCAAGGCAGGCCTTGCATGATGGAAGGCCAACATTAGAGGCAGGGCCCACATGATGGACAATCCACATCAAAGGTGGTCTCCAGATAATGGGCGACAGATATTGAAGGTGGGCCCCACATGATAGACAATAACATTGATAGTGGACCCACTTGATGGATGACCAACATCAAAGGTGGTCCTACATAATGAATGATGCATATTAAAGGTTGGGCCATAATGATGTATGGACCGCATCTAAGGTGGGCCCCATATGATGGACAACCCACATCAAATGTGGGGCTCACACAATGAATGGTCCATATCAAAGTTGGCCCCTCGTGATGGATGGTAGATGTGAGGGGGACCAAACAAATTTGAAGCATAATTACTTATGACATTGGAAGCTAAATATGTTTTCTACTTTTGGTTGAAAAGTACCATTGGTTACCAAACTTAAAAATAATTATGAACCGAATGAGTAGAAACCACAGTAAGCTACTTATGACATAAGTAGCTTATTCAAAGTAACTTATGATCCAAATGCCCCTTACCACCAACCTTCAAAATGAACCAGACAGCTCACAAGTCTATTTCAATACATGCGCTCGTGGGATTTGTCAAGACTGAATCTGATTGGTCTAGGATCATGTCTCAGTGATCCAAACCGTTCGTTTGATATACCTTACTTTCGATTGGAGGAACACAAGAAAGCACTCTTGGATCAGAGTTTTTTAACCTGTTGATCATTAATTTAAGTGTATTTCCCTTAATACGAGTTGTCTTCTTAACCACTGTTTGGTGGGACAAGTTCAGCGTCTCCGAATTTAAAGGTTATCAAGGCAGCACCGTTAGCCGTTCATCTCACTAGATTAGCGGTTTGGATTTCGACATAGTCCAGGCCTATCCTAGAGCAATGAATAGGGACACACTAGCAAACCTCCATGCCTTAGCACATGCTCCCACCCCTTTGTAAATGAGGCACATCAAACCATCCTCAATCATGTGAATTGCAAAGTTCATGTTGGGAAGTTTGTTGGCCACACGAGACAACTCTACTTCTGCTTACCATGCATTTTACCACATATCTAGTGAGACACATGGTATGGATCATCTTGCCAAAACCTAAAGCTGTGTACCCATCGAGCTTTCCGGATTGCTCGAGTGTGTGGCCCAGTAGAAAATCGAAAGCCCGATATCTTGGATGGATCGAGAGGTTTCTTTTTTTCTTTTTTACCGATTTCACGTCAATTAGTCCATGCTTGGATTGCTAGCGTTTATGCCCATTTTTAGCACCGTGACGTGAACCAATGGAAAGTTGTCATGTGTGGACATTATGGGTTTGATACTCACATAAATCATACTCGCAATTGAAGATATATTCATTTGATATTCCTTTGGCAATATGCATTCCATTGGTAATGCAGAGGGATAGACTCTTACACATGCCTTTAAGGGAATGAACCATTGCATACCATGTAGCCACGATCAGGGAGTTAATTAATGAGATAGTATGTCTGGCACATCTATAAAGACCCATATAGAGAACAAATCATATCATGGATTCAGTTATAATACACTCGATAAGGTTGTTTCTCAGAATCCTTCTGAAATTGGATATTTCCCATAGATGCTTGGAGAGTTTGCCAAGATCGCAAAAATTCTAAAAATTGAACCGAAATCCAAGAAAATCTGGTTATAGTTCGGACTCAGATCAGGAGAAAGCGGACATCAGACAAATCAAGCCCCAATCCGTACAATAATCAAAGTTAAGAGAATGGGGGAGCTCGATGAAAAATCAGGTCTGACCAGTTTAACGATCAAAGAGGATACAGTGGGAATAATGGTGGAGATAACTCTTATTAGTACACTTATTTGTGCACCTATTTGTAAATCACGTGAGTCCTAAGTGAGTCAGTTGAGTCCTTTGTGAGACCTGTCTCAAGTTCGCATGTGTGCATGTGTGTATGTGAGTATGCATCTCGTGTATTTTGGTCCCGCGGTCCTACCGGTCAAATTTCGGCGACCCTCGACCTTCGGATAGTGATTGCGGTCACCCTTGAGTTTGTTCACGTAGACCCGACTCGGATTGACCCAAGACCTATGCCATTGCGACCGCATTGTCACCGTGGTTCCAGTGCCGCGTCTCATGCGTAAATCCAGCGTGTCCATCAAAAGTTATGGGGCGCGCATTATTTGGACTGTTGATTGCATTTTTGGTGGGACCCAACTGATTGCACATTTCCCATGTGCATTATTCCCCATGTAAGCCACCTTTAGCCTAGCAATGATGGCTTCTTTTCTCAAGAAAACCATGATGAGATTAGCTTCTCTAGGCAATGATGAGCCACCCTATCCCATGAGCAATGATTATTTTCTCTTTTCAAAAACTCATCTTTTTCTAAGAAAGTAATCATTTCAACTTTAAAAACTCTCTCATCTCCCTCTCTCTTTTTTCATTTCTCACTTCTCCTCTTTGCAAATGCCCTCTAATATCCTCCATTGCTGAACTTTTTCAACCCTCTTTCCTCTTCTTTCCCCCTAGATCTAACCATCAAAGATCCATCATCACCATTGAACCTCCTTCCTTGAAGCTTAAGGAGCATGGTGGTTGAAGAATCTTGAAGATCCAACAAGTGGGTGAGCATGTAGGATAGATTGCATGGTTCTTATTGTCATAGATCTTTTGTTGCTTCATATGGAAAGTGTAGGACTCACCACATCAATGGTGAAGGTCCACCACTCCTTGGATAAGGTCTTTTTAGCCATCACTTGCATGCATGTGATCTTGATGGGGCCATTCTCCATGGACCCCATCTTGATGAGATTTCATTTCTTCTCCTCTTCTCCCCTTTCTAAGGTTTGGATATAATGATCATGTGGCCCACCTGATGTGTCATACAACCAGAATTTTTAAATTTTTGGGACATCTTGGCCCAAGTTGTTGGACACCCAGGCCCAACTGTGCTGCCTAGTTTTGCTGCTTGATTTGGAAAGCCTTTGGGCCTGATTTTATGGATTTTCTTGGGGGGGGGGCTGGGCCTGGGAGTTGTGTGACACATCAGGGTAGACCCCACCTTGTAGAATCTATGATTTATTTCCCATTTATTAATTTTTTTGGGCTGATCTAGACAGCAACATGTTGCTATCCAGATTGCTGGAATTTTTTTTTTTTTTTATGCTGTAATGTATGGGTTGTAGGCCTTGTTTGTGGTCTTATTTTTCCTGATTTCTTAGACTTCTCTTTGACGTGTGGACCCCACCTAAAAGTATGTTAAACCTCACCTTCAAATGTCCCTATTTGATCACCCAAAAGGGTGGGCCAAAGAGGGTGGACGGTCCAGATTTTTCTAGACTGTCCAGCCACACTGTTTGCTGGAAAATCATAAATATCAGCCTGATTTTGAAATGGTGGGCCACCTTTGTAGACCCCACCTTACTGTATACTTGTATAGGAAGGTTGGCCTTGCATTTTTTCAAATTTACATAGACCTGGGCCCACTCAAATGGGGTGCTAAAGTCAGGGACAGTAGCATTACTGCAGCAGGAAAATAAAAATTTGGACCTTGCTGTCCATAAATTGCATGAGTTAAATAAAATATTTTTACTATCCCAAAAATCTTAAATTTTTATAGGGAGGTGTCCCACCCATGGTGGGACCTATCCACACAATTTCAGGGCCAAGGAATCCTATTTGGGCATCCAAAAGGATGGGCCAACATACTGGACTGCCAGAAATTTCTGCTGTGCAGTCCAGCAGCATAGTCCCATAAAAATAATATTAAAAAAATAATTTCTAAGAAGGTGGGCCATATTTTTGGATCCCAACTTGTTTTAGACTTGATGAGGGACCTTGGGTCCAAATTTCAGGATTTTTGGAGGCCCAGAACTCACCCATTGGATGGCCCAAATTCAGGACAGTTATATTCCAGCACTATTTCACCCTGGATAGATTGTCTTATTTAAATTAATTTAAATACTTCTGAGTACGATAAAATTATGAAAATTTACAGGGAGGTGTTCCACCCATGGTGGGACTCACCTACAAATTTTTGGGGCCAATGGAGCCCCGTGCACACCGTGGCAAGTGCTGGACTGGCTCACCACGTTCAGGTGTCCCGATTCACCAGATTTTCTTGATGGTCTGTTTTATTTAAATTAATTAAAATACTTCTGACCGTCCAAAAATCACAAAATTTTGAGGATTCGTGGTCCACCTATGGGAGGACCATCTTGTAAATTTTCATGGCCATCGGGCCCCTGTACTGACCGTGGTGTGGCCTGCAAACTTGGGTCAGTTTTGGGCCAGATACTCAGGCCCGTAGGACTACCCACCACGGGACGCCCCTACCTTGGGCTGTTGCTGGGCCTGTATTCCAGCGGCATGGCCCACTTCTAATGTGTGTTGTGCATTCCCCTCTCATCCGGTGGGACCCACTGTGATATGTGTGGGTCACCATGGGCTGGTAACCCATCTGAATTACATAAATTTCTGGATTCCAGCAGGCCCAGGAAGTGGGTGGGCTGGAATTCCAGTAAGGGGCCCAAATTTGCTCCATAGTTGATTGTTTTGGAGCTGTTGTGGCCCACCAGATTTAAGGGAGTATTGCACACACTCCTTGCCTTATTTTCTTAGACATTTTTGGGCATAATTAGTTCCTCTTAAGGCCCACCTTTGTGGTGATGTTGGGGGTTAGCCTTAACCAGATTTTTGGTAGTTTATAGGCCCAATGGGCTGGAAACCTATTTCTTGAGCCCAAGATCGTGCAGGGCCTGACCTTATTGTTTTACGGGCCCAATGGGCCGTCTACAGGCTGACCATGTGTATTTATTAGTCGTGATGCCCTCATGAAATGCTTAATTATGGGCTGACTTGCGGGGCCTACATAAATGTATAGTGTGGAGGGCCTTGTTAAGTCTTTGGGCTGATGTGGCAAGGCCCACACTGTCAGTATAGGCCTTGCCCATGTGTATTCTTGGGTTTATGGGCTGCCCTCAAGCCCACCATAATGTATGAATTGGATGACTTTTGTTTTGGGCCATTTCTTTAGGGCCCATTATGTGATATAGTATATGCATGTTTGTATTAGCAAGTAGGCCTTGTGGACTCAGTTCTTTTGGATAGGCCCATTGATCTTGGGCTTATACTCTCCTATTTATTGTGATGGGCTTAGGGGCAATGATACACAAGAAGTCGGGCCCTTGGCTGCCCACTAAACTGACCCTGTACTTAGGCCAAAAGTGAGGCCCAACTCACTTGTGTTAAATGTGAAACTTGCCCATGAAAATGAATTACTGGGCTGCCCATGAAGCCCACCACAATATGTGGAATTATGACCTTTGTGGTTAGGCCCAAACCTTACTTGAGGGCCCACTATATGGCCTATTAGTTGGGCTTGGTGTGTGGCCTACTAGTCCACACATTGCTTAGGCCTTAGATCTTTCATTATATGGGTAGTGGTGAGCTACCTCTTAGAAACCAGTTGAGGTTGGATGTCCTCCTGGGTGATCCTAAGGTAAGCTCATAGGTTTCTCTATGGGTAGTTAAAGGCCCACCATAGACCTTAGGCCATTTATTTAAGGCTCAATGTGCATGTATGTGGAACCTACCTTAATGCATGTTTGGTCCAGGCCATCCAAGCCTTGGATCGCCCGATTGTGGAAGCACTCTCTGCCTTAGGTTGCTGCTGGACTCACAATCCAGTAGCAGACCCACTCGATCTTTTCATGATATATACACACTCTCCATCTGGTGGGGTCCCCCAGTGAGTATAGTTGGCCTTCATGAGATTATTTCCACATACTCAACTAATTTCTGGACCTTAGCAGGCCCAGGAAGTCAAACGGGCCAAAAGTTTATCAAATGGCCTTCGATGTACAATTTTATGGTTACAACTTTATTTGGCTGTGGGGCTCACCATATTGAGAACTTGTGTACGTGTTACATGCTTATGCTTTCTTATAATCTTTGGGCTTAAGCAGTGCATTCTTTTGGGTCACTTTTAGTGATCTTATGAGGACCTCATCTTAAGATCAGAATTTTGGGACATCCAATGAGCCCAGATTGGGCAGGGACATCCCAGTTTGGCCCAACCATACATTGGGCCAACTTCCACCATTTTGATGGACTTGTGGGCTGAGGTAAGGATAGTATTGGGCCCTCAGTTGCCTACTTAAATCGCTAGTTATTGGGCTGATGTAGTGGGACCCATTTCATCCAAACTTAAACCTATTTTTTTTAGCCGTACATTGTGTACACGGGCTGCCCACCAAGTCCAACTTAATGCATGGATTCTATGGCCATTGGGAATTGGGCCTTGGGCCTTAATTCCCCTCTTAGAGCCCATGTTGTTAAAAGTGGTATTATATCTTTTTATGGCCTATTATGAGGAATATATGTATGTGGTTACTTTTATTTTTATCTTAAATGTATTCCTTGGGCCTTTTATCCATATAGTTCATGGTTGATATACCTTTTTGGGGAATGGTGGTTAAATGTCCCCATTATGGACCCCTTTAGGTCCGGTTGTATTTAAGAGTGATTGGATACTTATCTTAGACAGTTGCTAGGCTCATTTCTATATTACTTAGACCCGTAGTTGTATGCTTAATCTCGTGGGCTACCCCAGGTAAATGGGCCCCCACTAGAGGTGGGATTCCTTATGGATATTGTCTAAGTACCTAGTCTTGGTTCCTTCTTGGATAGGAGGAATGTAATTTACTTTGTATATCACCGCGTGATGCGCCTAGACCCATCTTCATAACCCATGTGCATCATTGTATGCTTGGATGACACTATGTGTGTGGTTATGATTGTGTCATTGGGCATTGCATGTTGTCTTCCCGAGGGACGTAATATTCCCTCTTGAGCATGTTGGATGCTTGGAATTGATGCATAGTTGATTGTGTGATTCATGCATCTGGCATTGCATAATATATGAGCATTATCACCCTTACTTCATCAGGGTTGTAGCCTCCACAGATACATCGTGGACGACCATGTTTGGACACCGAAAATGTTACTTGAGCATACCGGGTGCATAGGATGCCCATGGGTGAAATTCTCAAAACTTCCATGGTACCAAGGATCTGCTTCAACGCCGTGACCGAGTGGAATATATGAGCGCACGAAGGCCTTATACCATTAGGCCGTGACTCCCATTGTCGTGTAGTCGGTTGGATAGGGGTGTGGCCTTACTCGCCTAATGTAAGAGGGCATTGCTAGGCTGAATCTGACCAGCTCGTGAATGGGTCCGCTACCGTCAGGCCTTGCTAGTGATTGGTTGTCCACAGGCGGGTAGTGATGTCTCTTACGCTCGTTTGACTGTACGGGGTCTGTAGAGCGGCAGTCATTCAGCAGTGTAATGGACCCCGGTAATTTCCTTATGATTGGAAATATACTTGGCATACGATTTGGTTATGACCACTGGCATTACTTGCATTGCATTAGTATTGGTTATGTAAGCCCCTTCACGCATTGCCTTGGTATGGCGTCCAGTACTCATTGCATCATACTCATGATAAGCCTTGGTAAGACTAGTGATATTCTCATTGAGCATGTCTCCTTCCTGTATCTCCTATTATTCTTCTGTGCACTATTATCACACACTTATACCACCCTCTAAGCTTCTATAAGCTTATGCACGATTGATGCGTGCAGAAGATCCTAGGCAGGTGTCGCAGTGGCAGAGTTTGGATTAGAGCTGAGCTTGAGGACCCAGTATTGCATCCTTCCTTTCTTTCTTCTATTATCTTATGTATGTCCTTTTAGACCTTATGTAAACTTGTAAAAGTTCAAATTCATAGTGGATTTTGTGATATATGCCTTTTTTTATTTTCAGATTTACTTGTTATGATCTTGCGTATGCTCGTATTGGAAATGGTTATATTGTTATGAAAATCCTCCTTGTAGGATCCCAGGATCGGAACCTGCTTCAGGAACCGAGAATGGGGTACTACGGAGGCTGTTGCGGCCAGAACCGGCCATCGAGTTCCTTGTGAATCCGGTTACCGAGTCTGGGGCGTGACACCCTTGGAAGATGAAAATCAAAGACATAAGAGGACAAGAAGCACAAAGGAGTGAACAACGGATAATTCACAAGGTGCCTTGGTGACCCTAATCTTAAAGCCAAAACAATCTAACATCCAAATGATCCATTCCTTAATAGGAAAACCTTTAATTGATCATCCATCAGCCTTAGGAGTTCATTTAAAACATGATTAAAAGGCTAAAAGATGTTCAAAGTTGTAGACTAAACTGCTCAAAAAGCAGATTGTCGAGCAAAGCTCAATCAATTGAAGATGGCCAAAATTGTCCAACAAGTTTTTCTGGCATATTTTGACGATGTTCGATCAATCGAAGGCCCTCGGTCAATCGATCAAGGATGCTATTTTTCTACCTATTTTATAGTCGTGGCAAACTGTTTTCTATATAAAGAGCATTCGAGCATCAGGCATTTGGATGGATTTGTTATCCAATTAGAGCTTATATGATTCCCCACTCATATCTCTCATCATAAACCTTTAAACCTATTAGATTCAAGTCATCTTCTTGAGTTTTACCACTATAATGAGGATTCTAACCTCCATTAGGAAGATGAACTTGATCTCCACCTTATTCTAAAGATTAAACGCAAACCTATAGGCATATCCTTGTTTAAACTCTCTAGAACACTCATCTAAGTGAATCCCTAATGGGAACCAACTATTATCATTAGTTGTAGGAGATTCCACCATCTTCCTGTCACTTTGGTCACCTCATTGGTACATCGCATGCAATGTGTTTGATCATAGAGTTAAACCATTGACATCAACTATCATGGGAGCAATTGAGAAACTAATTCAAGCACATGACAGTATTACAGAAGTATCTTAAGAAGGCGCTACAAAATGACTAAATCTGACAAGTAAGGTTGTCATTTGTTAGAGCTTATTTCACACTCTTCCCTTACGCAGGATTGAATGTAGAGTTTGTGATCCAAACTCAAATAGGTTCTTGTGTATGATTGAATTCATTGGACACAGGTGCGTGAGTGTTAATCTCTATATGGAGCCTCCAGCAAGTGTCCGTAAGGCCTTGGATTAGGACCCCATTCACCGGACATGGGTGCATACATGTTAGTCTCCATAGAAAACTTTTAGATAGAGTGTACGTAGGGCCTTAGATTAGGATTGCTGGTAGTTGTTGGTTAGCTGATAGAAAATTAACAAGTCTCTATGGGAGCCACTGACACGGGTAGAAACGTGTTCCTCCAACACGGGAGTGTACGTGTAGGTTAGTGGTTAGCGCAGGAGAAACCATTGTAATGGTTAAAGGTGAACTTAATTTAAAACCTCCGATTGTGAAATTTTGTTACACTCGAAGAGAGTACGTTCACCGGGAGTAGAGTAGGTTAGTAGCCGAACCACTATATATGTTTGTGTTTGACATTGTCATTTGTGTACATTTATATTCATACTTGTAGGTTTAATTGCTTAATTTGGATTGAATGTTAGGAATCTAATTGATCACATCTCACTCATAAGATCACTATCTCCTTTATAGATAATTGTTTATAATGTTACATCTATTGTAGTCAATGTGATTGGACCCACTTTGTTTGTAAGCCCGAGTGTTATTTGTCTTATTGAATTAAATTGGTAAATTAGTTAATTATGTAAAAAAATAAAATTAACTGGTCCTATGTACCCCCTCAAAGACTTAGCCGTAATTCTAAGCTCCGCCAAACTTCCACGCATGTCGTGGTAAACTATCCACACAATTTCAACTTTGGCAAAGTTATTTTTAATGCAATAGTGTCCTGAACAATTTGACCCCTCCAGGACCACAATCAAAATGGAGAAAGAGCTCAAAGTCCTATAGGAGGTAGTTTAATTAGGTCACCATATGGGTGATCATGATTGATTTCAGGTTCGGGATTAGTAGTAAAGCTTCCCCTAATAGGTCTATTTTTATATGTAACATCATCCAAGATACTGTTTACACAAAGATCTAAAAGCCAATGTCCTCGATCCCAAATCTATATGCAGTTGTTTTCTAGAGGAGACCATCTATGTAAAAGCAGAGACCTTCCTATCCTGAATGCATGTCGTAAACACGGAGGATCTAGGATCAATGAGGAAACCCAATGAGGGTTTAGCCACATTAACAACCTATATACATAAAATAAAATAAAAAGCACACGAGGAAGACCTTGAGACTCACACCAAACACAAATTCATCTTCTTTACATTTATCTTTTTGATTATCCTAGTATAGTATAGCATAGCCTAATCTTAGCATAGACCACTACTGTCCAATGCTCATCGTTACAATACTATAGGATTAGATTGAATGTCCATAGCCCTAAGTTGTTGGATCCCGATCAACTGAGTTCTTAGGAAGTCACATCCCTCTGGTCACATCTTGTTGATCATTCACCTTAATCATTTGTTCATACAAATGGATCGGGTATTTATCTCTTGTTTTTTTATTTTAATACTTGGTCGATTGTAATAGGCCACATATTTAATTATTAATAAAAATCGGCATTATTTAGCCTTCTTTTTATTTATCTGTTCGTCCTTTTTTTTTGAAATTAATTACAATCATTGCTGAAAGAAAAGTTATGAAGTCATAAGGCAAAAAGAATCCATCAGAAAGTACTAATCCTTATCAATTTCACAAATCACCCGAACATTGATTTCAATTGGTGGTTGATTTGATAACTGGATTTCCGAATTCGGTCCTATGCATTTGTTTGGCGCAGGGGCACCAACGTTCAATAAAAAATTGAGTCAAGTATGACTCTAGCATGCCCACACATCATAATCGCACATAAAATCTAAATACAGGTCCTCACTCACACGTGTAGCACCGTGTTTGATTGAATTGCCAACAACAGCTAGATGAGCATCTTCGGCATTGCACGCATGCAATGGTTGGGATAAGTGGCCTGGGCGATGGTGATGGCAAGAACTGCCCTGCCCATTTGCATTTTGGCTTTGAAAAGGACACCAGTTACTTAATGACCCCAACACCACATGCCTAGGTGGATTTGGGATGTAGAGGGATTTGATTGGGTCGTGTACTATTGTCAGAGATAGGTGCATGTTTGAAAGTTATTAGGTCAAGTGGGTACTCAATCAAGTCATCTTTAATAGTGGCATGTGGCCCAATCAAATCCCATCATGTCCCAACACCACTGAGGTATGTGTTGTTATGGTTACCATGCAATCCACATCCCTTCAAAGGCATGGTTTCAGATGGATGTGGATTGCATGATGACCTCAACACCAGATTTAATAAGGCCATGAGCTCCTACCAGATATGGAGCCCATGCAAAGCATATTTGTAAGTTGTTTAACTCGATGCATGATTACCCAAACATCATGGAGCTTGATGGTGTTGTGATGTACCAGGATTTAATTGGATCACATGGTATTGTTAGAGGTGAGCTAACAACTTTCAAGCATGCTTTGTGTGGTCCTCTTCAATGATGGCACATGGTCCAATCAAATCTTGCTATGTGCCCAACACCACCAAACTATGGAGTCTTTGGGTCACCAATAATCTTCATCCAAAGTTGTTAACTCGAGTACCCACTGGACGGCCCATCTCTAATAGTGGGATGGGTCTAATCAAATCAAATCTCATCACCCACATCCTAACATCATTGAGCTACTTGGTGTTGGGTCACAATGTAATGTGTATTTGGAAGCACATAGTGGGGCCCGTCTAGTGCACCACCAATCTATTCACATGTGGCGAGAAAGTCGCATGTAGACATGCATGGGAATTAGCGTAGCTCGTCAAAATGAGCCAAGGAGATATTGTAGCAGTGTGCGATGATTCATGTGTAGTAACCAAGAAAAGTGAAGCAGAGGTGTAACCAAATGTACTGAAATGATGTTAAATCAATGGTTAAGATGCACTAAATAAATGGTCGTTATTAATTAGCCAGGACGTTTAAATCAAGTCTATTCTGTGATTATGACCTATCTACACAGGGTCCCATTTCTAAACGATTTAATCTAAGCTAAGTAAATGCCATGTATACAAATTCTATGTGATAATTCACTAATTAATAAGTTTCTCTAGGGGATTTTTAATATAATGACCACCAGGTACGATGTAAGCAAGGCTTTGACCTCTCACTGAGAAAGCTCATCCTTTTTAAACTTGGGTGACTTTTCTTTTTCAGCACAAATTTGCTAGTTTTTTCCTACTATACGCCTCGCTTTTAAGCCACCTACCTTTGTCGTTACCTCCAAACTTACTTTACCAAACTAAATCCCTGTTGTACGGCTGCAGTTTTACCTACTAGACCAAAATGCCCCTGCTTTATTACTTGCATTCCTTTCACTCACCCACACCCAAAAAAATGTCTGAACTCATCTATATCAAAATATTCCTTATTTTCACCCATTTTCTTCATCAAATCTCTATTGAATCACTACTTTACATCTATCATCTGCCATCTTCCATCCTAAATGTGGAATCTTGAAGGCTTATCTCCGAAAATCGTGTTTCACTTCAACGCACTCTTCTTTTTCTTCTTCCACACGAATTTCACTGATATGGCGACTATGAGAGGTAAGGTTGTGTCACGCCCCAGACTCGGTAACCGGACTCACAAGGAACCCGATGGCCGGTTCTGGCCGCAACAGCCTCCGTAGTACCCCATTCTCGGCTCCTGAGGTAGGTTCCGATCCTGGGATCTTACAAGGAGGATTTTCATAACAATATAATCACTTCCAATGCGAGCATACCCAAGATCACAACAAGTACATCTGAGAATAACAAAGGCACACATCACAAAATCCACTAAAAATTTGAACTTTTACAATCATCCAGAAGGTCCAAAAGGACATACATGAGAATAAAAAGGAAAAGAGAGAGAAATCAGCAACACTGGAGTCCTCACTGCTCAACTCTACTCCATGCTCTGCTGCTACGGCGCCTACCTAGAGTCTCCTGCACGTATCAATCGTGCATAAGCTTATAGAAGCTTAGAGGGTGGTGTAAGTGTGTGACAATGGTGCACAGAAGAATAGTAGGAGGTATAAGGAGAGAAGCATAATCAATGAACATATCACTAGTCTTACCAAGGCTTACCATGTATGCGATGCAATAAGTAATGAGTGCCATACCAAGGCAATGTATGAAAGGGGGGCTTGTACAGCCAATGCTAATGCGATGTAAGTAATGTCAGTGCTCATATCCAAACCATAAGTCAAGTACATTTTCAATCATAAGGAAATCACCGGGGTCCATTACACTGCTGAATGACCGCCGCTCTGCAGACCCAGTCAAACGAGCGTAAGAGACCTCACTACCCGCTTGTGGACAACCAATCACCAACAAGGCCTGAAGGTAGCGGACCCATTTACGAGCTGGTCAGACTCAGCCTAGCAATGCCTCCTCACACCAGGCAGGTAAGGCCACACCCCTATCCAACCGACTACACGACAGTGGGAGTCGCGGCCTAACGGTATAAGGCCCTCATGCGCTCATGTATTCCACCCGGTCACGGCGTTGGAGCAGATCCTTGGTACCATGAAAGTTTTGAGAATCTCACCCATGGGCATCCTACGCACCCAGTATGCTCAAGTAATATTTCCGGTGTCCACACATGCGGCCATCCACAAATGTCCCTGTGGAGGCAAGGCCCTGATGAAGCAAGGGCGGTATCCTCATGAAATGCGATGCCAATGCATGAGTCACACACACAAATCATGCACAAGTTTCAAGTACTCAATGTGCAAAAGGGAAGAAACTCCATCCCTGAATGACCACTATACAATGCAATCAATTCATACAGATGATGCATATGGGTTGCAACGATGTAAGTGTGCTACCTGAGGAATATGAAATCGTCTGTCCCAAGGAGGGTCAAGATCTAGGCACATCGACAGGTATTCTAAGAAGAAGAGAAGTCCTCTAGTGGGAGCCCAGTACTTTGGGATGACCCACAAACTAAGAGAGTCAAAATCCTAAGGAGGAACAGTCCTAGCCAGGCCCAAGGTGGGCCTTTAACCACCTATAAGGGCCTCTATGGGCCTACCTTAGGGCCACCAAGGAGGACATTCAACCTCAACTGGGTCCCAAAAGGTAGCCTACTATATATGCAAAGAAAGGTCCAAGGCACAATCAACCTATGGCCTAGTGGGCCATACACTAAGCCCAAAAACAAAGGCAACCTGGTGGGCCCTTAAGCAAGGTTAGGGCCCAACCATAAGGGTCATAGGTTCATTCATTGTGGTAGGCCTAATGGGCAGCCCATTATCCCAACATATGGGAAATTCTTAAATTTTTAACACATGTAAGTTGGGCCTCACATCTCGGCCCAAGTATGGATTTATTATACTGGGCAAACAAGGGCCCAACTACTTGAGTATTTGGCCCATAAGGCCCATCACAATGACATGGTAAATATAGGACCCAAGGGTTCAATGGGCCTATCAAAAGTTCCAGCCCAACCAAGGCTATAAGGCCCTTACTTAACTAAGAGACTAGCCCAAGAAGAATCCTATTTGGGATGGGCCTTTAATCATACACTAATTAAGCCCCAAAAAAATAAAAATTAAGATGATAAGATACTGACATAAATCCTCCTCAAATCTAGTGGGCCATATTGCCCCAAAGAACATCTATAGGCAACAGTTATTGGGCTCAATGCCAAATTCCAGCCCACCCAAATTTCTGGGTTGGTTGGAGTTCAGCATTAGAAGTATTTCTTAGTATAATTAATTCTGGATGGCTCACACACATCACTGTGGGCCCCACCAGATGAGAGAGGATATACAATACATATATGAAATGGGCCAGACTGTTAGAATGCAAGCCCAGCAGTAGCCTAAGGCAGGGATGTCCCATGTGTAGGCAGTCCTATGGACCTGGGGTATATGGCCCAAAAATCCACCTAATGTGTTCTAATTGAATAAAAAGGGGGCAAGTATGATCAATCCCCTAAGGACCCTACATGGATGGGTGGTGGGACATTCAACACATCGAGGTGGGCCCACGAAGCAGGCTAGATGCCCCAGCCTGGGCGTCCCTGCCTAGCAAACCACTTCCAGCCATACCACGGGCAACTCAAATGTATTTTGGATCTGAAATTTTACAGAGTGATACTTCCATAGGTGACCTATACCCCCACAAAAATTTAAGATTTTTGGACACTTAGAAATATTTTAATTTATTTAAATAAAATAAACTGTCTAGAAAATCGGACTGACCTGGACGTCCCAACGTGGTGGGCCAGTCCGGCCCTTGCCACGGTGTACACAGAGGTCCATTGGCCCTAAAATTTGGTAAGTGGGTCCTAGAATGGGTGGAACATATCTCCACAAAATTTCAGAATTTTTAGACATATATAAATATTTTAATTTATTTAAAGAAATCAATCTGTCCTAAAAATCGGACTGATCTGGACACCGTATTGTAATGGGCCAGTCCAGCCACCACCATGGTGTGTACAGGTGTCCATTGGCCCCAAAATTTTGTAGGTGGGTCCTACCATAAGTGAACCACCTCTCTGTAAAATTTTATGATTTTTGGATACTCATAAATATTTTAATTAAATTAAGAATTTCAATCTGTCCAGGAAGGGATGTTGCTGTCCATGCATTGTTTACCCAATAAGGTGGGCCCAACCTTCATCCAAGAGGGGAAAAATGGAGGTTTAGTATTTTCTTCATAAAATAAAGTAAGGTGGGGTCCATAAAAGTGGCCCATCCTTCAGAGAAACCAAGCTGAAGTGTATGTTTTCCCTCCATACATGTGGGTTGGACAGCCCAACAAGGTGGACCGCCCACCCCTATGGGCCTCCTTTTTGGGTACCATATCATGGACCATCTGAGGTATGACCCATCACACCTCATGGTGGGGTCCACACCTTCTCATTACACTCCATACTTATAAAGAAAATAATGACAATCATGATCCAAAAATCCATGCCAAAGATTGAACATGACAATCCACGCAACAGTCCAAGTTTTTGGACAGCAATACATGGCTGGACACATCAGCCTATATCTCAATAATCCCAGCCATAAAAAGGGTGTGTGGCCTTCCTCAGTGGGTCCCACATAAGTCCAGATCACATACTAGAACTAGGACACTTGCATGCATTTGATTAAGGTGTCCGATGATCATGGAGTTAGGTGATAAGAGCATCCCACCTTGCTGGATTTTTATTTTTATTTATTTGGGACATCCAAGGCCCACTATAAATGGGCCACACACACACTATCATCCATACATCAGAGAAAGAAAAGAAGGAAAGAGAGTAATCCGGTCATGGGGGTAGGGCCCCGCCACTAGTGGGCCCTCCCAAGAGTGAATCATACCCATACAACTACATTGATTTTACATGCAACATAAAATCACTACATGCATGATATATAATTGTTATGGATGGTTGGGATGTCATCCCAACATGATCCTTAGGGTATAGATAACCTTAAGATGGAGTGGATTATAAAATACATCATGATGGGGTCCATGGAGAATGGCCCCATCATGGATCATGACATGCATGTAGGATGGGCCAAAGGGCCACATCCATGGGATCAAATGGGATCCCCACCATGGATTGGTGGGTCCCATATGATCCATCTAGAAAGAAAAAAAAGATCAAAGGGTAGAAAATAAGATCAACAATTATAATCACCCACCTTGAATCTTCAAGCTACCACCAACACTAGGTACTCCAAGCTCCAAGCTTAAAGGTTTAATGGTCAAGATGAATTTGTGGTAGCTAGATGGAGGAAGAAAGGAAGGGAAAATTGCTGGAAATTGGGAGAGGGAGGGCTGAAAATTCTTCCATGGAAGAGGAAAATGAGAGAATGAAGGAGGAGAGAGAGGAAGGGAAGGTTGTAGGGGAGTCATCATTACTCTCCCTCCTTAGTTAGAGAAAGAAATCATGACCTATGGTGATACAAACAATGTTTGCTAGGGTAGGTTAGGTGTGGGTAGTGTTTAGGATTGGTAGTGTTTATTCTATGGGAATTGTAGTGTGTGTGGGTGGTGTGCATGGGAACTTGTGCCTGAGAGTGGTCCATATGCTTTTGTACAAAAAGTGGGCCACATGATGAAATGCTCACAACTTTTGATCTATAAGTCGGATGAATGCACAAGACGCGTCGTTGGAATCGCAACGACGATGCGGTCACAATGGTATAGGCCTCAACTCGATCCGAGTCGGGTCTTCATGACTGGGCTCACGGATGACCGCAAACATTATCCAAGGGTCACGGGTCGCCGGGATTCCACCGGTAGGACCGCGGGATCAAGATGGACGGAATGCATACTCACACACACACATGCACACATGCGAACTCGGGTCGGGTCTCACAGGTTGTTTAGAATATTTCTTCTTTCTACCTACAAATCCACCACTTTCCATCTACAGGGATGAATTGAAAAATATATCAACAATAACATTCAATATTTAATGAAACATACTGTGAAAGTTGACTTATTGCGGTGAAAAATCATAAAGTATAATGTCAGTTTCCCGAGTCGGCAGTCATTTTTGGCGAAGTCCAAGTCAAAGTGCTCGACTAATAGGTGAATTTCAATAAGTTTGTGGCTCGTTTCACTCATTTCTCAATTAATTTCATGAAACTGTCGGTCAATTTCTACAAATTCTCGGTCAAAACGATGTCAATTTCAAGTAGTTATCGGTCAATTTGACTTGCAAACTACAAGGATGAATTGAAAAATATATTAACAATAACGTTCAATATTTAATGAAGTATAGTGTGAAAGTTGACTTATTGTGGTAAGAAATCATAAAGTATAGTGTCAGTTTCCCAAATCGTCGGTCATTTTAACGAATTCCAAGTCAAAGTACTTGACTCATAGGTGAAATTCAACAAGTTTGCGGCTAATTTCACTCAATTATTGGTCATTTTTTCGAGTTATATGTTGCATTTTTGCCCAAGAACATCGTGAAATTGATTACGAAGTGAGTGAAATTGTCTGCGAACTGAGTGAGATTGACCGCAAACAGGCCGTATCCACATGGACGAAACTTGTACGTATTCTAAAAATAACTACAACTACAACTAGAAAAAGATCTAATTTGAAATCTGAATAATTGAGAGCAATAGTGAATAGTGTTGATTAAAACTTATGAATTTAAAGGTGGGAACTATGGTATCCAAGGATCCACTTGTAGCTATCAAGATGCTACCTTACTTGATTCAAGGAACACAATTGGAATTAGAGTCATATCATATTCTATTAGAAGATGAAGCAATTTAAATCAAATCTAAACTTTTCATTGACCTAATTCTCAATGGAGGAGAATTGTGATGATTGGAAGGGACTCCATCACCCTAATATGTCCATGAGACAATGGTGAACAGCGGGATTTACTAATCTTGCTATTTCAAAATAGGAAGAGAATAAATCCAAAGATATCACAGTATCTATTATTATTTGAGTCATAATAAATTATAGAAAACTGAAATATTCATTTAATATCAAACTATAAATCAATGAGGTTCAATAAGAACAAGAATCAAAGCAAAATAAACATCAAAACAAGCTACAAGCTTCACCTCTTAGCCCTAGCTAAGAGGTTTAGCCAACCATAGACATGAATGAAACAAAAGCTCTTAAACAAAGCATGAAAAATAAACTAGGGAAGAAGAAAAACTCTTTAACAACTACTCCACCCTTGTGCTATGCTCAGTGAGACCTTTTCAAACCCTAGAGGATACTTTGAGCATCCTAGGGAGTCCTATTTATATTTGTGGAACTCCAACTTTTGCACTGAATTGAAAAAATCTAGAAACCGCCTCAAATCTACGTACTCTGCGCAGTTTTTCAAAATAGACTTGGAGTTTAAACTGCCTCAAATTTACACACTTTGTACAGCTTTTCAAAATAGACTCAGAGTTTAAACCGCCTCAAATTTACGCACTCTGCGTAGTTTTCTAAAGAAGACTCAGATTTTTAAAACATATATTTTTAGGACAATTTCAGGAATATGTTTATTTTCAGGATTCTTTTTTTTCACTTCAAATCTTTGATTCTCTTCATTCCTCACTTATTTATTTTGGATCTTTGGCATGTGAATTCTTCACCAATGACTAACAGACCTCTAAATCTTTATTCGGTAATCTTTTAAACATAAATCTTCCTTTTGATATCGATCTCACCTTAAATTCTCGAAATCATCTCGCATATGAAAACATGCATAATTAAATCAATTAAGCACTATCATGTTTATAAATCCAAATTATAAATAGAAAAAAATATGTAATATTTCACACTCAACACAAACTGATTGAAATTGACTGCGAACTAAGTTAAATTGACCGCAAACTGATTAAAATTGACCGCGAACTTATTGAAATTGACCGCGGACTAAGTGAAATTGATCGGGGACTAAGTGAAATTGATTGATAACTGCTTGAAATTGACATCTTGAACTAAGTTAAATTGACCGTGAACATCGTGAAATTGACCGAGAACTCAGTTAAATTGACCGCAAACATCGTGAAATTGACCGCGAACTTAGTTGAATTGACAGCGAACTAAGTCAAATTGACCGTGAACTTAGTGAAATTGACCATGTACTAAATGAAATTAATTGATAAGTGAGTGAAATTGACTGAGAACTCACTTAAGCAGTTATCGGTCAATTTGACACAGTTCTCGGTCAAGATGTCAATTTCAAGCCTCCATCGATCAATTTCACTTAGTCCTCAGTCAATTTAACTCAGTTCGCGGTTAATTCAAGTCAGTTCGTGATCAACTTTAACTCAGTTTGCGGTCATTTTAACTTAGTTCGTGGTCAATTTAACTTGGTTCATGATCAATTTAACTTAGTTCATGGTCATTTTAACTTGATTCGCGGTCAATTTAACTTAGTTTGCAGTCAATTTAATTCAATTCGCAGTCATCAAAACTTAGTTCGTGGTCAATTTAATTTAGTTCGCAAACAACTTCAGTCGATCCTCAGTCTATTTCACATCGGTCTTCGTTCAATTTCACTTCAGTCTTTGTTCTTTTTTTTAAAAAGCCTCAATGTGGGACATTTAGGCATTGAATTTGCCTCATTTTTCAGGATATGCCCTAGGATGTTTAAATAAAATAACTGGATTGTGGACGGTGCGGATATATCATATAAAATACGATGGGGTCCACATAACGAAGTTAAGGATTTGAAATATACCTGCCATTCGTAGCTTCTTTCATGGGGGCACCATTTTCATCCTATCTTGGGTTGACAAAACTCGAAAATGACATATGTTGCAAGTGTATTCTTGACAAAAAAAATACAAAAATTTGGGGTTCTACTGCTAAGGTGAACAATCACAAAGGGGATAAAAGAAATAAAAAAGTGGGGGTTTTACTGCTAGAATGGACAATCACAAAGAGGAGAGAAGAAATTAGAAAATAGAGATTTAACTACTAGAGTGGACAATCACGTAGAGGAGAGAAGAAATAAAAAATGAGAGTTTTTCTGCTAGGGTAGACAATTACAAAGAGGAGAGAAGAATCAGAAAATGGTAGTTTTACTGCTAGGGTGAAACGGCGTGAGGTGAACAGCAGCTTTCGAAGTTACGTTTCTGATATAGCAAAGGCATTTTGGTCTAGTAAAAGTGTGGCCGTACAACAAGGGCTTAGTTTGGTAAAGTAAGTTTGGAGGAAATGACAAAGGTGGGTGGCTTAAAAGTGAGGCGTACAGTAGAAAAAAAAACTCCAAATTTGCCCTTTTGCCACCTACTCCATCATAGAAGCCAACTTGTCTTAAAAATTTGAGAGATCATTTTCAAAATGGATTGTGAGCCCCACTAAAACAATGATTGGGCCCATCCCTTAGTAGATCTGATCCGTTCACATTAACGGACGGATGTTAACCCATAAAAAGGATTTTTCTAGTTTTTTGTTAAAGCTCTAAGTGGCCCACAACTATATAAATGTTGTTCGTTAATTCTGAATTATTTTATCCGATTTAGTCCATTCGTAATGAGTTTTGCCCTTAAACTTGGGCCGATGACATGAAATTAGAGCCCCTTTGATGTGGATGAGTTGAATTTGCTTCACGACAATCTAGTGGGCCCTACATAAGATCCAAGACAGGTTCAAAAGGTGGTTCCCTTGCCACATAAGGCCATTTAGTTGTTTCTTCTTTTCTTTTTCATAACTCATAAGTTGAAGAAACCCCTTTCGAAGAGGGGATTGTGGGTCTCACGAAGCCACAAATGGGCCCGCTCCTTAAGATATCTAATCCATTCATTTGTTTCGTATCATCCCGGGGCATTAGAGGATGTTGATTTCATCTTCATCCGAGACCTCCGTTGCACCCAAATAGGCATGATAGCAGACTTCTGCTCGGAGTTATTTCATCTAGTGTAGTTCACTCATGATGTCTTATTCCCTTAATCTTGAGGTTATGCCTTAAAATTATTTTTTCGAGCTAATGGTTGGAGTGAATTTCAATGGAGATGCATGGGGAACCCCACAATAATAGTCCAAAAAGTGTTATGTAGGACAAGAAAGTCCTACTTGAATTATTGTGGAAGCTATTTTTTTCGAGAGAGGGGACCACTACCCTACAAGGTAGTTAGGACTATTGTTGCCGCCTATGTGAGACCCACTCCAGAAGTGAATGTGGATGTGAAGGTGTAGGTAGAGGTGAATGTGGAAATAGAAGTAAATGTGAACGTGAGGGGTAGATCCCCCCTGAGTACTATGGATCACACCTGAGGGGGGTGGATCCCCCCAAGCACTGTGAACCGCACCTAAGAGGTCGTGCGATCCACGCTTATGGGGATTCATCCACCCTCATATCTCTATCTAAATGTACATCTACATATTCAATTTAACATTCACATTCACCTCCACATCCACATCCACATCTACATCCACATTTACATTTTCATTCATTCATATTCATTATTCACATCCGCTTTATCCATTCCATGTCCACATTCATATTTTGATTCATTATTCACATCCACATGTCCATTTATTATATTAAACATTCATGTCTTCTCTCATATATTTTTAAAGAATATGATATGTTTATGATGTATGAGTGGATGCGAATGTTGAATTGTATAAATGCAAATGTAAAAGTGCATGTGCATATGGCAGTGGATGTGAATTTTGGATTGTATGAATGCAAATGTGAAAGTACATGTGCATATGAAAGTGGATGTGAATTTCAAATTGTATAAATGAAAATGCAGAAGTGATGTGAAATCTGAATTGAATGAATGAAAACGTGAATGTGAAAGTGGATATGAATGTTGAATTGAATGAATGAAAATGTGAAAGTGAATGTGAAGGTGGATATGGATGTAGAAGTGGAGGTGGAGGTGAAGGTGGATATGGAAGTGAATTTGGACCTAGGGGGTGGATCCCCCTAAGCACTATGGATCGCACCTTGGGAGGAGGATCCAAACTGCTCAGGGTAGGGGTGACTCCGATCACCCCCCCCCCCCCAAGCACTATGTGATTTACCCCCCCTCCCTAGGCAAGATCCACAATGCTCAGGGTAGGGGAGATCCACCCCTCCTCCCTAGGCGAGATCCACAGTGCTCGGGGTAGGGTAGATCCACTCCCAGGTGAGATCCACAATGCTCGGAAGGGATCCCCCCACCTCGCATCGGGTGCGATCCACAATGCTTCACCCCCTACGTCCACATTCACCTCTACATTCATTTCATTCAACATTCACGTGTACATTCACTTTTATATTTTCATTTATACAATTCAAAATTCACATCCACTTCCACATGCATATACATTTTCATATTCGCATTCATACAATTCAACATCCACAACCACTTCTACATCCACGTTCACTTTCATATTTTTTATTCATATAATTCAAAATTCACATCCACTTACACACTTTCATTCATGCAGGTCAAAATTCACATGCACATGCACTTTCATGTTTACATTAATATAATTCAACATCACATTCACATGCATTACCACACTTACATTCAGACAATTTCAAATTCACATCTACATCCCACATCCACATACACTATTTGTAAATAAATCATATTATTTGAAAAAATGAGATATGCGAATGTTGAATAAAATGAATGAATAAATGGATGTGAATGTTAAATTGAATGAATCATAATGTGGATGCGATTGTACAATGCATGAAATGGATGTGAATGTTGAATGTAAATGAATAAAAATATAGATGTGAATGTGGATGTGAATGTTAAATTGAAGATGTTGATGTAAACAAAGATATGAATATGGATAGGTATGTGAATGAAGATGTGAGTATAGGAAGATCCCATCAAGCATTATGAATCACACTTGGTCCAGGTGCGATCCGCAGTGCTTGGGGGATCCACCCCCAAGTGAGATCCACAGTGCTCAGAGAGGATCCGCTCCCCCTCCAATGCGATCCACTATGCTCAGGGGATACATCCCTTAGATTTACATTAACATCTACATCCACATCTACATTCACTTATACATTTTCATGCATTCAATTCAACATTTACATATACTTCTACTTCTACATCCACACTCACATCCACATTTTTATTCATTCAATTCAAAATACACATCCACTACTATATTTCACATGCACTTTCATATTTTCATTCATATAATTTAAAATTTACAACCATATCCACATATGTTCCCATTTTTTTCATTCATATAGTTCAACATTCACATGCACTATCACATTTGCATTCATATAGTTCAACATTCACAACCCACAACCATATTCACATGCACTTTCACATTAATTCATACAATTCAACATTTATATCACATCCACATCCACACCATATAAATCAACATTCATATTCACTTCGACAACCACATGCACTACCATATTTGTATTCATACAATTCAACATTAACAACTACATTCACATGCACACCATATAAATCAACATTAACATCTACTTCCACATCCAAGCGCACTTCCATATTTTTACACCATACGATTTAAATTTCACAACTGCATACACTTCCACATCCACATTCATACAAATCCACCACTTCCACATTCATATCCACTTCCACATCCATATCTACTTCCACATCTTCGTTGGTACAAATCAACAGTCATATGCACTTCCACACCCACATGCACTTCCACATTCTCATTCATTCAATTCAAAATCCATATCCACTTCTACATTAACAATCACACTCGTATTTGCATTCATATATTTCAACATTCACAACCTACAATAACATACACATACACATTCATTAATTTAACATTCACAAAAAAAAGTGCCCAAGTGGGATCCATAGTATGCTTAGGTGGGATCCACATTACTCAAGTAGGCTTCAGAGAGTGCCTATGTAGGATCCACAGGGTGCCCTAGGTGGGATCAACACTGGCCAGGGTGATCCACAGTACCCACATGTGATTCACAATGGCCACCTGCCCAAAAAACAAACCAATTACACATTATTATCTGTATCTGACATATCAGTCACACTCCCTTGAAGAAAAACTTGAAACAGATTGCCAAAATGAAGACAAGTTTCAAAATGTTGTCGAAATGAAGGGATTATGACTGTAAACACGCTGGAAGATTGCCGAAGTGGGTTCCATGGAGGTGTAAGCATCGATCTTAACCACCTTCTTTAGTGGTGGTCCCCCCTCTCTCAAACGGGTTGTGATCCTCTCTCTTACAAAACCTTTAAATAAAAATAAAATCCCTAAAATGGGTTGGAATTTTGGTCTAACCTCACATATAGCTTTTCAGACTATTATTGTGGGCCCCACCATATATCTCCATTAAAATTCACTTATACCATTAGCTTGAAAAAATAATTTCAAGGCATGGCCCCAAGAATGAGAGAAAAATTAGGAATGGACCACACTAGAGGAAACAATTATAAAAGAAAGACCATTATCTCCATTAAGAGCCACAGAAGGCTTGAATGAAGATGAAATTAACGACCTCCAATGTCCCAGCATGCCCTTAAACAAATAAATGGATTAAAACTTTAAAGGAGTGGACCCATTTATAACTTTGTCAGACCCACAATCCTCTATTCAAAAAGGCATGTGGCATAAGGCAATTTCATCCTTAAAAAAACAAAAAAAAAGTCCCCTAAGGATGAAAAAAATAAGGTTGCTGAGTGAGAGGTCAAAACCTCGCTCAAGTCATACTTGGAGGCCATTTGCTCAAAATCCTCTTACCAGCTGATTGAATTATGTGGTGTACGCCTAACGTTTTCAAATATTACACACCTTTTTCCAGTTTCGACAAAGTGGACAGATGAATCGTTAATCGACACCGTTGATCTATTGTATCCCAACATGGATTGAACATCTGGAATAAAAACTCCTGAATGACATTTTCACAGTCCATAATAGATGGTTAAAAAAGGGAAATAAAACTCTCCACATTAAAATGGAAATTACTAAAATTAAACGTCAAAATATTCTGAATTTTTTATCTCATACGCCGTCCACAGTGGGAGATAACAGATCAACGGTATAGATTACACGACGGGCTCCACTTGTCAGATTGGAAAGAAAAACATGTGTATGCGGTCAAAGCTCCGGGTCGCGTATCATATGTAATAGAAGAAGTTTGATACTCCGGCGGAGTGTGGTGGATGATGCACATGCACTTGGAAATTGCATACTTTGAATACAAATAACTCAAATTAGACTACCCAAATCATGCTTCCTGGTTCAGCGGTATCATGAACCAAAATTTACATCATGTGACTATCAGATTGGTGGACACACTTTAGATTGTTAAAATTGAAGTATCCAACGGTCCTATTTCCATAAACAAGTATCAATGAATCAGATAATATAAATTTTAAATTAACATCATATTTTTTATTTTACTTATCGACAGTGGGTTCCACAATTTAGTCGGTTTAATTTGAGTTAATTTATTTTCACATGTACAATTTCTGAGTACCTGTGTATCAAGCTTCATGGGCATCCTGAGTATCATATAACTCGCCACCATATAATTTCTCCTATGCTCGGAGAGGCTACAGGGCTTTCTCTCCGTTCGAATTCCCTCCCCTTCGAATCCCTTCCCCTTCGAATCCTCTTCCGCGCGACAAGGCCGATCTCTTCTATTACAGGTACTAGGTATGGATTTCCTTCTTCTCTACCTATCGATTTCATCCGTTGATTTAATTCCCACTGGCCCCTGAACGAACGGTCAACAAAACTCCCGATCATCGTGATTTTTTGGCCATGCCTCATCTAAATCGTGGCCCGAAATCTGGTCGGCTCGATTGAAGTAAATGTCTTTGAATGCACTCGATCCGGCAACTATAAGTTAGCCTGATCTCCTTCCCTTTCTCTCTCTATTCTCTCGTCAATTGAACCGCGTACGATCTGCCAATTATCTCTCCCTCTCTGTATATCTGATATGCAGTCATGGTGGCAGTAAATATCTGTTTCATTTGTCGCTTCCATACGGTTTGCTGGTCGTACTGGATGGCATTTTAGGGCAGAATCCGACCTTTCCAGATGTGGTTTTCTGATGAAGGCGTTTGCCGCATGTGGGTGGCCGAAGAGATCTTGGCCGAATAGGTTTCCATGTGCCTTTGATATCGAAGAAAGCCCAAAACAACAATTTTACACCCACATGTATATATGTTTGTATGTATACTTACATACTGTCAAACATAATGAGTGTAATATTCATTGCATTCACTTGTATAGGCTCCACACATTCAAGAGAGAGAGAGAGAGAGAGAGAGAGAGAGAGAGAGAGAGAGAGAGAGAGAGAGAGAGAGAACGGTCTCAAATGCTACATTCATACTCGTAATAGTCCATGCCTACTCACCCACCAACACACGTCTATGCATGCCACATTCAAAACAATAATCATAAACTAACACCCTCCTTGGAAATAAAGCCTTGCCCGCAAGCTGACATTTGGATCCTTTTTTGTAATTGGAATAACTTCTAGTGGCAGGTGTGCCTAGTAAACTAATAATCCAGTCTCTGCGCTATCGTTCCTTTCAATCATGTGTCTGTCTAGAGTAGCTATTGGCTGGTATGTGTGTTCACCCTCATGTGTGATGGGTACTCGAATGTTTCTAGATTGAATAGCTGTGTTGTGGAATTTTTTCTTAAGTTTTGTAGGCATGTGACATTGGTACAACACTCCAAAGGCTCATCACCACTATTGGGAACTCATCAATCTCAACAAAAAACTGTCATCACTCTTGTAAAAACCCGCTCTCACCAAAAGAAAAGAAAAGAAACTCAAAATCATTACCATGAACCAGAGATGCCCATAAGCAAGAGGCAATATTGCTATTTGGAACGCTTGTTGTTGGAACAAGACGTTTTAGCCATCTTATTTCTGTCCTCTAATCTGATCTCATAATTATATCCAGTGTTCCTAGTATCACTGATATTATTGATAATATCAATGATATTATCGGTTTTGTTTGGTTAGCTATACAGTTATTGGGGGGAAAATAAAATTTGCAAGATATCATTGACGATATCGTTGATATTATCACTTGTATTGACATTATTGCAAGATATCGACAACATCCCGTTGAAAAAATACATTGTCTCATCATTATCATGCGATATTATCGACAATGGCAGCTTTAATACCTGCAAAATTCTAGAAAAAAAATAGTAAACCAAAAACCAAATTTTTTTGGTGATTTCTCCTAGGGGTGTTTTAAATTAGTGCATTATATGTGCTGAATTATTGCGTTATTTCTTAAACTTAGCACATCAAAATTTGGGCCCTTGTTTGATAGAAACTAATTACGTTTTTTGTTTTTTTTTTGTTTTTTGTTTTTGTAATATTTTGAGTCCTAAGTGTGTAAACATGTCTTTTAACATCTCTTGAAGTTTCACTGGAAAATTTAACCTGATTTTTTCCCAATGTTTCCTTCAGACGGCGATATTCTACCTGGTATTTGCGATATTATCAATGATATCTATACCTGTTTGTTTCCATATCCCAAGTCATCAATACATGTAATGAAACTGATACTCTGAACACTGATCATTTCCCATTAACTTGAATTAGGCTTCGATGATGATGATGATCTGAACATTGATTGTATCCAATTAACTTGGATGACAAATTTCACTGATCTGGGGTGAAGTATTTAATGCCTGTGGTAAATGTTGCACTAAAAGATATGACTGCCACTTTTTTAATCACATGGATAACTACAAGTACTATTTCTTGTATGTGGACGAATTATGGTGTCATCTAAACAAGCCTTTGCTTGTAACAGCTAATGGTCACCTTCTTGAGTTAGCATTGTGCCAGTATCAGTCCTTGATGCATCACAATCCACCACAAACATTTTAGAGCAATCTGGTAAAGCTAAGATGGATGTGGTAGTCATTGCTTGAGAATCCACCATGAACATTTTAGAGCCCCATTTTGCTATTTTTAAAGTTTTACTTCAACTTATTTTGCTCTACTCTTGAAATGGCCATGAGCGGACAATAGCCTAAAGCAATAGTAAGGAGACGTGCACTTAGGACAGGTCCCACGGAATTTTTTGGAGCATGTAACTTATCCTACCATCTCCCTGGACTAGTTGGGTTGTTGCATTCAACACGGATGACTAATACCCATTTTTTTTTTTCCGCTTGTTTTGTTGTTTTGGTTGTTGGTCGCATTGCCTTTTGTCTGCCATATTTATTTATTTATTTATTATTTTTGAGTGATGCCCTTTGTTTGTTTCGTTGCCTTCGAAAGATGTTATATCATAACTCTAGGCCATTTCTGGATTCTGTTTGGTCAGACTGTCTTTCCTTTTAGTTTTAATATTGACTGTGTACTTACAATAGGAGAATGGAAGGACCAACAGGCAAAGTAAGCAACAGCGCTGACATGTTCTTGCCAAATTACAAACTTGGAAAGACTCTCGGCATTGGTTCATTTGGTAAGGTGAAAATTGCAGAGCATGCTTTGACCGGCCACAAAGTGGCTATCAAGATCCTTAACCGTCGTAAGATAAAGAACATGGAAATGGAAGAAAAAGGTATGCCGTGATCTTGAATATGCACCCATCTGTCCTACAATCTATACAATTTGGTATTCAAAATATCAAAATATCGACTATAAATAATTGTTAATTCATGCTTTCATTGTTGATATGGATGCCTGATTCTCTCTCTCTCTCTCTCTCTTCTTTTCTTTTCTTTTTATTTATTTATTTTCTTAGAGAAGGTGGATGGTACTACTATGGCGTTATTAACAAGGTGTCCCGTATCGGTATCGGTTGGCGTAACGGTGACCTCTAAAACCGATATGGATACGAGGGCGTAACGGCGATATGGGGGCAAAACGGCCCGTAATGGCGCAATTTTTTTTTTTTTTTTTTTTGCCAAAAAAAATGAAAAAATATGGATTAAATCCGGAATATTCTAAGCATTCCAAATATGCATTCATTTATAAATTGGAACATGTTTATGGTGGTGTAACGGTCCACTCTTTGGTGAGAAGTTGTATCGGATTGTCTGATGAATTTATGAACCAGATAACCTGAATTTGACTACAAAATTCATATATTTAATTTTCTAAATATTTAATTTATATACTTAACAATTTGATATCATTTCTCCCAATAGTTCTTTTAAAAATTGAAATTAAATTCACGTAGATCGCGTTGCCAATTTGGGGCTGACTTGGAGGACCAATCCATGCCCCAAATCAGCCTCAAATTCATGCAATTTATTTGCATTATCCCACTTGTGAATTGGTGGACATTTATTGGATAGTGAATCATGAAAAAAATGAAATCAAAAGGCAATATTTTAAAAAATAAGCGTCCACAAATTAACAATTAAAACTATTCAAACAATTTGATTCTGGCATTTTGAGTTAGCAATTACAGTCCATAATTTAATTGGTAAATTTTAAGTTAATACATGTTTCATGTACAATTTTTTAAGGGTCCGAATTAGGTAGACTCGGATTGTGAAGTGTAGCACACGAGTGTCAAAGTTTTTTGGACCCCACTCGTGATGAATGTGTTATATCCACACCATCCATCCATTTTGCCAAATAATTTTAGGGCATGAGCCCAAAAATGAGGCAAATCCAAAGCTCAGGTGGACTGCATAATAAGAAACAACAATAATTAAACGACCACCATTAAAAATTTATTGGGGCTACAAAAGTTTTAGATCAAGCTGACATGTGTGTTTTCCCTTCATCCACGTCAATGTGAACCTATTAATAGGTTAGATGGAAAATTAACATTTACGTGGACACTAAGAAATTTTTAATGGTGAGCATTCTATAACCACTGTTTCCTATGTTGTGGTCCACCTGAGATTTGGATCTTACTAATTTTTTGAATCATAACATAAAATGATGTGGCAAAATGGATGGACGGCATGGATAAAATACATACATCATGGTGGGGCCCACGTGGCATGTGCACATTTTATTAACTTTTGGGACGTGTTGCGTAACTCGTACGCAGTCCATTTATTTGACGTCAGCAAGTCCTGTGGTTCTGATCATGAGGTATGTGTTATATCTAAACCGTTCATTCATTTGACGAGCTCGTCTTAAGGCTTGACATGAAAAATAATACAGATCTAATTATCAAGTAGATCACAGTGCAAAAAGTAGTGGGGGATTGAACTTCTACCGTTGAAACCTTTTTTGGGATCACAGAAGTTTTGGATCAACGTGAAATTTGTTTTTCCTCTTCATTCAGGTCCTTTTGACCTTATTAACAGATCGGATGGAAAATAAACGTTATGGTGGGGCTACGAATTGTTTAACAGTGAAAATCATTATCTCCGCTGCTATTTTTGGTGTGGTCCAGACGATCTTAGGATATGATTCATTTTTTGGATATTGCTCTAAAATGATATCTAAAAATAGATTAATGGTGTAGATATAATAAATACATCACTGTGGAGCCCATGTAACTCTGATCTCCTTTGAGCTGTTCGTACAACTCGGAGCTCGAAGAGTGTCAGCGCTCATCTTAGCGTGACACGTATCTACAGCAGCTATATAGCTGGTGTGTGGTACAACAGCCAAATCCCCTTCCGATTTTCTTTTTCCGATGCGAAATGAAAAAGAAGGGAGAGAGAGGGAAACCGAAAAGAGAGAGAGAGAGAGAGAGAGAGAGAGAGAGAGAGAGAGAGAGAGAGAGGCTCGCAACCGCAGCCGTAGCAGGGCCACAGCCGCAAGCCCCGGCAGGCCGAGAAGAAGAAGAAGAAGAACAGAAAGAAAAAAAAAGGTATGATTTTTTTTTTTCCCTATATTTTTTTCTTATTTTCGTTAGCCCGTAACAGCTGTTACGGGGATGTAACAGCCGTTATGGCCCGGTCCACAAAATCGGGTGTGTGTGTGTGTGTCCGTTTCCGTGTCCGAGGATGTAACAGCCGTTATGGCCCGTAATGGGCGTAACGGCCCCGGTCACAAAATCGGGGGGGGGGGGGGTACCCGTTTCGACCCCGTATCGCGTAACGGTGTCGCCCGTTGCCGTTACGTATCGGCCGATACGGCCATATCATAACGGATATGGGACACCTACTTATTAATTATAATGAAGAGAGTACAAGGAAGGGGACACAACAACTTTACCTCAAGAAAAACAAAACCAAATACAAAAGTGCATTACCGATAACGAAAACCATCTTCTAAGGCTAAACACACTTGCTTTGTTTGGGAAAACTTTAGATTTGGTTTCAACTACAGATTTTCTACTTTCCAAAAGACCAAATCTAAAGAATCGTAGCCCAAATTTGCAAGAGCATCTGCTGCAAATTTGCTTCGCAATAAATATGAGAATCCATCCGCCATGCCCTGAGAGATGATACCACATTGACCACAAGAATGAAAAATTTGAGCAAACCATATCCACAATCACCTTAGAGTTGTTCTGGACTAAAATGTTTTCAATCCAAGGTTAGAACAATAGTGAATCCCATGTGCCAAAGACCTTAGTTCCTCCATAGAATTCATTCAATTCCTGTCAAAATGAGAAAAAAGGTAAATATGACATGACCTTTTCAATCCCTAAAACTCCCACCACCACCACGGTATGCCCTAGCTGCATTTAGCTTATAAAGGCCCGTTGGAGATTTACACCATTTAATTGTCAATGCCTTCTTCAGCATTGGTCTTTCATTCCAATGAGACAAGCCAGCAAAATCAGTTTCCACATGAAATTGCATTCCTTGCTGAAGGAATGATGCTTCTTTTCCTGCTTTTGTGGGTTGTTTATAAATTTTTTTGTTCTCTCTCTCTCTCAAAAAAAAAAAAGAAAAAAGAAAAAAAAAAGATGCTTGTTAACCAATATAAGGATAAGATTCTCCCTATCACCATCTCAATTTTAACGACCTTGTCATCAAAGGTTTTGCAATTTCTTGCCTTCTATATTTCCCACTTAATGAATGTAGGACATTGATAATTTATTCTTAAGGCCCCGTTTGGTTAACAATCTTGATTTTTTTATGCATATTTTTATGACAACTTGTTGATTATATTCAACCTATGTAATAGACTGTTAGATAGTGCTTGATTGTAGCCAACCTATGTAATAGACTGTTAGATAGTACCTGATTGCAACCAACCTATGTAATAGTCTATTACATTGTGCCTGTGGGTGTTCTATGCTCTCATTGCTAGTCCCTAGCTTGGATAAAGGAGGCGACTTGCGTCGGGTTGGCTGCTGGCATCAAACTTATGCCGAAAAAAGATTCATGTAAGTGACCCCCATCTGTTGGGATAAGGCTTAGATGACGATGATGATTATATTATTGTGAAAAGCAAAATCTGAAATCTTAGTTTCAGAAGTTTATTTTATTTGAAAATATCATTTGGATGACATTGTCTATTTTATATATTTTCCTAACAAGATTGTATAAGCGTCATTGTTTGAAAAAATATCAAGTCCATTCATCAGTCAAGGATCGGACCAAACATGCGGTGGCCTACAATCAGGTCACTCATCTCATCTTCAGGTGGGTCCATTGTATTTGGTTTGTGCACTGCCATTGGATACACCTAGTAAAAGTGATGCAGGACGGATAGCCTAAACTATAATGATGCGAATGCATTATTAAATGAATTATCAGAGTAAATCAAAATATAAAATATTGCCAATCTATCACAAATCTAAAGAAATCAAGTAGTCAACTATGTTCAAATTTAAGGCCACATCACAATCCCGCGGATGGATCTTAAGATTATCGATCAAAAACGGCCCAAGGGAAGGTAGAACTTCCATCTAGCATATGATTCAATCTAAATTTGAGGATTCACTCGCTCTTTGTTAGGGTTAGAAAGAATTAGGGTTTAGAGATTTAAGGTTTACGGAATTTACGAGATTAGGGTTTGGAATTCTAGGTTTTAGGGTTAGGGTTTTTGGGTTTTAGGTTTAGGATTATGGGGTTTTAAAGGTGAATCAAAAACCAAAAAGAGGGAAAGAAGGGGGGAGTGGAGCTGGCCGTACAAACGGCCATACGATTGCGTCCGTATGGTTGTACAGACAAGGGGGTGGTCCGTACGGTTGTACGGTTGGGTAGGGTTTAAGTCTAGAAGGTTTGGGGATGGTGGGGAAGGGATTTGGGAGAAAACAAAAGAAAAAGAAAGAAATATAGAAAATGAAAAAGAAAAAAGTGAAGCAAATACCTTGAAGAGAAGAAAAAGAGAAGAGATAGTTGGAATCATTCCATGGCTTCACACCAAGCTCCAATCACATGAGGTTTTTCTTTGCTCAAAGCAACAACAAGAAAATTTTATTTAAATAGTCAACAATGCCCTAGGCTTCACACGTTCAAGCCTTGTATGTTTTATTTGTGGTGTTTTTACAAAAATTACCCTTAATACTATAAAATGTCCAAAACACCCCTAATATCAACTAAATCATAAAATAAACCAAAATACCTAAAACAAATAAACAAAATAACTAAACTAAGCCATCCCAATGGTTCCATCATATCCAATGGGTCCACGATCAAGATGATCTCACAATCAAGATGGTCCATGGTCATGATCCAACGGTCCATGTGCGAAATCCAACGGTCCAACACTCTCAACTAAACAACCGACATGCATCTTCATAGTGTAGGGTCTTTAAAGATGCACGATCATTAATGCGCGGTCTTCAACGCGGCTAGGAACATAAATTGGCTATACTGGGCCCCATGTAATGATCATCTAGACACAACAAAACTGGGGTAGCTCTCCTCCTCCTTTGATAAACTCTAAAAGGTGCTCGGATGTCCTCATAAAAAAAGTGGGCCTTATGCTTTGGTGATCCAAATCGTTGATAAGATGGGTCTCATGGCTAACAGTCCATATATCAAAGATTCCCTAAATTGCAGAGATTTACTAGCTGTTGAGAGGAAACCGTGTGATCGTTGACCCAAGAACATGCACAATATTCTCAAGTTTTCAATTTTTGAAAGTGAGTCTTTGGTTTAGTCATTGAAGCTAGTATCCCAATGGACCCCAACTAGTGAGAACTTCTCTCAATAATCAACAAATCGTCCAACTGTTGTAGGTCACCGATTAAGGATCAGATCGCCACGTGGTTGAGATCCTTGGAGAGAGTTCCATCAACTGCAGTGTGGCATTGCATTGGCAATTTGGATCACCCGTGAGGAGGCCCCACTAGCATGGTGAAGATCATTATAATTTTTTGGGTATTCCGCAGCCATAGTGAGGCCTATAATTTGAACGGTCTGGATTGGCATGTTATGAAACTAGGCCCGGTACACAGTGCGAATGAGTTAACCCTAATTAGTGAGTTGTACAAACCTCATGTCATAATCCCGCCTATAGATTTTGGATAGTCCAACATCGTGCTTACAGGTGGGACTCGCCATCCAGTAACATCCACCATTGATTCGATCGCTTCATCATAAGATGGGCCATACCCATATTCCTCTTTCAAATGATCCTACCCCATTATATGAAAATGGACAACCGCAAGTCATCCACATCTAATGCAATCCAAATCAGATACTTAGAATCGTCCACGCTCCCTGATATTCTTGGTGTACTTCCAACCTATCATGAAGCCCACCATGATGAACGGACATGATCCCTCACGCGGACACAAATTTCCCACAACCATGTTACAGGGAGCCTATGTAGCCAAAAGCTCTTTGGGGCCCACCTCAATGTTTGTGTGACATACACTCCGCCCATCAGTTTTGCTAGCTCGTGTTAGGGCTTGAGCCAAAAAATGAGGCAGATCCTATATTCAAGTGGTCACGACACATGAAATAGTGGGGATGGAAACTGGTGTAGCTAACGAATGAGAATTGTTGACTGCATAGATATATCAAACATTCAAACTCTAGAACTGAATCATATCTAAACACCCAATCCAAGCATAGAGATTCTTCTACTTGAAAAGAAAGTAAAAATAATTCAATAACTAGTGAATAATCAAAGCTCTCACCAGTTGTGATGGCCTAGATCATACGCCCCACGTGTGAAAACATGCAGTTGCACAAACCTTAGAAAGGGTTAACGCCCAAAGCTTGTAGAGGACAAATGTCCCAAAAAGCTGTTGGACATTTTTTTGTTTATGGAGTTTTTTTTTTTTTTTTTCGAAGGAGGAAAACTTTATTAAACAGCAAAAACAGCAAAAGACTATACAACAACAAAAGAAAAAAGGAAAGTCTGAACAACGGACTACCCAAAAGTCCCTCATTTGATGAGAGGAGAAATCGGGACACTTCACGGTGAAATCTTTCTACAAGATGCTATGTTGTCCTCCAATCGGTAGGACGAAAGGCGCACACTCCTGGATTATGGTCATATGACGCCCCCCTCAAAGTAGTGGCATTCGTGTGGCTTGCAGGATGGAACAAATTGGTCACGATCGATAACTTAAGGAAAAGAGGCTTGTATATCACAAACATTTGCACGCTATGCTGGCAGGATGAAGAGTCGGTTGATCATCTTTTCATCAATTGCTACTTTTTAAGGGGGTATGGGACATCTTGCAAAATTTGGGGGTGGTCTGAGCGATGCCAAAATCCATAAAGTGTTGGTTGTCTGATATGTCATTCGGGCACGAATTATCTGGTAATGATTGGAGGAGATTGTAATTCTTTGGTCATTTTGGCCTTTTCTTTAATAAAATAAGGTACTCTTATTTTAGTGGTTTTAAATGTGTCACTGCCACATTAAGCATGTCTGTGAAGTTGTTCTTGATTGGTTTGGCTGATCTGTTTGTTTTCATTGACTGTTTGCACTGTTTCATCTCCATCTCATCGTCTATTTTAGAACATTATTTTCTTCTATCAGTACTTGAGATGTTGGTAACGAAGATTTATGTCCAATGCTGATTGATTCTTTTGTTTTGCAGTGAGACGTGAAATCAAAATATTGAGGCTGTTCATGCATCCTCATATTATACGCCTGTATGAGGTTATAGAGACACAGACTGATATTTATGTTGTCATGGAGTATGTGAAATCAGGGGAGCTGTTTGATTACATTGTAGAGAAGGGTAGATTACAAGAGGAAGAGGCTCGTTGTTTTTTTCAACAGGTGGTTGATTATTCCTTTTATTTTATAACAATTTGAAACTTCTCATATTTGTCGGCATTGTTTTCTATAATTAGCAAACTTGAAGCCTTTTAATCACTTGCTACTTTAAACGCTTCCTGCAGCTGTCAATTCAGAACCAGCTGGACTAGGAATTGAATACAAATATGTCTATATTTATGAAGAGATTAAACAGTTTTTTGGATTTACAGTTAAGCCCCTCATTTCATTCAATCAAATCTTACCAGAGGTTTATGGGCATGGCATCAAAACAAGATAACAAAAAACTTTTTTCAACTCCAAGAATAGGACAACGATTGTCATTTTTTAGCTTGTCTGGTTTTGATGGATTCTAACATTGAATGGCATTTTTCCGGAACAGATTATTTCCGGTGTTGAATACTGCCACAGAAATATGGTAGTTCATCGGGACCTTAAGCCAGAGAATCTGCTTTTGGATTCCAAATGCAATGTTAAAATTGCAGATTTTGGGTTGAGCAATATCATGCGTGACGGCCATTTCCTCAAGACTAGCTGTGGAAGCCCAAATTATGCTGCACCTGAGGTATGGATCCAGTAATACCAAAACCTAGAAATCTTGTAATAGGAGTTGGTTCATATAAAATATATGATTCTATTCTTATAGTAAAAAGTTGGAAGTTCCAAGGTCATGCAACAAGTATCTCTCGTGCAGGTTATCTCTGGAAAACTATATGCAGGGCCAGAAGTAGATGTTTGGAGCTGTGGTGTTATCTTGTATGCCCTTCTTTGTGGTACTCTTCCATTCGATGATGAAAACATCCCAAATCTGTTCAAGAAAATAAAGGTACACAATTCCACAAAATGTATTATGATATTTGGTTACATATTTTTGAATACAGAGGGAAAGTATTCTCCCCTGAATTTGCAACTTAATGTTCCTTAGGGTGGAATATACACTCTTCCGAGTCATTTGTCAGCTGGGGCAAGGGATTTGATCCCCAGGATGTTGGTGGTTGATCCTATGAAGCGAATGACTATTCCTGAGATTCGTCAGCACCCGTGGTTCCAAGCCCATCTTCCGCGTTATTTAGCTGTGCCACCACCAGATACGATGCAACAGGCAAAAAAGGCATGGGTGAACCTTCTAACAATGGAAATTATTACATTAATGTTGTTTGCTTTGCTTAATTGGTAGCAGCATAGTTGTTTCCGAGTGAAGTTTGACATGTTTCTAGCACAAGTTTTAATGAAAGAGGAATGGTCACCCCAAAATAATGGTGTTATTTTTGTGCCAGATGATCTTTATAGTGGGGTCACCTTATTCATGGCTTGGATCTCCCAAAACACGTGCCAGGTTTGCTCGAATGACAGGCTGTAGGTGATCATTCCTCTAAATAAAATGATGTGTACTCAGGCTTTCTAGAAGATCCTCTCATGGCAAGAGGACTTGGTGACTATGATGTTATTTATGTTTGCGTTTTGTTGACTCTGTCAATTGTCCTTGGTGTGGATTTTGTTGGCTGTGTTTTGGTTTCCTTTTATTATATGAATTGTTAATGTGATAAATGCACCATTTTGGTTACCTTCATAAACACTATTTCCTTTTACATGATAAAATCCTATTATCGTGCTGCTGTACTTTCAGATTGACGAGGAAATTCTTCAAGAGGTGCTTAAAATGGGGTTTGACAGGAACCAGCTGGTTGAGTCGCTTCGTAACAGAATACAAAATGAGGTACCCAAATTCGACGTGTACTGCATCTTGCTCTTTCTTGTTTTCTGGTGGCACACTAGTATATCTTATTGAAACTTCTTTGCAGGCTACTGTTGCGTATTATTTGCTTTTGGACAATCGATTCCGCGTTTCCAGTGGCTATCTTGGAGCTGAGTTTCAGGAATCCATGGTGAGTTTGTTTGCTGAAAGTATATATAATTCTGATCTACTTTATATATATTTTTTTGTCAGTTGGTGTATATCTGGTCCTTGATTTTGTGTATTGAATTCAAGAAAAATAATTCCGTCATCATTGCTTTCCTCCTCTTATGCAATGGAAGAACTGGTGCAGTTTTCCCTAATATATGTTTAATGAATTCTCTGCAGGAATGTGGTTTCCCTCGTATGCATCCAGGCGATACTGCTACTTCACCCATTGGGCACCATCTTCCAGGATATATGGATCATCAAGGAATCGGTTTAAGACCACAGTTCCCTGTTGAAAGGAAATGGGCTCTTGGTCTCCAGGTCCTTTTTTCTTGTTCCTTGCTGCCTGATGTCATTGCAATTTTGAGGCTGTATTTACTATTTAGTTGCATGATTCAATTTCTTCACGTCCATCCATGTTGTATATCAACACCAGTCATGACTGTACCGTTTCATGGCTTTGACAGTCCCGAGCTCATCCTCGTGAGATAATGACAGAGGTTCTCAAGGCTTTGCAAGAATTGAACGTATGTTGGAAAAAGATAGGGCACTACAACATGAAATGCAGATGGTTTCCTGGCTTTCCAGGGCATTCTAATCATATTTTTGGCGATGAATCTGCCATTGTTGAGAACGATAGTGCTGTTAGGTCACCCAACGTGGTCAAGTTTGAAGTGCAGGTCTCCTCTCTCTCTCTCTCTCTCTCTCTCTCTCTCTCTCTCTCCCATTATATTTATGAACCATTCAACAATATTTTACTTGAACATAACTATATTTATGAAACAAGTTTGAAAAGAACCTCCCTTCCTCGCCCTCTCCCTCTGATTCTGCTTGTACATTATATATTTATGACCACAGTGACAATATTTTCATTATTCATGACTGTATTTGTGAATTATGGCAACAATGTTGTACTTGAACATAATTATTATTGAAATATCTATGAAAAGAACTTTTCTGTTTTCAGGAAATGACCAAATAATGTTTCCAAGGAATTCCATAACAATTATGGTACAGCAGCCACCGTCGTTACCGTTACAATACAAGTTGTGTCATTTTTTTTTTCCGTAATGGTTACTACCGTTACTGTTACGTACTGGCCGTTACATAACCATTTTGGAATACCTAGAATGCTTCCCATTTCAGTGCATTGACCATGACTAGTTGGGACTGCTTATAATTTCTTTCCATTTTCAAGATATTAGTGGATACTAATTTACATTGGGAAGTCCATTAGTTTACTGGATGGCAATAGACTTCTGCTTAATGGGGTCTGCTTGAATCTTCACCATCCTTTGCTGTTTGATGAGAACATGCATCTTCCAACCTTCCATTTCATTCCAGAATCAAGCATATCAAATTTGATATGAAAATCGACAAATATGCTCATTTAACCTACTCTCAAGATCACTAATGAACATGCAGCAATGCTGCTTATCATCATTTAATGTTTTTTGATTCTCACATAAAAAAATTGGCTTAACCAATGAGTTTTTAAATAAGTTAGGTATTTAACATAATTTTTTTTGGAGTGAAGAAGAAATCGAATAAAATAGGAAAAGGGTACAACTCTCAACAATCAATGTTTTGAAAGTCGAATCGAATTGCAAAATCATAGGAGAATTGAAATCGTAAATCGTGGATATCTGAGTGGAGCTCTCTCATTAAATCCCTGGGATAATTCCTTTGTTGCTTTTCTTTTTCTTTCCCCCTTGTATTCTTTTCTCACCAGCTGTTGCTGGTGAGCCTTTAATAAAATTCCGCCTAATCTTCAAAAAATAAAAAAAATCATAAGATTTTTATGTAAAATCTGAAAAATAGGATATGATCAAATATTCATTATCGTATCATTCCACATCATAATTTGTAGATAATTTTAGAATATATTACTGTCACACATTGTTTGACATTTTAAAAAATAAAAATCAAGCTAAGTGAGGTCATTTCAATACTTCAAAGGTTTTGTTAAAGTTATTATCGAAACTTTAAGTTGAAAGAAAAGAGATGGTAGCCGAATGGCAGAAGTCCTTTGAGGTGGATGGATTCTCTGGTTTTCAGCTTTTCCAAAAACTAAGAATGCTGAAAGAAAACATCAAAGTTTAGAAAAAGGAAGTTTTTTGGGGCCTGTGAGGTCGAGTTTGAGGGGATGACAAGAGAAATTCATGAATTAGATATTTTAGAAGAAGTGAGTAGCCTGTTGGAGGAGGGAAGGATTAAAAAGGAAGCTTTGTCCCAGTCCGATGCTAATTAGGCGAAGGAAGATGAGATAAAGTGGCGGCAAAGGTCTAGACATGTGTGGCTCAAGGAGGGGGATAAAAATACCAGATATTTTCACAGCATAGCTAGCGCTCGGGCGAGATACAATCGTATTAACAACTTGGTTACAAATGGCGGCAGAACTTCAGATGAGGCGAAAATTTGCGACTCTATTGACTCCTTTAACAGGATATTGTTTTCTACTGAAAATTGGAATAGACCATGCCTTAATAATATGGTATTTAACACAATCTCGGAAGTGGAAGCTGCATCCTTAGAAGCTTTGTTCTCAGTTGAAGAAGTCAAAGCGGTGCTAGACTTGATGTGTGGAGATAAAGTTCCAGGTCCGGATGGTTTCCTTATGGCTCTTTTCCAGTTATTTTGGCACATTCTCACTTTTGATATCATGGACTTTGTGGTGGAATTCCATGGGTGCAACAGATTGTCTGCTGACATGGGGGCATCTTTTATTATTCTTATTCGTAAGACTGATTGCGCGGAGCAGCTTTAAGATTTTCGTCTAATCAGTGTCATAGGGGGTTCATATAAGATCTTGGCTAAGATTCTTGTGTTGCGAATCCGTCAAGTTCTTTCTAAGGTCATAGCTGAGAATCAAGGGGCATTTGTGCTAGGTAGGCAGATTCTGGACAACGCCCTAGTGGCCCACGAATGCATTGATTTGAGACAGAGAGCGGAAGCTTGGGCTAGTGTGGATTTGGAGAAGGCGTATGACCACGTTGATTGGGGATTTTTGGACTATATGTTTCATCGTTTGGGTTTTGGGGATAAGTGGAGGGGATGGATTCGATCTTGCATTCAAATCGCATCTTTTTTGGTTATGGTCAGTGGCTCTCCTCACAGTATTTCTTCAAGGCCTCTTGGGGCCTCAGGCAAGGGGACCCCCTCTCCCCTTATCTTTTTGTGGTTATTAGGGAGGCTTTTAACAAAATGCTGTTTAGAGCAGAGTCATGTGGTTTATCGAACGACTTTTCTGTTGCGAACGGAGCTGCCATTAGTCACTTACAGTATGTTGACGACACCTTATTATTTTGCGATGTGGATGTGATGATGGTGGACAACATGTGAAAGGTCATTTTATGCTTCGAAGCAGTGTCAGGCTTGAAGGTCAACATCGACAAGAGTGAGATGTTGGGAATTCATGTTCTGCAAGAGGAGCTTGTTTTCTTGGTTGGGGTCTTTGACTACAAGGTGGGATCATTTCGTTCCACTTACCTTGGCCTTCCCTTATGTATTGGAAAGATGCTGATCCATCTTTGGGACAGGGTAATTGAAAGGATCGAGAAAAAGCTCTTGGCTTGGCAGCGCATGTTTATTTCCTATGGGGGAGACTTACTCTTAAAGCCGCTTTCTTGAATATGCCAATATACTTCATGTCATTTTTCAAATGCCCGCCCAAGGTGGTCGAGGGATTAGGAAAGTTGAGATGGGACTTCTTTTAGAAGGGGGCCAATGTGGGGAAGAAGTTTCATCTCCTTAATTGGGGAGAGGTTTGTAGGTCAATTTCAAAGGGAGGCACAGGGATTAAAAGCTTTAGTGTTATGAATCTCGCTCTTCTCGAGAAATGGCATTGGGGATTCGACGTCGAATTAGGGAGGTTGTGGGGGGAAACAGTAACAAGCAAGTATGGAGTAGTTGAGGGCGAATGGGATGTCAAGCGGTCATCGCTTCATCGTGCCTCTGGTATTTGGAAAGGGATTGCAGCAACCGAACATCTAGTCTGAAGCAGGGTGGCGTTTGCTCTTTGGAACGACTCTCGCATCTGTTTTTGGACGGACATTTGGTGTGGCGACGCGACTCTCTAGGAGGTTTTTCCTAGATTGGCCCTCCTTGCCTTAAACCGTCATATTTTAGTGGTTAGTTACTTCTTTGTTGTGGGAAATGCGGTTGTGTGGAGTCTTCCTTGCCGCCGCAGGAACATGTCTGATGTTGAGGTGACTGATTTTATTGCTCTGTTGGATCTCGTGAAGTACTCAGTCCCATCTTCGGATGATGATTCTTTGATTTGGAGAGTACATCCTTTAGGGAGGTTCTTTGTTCGTTCGTTGGTCCAGGCGATATCCAACACCAATATTCCCACAACCCTTTCTCATCCTTTCCACCATTGGTTCTATGGGGCTCCTCCAAGAGTAGCCGTTTTTATTTGGCTGGTGGGGAGAAAAAGAATCTTGACGATAGATTACCTGCAGCGGAGATCCCCAATTCTTCCCAATATGTCTAATGTGTTGGAAGGACGCGGAGTCTATGGATCATTTGTTCATTCATTGCCCATTTGTTTGGACAGTGTGGGACTACTTTGCGATGCATTTAGCCTGGGTAATGCCAAAGTCGGTGGATGTTCTCCTTTGGGCTTAGCATGGCAGCTTTGTTAAAAAATATGGGAGAATAGCATGGCGGTTGCTCATTATGGCTTCTTCTTTTTTTTTTTTTTTGGCTCATTTGGAAGGAATAGAATGACCGATGCTTTCGGGATAAATGCACCTCCGTTGACGATCTGATTTGGAAAATCATCAACCTTTTGTTGATTTGGGTCCCTGATGTGGATGCAGCTAATGCTATGCTTCATCTTTCATGATGTTGTTTCTTTTTTCTGCTTTGTGTTCTTTTCCTGCCTTGCGGGCTTTTTACTAAATTGTTGTTTCCTCTCAAAAAAAAAGAAAAAAGAAAAAAAAGAAAACAATAAAAAACTTGATTGCAATATAAAGAGTACCGTTATCAAGAGAACAAGATAATTAGAAGTCTAAAAAGAATTTCCAAAAAGTATAAACTCTAGGGACTAAAAAAAGGGTAAAGAAAAGAAAAAAATTGCATTCAAAATTGTGCTAAACCATCAATTTTATATAATTAACATACCAACTTAAACCTAAAACTTATTGCCACCAACTCGATGGACTTCAAAATAATGTTCCCCTCAAAAGCATAAACAATTTCATGTTTTAAAGTCAAAAGTAATAATTACTAATGAAGTCCAAGTTCCTATTGAGGCCTTCAAACAAAATATTTTAACAAGTTTGACATTATTATATAAAGAATCAAATAAACCTTTCAAAATCACATAACGAAACCCTAGAAAAACACAGCTTGAATTCAAGGTTCATGACAAAGAAAAGTTGAGTATAGGTCTTTAAGTTGATATCAAATCCAAACCACTATTACCACTAAATGTGGGTCAGCATGGTCACAACCATTCATAAAAATATTCCAGATAAGTCATAGATCAATTTGGTGTCTTCACTAGTTAAGAGGTAAGAAATCATTAAACAAAACTCCATACTTTAAGATTGAAAAGAAGATCCATCTTCTTATTGGATGGTTTGAAAAAAAAAGCTGCTTGTGATCTGATCTATCTTTGCTGGCCGTCCTCTGGTGTATCTGTGGATTGAACGTAATAGGCGCTGTTTCAGAAACTCCAAAAGTTCGGCTTTTGGGTTTACCAGTAGGGTCTTTAGCTCTGTAAGAGAGTGGCTCCATAGCTGATTTTGGGGTTGTTTTAGCCTTTTCCCTGCTGTATTCTATTTTTCTGTTTCTTCTTTGTTTTTGTTCTCTTTTCTCCTTTTCGGCCTCTTGGCCCTCAATAAAATTCAGTATCTTTCAAAAAAAAAGAGAAGATCCAGCATTTAATCTTCTATAAAAATAAAATAAAACAGTTGACACATTTTAAAGGATTCTTAAAAGCCCCCTCCAATTTCATAACAAAAATTGAAAGCCATCTGAAACTTCAAAAGGAAGAGAACAAGTATAGTTTGAATTGTAAATTGGGATTCAAATCATAAATTGCAGAATTCAAAACATAGCATCGTAGGATTCATTAAAAAAAGGGATTCAAATCTTATTTTTTTCCTTCTTTCTTTTTGAAATCGGGATTCAAACCGTTTTTTGCCTAAGATTCAACGTAAATAGTTAGTAGGATTTTGACAACTATGTAGACTATGGTAACCATTTAAATTTTTTTTTCCATAAAAGTGTTGACATATGTATTGATATTGTAAAAATGTGAAAGCATGATATATGACATATGGGGTCATGTTTGACAAGTGACAACCATGTTTGGACGGTTTGCATGTCAGAATGTGTATCTGTGTCAACCTTCATCATTCCACTTGGAAGTGGAGTGTTAGATGTAGTGCACATACTCAGTACAGTTCAGTATGCTGGTAACAGTTCACGGCCTGCCCAAAAGACATGGCTGCACTGGGGCAGGATTAGTTTTTACTTGGTGATAAAATGAAGACCCTCAAGTCAGTGATACTCAGATAAACAATATGTACCTGGTCAACAAGCTCAGTAGATTTGATTCAAGGAAATAGCGAATTGGATATGCAATCACACGATAAATAGTGAAACATAAAATGAGTGCATTGAGTCTAGAAGGAGAAGTGGCAAGGCTGGAAGTAGACATGGAAAGGCTCATGATCATGTGGGGTGAAACTTTCTCCCATTCTTGCTTAAAGGAATAGAGATTGGGGATTGTTGGAATTAGGTGTATCAAGTATTTCTTCATCATCCTCTATTCTTATCAATGGCTCCTTGCTTGGTTATTTCAAAAGCTCTAGAGGCTTGAGGTCCACTTGTATTCTTCATTTTAGCTGGAACCCCTCACTTCGATTCTTTGGAGAGTGGCATATCTCAATTTATCAAGGCCTTGAGGTGGGTAATGCGGAAGGCCTTGAGGCGGTAATGTAGCATTTATATATATATATATATATATATATATATATATATATATATATATATATATATATATATATATATATATATATATATATATATATATATTTGAGAGATGGCGACAATTTTATTAAGCCGAAGCAAAAGGAAAACACAAAGAACAACCCATAGCTACCGACCTGACTATAATCCAAGAAAATGAAGATTACAATCCTGATAGTTAGAAACATTGATAGCCCATTCTATTACTAGCAATCTGGCCCTTTGAGAAGTGCCCTCTGCTAACTTAGATTCATTGCTGAAACACCTCGCATTCCTCTCTTCCCACACAACCCACCATACTGTGAGTATTCACATTCTCCATAATGTCTTCTTCCCCTTTCCCAATCCTACTCCATGCCAAGCGATAAAAAGATCTCCTGCCGACATCGGGAGCGAGCTAGGATATCCGCCCAAATCTCCCCAATGGAGGGGCAATGAATAAAAAGGTGGTTGTCCGACTTTGCATCTTTCATACTGCAAAGACATATATTAGGAATGATCATTGCTATTATCCGGAGGTTGTCTATGATTAGGACCTTCTTTCTACCAACTAGCCACCCAAACACGGCTATCTTAGGTGGAACTTGATAGTGCCAAACATACTTCGTATGCTCCTTTGATGGATTACGATTTTTATTATCGCATAGACGAGAATAGAGCGATCAAACTGAAAAGGATCCTGATTTATCCAGTCTTCAATGCATGATATCCAAGGATGAGGAGTCCAAAGCATAGAGATTAATATGATCTAGAAGAGCTGCAAATTCTTCAACCTCCTCATCGCGGAGAAAATGCCTACATGGGGGGCTCCCATATTGTTCTATTTGCAATGGAAGAGAAGCAATCGCTCACTAGGTTAGATGAGTTTCGACCAAGTTGCAAGATGTGGGGGAAATCCGCTTTCAAGGTGGAGGATCCCGCCCAAACGTCTTCCTAAAATCTGATTCTATCACCCTTCCCGAGGGAGAACCCAACACCATCCAAGAATATCGGCTTCACAGATAGCACCGCCTTCCAAAAAGCTGGCATCGACGCTTTATAAAGAGAGGGGTTCATTGTCCACCATCCCTCCTCTGAGCACCCATATTTGCATTTAATGACTTCTTTCCAAAGCGCCATCCTCCTCAAATCTCCAAAGTCATTTCCTGAATAGCGCCATATTCATAATGTGGAGGTCTAATATACCTGCACCACCTTCTACATAAGATTTGCAAACTTCTTTCCAATCCAGTAGGTGAATTTTTTTTTTTTTTCCTCCGCTCCTTGCCACAAGAAGTCGCATGTTAATTTTTCAAGCCTTGAGAGCATAAACGCTGGGCATTTAAATAACGACATAAAGTAAAGAGGCATATTTGATAAGGTTGCCTTAATGAAGGTAATATGCTCACCAATTGAGAGATACCAATTCCTCCATCTAGCGAGCTTCCTTTAGAACCTCTCCACCACCCTATGCCAAAGATGTTTGGCCTATTTTCCAATGTAAAGAGGCAGGCCCACGAAGGTTGCCGAGAGCGATCTCGAAGAGCACCCGAAGATATCGGCCAAAAGCTAGACTTCTTCATTTTCCATGCACAAACCGTACAACCTTTAAGGTGGAAACTATCTCAAAACATTGAATAATTGTTCTCGAAGTGTTCCACCATTTGCACGTTGACATCTCAAAGTAAGAAAGTATCACCTGCAAATTGGAGGTGGGAGATTGGGGTAGGCATACCCTTAATCTTGAAGCCGCTAATAAGACCTTGTCCCTTGGCAAGCATACTTGATAAAGCTTCAGTGACAATAACGGAAAGGAAGTGCGATGACAGATCGCCTTGTTGAAGACCTCTTGAGCTTTTGAAGAAGCCTTTAGGGGATCCATTGAAGAGAATTGAATATCGTGCTGATCCTACGCATTTACCTATCCACCTCTACCATTTCTCCCCACACCTAAGCCGTTACATCATATAATTGAGAAAGTCCCAATCAACGTGATCGCGTGCCTTCTCTAAATCCAGCTTGCACAATACCTTTCAAACACCCTCTATGTCGAGAATGAAGAAATTTGTGAGCAATTAAGGCGCCATCAAGGATTTGACGGCCTGGAACGAAAGTGCTTTGATTTTAAGATATGACGCTTCCTATCACACCTTGTAGACGATTCGCCCAAACCTTAACCAAGATTTTATAAGGCTCTCCAATGAGACTAATAGGTTTAAAATCCTTCAATGATTGTGCACGTGAAATCTTAGGGATAATAGCTAGAAATGTTGCTCCGAGATCAACTGACAATTGGCCCATTTAGAAAAATTTGCCTGTGGAACCCGTAACATCTTCTTTGAGTACATCCCTTTTTTTTTTTTGGGAAAAAGGCCATCGGGAATCTGTCCGGCCCCGAAGCTTTGTCACTCCCTAATGACTCCACGACTTTTGTAACCTCTTCCAACGAGAACGATGCTTCAAGGGAAATAACCTCTTCAGTTGAAAGGCTTTTAAACTGCAAGAAGTCCAATCTCCAGCCTATTCCATCCCTCCCATGATGACAGGTCCTTGTAGAAAAGGACTACTTTGAATTGCTTATCTCTGTCTTCAATTCGTTCCCTGTCAATGATGAAACTGCTAATTTTGTTAATTCTAGCACGAGCGCCACTAATACTGTGAAAGAACCTTGTGTTTTTGTCACCCTTCTTAATCCACATGCTTCGCGAGTGTTGCTGCCATTTAATTTCATCTTCCAAGACCCTAGTTGAATAATCTTGGATAAGCTTGATCCTCTTAGCTTTGTTTCCTAGAGAGAGCTCGCCAACTTCAGCCATAGTGTCAAGGGCTTGCAAATCTAAAAGAATGTGAGCTATATCCAAGGTGTCCCGTATCGGTATCGGTTGGCGTAACGGTGTCTTCCGAAACCGATACGGATACGGGGGCGTAACGGCGATACGGGGGCGTAATGGCCCGTAGCGGCGCAAAATTTTTTTTTTTTGCCAAAAAAATATGGATTAAATTCGGAATATTCTAAGCATTCCAAATATGCATTCATTTATAAATTGGAACATGTTTATGGTGGTGTAACGGTCCACTCTTTGGTTAGAAGTTGTATCGGACTGTCTGATTAATTTTTGAACCAAGTAACCTGAATTTGACTACAAAATTCATATATTTAATTTTCTAAATATCTAATTTATATACTTAACAACTTGATATCATTTCTCCCAATAGTTCTTTTAAAAAAACGAAATTAAATTCAGGTAGATGGCATTGCCAATTTGGGTCTGACTTGGAGGACCAATTTATGCTCCAAATCAGCCTCAAATTCATGCAATTTATTGCCATTATCCTACTCATGAATTGGTGGACATTTATTGGATAGTGAATCATGGAAAAAATCAAAAGGCCCTATTTTAAAAAATAAATGTCCACAAATTAACAATTAAAACTATTCAAACAATTTGATTTTGGCATTGTGAGTTAGCAATTGCAGTCTATAATTTAATTGCTAAATTTTAAGTTAATATATATCTCGTGTACAATTTTTTAAGGCCCGAATTAGGCGGGACTCGGATTGTGAAGTGTAGCACACGTGTCAAAGTTTTTTGGGCCCCACCCGTGATGAATGTGCTATATCCACAGCATCCATCCATTTTGCCAAATAATTTTAGGGCATGAGCCCAAAAATGAGGCACATCCAAAGCTCAGGTGGACTGCACTATAAGAAACAATAATACTTAAACGTTCACTATTAAAAATTTATTGGGGGCTACAAAAGTTTTAGATCAAGCTGACATGTGTGTTTTCCCTTCATCCACGTCAGTGTGACCCAATTAATAGATTAGATTGAAAATAAACATTGCAGTGGACCTGAAGAAATTTTTAATGGTGAGCATTCTATAACCACTGTTTCCTATGGTGTGGTCCACCTGAGATTTAGATATTACTAATTTTTTGGATCCTGACCTAAAATGACGTGGTAAAATGGATGGACGACATGGATAAAATATATACATCATGGTGGGGCCCACTCGGGTCTGATAAGATTGGATGGAAAATAAATGTTATGGTGGGCCGCTGCTATTTTTGGTGTGGTCCAGATGATCTTTGGATATAATTCATTTTTTTGGTAGTGCTCTAAAATGATATCTGAAAATAGATGAACGGTGTAGATATAATAAATACATCATTGTGGAGCTCATGTAACTTTGATCTCCTTCGAACCGTTCGTACATCTCGAAGCTCAAGGAGTGTCAGTGCTCGTCTTAGCGTGACACGTACCTACAGCAGCTGGTGCGTGGTACACCTGCAAATAAAAAAAAGGGAGTGAGAGGGAAACTGAAAAGAAAAAAGAAAAGAAAAAAGAGGGAAAGAAGAGAGAAGAAAAAAGAGGGAAAGAAGAGAGAGAGAGAGAGAGAGAGAGAGAGAGAGAGAGAGAGAGAGAAGAAGAAGGAGAAGAAGAAGACCAAGAAGAAGGCCGCAGCTGTAGCCGCAACCGCAACTGCAGCAGGGCCGTAGCCGCAGCTGCCCGAGAAGAAGAAGAAAAGGAAAAAGAAGAAGAAGAAGAAAAGAAAGGAAAAGGTAAGTTTTTTTTTTTTTTTTTAATAAAAGGCTCATAACAGCCGTTACGGGTCTGTAACGACCGTTATGGCCCGTAACGGCCCCGTAATGGCCATTACGGTCATAGAATTTTGTAACGGCCGTTTCGACCCCGTATCGCGTAACGGTGTCAACCGTTACCGTTACGTTTCGGCCGATATAATCGTATCGTAACGGATACGGGACACCTTGGCTGTATCATCTTCCCTTTTACCCAAATGTACCCTTTTCTAGATTTTAATTTTTTTTTCTTTAAGGAGCTTGAGTTTACGGCATAATTTAAAACCTGCAAACCCCTCAACTTGAAAATAGTCCCACCAATCTTTGACTTGTTGGCAAAAGCCCTCCACTCCACGAGAGTTTGAACCTGAAAGGCTTTGGGCCCCGGTTTTCTTTGTCGATAGCCAACAGAATTGGACAGTGGTCAGAAGCAGGCTTCGGTAAAGTATGTTAAGATATCAGGGGGAACTTCTCTATCCATCCTAGCGAGACGAGGAATCAGTCCAATATGGACATAGCTGGCTTCGATTGACTGTTAGACCATGTAATTTTTCCTCCTTCCAGCGGCAAGTTTGTGAGTTTGTGGAAATCTATCCAGTCGGAAAATGCCCTCATACCACCTTTTAGCCTTCCTCCATTCAGTCCTTCTGAGGTGAAACAAGTGATGTTGAAGTCATTGCCAATACACCACGACCCAATGAATCTGGATCGAGATGCCGATAGCTCCTCCCAGAAGTTCTCTCCTTTCTTCCGCATTTGCTTCACAAATAGAAGTGAGGAGCCAATGAAATCCTGATGTCGTCTCCCCGAGAATTACCAAGACCAAGGCGTTCCATTGCGGTATTGGTGGACGTAATGGTGCCCACCGTTACCGATACGGATACGCCTCGTATCGGCCGATACGGGGTGTGTAACGGTGCAATTTGTTTTTTTTTTTTGGTCAAAAAATTATGGAAATATATCCATTAAATCCGGAATATTCTAAATATTCTAAATATGCATTCATTTATAATTTGGAATATGTTTATGGTGGTGTAACGGTCCACTCTTTGGTGAGAATGCTATATCGGGTTGTCTGATGGATTTATGAACCTGACAACTTCGAATTAATTTCAAACCTTTCATATTTAGTTTTCTAACTATATAATATCTATATAAATTTACTATAATGAATGTAATACCAAAACATCTTATATATTCAACTTTTCCTTTTATTTATAGTGTTAGTGCATTGCATACTTAGTGACTCACATGCATTTTATTTCAATATATAGAGTTTAGGGACTTTTGCATCCTATTATGTAATTCATATACCTAACAATTTGATATCATTTTCCTCCATAAATCTTTAAAAAATTAAAATTAAATCGAGGTAAATAGTGTTGTCGATTCGGGGCTAATTTGGGGACCATTTGATGCCCCAAACTAGCCTCAAATTAATGCAATCTACTGACACTTATCCCACTAATGGATTGGTGGACATTTATTGGACAGTGAAAAATGAAAAATATCAAATGGTCCTATTTAAAAAAACAAGTGTTTGCAAACTAATGGTGAAAATTGTAGGAGTTATTTAAATTTGGGATTGTGACTTAGCAACAATGATCCCAAAATTTAATTGGTTAATTTTGAATTGATATGTACGTCACGTATAAATTTTTAGGGCCATGTACTGGGGTCCACTCAATTTTGTATTATATATCCATGCCATCCATCCATTCTGGCAACTCATTTAAGGGCGTTGGAAAAAAAAAAGGTAAATCCAGATCTTAGGTGGACCGCTAGTGGGCCGGGCGAGCCACCTCGATGTATTTGTATATCAATGCCATCAATATGTTTTGCCAACTCATTTTAAGGCATGATCCAAAAATTCAGGTAGATCTAAATCTTCAGTGGACCACTAGTGAGTATCCCTTTAAAAGTGGGGACCACCTCAATGCATTTGTTGTATATCCATGTGGTCCATCCTTTTTGCTAACTTATTTTAGGGCATGGTCCAAAAAATGAGGCTGATCCAAATCTTAGGTGAACCACAAACTAATGATTTAATTCCCACCATTAAAAATTTCTTAAGACTTTTTTTTTTTTTGGGATCAAGCTGTTATTTGTGTTCTCCCTTCATTAAGGTCAAAGTCTATGTGACCTTATCAAGAGGGTCGATGGAAAATAAACATTATAGTGGACGACATGGATATACTACACATAAATCAAGGTGGGGCCCATGTAACAAAACAGTGCAAGTGCACTGTGTAGCGTGCACAACGAAACATTTTAAAAAAGAAATTTGAAGTGTGTGGCTGTGAAACAACCACGCAGTCCATTTGTTTTTCTAAGACCGAAATGAAAAGAAGAGAGGGAAACCGAAAAGAAAAGAGAGAGAGAGAGAGAGAGAGAGAGAGAGAGAGAGAGCTGCCCGAGAAGAAGATGAAAAGAAAGGCATTTTTTTTTCCTCCCTATTTTTGTAAGGGTTATGACCCGTAACAGTTGTTACGGTACTGTAACAGCCGTTATGGACTGTAACGGCTGTTACGGCCTCGTAACGGCCGTTGTGGGCACAAAAAAGAGTGAGTGGCCGTTATGACCCCGTAACGCGTAACGGTCACGGCCGTTACGGCCTCGTAACAGCCGTTGTGGGCACAAAAAAGAGGGAGTGGCCGTTATGACCCTGTAATGCGTAACGGTCACGGCCGTTACTGAACACCCTGACTAAGACATAAATTCACCACCCCACCAATCTTCCTTAGACCACACCAAAGAATCCTAGGCCACCATCATGCCTCTAGAAGATACTAAAGTGTCAACAGCTACCCAATTCGCTGTTTTGACATCCCATATAATGCCTATCAGTATCTTGTTGAAATTTCAAACTATTGTTTCCTGAAAGGACATGATCTATGCCTTTAATCTTCCGCATTAAGTATTTTTTTAAAATTTATTTTAAAGATGACGAAGATTTTATTAATCAAACAAAAACAGAATGACTACACAGAGAGAGCCGAGCTGCTAAGATAACGAACCATCTACACTCCTATAAAATGAATATTACAACCCTTTAATTTTTCGACATTAGAAGCCCACTCAACTATTAACTACTTCGCCCTTTGAGCTATGGACTCTGCCAGGTTGGTAACACCACTAAAACATCTCCCATTCCTTTCTTCCCACACGGACCACTAGACTGTCAGGAGGGACATTCTCCATAAAGTGGTCCTTTGTTGCCCAATCTTGCTCCTTGCCAAGCCTTTAGAAGCTCTCCTGTTGAATAGAGGAAGGACCAAAGGACTTCGATCCGAGCTAGAATTTCTTGCCAAATCTGATTGATAAAAGTACAGTGTACAAATAGGTGGTCTACCGATTCTTCGTTTGCGATGCTAGCATAGACAGACGTTTGTGATAATCATACCCCTTTTACACAAGTTGTCCATTGTGAGAACCTTCTTGCTAACCAACCATCCAAAGGCCGCTATCTTGGGCGGGACTCAGTATTTCCATACATGATCTGTCAATGCTTGTTCTCTTGTCGAGAAATCCTTGCCAATAAATTCTTAGAAAGACTTTACCGAAAATTCAGAAGATTTATCAATTCTTCAAACTAATCTATTTGCACTGGGCTGGTCCGGTTGGCAATTACAGATGCGATTAAGAAGGGCCACTTATTCTTCAACCTCCTCATCCTGTAGATATCTTATGCACAGAGGATTCCACACAACTTCTCCCCCAACTACAGAGTAACATCCGCTACTGCAATGGACTGATTTGGGGCGAGACGGAAGCTATGCAGGAACTCCTCTTTCAATTCTGCATGTCCCACCCAAATGTCTTCCCAAAGGCGAGTGCTTTCGCCATTCCCTATTGCAATACCAAATGCTTTCAGAACCTCCTTTATGGATACCATACGTCTCCAAAGAGCTGATGCTCTATAGTTGGATGAGTCCTTGGTCCACCAATTTCCCTTTGAGCGCCCATACTTACTTTTGATAATCATATTCCAAAGAGTCCCATTCTCGGTCCCTAGCTTCCAACTCCACTTGCCTAACAGAGCTCGGTTCATACTTTTGAGATCTTTTACGCCTTCCCCACCTTCTTGGACATGCTTGCACACTTCCTTCCAATCGACCAAGTGGAATTTCTTCTTCTCTTCCATCCCATGCCATAGGAAGTCACGTCTTAACTTTTCTAGTGTTGCCAGTATCGAAGCCAGGCATTTGAACACTGACATGAAGTATAGGGGGAGATTCGAAAGCGCTACCTTTATTAGAGTGATATGTCCGCCTAGGGATAAGTATCTACATTTCCATCTTGCTAGGTGCATCTTGAACCTGTCAATAACCTTATCCCACAAAGACTTTGGGGGCTTCCCAATACACTACGGAAGGCCAACGAATGTAGTTGGGAGACGTCCTGTTGAACAAGCAAAGATCTTCATCTGCCTTTTGCATTAAGTCTTTAATCTGCCCTCCTTTTCATTTGCATCCCATCCCCCCAACATTCCAAGATAAGATCTTCATCTAGGAACTGACCTACCCCTCCTTCCCAATCTTTCGCTCTCAACAAGATCCCTAGAGATGCTAGTGAGGGGCGGGCAGAGGAATTTTTCAGTAAAGCAAAGGTGCTAGTGGTGGAATGGCTTAAAGTGTCAAAGGAGGATTTCCATTTGCCCGATTTATGGGCTGCTTTGTAGTATCTTCTTCTTCTTCCATGTTGCTTCTAGATGGTCTTCTTGGGAGAACGTAGACAGATCTTGGCTCGACCACAATCTTTCTTAATAAAGTTTTTTACCATTCCAAAAAAATAAAAATTAAAAATCCCAGTGGCGGCGGCTAAAATGTTGGAACATATGCAAGGGAATTTTCATTGGTAAGGCAATGGAGTAGCATAAGTTTCACCTCATTAGTTTGGAGGGATGTGCAGAAGTTAAAGATGAAAGGACTGGAATAGGAGGAATCAGAGAGAAACCTGGCACTTCTTGGAAATGGATTTTGAGAGGAGTCGAATGCTTAATGCAAGGAGGTTATCGCAATGAAGTGTGGTGAAGAGGAAGGTTGGTTTTCATGCATGGTGACTAGAAGCAAAGGCTCATAGCTCTTGAAGCTGGTAAGTAAATTGGGAGTTGCTACAATTAGAATATTGAGCTTTGGTGAAACCTCATTGACAATGAGTTTGAGAACTTTATGGGTATGTTTGAATGTGTTGAAAAATCTCTTTATTGATGCATCTTCTCCGAACTTTGAAAATATGGAAAATGAACCCCAAGTGGCAGCCTTCCTAATCCTTTTCGATGGCTTTCTGTGAAGGGAATAGTGAGGCCTTTCTTGGATAGCAATGGGGAACAGAATCTTAATGATGGATAATTTGCGGAAGAATAATGTTTCCACGCCAAACGTCTGTATTCTTATGTTTTGGAATAATGGAGAGAGTCAAATCATATCTTTATCCATTGAAGGTTTGCTAAGGCGGTTTGGAGTAATTTCTTTGGAAATTATGGGGGTCTTATGGATCCTTAATGGTTTGGTGGGAGTTCTTGTCAAGAGCTGGGAACATGGCGTTTCTCATTGGAGGTAAAATTCTGTGGAAAATGGTACCATAGGCCATATGCAATGTCTTATGATGAAGCGGGAACTGGCTAGACCTGAGATAAGGATACTCACAAAAAATGATCTTCTTCATTACTGGAATGTGACCATTCCTTATGGAGAAAAGGGCGGTCAGCAGTGTGTGGAAGCCACCTCCTTTGGGGTTTTTGAAACTCAATTTTGATGGTTACTCTCCTAGGAAGTTACCAGGTTTTCTAGTTTGGGAGGGATCCTGAGAAATGATGGGGGTGAAATTCTAAGGGCCCAGTGAGGTGGGAACATGAAGTGGAATCATGGCCTTAAGGGAGGCGCTTTGTATTTGGATTGCCTCATAATATGGCAATCTTGTTATCAAGGGTGATTCTCATAATACAATTGAGTGGTCCTTGGAAATACGTTTCTTGTATAAGCCAAAATTAGGTCTATTTTGGTCAATTGGTTTTTTTTTTTTTTTGTTTGTTTGTTTGTTTTCCTAATTTCCTGAGGTAGGCTAATGAAACTGCTTATTCCGTTGCTAAAGATGGAGTGATAAGAGGATCACTCTAGATCGGCTCTGTTGCTGCTTTCCTAATTTTGTTTTGTTTTCTTCTCTTTAATATTTAGCTTGATCCTTTTGACTTCGGAGTAATAATTAAAGCAGAAAATGATTTGGGATTTTCATAATCATCATCATCATCATTGAAAGATATGAGATTTGCAATATTAATAGGGAAGTTTTGAAAACAGTTTATGGTGCTTATTTTTTTAGCAGCATTTTTTTTTTTCTTGCTTATTATGATTTTAGTGTTTGTTAATGCATACCCCTTTGCTCCCTTGACAGCTCTACAAGACCAGGGAGGAGAAATACCTCCTCGACTTACAGCGGGTTAATGGGCCACAGTTTCTATTCCTTGATCTCTGTGCCGCATTCCTTGCACAGCTTCGGGTCCTCTAATGTTCTGGTTTTAATTGTAGTTCTTTGAGCCTGTTTCTCATGATGCTGAAAACCATAACCTACTTGTGCATAATGCTGTATGCTGTAAATTATTTACCGAGTCTCATGGGTTTTGTTCTGCTTTTATCTTTTTCTTTCTGCACTCTTTGTAGTGTTTGAATTAAGAACCCATAGCAGGTGAGCCATCTTAGGCCATCACTGTTGCTCTGTGGTGGACACAGCAACTAGTCCGGAGCTGCTGAGCTGGACACTCCTTCCCTTGGAGCTGTGGTAAGTTGGCTTCTCCAAGATTGTATCATGGAATCTGTCTAACAAATTAATCGAATGGTCGTATGCCAATTTTCTTATTTTCTTCTCTATTTGCTTTTTTTTTTTTTCCTTTTTCTTTTGTTATTAGCGCCCCTTGATTAAAAAAAAAGGGGGGGTCATTTGATACTTCCACAGACTATGCTTGATATGCAGGCGCTGAGAGTTGTATGCATGTATAGTAACTCAAATCAAACTGCATAAACTTTTGGGTTCAATGTAACTGAGTAACAATTCCCAAATCAGAATCGTTTGCAAATCCTAGCTTCACACCTTACTGTTAGCCACACCTGTACACACCCCATTGTTAGTACACACCTCACCGTTAGCCACACCCCACTTGGGAATCAATACCAAGACCTTAGTGTTGAAACGAAGTTCTCTTTACTCAGTCTACCACTTGAGCTACATGGATCGGTGTATTGAACTCTTTTTTCCTTTATAGAACTGTTGGGTATTTTCACCAATCCGATAGTTATAGTATTATTAAATAATAAGTTTAATTTTTGGTTTATGATATGATCTAAAATGGGACTCATAATTTGGGCAGTTTAATTTGAAGTACTTGTATGCCATGTATACACTTTCTCAGTGCCCGTGTATCATCCAATATACTTCACCACTGTGTCAAGGTTCTCCTCGTTGCATGCACTATTGGTTATTAGTTGGAAATTCTCATTTCACCTATTGGAAGAATCTGGTTTCTATGTTACACCACAATTACAGTGCCACAGTAGCAGCCCTATGGGGATCGTGTGAGACTCACCTTGAGTTCAGACAGTGCAAGTAGTGGGACCCACTGTAAATGGGTTATAACCTGAACTGGTCCTGTAAATGGGTCATAATCTGAAAATTACACTTAAAACTGTGGTCGTACCTTGTAGATTGGTGTGCATGTAGTAGACCGTCAATATCTCCAAGGAGCAATCAGTCAGTTTGACAACGTCCGTTAATCAGATTTTGGGGATACCACCAACATCTAAATAAGCAGGACCATTGTTGGGTGGTTTGGATTTGAGGTACACGCCCAGTGCCTTCTAAAAATCTGCGTTCTCACTTTTTGGGAACTTCACACACACCCCCACACACACGCCGAAGTGGGCTTTCACCACCTATGGATACGCGAACCCTTGACCGGGTGTTGAAACTCCCGAGAGTCTACCACCCGAGCAAGAGCAAGGATCCACTTTTAGGAAACTTTTGGCTGTACCAAATATCAAGAAATTGCATTATGTTTTACACCAAATCACACTGGTTAATCATGAAATTTCATGGTATTTAGTGCAGCCAAACGCACCTGTTATATATTGGTAACTCAAAAACTTGCAAAATCATTACAAGAACTTGCTCTACCCTTTTTTCTTTTTTAATTCTTGTTTCCTTATCCCTTTTTTTTTTGCAATTTTAAAGTAGTGCATGGCATGGTGTTTTCCACCTCAGTAGTCATGGTTTAGGCTAATCATTTCCCCCTTTAAAAAAATCCCAATTTATGTAGAAAATAACAAGTGGTCGGTTGCATGTGGTGGCCACAGACATTGTGTGGTGTGCAGGTAGAGCAACTTGCGAAACTTAAGTGTTTTATAAGATAATTTTTTATGTTATTTTTTGGAACGTGATAATATTATTAATAAAAGGCCAAAGCCTAAAATTTACAAATATACAAGACGAGGTTTGCACCTCCGGCCAATGCCATCGACCATTCGGTTAAATGGAATTTAGCCCTTCTAAACACCTCTATAACCTGCCCCTAAGGTTTCTAAAACATGGTCTATTCCTTTCAAACTATAGGACCCATATGCCCGCTAAGAGGCTTAACTGCCAAAATTCCTTCCTGATTTTTCCCTCCACTATGCCACATGAGAAAGAAACTATCAATGGGTCTTGGCAACACCCATGCTACACCAAACAACTTGAAAAAATTTATCCTACAATCTCTTTGCAAACGAACAATGTATGGAAGATGATTCAGTAATTCCTCATCTTAAAGGCATAAAAAACAAACATTTTAAAGGATCAACTTGCTCTTGTGAAGATTATTTATTGTTAGCACCTTCTTTCTCCCCACAATCTTTGGAGGAGCATCATAACGCCAATATGCTGTTGGACTATCATCCTCGCTTAGCAATGTATAAGAGGATTTCACTGAAACTTGCCGGACGTATCTTTTGCCCATTTTTTAAGTTTCTTGTCGTGTGCTAAAACAATTCTAAGACATATATAGTGGGCCATGCACAGCATGGCCTAAGCCATGGTATTGAGTTTTGCCATCTCGATATTTCTTCCACATACCTTTGCCGGATTTACGTGTTCTACATTGACTTTTTGAATAAAAATATATATAATTTTCTGAATTTTCTGGCATATTGTGAGATAGGGATAGGCATCTCTCGAGGATGAGAGAATCAATGAGCGGCCTGATATCTCCATGCAGATCCTAGCATGAGATGTGTCAACTGATGAACGCAGTGGATGTAACACACATCAGGTGGGGCCAAAGAACTTGGGTGTCGCATGGTCTTCGTGTGGCAGTTGTTACAGAGGATTTCTATACGTATTAATGTATTTTCTAGGAAGCGGATTGCCTGTTGCACCAGCCACGGGATATTCCCGTGGCACGATGTCACCCAAGGTCCTGGGGCCCACAGTAATACCGTATTGGGATTTCACCACCTATGGATGGTTCGTATTCACCAACCGTACAACCACGTGAATTGTGGAGCAGCAAGGATTATTGCAAGATGGTTCCAAACACGTGGGATTGCATTTTATAAAAGTGGGCCTTATGATTAGCGAACCATGATATTCACATGCACCAAAAATCCTAGCCCTTGATCCAGCGGCATCAGCGCTCCCACTCAACACCACGAAATGCATGTTCTCACATCTCCAACCATTGAAGACATTGGCGGGAATCAAGCAAGCATTTTATATTACAAAATTTCAAAAATCCTTTTCCCCCCCCCATCAATAATATATATGAATGGCCAAGTTGGCCCCTATAAAATTGATAGAGATAAATGTAACATGAACTCAAAAGAGGTAGGAAAGATGGCCGTTGTTGAGTCCGTTGTAGAATTACTACTCCAAAAACTAGCCTTTTTTTTTTTTTTTTTTTGTTAGCTTGTTAGTACCCCTACTGTTAGTTCACACTCCACTGTTAGCCACCCCCGTTAGGGATCGATGCCAAGACCTCAGTGTTGAAACGAGGTATCTTTCACTCAGTCTGCCACTTGAGCTATGGATCAGGGTGTCTCCAAAAACTAGCTGACCCACTCATTCGAGAAGCCATTTTCTTACATGGCGTTGGTGATCAAGTCGTATGGCTGGAGGCGGAATTAAGGTGGATGCAATGCTTCTTGGAAGATGCAGACGCCAAACAAGGAGATAGGAGAGTAAAGAACTGGGTGCGGGATGTGAGAGACGTTGCATACAATGCTGAGGACGTCATCGAAACCTGTCTTCAAGATAGCAACCTTAAGGGGAAGTGGATTTGTGGGCTGCATTAAAAGGTATGCTTGCATTTTCAGTGAGTTGATAGCTCGACATGAGGTGGGCTCGAAGATTGAATGGATAAAGAATAAAATCCGTGCCACCTCCGAAAGTAGGTTGAATTATGGAATTGAAAATACAGGCCACGTAGCGGGGACGAGCTCTTCAGGCCTCAGCCTCCAAGAATGGAGGCTCACTTCTCCTTATTTTCAAGAACCAAATTTTGTTGGTTTTGAGGACTTTGAGGCGTTGGTCTTGCGGTTGATCGATGACAGACAGCTGCTACATCGTGTTGTTTCTGTCATCGGAATGGGTGGTCTTGGTAAGACCACTCTTACCAAGAAAGTTTATAACACTGATAGTATTAAGACTCATTTTGAATCTTGTGCATGGATTTCTATATCACAAGAGTATGGTGAGAGAGATCTTCTGCAGAACGTCCTAAATTGCCATATGGTGCTATCAGAAGAGGAGCTCAAGAAAGCAAGCGTCATTCAGCTGAAACATCAAATTTCTGTGTATGTGCAAGAGAAGAGATACCTGATGGTATTAGATGATATATGGACAAACCAAGCATGGGATGCCGTCAAAGATGCTTTCCTGGACATGAATAATGGAAGTAGGGTCATGCTCACCATGCGCAACAAAGACTTAGCTTTACATGCAGATGCTCGAAGCCCGCCTCATGAACTGCCATTTCTAAACAATGAAGAGAGCTGGGATCTGTTTTGTAGGAAAACATTCTCAGGACAAGATAATGGTTGCCCTCAGAATTTGGAGCACTTGGGAACAGAGATCGTGGAAAAATGTCATGGTCTACCTCTTGCAATTGTAGTTATTGGGGGACTCTTATCGTGGAAAGAAGGGAGTGGGAGAATGTAGCATCAGTTGGCAATTTGTCAAGGGAGAAGACAAAATCTCTGGCATATTATCTTTGAGCTATAAAGAGCTGCCTTATTACTTAAAACCATGTTTTCTCTACCTAGGAAAATTTCCAGAGGACTACAAGTTCCAAACCAAGAAATTGATTCGAATAAGGGCTGCAGAAGGGTTACTTCAACAGAGAGGGGAGCTAACATTGGAAGAGGTTGGAGAGGATTATCTGAAGGAGTTGATTCAAAGAAGTATTGTTCAAGTTGCAGAAAGAAGTTCAAGCGGAGGTATTAAAAGTTGCCGCATCCACCATCTTTTGTGGGATCTCTCCCTATCAGAAGCCAAGGAAGTATGTTTCTTGAAGTTCACTGTGGGACTGCAAATCCTCCTGAAACCAGAGCTCGTCGACTTGCAATTCACCACAGAAACTTAAGTGAGTACACTTCCTTAAAATCTTCCACTCCAAACCTTCGGGCTGTGTTGATCTACACTGATGTAGATCGGGGTCATGTACAATTTCATGGCCAAGATGGACCAGAAAAGGCCCGATCATAGGTGGAAGTGATCCAGACCGTCAAAAGCTTAAAACGGGCATATCTCGCAAACCGGAATGAGTTATCCGACGTGCCATATATGATTTTGGGTAGGAGAAGCTACTTTAGCCACCCAACCCTGCTACGCTGGGTTGCCCATGCCGAATTTGCCAGATTCCATCAGATCAACGGTCAAATTTTCATTTTAATTTCGTTTTTACTATTTATAGTAAGTTTTAGTTTGATTATAACTAGGGGTGTACACAAGTCAAACCGAGTTGAGCTTGGCACAGCTCGACTCGGCTTGGCTCGGTCCTCGAGCCTGACTGGCTAGCTTGTCTCAGTTCAGTTAGTAGCTTAGGCCAGTTCGAGTCAAGTTTGAGCCAAGATCGAGCCTCTGCGGCATTTTCTAAAACACATGGAGTGCACCTTCAATTTCTCATGAAATGTAAAGCAACAGCATCGGTTTACAGGTATTTCATCAAACACTCAACAGGCAACATAAAAATCAAGATACAAGGGTATTTGTTTCATATCCATACCTTCCTCGCCACCAGCCAACACTTTGTTGAGTCATTTCATCAAATACTTGCTGAGCAACATCAATATCAAAATAACTGAGTCACCGAATTGGTTCGATCCGAATTCAATTCAAGTTGGGGTTTGATCCGAGTCGAGTCGAGCTCGGCTCGAAATTTTTTCGAGCACAAAAAATCAGCTCGACTTGGCTTGAACTCATTTTCGAACCGAGCCGAATCGAGCGAGCTAACTGAGCTAACTCGGTTTGTGTATGCCGCTAATTATAACTCTTCATTTGTTGGGCCTTAGAAATTACATCCAACGAGAAAAGTGCTTAGAAAACTTAGGAGACTAGCATGGTTAGACACTTACTGGTCTAGTAGTAATAATGACAGTTTATAAATAGAAAGTTTACTATTTATAGTAAGTCACGATTTCTAGGAGTTTTAGTTATAGTATGCTTCTGAAAGTTCTTCCTAGGGTTATTATTTAAGAGGTTGTAAGCTCTTTTTTTATCTTATTTATTTATTTTTAAATTTTTTTTTTTTTAAATTTTAAAATCATCAATCAATTTATTATGAATTTCTAGAATCATTTCTATTTTCTTATTTTCGTTGTGGATTTGAGGTATCTCTATTAGGAGTCCAGAGTAGCTCCGTGGATTTAGAATAATTATCCTCGAAGACCGTGCTTGACCTCATCACGTCCATCCCGTGTCATACACCCAACACTATACGTGGCTTCAAAGTGAACAAGATAAGTTTCTCAGTAGAGGCTTTAAGTTGCTTAGGGTGCTATATATACACGGTGCATTCATTGCGAATCTACCAATGGAAATAGGTGAACTAATCCACCTGAGATACCTTGGGTGTACTGAGACTATGATTGGAAGGCGCCCATTGTCAAAAGGCAATCTACCCAATTTACAAACTCTATTTGTAGCATCTTTTTTAGATGGTGACATCCAAGTACCAAGCACAATTGGGAAGATGCAACAGTTAAGACATCTTCAAGTGAAGGGACAAAGTGTGATGGGAAGTAGGGCAGTGATAGATGGGAATCCAAGACTCCACGATAAAAAGCCTCCAGACTTTAGCAGATACAAAGGCTGGCAAATGGATGGAGGGTTGCTTGGGAAAGCTCACTAATCTTAGAAAACTAGGAATATTTGTAGATGAAGGAGCATATGATAAGGTATTGTATGAATTTATTGTCAAAACTCCAGTGGGCCATAGCAAAGAGCAATGCAAATCAAGGGAGGAAACCGTTTCCTTTTTCCATGGCCTACCGGAGTTTTGTATCGGGCTGAAAGATGAGCCTGTGAGGTTTCAAGGGGTGCGGCATCACGTGTACTGTTCAGATTACATGCCCTTGACACGTGTGCAAAGGTGATCATGGGTGCTCACGTAAGAAGGTGAGCAGGTGAGCCTCTCTCTCTCTCTCTCTCTCTCTCTCTCTATATATATATATATATATATATATATATATATATATATAGTATCAAAACATATTCAAAATGCATAGAAAGGGTGAGAAAACCTGAAAACGCTGCTCATTAGTAAGAGAATGCTACTCCCACCCAAGATACAACTCTTGTACTAAATCACAGATACACAGAAAAGGACAAGTAGTTATGGAGAAAATCAGAAGAGAGAGCCTACCATTTATTAGCATAAAATACTTCCACTTCAAGATTTGCTACTATTCTTCATCGAATTTGAACCGTGCACTCGGGGGGCCTTTGATCTGGGTATCCATCATTCACATCTAATCGTCATTGCTGATTGGATTTGAAAGCAAGCTAAGTGAGGCAACAATCTCGGTGATTGAGGGACGGGCTGTGGATTCCTCTTGGACACACATGGCGGCAATGGTGACTGCTTGATTTAGACAACTCTCTGGGAATTCCCCTCGAAGGAGTGGATCAGCCAACTCTGGGAACCTCTTTGGGTCTTTGAGAATGGAGTTAGCCTGTACAATGTACATGCAAAAAAATTCATTTCAAATTGGAAGACTCCTATTCAAGGAAGGTACAATCGAATTCCAAAACTCAGGCAGGAGAGTTATTTAAGAAAATCAAAAGAAAAAAGAAGTATTCATGTACTCAAAACTCCAATGTTACAGATGTAAAAGCCACAATCACACATTAAAATAAAACTACTAGCAAACTATGCATGTGGGACCCATATTTTGGTGACCAGAACGGCTTTGGTCACCTCTATGATAGGGGCTTAGTAAGTTAGGTTGATTCCGAATCATGAAAACGACTATAAATATTGTTTAGGGGCACTAGCATGTTTTATGTAATAAGCTTTGAAGCCATGCTGAAAAACTACTGAGCGCATGCATACGTTTTTCAGCTTCAAAACATATGTGCGCTAGCGCACAACGGCATTTCAGACGTATGGTCGTGGGCTCCTTGGTGGAAGACACCTGGAAAATTCTCTCCATGCATTCATGATTTATGCATTCAAAGTCCAATGTTTCAGTTGTAAAAGCTACGATCAAACCTTATAAGGAAACAGTTAGCAAATTATGCATGTGAGACCCATGTTATGGTGATCGAAGCCATTCACAAGGTAGGCCCCTTGTTATAAGATACCCTGAAAATTCTCCCCAATTGCATGATCCTAAAAATTTGACTGGGACCCTGCTAAACTTAGACCATTCCCTTATTTGCAAGCCCATGAATCAGATTGCTATGTTAATCTGATGGGAGAGATAATGGGGCATGATTGCCTCATGATTTATGCACTCAAAGTCCAATGTTTCAGTTGTAAAAGCTACAATCAAACCTTATAAGGAAACAGTTAGCAAATTATGCATGTGAGACCCATATTATGGTGATCGAAGCCATTCACATGGTAGGCCCTTTTTATAAGACACCCTGAAAATTCTCCCCAATTGCATGATCCTAATAATTTGACTAGGACCCTGCTAAACTTAGACCATTCCCTTATTTGCAAGCCCATGAATCAGATTGCTATGTTAACCTGATGGGAGAGATAATGGGGCATGATTATTGCCTTCTCAATTTGAAAGAAGTAAGAAGTTTACAGGAGAAATGACAGTAACTATAACAATACCAACACAAGGCAAGAATGTGATGTGAATCAATTAAAAAGAAGAAGAAGAAAAAGGATCCCAAATACTTCCCATGTTTCAGTTTTATGATGAAGAAGGTTTTCTAATGCCACATGCATGTACTTGGGCAACGGCAACTACTTAGTGTGAGATCTTACAAATGCGTGCCGTGTTGGCATGTGGGAGAGGCCAGGATATAGACATTTGTGGAATTAGCAAACTTCACGATGAAGAACTTGTCAATTTCTTGAAGTAGGTATTGATGGCCTCTCAAAAATCAAACTCCAGTTACAACTACTAAATTCACTCCACCCCAAAACCAAATCAGTGAACTGATTGTCTTTTAATTGCAATTGGAATGTTACCAAATGCAAATTGGAGAACAAAACAGAGTAAACACCATTGATGTATGATTTCTTAGTTGGTTTAAAAAGTAGTTATCAAGAAGATGAAAGCATCGATAAATCAATCTTGAATTTTGCAATTTCATGAAAGTTCAGTAACAGATGCCTTAGATCATGCGAAGCAGCCAAACAGTAGTCCTAGAGATAAAATGAGGGAGAGCAAGTTGAGATGGTTTGGTTGAAGAACAGCAATGGCTAAGGAGGGGAACATTGACTAGGTTTGAAGCGCCTGAAATGAGAGGAAGACCTAAAAGAGACCTAGATTGATATGTTGAGTAGGGACATGAATGATGTAAAGCAGGTCACAGACAATTTCATGGCCAAGATGGAACAGAGAAAGCCCGATCAGAGGTGGAAGTAATTCGGACCATCAGAATCTTAAAACAAGCATATCTTGCAAACCGGAATGAGTTATTCGACATACCATATATGATTATGGGTAGGAGAAGCTACTTTAGCCAACCAACCCCATTGGGTTACCCACACCGAATTTGCGAGATTCCATCAGATCGGCAGTCGAAAATCCATTTTATTTCCATTTTTACTATTTATAGTAAGTTTTAGTTCGATAATAACTTTTGATCTATTGAGTTTTAGGAGTCGTGCCCAACATGAAAAGGGCTTAGAAAAATTAGTGGAATAACGTGGTTGGGCCAAATTGTACACTTACTATTTTTGGCTGAAAACCATGATGTCTAGTGGAAATCATGACCGTTTATAAATAATAAGTTTACTATTTATAGTAAGTCACGATTTTAGGGAGTTTGAGTTGTAGTTTGATTCTAAAACTTCTTCCTAGTTTTGATATTACTATTTAAGGAATCATAAACTCGTTTTTAATCATCAATCAATTTATTTCGAATTTTATTAGAATTTATTTCTATTTTCTCTCTCCTCGTGGATTCGAGGAATCTATGTGAGGAGTCTGGAGAAGCTTTGTGGATTCCGAGTAATTATCCCCTGAGGAAAATGGTGCTCGACCTCATCATGTCCATCCCTCATCAACGAAGACCCGTTTACTTACCTACCTTTGGACTGATTGACGAAACAGGATTCCTAAAGTGACCCTGAATAGTTAGACAAGTCTACGATGATGATGATGCCCTAGATCATGGAAAGTTAGATAATATCATCTGAAATAGGAATACTTGTCGGCGCTGCTTGTGGAAATGTGATCATTTGAATATATTCATCAGCTAGCTCTTGAAAAATCCAACATCAAGGGAAAATTCAATCTGAAAAAATTGGGATATTACCTTTGCAGCCTGTGTAGGAATACATATACAGATAAAGATGGTAGAGATAGGACTCCTCATTTAAGAAAATTCACTAGACAGAGTAATTGCTAGAACCCAATACAACAAGTGACTGTTAAAGGTGCACTTGTAGTATCTGCTACCAATGTCGGCATCGACAAGGTATAGAAATGTCTCCACTGTCGATGGACCTTTGCCAAAAGAAGTTACAAAATTGTAAGATCGCAAACCGACCAATCTTCCAACCCCCTTTTCCCCTTCTTTTTTGCAGTTGAATTTGGATAATTGATGTACTTCTCTTCTTTACAATCTACTTGTAGGAAACAAATGGAAAGAGTTAGGATTGTCTTCTTGAGGAGATTTTTGGGCATGGTCCATCGTCGGCAAGACACGACAGAACAACGGTCAGGATAACTTAACCATCACGGCCCACTTATTAGAATGAAAAAACTTGAGTATCCTGTCCAGAATCCTCAGGACCTCCCAACTCAATACATACAACTTCTGGTGTTTTCGATGACTTCGAAATAGCTAAGTCCATAAGGTGATTCTGAAATATTAAGTGTTCATGTTACCTTCCAATATAGCCATGCATTTCACCATTCTTAAGAGGTAAAGAAAGACCAATGAAGGATAGAAATTACCCAAGTAAGAAGACAACGTTCGTCAGCGGGCCGCATAGTATCGATGACTCTCTTCCCTGTGATTAGCTCTAACAAAACAACTCCAAAGCTGTACACATCTGCCATTGATGTAAGGAGACCTGTGCTTGCATACTCTGGAGCACAATAGCCGTCGGTCCCCACTACTCTTGCGGAAACATGCAATCTATTCCCAATTGGACCTAACTTAGCAAGCCCAAAACCTGAGAGTTTTGGATTGAATTGTTCATCGAGTAACACAACAGATGGTTTCAGATTCCGATGAATAATAGACGGGTTGACCTTGATTTGCAAATACTCCAAGCCTTTAGCGACACCTACAGCTATTTTCATCCTAGTGTACCAGTCTAATGGTCTCTGATCTGGCGCAACATCTGCAAAGAAAATGTGGGGCCCGAACTATTAGAGATGGCCATTCAAAGAGGAGAAATATATCTGAATACTGATCAAAACTGCCAGCTTCTTTACTTTCTCGTTCGGGTGTGTTTGCATGCTCAATTGAACTGAATTGCAATTCATAATGAAGGAAATGACTAAAGTGTGGTTGGCTTCCATGACCACAGTGCTATGTATTTGCAGTTTGGATGTGAAATGATGCTAATTACAATTTGGGGTTAGTCCATTGCAACAAATAGAGTGTTGTTTACTCTTTCTTGGATTAAATTATATTGTAATCTGATTCAATTGAGTATCCAAACACAATTGAAGTGGTTACAAATCAAAGGGTATGTGGATAGTGTACCGAACAAATGGTCTTCCAGAGATCCCAAAGGCATGTACTCATACACCAAAAGCCGTTGATCACCGTCGGCACAATAGCCAATCAAATTGACCAGATTCGGATGGCGAACAAGGCTTAGCATCAAAACCTCAACCAAGAATTCTCTGTTTCCATTGACTCGTTTAATCGCCACAAACTACGCATAGATAAACAGAAATCAGTATCAATGAAGTATTCACAACGAAAGAAAAACGCAATTAAAATGATAAAGACAGTGCAGAGCAGAAAATGGGCCAGGCATCACATTTACCGGGCCATCAATCTCGAGTTGTCCCTTAAAAACTTCAGAATTTCTCCTGCCTAATATAAATTCAGGCCGAAAATTCGCGGTAGCTAGTGCAAGTTCTTGAAAAGTGAAGACTTGTGAATCCATCCTTGAATCGAGGGGGACAACTCTCTGCAAGTGACATTGTTCAGTAAAAGTCAGTGCATTGCTGCCAAGATTGTTGGTCTGTTTGGATCGAATTTCATTTGCAGTTTATGATTCTTGGGGCGCCTACTTGTGTAGGGGATAAAACATATTCATCATAGTGGGCCCCACAGAGCTCCTGACAGGATCGTCCGTCTCTAGCTAGGTCCAGGTGGGGAGTACCCGATCCGCGCCCTACCCGGTTCGCGTCCTGCGGCAAGAATTAGGCAGGTCCGTTCATCTGCCGGTCCACAGATTCGAAATCAACGGACAGCAGATGATCAGACCTGATGTAATGAGTGGATTGGCCTAATTCTCACGGCCGGTAACCATAGTGGTGTAGTCTTTCATTTGCACGGCTGGGATCCCCTACACAAGTGACACGATGCGGGAAAGAGTGAGGGTTGTGTGTGAAAGTACGTGTGCAGTGATTGTATGGGATAATCTCTCATGATCTACATACCTCGTTCCTGAAATTCATAGACAGGAGAAATCGTGGGAGTGACAAACGAAAAACAGATGGAACGATGGAAGAGAGTTGCTTCTATTTTATAGGGACGCGGATCCGTCCGGGTGGGGCTCTGTGGGGCCCACCGTGATGTTAGTTTTTTTATCCACGCCGTTCATCGTTTTTCTCAGATTATTTTAAGATATGACCCAAAAAATAAAGTAGGTCCAGGGATTAAGGGGACCACAAGCTGGGCATTGAACTTCCAGCATTAAAAACTTCTTAGGAGATGGAGAAATTTCGGATCAAGATGATATTTGTGTTTTCACTTCATCCACGTCTACATGACCTTATTAATAGTTTGGACCGTAAAAAAACATCACGGTGGCCCTTAGAAAGGTTTGAACGGTTGGTGTCATTATCACTGCGGCTTCCTTTGGTGTGGTCCAACGGAGCTGTAGACATGCTTCATTTTTAGCATCATATCTTAAAATGATATGAGAAAAGCAATGAGCAGCGTGGATAAAACACTTACATCACGATGGGCCCCACAGAGCCCTGCCGGGGTATTACGCAATTCGCGTCCCTTCTGTAGAAGTCCCAGGACGGACCCGAACCCGTATCCTCTCCTCAACACACTGAGTTGCCCACCTGAATTTCGGATCAAGCTTAATTTTTTGCATATCCCTTCATCCTATAGAAACTCATCGGATGAACGGTTCAGATGGCATCTACACTCCTCTGGACCCAAAAAGCATATGGAAAATTTTGATGGTGTGCATCTCACTATTCCAATTGTTCCTTTTTGTGGCCCACATTAGTTTCTAATCGATCTTATTTTTGGCCTCAACATATAAATTTATACGTATCATCTCATGTACGGAGTGGATTTATGAGAAACGGCAGAGTGGGTCCCACGGATCTTGGGGTGCTGCAGAAGCTGGCGTACTACCGCGTTATTCTGGCCGTTGACTGACTATTGATTAAAAAGTCCTCGTCGTCGTGGTCGCCAGTGGTGTCAATGGGCAGGTTCGGGCCAGCCCTAAAGCCCGGCCCGAAACTATCTAAATTCCTATCCTAAACCACCGGGTCCGGCACGTTGACAGCCCTAGTCGTCGCACGTTTAAGGCTTATTATAACGTAACGGCACTCGTGTAGGTAATGTGTATATGTCGAAAAACTCTGTGGAACCATGATGTATATGTTTTATCCACACCGTCCATCCGTTTTTATAGATCATTTTAGGCATGGGCCAAAAATGGAGGCACATCCAAATCTCAAGTTGACCACACCATTGGAAACAGTGTGGATAGAATGCCTACCATTCAAAACTTCCCGGGGGCCACATAAGGTTTAAATCAAGCCTACATTTGTGTTATCTCTTCGTACATATCTCTGTCACCTTATTATCAGGTTTGTAAATAAACATCATGGTGGGCCTTACAAAGGTTTCAACGGTGGCCGTCGTTATCCCCACGCCCACTGCTTCCTATGGTAACGAACATCGTGGACAAGCACAGGCATCCATATATAACAGCGGTTATGGTGCAGGGACTACACGGTTTAACGGTCGTCATCTATGTATGAACCATACTCTGGGCTAGGGGTGTACAGGAACCGAGCTAGCTTGGTTAGCTTGTTGGACTCGACTCGAAAAAGCTCGATTCAACTCGGTTCAAGCTGATTTTTTAAGCTTGAAAATGAGTTCGAGCTGGCCCAGCTCGACTCTACTCCGATTGAACTTAACTTGAATCGAAGTACCCCATTCTCGGCTCCTGAAGGAGGTTCCGATCCTGGGATCCTACAAGGAGGATTTCCATAACAATATAACCATTTCCAATACGAGCATACCCAAGATCATAACAAGTAAATCTAAGAATAAAAAAGGCACATATCACAAAATCCACTATGAATTTGAACTTTTACAAGTTACATAAGGTCCAAAAGAACATACATAAGATAATAGAAGAAAGAAAGGAAGGATGCAAAACTGGGTCCTCAAGCTCAGCTCTAATCCAAACTCTGCCACTGCGACACCTGCCTAGGATCTCCTGCACGCATCAATCGTGCATAAGCTTATAGAAGCTTAGAGAGTGGTGTAAGTGTGTGATAATAGTGCACAGTAAGAATAATAGGAGATACAGGAAGGAGACATGCTCAATGAGAATATCACTAGCCTTACCAAGGCTTACCATGAATATGATGCAATGAGTAATGGACGCCATACCAAGGCAATGCATGAAGGGGCTTACATAACCAATACTAATGCGATGCAAGTAATGCCAGGTGCTCATAACCAAACCGTATGTCAAGTATATTTCCAATCATAAGGAAATCACCGGGTCCATTACACTGCTGATGACTGGCGCTCTACAGACCCCGCACAGCCAAACGAGCGTAAGAGACCTCACTACCCGCCCGTGGACAACCAATCACCAGAAGGCCCGACGGTAGCGGACCCATTCACGAGCCGGTCAGACTCAGCCTAGCATCTCCTACTCCAGGTGAGTAAGGCCACACCTCTATCCAACCGACTACACAACGGTGGGAGTCGCGGCCTAATGGTATAAGGCCCTCGTGCGCTCATATATTCCACCCGGTCACGGCGTTGGAGCAGATCCTCGGTACCATGGAAGTTTTGAGAATTTCACCCATGGGCATCCTATGCACCCGATGCTCAAGTAACATTTTCGGTGTCCAAACATGGCCATCCATGATGTATCTATGGAGGCTACAACCCTGATGAAGCAAGGGTGATAATGCTCATATTATGCAATGCCAGATGCATGAATCACACAATCAACTATGCATCAATTCCAAGCATCCAACATGCTCAAGAGGGAATATTACGTCCCTTAGGAAGACAGCATGCAATGCCCAATGACACAATCATAACCACACACACAATGTCATCTAAGCATACAATGATGCACATGGGCCATGAAGATGGGTCTAGGCGCATTATGCGGCGATATACAAAGTAAATTACATTCCTCCTATCCAAGAAGGAATCAAGACTAGGTACTTAGACAATATCCATAAGGAATCCCACCTCTCGTGGGGGCCCATTTACCGGGTAGCCCATAAGACTAAGCATACAACTACGGGTCTAAGTAATATAGAAATGAGCCTAGCAACTGTCTAAGATAAGTATCCAATCACTTTTAAATACAATCGACCTAGAGGGGTCCATAATGGGGACATTTAACCACCATTCCCCAAAAAGGCATATCAACCATGAATTATATGGATAAAAGGCCCAAGGCCTACATTTAAGATAAAAATAAAAGTAACCACATACATATATTCCTCATAATAGGCCATAAAAAGATATAATACCACTTTTAACAACATGGCTCTAAGAGGGGAATTAAGGCCCAAGGCCCAATTCCCAATGGCCATAGAATCCATGCATTAAGTTGGACTTGGTGGGAAGCCCGCGTACACAATATACGGCCCAAAAATAGGTTTAAGTTTGGATGAAATGGGCCCCACTACATCAGCCCAATAATTAGTAATTTAAGTAGGCAACCGAGGGCCCAATATTATCCTTACCTCAGCCCACAAGTCCATCAAAATGGTGGAAGTCGGCCCAATGTATGGTTGGGCCAAGCTGGGATATCCCTGCCCAATCTTGGCTCACTAGCTGTCCCAAAATTCTGATCTTAAGATGGGGTCGTCATAAGATCACTAAAAGTGACCCAAAAGAATGCACTGATTAAGCCCAAGAATTATAAGAAAGCATAAGCATGTAACACGTACACAAGTTCTCAATATGGTGAGCCCCACAGCCAAATAAAGTTGTAACCATAAAATTGTACATCGAAGGCCCTTTGATAAACTTTTGGCCCATTTGACTTCCTGGGCCTGCTAAGGTCCAGAAATTAGTTGAGTATGTGGAAATAATCTCATGAAGGCCAACTATACTCACTGGGGGACCCCACCAGATGGAGAGTGTGTATATATCATGAAAAGATCAAGTGGGCCTGCTACTGGATTGTGAGTCCAGCAGCAACCCAAGGCAGAGAGTGCTTCCACAATCGGGCGATCCAAGGCTTGGACGGCCTGGACCAAACATGTATTAAGGTAAGTTCCACATACATGCACATTGAGCCTTAAATAAATAGTCTAAGGTCTATGGTGGGCCTTTAACCACCCATAGAGAAACCTATGAGCTTACCTTAGGATCACCCAGGAGGACATCCAACCTCAACTGGTTTCCAAGAGGTAGCTCGCCACTACCCATATAATGAAAGATCTAAGGCCTAAGCAATGTGTGGACTAGTAGGCCATACACCAAGCCCAACTCATAGGCCATATAGTGGGCCCTCAAGTAAGGTTTGGGCCCAACCACAAAGGTCATAATTCCACATATTGTGGTGGGCTTCATGGGCAGTCCAATAATTCATTTACATGGGCAAGTTTCACATTTAACACAAGTGAGTTGGGCCTCACTTTTGGCCTAAGTACAGGGTCAGTTTAGTGGGCAGCCAAAGGCCTGACTTCTTCTGTATCATTGCCCCTAAGCCCATCACAATGGATAGGAGAGTATATGCCTAAGATCAATGGGCCTATCCAAAAGAACTGAGTCCATAAGGCCTACTTGGTAACACAAACATGCATATACTATATCACATAATGGGCCCTAAAGAAATGACCCAAAACAAAAGTCATCCAATTCATACATTATGGTGGGCTTGAGGGCAGCCCATAAACCCAAGAATACATATAGGCAAGGCCTATACTGACAGTGTGGGCCTTGCCACATCAGCCCAAAGACTTAGCAAGGCCCTCCACACTACATTTATGTGGGCCTCGCAAGTCAGCCCATAATTAAGCATTTCATGAGGGCATCACGGCTAATAAATACACGGTCAGCCTGTAGACGGTCCGTTGGGCCCGTGAAACAATCAGGTGAGGCCCTACACGATCTTGGGCTCAAGAAATAGGTTTCCAGCCCATTGGGCCTATAAACTACCAAAAATCTGGTTAAGGCTAACCCCCAACATCACCACAAAGGTGAGCCTTAAGAGGAACTAATTATGCCCAAAAATGTCTAAGGAAATAAGGCAAGGAGTATGTGCAACACTCCCTTAAATCTGGTGGGCCACAACAGCTCCAAAACAATCAACTATGGAGCAAATTTGGGCCCCTTGTTGGAATTTCAGCCCACCCACTTCCTGGGCCTGCTGGAATCCAGAAATTTATGTAATTCAGATGGGTTACTAGCCCATGGTGACCCACACATATCACAGTGGGTCCCACCGGATGAGAGGGGAATGCACAACACACATTAGAAGTGGGCCATGCTGCTGGAATACAGGCCCAGCAACAGCCCAAGGTAGGGGCGTCCCGTGATGGGTAGTCCTACGGGCCTGAGTATCTGGCCCAAAACTGACCCAAGTTTGCAGCCACACCACGATCAGTACAGGGGCCCGATGGCCATGAAAATTTACAAGATGGTCCTCCCATAGGTGAACCACGAACCCTCAAAATTTTGTGATTTTTTGACGGTCAGAAGTATTTTAATTAATTTAAATAAAACAGACCATCAAGAAAATCTGGTGAATCGGGACACCTGAACGTGGTGACCCATTCCAGCACTTGTCACGGTGTACACAGGGCTCCATTGGCCCCAAAAATTTGTAGGTGAGTCCCACCATAGGTGGAACAGCTCTCTATAAATTTTCATAATTTTAGGATACTCAAAAGTATTTAAATTAATTTAAATAATACAATCTATCCAGGGTGAAATATTGCTGGAATATAACTGTCCTGAATTTGGGCCATCCAATGGGTGGGTTCTGGGCCTCCAAAATTCCTGAAATTTGGACCCAAGGTCCCTCATCAAGCCTAAAACAAGTTTTCATCCAGAAATATGGCCCACCTTCTTAGAAATTATTTTTTTTAATATTATTTTTATGGGACTATGCTGCTGGACTGCACAGCAGAAATTTCTGGCAGTCTAGTATGTTGGCCCACCCTTTTGGATGCCTAAATAGGATTCCTTGGCCCTGAAATTGTGTGGATAGGTCCTACCATAGGTGAGACACCTCTCTACAAAAATTTAGGATTTTTGGGATAGTAAAAATATTTTATTTAACTCATGCAATTTATGGACAGCAAGGTCCAGATTTTTATTTTCCTGCTGCAGCAATGCTGTTGTCCCTGACTTTAGCACCCCATTTGAGTGGGCCCAGGTCTATGTAAATTTGAAAAAATGCAAGGCCAACCTTCCTATACAAGTATACAGTAAGGTGGGGTCCACAAAGGTGGCCCACCATTTCAAAATCAGGCTGATATTTATGATTTTCCAGCAAACAGTGTGGCTGGACAGTCCAGACAAATCTGGACCGTCCACCCTCCTTGGCCCACCCTTTTGGGTGATCAAATAGGGACATTTGAAGGTGAGGTTTAGCATACTTTTAGGTGGGGTCCACACCTCAAAGAGAAGTCTAAGAAATCAGGAAAAAGAGACCACAAACAAGGCTTATAACCCATGCATTACAGCATAAAAAAATTCAGCAATCTGGACAGCAACATGTTGCTGTCTAGATCAGCCCAAAAAAATTAATAAATGGGAAATAAATCATAGATTCCACAAGGTGGGGTCCACCCTGATGTGTCACACAACTCCCAAGCCCAGTACCTCCCCAAGAAAATCTATAAAATCAGGCCCAAAGGCTTTCCAAATCAAGCAGCAAAACTAGGCAGCACTGTCCAACAACTTGGGCCTGGGTGTCCAACAACTTGGGCCTGGATGTCCCAAAATTTAAAAATTCTGGTTGTATAGCACATCAGGTGGGCCACATAATCATTACATCCAAACCACAGCAAGGGGAGAAGAGAAGAAGAAATGAAATCTCATCAAGATGGGGTCCATGGAGAATGGCCCCATCAAGATCACATGCATGCAAGTGATGGCTAAAAAAAAACCTTATCCAAGGAGTGGTGGACCTTCACCATTGATGTGGTGAGTCCTACACTCTCCATATGAAGCAACAAAAGATCTATGAAAAATAAGAATCATGCAATCTATCCTACATGCTCACCCACTTGTTGGATCTTCAAGATTCTTCAACCACCATGCTCCTTAAGCTTCAAGGAAGGGGGTTCAATGGTGATGATGGATCTTTGATGGTTAGATCTAGGGGGAAAGAAGAGGAAAGATGGCTGGAAAAGTTCAGTAATGGAGGACATTGGAGAGCATTTGCAAAGAGAAGAGAGAAATGAAGAAAGAGAGAGGGAGATGAGAGAGTTTCTAAGGTTGAAATGATTGCTTTCTTAGAAAAAGATGAGTTTTGAAAAGAGAAAATAATCATTGCTCATGGGATAGGGTGGCTCATCATTGCCTAGAGAAGCTAATCTCATCATGGTTTTCTTGAGAAAAGAAGCCATCATTGCTAGGCTAAAGGTGGCTTACATGGGGAATAGTGCACATGGGGAAATGTGCAATCAGGTGGGTCCCACCAAAAATGCAATCAACGGTCCAAATAATGCGCGGCCCATAACTTTTGATGGACACGCTGGATTTACGCATGAGACCCGGCACTGGAACCGCGGCGACGATGCAGTCGCAATGGCATAGGTCTTGGGTCAATCCGAGTCGGGTCTACGTGACCAAACTCGAGGGTGACCGCAATCACTATCCGAAGGTCGCGGGTCACCGAAATTTGACCGGTAGGACCGCGGGACCAAAATACACGAGATGCATACTCACAAACACACATGCAAACATGTGAACTAGGGTCAGGTCTCACAGAAATATAGTTTAAGCCAAATGGACTCGACTCCGATTGAACTTAACTTGAATCGAACTCGGATTGAACCAGTTCAGTGACTCGATTACTTTGATATTGATGTTGCTCACCAAGTGTTTGATAAAATGAGGAAATGAAGTGTGGCTGATGGCGATGAAGGTATGTATATGAAACGAATACTATTTTTTTCTTTATTTTTATGTTGCTTAGAAAGTGTTTGATAAAATACCTATAAAATCATTGCTTTTAATTTACATATAGTGAGATTTTGAAGGTGTAGTTCATGTGTCTGTGAAAATACTGCATAGGTGAACTTGGCTCGAACTCGGTTCGAGTTGCCTGAGCTGCTGACCCAACCGAGCCAAGCTGCCAAGTCAAGCTCAAGGACCAAGCTGAGCCGAGTTTGAGATGGGGTTAGCTAGTGGCCGAGTGACTGGATTCGACTGGGTGTACACCCCTACTCTGGTGGATGAATCAAAAGACCTGAACCTTTCCATTGCTCACTTAATCATGACAACGATTAGTGGCCTTCAAAAGGCTAAATTCACGACTCATGGAACAAAAGTTCATTGATCGGATGGCTGAGATCATCTAATCAGCAAGAATTTTCGATGGTGGCCCATCTGTTATGGATCTCACCAGATTATCGGTCTTGATCTATATAACTAGTTGACTGCAAGTGTCAAAGGTCAAGCCAGCTATCACTCCTATGACGGTTTGGATTTGAGGTACATACCGTGTGTTGGCAGGGGAGCATCATATGTAGGGCTGTACATTGAGCCGAGTCGAGTTGAGGTGGGCCAAGCTCGGCTTGACTTGTCCATGCTATACTTGAGTTCAAGCTTGAGCTCAACATTGAAGCTTGGCTTGTTTGCCAAAGCTTTCGAGTCGAGTTCGAGTCGAGCTAGTGGTTCGAGTCGAGTCGAGTTTATCTCGAGTCGAGTCGAGTTTACCTCAGTAGGGTAAGGGAAAGAAAAAGAGGGAATGGGGACAAGTAGGGTCGGGTAGGATTTTTTAGTAAAAACTTTTAAGTTTTAATTTCTTTTAAAAAAAAAAAAAAAACTTATATATATATATATATATATTATATTTAATATTAATATAATATATTATTAAAATATATTACTCCAGCTCGAGCTTTGAGTTGAGTCGAGTCGAGTTGAAATACACCATGGTCGAACTTGGCTTGAACTCAACTCGAGCTTTAGTAAACAAGCTTAACTCTTCGTGAGTTGGCCTTTCAAGCCGAGTCACTTCGAGCTGAATCGAATTGAGCCGAGCGAGCTTTTTGAGCTAGCTTGACTCGTATATAGCCTTAGTCATATGTACCTAGCCACCCACACTATAGTTTCGTACAACAAGCTGTTGCCGACTGGGTACCACCCCGCCAGGACCCATCTAGAGATGGACGGTCCTGTCATGGGGGTACTGTGGAGCCCCCATGTTACATACACCGTCCATCCATTTTGAAAGATCATTTTAGCGCATGACTCCAAAAAAGCATACAGATTGAATCCATGATTGGATTACACCACATAAGTAGTTGGGATCAAGGTGTGCCAAAACGGTTACGTATCGGCCGTTATGGCCGATACGTAACGGTAACGGTGGGAACCGTTACGCGTTTCGGGGTCGTATCGGCCGATACCCGATTTTGTACCTGTATCGGCCAATACGGGCTCGTTATGGGGTGTAACGGCCGTAACGGGCCGTTACGGGCCCGTAACAGTAACTTTTTTTTTTTTTTTTTTCATTTTAAGCTCTGTTTTTGCTATTTTTTTGAAACCTCTTGTTTCCAAACTGTTTCTCACTCCTTCTACTACTAATTTCGACCAACCTTGGCTACGTATTTGAGATAAAAACACATTATATTACAGATTTTTTTGAATCAAAGCTCAGTGGGCCATTTTTCAGAAATTCGTCAAAAATAGGTATTTGTACTTTTTTTTAATATGTTTTGCTGTTTTAATCATGTTATATGATGTTAATCATAGTAGAACATGTTAATGTGCAGTTTACAGATTTGGGGTGCCATTTAATAAATTTTTTTTTTATATTTTTTTCTATTTACGCATGAATTTTGGACCCTTTTTTTAAAATTCGAAAAATCAATTTTTAATGGTTGTTTTGCTATTTTAATTATGCCATTTGATGTGTTAATCATAGTAGAATATGTTAATGTGCATTTTACAGATTTGGGGTGCCATTTTATAAATATTTTTTTCTATTTACGCATTTATTTTGGCCCTTTTTTGAAAATTTGAAAAATCATTTTTAATGATTCTTTTGCTATTTTAATGATGTCATATGATCTGTTAATCATAGTAGAATATGTTAATGTGCATTTTACAGATTTGGGGTGTCATTTTATATTTTTTTCTATTTATGCATTTATTTTTATTTCGGCCCTTTTTTTGAAAATTCGAAAAATCATTTTTTAATGATTCTCTTGCTGTTTTAATGATGCCATATTATGTGTTAATCATAGTAGAACATGTTAATATGCATTTTACAGATTTGGGGTGCCATTTTATATATTTTATATATTTTTTTCTATTTACGCATTTATTTCGGCCCTTTTTTTGAAAATTCGAAAAATCATTTTTTAATGATTCTTTTGCTGTTTTAATGATGTCATATGATGTGTTAATCATATTAGAACATGTTAATGTGCATTTTACATATTTGGGGTGCCATTTTATATTTTATATATATATATTTTTTCTATTTACGCATGAATTTTGGCCCTCAAAAATAATTGCAAACACCTAAATGTAAGATATTTTCATATTACATTCATTTTAATATATCTATCATTGATAGTAGATAGTTAGAAAATTAAATATATGAATTTTGTAGTCAAATTCAGGTTATTTGGTTCATAAATTCATCAGACAGTCCGATACAACTTCTCACCAAAGAGTGGATCGTTACACCATCATAAACATGTTCCAATTTATAGATGAATGCATATTTGGAATGCTTAGAATATTCCGGATTTAATCTATATTTTTTCATATTTTTTTGGCAAAATTTTTTTTTTGCGCCGTTACGGACCGTTACGCTCCCGTATCACCGTTACGCCTCCGTATCCGTATCGGTTTTGGAGGTCACTGTTACGCCAACCGATACCGATACGGGACACCTTGGTTGAGATTGAAAGTCTACTGCTGTTGAAATTTTCTTGAGAGCCACGGAAGTTTTGGATCAAGATGATATTTATGTTTTTCCTCCGTCCTCATCTACGTAACATCATGAACAGGTTGGATGGAAAATAAATCTAGGAAGTTTTCAACTGTAGGAGTTCAATCTCAACTGCTTCTTGTAGTGTGGTTCACCTGAGCTTTCAATCTTGCTATTTTTTGGGTTTGTGCCTTAAAATGATGTGTCAAAATTGATGGACAGAAGTGATAAAACATATACGTAACAGTGGGATCGAAAGAGCCCCAGACATGACCATCCGTACATAGCTAGGTCCTGGCAAGGGTAGTACCCAATCCTGTCCGTGGTGGGAAGTCCAATGCAAGAAAAAGCTGTAATGCCCACGGTGATGTGTGTGTGTGTGACATCTACTCTGCTGATCATCTACGCCAGAAAACGATGGCACGTAATCCTTAAATAAGATCGTCGAGAATTCAAGTGGTCCACACCTCAAAAAAACGCATGGATGTGGCACGTAACATTGAAACCTTCTTGGCCCACAAAAGTTTCGGATCAAGCTGATATCATTGAAATAAAAAAGTATGTTGCATCAGCCAGCCTCATTGTTGCTCAAAAAGAAAAGAAAATAAAGTTTGATACTCTGACAGAGTGTGATGGATGATACGCAGGCAATTAAAATTCACCAGCAAATTGCATACACATAAATAACCAATTGTCTATTTCAAATGAAACCGTTTAAATTTTTGGATACCAACACATTATAAGTTCTGATGATGGCAGTTGCACTGGGACACTTGGACAATTCAACTGCTTGATCTAGACTGCCTCGAACTCGTTTGGCTACTGACACTCCCAGTAGCTAGTAGGTGCTCTGTGGGCCCACCATTATGTATGTTTTTCATCCAGGCCATCCATCCATTTTTTCAGATCATTTTATAGCATATTTCATAAATGAGGTAGATCAAAATCTCAAGTGGACCACATCACAGAAAATAGTATTAATTGAATGCCTGCCCTTAAAAACTTTTTGGGGACCACATAAGTTTTGGATCAAGCTGATATTTATTTTTCCCCTTCATCCAGGTCAGTATGATCAAATCAACAGGGTTGGATGTCAAATAAGCATTACAGTGGGCCCTAGGAAGTTTTTAATGATAGACATTCAATAATTACTGTTCCCTTGTGGTGTGGCCCACCTGAGATTTAAATCTACCTCATTTCTAGGATGAAGCCCTAAAATGATCTGGAAAAATGGATGGATAGAGTAGATAAAACACATATATCATGATGGGCCCACAGAGCAACGAGCAGTATTCCAGTAGTGGCAGCCTCACTGGCCAAACCTTGTTGGCCGCCCAACAGGTGGGTCATAACTGTGAAGCTACTTGATGTATGTATTGTATATCCATGCCATCCATCCATTTTTCTAGATCATTTTAGGTCATTAGCACAAAAATGATGCAGATCCAAATGTCAGGTGGATCACATCATAGGAAACAGAGGTGATTGAATGCCCACCATTGAAAACTTCCTAAGGCCACTGCAATGTTTATTTTACATAAAGTCACGTGGACCTGGACGTAGGTAAAAAAGCATATATCAGCTTGATCCAAAACTTTCGTGGCCTAGAAGAAGTTCTTAATGGTCAATCACCACTGTTTCCTCGGTGTGATCCACCTGAGATTTGGATATGCTTCAGTTTTCGTTTGATGCCCTAAAATGAGATGGAAAAATGGATGGACGGCATGGATATAGAATACATAGATCAAGGTGGGCCCCATGGCAAGGGCCACATCATGTTGGGAGAGGCAGGCCGCACCCAATCGGCTCCTGTACGTTAGGCTGACAATCTGACGTATCTGACAATTAGTCTTTAACTTGCACGGTCCGGATCATTTACATAAAAATAGGTCCAATCAATAATTTAATCAATCTATTCGCTGGGGCCCATCAAAGATGGCTTACGACTCTTTCACTTTGGTCAGCCAATCCTAGCCATTCCATCTGTGGACCTTGCCATAAGTGTTAATGAACCATCCAAAATGACAGATGCAATTAGGAGAACACTAAGCTTATACTACTTTCAGAGCCCTGAAGCATTTCTCTATCTTAATATCACATTAATAGATAGTTATTGAAGTACTAAAAAATGAAAACTATCCACTAGTCTTATCTCAAGGAAGAAGAATCTATACATTAGAAGTTAGGATCGCTCAACCAATCTGATTTTTAGAGGATAACTTAAAAACAATGATCCCAACAATGCCATAAATTTAATTATAGTGCCCATTTAGAGTATCAAACAAAGATGAGGATCCCAGGACCATTCTGGAAAGGTTTTATGGAGCCACTGTGATGTATGTATTTTATCCATGTCATCCAACCATTCAGAGCATGAGTCAAAAAGGAAGAAGAGATCAGAAGGGAAAGAGGAGGAAGATTAAAGGCTTGATTAGACTATCTATGACAGGAAATAGCGGTGACTGTTGAAACCTTTCTAACACATTTCTAACACGGGCCATGATGCTTATTTGCCATTTAACATGTTCATAAATACAGGTTAATTTAGATGAAGGGAAAACATAAATAATAGCTTGATTTAAAACTTTTATAGCAATGGAGAGGTTTTTAACCATAGGTATTTCATCCCACTACTTCTTGTGTGTTCGGCTTAAAGCTTTTGGTGTCTTGGGCTTTAAAATGCTCAGTCAAACTCAACATGCAACTTCGATGAAATACAATATTACCATGGGCCCTGTAATGCCTATGCACCTTGTCTGGATAGGTTCTTGTAGGAAGCGGATTAGCTACCAATGGATTGAGTAGCCTGACTGGCTACTGAAGTGATGTCACCAAGTTTTGTAAGAGCTGCCATAATGCATGTGTTGTATCCCCACTGTCCATCCACTTTGGAGATATGATCCAAAGAAACCAGTCATATCCGAAGTTCCAATGTCCCACCACAAATAACAATGTAGAGAGTGACGCCCATCATTAAAAATTTCTAATGGCCACAAAAGTTTTCGAACAAGCTTAAATTTGTGTTTTCCCTACTTTTATGTCTGTCGTAACTTATGACCACGTTGGATCTCAGGTAAATATCATAGTGGACCTTACGAAGGTTTCAACTGTGTGCATCACTCTTCCCACTATTTTCTGTGGTGGGGTCTACTCCAGATTTTAATCTGACTCATTCTTTGTCCCATGCCCTAAAATGATCTCTGCAAATGGATGAATGGTGTAGATATAATAGATACATCATGGTTGATCTCACATAACTTGGTGACGTCACTTCATAAGCGAGTCTAGCTACTCCAGAAGGTATATAATCTGCGTCCGTTCTTGTAGGACCCATCCGTGTCCATCAAACAACTACATCCAAAGAACGGTCGACTACCCTCAAGTAACTCTAAGCTGTCATATGACATGTGTATCATTTCCCAGATCCTCTGTTTGCCAAAACCACGACTTTCCTGCTTTTTTACTCGTTTGCTATATGGTGATTGGTCCGTTGCAGTCAGAGACGTAAATTCAATGCATTCCACAATCATACGGTCTAATTAGATAGCAACAACCACAATTTGCCTGCTTGACTCAAACAAAGGATCCGTATTCATCTAACTGATATGCATGACAGCTACCGTATGAAACAACTCGCCTCAGGACTGTCAACAATCCTATGACAGGTAGACTGTTAGCGACCGGTCCTCGGCCAGAACTGTTTGGGCGATTCCATTCAAATTTTTGGATTTGCAGGACAGATCCTGGCCAATGGCCATTGACAAAAACCCACAAAGCCTCCATTATAGCATACAAAGAAGAAGAGAGAAAGATGTAGCTGCTTTGGATTAAAGAAGATGAATTATTTTAGAAAGAGAGGGATATTTTAGTCATAAAAAGGGTAAAAATTTGGTAGACAGTCTGTCAAACCCTATCATGTAAAATTCTTAGTTATAAAGGAATCACAAGTAGACACCATTTCAATAGGTATTTGGGTGGTGAAATTTACTTATAAAATATTAGTACCTTATACTTTTAAGCAAACTCATTTTTTAAATTTAAATAAGAGCAATGTTTCATATTAGAGGTAAAACTTTTATAATTAAAAAGACATTAAATTGTTTATGCCTGATTTGTTTGTGTTAGGTCTAGCAACTCAAATGATGCAATGTGGCAGTAAAATTTTAACAAGAAACAAACAAAAGATCGCTTTGGCTACATTTATGAGATACTAATGTGTATATCAGTTACATGGCGGAGCCAACCATTCACCATAGGGGCATCATGATTGAAAGTGGGTAACGATCGAAACACGGTTGCGGCAAGTGATGAATTCAATTGATGCATCATGACATCTTGTAGAAGCCCCTAGGTCGAAAATGTTTAAGGAGTAGAGTAACAACAACACCAAGTTGGCAAAGTTTTACGGTGCACTACACACATTTGCACGGAAAAGGAGATAGCTATCACCAACACGTGGCATCTCAAGAGAGACTCGTCCACTTAATATGAGCAGGGCGTGCATACAACTAATGGCCAACCCACAACTAATGATTAACAAATGTAGTATTGCTTGATAGGCCATAATTATCTTCACGCTCAGACGATTTGTCCACATTAGTAGTCATAAGGAGTGACTACGAAGATCTTTCTATGGCTACTGCCTTAAAATCCTATAAATAGGAGAAAGATCGAAGATCTCCGAGCTATAGCCAACCCAGCACAAATCAAATCCAATACTGTCAATCCTTAAAAATAAAAATGAAAAATCTTATCTTAGTTTATCTTAGATCAGGACAACATGTCACGCCCCAAACCCGAAGATCGGACTTACAAGAACCCCAATCGTCGAATCCGGTGCCGACAGCCTCCGTAGTACCCCATTCTCGGTTCCCAACGTCTATATGCCAGATTCCGATCCTGGGATCCTACAAGGAGGATTTTTTTTTCAGTGTACATTTACCTCGTAATAAACATAACCACAAGTATACCCAAATCATAGAGGCAACATCATCATCATCATCATATATCCACTAATATAATCATTTGAGTACAATGCTGAAAGGAAAATACATAAATCGAAAATCAAGCTCCAGAAGATCGCTACACGCTCCAAGCTCAACACTGCTGCAACTTAACATCACCTGCACGCATCTATCATGCATAAGCTTATAAAAAGCTTAGAGGGTGGTATAAGTGTGCACAAAATAAGTGCCAAGTATTCAATACAATGCTATCATCATATAATACCGGAATTACTGGTAATCCATAAATCGCACAATATCGGAATAAGCAAAAATACTAACAAGACAATGAATCATACGATATCAGAGTAATGAGAAAACATGCTGATAGGCCCATAAATACCATCAGCCTTCTAGGCTATGCGATACAAAACATAACAAGACAATAACAGATGCTGAGGAAGCAATGTAGATCAGCTATGCAATGCGGAGATAGTAAGCCAAATATTATGTGCTGAGGATGTAATGCAATATGCGATGTGAATGAAATGACCAAGCTGAAGTGTGAAGTCGGGATGATAGCACGTAGTATCGCAAGCTACGAGGTCCACCACAAGGGACTTCTATCCAAACCAGTCCCATACTTAAATTTAGATAGTCAGACTCAATGTGGTAAACTCCTGATCTCAGGTTAGTTGCGAGCCCAACCGAAATCTTGGCCATGCGAAAGTACATAACAATTAGTTGCGCACCACCAGCCCGAGTGGATAGTGAATGAAACAAATGCATGATTATGCAACTCCTACTCAATAAGTCCACATATCAGTACGGTTCCTCTCTGAAAAATTACCGGGGTTTATTACACCCCAAATCAGATTGCCGCCCCATCGCGCGCAACAAGGTGAGTGGAAGAGACCTCACTATTCGCCTGTCAATATCGGGCCCGGCTCGTCAATAGCGGACCCATTCCTAGAGCTGATCAGACTCAGTCTAGCATTGCCCCCTCCTCTCGGGCAGGTAAGGCCGTACCCCCTTCCAATCGACCACGACACAGTGGGAGACGCGGCCTAACGGTATGCGGCCCTTATGCGCTCATGCATCCACTCGGTCTAGATGTTGAAGCAACCTCTGCAACCAAGAGGGTTTAGGGACTTTCACCTAGAGATATCTATAGCACCTCATGTAAAATAGATTTTCGGTGTCCCATCTGGCCATCCGCGAAGTACCTATGGAGGCTACGACCCTGATGTCACTAGGGCGTACAGTAATCACAACACATAATGCAAGATGCATGATGCATGAGTCATACAATCCAGTCATGCATCAATCCTATGCATACCGTGTACTCATGTGAGACAATCTCCGCCTATCAAGGAGTCTCATAACAACATGCCCAATGACATATGCAATGGTCAACCACATCTCATAACAAACATGCAGATGATGCGTATGGGCATGTATCGTGATGCTATGCTGTCACATACTCATAATCGGTATCAACAATTGGCCTTGACAATGTGAATATTTAACCAACATTGCCCCCAAGGAATGGCTCGCATGGAGCCTACCATATAGTGGACCCATGGCCTCACACAAGGGCCTAGTATACAACATCATAGGCCTCACTCAAGAGCTTAATACATCATAATGGGCCTTTCACATGGGCCTCACATACCTTACATAGGCCTCAAATGCATCAGGCCGATGCCGAATGCTCATCAGAATGGGCCTCAATAGATCACAATGGGCTCCATCGCCTGACCCTCAAATGCATCACAATGGGCCTAACAAAGCCTAAGGGAATGTCACAATGTGGACATCCAACCATCATTGCTCATTAATGTGGACATCTAACCAACATTGCTCCCAAGGAGTGGCCCACTTAGGGCCATACGAATAGTGGCTCTTGGCCTTACGTACAATCACGATGGGTCTCATTTACGTCACATAGGCCTCGTCATATGGGCCAACATACATCTCATCGGGCCTCGAATACACAATAGGTGGGCCTCGCACCTGGGCCTCAAATATATCATAACGGGCCTCACACCTGAGCCTCATATGTTAAGTGGGCCACATCACATGGGGTCACACCATCAACTTCATGTATATCAAATAGGTCGCATCGGTGGGCCTCATATATATCAAGTCGGGCCGATTAAGTGGGCCGATCAAATGGGTCAAATCAAATGGGCCGATTCGAATGGGCCGATACAAATGGGCCGAATCAAGTGGGCCAATTCAAATGGGCTCATGAATATCATAAGGGTGGGATGAATATCAAACCGGGCCCAACCTTATGCATTTTGAGATCCAACCTATTCATAATTAGCATAGAGATAGATGAAGTGAAAACCCAAAATCAGCTTGGACAGGAACCACTGTGGCTCCTATGAATTTTTAAACTATGGATGTCACTGTATCCCATTATTAGTGCAAATGGTGGGGTCCACTTGAACTTTGGGTCTCACTCACCTATCCCATGCCATGAAATGATATGTCAAAAGGTTGGATGGTTGGATACAACACATGCATCATGGTGGGCTGCACCGCCCAAACAGTGGGCGGTGTAGATAAGGCACATACATCATCGGGGCCCACACCACCAGGATGGAGCACATACATATAGAGTGGGTCCCACGGTTAGATGGACGGCGTGGGAAACAAAATATACATCAAAGGTGAGGCCGCTGACATCCAGAGAGCAGCTATATAGCCGCTACACGTGCAGCATTGCTGCCTTACAAAGGGGGAGGTGGGTCCCACGGACACCACCAATATGAAATGCTGCACAACAGCTGTGTGCATTAAAGAGAGAGTAGGGGGTAGGTGGTACACGTAGGGCCTGCCCTCTCATAAAAAAATATATTATTATTTTATTTTTTATTTTTTATAACAAAATCAGCTGCTGTACAAGCAGCTTTTCTGTATTTAACAGAGATAGGTGGGTCCCACGTAGGGCCCACCACAACTGGTATATATAATATATAATTTATAATACATATAAAATATCTAACGTCCATGCCGTCCAGGGCCTGGACAGATACATACATTAGGGAGTTGGCCCCACACGTGGGGTGAGTCTCACGTAGCACGCATTACAGTGGGCCCTTTTAAATGGAAGGATGGTGTAGATGGTCCCATGGACCCCACGCCAGCTGACACTGCACTGTTGCCACCACCGCTGGGGATGGGTGCCAAGACCTCAGCGTGAAATGAGGTATCTTTCACACAGTCTACCACGTGAGTTATGGGGCCCACCGTTGAAACAAGGTACCTCCATCCAGTCTGCCAGCGAGCTATGGATCTGGGCGTGTACACGCACCAAAGAGGGCCCACATCCACCGTCCAGGGGTGATCGACGGTTTGGATAAAACACATACAGTATGGTGTGGCCCACCAAAAGGGAAGGATGACGTGGGTGGGTCCCCTGGGCCCCACCGTCAGTTACACACTCATGTCAGCACACACTCCATGTTAGCCATCTCCACAGGGATCAATACCAAGACCCCATGTTGAAACGAGGCATCTTTCACTCAGCCTGCCACTTGAGCTAAGGAGCTGGGTGGGCCCACGTCAGATCACACTTCACTGACAACCATACCCCACTCTAGCCACATCAAGGTGGGCCCCCTATGGACGGTTGGGATGGCATAAAAACATCATGGTGTGTCCCACATAGATGGGGTCCACCGGTAGATGGCATGGATGAAATACACACATCATAGGTGGCCAAGATCATAGAAAGAGAGAGGAAGAGAAAGACACCGGCAAAGATGGAGGGGCCCCGCCACTATGGGCCCCTCTTTGATACAAAGCCTACATCAAGATGGGTCCCACATATGTGGACCATTAAATAAAAAAGGATAAAAGACAAACATCCAAGATCACCCACCGGCTTCTTCTTGCACCTTAAGCCTCCTTAGCTCCTTAGCTTTGGTTCCAACGGAGGAGATGATGTTTGGATGGTTGAGATGGGGGATGAAAGGGTAGGAAAGGTGGGCCACATTTGTTGCTTGGGAGAGCTTGGATAGGCTTGGACGTATGATGCTTGGTTGCTTGGAATGAGTTGAAGAAAAAAAAGGGAGAGAGGGTTGTAAAGAGAGATGGATGGGTGATGGATGTGGTGGTGATGGGTGTGTAAGAGCTTTTTGACTTTAGGGGTAAATGTTGTAAGAAAAGCATGAGTTTGTAAGAAACTTTTTGACTTTGGGGATTGCTTGGGGATGGATGAGAGGTGATGTGTACTTGACATGATGGGATTGATTGATTGATTGATTGAGGTGACATCTCGTAGAGATTCTCTTGAAATTCGTACGTGCGGCATTTTCCTCGCACCGAACGCTGGCCCACATCTCCTAGCCAGAGTATCGCCTCGACGCACGAGACGTGGCATCGGAACCGCGGCGACGGCGCGGTCGCTAGGGTACAAGTCTCGGTTTGAGTCGACTCGGGAATATTGGATACAACTCAGGGTCGCGCGCAACTACCGATAAAAGATCGCGGGTCGCCGGAATTCTACCAGAAGGACCGCGGAAGCTACGGGATGGTACGGGCTTGGATACAGGTCTTACACTACATGTTTACAATGCTATGTTGGATTGCCTTTAACATATGAGTAGTGTAAGCCAATCTGTTTACGGTGATGTTTACATTTGTCCTAATACATTCATGTGGATCAATGAGATGTTACCATGTGATGACACTACGTATGAATGATAGGTGAAATCCTACTCGCGCCTCAAGGATATCTTTCACCCCATATCCTTTGGTGACATGTCACATACCAAAAATAGAATGGCTCAGAGTTGTATGCACATCTATAGATGAGACACTACGATAAATTATACATAGCCCTCATACAAGTGACACGTGTGGTCGAATAGCGTATTCGACAAGCTTATAAAAACTCACTAAGATAGGAAATATATCGCAATCTGAATACACTTGGCAATCCTGTTTCACACAATCATGTTAAAATTGGAAACTTTCCAGAGACAATTGGTACTTTCACAGTGACACTAAAGGTTTAAGAAGCGGATTTCTCCCAAAATAGAAGGAAACCAAGGGATGTAATGAGGAATCTGAGTCCGACTAGAATATAGTCTGATCCATAACCCTTGAGCCAATAAGGAGACCCAATATAGTTAGCACTCCTCCCAGTTTATATAAGGAGCACACAATGAAAAGCTTGAGCACTAACTGAGCCATCACACAACCCTTCTCATAATGCAATGTTGCCTTATCTTAATTTTAGTTTTAGTTCCTCCACTTATGTCCAATCTCGCTGCAAAATGTCCAGAGTTTAATTAGTATGGCTTAAATCACTGTTGTCTGTCGACGTCGTTGTAGTACGCTTGGGAGTATTGGAAATATCCATGATCACTGTTTTCGGATCCCGTAATCAAGTCCACACTTGGAAGATTACACCGATCACATTCTATTAACCATGCACTTGGATTGTTTGTTAACATCAAGCGATCGCAAGTATTTATCTTTTATTTTTCTCTAGTTTTATATTCTCACTAATAATCTCGATCATCGTTATAAATTAATAAAATCAATGATTGACCTTTATTTTTAGTTCTTTCAATCCATTACTGCATATTGCGAAACCTAAGGCCTATGATCACCATTGAAAGAAAAGTCCTTGACTCAAGGTAAAAGATCATATTAAGAAGGACTAACCCTCCCCTTTTAAATTGCCCGATCATTGTACATTGGTGGCGGGATAGTCAAGTCAACCTTCATAGATATGATCTCATGGTCTATTTGGTGCCTAGGGTCACTAATGTTCAATTAAACTTGAGTCGAGTACGACTTTGACATGCCCAACACTATCCTAATCGTGCACGTTTGACCGAAACAGGCCATTCATTAATACATGCAGTCTTGTGTTGAATTGAACTGCAACAGCTACTGTGCTGGATCAACCTAGGTTAGGAGTAGTGTAATTCCCTTCCATCTATGCCGAGTGTTGGATTGCAATGATAACATTTTCTTTTCTTTTTTAGTAGTGCAGTTCCCTTTGTCTACACCCAAGTCATTGGATTAAGGAAGATTTTGATCTAGGGTCATTTACATCACAAATATTGAATCACCGATGGATACTTTTGCAAGTTTTTACTTTTATTTGAATTAATACAATTGAGTTTCTTTTACTCTCAGATTGCGCGAATCGAGTTATCTTTACTATCACAGTAAGAAAATGTCCTTTCAGATGAAAAGAACTCATTAAAAAGATGGGTCATCACCTTCGCAAGTCACCTAATTTTATTTATAGGTGGATGAATAGATAATCGAACTGCTTCAATTCTCAATCATAGACGACTAATCTAACACTTGGGGTGATAGGCGTTCAATTCAGATTGAGCTGTAACAGTCTTTGATATGTTCGACATCATACACATGTACCAATGATCAAATTTCGAGCCATATATATATATATATATATATATAGAACACAATTGTGATACACATTCATGATGTGAGGGGCTATCATAATGTGCACACTGCATCTAATCTTTCCATCATATACAGATCTTGATTCTCTCTTTGACCCTGAAAAAAAATAGTCTGATAAAAGCTACTCTAAAAAAGTAATTTTTTCACTAGAGAATATCATGATCTTAATTATCTTGTATAATATAAGATGAAAATATCTTGCAGGTTGTGTTCTTCACGACTATTTATAATTTTTGTGTATTTATTTTTCATATGGAGGAATGGATATCATCTCCCATAATTTTATTTGAAATTCATGATTTATAGTTGAATTTTGTCACCTCTCTTATGGCATGATTTTAAAAGAGTCAAATAAGGGCATTTGTGAAAATCTAATGCACGCAGGTGAGTATATAGTTAAGATTGATTAAGAATTTGTGATCTAACTCATCTCTGTACATATCCAAATCCAAAGGCTGAGGATGGTTGTTTCTGTGGTCCCCATTGTAGATGGAGCAATAAATAATGTTGCTCGAATGATATTAACCATCCGATTACGCTCTTCGAAGCTGGATTTCCAACCATTTATTTCAACCATCCATTTGAAGGCCACTAGTTGGCACATGTGATCATTCAATCGGTATTTCTCAAGCACTGGTCCATGTAAAATGTGGTCTGGATTCACATACATGGATGCCATATACAGTGGATGATTTTTTAGACCTCAAGCCTCTAGTTGAGAACAAATCAAAGTAGTAGAGCTATTTGTTGCACTCAATTCAATAATATTATGTATGCTGCCTCCAGTTGAGATAAGATCAAAGTGGTAGAGTTGTATGCTGCACTTGAAATTGCACGTGGTGGTGGGCCACGGATTATGCATGCAGAAGCTTGGTGGATTTAAAGAATGAAGACTATGTCCTGGGAGTGATTAGGACCAAATAAAAATTTATGCCTTTTAAATACAATTGCCTACTTAAAATAATATGCAAAATAAACTAAGCAAGACAATTAACTATAAAGCTTCCAAGCCAATAGATGGTCTAATCACGTAAACTATAAATTATATGTCATTCAAGCAATTAGTCTATAAACATGATAGTGTACATATGTGTGTGAGATGTGTTACCTATCAAGTCCTAGCATTATGCATACATATAATTAAACATTCATCACATAAATATAATTAAACAAGTGTTCAAAGACAATCTCAAACACAAGCATGGATAGCGGTTCAGTTTTCCTACTCTACTCCCGACAGACGCACTCAACCCATGAGTGTAGAGGATATTACTACCAAATATTTTAAATCAGGTTCACCTCTAACTTTTATAACCCCACACAAGAACTCTAATGTACACTTCTGCTGGAGGGTCCTACAATAGACTTGAGTTGGTTTTCCATCGGCTAAGCAATAACCTTGGTTATAATTTAAAGACCTATATTTACTCCTGTCAGACACTCCCTCGAACACTAACATGTATGCACCCGTGTCCGGTGGCATACATAAGGACTTTGATTTAGGTCATACACAAGAACCTAGTTGAGTTTGGTAATTCAAACTTTATACTCAATCCTACACAAGGAAGGAGTTTATATGGATTTTTACAAATGACAACTTGTCGGATTGAGCCTTTTTTGTAACGTTGTCTCGAATTTCTTAATCAATGCTCTCTCGTGCTTTAATTAGCTCCCCTTTGCTCCCCCGATCATGATTCTAATGAGTTGTCAATGCTTTAGCTTCAAGATCAACCACCTTACATGTGTTGCTCCTTTGAGGTAACCAAGGTGATGGGAGATTGGTGAATCTCCTACAACTAATGAGAATATTGTAATCCTATGGAATTCACCTATATAGGTCTTCTACAGGATTTAGAGAAGGGTATACCTGTAGAGGTTGAAATAATCTCTAAAAAATAGTGGAGTTTAAGCACATCTTTAAGGTGGAGGTTGGAATCCTCATTAGAGTGTTTATCTCGAGAAAGATGACTTAGAGCTTATTGGTTTAGAGGCTTCGGATGAGGAATATGATAATGGAATCATCTAAGCTTCTATTGTACTAAAAACATATTCAAATGCCCAAGAACCAAATGCCTTTTATGAGTTCAAGCTCTAATGGTAAAAAAATGGACAGATAATGACTCTATCAATAACATCAAGTAAGTTTCGATGGCATCGAGAAAATTGAATTTTCAGTTGAATTATTACTGGACAGTTTTACACTATTATCTGATGCCATTGAGTGGTCTTCAATGTCATCGAGGGGACCCTTTGATGAGTTGTCGATGTCATCGAGAAACTCAGATAAAAGTTCAATATCTGTTGTATAGATTTGAATTACCTAATCAATTCCATCGAGAGGATCTTCGATGCCTTCGAAGACCCCTCGAGGAGTTCCCGATGATATCGAGCACCACTTGAAATATGGTTGTTTTGGGCATATGATTTCACAACATCTTTATACATCTTCTAGCTTTACTTATTATGTTCCAGTTAGACTTTTAAGGCTAATGAATGATTAACAAGGTTTACCTATTAAGCCAAGATCATTTAGAGATTCAAGGGTTGTTTCGGGTCAAGGGTTAGGGTAACCAAGACACCCCATTTACTTGTTCTCTACCCATTGATGCTCATGTCCTCTTGTGTCTTTGGTCTTCAACTTCTAATGGCTCAACCAACTACATGACATATGGACTTACATGATTGACAAATAAGATGCATAAATCAATACATTAACATCACTCGATTCAATCAGATTAAGCCGCATGTGTGTGCGATGACCAAGATTAAATACGCATGTGTGTGAGTACATGTGTGGACATGCTAAAGTCTGCTTAGGGGTTGGTTCAATTATTGGTGTCTCCTTCATCAAGACGAACAAATTGGAGACTATGATCAAAGATCTAGAGTCCTCTTGGGTATCAATATTGAGCTCCGTTCAGGCAATTTGTGAAAGGAAAAGAGGCCAACCCTTTCAAATGAGTTCTTTTTACCTTGTGACAATAAACGTGAGTCTAAGAACTTAAGGCATATTCTTTCACCAACACTTTTAAGCTCAGATAAATTCTCAAATGAATAAAGATATACATTCAAATTAATAGAGGAAAAACGTTACCAATTTTATTAATATTTAAAAATAATGTTCATTACAATCAACAAGTTGTGAGACAACTAAATGAATAAACAAAGCGGGAAAGGATAAATACTTGATGTGCCTATCATAATAAATGATCGAGGCGGGTGTGATTAGCTAAATCGAAATTTAGATAATTATAATCTATAACTTAAGGTTACAAAAAGATTACTTCGACTCCTAAGATATTGTAGCGAGAGCCGCTACACAGTAGCTATGTAAACTAAGCTAAGCTACGCTAGGAAAAATAAAGGAAAGAAATAAAATATAAGTTGAAGTATTTGGCATAGGGCCTTGAGCTTTTTTTTTTTTTTCTTCTATTGCTCCATTTATAAACTATCAAGGTGGTGAAACCGTTGCTAGGATTTTTTTGTTACTTACGGATCCTTTATGCTCATGTCGAGGACTTGGATATGGATATCCTTGATTGATATGGAACTGTCGGCTTGCATTGGAAATAAAGAGTTTCAACTCAATATAACTTGCTAACTTCTTGAATATTCTTCTTAGGCTGATTCTACAAGTTTCTCTGGATCTTGGTCACCAAATCAGATTTTAGAAACCTCATAGGCTGATCTGGAAGGGATGTCTTTAAGAAATCAAAGTCACTCATCCGTAGGATCCTATCGGACCACCTTAATGGTCTAGAGTATTGGAAGGAATTAATGGATAAGATCCATTACATCAAGATCTCCCAGACCTTTGATTGGGGATTGGTTGAAATAGAATTTGGATCTAGTTCTTTCCTTATCTTGATTCTGATTAATATATAGAGAGAAGCACCTGATTGGACTGATATGTCTGTTTCTCCTGATTTGGGTCCAATCCATGGTTGGGTTCGCTTGGACATAGGTCTGAGCTTCGAATCTTCGAAATCCTCTCAAACGCTATAGCTGCTCTGAACGTCTATGGGGAAATCTTTCATTTTAGGATTGTGAGAGACGACCTCAACAAAAATATCATCAATAGATTTGTGATTGATTCATTCTTTTAGTGTGTCTCTTATAGACATGGTGGGCACGTTGCCTTATTCATGGGCACAATATTCATGCCTATGTGGGATATGCTAATTTGTTCTCCAAAAGGCAGGTATAAGGGTTCGTGCCTTTTTCATTTAACAGAATGCATACCGCGCACCTACAATGGGTGTAAACATAGTCAATGGACTGGGCCTAGCAAACAGAAAAGATTAAGATGGCCGGTTTCAACAATGCATACCAAGAACCGTGACAATAGGCAAGCCTGGCCCATTTACATCCTAGATCAAAGAGTAACCATTCATGGGAGTGCCCAACAATCAAACGTATGTAGTAGCCCAAGTCGGTGGTGGGCTCGTATCAAAAGACTAGGGCTGTACATCGAGCCTAGTTGAGTCAAGGTAGGCTAAGCTCGGCTTGACTCGTCCATGCTATACTCGAGTTTGAGCTCGAGCTCGCCCTCGAGCTCAACATTGAAGCTTGGCTTGTTTGCTAAAGCTTTCGAGTTGAGCCAGTGGTTTGAGTCGAGTCGAGTTTACCTCGGTAGGGTAAGGGAAAGAAAAAGAGGGAATGAGGACGGGTAGGGCCGGGTAAGATTTTTTAAGTAAAAACTTTTAAGTTTTAACTTCTTTTTTAAAACACACACACACACACACACACACACACACACACACACACACGGAAACACTCACTTGCGAACCAGTTCGTACATACTACATACGAACTTTTTTGAGAACTCATCATATCTGATGAGTCTTGCAAATCTGAACAGTCCACATGAAGCAGAACCTCATGAAACCCCCTGGTACGAATTTTTACTTTAATCCAAAACTTAGTTGGGCCATGAAAAATACAAACAGTTTCTTCCTTTGATTTGAATTTCTCTTTGCTATGGTCCACCAGAATCTTAGATCAGGGTGAAAATTCACCCCCTAAGGTTTCATGAGATTCCGCATCTTATGGACCGTTCGGATTCGACACCCATGACACGTGTGTAAAGGTGCGCATGCCTCTATATATATATATTATATTTAATATTAATATAATATATATTATTAAAATATATTACTCGAGCTGAGTCGAGCTCGAGCTCAAGCTTCGAGTCGAGTTGAAATACACCATGATCCGAGTTTTAGTAAACAAGCTTGACTCACCTCGAAAGTAAACAAGCTTGACTCACCTCGAGTCGGCCTTTCAAGCCAAGCCAATCCGAGCTGATTTGAGCGAGCTTGACTTGTGTACAGCCCTACAAAAGACTCAACGCTACTTACCCCAGCCATCTCCGATTCCCAGCTGTATACGCTGTGATTCGAGCGAGCTTGACTCGTGTACAGCCCTACAAAAGACTCAACGCTACTTACCCCAGCCATCTCCGATACCCAGCTGTATACTCAAATCTAATTTCTGATCTTTTGCATGGACCATTCAAACAAGACCTGCCAGGTGATGAACGAAATGGATTAACAAATACACCCCTGTGACTGCGGTCGTGGATTGTTGGATCCATCAATTCAATGATCAAGACCATTGATCAATGACGACCGCCAAATAGCAACTCCACATCCTAGATGTACATGAAATTTCATAATAGATTTGGAAGGGGTGCGCCAGGCCCATGCTATAGTGCAAAACAAGGGCAACACCTGAGGGACCCAGTAGCAAGCGACTGTGGTGGCCCCTACCCCACAAGAAATTAATTTAATATCATGTGAGCCTATGGCCCACATATCAGATATTAAACTGATAAGAACAGATACTACACTTGATCTTAGCCAAAAGGCCATCCCTTCTCTTTCGAGTCGGGATCCTCTGTTATCAGGTCAACAGAGAATTCCTGTTACCCTAATGGTTTGGCGTCCGAAGCCATTGTTTTAAATATTTTTACTGAGTGGTGACGTGGACCAATGAGAATTAGGATATCAGGAATTCTCTGTTGACCTGATAACAGAGGATCCGGACTCCTCTCTTTTATATCTAACCCACTCTCTCTACTGATTTGTTCCCAGTCAATGTGGGATTATACATTGACAAGAAAGAGGGGATGCGTTAAAGCTGGTACATATGGGATTTTGTACATTCATGTGTCCTCCGTACACGTGGCAGGGATATCTATCAATCGTGGCCTTCTATTTAGTGGGCCCTACAATGGATGGCTTATGATTAAAAAATTGGACCTATGCGTCTTTTATCTTTCTTCCCTTTATTCGCTGATATGGATAGTTAATTAATACAGCGGATGTATAGCAAGTTCTGACACAACCATTTCTTTCCCGCCAACATGTTGCATGTGTAGATTATTCAATCGAGAAAAGGGTTGGTCATATGCAACATGACGATCACATGGACACAACATAAAAGTCTATAGACATTTGATGGTATAACTCAATAGTGTACTGATGTGGCCCACCCAACGAGTGGATCAGCCTGATTTTGATAGCAGGGTATATGAACATAGTGTGGGCCATCTTTTATACGGATAGGATATTCTATATTCTATACACGGTGAGGGTGGAAGCCTTTCTATTTTATGTTATTTTTCCCAATTCGGACTGGGGATGGGTTTAAGTTGACTCAGGAGACTAGGATGGGCTAGGCTAACCCCGACCTGGCCCTAGCCCAGCCCGGTCCACCCTATGGTTGCAATATGAAAGGAGACCTAAAATAATGAGGCTGATTCACTCATCAGGCGGCCCACATTGTGTATTTCGAATGTGGACTGTTGAAACTTACATCCGAGCCGTCGATTCTTTTTCCTGTAGGGATCGCCAACTGGATAAAAATGGATGAGCGCCATTTCTGCATGTAATCATCTACAGATGGATGGCAGGGAAGCGGATTGCCTACTGAGTAACTCAGGGCTATTTGGATTCGCGTACAAGGGTGTATTGTATTGTATCTGGCTATTGTTCATGTATACGTTCGAGCATTTTTAGAATACATCCAAATCAACATGCCATTAACCAATGTTTGGATAGGAGGTATTGTTCAGGCAAGTATAGAATTTCTTGTACAGATCAATGTTTGGAAACAACGTATAAAGGCTGCGTATTGTATATACATATAAATATTGATAGCACGTGTACGACTGTGGCCCTTTTTAAGTTCTCAACTGTTTTGGTTCCAGGTGAGGCCCACTGTCATGTTTTTTTTTTATTAATCCTACCCGTCTATCATGTTCTGATTGAATAATCCTAGCCATTCATTAATTGTCTTCTTTCGCCTCACCCTCTTTCATTGATATTACCTGGATGGTTATTACCCCATGGAGGAGGAGCAGTGACCTCAATCCAGGCCGTCCGATTTGCTGGTCTTCTGATGGATTTGGATTTTTTTTTCCCTCCAAGAGCAAAAATGAACTTAAAAAAAAAAAAATCACAAATCTAGGATTCTAAAAAAGAATAAAAATAAAAGAGAATAGTATCACCTCGTACTATTCTATTACCAAAAGCAGAAAGCGTGGGTCTATTTATCAATCAGATGGACTTAAAAAAAAAAAAAAAAACAGAGATCGGAATAGAGAGGATTACAAGAGAGAGGATCTTTCTTCAGTAGAGAGAGATTCGTGTTCTTCCGATCACCATTGATACTCGATTGGGATGAAGGTTCGACGGTCTGGATGGAAGCAGGGATCCAGATCCCTGAGAGAGAAAATGTCATCTTGACCCTGGATAAGGTTTTGATAGACAGAGGAGAAGAAAGAGGTTCAGATGGAGATGGAGAAAGAAAGGCAACGACGGACTTTTTATAAATATAAAGAAGATAATAACCGTGACGATCCTAATAGTGTGGTTCTAAACTCATCTCTCACGGAATGCTGCTACGTGCAAGGTTTTGCATGGAGAGAGAGAAACAGTGGAGAGGAGAGAGATTACACCATAGCCCAGTGGTATATAGATTATCAATACTAATAGAGGAAACTATTCCGCAGCTGAATGGCCACATGCACTGGGAAGAAGACGATCTTCTGAGATGATGGAGCAGGATATCTCTGTTCTCCACAGTTGAAACGTATAATATCCAAAGAGATAGACGCTGCCCGATAATACTATGCATTGAAGAGACTGCACTGCACGATGCAATGGCGTCTCAAATCAATTGACCGCCTTTTAAAAGTTTGGATTATTGGTGTATTCGCACACATGGTAAACGCCGGAAGCCAGCTCCAATCCAAATGCTGTATAATGGGTATATTCGAGAATATTTTGTTATAATACCATACAACGCACCTTTATACGCGAATCCAAACAGGCCCTAAGCGTACTGAGTAAACTGTAAGACCCGTATCCTAGCCCGTACCATTCCATAACTTCCACGGTTCCCCCTAGTCGAATTCCGGTGACCCGAGACGTGTAGATAGCATTGGCGCACGCTCTTGAGTCACATCCTGTAAACCCGAGCCGACTCAAAACGAGACCTATGTCATTTTGACCGTGTCGTCGCCGCGGTTCCGACGATGCATCTTGTGCGTCAATATGACGCTCAGATTATGAGATCCGGCCCGTGCATTATCTAGGCTGTTGATCGCTTGATTGTGGGACCCACCTATCCCTATTGTTGTACTTCCCTAGAAACATAATTACTATGATGTCACCCTAGGGGTGACATCACCCTACCCTACCCTACCCTACCCTACCCTAGCCATAACTCCTTACAAGCAACCACCCCTTCCTTTTTTTTTTCTCTAAAAAGTCAAACTCAATAATTACCTAGAAACCTTCACCTCTCTCTCTCTCCCTCCCTTTTTCTTCCTCATTGTCCTTGGCAAAAAAAAAAAAAAAACCATGGACGTCCAACCATCTCCCATCTTATAACCCCACCAATCCAACCTCTTAATCGTCATCTTCACCATTGATAGAGCTCTTAGAGGCATTGGAGTTTATGGGAAGAAGAAGACTAAGGTGGGTGCTTCTCTCTCTCTCTCTTTTTCCTTTTTGTGTGATGTGTGGCCCACTCGGATGGACCCCACCTTGAGGTATGCCTTAACCAAACCATCCAAGTCATGTGGACCATATCCTTTGGTGATGGGAAAACATATATATCATATTGATGCAAATCAAGTGGGCCACGTTCACGTGAGACCCACCAGCTATGGTCCCCACACGTGGGACCCACCTTGATAAATATGTACACGTCCAGCGTCCTGGACGCTGGACGTTGTGAAAGTGATCAGACAGTGAGGTGTACTCACCCCTAAAAACGTAGCTTTGATTTTAACTTTTTGGGTGGGCCACTCACACAGGCCCAACCTTGATGTATGTATCTAATCCACACCGCCCATACTAATTCCTAGATCATTTTAGACGTTGAACCGGAAAACCAAGTCAATCCGAATCCCTGGCGGGCCGCATTGTGTATAAAACAATAGTTTTGGGTGATTTCAATTGTTAGGGCCTGCTGTGGTAATCTGTGTATCAAAACACACCCAATGTTAGGCTTGTTAGACCCGTCTCGAGCTTAGAGACCCAACTAATGGAGTAGATCCTTCTAACGTGGGCCCCATCTATGAAATTCTTCAAAAAAAAAAAATAATGTAAAAAAAAAAGAAAGAAAAAGTGGACGCTACTGCTGCTGCTGCTGCAGACGCTAGCAGCGAGCAGCGTCTGGCGTGGACAAAATGGGCAGGGAGAGTGGACCCCACCTTAGGCCCCACCGTGATGCATTTGTGGCATCCACACCGTTAAATTGATGGGTCCCGTTTAATCATAGGGACGTCCTAAAAATCAGCCACTTTAGGCACTCAGGTGGTCCACACCACCAAACGGCAAGGGTTGAACGTTTACCATTGAAATCCCTTTTTGGGTCCTCAAAGTTTCGGATGAATATGAAATTTGTTGTACCTCTTTATCTAGGTTGGTGTGACCCTACCAACAGTTGGGATGGAAGATAAACATTATGGTGGGCCCCATGTGGGACCCACCTGCAAGAGTGGCTAGTGTACGATTCCACCAGCAATGCTGCCAGTGTAAAAGGCGTCAGCAACCGGTGTACGTGTTTGGCTGTGCTGACCATCTGTTTGGATGGTGGGACCCACTGCTAACTGAAGTAGTAGGTCCTGTGGGTCCCATGTGATGTGTATTTATACCCAAGCCGTCTATTGAAGTGGGCCCCACCATTTTCTGGTGCTGCGTACGCACCGTCCAGCAGCAGTTTTAAAACCATAAATATCAGCTTCCTTCAGAGCTATGGGTCCACACGTGTGGACCCACCTAATATGTATGTGTTCTATGCGCGTGGGACACCACCAGCATGCATATATTCCATGTCCTCACACGTGTGAAGATTGGCTGGGATGCCTTACACGTGTGTAGGTTGGCTGGTATCCCTCACACCATGGTAGTGTGTGGGGCTACCTTAGCTTGATGCATTGTATATCCACTCTTGTCCATCGATTTTAACTGGTGGGATCCACCTTATATTAAATCTACACCGTTCATTCATATGGTTGGTGAGTCCAAGCAGCCTGGCTGCTACCATTGACGTCATCAAGATATGTGCATCTGTATGAGGCACCGTCCATTTGAACAATGCTATGAAGGGAGCCACCATGTTGTGTTACATCCGCACCGTCCAATCCATAGACGGTGGGGTGCTGGATGGCTGGGGTACCTCACACCCAGTAATATAGCTCTTGTGCATGAGGTTTACAAGTTCTGTGGATCCCACCTATTTTGACGTCATCAGGTTCTGTGGGTCCCACCTATCTTGACGTCATCAGGTTCTGTGGGACCCCACCATGATGTATTTATTCCATCCATACAATCCGGATGGTGCTGGACGGTACTGGACAATATTTCGACGGTGTTGATTTTCAGGGACAATGGCTGGATGGTGTTGATTTACATGGTAAATGTTTGGATGGTGCTGATTTACCCAGTCAATGTTGAATAGTGCTTATCATCATTAGTGGGCCATGTGCCCCATGGAATAATAGTGTACAGTAATACACATGTTACACCTACAACCATTTAAATGATTGGTGGTATGGTCCAAGCCCACTTGAGGCCCATTGGTGCAGTCCATCTATGAGCCCCATCATGATGTATATTTGAGGACCATGTGCAGGGCCTACTTGTGAAGTATATAGGCCCATGTGTAGGGCCCACCTATTGTGTATTCGAAGCCCTGGGTTGTGGCCCATTGCGATGTATTCAAGATCCATGGGCAAAGGCTCGACATGATGAGTTTATGGCCCATATAGTGAGGCCCATTGAGATATATTTTTGATCCATGTATTACGGACCATTTGATGTGTAAAAGGCCCATTCGTGCGGCCCATTGACGCAACCCACTTGATGCGCATGAGCCCTATTAGTGCGGCCCATTGATGTAGGGCCCGTTATGATATGTTAGAGGCCCATGGTTGAGGCACACTAGGATGTGTTTATGGTCCATTTGGTAAGGCCCATAGAGATGTATTTTCGGCCCATGGGTCGAGGCCCATTGCGTCGTACTTCCGTGGAAATCATTATTCCCACTGTTTCCTGTGGCATGGCCCATTTGAGCTTTGAATATGTTTCAATTTTGGGCTCAACCGCTAAAATGAGATAGAAAAGCAGATGAACAGCGTGGATAAACAACATGAATTCATGGTGGGTCCAACATAGTTTACTCAGTACGATAAAAGCGTACCGAGTAACTCAGTACGCAATCCAATTTCGGATGGCACATTGTACGCCATTCACAGGCTCCACACACTTTCTATTTTGTAGCTCGTTATGAATGTGAAAGGGAACATGTGGCGTCCCACTAAACCAGGATGCCTGGCTGTAAGACCCGTATCCTAGTCTGTACTGTTCCGTCAAATCCCGCGATCCTTCCTGTCGAATTTCGGCATCCTGTGACGTATAATCAACGTTGCGATCGACCCTAAGTCGTATGTTGTAGATTTGAGTCGGCTTAATTCAAGACTTGTACCTTTGCGACCGCACCGTCGCCGCGGTTCCGACGCCGCGTCTCTCGCACCGATCCGATACCCTGGCAGGAAGATGTGAGCCGGCGTTTATTTCGAAGAAAACGCCGCGCGTTTGCAATCCCAAGAGAATCTCTACAATATGTCAAATCAATCCCATCAATCAATCCCATCCATCACCTCATGTCAAGTACAAGCAACCCATGCTTTCTCTCTCCAAAGTCAACCCATTCTCACCCTCTCTCTTACATACCCATGCTAGTCAAGTACACATCACCTCACCCATCACTCACATCCATCACTCTCTCTCTTTACATCCCATCTCTCCCTCTCTCTTTCTCATTTCTCAACTCAACTCCAAGCAACCAAGGAGAGAGCTCACGTCCAAGCTTCTCCATGTGAGAGAGTGCATGTGTGTGGCCCACTTTCCCATCCCAAATCTTCCATCCTAGCCTTTCATTTTCCATCTTCCACCGTTGAAGTGAAGCCTAAGGAGATCGGCATTTCAACGGACCGAGAAGATCGACCGGTGGGTGCTTCTATAGGCTAGATTTTCATGTTCTTATGATGGGCCAAGTGAGGCCTACCGATCAATGGTATGGATCTCACTTTGGACCCTTGATGTGGCTAATGGCCTATCTTGATGCTTAAGATTATTCCATGATGGGGTCATTCTCCATGGACCCCATCATGATGTTTATTTTCATGCATGAATATGGTCATCTAGACCTTCTAGTTTGGTGGAGAAAGGATCTCCACCGTTGATTTTCAATTTGGTGGACCCATATGCAATGGGACCCACTTGATGTACGATTGGATGCTTGAAATGGAGGGCCCATAGTGCCGGGGTCCCTCCATCACGCGTGTCCCACTCTCCTCTTTCTCTATCTCCCTCTCTTTTATTTATTCATCTTGGTGTGTGATGACATGGCCGTATGGCCCACTTGGATGGACCCCACCATGAAGCATGTATTGGATCCGAGTCATTGTAGGTGAGGCCCACTTTTTATGTGTTGCTCCACACCACTTAGCCATGTGGTGGCCCACCGAGGTAGGGCCCACCTTATAACATTCCATGCGCCAGAACGTCCAGCGTCCCCTGGACGCTGGACGTGAAACACCAATATCAGCTTGGTTAATAAAGATTTTTGGTGGCCCACTTGTTTAGGCCCCACCTTAATGAATAGATTCAATCCACGCCGTCCATCCTATTAACCATCTCATTTTAGGCGTTGAGCCGAAAAATGAGGTCAATCTGAGATTCTAGTGGGCCATACCTTTCAAAACAGTGATCTCCACCGTCTAAAGTTCACTGAATTTTTCTACACGCTGGAACAAGTCCAATATTGGACTTGATAAACTTGTTTTGAACCGTGAAATCCAATGGTTAGAGTGGATTATCTTGAAGCGGGCCCCACACGTGAAAAACCACAAAAATACCGTTTTTTTCAAAAAAAAAAAAAATTAAAAACAAAGAAGGTCAGTGGCTGCTGCCACTGACACAGCAGCAGCAGCGTGCTGCGTTTGACCCACGGCTCCAGCCGTGGGCCCCACCACGATGCACATTTGTCATCCAATCCGTTCATTCGATGGGTCACCTCCTGAGGCGGGCCTCCTTCGAATTTCAGCCACATCCAAGACTCAGGTGGCCCACATCATATGAATTAGTGGAATTGAATGTATACCATTAAAACCCTTTTTGGGTCCACGGAAGTTTTTGGATCAAGCTGAAATTTGTTTGTACTCTTCATCTAGGTCTGAGTGACCTTATGGACGGATTAGATGCCACATAAATATTATGGTGGGCCCCACATGGGACCCACAGTGGTATATGTGTTCTAGGCCCACCGTCCACTGCCGTGGACGGTGGATTCCACCAGATTTATGTGTTTCACCACGGTCGTCCAGGGACCGGACGGCCAGTGAGCCCCACCATGATTTATGTGTTTATCCACACCGTCCACACCTGGACGGTGGGACCCACCATGATGCGTGTGTTGCATCCAAGCCGTCAATCCATTTTGCAACTCATCTTTGAGCGTGAGCTAAAGAATGAATCAGATCAATGGTCCATGATGCATGTGTTGCATCCAAATCATCCAACCACTTGAAAGCTTATTTTAAAGCCTGAGTTCAAAAAGAAAATGAGACGGATCTAGAAATAGGTGGACCACATTATAGGGTTTGAAGGCCCACCATTAAGACCCTTGGTCTACTAAGTTTGGGACCAAATATGATATTGGTCTTTCCCTTTAATTCAGATCTGTGAGGCCTTATAATTAGATTGGATGATAAATAAATATTATGGTGGGCCTTAGAAATTTAATGGTGGAAATCATTACCACCACTTGTATTTGGGTGTAGCCCATTTGATATGCATATGGCCCATGCGATGTGGCCCACCCGTCATATTTAAGGCCCATTTGAAGATGCCCACCTTGACATTTATAGGGCCCGTGTTATGAGGCCCATTTGACCTACATATGGGGCCCAATTGGTGTGGTCCATTTGAGATACATAAAGCCCATGTGATTAGGCCCATTCTGATATATTCTAAGGCACATAGGTTATAGCCCATTGCAATGTACATAAGGCCCGTTGGTAAGGCCCATTAATGTGGCTCATTTGATGAAGGTAAGGCCCATGTGATACGGCCCATTTGATGTACCTAAGGCCCATGGATCGAGGCCCAACGGGTTGTCCTTAGGGTCCATTGCAATGTGCGACTCCCCCTTGGTCTATGAAATGATGTTTTATGGCGGGCCATGCCTTAGGAGCAATGTTGGTTTGACGTCCACATGGTAGGTACAATGTTGGTTAAATGTCCGCATTGTAACTCTCCTTAAGGCCCACTGATAGGCCCATACTTGTTGATAGTTCATTACTTTATAACATGCTTAGTGCACTTCCATGATTCATGCCCATACGCATCATATGTATGCTTGAGATGAGGAATGTTTGATCATAGCATAAGCCGTTGGGCTGAGACATTTACGGGACTCCTTATGAGACGGAGTGCCCCACATGAGCGCGTGGTACGCGTGAGATTTCTGCATGACTGACGGTTTGACTCATGCATTTCGCATTGTGTGTCGTGATTCACTGCACGCCCTAGCGACATCAGGGTCATGGCTCCACAGACACATCGTGGATGGCCGTATCGGATACCGAAAATGCTTGGTTTTAGCACTGTGGGCACTTAGGATGTCCTTGGGTGAAAGTCCCAGAACAATGTATCTGAGATTTCTGAACGTCGTGACCGAGTGGATACATGAGCGCCCGAGTGCCGAATACCAGGGCCGCGTCTCCCACCGTATCGTGGTCGGTTGGAAGGGGTGTGGCCTTATCCGCCCGAGTGAGGGGCTATAAGCTAGGCCGAGTTTGACCACTCGTAAATGAGTCCGCTATCGACGAGCCGGTAGGTATTGGCAGACTCTGGTCAGCGGATAGTGTGGTCTCTTCCACTTGCTTGACTGTGCAGCTAGGGAGGAGGCAGTCAGTGTGAGGTGTATTAGACCCCGGTGATATCCAGAGAGGAACTGTATTGATATGGGTACTTGATGAGTACTCGCACGCTTGTTTTGCATCTCGCATATGACATTTGGCTACATAGGCCTTGCATCGCATGGCCTTGGTATGGCCGATAGCATTCATGCCTTGCATCACATAGCTTTGATATAGATGATAGCATTCATGGACTTACCGCATATTTCCGCATTACTCTGATATTATACACTTGGCACTCGCCTTACACACACTTTCACCACCCTCTAAGCTTTCTATAAGCTTATGCACGATAGATGCGTGCAGGTGGCTTTAGGTTGCAGCAGCGTTGAGCTTGGAGCGTGCAGCCGAGCTTCTGGAGTTTCTTTTACTTTCATTATATTGTATTTCCCTTTCTTACGCTTTGTACTTAAAGTTTTTGTTCTAGTGGATATGTGGTGTTGTTATTTTGTGTGACTTGGTTATACTTGTGGTTATGCTCCATTACAAAAAAAAAAAATCATACTGAAAATCCTCCTTGTAGGATTCCAGGATCGGAATCTGGCGTATGGACGCTGGGAGCCGAGAATGGGATGCTACGGAGGCTGTCGGCACCGGATTCGGCGATCGGGAATTTTGTGAGCCCGTTTTCCGAATTTGGGGCGTGACACTGGCAATGTAACCAAGTTGAGTAACTACAAGTAGATGGTTGAAATTTGGCCCCTATATACTTCCTAGGAATTATTAGTGACATGCCAAAGTTGTTAGATAAAATTGATTTAGAAGTTCAGGAAAAGAAAAACATTTCCCTTGTTGTATATAGTTTTTTTTTTTTTTGGGTTCAGTCCCACACTAGGAAGATGAGAATTTTAAACCTTACTATTGTGCATATACTTTGGATTCTGTCAATTTACTAGTGCAAAGAAGTCTTGTTTCAGTTTGACCTGTATATCATCAATTCAACCAAATTAGGGGTGGATTCTTAGTGTGCACGCGGTGAAGATTTGTACTTTTTTATTCTACTGAAAAGTGTGAGTTAGTTTGGTTTGGTCCGACAATTCATGCATATTTGTGCAGATCATGGTATTTAAGTCTGGTTTCAATTAGGACTTGGTTGATATGAGTATTTTCTCTCTAAGGGCAATGGTTATGCAAGGTGAGGGGGTTTTAAACACTTGTAATGGCTTGTGAATGTATTTTCTTAAAGAGATAGGGTTTTTTCTTAAGTGCGCATTGCAAAGAGATATCTAGTGATCTTATAATTGAAGAAGGTGAGTTGTGTAAACTTTTGATTATAGTGGATCTCTGTCGCTTTGTACTATGATTTTTTCGATAGGGTTTTCACATAAAATATCTAATGTTTTGCGTTTGCTTGATTGATTGTTTAGGTATTCTGTTTATTGTGATTGTTCTATCTTCATTGAACGTGCTTTCGCAAAGCGCACGGTTTAACGTTGGTGGTAGATCTAAATTTCTAATACCGAGGGTTGATTTTGGTTTGTTCTTGCTCGGGATTAAATCACAGTAGTGTGAGAAAAGAGATGAAACTTCAACAAAGTGGTATCAGAGCGTTATGTTTAAAGAAGGTCGGGAATTCAATGAAGATGTTAGGATTGAAGTTCGATATACATAAATTCATTAGGATGAACAATTTTAGTTTGTGGCAGTGGAACTTTAAGGATATTCTAGTACATAAGGGTTGAGCAAGGCGTTATTGGAGATAAAACTAGAGAATATGTCGGATGATGACTAGAGCAAACTCGAGAAGAAGGCTATGAGAACCATCCATTTATGTCTATTGGATAAAGTCATGTAGAATGTTTTAGATGAGGAATCTCTCCTAGAGATGCAGAATAAACTAGAATATCTATACATGGCGAAGTCCGTCACTAATAAATTATTTGTGAAGAAACAACTTTTTAGACTACGGATGAAGGATCCAATCTCCTGGAGCACATGAACTCATTTATGAAGGTATGTAGCGAGTTGTTAAGGCTTGGAGAGAGAATCGAGGATGAAGACAAAGCTAATTGCTTTTTGCATCGCTTCCCACATCATATGACCATATCGTCACTACTTTATTATATGGGAAGAATATAGTAAAGCTGGAAGAAATCACCATGGCTCTCATTTGTAATGAGATGAGAAAGAGTTCAAGCGATGAGGACTCTCAGGCGAAAGGGTTATTTGTGAAATGGGGTCAGGGACGTGTGAGATCTGTGGAGCGATCTTGGTCTGACGAGAAGAAAAAGTCTATATCGAAATTAAAGGCTAAGAACGAATGATTCTATTGTGGCATAAAAGGGTACTTCAAGAGAGACTGGAAAAAATAGAAGGATGACCTAAAAAGTAAATGTAAAGGGAACATAGGTGAATTAGCTAGCATAACAGAAGAGACCTTAGAAGGAGACCTCCTCTTAGTCTCTTAAGGCACATGTCAACTCTTAGATACATTAATACTTAATACAAGATGTTTGTATCATATGTGCTCGGATAGGACTTGCTTCGATTCTTATAAGTACTGTGATGTTGGAAATGTTCTGATGGGGAATGATGCAGTATGCAGGGCCATCGAAATATGGACCATCAAAGTAAAGATATTTGATGGAGTCTTATGGACGAGAGTTGTAGATATTATTGGGAGTTTCAGATATGAATGGGTGTACATTCACTGCATCTAGTGGTATAATCAAGGTCACCATAGGTACAATGTATGAATAAAGGGACATAAGACGAGAAATTTGTACAAGTTGATTGAGAGCATGGTTATAGGTGAGGCCGCTACCACCTCACACGCAGAATCCGGCACAGATGACATAAATCTGTGGCATATGCAACTAGGGTATATGTCACGCCCCAAATCCAGGGACGTACAGCTTCCATGATGCCCCGAATCCGGTACTCGAATTCCATTCACCAAGTCCCGAGTTCGGCGCACCACAAGGAAGATTTTTTTTTTACTGATTTATATATATATATATATATATATATATATATATATATATATATATACACACATACATAGTAATACCCGAGCATGAAAATCCATGATCAAATACCAAGCAACACTCTCCAATAGAAATCTTGATTGTTACAAGTACAATGCTTTCCAAAGGTACACAACGTCAACATTGCCAAATCGAAAAATAAATGCAATACATCGAGAAAGCAAAGTCTTCCAAGCTACTCTAGCCCTGAAAAAAATAAGAAATAGGAGGCTCAGGCAAAAAGCCTAGTGAGTACACACGTGTGTGCAGTGTGTCCTACAGCAAGCAAGATAAATATGCTACAAGGAAATCATACCACAACCATAACCATATTACATACATCCGTAATCACATCATCATCATCATATTGTTATGCCATAATCATACAATATCGGAAATACTGACAAGTCCATGAGTCATACAATATCAGAGTACGCAATATAAATCAGCTATGTAAATGAGGAGTTATAAAGAGCTAAATATCAGATGTCGAGGATGCAATGCAATATACAGTTCCGGATGAGTTCACGAATACCGTCAGCCGTATCTAAATACTAAAACATAGTAACCTGAAATGCTAAATGTTACTAATGCAATGCAATATGTGGTGCGAATGAAATGACTATGCCGGAGTGAAGTCAGGATGATAGTATGTAGTATCGCAGACTATGGGGTCTATCACAAAGGACTTCTATCCAAACTAATCCCATACCTAATTTGGATAGTCAGACTCCATGTGGTAAACTCCTGATCTTAGGTTAGTCGCGCGCTCCAACTGAAATTTTGGCTATTACGAAGGTACACGTAACAAATAGTTGTGCACCACCAGCCCGACTGGATCGTGAATGAATGAATGAATGAGTATGCAACTCCTGCTCAATAAGTTCACATATCTGTACAGTTCATCTCTGAGATCATCATCGGGGTTTAGTACACTCCAAATGGCACCGTCTCTCTCATAACAGCACAGTCCAAGTGAGCGTAAGAAACCTCACTATCCGCCTGGCTAATAGTCTGTCAATACCTATCCGGCACGTCGATAGCGGACCCATTCACGAGTTGGTCAAACTCGGCTTAGTAATGCCCCCTACCCTCGGGTGGGTAAGGCCACACCCCCTCCCAACCGACCACGACACAATGGGAGACGCGGCCTCCTAGTATTCGGCACTCGGGCACTTATGTATCCACTCGGTCTCGACGTTGGGGCGTCTCCTGGCCTCAGAGGTTTAGGAATTTTCACCCAGGGACATCTATGGCGCCCGTATGCTAGAACCAAATATTTTCGGTGTCCCATCTGGCCATCCACGATATGCCTGTGGAAGCTACGGCCCTGATGTCGCTAGGGCACACAATGCAAGATGCATGAGTCATACAATCCAGTCATGCATCAATCCTGCACATACCGTGCACTTATGTGAGATAACCTCTGCCTATCAGGGAGTCTTATAGCAACATGCTCAATGACATATGCAATGATCAACCACATCTTATAATAAACATGCAGATGATGCGTATGGGCATGTATCATGATGTTATGCTATCATGTACTCGTAATCGGTATCATTAATTGGAATCAGTGAGAATGGGCCTAACAAGGCCTAAGGGAAGGTCACAATGTGGACATTCAACCATCATTGCCTGTCAATGTGGACATTTAACCAACATTACTCCCAAGGAATGACCCACATAAACATCAATACATACATCATGGTGAAATCACACAGCACATCGGTCCTCATATACATCGCTTTGGGTCTCTCGCAAGGGTCACACATTCATCGCATTAGGCCTCACTCGTGGGCCGCATATACATCACATTGGGCTGTATCATATGGGCCTTACACATCGCTATGGGCCTCGACACATAGGCCATGAATACACCGCATCAGGCTTCACAACCCATGGGCTTCAAATACATAATAGGTGGGCCCTACCCATGGGCCTCAAATACATTACAATGAGCCTCATCATATGGGCCAGAAATATATCTCAATGGGCCTTGCCCATAGGCCATGAATACATGGCTACACCAATTATGATAAGTCTTATACTACAATCACTTCACACGTCACATAGTTAATGACTCATATTTAGTGCTGCATAGTTAAGGGTCAAGAGCCACGTTTCATCGTACCATTTATGGTTTAGCGATCACAGCGTATAGAATCCAGGACCTTAATAGCATTAGCTTGGGTAATATAACTCTACATCACATTCGGTTAGTGTACAACTTAGTTATATGTGATTCAAGTGGCGGTATCTATATCGATAAGTACAAACCTACGTCGTTGAATGACCTTCAATGCCACTTGATTTCATACGGTTAGGTGGCCTTGTACGATTTCATATTCATACAATTAGATGACTACATATACTACATATACTCCACCATTGCCTATGATTAGGTGGCTATATATACATCAAATGCCTACATGATTAATGGACCTAACAGGTATATCACACCCTTACACCACCAGAATCTACATATTTGTTATAATTAAATATGTTTAAGGATTTAAACACAAGTCACATGATCTTATTACTTAGGGCCGTACTCTAACCAAAGTGCCAAGTGATTAAGGGCTGTCCACAATCAGCCCATTTAAGGGATTAATTATCATTACTTCAAAAATTATAATACCAGATCGTCATATGTTTAACACATGGAGATTAAAAACTCTTGTTAAAGAGGCCTAATGATTGGCCCAAGGCTACCACTGATGGGCCCATATGGCATTCACTTAAAATGGGCCTTAACATTCTTGGACCTACAAATAAATGGAATTTACTATGAGTTCTATATGGTGGAGCTCATGGGGCTTTCCCATGAGGTTAAGTCGTATGTGATCCACTTAAAACTTAAGTCTACTTTGATTTTAGTACAAATCCTAAAATGATATGAGGAAGTGGATGGTCCGCATGGATTAAATAGATACCCCATGGTGGCCTTAGGTTGGATTCAATAGTTAGGTCCTTATTCTCACAGCCTTGTATTGTATGGTCTAATTTAGGTTGGATTGACTGATCTTTGGGACAATGCTCTAAAGAAAACCCGGTACATGGGCTAAATGGGTTGAATATCTAATACATCATCAGGATGACGTATAATAATTTTTTTTGTGATGAGAGTTCAATTTACATTATTTTATAATGTACGACTATCTAATCATTGGATGGGCCTGAGTCTTGGCAACATACCGTCAAAAGGGTTGATAAAATAGATAAACAGTGAGGATCTTAAATATATATAATGTCATAGCCATGGTGGATTAAGTGACATAACACTTACATCAAAGTGGGCCATACCATACACAAGTTGAGAGGGTTACCCTCCATTAAATATTCATAATAATTTGTTGGGCCTACAGAGATGTGGTTTGTAAATTCGGCCCATCCATTATGTGTGTCCCACTTGGTTGAGGGGTCAGACTAAGTTTTAGATACATCCAAATTTCAGGTAGACCTAACAAGTGATTTTACATGCTCGAGCTTCGAGTTGTATGAATGGTTCAAGGAGATCAAAGTTACATTGGCCCTAAAGTGATGTATTTATTATACCTATACCTTTCATTTATTTTTAGAGATCATTTTAGAAAATTATCTAAAAATGAATCATAAAGATTATCTGGACCTCACCTCAATTAGCAGTGAGGATAATGATTTCACTATTAAACCATTCACAGGGCCCTCCATAATGTTTATTTTCCATTCAATCTGTTCATAAGGTCACAAAGACCCGAATTAAGGGGAAATACAAATTTCATATTGGTCCAAAACTTCTGACCCAAAAGGGTTCCAATGGTAGATGTTTAATCCTTGCTGCTTTTGTAGTGTGGCCCACTTGATAGTTAGATCTATCTTATTTTTCTTCTCGAACCTTATGACAAGCTCACCAAATGGATGGATGGTTTAGATATAACATATACCACATGATAAGACTCATGGAAATTACTAATTTATTCAGCTTCATAAATTTATTTTTATTTTTATTTTTTTGATGGTGTGGGCCACCTGAGTTCCGTGTACGGCTGAATTTTGAGGGTGACCTATTTTTAAAGGGGACCCATCAAATGCACAGTGCTGATGTTCGACATACATCAAGGTGGGGCTTGTGGTGGGGCCCACTTTCTTCCAGCGTCAGTAGCAGATGCTGCTTGCTGCAGCATCAGACACTGGCAGTGGTGCTTTTTTTTTATTTTTTTTTGTTTTTCATATATGGGGCCCACAACAGGACGATCCAGTCCATCTGTTGTGTGTGTCCCACGTGGTGGAGCGTTCACGCCAAGTTTCAAATGCATAAAAATTTCAATTGGGCCCCAGCAAGTACTTTTATATGTTTTAGCATGTCTTCACATGATTTTTGATGGTGTGGCCTACCAAGGAACTAGGTTGGCTTCATTTTTCGGCTCAACACCTAAAATGATCTGAAAAATTGAATGGACGGCGTGGATTTAATACATACATCATGGGTGGCGCCCGCTGTGGACCCACACCTCTTCCCTTCTTTTTCTTTCAAACGGCGGCAGGCGTCTGGACGCCTGCCTCTTTTTTTTTTTTCCTGTGGTGTGCATGCACGTGTGCATGTGTGAGTGTGTGGCTAACCAAATTGCCATACTTGGACAGTTTGGATGGCCACAAAATTCTGGTGGGGCCCACTATCAATGGGTTCCACATAAAGCCTATAATAAATTATTATTTATTATTATTTTCTTTTTCATGCATCCATACCATTAATCACATCATTATCATCATATCATCACAAGTATTAATTTTATTTTATTTTTTTATATATGTACTCTCTTATATATCCACACCATTGATCACATCATTATCCTCAAATCATTTCCACTAATAATCATACAAATAATTAAAAAAACAAATAAACCAAGAGTAGAGTGGGTGTACTCACCTTGATGAATTAGATGGATGGTTGAGATGTAATTAATGGTTGAGATAGATGGAAGGGATGGGATTGATGGAGTTGATGGCCCACCAAGATCACTCCTCTCTCTCTCTCTCTCTCTCTCTCTCTCTCTCTCTCTCTCCTATGGAAAATTGTGAAATGCTAAGGGATGGAGGGGTATTTATAAAGAAATGGATAAAATTTTAGTGAAGTTAAGCTAATGTGATTAATATTAGCTTAGGCTAGGATTATGGTAATTAATTCATGCTTTGTAATTAATGTTGGATTAAAGGAGTATGGGATGGCATGGTGTGATGATGTCATGCATGAGGTGTGGCATGGAAGAGAGTTGACTTTTCATGCACATGAGAGAGAAGAGGTATGGGTGTGTGACATCACACACATGGGTAGAGATTCTCTCACCCATGTGTGGCATGTACATGTGTGCATGACATGTGTGGAATGAAATACATGGTGTCATGCGCACATGATACAATTATTATTCTTCACGGCGTATCTCACTAATGGAGTATCATACCGACACACGGGTGGTACCTCCACGATCGCGGTGACGGGTCGGTCAATATGAGATACGTTTCGAGGTCTTGGGGTTCCGGTCAGTTGGGATGTACTATGAATGGCCAATCTAGGTCTAGCTAAGGGCATCGATCATCATGCACATATGCATGAAAAATAGTACCAAATAGACTAGGTGTTACAGTATATGAGCGAGAGGAGTATGATAGAACTCCATAAACAAAAACTGTTGAAGGGAGTAAAGGCGTGCAAGGTGGATTTCTATGAGCATTGCATTTATGAGAAGCAGTGTAGGGTAAGGTTCAAGACTACTACAGATAATAGCAGTGTGGTGCTCAACTATATTTATTCTGATGTCTAGGGGCCAGTGATAGTATTCTCTAAGGGAGGAGCATGATACTTCGTGAACTTCATAGACAATTAATTGAGGAAGGTTTGGTTTTACTTCTTAAAGCACAAGTCTAAAGTGTTCACTAAGTTCAAGGAATGGAAAATGGAAATAGAGAAGCAAATCAAGAGACAAGTTAAATGTCTCAGGTCAGATAACGGTATAAAGAATAGATGATCGATCTAAAAGGATAACAATCCCAAGTGAAGGGCTGTGATGTAGTTTTAACTTGGTGAGATCGAATCCTCGTGAACTTATATTTATGTATTCTAAAAAATACTTTACAACTAGAATCAAAACTAAAACTAACTGTGAGATTTCAATTAGAAGAAGTAATGATGAAAAGTAGATAACATAAAGAAGAAATCAATAAAATAAAGCACTAAAACAATAAGGATCCTCTCTTAGCCATTCTCAATGCCTAATTTACTTGATTCAATTAGATAACTCAATTGGAATTGAAAGCATATTCTATCCTGCTGGATAATAGAGTGGTTAATTCAACATTCACAAACCAAAATATATCTGAATTTCAATTGATTCAGTTCTCACATGAAGCACCAAGTTATCGATCACAGGGAATTCAAAGTTTCTATCATACCCGTAGTCTACGATAGATCAATGAATTTTACAGATTAATCCCTTGCAAAATAGATAAGTTAATAATCTTAGCCTTTTTAAGCTTTTGAAGTGCCCGAAGTGGACATGGATCAAAGTAAACTAAAACTAAAGCTTTATTCAAATCAAAATCAATGAATTGTTTAACATTCAAACCATAAAACTTCAATAAAATTAAACTAGAACATTAAAAATAACTACATGCTTTACCTCTTAGACCTAGATAAGATATTAGCCTAGCATGGTTAACTTTCTATAACAAAAACAAAAGAAAAACATAAAAGCCAAACTAAAATCGAAGGATTAAAGAAGAAGGACGACTCCGTAGAAGCTCCGCTACTCCTTGATCTCTCTCCCAAGCCGTAATTTGTATATAGAACAACATAAAACTCCCTTTAAATAGGAAAAATCCGTACCGACTTTGGACAAACTTTAAATTTCAGCACTTTTGTTATGCTTTGATCGCATCAACGATGGCCTTCGGTCACATCGAACTTAAACCGAATCCAGCCAAATATTCCTTAGGTTGCAGCCGAATTTCATCAAAATATGTCGGAAGTCCTTGCCTCCTTCAGGTCGTGGCAAACCCTCCTTCTATGACATCGAACATCACTTCGGTCGGATCTAACTATCAAATCGAATTAAGTCCGAAAATTACTATTTCTTACTAGACTGTTTTGGACACTTACCGTCAGACCAAACTAACCTCAGGTGAGACCAAACGATCTATTATTTTTGTTATTGAACTACGCGATTTTTCAGACTTTTCTCCATCTTTTGTACTTGGTTTTCTTCGATTTTTAGCACTTAAATTCTTTAATATTTTCCTCTAAATTTTTAATTATTTACTTGATCATTCTTTGAGCTTTAAATCTTCTTTTAAAGCACATATTCATCCTTAGATGCAAAATCAACTCGCATGTAGAAAACATATATACTTAAATTAAGTCCTTTAATGCAGCTCAGACCAGTGTAATTTGAGAGGATAAATATGTAATATTTAGATGTTACCAACAGAGATAAGGGATTCATGGAATTCTGCAAGGAGTAAGGCTTCATAAGGTACTTCTCAACTCCATGGACCCCACATCAGAATGGGGTGACAGAAAGGATCAACAAAACTCTATTGGAAAGGGCGAGAAGTATGTAGTTGCATGTGGGGCTGCCTAAAAAGCTCATGGTTAGAAGTGGTTAACATGGCATGCTATATTGTAAATTGATAATCATTTAGAGCGCTAGACTCCAAGGTTGCATAGGAAGTCTGGACAAGCATGGACATCGATTACTCAGGGATGAGGATCTTCAAGTGTCTAATATACGCACACGCGTAGATCAGATAAAGGACGATGTTGGATTATAAATCTAGGAAGTGCATCTCTATCAGGTATGAGAAAGGTATTAAAGGCTATAAGATTTTGGATTTAGTTTCACAGAGGGCGGTCATTAGCAAAGATGTCATCTTTAATGAGGCATCAATGTTGAAGGCCAACAAGCATACTACAAGGAAATTAGAAAAACATGGTACGGTCGAGAAATTGTTGATGCAGGTGGAGTCAGTTGAGCCGGTTACTAAAGGTGAAATTCAGTAGGAGCAAGCATATGATAGAAATAATCAGCATGATACCCAGGAACATGAAGAAAAGAATCATTAGAGCCCCAGTTCGATACGGGTTCGATGACATAGTTTCTTTTACATTGTTTACAGGGAGTGGATATTTCTCCACATTTTAAAAGGCTAAATCTGGAAAGAATGATGATAAGTGGATGTCGGTCATGGTGGAGGAGATGGAATCTCTATATAGGAATCAAACATGAGAGTTGGTGAACTTCTAAAAAGTCAGAGGGATATAGGGTGTAAGTGGGTGTTTAGAAAGAATGAAACATTAATAGAAAAGGAGGGTGAAAAAAAAATCAAGGAACGACTTGTCGTAAAGGGGTACTTGTAAGTATTATATTGTATAAAGCACACTGTTGTTTGTTAAATTTTTTTTAGACAAAACAGCTTATGTTGTAGTCCGTCTAATGTGGATCAAGATGGAAAGTTCAAGTCATGAAGTTAGAAAGTTCAAGCTTAAGTACAAGTCATGAAGTTGGAAAGTTCAAGCTAAAATGAGTTCAAGTTCTACTACACTTCAAGTAAAAGATCAAGCTCCACCTTCAATACACTTCAAGTAGAATATCTACTATGCTCTATTGAAGATTCAAGAAGAAGAACAAATTTTACTCTTCAATGTCTAGTCTTCTAAGGTATAACAGACCCTAGAAAGACCTTAAACTTAGGTACTTTCAAAAGGCAAACTTATATGGGTTTTCATACTTTGATTACGCTTAAGTTCGACTAGTCTAGGCCTTGGTTCGACTAGTCTAAGTTGTGACTTGACCAGTCTAAGATAATCTTCGACTAGTCCAAGTTTGAAATCCAAAAAATGGATATTTCTGGTGCTTTCTCGACCAGTCGAAGAGGGACCTTCGACCAGTCGAGGGTTGCTCGACTCGAAGTCCAGCAACTAAAATCTGGCACCCTCGACCAGTCGAAGCCCTTGCTCGACTAGTCGAATAAGGCTCTCGACCAGTCGAGCAGGGCCTTCGACCAGTCGAAGCACGGTTTTATCCGATCGTGCCCAAAATTTGAAATTTGGTTAGATCTTAGATGAGTCGAAGGAGTCCTTAGATGAGTCGAATTAACAATTTTTAGCCTATAAATAGAGGCGTTCTCTCAATTCAAAATTACTCATCTAAGCTAGAAAAAGCCTTCACCAAGAAAGAGAGAAGTCCCCACTATCTTCAAGCTATTGCATGGTATTTTAATATTTTGTTTATATAGCTTTTTGTTTTAATTCCTTGATCTCTTTTCATGAATCTTATTTTTTTAAAGAGAGTAATCACTCTTCTTTAAGATCTGAGGAATTCAAACAAGTAGTCTTTGGTTTGAATTAATTTAAAATCAATTTAGAACCTAGAACCCCTGTTTATTTTACTGGACATTAAACATTATACTTCAAGTGAAACGGTTCTACAGGCCACATTAAGAATGTCTTTAAAGAGAAGATAAGTACATTTCTATTATTTGTATTTTGATTTCTTTGAGATAGCCAAAAAATCTCATGTGTTGGTTTTGGCTTAGATAGCCAGCAAGTCTCAGTGTGGGGTTTCTGTTTGTGATAAGCCCTTTAAAATCACAATTGTATCAGGTTTTAGGGTGACTCTGTGAAAACCTTGTTTACAGTGAAAGTCAATATCACGTGGTTTGTGATTATTGGCAGTGGAGTAGGTGTGGCTATTTGAGAACAGTTGATGTACACACCGAACCACTATAATTCTTGGTATTTGTGGCGAATATTTATTTTTGCATATGTGATGAATGATTGCGATTTATTTATACAAATGTGGTGAATGCTTGTAATAGATAGTTCTATTGGATCTTGCTTTGGTTTACGATTTTGATCCTTACGACTGTTCGTGAAATAAGGTTGTCCTACCTAAACTTTATTTTGGGTGTTAGTTGTCCTACGAACTAAGTTTGAATCAATTTTTCAATACTAGTGAGAGTTTATTTCCTGATTTAGTTATTATTTCAGCAAGTTTATTTTTATTTGGCATAGTCTTATTCACCCCCCTCTAGGACTGTTAAGCTCGCCCTTTTATAGTGGTATCAGAGCTAAGTTGCTCATTTTTTTTTGGATTAATTTCCTTAAGTTAAAAGATCTAGAGCTTTCATTATGTCAAATTTTGATAGCTTGCCTATTACCAGACCACCACCTTTTGATGGCCTAATTATGCATACTGGAAAGCCAGAACGAAGATTTTTCTAAAATCCTTAGATGAAAGCGTGTGGCAAGTGACTGTAACCAAATGGAAACCACCTATGTCTGAAGTATTAGGCAGTGATGGAACTAAATCCATGAGAGAAACTGCATTCTTTTTATGGACTGCAGCTTAGAAAAGTGAAAGCAGTGTAAATGTTAAGGCCTTAAATGCCATAACTTGTGATTTATCACCTGACGAATTCAAAAGAATCATTTCATGTGATACAGCTAAACAAGCCTGATATATTCTTGAAATGACACATGAAGGAACTTCTATATTTAAGAAATCTAAAGTTCAAATATTCACTACAAAATTTGAGAAAATTCGTATGGAAGAAGATGAAACTTTTATAGACTTTTATATGAAATTAAATAATATAGTAAATTTCATGTGGGGTCTAGGAGATGGAATCCCAAAAAGCAAGGTCTGTGCAAAAATACCACGATATCTTCCTAAGAGATTCAATCCTAAAGTAACTGCCATTCGGGAATTAAGAGATACTGATTACATGAATATTAAGAAGTTAGTTGATTCTCTTCAAACATATGAGTTAAATTTTAAAGCTCCTAAAGGTAAGTCCATAGCTCTTAAATCATCTAAATCTGTTTCAAAAGAACATACTGTTAATTCTGATATTAAAGATATTGAAGATAATATGACTTTACTGGTTAGGAAATTTTACAGAATTTTCAATAACAAAAAAGGATTAGATTGTCAAAAACCTTTTGATTAAAGAAAAGGAAAATCTAAATATTGAAAATTGGTAAAGGACAGTCAATGTTTTAACTGCCATGAATATAGGCACTTGGCGAATAAATGTCCTAAAAGTGAAAAGTAAAAAAGAAAGAGCATATTGGCTACTTGGGATGAATCACCTGACTCTGAAAGTTCTTCTAAGTCTGATGAATCAGAATAAGAAAATTCAAATGATGTAAAAGCCCTAATGACTATAGCTAAAGTCACCTCCTCAGATAGCTATAACTTATCCAAACTGAAAATTCAAAGGGACAAATATCTTAAACTAAAAGAAGAACTTGAAAATAATATTTTGGAAAAATATCATCTTTCTGATTGTTTTGAAAAAACAAAACTTGATTTAAATTTTAAAACATCAGAGTTATAAAAACTCAGAATTGAAAATGAGAATCTAAAACTCGAAGTTTCTTCTCTTTTAAGTTCTAAGGATACTTGGAGATATGTCCATGGAGACCCTAAGCTGGAAAAACTATTAACCGCATTCAGAAAATGTAGAGATAAATCAGGTCTGGGCTATATCAAAGATAGTTCACTGAAAAAAAATGCATCTCCTATATTTGTAAAAGGAGAATCCTCAAACTCAAAAGGTAAGAATTTGAGAAACTATAGTAAAAATGATTTCAAAAATCTAAAATCTTTTCAAGTTTCTAAGATTAATACTAATACCACCAGCTATAGAAATCAAAGATATAACAAACATCCTTTAGCTGAAAAAATAGTGAACTTACTCAAAGAGCTTCTAAAATCTAACTCAAACGGAATCGGAGTTAATAGAAATGAAAGAAATTCCAACTCCTTGAAACAAAGAAAAAATAATGGAACTCCTATACCTAGAACCATAATGAAATGGATTCTAAAGGTTACATGTCTTGTTGCCCATACAACCTTCAAAGCCACTAGCCATTCAAAATGGTACCTAGACAGTGGATGTTCAAGACATATGACAGGTGACAAAGCGATATTCACTAACTTAAAGGAAGTAAATGACGGATCGGTTACTTTCGGTGATGGAAGCAATTGCATAATCATAGGCCAAAGTACTGTTCAACTCTCTAATTTTCCTCCTTTTGAGAATATTTTGAATGTTAAAGGTCTTAAACACAATCTTCTAAGTATTTTTCAAATCTATGATAACAAACACAACATAAAATTTACAAATCACGGATGCGAGATTTCAAATGAGAAGGGATGTGTGATATTACATGGTCGTAAGACTTTTGAGAATTGTTACATTATCAATAAATCATGCTCTTCTAACTTTTCATATTACATAGTCCAAACAAACGAAATAGAACTATGGCATAAACGTCTTGGACATGTTAACTTTAGAAATCTTTATAGATTGAGTAAAATAGAACATATTTGTGGTCTACCCAAATTAAAAAAGATAGAAAAGATATGTGACGCATGTCAGATTGGCAAACAAACTAGGAGTAGTCACAAAAAGGTGAACTCCTTAGCCACATCCAAACCTCTTGAACTATTCCATATGGATTTGGTTGGACCAACGAGAACGGAGAGTAGAGGTGGAAAAAAGTATTTTTTGGTTATGGTTGATGATTTTACCAGATATGCATGGGTAGCTTTCTTAAGAGAGAAATTTAAAACTCTTGATGAAGTCAAAAGAATTCTAAAACGAATTTAGACTGAAAAAGAAGTACATGTGATAATGTGATAAAGATTAGAAGTGATCATGGTACTGAGTTTGAAAATAGCAATTTTGAGAAGTATTGTACAGACCATGGTATATCACATGAGTTCTTTGCTCCTGAAACACCTTAACAGAATGGGGTTGTTGAAAGAAAGAACTGAGTGCTACAAGAAATGGCCAATGTTATGCTAAATAGCATGAACTTACAAACAAACTTATGGGCTAAAGCTGTTAATACCACATGTTACATTATAAATTGTATGTATGTTAGAAAATGAAAAGATAAAACAGCCTATGAGTTATGGTTTAATAAGAAACCAACTGTCAAATACTTTCGAATTTTTGAAAGTAAATGTTTCATATTATGTGACCGAAAAAATTTGGAAAAGTTTGAAGCCAAAAGTGATGAGGGAATATTCTTAGGTTATGCTCTGAATAGTCAAGCATATCGTGTTCTTAACAAAAGAACAAGAGTGATCCAGGAATCTATTAATGTTGTAATTGACGATTACCTGATCACACCCTCACGAAGTCAAGATGATGATCAAGTCAACTTTATTGAGAAACCTGATTCTTCATCTAATCCAGATAATGCTGAATTAAGATTAGTCAAAGACCATCCGATTGATCAAATATTAGGTAACCCTCGTACTAGTGTTCAGACAAAAAAACAGTTAGAGAATATCTGTAACTATATTTGCTTCACTTCTCAAATTGAACCGGCTAATGTAAAAGAAGCACTTACCGATTAAAATTGGATAATGGCTATGCAAGAAGAGTTAAATCAATTCGTAAGAAATGATTTTTGGTATTTGGTTCCTAGACCATCTGATAAACATATAATTGGAACCAAATGAATTTTCAAGAACAAATATGATGAAATAGGAAATATTATTAGAAACGAGGCATGACTGGTTGTACAAGGCTACACTCAGATAGAAAGAATTGACTATGATGAGACCTTCGCACCAGTTGTGCGCCTTAAATCCATTAGATTATTTATTTCTATTATTTGTTATAAAAAATTCAAAAATATCAAATGGATGTTAAAAGTGCATTTTTAAACGGTGATTTACATGACGAAGTATATGTTGAACAACTTACGGGCTTTGGAGACCTTAAATTTTTAGATCATGTATATCGTCTTAAAAAGACACTTCATGGTTTAAAACAAACTCCCAGGACATGGTATGAAAAGTTGACTAAATTCTTACTTAGTCACAACTTTATCATGGGAAGTGTTGATAAAATATTATTTGTCAAAAATATAATGAACAAATATTGATTGTATAGATCTATGTTAATGATATTATTTATGGATCTATAAGCACTAACTTGTCCGTTGAGTTTATAGATCTGATGAAATCCAATTGGAGAATTGAATTACTTTCTTGGTTTACAAGTAAAACAACAGAAAGATGGTATTTTCATTTCTCAAACTAAATATGCTTTAAATTTGGTAAAGAAATTTGGATTCGAGAACAGTAAAAATTTTGATACTCCTATGAGTACAACTCTCAAACTCTCTAAGGATGAAACAGGTAAAAGTATAGACTCTCACTTATATCGAAGCATGATTGGTAGCCTTTTATACTTAACTGCTAGTAGACCAGATATTACTTTTAGAGAATCTCATCTAATTCTTGTTAAATACATAATCAGATATGTCGCAAGTTCTGCTAATTTTGGTGTATGGTATTCACACGATACAAATGTACAACTTGCTGGATATACCGATGCTAACTGGGTAGGAAACATCGACGATAGAAAATCTACCAGTGGTGGATGTTTCTATGTAGAAAATTGTTTAGTATCCTGGCTCAGTAAGAAACAAAATTCTGTATCACCATCTACAGCTGAAGCTAAATACATCGCAGCTGGTAATGCTAGTACCCAGCTTGTATGGATGAAAAGAATGTTAGTTGATTACGGGATTACGCAAGATATTATGATATTATACTGTGATAATTCAAGCGCAATCAATATTTCAAAGAATCCTATTCAACTTCTCGTATGAAACATATCGACATTCGATATCACTATATTCGAGAATTAGTTGAAGACAAAAGCATTTCATTAGAATATATTCAGATTGAAAAGCAGCTTGCTGACATTATGACTAAATCGCTTAACAGGAATATATATTCCAAATTAAAACATGATATTGGTATGTGTACTTCGAATTAATTAAATCATGTTGTTTATGCATTTTTCTATTTATTATTTGTATATGAATATTTTTTTTTAAAAAAAATGCAAAAATAATAAAAATCAGATTTTTTGTCAACTGCTCGACAGGTCGAGTACGTCCTGGACCAGTCGACCCTTGACGAGTCGAGGACCACACCCGACTAGTCGAGGATCGCAGGTTTCCTCATTAAAAGAGGAAAAACTACATTTTTCACCCCATTTCTCTCGTCTTCCTCGACTAGCCTTGGCTCGACTCGCCAAACCCATATTTATAAAGTCTTTGTAAGTGGTTTATTTTCAATTTATTTCTAGATTTGGGTTCCTTATTGCTAGTTATTTTTCATTTTGTGATTGATTTGAGATTTACATCCTTTCCATAGAGGGTTTTTGTGCAAAAATTTGATTTAAGCCAAACCCATCCTTAATATCTTCTTTTGCAAACTCTACATGGAGCATCGGTCCTTGTTCGGGAGGAAGGCTACACGCAAGGGCCCTAGCGGCTCCTCCTCCCGAACAACTCCAGTTAGGGTGAGAACCCTGAGAGCTCCCGAAGAAGATTCGGAGCATGTAAGGGATCTCTGCACTAGAGATATTATTATAGAAAGGACTGAATATTAATCACATTGCTCCATTCAAACTTTTGTCTATTCTTTCTACCATCGGTTGGGATAATATTTTGGGTTGGGGCGGAATGACATACCGCTCCATAGCTCAAGGGATGTATGCATCAATAGAAGAGTTGTCTCTTGATAATCTGACATTAAATATTAATTTTAGAGAAGGGACAGTTCCGGTTGATAGGCACCTGATCTCAGGATTACTTAATGTAAATGTAAATGATGAAGGCATACCCATTGCCTCCCTTGCTGATAGAATGTATGAATTTGAGCATTGAGATATTACCTGTAAGCTATGTCGGTTTAATGTCGAATAGAGTTTTGGTAATGTTCTCCGTGCCACCCAGATGATTCCAAGATTCAGGGTACTTCATTGTTATTATACATCAAATGTATATCATCGTTTCGGGAATAAGTCTGAACTTACTCCCTTTATGACTCGTGTCCTTCATGTCGTTGCTTTTGGCATTCCAATCTGTCTTCCCTCATTGATTTGCTACTTGATTATCCAATTTCATATTCATCCGGGTCATGGTTCCCTACCATTTGCATATCTCTTGACAACTCTTGTTATCCATTGCAACATTGTCATTCCATCGACTGAGGCACCTGAGGCAGTCCTACCATTTAATAACGCAAATATTCATAAGATGAACCTGACATATCTACCTAGCCAGAGAGATGAGGATGAAGAAGAAGTGGTAGAAGCACCATTACCTGAGGACACATCTATGGATGATATCTTTGCAGAGTTGGAATCAAATGATGAAGCTGATCCTAACTATCATCCTTCTTAGGTTGATGATCGGCTTAAGTCTTTAGAAGAGAAAGTTATGGAGTTGAAGGTATCACATGATACTCTGGCTGAAAGTCATAAAACTTCCATGAAATACATGCGAAAATACGTTCATCGCATTACCAAAGAACTTCACCAGATTTATCCTTCCATACCTCCTCCATCTTCCTCTGGATCCAATTAGCTTAATTTTCTTTCATGTTGGGTTGTATAAATTCTAACTATGTGTGTGCTTGGTTTGTTAACTCTTGAACTATGCTCTCTTTATGCTCTCTTTATACTCCTTGCTAAATTTGGTAACTCCTTTCCTGGACTTAATTATAATGTTTATGTTATGGTTCAATTATGCATTTTCTAGTTCTTATTCTGATGATTCAGTTATATTATGTTTACATAGTTATTCTTTTCTTTGTCAATTTGTGACAAAAGGGGGAGAGAATACTAGAATTATGTGAATGATGCTATTATGCTATTTGATCTGATTGATTAGAATAATGAATGCATGGAAAATGTCGATATCTGTTGGAGTTGTGCATTGGAAGTATATGTTATAATATAGGTGTATTAAATATAGGTGTATTACAAGGCAGAGATAAGCTCACATGGAGGGGGAGTAGCAAAAAATTCAGCAACATGACTTTCATGATATATTTTTTTGTAATTGTTGTACTAAGTGTTTTGTCATGAATTTGACAAAGGGAGAGATTCTAAGTGCTATATTGTATAAAGCATACCGTTGTTTGTCAAATTTTGTTTAGACAAAACAGCTTGTGTTGCAGTCCGTCTAATTTGGATCAAGATGGAAAGTTCAAGTCATGAAGTTGGAAAGTTCAAGCTTAAGTACAAGTCATGAAGTTGGAAAGTTCAAGCTAAAATGAGTTCAAGTTCTAGTACACTTCAAGTAGAAGATCAAGCTCCACCTTCAATACACTTCAAGTAGAAGATCTACTATGCTCTATTGAAGATTCAAGAAGAAGAACAAAATTTACTCTTCAATGTCCAGTCTTTTCAGGTATAACAAACCTTAAAAAGACCTTAGACTTAGGTGCTTTCAAAAGACAAACTTATATGAGTTTTTATACTTTGGTTAAGCTTAAGTTCGACTAGTCTAGGCCTTGGTTGGACTAATCTAAGCTGTAGCTCGACCAATCTAAGATAATCTTCGACCAGTCTAAGTTTAAAATACAAAAAATGGATATTTCTAGTGCTTTCTCAACCAGTTGAGCAAACTGCTTGACCAGTCGAAGAGGGACCTTCGACCAGTCGAGGGTTGCTCGAATCAAAGTTCAGCAACTAAAATTTGGCACCCTCGACCAGTTGAAGTCCTTACTCGACCAGTCGAACAGGGCCCTCGACCAGTTGAGCAGGGCCTTTGACCAGTTAAAGCACGGCTTTATCCGATCGTGCCCAAAATTTGAAATTTGGTTAGATCTTAGACGAGTCGAAGGAGACCTTAGACGAGTCGAAGTAACAACTTTTCAGCTTATAAATAGAGGCATTCTCTCAATCCGAAATTACTCATCCAAGCTAGAAAAAGCCTTCACCAAGAAAGAGATAAGTCTCCACTATCTTCAAGCTATTGCACGGTATTTTAATATTTTATTTATATAGCTTTTTGTTTTAATTCCTTGATCTCTTTTCATTTATCTTATTTTTTTAAGAGAGTAATTACTCTTCTTTGAGATCTGAGGAATTCAAACAAGTAGCCTTTGGTTTGAATTAATTTAAAATCAATTTAGAACCTAAAACCCTTGTTTGTGTTACTGAACATTGAACATTCTACTTCAAGCGAAGCGGTTCTACAGGTTACATCAAGAATGTCTTCAAGGAGAAGATAAATACATTTCTATTATTTGTATTTTGATTTCTTTGAGATAGCCAGAAAATCTCATGTGTTGGTTTTGACTGAGATAGTCAGAAAATCTCAGTGTAGGGTTTATGTTTGTGATAAGCCCTTTAAAATCACAACTATATCAGGTTTTAGGGTGACCCTGTGAAAATCTTTTTTATAGTGAAAGCCAATATCATGTAGTTTGTAATTATTAGGAGTGGAGTAGGTGTGGCTATTTGAGAACAGTTGGTGTACGCACCGAACCACTATAATTCTTAGTATTTATGGTGAATGTTTATTTTTACATATGTGGTGAATGATTGTAATTTATTTATACAAATGTGGTGAATGCTTGTAATAGATAGCTCTATTGGATCTTGCTTTAGTTTGAGATTTTGATCCTTACGACTGTTCGTGAAATAAGGTTGTCCTGCCTAAACTTTGTTTTATGTGTAGGTTGTCTTACAAACTAAGTTTGAATCAAATTTTCAATACTAGTGAGAGTTTATTTCCTGATTTATTTATTATTTTAGCAAGTTTATTTTTATTTGGCATAGTCCTATTCACCCTCCCTCTAGGATTGTTAAGCTTACCATTTTCAATACTCATATACGAAAGGAGTATATTATAATGAATTGTTTTCTCTTTAATCTTGAAACATAGTCAATCAAGGTGCTACTGGCTATGGTAGTGGAATCCATTTTGGAAATAAAGTAGCTTGATGTGAAGACGACATTACGTCATGGGAACGTGGAAGAAGTCATTTACATGAGGCAACTTAAAAGATTCAATGGCCTTGGTAAGGAGGGCCACATGTGTAGGTTGAATAAGTCATTGTATGGGCTAAAGCAATCTCTAAGGCAATGGTACAAGTAGTTCGATTCCTACATGATGGAGATTGGACATATTAGATATGAGTACGATTATTATGTGTATTACATGGTACTTGAGGACGGATCCTACATTCTATTAATGCTTTGTGTTGATAATATATTAATTGCTGCAAAGGTCCGTAAATTATAATAATTTAAATAATCACATTATAATTACAACCATTCAATTTGAGATATAACCATCATTAAGTTAAATAGAACTTCCACAGAATAAATCCAAACCGTCAACTATCTACTAAGCAAATGTTCATAGATTTTTATTACATCAAACTTTGTAAATCAACCTAAAACTAATGCACATAAAGAAACATCAATCCATATTCAATTCTTCTGCATGATACATTATTAGAAGAATCGTGCAAGTTCAAAGTGCTCCAATTAACACCTGAAATTGTTGGTAAAACAATGTGAGCTCGACATCTTGTATGGTCACTTCACACACACACATTAATGACTAAATTTAACAGCTAAAATGTTAAATAAAACATTGTTTTAGAATGGAATATTATGACATATGAAGCATCTTAAATTTTCCTATAATCAAACAACGAGTCATTTACAACAGTATCATTTGAGGTCCCTTACATGATAAATAGTGTAAGTATCCATGTGACCATCCTTTCGGGAATGACGCATGGCAGAGCACCCGTGCAACCATTTTAGAGATTAACCCAAGGTAAAGTACTATGATGACCATTTTGGATTTCTTAGGGCAGGGCACCCATGCATCCAACATTTTAAGGAGTCCAGGCAGAGCACCAATTTGAACATCTTTTTGGGAATGACTTAGGGCAAAACACCCGTGCAAACCATTTTAGGGAATAACCCAAGGCAGGGCACCATGAACCAATTTATTTATCCTTCCATTATAACATGCGATCAATGTATTTTCGACACTAATCCATTGATTCTTCATGAATAAAACACATAAACACCATAATAAATAAAGACAAATCTACATCTATATTCTAGTCGATGATACTCATAAATTTGAATAGCAACATTTAATATATATATATATATATATATATATATATATATATATATATATATATATATATATATATATATATATATATATATATATATATATATAAGAATTTAATAATTTGATCATTGAGACACGGAGTGAAGTATATATAGTATTTGCGTGATGTTTTGAAATTTACAACATGATGGGAGGATCACTTACCTGAGATAAACCGATGTATCGTCGGACTATGTGTAGATGGTTCAAGTTAGGTTCCACTTATACTCAATTCGACGCACTTATAGACTGAACTTAGTAGGTGTTCCGACGTAGATCGGTGGTGTTTCTCCATGGAATCACATGCACTAATTACCTATATATCAAACAAGGATTTTTGGTCTTCCTGGATTGAAATCCAATGTATTAGCACCTTAACTTAGTGAGGCGACTCATTGAGTCGTGGTGTAAAACAATGAGCAAAGTTTATCTGAAGAAAAAAGACTAGAAAAGGGACTTTGCTAACCAATGGAGTATATAGGGCTTGACTTGGCCCTAATTGTCGACTCGGACAATAGATCGGTTGGTTAACTTTCCGAGTCAACTTGACCCAACTTTCTTTCTTCTTCTCTTTTCTTCCATTTTTCTTCTTCTTCTTCCCTCCTTTTCTCTATTCTTTCTCCTCCCATCTCTTCTGATTTTCACTTCCTAGAAAGTTTAGTTGTTGGACGTTGGATCAGCAACTCAACATGACTCGAAGAGTCACGACTTGGATCCTCTCTCTCTCTCTCTCTCTCTCTCTCTCTCTCTCTCTCTCTCCCTGCAGACCAGGTTTTGATGAGATCTTATTTGTCATGAATGTTTTAATAACTCTTACGGAGGCTTTCATGATTTTGGAAATCATAGTTATACAAGAAGTTGCGATTGGTGGTGTTGTTTAAGCATGGAGTCTCAGTTTTAGAAGTCTTACGTTGATTTCGTGGATGAGTTGGTTTCTACACGTAACATCGATCTACTCTTAAATGATTGGGATATGATGGTGATAAAGTGGGCCACTTAATGGACGATTGAGCTAGCTTTAAGATTAAGGTTATGTTGAGATTTGTTAATTTCAAATTACAGATTTATAATTCCATAAAACAAAAGGAAATTAGAAACTAAAAATATAAAAGATTAAGGACAGACTGAAGCATGTGTAATCACTCTATCCTTAAAGTGTTATTTTCTCCTTTTCAAGGTAATTGAGATTGTTGACACGTTGCAGACAATTGGCTTCTAGGATATGACGAGCCTGTGTGTGGTTCTGCGTTCAGTAAACACGAAGGAACCATTGGTGGAAATTTATAAACATAGTTTTACTGGTAGATGATAGCTAAAAGAAAATTCTCAAATGGAAAGAGAGCTAGAAAAATAAGATTAGCTTTGCTGGCATAGACCACTGCACCGGTCTGGATCTTATGGACCTATTGGTCCTGACAGTCTCAGGTTCGTATTGAACCTGTTGACTTGATCAGAGAACACTTGGAGTTTGTTGATTCAGATGAGAAAATGAATTGGTTTACGTGTGTTGATCGAATGAACTAGCCAAGCTCTGTATATATAGGCAAAGGTGGCTGGATGGTTTAGTTTAGAGTCATAAATAAAACATACCATTTCCGACTATTAGTGAAAAACTAGCAATTTTTTTTGATAATTTCTAACTATTTTGCATATGGGAGACTAACTGCATACTAGCCGTTTAGACACATTGGCTAGCCATTTTTGACTATTGAGCTAGCCACATGTAGCAGTTTCTGTATGGTCTGATTAATTACTACTTATACCAAACCTCTTAAATGGCTCCACAACTCTTATATAAGGCGGAGAGAAATCTCTCAGGTCTCTTGGGTAAGGTCACAAGGGAAGGGAACGATCCATCTGTAATACGATGCCAGACCATGCCCAGCTATATGCTAGATCAAAGCCGTGATAGCAAGCGAGCCTGGCCCAGCTACATCCTAGATCAAAAAGTAGCCATTCATGGGAGTGCCTCGTGTCAACAGAAACGCTACTTATCCCAGCCATCTCTGATACCCAGTCCACAAGTGGCTGTGGGACGTACCAGTTGTATACTCAATCCTAGTTCCTGACCTTTTGTATGGACCATTCAAAAAAGGGCTGCCACGTGATGAACGAAATGGATTAACAAATACACCCCTGTGACTGCAGTTGTGGATTGTTGGGCCCCAGCAATTCCATGACCAAGATCATTGACCAATTACAACCGTCAGATGGTGACTTCACATCCTAGATGTACATAAAATTTCATAACAGTTTTGGAAGGGGTGCGCCAGGCCCATGCTGTAGTGCAAAACAAGGGCGACACTTAAGAGCCCCAGTAGCAAGCTACTGTGGTAGGCCCTCCCCCACAAGAAATTAATTTAATATCATGTGAGCCGATGGCCCTCGTATCAGATATTAAACTGATAAGAACAGATACTACACTTGATCTTAGCCAAAAGGCCGAGAAAGGTATGCTTTCATTAATGCCTTCCCCTCTCTTTTATATCTAACCCACTTTCTCTTCTGATTTGTTCCCAGTCAATGTGGGATTATACATTGAGAAGGAAGAGGTGATGCGTTAGAGCTGGTATATATGGGATTTTGTACATTCATGTGTCCTCCGTACACGTGGCAGGGATATCTATCAATCGTGGCCTTCCATTTAATGGGCCCTACAATGGATGACTTGTGATTAAAAAATTGGACCTATGCGTCTTTCATCTTTCTTCCCTTTATTCGCTGATATGGACGGTTAATTAATACAGTGGATGTATAGCAAGTTCCGATACAACCATTTCTTTCCCGCCAACATGTTGCATGTGTAGATTATTCAATCGAGAAAAGGGTTGGTCATATGCAACATGACGATCACATGGACACAACATAAAAGTCTATAGACATTTGATGGTATAACTCAACAGTGTACAGGTGTAGCCCACCGAATGAGTGGATCGGCCTAATTTTGATATCACGGTCTATGAACATGGTTCCGGCCATCTTTTGCACGGATTGGATATTCTATATTTTATACATGGTGAGGGCCGGTTTTATTTTATTTTATTTTTAAGAATTCATATTCTATATTCTATGGGGTTTTATTTTATTTTATTTTTAAGAATTCAGATTGGGGCTGGGTTTAAGTTGACTGAGGAGACTAGGCTGGGCCAGGCTAACCCGGACGTGGCCTAGCTCAGCCCGTTCCACCCTATGGTTGCACTATGAAAGGAGACCTAAAATAATAAGACTGATTGACTCTTCAGGCGGCCCACATTGTGTATATTGAATGGGTTAGAAAAATAACAAGTTAAAATAAAAAGAGGATAGATGAAAAAGATAATGAGACAGTCGTATCTATCGAGTTCAAAGCTCGACTTGAATAGTTAATATTTCAAGATAGATTTGTTGCCATTTTTTTAATAGTTCTAGCTAGTATAAATAAATGAAATATGCAAATTATCTTCAACATAACATAAACTCTCAATTCAAATTTCAACATGAAAATTTGTACAATTAAGTGTTGGACATATCTCTAATTTTGATATTGATATGCCTTTAAAATATTCTAAAAAATACCAATAATATGCCAAATTTAAAACTACTGCACAATAGATAGTTTATTTAGAAAATATAGAGAATTGCATTTCTTGATTATAGTATCCAGAATTTATAACAATTGGACGTGATAGAGTTCTTCTAAATATACTAATGTGACTAATCAAAACTTTTATGCCCATTTATAGCAAACAACATCTTTTCATGAAAAGATATGACCATTCGTCCTATGGCAATTATTTTTGTACCCCTTTAGATAGAAAAAAGTCATCCAACAGTTTAACAATATTGTCACATGAGCGACATGTGGCATTAGTGCCACATGTACAACTATGTCATAGCCACGCTCAATCAACACTAAGGTTAATAATATTTTAGGGCATTTAAGTTGCCCTATGATCCAAAAAAGATCAAGGCTTTTTTAGCTGTCAAGATGCACTAGGGCTTTAAAAGTTTGAAGCACGTGTCAAAAAGACTAAGACTAAATCTCCTGTGGCCCAAAAAGTTTAAACGACTTGAGCCTTGGATCCGCCTCAGTTTTGCGCTTATACCCTGGAAGGATAGGGAAAAAAAAGAAGGATGGACGGTGTGGATAAGAACCCTACATCACGGTGTCCACTCAAAGCTACTACCCGTTCCCAGCTGGAGACGGGCGGGCGTAGGACGCAATCCGCGTCCGTTCTAATAAGGGTCCTCGTCGGATGGACGGAGCAGATTAACGTGTACAACACAGTCGTCCCAACCGACCTTGGTGACGATTCCTTCGAAGATAATTATAGCATGGCCCACCGCAGTTGGTGGAGATAAGTCCAAAGAGGATACTACCGTAATTTCATTCGAAATTGCTGCGGGGACCTGCTATGACTTAAAGCTGAAGGCATCTGTTCATCTTCATTTTCATCTTCTCTCGTGTCGGACTTTACTAGAAAATGGACGGTGCAGATTTCAGCAGCCTGGATGAAGGCTGTATTACTCATATTCTCTCCCTCACTTCTCCTCTAGATGTTTGTAGAACGTCTTCGGTCTCTTCTGCCTTCCAATCAGCAGCGGAATCAGACTCTATCTGGGAGAGATTTCTGCCGTCTGATTACTCGGATATACTGTCCAGATCGGTGTCTCCCTTGCACTTCTCATCCAAGAAAGATCTCTATTTCCGTCTCTGCCAACCGCTTCTGATCGATGATGGCAAAAAGGTAAATCTTGGCGATGTCGGCGATCTACCGAGGTGGGTGGGAGCCCTGACTGTGGGGCCCACCTTGACGTATTTTCCTTACATCCAAACCATCCAACCGTTTTGAGAGCTTATTTTATGGTATCATCCCAAAAATCAAGTAGAATTAAATATTAGGTGGACCACATCACAGGAAACAGTGGTGATAGAATCCTCACCATTAGAAACTTCTTGGGGGCCACCGAAATGTTTAGTCACCGGTACTGTTTTCTGTGGTATGGTTGTAAAAACGGTCGGACGGCGTGGATGTAAGGAACACACATCACGGTGGGCCCCACAGTCAGGGATCCCACCTACCTCGGTGGATATGTTGTTTCCTCTTTCCTCTGTTATTTATTTTTCAGTTGGATGGGTGTATGGAGGCTTGCCCTATTGTGGTTTGCCACTTCTACCCAATCACCTGATGATCCAAACCGTTCATCTTGAAGATCCCATCATGAATGGGCTTCATGACAAAAATCCCACTATCAAAGATGCACCACCTTTCATGTAAGGCCATTTAAAACAAGTGGTTAGCTGAACACGGTCTGGATCATTGATTATTATTATTATTTTTCTGCTATATTTCCGTTGTATAGTTAGATCTTCTAGATGAACGGATTGGATTATCACATGGTGGGATAGAAAAGCCTGACATGCTCGCAACGGACGCGGATTGCGTGGTGACCCTGCCACCACTGATCTCCATGGTGTCAGGACTCCGTGGGGCCCACCGTGATGTATTTGTTTTATCCATACCGTCCATCCGTTTTTCCATCTGATTTTAGGCCATGAGCCCAAAATTTGAGCATATCCACACCCCAAATGGGCCACACCACAGGAAACTATAGTGATAATAACATCCACCGTTGAAACCTTCCTAGGGCCCACGGTGATGCTTATTTCTTTGTTTTTTTTTTTTTCATTTAAACACGGTAATGATGATGATGATGTTGTTGTTGATGATGATGTTGTTGTTGATGATGATGACAGAGTTTTTGGTTGGAAAAATCAAGTGGTAAGAAATGTTATATGGTGTCTGCTAGAGATCTATCGATATCGTGGGGAGATGATGGTCGGTATTGGCGATGGCTCACTGCTTCTACAAGGTCTCACCTTCAAACCTATCTTGGGCTTAATCTTAGGCCTTGATCAGGGTCTTTTAATCTCATGGACCCCACATACAGAGACAATTGAATGATCAAAGCCATGCTCTTTTACTCTTGGTAGTTGAATATATGATTTTGACCATCCATATTAGCAGTTGAATGTGGACCAATGAAAGTAATCAACATTTTCAATTATCCACATTTATCAAGGAAAATACATGACTGTGGTCATTCTTTCAACTTGATTCTCTGTTAATCTGACATCAATGACAACACCCACAAGATGGATGTTTCAATTTCTGATCAACCACCATTTCTGCATGTGGACCCAACTACACTTTTGGCCAGAGATGTGGTCCACCCAAAATGAAGTCTTTTAATTAATTTTTATAAGATCAATAGCTAATTTACTTGCCTAATCATGCCAGTGTCTTCTCAGAAGTAGCTGAGTTGATCTCGGTCTGGTGGTTTGATCTCCGTGGCACCATTGACATGGCCCATCTCTCACCAGACACCAATTACACTGTTAGATTCATCGTAAGACACACGTCTGACCACGCTGGATGGCAAAACATGCCAGTCAAGCTATCTTTGCATGTGAAGAGCAATCCATACATGCACATACGCGATGTATTGATGTCGCCCGATCAGGCGGAGAGTGTCCTGCAACCAAGTGCAGAGAACAATGGATGGATGGAGGTGGAAGTGGGAGAATTCTTGTGTGATAGAGATGGAGGAGAAGTTGAATTTAGGATGTATGAGTTGTATAGTTATAAGGAAGGGATTCTTGTTATGGGAGTTGAAATAAGGCCATCCAAGATGCATTGTGTGGAAAGGATACAAGGCATTTTGGGAAGCGAACAAATTGCTGCAGTGTAGAACGCCCACCAAGCATTGGATATGATGGTGAAGAAAGTGCTGATTTCTCCACTGGATATATGATAGTGAAGAAATTGCTTATTTCCCCGTAGCTTGAGAAGGTTTTCTGTTATTTTGTTAGATAGTTGATGTAGGGTTTCGATACATCTATCTTTTGTTGCAGTGATTATACAATGAAACAATGTTTTATTATTGACGTGGATTTTTTAATATGTATGATATGCTTTTATTGCTATGTTTCTCAAATATTATTTCAATCAGATGATTTTAATTATCTAAATCAATGGCTAAGAAAATGGACAACCTAATGAGAGAGCTTGTACAAGTTGACTCGGACTTGGTTGAACCTGATCCAGATTGCTACCAAGAGTTGAGCTGATTCACCTCTGGCTCTAGTGAGTTTTGGCGGCTCAACTCAAGACTGGGTGAGTCGGTCTTAGTTGAGTTATATAACGATGTTGGTAATGTTGTATAAATATGCAGCAGATTCTATGATATGTACTTGCATCAATCTATGGTATTAGAGCGTTTTGAATGCGTACTTTGATAGGCCATTATTCTAACCGTTGAGAAAGACCCTATAGAGAATTGGTTGTACATCAGTCTTTTGCCTCATGTATACCCACGATTGTATGTTCTCAAATGAGAAGAAGAACATGTGTGAAAACATGTTTAGAGTTGGGGACCGACCGCACTTTAAATAGATAGAGTGACTATGAGAAGAATCACACCCATCGTAGGATTCATTGAAACTACCGACACTAGACCACAACAATCATCACCCCATTTATCGAAGCAGGATCAGCCATAATTACAATGCCAACATTTCCAACAACATGGATACTGAAAACATGAGTGTAGCATGAAAATCTCTTGCAGCATGAAAATCTCTTGCCAAATGTAACTCGCATGCAAAGTTCCAAGCAGTCCAATTATCTCTATCAAGAGATCCTTAGCCTCAATCAAAGCCAACCTTATCTGTCCGTTTCTCTATATGCAAGTACATTAAGAACAAATTGTTAAAACTTGAATTGTCATTTAACTTTAATTTACTGGAATGTGTATGCTACATCAATATTTGTACTCCAACTAATCCTGAGCACCGTATGATGTAATTATCAGTTAGGGTTTACAAACTGTTGACATGTTATAGATCATTATTGTCACGTCCCAAACTCGGAAACTGGGCTCACAAAATTTTCGATCGCCGAATTTGGCGCCAACAGCCTCCGTAGAACCTCATTCTCGATTCCTAGCGCCTATTCACCAGGTTTTGATTCTGGGATGTTACGAGGAAGATTTTCAACACCAGTTTGATTCTTAATAAGCATAACCAAGGGCATGACCCACAAGCAACAACTAAAAACTCCATCACATTTCCACTATGATCAAAAACTTTAAAAGTACAATGAGCATAAAAGGAAAATACAATGACAATAAACAAAAAGCTCCAAGATGATCTGCAAAGCGCTCCTGCCTCAACACTGCTGCGCTCCAACGTCACCTGCACGCAACGGTCGTGCATAAGCTTATGTAAAGCTTAGAGGGCGGTGAAAGTATGTGCACAAGGTAGTAGTTATGCAGTATCAGAGTAATGCGGAATATGCTGATAAATCCATGAATGCTAGTGGCCTACTAAGGCCATACGGTGCAAGGCATGAATGATGTCGGCCGTACCAAGGCCATGCGGTGCGAAATACAACTCAAGCATGCGAATCCTCATCTAAGTCTACATATCAATACAGCTCAACTCTGGAATACCACCGGGGTCTAGTACCCTCCAACCAGATTGCCGCCCCATCGCTTGCAATAAGGTGAGCGGAATAGACCTCACTATCCACCTGTCAATATCGGGCTCGGCTCGTCAATAGCGGACCCATTCCTCGAGCTAGTCAAACTCAGCCTAGCTTTGCCCCCTCCTCTCGGGCGGGTAAGGCCGCACCCCCTTCCAACCGACCACGACACAGTGGAAAGCACAACCGTCTGGTAATCGGCACTCGGCACTCATGCACCCACTCGGTCTGGACGTTAGAGCAACCTCTTGGTACCATAAGAGTTTAGGGACTTTCACCCAGGGATATCTATAGTACCCCATGTAGAACAAGATTTTCGGTATCTAATCCTGCCAACCACGATATGCCTGTGGAGGCTACGACCCTGATGTCTCTAGGATGTACAGTACCATATCACACAATGCGAATGCGTGAATCACACTATCCAATCATGCAACAGTCCTGCGCGTATCGTGCGCTCATGTAGGGCAACATTGCCTATCCGAGAGCCCATAAACAATCTGCCCGAAGGCATATGCTATGATCAGTCACTTCTCATATCAAGCATACATATGATGCGTATGATCGTGAATCATGAAACTATACTAAGCATGTTATATGGTAATGGATGCAGTTCATAATGAAGATGGGCTTAGACGGCCTACACATTACATGTACAAGCCTATCAATGAGCCCTAGGGAGAGTCATAATGTGGACATTTAACCAACACTATACTTGTAATGTGGACGTCAAACCAACATTACTCCCAAGGCATAGCCCATCGTAAACATCATTACATAAACCATGTTGGGATCACACATTGCAATGGACCTTAGGTACATCCCATTGGGCCTTCATTATATCAAATGGGCTGTATCACATGGGCCTTACATTCGTCAAATGGGCCGCATTAATGGGCCTCACCAACGGGCCTTATGTACATTGCAATGGCCATAACCCATTGGGCCTTAAAATACATCACAATGGGCCTAATCACATGGGCCTTATGTAAATCAAATGGGCCGCACCAATTAGGCCCCATGCACATCCAATGGGCCACACCCAACAAAGTGGTGGTGATGATTTCCACCATTAAAATTCCTAAGGCCCACCACCCAGTATATTATATATAATATAATATATAATTTATATATAGTATATGCAATATTATATATAATATAATATTATATATATATACACACACGCCCACACACACACGCACACGCACACACCCACCGTCCCATGGACGGTGGGGATAGAACACATAAATTACAGTGGGCTCCACTGCCCGCCTGGACGGTGGGAGTAAAACACATACATCACTGTGGGCTTCACGTGAGGCCTACCATAATGTTTAAATACCATCCAATCCGTTGATAAGGTCTCACGGACCCAAATGAATAGGAAGAACAAATCTCAGCTGGATACAAAACTTCTGTGGCCCAAAAAAGGGTTCCAAGGGCAGACGTTTAATCCCACTGTTTCCTATGATGTGGGTCACCTGAGCGTTGGATTAAGCTGATTTTTGGAGTGGGCCCACTTCAGGGAGTGGCCCACCCAATGAACGGTGTGGATTTCTAATACGCATCATGGTGGGGCCCACGGCTGGGGCCGTGGGTCTGCTGCCCGTCCGCCCTCCGCTCATAGCAGGCAGCGCCTGCACCTTTGACACAGTAGCCGACGCTGCTGTGTTATGTTTTTTTTTTGTTTTCTTGTTTTCTGTGGTTTTTCATAGGTGGGGTCTACATCTTGAGAATCCACTCCGTCCAATGGCCCTCCATGGCTCAAGACAAGCAAAACAAGCCCAATATTGAGCATATTTCGGTGTATAGAAACATTGGAGGGTGTTTCAATGATAAATACGTTGTTTACTATGCTATGGCCCGCCTGAAAGTCAAATTGGCCCCATTTTTCGGCTCAACGCCTAAAATAATCTGGAGAATGGAATGGACGGCTTGGATTAGATCTATTCATCAAGGTGGGGCCTACATAGATAGCCCTCTCAAAAGCTTTGAAAACAAAGCTGAATTTGTGTTTTACCAGTGACGTCCAGCGTCCCTGGACGCTGGACGGATCCTCACAGCACATGCATGGAGGGCTTTGCTCAAGTGGGCCACTTCATGATGAATGATGTGGGTACAACACATAAAAGGTGGGCCCCACTTCTAGATATTTTGGATAAAAAAATACATACCTCGTGGTGGGGTCCATCCAGGTGGGCCACACAACCATATCATCATCACATAAAAAAATTAGGAAAAAAGGGAGAGAGAGAGAGAGAAAGAGAGAGTGGGATACACGTGATGGAGGGCTCCGCCACTATGAGCCATCCCTTGCACTAAATCACACATCAAGTGGGTCCCATAACATGTGGGGCCAACAAATCAAAGATCAACGGTGGAGATCCCTTCTCCACCAAAATGGAAGGTCTAGATGACCTCTAGCCATGCAAATAAAATAAAAATCATGATGGGGTCCATGGAGAATGGCCCCATCATGGAATGATCATGTGGATCAAGGTGGGCCATCGGCCACACCTAGGGTCCAAAGTGAGATCCACACCATCAATTGGTAGGCCTCACTTGGCCCATCTTAAAAATATGCAAATCTAAGCCTATGAAGCACCCACCATTCGATCTTCTTGCTCCCTTGGCTTCCTTTGCTTCTTAGCTTTGATCTTAACGGAGGAGATGGGGTTTGGATGGTTGAGATGAGAGATGAGAGGGTAGGAAAGTGGGCCACACTTGTGGCTCTCTTGGAGTAGAAGAGCTTGGACGTATGGAGGTTTTGGGTTGCTTGGATTGTGATTTGAAAATGAAGGAGAGAGAGAGAGAGTTGTAAAGCGAGATGGATGATGGAGTGGAGTGATGGATGTGGTGAGTGATGGGTATAAGAGCCCTTTTTTGACTTTTGAGGTAATTTGTGTAAGAAAAGTATGGCTTGTGTAAGAAACTTTTGACTTTAGGGGTTGCTTGGGGAAGGGTGAGAGGTGATGTGTACTTGACATGTACTTGACATGATGGGATTGATTGATTGATTAATGTGATATCTCGTAGAGATTCTCTCGTAATTCGCACGCGCGGCGTTTTCCTCGCACCGAACGTTGGCCCACATCTCCTGGCCAGAGTATCAGATCGGTGCGCGAGTCGCGACATCGGAACCACAGCGACGACGCAGTCGCTAGGGTACAAGTCTCGGTTTGAGTCGACTCCGGTTGATGGCGTGTGACGTAGGGTCGCGCGCAAATGCTGGTTAAGGATCGAAGGTTGCCGGAATTTGACCTGGAAGACCGCGGAAGTCTATGGAATGGTACGGTCTAGGATACGGCGCTTACAGCTCTCCTCTCCTAATAAAAACTTCATCCTCAAAATTTACATAATCATCATAAATAGGCATAATTCATGAGGAAGAAGAAACATAGCATCATTATATAAAATCAGAGATAACATACAATACAATCAATCATCAAAAGATGGGGATAACGCTCTTGAATCTCAGCCTCGCGCTCCCAAAAAGCCTCCTCAATAGAATGGTGACCCCACTGAACCTTCACCAATGGAATGACCTTGGTCCGGAGGACCTGCTCCTTCCGATCAAGGATACAGACTGGCTGCTCAATATAGGAAGCGTCCTCACGAACCTCTAACGGCTGCCAATCAATAACAGGAACGATGTCTGACCCACACTTCCTCAACATAGAGACATGAAAAACGTTGTGAATGCCAGACAACTGAGATAGCAAGGCAAGCCGATAGGCCACGGTGCCAACGCTCCCAGTGATCTCAAAAGGCCTATGAATCTCGGGGCAAGCTTGCCCTTCGCTCCAAATTGAACTACGCCCTTCATGGGCGAGACCTTGAGATACACATGGTCCCCTACATCAAACTCCAAGGGACGACGTCGATGATCAGCAAAACTCTTCTACCGGCTCTGAGCTGTGCGCATCCTCTGCCTGATAATATCAATAACCTCTGACGTCTCCTACACAAGCTCGGGACCTAAGAGACAACGCTCTCCAACCTCGGTCCAACAACTTGGTGATCTGCATGGTCTACCATATAGTGCCTCAAAAGGAGCCATGCTGATGGTCGCCTGATAGCTGTTATTGTATGCGAACTCAGCTAATCGCAGATGCTCATCCCAGCTACCCCCGAAATCAATCGCACAGGCCCAAAGCATATCCTCAAGGATCTAGTTGACCCTCTTGGTCTGGCCATCGGTTTGCGGATGGTATGCAGTGCTGAGCTGTAAATCAGTCCCCGTCGCTCTCTGAAAGCTCCCCCAAAACTGAGACGTGAACTTCGGGTCTCGGTTAGAAACGATCAAGACTGGAACGCCATGCAGTCTCACAATATCCTTAATGAATAACCTCACAAGCCGGTCCAAAGGCCAAGTTGCACGAATCGCAATAAAGTGTGTCGACTTCGTCAGACGATCCACAACAACCCAGATGATGTCATAACCGCGCTGAGTCATTGGCAAGCCCATAATGAAATCTGTCGACACGTGCTCCCATTTCCACATCAGGACACTCAATGGCTACAATAGATCAGGGGTCTCTGATGATCGGCCTTGACACGCTGGCACGTGTCACACTCGCCCACAAAACTAGCGATCTGGCGCTTCATCCCCGCCCAAAAATACTGTCGCCTCATATCGTGGTATATCTTCGTCGAGCCAGGGTAGATAGAAAATCCCGATCGATGTGCCTCGGTTATAAGATCTCTGCGTAACTCAAGAATATCCGGGACACATAATCGGCCTCTGAAGTGAAGCCTACCATAAGAACCAATCTGCCAATCTGCCTGACTCTCAGATGCTGCCTCTGCTCGGTAATCCTGTAACGACTTGTCTGCCTGCTGAGCCTCGATCACCCTTGCGACAAGAGAGGGTTGAATCGACAGGTTCAATAACTGCACAATAGAAGACTGCAAGCCAAACTCAAAGTCGTACTCTGCTATATCCTCGAGCATCCTCCACTCCTGAATCATCATGTACTCCACCAAACTTTGTGGCTGACGGCTAAGGACATCTGCCACCACGTTCGCCTTACCCGGGTGGTACTGGAGATTGAAATCATAGTCCTTCAGGAGCTCCATCCAGCGACTGTCTCTTATTCAACTCGGACTGCGAGAAGAGATACTTCAAGCTCTTGTGGTTGGAGAAGAGCTCGAACCTAACCCCATAGAGATAGTGTCTCCACACCTTCAGTGCGAAGACAACTACAGCTAACTCTAAATGATGCGTGGGGTAGTTCAGCTCATGAACCTTGAGCTGACGAGACGCGAAGGCCACTAGTCTCCCGTGCTGCATCAGGACAACACCCAAACCAATATGCGAGGCATCGGTAAATACAATAAAACAATCACTCCCAAAGGGAAGAGTGAGGACAGGAGCGGACGTGAGGTGGTCCTTCAACTCCATAAATGCTCACTCGCAGGCGTCGCTCCAAATAAACTCCGTGCCCTTTCGAGTTAACCTGGTCAGCGGGGCTGCAATATGAGAGAATCCCTCAATAAAACGCCGGTAGTAGCCCGCCAAACTAACAAAACTGTGGATCTCGGACGCGTTCGTGGGCTGGCCCCACTGATGCATTGCCTCAACTTTTATGGGGTCCACTGCGACACCCTCCCTCGTCACCACGTGACCGAGGAACTTCACCTCATCTTGCCAGAACTCGCACTTCTCCAGCTTCGCATAGAGTTGATGTATGCGGAGGGTCTGCAGCGTAACCTCCAAATGCTGCTCGTGCTCCTCACGGGTCCTCGAATAAATCAGAATGTTATCGATGAAGACTACAACAAACTGATCGAGATAAGGGCAGAAGACCTTATTCATCAGCTGCATGAACACTGCGGGCGCATTGGTCAGTCCGAAGGACATGACTTCAAACTCAAAATGATCGTAACGCGTCCTGAAAGTCGTCTTTGGAATGTCCTCCTCTCGGACCCGAATCTGATGATAACCGGAATGCAAGTCAATCTTCAAAAAGAACTGTGCACCCTGCAGCTGATCAAACAAATCATCAATCCTCGGGAGCGGGTACTTGTTCTTGATCGTAACCTTGTTGAGCTCGCGATAATCTATGCAGAGCCTCAACGAGCCATCCTTCTTCTTCACAAAGAGTACCGGCGCTCCCCTCGGCGAACTGCTCGGACGGATAAAGCCCAACTCGCGCAACTCGTCCAATTGCTTCTGCAGTTCCTGTAACTCCAACGGTGCCATACGATACGGGGCCTTCAAAATAGGCGCGGTATCGGGCATGAGATCAATCTAAAACTTAGTGAGTCGGCGAGGCGGTAATCCCGAAATCTCCTAGAACACATCGGGAAAATCACAAACCACAGGCAACTGGTCGATGCTCACCGCTATGGGCTCCTTTATGGCACATGACATCAAACAAGATAACGACTCTCCTCTGGGCTCAGCAATGAACTGGAACTGTGGCAAGTCAGGTATACAGAACGTGACTGTCCTCGCGGAGCAGTCTAAGATAGCATGGTACTCAGCAAGTCAATCCATGCCCAGGATGATGTCGAAATCTAACATCGGCAGTACGTATAAGTCGGCAGGCAGGAAAATCTCTCCTACTAATACGGGGCAAGACGAACAGAAGTGGCTTAATACTATAGTCTTTCCCAAGGGCGTCGATACAGTCAACCCCTCTCGAGTAGACTCTGTCGGTAATCCAATCGAATGACAGAATCCCTTGGATATAAACGAGTGCGAAGCACTGAAATTAAACAAAACTCGAGCAATGCATGCTGAGACTGGAAGTATACCCTCAACGACTCCTCCAGATGACTGAGGATCCTGCTGCCTCTATTGCTACGGTCTAGGAAGCTAGTGCTGATGCTGCTGCTGAGGTGGCCTCTGTGGTGGGGGCTGCTGTCGCTGCTGCTGTGGGTGCCTTTGCTGCTGTTGCGGTAGAGGCTGCTGTGGACCTCTCTGCTGCTGCTGCTGCTGGGGGCGAGGACACTCCCACATACGGTGCCCCGTCGCACCGCACCTAAAACAAGAGCCGATGAACTACCTCAGAGGTGGTGATGGAGGTGCTGCTGGTGCTCGGAAGGCTGGGTGACCTGTGTGCCTCTGTTGTGCTCGACCCTGCTGGGAATCACTGGAAGAGCCTGCCTCTTCTGGTCTCTCCTCTGACAGCGATCAGACTGAGAACCGGCCCACTTAGCCTCAAAAATCTGGGTCTTTCGTACCACTCCTTCTAAAGGCGGGAGCTCATGCCTAATAACACGGCCTTGAAAATCGTAACGCAAGCCGTCCTCGAAACGGCGGGCTCTCCGCTCCTCATCATCTATCAAGTATGGCGCAAATCTGGATAGCGCTATAAAACGAGCGGCATACTGAGCCACCGTCATATCACCCTACACCAAGGCCTCGAACTCCAACACCCGCTGTCGTCAGATGTGATCAGGAAAATACTGTCGGTCAAATCGATCTACAAAATCCTCCCAAGTCCATACAAAATCAGCCCCCGCTGCTTGGGAGACTGACTTCCACCAGTGCTCAGCCTCACCATGGAGGAGAAATACGGCTAATCGGACTCACCGCTCAGTTGTGCATCTCATCGTCTCGAATATCTTCTCCATATCAGCGCACCATATCTCAGCTACCGTCGGGTCTGGCTTACCCTGGAAATGGGGGATTGAGCCGTTGGAACTCTCGAAGGAGGGCACTCATGCTCTCCTGCTCTACCTAGGCTGGGGAAACGATGAGGTGTCTACTCTGCCCCTGAAGCACGGCTGTCATAGCCTGCAATATCTGCTGTAACTGGGAAGCACTCACGGATACGGTTGGATCCGTACCGGTCTCTGGTAAAGGAGCTGCATCCATAGGCTGGGCAGTAGGAATCTCTGGTGGTGGAGCGGGAATCGTAGGTGGTAGTGCGGGGGTCTCAGGTGGTGGTGTGGGAGTCTTGGATGGTGGTGCGGGAGTCGATCGGGTTACTCTCCTAGGTATCTTGTCCTACAAGCAAGAGTAAAGGCGCCTATCAACTTGAAAGCTCTCAAAGGCACACATGTTAAGGGTCTGTAACAGCAGATCACTAAGCTATCCGGACTTAGGACTTAATCATTCATGGTAGACATGTAATATTTTTTTTGTTATTCTCGAGTTACACTCTGATACCAACTTCTGTCACGCCCCAAACTCAGAAACCGGGCTCACAAAATTCCCGATTGCCGAATCCGGGGCCGACAGCCTCCGAAGAATCCCATTCTCGACTCCCAGCGCCCATTCACCAAGTTCTGATTCTGGGATACTACGAGGAGGATTTTTAACACCAGTTTGATTCGTAATAAGCATAACCAAGGGCATAACCCACAAACAAGAATAAAAAATTCCATCACATTTCCACTATGATCAAAAACTTTAAAAGTACAATGAACATAAAAGAAAAATACAATGATAATAAACAAAAAGCTCTAAAATGATCTGCAAAGCGCTCCTGCCTCAACGCTGCTGCGCTCCAATGTCACCTGCACGCAACGGTCGTGCATAAGCTTATGGAAAGCTTAGAGGGCGGTGAAAATGTGTGCACAAGGTAATAGTTATGCAGTATCAGAGTAATGCGGAATATGCTGATAAATCCATGAATGCTAGTGGCCGTACCAAGGCCATGCGGTGCAAGGCATGAATGATGTCGGTCGTACCAAGGTCATGCAGTACAAAATGCAACTCAAGCATGTGAATCCTCATTTAAGTCCACATATCAATACAGCTCAACTCTGGAATACCACCGGGGTCTAGTACACTCCAACCAGATTGCCACCCCACCACGCGCAATAAGGTGAGTGGAATAGACCTCACTATCCGCCTACCAATATCGGGCTCGGCTCGTCAATAGCGGACCCGTTCCTCGAGCTGGTCAAACTCAGCTTAGCTTTGCCTCCTCCTCTCGAGCAGGTAAGGTCGCACCCCATTCTAACCGACCACGACACAGTGAAAAGCACAACTGTCTGGTAATCAGCACTTGGCGCTCATGCACCCACTCGGTCTAGACGTTGGAGCAACCTCTTGGTGCTATAAGGGTTTAGGGACTTTCACCCAGGGATATCTATAGCACCCCATGTAAAATAAGATTTTCGGTATTCAATCTTGCTAATCACGATACGCCTGTGGAGGTTACGGCCCTGATGTCTCTAGGGCATACAGTACCATATCACATAATGTGAATGCATGAATCACACTATCCAGTCATGCAGCAGTCCTGCGCGTATCGTGCGCTCATGTAGGGCAGCACTGTCTATTCGGGAGCCCATAAACAATCTGCCCGAAGGCATATGCTATGATCAGTCACTTCTCATATCAAGCATACATATGATGCGTATGATCGTGAATCATGGAACTATACTAAGCATGTTATATGGTAATGGATGCAGTTCATAACGAAGATGGGCTTAGACGACCTACACATTACATGTACGGGCCTATCAATGAGCCCTAGAGAGAGTCATAATGTGGACATCTATACTTGCAATGTGGATGTCAAACCAACATTACTCCCAAGGCATAGCCCGTCGTAAACATCATTACATAAACCATGTTGGGATCACACATTGCAATGGACCTTAGGTACATCCCATTGGGCCTTCATTATATCAAATGGGTCGTATCACATGGGCCTTACATTCGTCAAATGGGCCACATTAATGGGCCTCACCAATAGGCCTTATGTACATTGCAATGGTCATAACCCATTGGGCCTTAAAATACATCACAATGGGCCTAATCACATGGGCCTTATGTATATCAAATGGGCCGCACCAATTAGGCCCCATGCACATCCAATGGGCCACACCCAATAAAGTGGTGGTGATGATTTCCACCATTAAAATTCCTAAGGCCCACCACCCAGTATATTATATATAATATAATATATAATTTATATGTAGTATATACAATATTATATATAATATAATATTATATATATATATATATACACACACGCCCACACATACACGCACACGCACACACCCACCGTCCCCTGGACGGTGGGGATAGAGCACATAAATTACAGTGGGCTCCACCGCCTGCCTGGATGGTGGGAGTAAAACATATACATCACTGTGGGCTCCACATGGGGCTCACCATAATGTTTACATACCATCCAATCTGTTGATAAGGTCCCACGGACCCAAATGAATAGGAAGAACAAATCTCAGCTGGATCCAAAACTTCTGTGGCCCAGAAAAGGGTTCCAAGGGCAGACGTTTAATCCCACTGTTTCCTATGATGTGGGCCACATGAGCGCTGGATTAAGCTAATTTTTGGAGTGGGCCCACTTCAGGGAGTGGCCCACCCAATGAACGGTGTGGATTTCCAATACACATCATGGTGGGGTCCACGGCTGGGGCCGTGGGTCTACTGTCGATCCGTCGTCCGCTCGTAGCAGGTAGCGCCTGCGCCTTTGACACAGTAGCCAACGCTGCTGTGTTATGTTAATTATTTTTTTATTTTCCTATTTTCTGTGGTTTTTCATAGGTGAGGTCTACATCTTGAGAATCCACCCCGTCCAATGGCCCTCCATGGCTCAAGACAAGTAAAACAAGCCCAATATTGAGCATATTTCGGTGTATAGAAACATTGGAGGGTGTTTCAACGATAAATATGTTGTTTACTATGCTATGGCCCGCCTGAAAGTCAGATTGGCTCCATTTTTCGGCTCAACGCCTAAAATAATCTGGAGAATGGAATAGACGGCTTGGATTAGATCTATTCATCAAGGTGGGGTCTACATAGATAGCCCTCCCAAAAGCTTTGAAAACAAAGCTGAATTTTGTGTTTTACCAGTGACGTCCAGCGTCCCTGGACGCTGGACGGATCCTCACAGCACATGCATGGAGGGCTTTGCTCAAGTGGGCCACCTCATGATGAATGATGTGGGTACAACACATAAAAGGTGGGCCCCACTTCTAGATAGTTTGGATAAAAAAATACATACCTCGTGGTGGGGTCCATCCAGGTGGGCCACACAACTATATCATCATCACATTAAAAAAATTAAGAAAAGAGGGAGAGAGAGAAAGAAAGAGAGAGTGGGACACGCGTGATGGAGGGCTCCGCCACTATGAGCCCTCCCTTGCACTAAATCATACATCAAGTGGGTCCTATAACATGTGGGCCCAACAAATCAAAGATCAATGGTAGAGATCCCTTCTCCACCAAAATGGAAGGTCTAGATGACCTCTAACCATGCAAATAAAATAAACATCATGATGGGGTCCATGGAGAATGGCCCCATTATGGAATGATCATGTGGATCAAGGTAGGCCATCGGCCACACCTAAGGTCTAAAGTGAGATTCATACCATCAATCGGTAGGCCTCACTTGGCCCATCTTAAAAACATGCAAATCTAAGCCTATGAAGCACCCACCGTTCGATCTTCTGACTCCCTTGGCTTCCTTTGCTCCTTAGCTTCGATCTTAACGGAGGAGATGAGGTTTGGATGGTTGAGATGAGAGATGAGAGGGTAGGAAAGTGGGCCACACTTGTAGCTCTCTTGGAGTAGAAGAGCTTGGACGTATGGAGGTTTTGGGTTGCTTGGATTGTGATTTGAAAATGAAGGAGAGAGAGAGTTGTAAAGAGAGATGGGTGATGGAGTGATGGAGTGATGGATGTGGTGAGTGATGGGTGTAAGAGCCCTTTTTTGACTTTTGAGGTAATTTGTGTAAGAAAAGTATGGCTTGTGTAAGAAACTTTTGACTTTAGGGGTTATTTAGGGAAGGGTGAGAGGTGATGTGTACTTGACATGTACTTGACATGATGGGATTGATTGATTGATTGATTGATGTGACATCTCATAGAGATTCTCTTGTAATTCGCATGCACGACGTTTTCCTCGCACCGAACGTTGGCCCACATCTCTTGGCCAAAGTATCGGATTGGCGCGCGAGTCGCGGCATTGGAACCGCGATGACGACGCGATCGCTAGGGTACAAGTCTCGGGTTGAGTCGACTCGGTTTGACGGCATGTGATGCAGGGTCGGGCGCAAATGCTGGTTAAGGATAGAAGGTTGCCGAAATTCGACCGGGAAGACCGTGGAAGTCTACGGAATAGTACGGTCTAGGATACGGGGCTTACAATCATCCTTTCAAGGAACCATAGTGTGTGCGCTCTTTTGTCCTTATATTAATTTAGAGGACTGCAATATCGTAATGTTTAACACCTAGCTGCTTGATGAACGTTAAAATCCTATTGATCAATGCATGGTTCACAACAACAACATTCATGCCATGAAACAACCTGAAAATAGACCTCTTATTAATAAGATCACATTTAGTGTATACCAAACTTATTCATCTTATTAGTTTCACCCGACTAATGTTACCGTACATGAGCTGAATATATTTATCATATTTTTTATTCACTTAATTTATGGATCATATATACCTATAATTTTCCCCATAATAAGGATTATTAAGGTATCTATAAGGTGTAGTGCAAGCCTTAAACTGTCACAACACTCGATATTGACTCCCACTGTTTCCACATTAATCAAGTGATATAGAGGGCATATATGATTTTGAGAGAGGATCTCGTATTGCGTACATTAAGATTTTCTTAAATTTTAGGCACATGTCTTCTATCCTTCCCACATTAAACTTTTCTCATGTGTTTCTAGCTCAATGTCATGAATGTCATTATAAGTACATCAACCTCAAAGTGATAACACTCTTTGTCCGGACTAGAAATATTTGTACACATCACTTTTAAGGATCAAACCTACTTATAACCATTACTTTTAATCATATCTGTAAACAAGGTTGCCTTCATTCACATTCACATTCCATGCACAAATAGAGTATGGATGCTTTAATCCAACATTCAAATTTAAAAGAAAATTAAATGAACTATTTTATTTCAAAACCAATGTTCTATAAAATAAATACAAGATTTTTTAAAATTCAAATGCAAACTAATTTATATATGTAAAAGAAATACAAAATCATTAGCCTCGATTCTCCTATTGAAAAGCCACCTATTGATCATGTAGCGCCCCACATCACTGGGTCTCTAGATCCTTAGGTGTCTCTGCACATGATTCAAGATGTATATGTCTGACTCGTAATTGATTCGCATCGTGATAAACATGTATTAATTAAAAATATCATAAACTGTCAGATAAGAATCTTTAACTTTATTTTTGTTCTTATTATTTTTCAGTCAAGCTTTATACATGTGACATTGTTTCTTTTAGTGACCCTTTTAATCGCAAAAGTAGCAAGGTTCGAGTACTTGGTTTTGGTCCTTTAACTTTGCGTTATCGACATCAGCCTTCCCTTACCCTTATTCCTATAAGGGAAAAAAAATGACTACCGTTGCATGAAATGTGTGTGATCTATAGTGTGGTAGCCATTGCCGGCGAAGTGAAGCTTCTCTCTCTACTTTCACTCTACCATCAACACGATTTCCACCCACAGTGCTAAACGACAAATTACCGGGGGGGGGGGGGGGACCATCACTGCCACTCACCACCGCTGGAGATGATGGTTATCTGTAACACCCTGATTTTCGAAACCCGAGTATACAACTCATAGGATCGACTGCATTTTAAATAGATAGAGGGGTTGTGAGAAGAATCCCACCCATCGTAGGATTCTTTCACTTGCCTACAACTCCTCAGTCCCTTTCCTGGGAGAGAAATCATCTCCCATTGTAATTGTTTAAATTTGCTATAGTATTTCATGCCCATAAAACTGTTGTATACCCAATAACAATGTAGGTCCCACCTTGATGGTCATGAGATTTATTCAAGCCAATCATTGCACTGCTAGATGAAACTATGTTATATATGGCCTACAATTCCAACAGGTAAACCCATGCTCATATCCACTGGCCAACCGCAGAACATAACTTTCCGTTTCTCCTGTGTCTTTGGCATTTTCAAAAGTGTGGCAGTTTGAGATCTTGCAACGTCAACTCCACCGGGAAGATCACTTTAAACCTTTAATTTTATGGGCCCACAAGCTCCCTGGGACCGATCTAAACCATCCACCATTTTCGCAATGAAAAAATATCCCTAGGTGTGAGATCCGCCATTAACACCCGACCATCTTCATTGAAAGAACCCGCCATCATCCGATTCCTGTAAAGCATAGTTTTAGGATTTTAATCATAACATGAGGTCCACCTAAAATATATCTAATATACAATTTCTATATGAAAATCAACTAACATGCAGAAACCAGAAGCCTGCATGTAATCTACTTCATAAGAGATCGTTTGACGCTAGCGATTTTTGTGTAACCTGGACTCACGAAACAATTGTGAGGGCATCCCTATATACAATGCAACATGAAGCCATTTTAGATAGATCTGGACCAGGGAAGAGATACGAGAGAGAGAGAGAGAGAGAGAGAGAGAGAGAGAGAGAGAGATCAAATTAGTTGGGGAGAGAATAATTGGCGAGTCGAACCATGACTCACCGAGTCACGAAAATTTAGTGAGGTCTAGTGTCCATTGTTGGGCGTTGTCAAAGGAGGGAATAAAAGAAAGAGATCAGAGAAAAAAGAGGAAGAATAAGAAGAGAATAAGAGGATTTGCGGCCCAGTCGACTCAGGGAGTTAACCCGCTGAGTCTCTGCATTTGAGATAATTCCATGGTTGAGTTAGCCCCATTCGTGTCATATGGGAGGTAAGCTTTTATCCATATTCTTTAATTAAGAATTAATCCATAATTGTATTTCTAGAAGTTGTGACTCATTAAGTTGGCTTAGTGAGTTAGCATACTGATGTTGTCAGATTTCAGTCTAGGGGATCGATAACCCTAGTATAATAAATGTGTTATCAATAAGTGTAATTGCACATGTAGATCTCTCTTTTTCGCGTTAAAAACTCTAACGAGTCGCACCGTGTATAACTGTAAGGGAGTTTAACAAGATTCAGACCCCGATCAAATGCACATATTTCCAACAATATATTCAGATCGTTGCAAGCATCAGGTAGGTGATCCATCCCAACTTGAAAATCCTATGTTTACACAATGTGTTAAGCTTAAACGTTAATCTTTTATTACTTTTTATTGATAAGTGTAATGATTCAGTATTGCTTAAGATAAAAGATTATCTGTCCTTGATGTGGTGAATACATTGGTTTAATCTGTGATTAATGTGATTGATGTTGTGGATGTATGGACTTAGATCATGTTTAGTATGTGTTATAGCTTCACTTAATATCGTGAATGTATTAAGTTGATTTTGTTAGCATATGTTATCATCTCTTCAGTTGATGCATGTAGATTTACCTTCTACTATTGCACACAAATTTAAATCTAGTCATTAGATGTATCATTATCATGTGGAATGAATGTGAGTGTAGTTTATTTTTGTACTGTACTTGTGAAGATATTATTTATTAAGTATTTGATTATTGAATTTAAGTTATTTAAGTATGGGTGTTTTGCCCAGAGAAGATCAATATATGTTATATATAAGTGCTCTATTAAGAAAAGAATCGTTGTATTTGGTGGGTGCACTGCCTTGTGAGGACTAGGAAAAATTATTTCATTTATTTTTTTTTGCTTAATTACTGTAAATTCCAAGTTGTTATTGTGAAAATATTAATACCAATTTATTGTAATTACTTCAGTTTATTACATTGAGTTTCTACTTCATATTAACGTATAATTTCCAATTTGGAAATGATGTGACCATACAAGCCGTCGCGCTCACACCCCCTTAGAATTTTTTGCAGGTGCAAAGTTGGAAGATTATACTAGATAATATTGATAGTTTTCATTTCAGTTTTATAGAATTAGTTTCAAATTTTGATTTCATTTGTTATTAGGTTGGTATATTTTGAACTTCAATGTAAAGATGGAAGAATAGTTTGAGAATTGAGAATGTAATAATGAAATTTACATTAATGAGAAATTTTTCCTTAGTTGACTTTGAGATTGCCTATGAGAATGAATGAAAATTTTTCTGGATTCATTATAATTTGATTAAATAAACCTTACGGGTCTAGAATTCAGTCTCAGATTTTTCTATTCGAGTACCCGAATTTTAGGGCGTGACACATGTCTCATAGTAGCAACTAATTAGACTCGCCCTCTATGGGATACTCATGACTATTCATATTTTGATAACATTTTATCGTTAGAGTAGTTGAAGAGATCTTCCGTTCATCTCTTATTGAGATTTCACTGCTACATGACATCATCTAAATCGCTAGATTTGATGTGGTCAGATCGGACGTAAATAAAACCGACTTGATCTTTTTGTATCAGCCCATGTATATGTTTAGTCCTAAGTGAGAAATGGCACAAATCTCGCACATGTTGTCCCCCGTGTTTATTCATTATGTCCGGGTTAATCCAACAATTCTGTTTGGAGTAATGCTAATTGCGGACTTGCGTGTGGTAGAAGGTATCATGATAGGTGCATTTGGTTGACTACCTAAGCACTAAACCAACCTAGGCTAGTCCCACACAATATAACCAAAATGTTCCCTTCCCATGGATCAGGCCTCACAAGTCGCATAAATGTTTCCTTTACAAGTCATTTTAGAATAAGATTATTCTATAAGGGTTACATGTGTTAAAAATAATAGCATGTGAACTATTCGAATAATATAATTAAGAGATGGAGAACAACACACTCGTTAAAGCGATCATAAATTTAATAACTCAACTGATGATGAATTTGATTTCTTACTGGAAGAAGGTGATCGATCTAGAAGGATGAAAATCCTAAGTGCAAGGGTACGATGTAGTTTTAATTCAGTGAGACCGAAATTGAATCCTCAAAGAATTACATTGGTATGTTCTCAAAACACTTTAGAACTATACTGAAACTAAAACTAATTTTGGAATTGAAATTAAAATAAAGAAATAATGTAAATCTAAATGTTGTAAAGAGAAAATTAATAAAATAAAACACGAGCATCAATAATCCACTTCTAGCCATTCTCAATGCCTAATTCACTAGATTCAATTAGACAACACAATTGGAATCGAAATCCTATCTTATCCAGTTGGATAATAGGGTGGTTAATTAAAAATTCACAAACCAAAACAAATTTAAACTTCAAAAAGCAATAATGTAAATCTAAATGTTGTAGAGAGAAAATCAATAAAATAAAACACGAGCATCAATAATCCATTTCTAGCCATTCTCAATGCCTAATTCACTTGATTCAATTAGATAACAAAACTGGAATCGAAATCCTATCTTATCTAGTTGGATAATAGGGTGGTTAATTAAAAATTCACAAATCAAAACAAATATAAACTTCAATTGATTTAGTCTCACATGAAGCTCTAGGTTATTGATCGTAGGGAATCCAAAGTATCTATTGTGCCTGTTGTGTACGATAAATCTATGAATTTTTAAGATCAATTCCTTGCAAAATAGATAAACAAACAATCTTAGCCTTCCTAAGCATTCAAAGTGCCCAGAGTCAACCATGGATCAAAGTAAACTAAAAGTAAAGCTTTATTCAAATTAAATAAATGAATTGTTCAATATTCAAACTATAAAACTTGAATCAAAGTAAACTAAAACATTAAAAGTCACTAGAAGCTTTACCTCTTAGCCCTATCTAATAGGTTTAGCCAATCATTGTCATAGTTAAACTAAACTCAAACAAAAACATGAAAAATAAACTAGAATCAAAAGGAAGAAAAAAAGAACGGCTCCATAGAAGCTCCACCAGATCTTGCTCTCTCCCAAAACCTAATTTTTGTTTAGAATGACCTAAATCACCCTTTTAAATAGGAAAATCCCACACCGACTTTGGACCAACTTTCAATTTATGCACTTTTCTTATGTTTCAGTTACACCGATGATCACCTTCGGTCACACCGAATCTAGTCGAACATACATATGCTAATTGTACTGAACTTTCTGTCTCCTTTCGGTTGGACCAAACTAAACATCACTTTAATCGCACCAAATGGTCCAGCCGAATTTACTTTCAAAATCACTGTTTGTTGCTAGACTGTTATTGACACTTTCAGTTGGACTGAACATGCCTCAGGTAGGGACTGAACAGTCTGTTATTTCTGTTATTTAATTGTGTAACTTTTTATACTTCTTTTTATTTTTAGGACTTGGTTTTCTTAGATTTTTGACACTTGAATTCTTTAATATTATCTTCCAAATATCCAATCATCCACTTTCATTGTCTAAGCTTTAAATCATTACTTTAATTGTCTTTTCCTTTTAACTCTCCAAATCACCTCATATAGCAAAATGTATGTAATTAGATCGGCTTAGTACATCTATACGTATAAAACCAATGTACAATTAATGTTAAATATGCAATATTTTACATTCAACAGAAGGCATGTACATGCACTTTGAGATGGTTACCATCCCTCGTAAGAGTATACTTGTATAGCAAGCCTAACTGTTATCCCTAGATGGCTCAAATTTAAAGAGACATCTCTCCTAATGAAAATGTTATTAGAAAGTGGACCATATTCAATGATTATTAATTAAAACATTTTTAAAAAAAAATCCAAGCCTATTAAAACTCAAAGAATGAGACCCCCTCGTGCCTAACAACATGTAGAAAGTGAGCCTTGGATATGCCACATTTTTTTTATTTTTTTTTAGATTGTCCTAAAATGACTTGGTAACATGGATGTACGGCATGGATAAAACCCAACATGATGGTTGGCCCAACAAAGCCCCTGCTTGCACACAATTCATTTCATGTGAGCATGAGGGAACAATGTCCCACAAAACCAAGGATGCTTGGCATAATCATGAATTTGCAACTGACCAGATCCATCGCAAAACCAAATTAACAACGGATTTGGTCCGCGTTGTATGTTTGTTTGCTGCATCGCAAATTTTAAACTATAGATGGGATCTATCGCAAATTTGTGACGGCTTTTATCCGTCATAAAAATTAAAAATCCGTCGCTGATCTATTGAAAACTCTGCAATTATTTCTAGTATGGAATGAGTCAATCATCCACTTTGGTATCTTATTGAACAAAAATGGTGATATTGTTCCTCCATTGATCAAGAATTTCGATCATTGGGAACTGAATTATTTGTCAGTATAAAATTTTGCGATGGATATGGGCGATAGACCTCGAATTCACTATAAAATTTTAATTTGTGACGGACGAAATCCGTTGTAAATTTATGACGGACTAAATCCGTCGCAAATATCATTTTTGTCTACCATAGTCCGACGTTAAGCCAAGCCTTTTTTTGCGACGGACCAAATCTGTTGCAAATTTACGATTTTGGCATAATAGTTAAATCTTGGGTTAAAATTTTACTACTATATTTTGTGTAGGAATTACTCGCACACATGTGACTGGCAAACATGGCATATATTCGCCCATCAATTTTATAAGATCATAATAGGATAGGGGTCCAAAAATCATGTAGATCCAAAACTTAGGTGGGCCACACAAGAAACAATTAGAACAAAAACATTCATAGTTGAAACATTCCTGTCATTCCATCAAAACCATTTATAGAGTAACTACCACTCAAATAAACCGCATGTACAAATATCAATCCTTGTTGTTTCGTGTGGTGTGGACCACCTGAGTTTTGGATTTGCATTAATCTTGGACTCTTGTACTATTGTCGTCTTAAAAAAATGATGGACAAATGGATTTGTCATAGGTAACTCTGTGAGCCACATATAGCTTCCGATCATAGAAACTTCTTGTGATCGGAGGCATAGACAAGTTGTGTCTGAATTGAACTGTGCAAATTGCGAGTCCTAACCTAGATTGGTCATAAAGCAAAAATTAGCTGAATGGTAGGAAACTGTCCAAATTCAACAAACAAGTGCTAACCACAATGACCCATTTAAAGTGGATTCCGAAATTTAGAACAGTTTTTCTTGTTGAGTGCATAATGTATCAAATAACTACCATTTACCTTACATGAACACATTACACAACTTTTAAAGATCGGATAGGCAGTCCAAAGCATTGTCCTATTGGGCCCTAATGTAAGGAAAGGCGAGAAACAATGAGAAGAAGATTACTTTTTCTCAAGTTGACAAAACCTTGAATCCATGAGACAAAAATAAATAAATAAATAAAATAGAAATTGTGTTACGAGATGATCTTAAGATTTCCCAATTATCAATTACATAGAAACAAAGCAAAACACTCACTCGTTTAGAAGTTGCTTGAAATAGTAAAAATATCATAAAGTCTAATTTTTCAAAATTAAAAATGACAATATAAACATTACTTGAGCATTCCTAGCATTATTACAAGCAAATTAATTTTAAACATATAAAAATCTTAAAATTGTAAGAATAAAGAGATAATTAAAATAAAAAATTCTGAAAAAATAATAATTTTTCTTTAAAATTGCAATGTTGAACCAAAGAGAGATATTTTTGGTAAAACAGATGAATTCAGCCTGAAAAGCATCATTACATAAAGATCAATAAGTCGTGCATTTCATAACGATTATAATCAATACTTCAAGCAATAATTTCTCCCTATTTGGATTGAATTTCTTCAAACCAAATGTTTTTGGGGCTTAGTTACATCATATGCCCTAAGAATTGGGCTCGAATTAGACAGCCGCGAGGTGACAATTGTAGGCTCCAAATTACCCAAGTCCCCTGAAAGCCTAGAAAAAGCCTAAATACATCATCACCCTGCCCAACTAAATGAGTCAATATTTCGAATCAAAGAAGTCACTAAGTTAAACAATAGGATTGGAATCGAGGACGTTTAGTCATCCTTCTTGTAAGAAAATAGTGCCTTAATTCTCATTTTCCTTCTCATATCTTAAATCAACTTGTACTTCACTCCATACATGTAAAAGATGTCTGTAACATTCGCACACACACATACAATATTTCTACCCTCTTTTCTTTGCATTCTCTTTTTCTTTAAATTTTTTTTTTTAAAAAAAAACTCTTAACCCAAGATCTTAAAACTTTGTGAAGTATTCCCTAACATAGTAATAATGGAGCCCAGTTGAATCTCCTAAAAATTGTGAAATTCTGTGAAGTAAAAACTGCACACCTTGTGTGTAAAAAATGGTGTCTAATCCATTACTTTTTTGAAATAGAGACTTATTAGAAATTACGGTTGTGGACAAGTGGCAAGAAGAGTCACTAGATTTGAGAAATTTAACATTAAGCAATTTTATAGTTTCTAATTGACTGTAAATTCTACAATTATTCCTGAGTATTATACCTTACTATACCCAAAATTGAGTACAAAATAAAAAAGTATGAGCAAAAAGTGAGGGCACTTTGCACTAGCGTGGGGGCATTCAGGCGCCCAACAAAGCTTGGTGACGGTTCGGGTCAAGATGATCAAAGCATGGCCCACTGGAGTTGGTGCCTCATGACGAGAAGTCTAAAGAAGTTACTTCGTAATTTCATATGATACTGAAAGTAGGGGTGTTCATCGAGCTGAACCGAGTCAAACTAGGCTCAACTCGGCCCGGTCACCAGTCAAACCCAGCCCGAACTCGGCCCGACTCGGTCACTGGGCCAACATGTCCAGCCCGAACTCGACCCGGTCAGCAATCGGGCGAGTTCGGGCCAGTTTCGGACTTGCTCCATCTACAAAGGGACCTACGATTTGGACGGCCTGGATTGCTGTAAATCTATGACACCTGTGAGGTGGATAAGTCACTGTCACTTCAAAGATGAGCGGTGAACTATCCCAGAAGTCAAGAGAGAGAGAGAGAGAGAGAGTTTTAGGGTTTAGGGTTGGGCAGCGTTCTCACTTCTCTGTCTCAAATGGTTAAGATAAGGATTTAGCATATATATATATATATATATATATATATATATATATATATATATATATATATATATATATATATATATATGTAAACGGCCGAGTCAGTTAGGTCAAGTCGGGTTTCGGACCGACTTGGGCCGAACTAGGACCTGTTCGAACTCGACCCGAACTCAGTTTCAAGCTGAAGAAAATGGTCCATCCTGTTTCAGGTTGGGTTAAGTCGAGCGAGTTAACCGGTCTAGCCCGATTCGTGTCCAGCCCTAACTGAAACGGACGGACGCGGATTGTATCCTACTCCGCCCATCTCCACCTGGGAACGGGCAGGAGATTTGAGTGGTCACCGTGATGTATGGGTCTTATCCACACCGTCCATATATTTTTTAGTATAATTTTAGTGAATAATATAAAAAATGAGGCAGATCCAAGGCTCAAATGGACCACACCACTGGAAGGAGCGGTGATAATGATCCTCACCGTTGAAACTTTTCTAGGGCCCACCATGATTTTTATTTTCCATCCAACCTATTCAAGTTACATGGACCTAGATGAAGAGAAAACACAAATATCAGCTCCATCCAAAACTTCCGTGGCACCCAAGAAGTTTTCGACTGTAAGAGTTTAATCCACATCGTGTAGTCCACTTGAACCTTAGATCTGCCTCATTTTTTATGTGATACCCTAAAATGATACGAAAAAAATGGATGGACGGTGTGGATAAGACCATACATCACGGTGGCCACACTCAAAGCTCCTGCCCGTTCCCAGCTGCAGACGGGCGGGGGTAGGACGCAATCCCCGTCCAATACCACTGTTCCGAAGAGAGAATCTGCGAAAGCTTAGAGCCGAAGGCATCTGTCTTTATTTTCATCTTCTCTCCTGTTCGACTCTACTATCTACCAGAAATGGACGGAGCAGGTTTCAGCAGCCTGGATGAGGGCTGTATTACCCACATTCTCTCCCTCACTTCTCCTTCACATGTGTGTAGATCGTCTTCGGTCTGTTCTATCTTCCAATCAGCAGCGGAATCTGACGCTATCTGGGAGAGATTTCTGCCGTCCGATTACTCGGATATCCTGTCCAGATCGGTTTCCCCCGTACATTTCTCATCCAAGAAGGATCTCTATTTCAGTCTCTGCAAACCAATTCTGATCGATGATGGCAAAAAGGTAAACTTGGCGATGTTGTTGCTTCTCTCTCTCTCTCTCTCTCTCTCTCTCTCTCTCTCTCTCTTCAGTTGGTTGGTTGCATGGAGGCTCGCCCTGTAGTCGTTTGCGACTTCTACCCAATCATCTGATGATCCAGACCGTTCATCTTGAAGGTCCCATCATGAATGGACTTCATACCAAAAATCTCACAGATGCACCACATTTCATGCAGGCGATTAAAACAGTTGCCGGATGAACACGGTCTGGATCATTGATTATTGGAATTTTTTTTTCCTATTTATTTTTTATTGCTATATTTCCGCTCTAAGATGAACGGCTTGGATGATCACATGGCGGGAAAGAAAAGGGGAGCAGCCTTGGGGCCGTTTGGCTGTGTGGGTTTGGGGGTATTGCCGTATTGGAGGGTATTGGATCGTATTAGGAATCCAGGGACGTTCGTCAGCGTGCATGAGAGGTATTTGGAATCCACGCCGATTTCAAATACTCAATTTTGCTGAGTTTTACAATCTCTCAGGTTGGGCTGCTAATCCATTCTACACAGGGCATGTTGATGTTATCCCAAAACAATCAAATTATCGGTCACATCACTAAATCAATGGTTAAAAAACGTTGATTAGTTGCTCAGTTGTGATCATATGCTTGAAATCCCAAAGATGTTCTCGATATGATCAGTCGATGCAATTGCCCCACATCCCACCCGTGCATACGTGTTTACAAGAAAAAGATGGCTTTCCTTTTTAGCCCATCATTGCTTTCCTTTTTATTTCAAATCTCTATATTAGGATTTTTTTTCCCCCATATCTTTATACGACTTAGGAAATAATTTTAGATATTTCTTATTTAAGTACTTTTTTATTTAGGTGTTTTCTTAATTACAGTGATTTTCTATTTATGTAGTTTACTATTTTCTCATATCTTGGCTAGCTAGGAATTCTATTTTTAAATTCCATAGCTTTTATTGAATATTGTAAGAATTTATTATAAATAAAGCGTATGGCTTATGGAATAAGAAAAGTTGAATGACATCTCTTTTTGAGTAAATTCTCTTATTTCTCTCTTGTAGTCGTTGAAGAGGGGAAGTGATCTATAGTCTAAGACTAGATGACTGTTGAGCTTGTTCACAGTTTTGCATTCGCGGTCTCTAGCATTCAGCTAGAGGATTTTTGGGTCCTTTTCCACAATCTCTTTCTTCTTTTCTTTGATCTATTTGCTTCCCTTTGCATTATTCATCCATATAAAATGCAATTCAGGAATGGTTTGAATTACCCTACCAAGGGCCCCACCCTAAAATCATAACCTCAGTGTTCTTTGCAAAGCCTCTGCAATGTGTGTATGGCATCCAACCTGTGAGCAGGATCACAACAACAACAACAACAACAACCAAAAAACCCAGGCCCACCAACTGATTAGGCTCATGCCATACAAAACAATGGACAAAGCCTAAAACCTCCAAATTCATGGTGTTTGAGGTGTCCCATTTTCACGGTGGGGCAATCCTGATGGATGGGTTGCATTCCATGCATACACTTGGGTGGGCCCTGCACATACCATTTAAAACAATGACAAGAACAAAAAAACCCTCAAAATTCAAGTGGGTAAACACCTGATGGATTGGCTGGATGCTATACACACGTCACAGTGGGCCCCACCCTCAGTTAATTGCAGAGGGACCGTCCTTCCCTAGTCAGTACAATTTTTTTTCTTGTTTTTCCATTAAAACATGATGATGATGATGTTGTTGTTGATGATGATGACAGAGTTTTTGGTTGGAAAAATCAAGTGGAAAGAAATGTTATATGGTGTCTGCTAGAGATCTATCAATATCGTGGGGAGATGATGATCGGTATTGGCGATGGCCCGTTCCTCCTTGTACAAGGTCTCACCCTCAAATTCACTTGTCCAACAGTACATCATTCAAAGCATTAGTTCATTCTCAATGCGCCTTTTGCTTCCAACCCATCTTGGGGATGGTTTTGGATGTAGCATTGACCTGACTTACTAAGCCAGACTTGGGCTTTGTCTTAGGCCCTGATAAGGGGCTTTGGATTTCATGAGCTCACATTCAGAGATAGTTGGATGATTTTGGCCATCGATATAAGCAGTTGAACGTGGAGATCCAGATAGATTATGGAAAATGCATAGCTGGGGTCATCCTTTTAACGTGACTATTGGTTAATATGCCATCAATGATAGCACCCACAAGATGGATGGTTCTGACTTCTGATCACCCACCATCTCTGCATGTGGACCCAACGAGGCAATGCATGTTGCTGAGGCAGAAAAATGGTTTCAAAAAACATTACAATACAGCCATATCATGTGTCCATATTGGCAACTCTGGTTATGCTGTACAACAGGGAACGGTCCTTCCAAAAAAAAGAAAAAGAAAATTAGGGCTGTATTGGCCATGGCCGTTATGATGGTATTTAATTCTCTCGTTTGGTTTTTTTTTTTTTTTTCATTTGAACCATGGAAGAAGTTTAAAAACTAACTTTAGTCTAGATCCAGGCCTATTTGAAGATCAAAACAGAAGATTTGAATAGGATTTGATGAATCAGAGTGTGGTGTGCCTTTAAAAAAAAATTGTAAGAATTAGCAAACATACTACATTTTCTTCACTTTTTAATCTCTTTGTCATTGATTTATATGTAATGGGTCATAATCCACCAAATCATGCCTGATTTGTATTCGATTTGAGCCTATTTTGTTGACTTTCAGCAAGGTAAACAAAACCATTGAAGACATTAAGAAAAACGAGAGATTCTAGTGTTTTACATTTTTTCCCAATAATATTTCAAGATTTTTGTGCTAAAAGAATCAGCCGATATAGGGCCGATACGCTCCGAAATACCCACTGATATGCTTATTTGAAACCTTGGCCGGAGATGCAGCCCACCCAAATTGAAGTCTTTTGATTTATTTTTGTAAGATCAATGGCTGACATAGTGTCCTGATGCCAGTGTCTTTCCTGAAGTAGCCGAGTTGATCTTGGTCTGGTGGTTCAACCTTAGTGGCTCCATCGACATGGCTGCTCTCTCCCCAGGCACCATGTACACTGTTCGATTCATCGTAAGGCACACGGCTCACCACTATGGATGGCAACATGCGCCGGTCAACTTATCTTTGCATGTAAAGAACAATCCACACGCACAAACACGTAAGGTGTTGATGTTGCCGGATCAGGAAGGAAGTGTCCTCCAACCAAGTGTGGAAAACAATGGATGGATGGAGGTGGAAGTGGGAGAATTCTTTTGTGATGGAGATGGAGAAGTTGAGTTTAGGATGTATGAGTTACATGAATATAAGGAAGGGATTATGGTTATGGGTGTTGAAATAAGGCCATCTACAATGTATTGGGAGCCAAGGAAACAGAACAGTGTGGGAACTGAACAAAGCGTCGGATATGATAGTGAAGGAAGTGCCAATTTATCCATTGGATATGATAGTGAATAACCCATCGTTTGAGAAGATTTTACTCCTATTTTGTTAGATGTTAGATGTTCAGTTCTATCGTTTGTTGCAGTGATTATATACTGAAAAACGGTTTGATCATTGATTTGAATTTTATGATATGTATGATTTGCTGTTATTGCCATGCTTCTAATCATCCAAATCATTGCCTAAGAAAATGGATAGTGGACACTGGTTATGATAGGAAAGGTCTGGTAATTGGATCTGTATGAGATTGTATGTATGTAAGATTTGTACATGGATCTGTATGAGATTGTATGTATGTAAGATTTGTACATGGATCAAAATCCTAAGCTTATTGATAAGGAGATCTTACCAATCCGACTCCATATTATCAATTGATTGGATCTATCATATGTATGATTATCACTTGGCTCGATTTGTATATTTCATACAAACTCTTAAGGCCTGTTTGTTAAATTTGAAGTATGAACCTTGAATTTGAAATCTAAATTAAAGTCTGAAAACCTTTTTGGTAACTGTCTGAAAGAAATGCTGTAGTCTGGAGATTAAGTATTGGATCTGAAACAACTTGTTTGTTAACAAACGTTTGAAATGTTTGAAAAGTATTAATTTGGCATGTTTGTCCGTCTCTTGTTTGGAAATGTTTTACATAATGAACGATTTATTTTTTTATTAAATGAAAATAAAATCATCCCTCTCTTTTGCCAGCTCATTTTAAGGCATGGAGCTAGTACACCACGCCACAGGAAATAGTAGTCATCGAGTGCCCATCAATGCCACTCTCGCAAGTCCGGGCGCCGCTTTGGTGTATCCCCGGATCCATGACGTTGGTGGGACTCCTGACTGTGAGGCTCACGGTGATGCATGTGCCTTTGTCCCAGAACTGAAGTTGACCCAAATCTTAGGTGGATCACACCACAGGAAATAGTCGTTACTGAATCCCTACCATTAAAAACTTCGTGGATTCCACCGGAATGTTTATTTGTCATCTAACCTCTTGATAAGGTCATAAAGTCCTAGATGAAGAGACTACACAAATATCATCTTGATCCACTGCTTTTCTAGCTCATAAGAAATTTTTAATGGTCAATTACCACTGTTTCATGTACTATGATCAATCTCATATTTAGATTTGCTTCATTTTTTAGATCATGCCCTAAGATGAGCTTTCAATTAAGATGGATGGCATGGATATAGTCACATACATCATGATGATGATCCGAAAGTGATGAGTTGGTGTCTTTATGTTAGAGGGATTCGGAAGTGGATTGTGTCCCTACCCCCACCTGACCGAAAGCTATGCAGGCATGGGCTCTGTGGGGATCCACCATGATGCACGGGTTCTATCTACATCGTTCATCCATTCTTCCATATCATTTTAGGGTATGATGTTCAGTGATGTTTATTTGTCTTCCAACCTATTCATAAAGTCAAAAACTTGTGGCACCTAAGAAGTTTTCAATGGTAGGCGTTTGATCCTCATCGAGTGGTCCACTTGGGCCTTGGATAAATCCATACATAACTGTGGGCCCTGTAAAGCGGAGGGGGCAGGATGCAAGCCGCTTTTGGTGGATTCAGTAGTGACCCTGTGCTAGAAGAGCTCCGTGAGCCCACCATAATGTATGTGTTTTATCCATGGTGTCTATCCATTTGCCATCTCATTTAAGGGCATGATCCCAAAAATGAGGAAGATCCAAATCTCATGTGGACCGCAACACACGAAACAGTAGTGATTGAATGTCCACCATCAACATCATCTTGGGGATCACAAAAGTTTTGAATGAAGATGATATTTGTGTTTTTCCTTCATCCAAGTCTGTGTGACTTAGGTTGGATGGTAAATAAACGTTACAGTGGGCCCTAGGAAGTTTTTAATGGTGGGTGTTCAATCACCACTGTTTTCTTGTGCTGTGGTCCACTTGAGATTTGGATATGCTTATTTTTGGCTCATGCCATAAAATGATCTGGAAAAAAAGATAGATAGTGTGGAGAAAACACATACATCACGGTGAGGCCCATAGAGCACTGTCCAGTAGCCACCTGGCTACTCGCTGATCCATGTATGGTACCCTCTAATAGAGGGATCAGGGACCTAGTTGGAGATGGACAGTCTTGTCAAGGGCTCTATGAGGCTTAAGGTGATGTATATGTTTTATCCACACCGCCATCCATTTTTTTTCATACCATTTTAGGGCACAAGACCAAAAAAAAAAAAAAAAAAAAAACAGGGCAGATCTAAGGTTTAACCGGGCCATATTACAGGAAACAATATGAATTAGGCACCTAGTGTTGAAAACTTTTGGGGGCCACAGAAGGCTCTATCAAGCTAATATTTTTTATTTCCCTTCATCTAGGTCCGTGTGAGCTTATAAAGAGGTTAGATGGCTAATAAACCTCATAGTGGACCTTAGGAAGGTTCCAATGATAGTCGTTCAATTCTCGCTACTTTCTAGTGTGGTCCACTTAGCTTTGGATGTGCCTATATATTTGGGATCATGCTCTAGAATGATCTGAAAAAATTTAATGGACAACGTGGATGTAACACATGAATCATAGTAGGGCCTAGAGAAGTTCCATATTTTAAAAGTTAGTTGAGTGCATGCAATCTATTTGGGAGAGAATCTCTTGGCAACATGTGCAATGGCAATTTTGGAAGAATTTTTTTGCAATCTACTTTCTACTCACCATTAAGCCAAACCTCTATTATCGAAATATAAAAAATAAAAAAAAAATCAGAGAAAATCACATAGCGCTTTCCAGGTCCAACATTAACAAACAACATTTAACACGGAGTACTTTCCGAGTTCTGCATTTAGTGATTATTTTCAGTCTTAACAAACATATCCTTAATCACTTTATGAGCAAATCTAGACAACCTCATTGAGATGCCACACCTTGTGTTCTCCCTTTTTCAAAGGATCTCTCGGCCAAGGGTTACTTATGTCATCTTCTAGTTCCTTTGAGAAGACTATTGTGATTTTGATTGGGCTAGTTATCACATGACACGTTACTCTCTTACCAATTATTGTACCTTGGTGATTCTTCTCTCTTAAGGAAAACAAAGAAGCAATCATTTATTTCTCAATCTTCTGTCAAAATAAAATATTGCTCCATAGCTACTATTAGTTGTGAACTAACTTAGCCAATTGAGTTTTTCATGAACATACCAAATACATTGAGCTTTGATTGTTACCTCATGCTAGTTAATTTATTTACCAAACCATTGGGCAATGATTCATTTCAACGCTTGAGTTTCAAGTTAGGCCTTTTTAATACTCACTCTCTAACTTGAGGGGAAGTATTAGATTGTAAATATATAAGATTTATAAATTGAATTACTTGGATTCTAGGATTTGTGATTAGCCTTGTACACCTAATCTTAGGGCATATTTGTTAAATCTGATGAAGTCTGAAGCTTGAATCTAAAGTTTAAATATGAAGTCCAAAGCTTGAATCTAAAATTTAAATTTGAAGTCTGAATATGAAGTTCGAAAACCTGTTTGGTAATTGTCTGAAAGAAGTGTGCCGAGTCTAAACATGAAGCATGGAATTTGTATTTTTTTTTTGTTAACTTGTTAGTACACACCACGCTATTTAGCCACCCCCACTAGGGAATCAATACCAAGATATCTAAAAATTAAGTACAGAATCCAAAACAACCCATTTGTTAACAAACATCTAAAATGTTTGGAATCAATCCCGAAGAGGGATGTGGTGTGGCTAACAGTGGGGTGTGACTAACAGTGAGGTGTGTACTAATAATGGGATGTGTGTACTAACCAAAAAAAAAAGTCTGAAATTTGTTAATTTGACACATTTGCCTGTCTCCTGTTTCGAAATGTGAGTGGAATCTATGACGGTGGAGCCTACCATGATGTATGTGCATTATATCCACACCGTCCATCCATTTTGAAAACTCATTTTAGAGTATGATCCCAAAAAATGAAGCAGATCTAAATCTCAGGTGGACCATAATATAGGAAACAGTGATAATCAACATTAAAAACTTCTCCAGAGCCACAAAAGTTTTACATGAAGCTGATATTTGTGTGGTCTCTTCAAGAAGTCTTTGTGACCTTATCAACAAGTTCGATGTCCAAAAAGCATTTTGGTGGCTCCCTTGAAGTTTTTAATGGTGGGGATTCAATCACGATTGTTTCCTGTGAGAAGGGTAACACCTTAGTTCCCAAGGTTGGTAGGCAATCCTGTCTCAATTCGGGATCCACCGAAGCCACTAGAGACGAACAGTCCTATAAGGGATTTTATGGGCCCTACTGTGATGTATATGTTTTATCTACACCGGCCATCCATTTTTCATACTATTTTAGCATATAAGACCAAAAATGAGGAAGATCTAAGGTTCAAGTGGGCTACACTATAGGAAATAGTGGGAATTGGGCGCCTACAGTTGAAAACTTCTATGGGGATCTGAGGTTCAAGTGGGCCACACTATAGGAAATAGTGGGAATTGGGCGCCTACAGTTGAAAACTTCTATGAGGATCTGAGGTTCAAGTGGGCCACACTATAAGAAGTTTTTAATGGTGAGTGCTCAATCACTGATATTTTCTTGTGGTGTGATGCACTTGAGATTTGGATTTGTCTCTTTCTTGGTCTCATGCATTAAAATGATCTCGCAAAATGGATGGACAGTTTTGATATATGTTGGTCTCGCAAAATGGATGGACAGTTTTGATATAAAACATATATCATGGTGAGGCCACATAACTTGGTGACGTTAGGTCGGTGGTGTGGGACACATCGTGTGATCCACTTCTACTACTGGCAGCATCCGAGTTTATTGCTAAAGTTTCTCGCGAAACTTCCTATGATGGGATGTTAAGCGGGGCCCACCGTGATGTTTGTGGGAAATCCACCCCATCCATTCGTTTTGTAAGCTCATTTTAGGACAAGAAACTAAAAATGAGATGGATACAAAACTCAAGTGGGCCACACTATAGAAACGGTGGGAATTGGGCACCTACCGTTGAAAACTTCTTGGGGCAACAGAAGGCTTTGAACAAGGTGATATGTGTATTCCTTTCATCCAGGTTTGTGGGACCTAATGAAGAGGTTAGATGGTAAATAAATCTCACAGTGGATGTAGGAAGGCTTCAATGGTAGTCATTTAATTCTTGGTGCTTTATGTGGTATGGTCCACTTGAGCTCTGGATGTGCCTCACTCTTTGGGATTATATGCTCTATAATGATCTAAAAAAGTTCATGGACAGTATGATATGAATCTAACACAAATCATTATGAGCATAGAGAAGTTCTACAAGTTTAAAAATAGATTGTATATTAAGTAATTTAATAATGTAATCCAAAGAGAGAGGATTTCTTTGGCAACATGAGAAGGGATAAATTTAGAAGCAATTTGATTTTTTTTAAAGAAGAATCTACTGAATTCATTCTATATTCACCATTAAACTAGACCTCTCTTGCTGGAGAAAAAATTAAAATAAAATAAAATAAAATAAAATTACAGAGGGCTTTTCAAAATTTCGTATTAACAAACATCAATTACTGTAGAGCACTTCCTAGTTCTATATTTTATAATTTTTTTCAATGATAACAAACAGGCACCTAAATTAAATATTGCTAAATATAGGTTTTTTTTTTTCTATAAGACTTCTCTTTCAAACTTGGATGAGATCTTGTCCAAGTAAGGCTATTAGCAAGCTGGGCTTGGGGTTGGCTTTTGCCTGAATTTTAAATTGTTCCAGCCGACCTATTGAAAATTTTTATTGTCCGTGATTTTTTCTTCAAGCGTTTGTTTTTCGTTTTAATTTTCATCTTCTTTCGGAAACCTAAAAATGTACAATGAGATTCAGTTCGTCCGATGATTGTATCTCTCATGTCCTCTCGCCCAGGTCTCATTGAAACGTGTGCGATCGTCCATGGTCTCTTTCATCTTCCTATTTACAACCGAGTTTGATTCTATTTGAAAGAGATTTACATTAGAGCGTATATAATATATAAAAAGAAAAGAAAAAAAATTCTTTAAAAAAGGACTTCAATAATAAGTTTGTTTGTTTGTTTGGTTTTTTTTTTTTTTTTTTTTTTCAAGTTTAAGATATTGTTCCCCATCAAATAAAGAAAAAAAAATGTAAAAGTCCTTTAAAAAAAAGTGTTCTATTATACCTTGGCTGTTATGTGTGCACCAAGTCGCCCGGACATGGTAAGCATGGGTATACTTAAATAATAATAATAATAATAAAATTTAAGTTTTAGTTTTGCCAAAAATTATTTTGTTTTAATTTTATTATTAATATATTTTTTTTTATAATTATTGAATAAGTGAAATAAACAAACCCTAAGAGAAACGCATCTCTTCTCTTTATCTTCCTTGTATAAATAAGGAGATAAGGAGATGGGCTCTTAGGGTTTTTATTCAAGCAAAAACCTCTCATCGTGGAGCCTGAGCCTGCTTTTCTCTCTTTTTCCAATTGACATGGCTCACTTGAGTTTTGAATCTACTTCATTTTTAAGCTCATGTCCTATCATGATATGGCAAAATGGCTGAATGAGATAGATTCCGTACAAACATTATGTGGAGCCCCTAGCTGCTAATCACAGTAACTTCGTAAATCAGAGTAACTTCATACACCAGGCTGCAGCAAGTAATTTTCAATTACATTTTTTTTTGGATTAGCTTGTTAGTACACACCCATTGTCCGTACACACTCCACCCTTAGCCACCCCCACTAGGGAATTGATACCAAGACCATAGTGTTCAATTACATACTCAACTAATGTCACACCATGCAGAATCAATCAAATATTGGCACATCAAGGCCTCACCGAATCTGCTCTCACGGGAAGACTCATTTTCTAAGAAACAGAGAGGTAGCCTCATGACGTGTTGAAGTTGCTATTAGTCTGAACTACTTTCAAATATACTTTGCATGATTCATATGCAGTGCCCCAATTAAATCCCACCCCTCACCAAATTGGCTCCCAATTTTCTAAGAAAGGATTCCATAGTGGACCCTTGATTGCCAAGCTCCGCATTAGTGTACCCTTAAAGAAGTTATGTGAACCCCACCATGATATACATGTTTTATCCACACCAACCCTCTATTTTTATTTTATTTTATTTTTTTAATATTATTATTCATATCATTTTAGGGCTGAGCTCAAAATATGAGGCAAATCCAAGTCTTAGGTGGATCGAAGTGGTGATTGAACGCCCACTGTTAAAAAATCTTATCAGGGCCTCAAAATTTTTAGATGAAGCTGATATTTGTTTTCCCTTCGTACATACCTATTTGACCTAATCAACATGTTAGATGGCAAATAAACATTACAGTGGGCCCTAGGTTCAATCACCACTGTTTCCTATAGTGTGGTTCACCTTAAACTTGGATGTGCCTCATATTCTTGGCTCATGCCCTAAAATGAGCTGTAAATATGTTCGGCGTGGATAAGACACATACATTATGGTGGGGCCCACATAGTTTTTACAGTACCGAGCTGGTACTCGAGGGGACTACCGAACCGGATTCCCATTTTTCGCCGCTGCGCTGAAGCGTAGAAATCGTAAGTCTATCCAGCGGGACCCATCATGGATGGCCTGTGTTTCAAAAATCACACATATTAGACAAATCTATCCTTCATTATCTTCAACTTCCTGAAGCACTCTTTGGCCGTTAACTAATGGCTGCTCTGAATGCCACCTATCGAACGGTTAGGATCGGCTGATTGAGTGCACATGGAAACATTTACGGCCTGAGGAGCTTTTCATCGGGAACGGATTGGCTACTCCCCCGCCACCAGCCAATGGCTGATGGTCGGTGCTCCGTGGGCCCCACCATGATGTATGTGTTTCATCCATGCTGTCCATCTATTTTTCCATATCATTTTATTTTAAGAGACTAAAAATTAGGTATATCCCAATCTCAAGTGGACCACATTAAAGGAAACAGTGTTGAATGAGCGTTGACCATTAAAATCCTTTTGGGGGCCATAAAAGTTTTGGATCAAGCTCATCTTTGTTTTTTCCATTCATCTGGACCTGTATGACCTAATTAACAGATTGGATGTCAAATAAACAGTACAGTGGACCTTAGGAGGATTTTAATGATGGATATCCAATCGCTATTGTTTTCCCGTGGTGTGATCGACCTGAGATTTATATCCCTCTCATTTTTGGGATCAAGATCTAAAATGATCTTTAAAAATGGATGAACGGAATGGATGAAACACATATATCATGGCGGGGCCCACAGAGCACTGACCACCAGCCACGGGGCTGGTGGCAGGGGGAGTAGCCAATCTGTTTCCCTTTTCATCGGGGCAGACCATGAAATAGGTTCAGACGGGTCAAAATGGGGTTATCAAGCAGGTCTTGAAGGTGGTTTTCTAGTAAATTCGTCCAAAACAGCTGAAGTTCAAAAGCCCCAGTTTTGTGGTTTAGTGAAAATCTGCAAATGGAAGGGGGAGAAACAGCAGCAGCGGCGGCTGCGGATTTCGACGGGTTGAACGAGAGCTGTATTTCTCACGTCCTCTCCCTCACCTCTCCTCCAGATGTGTGCCGATCGTCAGCCGTCTCTACCATCTTCCGATCCGCATCGGAATCTGACGCCGTTTGGGAGAGATTCCTGCCGTCGGATTATCCAGAGATCCTCTCAAGATCGGCTTCTCCTGTGGATTTCTCGTCCAAGAAGGAGCTCTTTTTCCGCCTCTGCGATTCGATTCCCGTCGACGGGGGTAAAATGGTAAATTTCCTGTAAGCTGCAGCCCTTTTTTGTCTGTATTCCTGACGCCCTCACAAATCGGGGCCGGCGCTCAGAATCTGGGATATTTCTGTTCTTTTGACCTGAGGAGGAAAGTGGATTTTGCCTGTGACCCCAGGCACATGGATATACCTGTGCTCGGGCTTGTTGGTTCCATATAGATATCCGTGACAAATCTACTCCGTCCATCTGTTTTGAAAGACTACAACAAGACAGGAATCTAAACATCAGGTATATCCAAATCTCAGATGGACCACACCAAACGAAAGAGTTGGAACGCCTTGAACTGTCAATTATGTTTGTATGCCATCCAAACCGTTCATAGGGTTATTGCCACTCAGATAAACTGTGGCCTGTGGGCACAAATATCATCCTGATACAAAACTTCTGTCCATCCAAGGCCTTCAATCCCTACTGTTTGGCGTGGTATGGCCCACATGAGATTTAGATCTGGCTGATTTTTTTATTCCTGTCTTATCGTTGTCTTGCAAAACAGATGGACGGAGTGGATTTGTCACGGATATCTCTGTGCACCCCACACAGCCCCGGGCAATCCGCTTTCAGGAGGTGACCCTGCCACTAGCCAGCCAATGGCTAGTGGTCGGTGCTCTGGGGGCCCCACCATGATGTATGTGTTTCATCCACGCCCACCCATTCTTCCATATCATTTTATGGTATGAGTCCAAAAATGAGGTCGATCCAAATCTCAAGTGGACCGCACAGTGTTGATTGAACGACCACCATTAAAAAATTCTTGCGGGCCACAAAAGTTTTGGATCAAGCTGATATACTTTTTTTCCGTATGACCTAATCAACAGGTTAGATGTCAAATAACCATTACAGTGGGCCCTAGGAGGTTTTTAATGGTGGACATTCAATCACTATTGTTTTCCCATGGTGTGGTCCACATGAGATTTAGATCTATCTAATTTTTGGGATCAAGCCCTAAAATTATCTTTCAAAATGGATGGACGGCGTGGATAAATCACATGTCCACAGTACCAACCACTAGCCACTGGTGGCAGCGTCACTAGCCAAACCGCGTCCGATTGAACAAGTGTGTCACCTAAATGAGCTTCCATCAGGTCCACCATCCCTCTGAATGGACAGTTAAAACCAATATGGCCATTCAATCAAGCGATTCACTCAATCAAGCCATTCATCAGGTGGGCCCATCATGAACCTGCCCCTGACTAAAAATCAAGCACGTCCACTCATTGGGTGGATCACACATACAATAAAATCTGACGAACAAAAAATAATTAATTGTTAATGATACATACACAAATGTGTGGCCCACCTGATGAGTGAACTAGCCTTAATTTTTGGACCAGTGCAGGTTCACAGCCGTACCCATTTGATGAATGGTTCAGATTTCACACACCTGTGCCATGCTGGCAAAGCTAGCAACATTACCATTCCTACATAAGCAGGATGATGCAGTGAGCTTTTCTTTTAATGGCAGAGATTTTGGTTAGAAAAATGGAGTGGGAGAAAATGCTATACGTTATCTGCAAGAGAGCTTTTGATTATATGGGGAGATACTCCTAGGTATTGGAGGTGGATTTCTCTACCTGAATCAAGGTCACTCCTACTCTCTCTGCCTTGTATTTTATCTCTATTTTGCATTGGGCATGCTTCTATACAGCAATCTGGACCATCCAAACCATGGGGTACAGGACAAGAATCATGCTGATCAAACAAACCTAACCATCTGAAATTGGACTTCTGCATGTTGGGTGTGGAACTGTTTTCTTTATTTCAACCATCTTATGGCTGCTGGATGGATGGTTAGGATTATTTGGGTCGATGTGAGATGTGGCTTATTGACATTTGGACGCCACATTTTTAATGCTCAGAATGGTATTCGGCCACATGTAGGGTTCAGATTCTATCACTTAGGGTCTGTTTGGGCAGTGGGATTAGAAGGGATTAGGTGGGATGGGATTCATCTGGTCCGTGCCAATTCCTATCTATGTTGGGGAAGGATGGAAAAGCCTGGAATTACATTAAATGGAATTGCATTGGGTCTTGTGCCAATTTTACTCAATGTTTGGGAAGTTGTGTAGGTTCCACCATGATGTGTGGGCTATATCCACACCGTCCACCCATTTATCGAGATTATTTTAGAGCATGGGCCAAAAAATCAGGTAAATCTAAAGCTCAAGTCGACCCCACCATAGAAAGCAATGGAAATTGAATATTTACCGTTGAAAACTTCTTTGGGGCCACATAAGTTTTGGTTCTACCTCATTTTTAAGCCCATGCCATAAAATGAGGTTACAAAACAAATGAACGGTTTAGATATAACATATGTATGTTATTCTAAGTAATTTCAAATGATGGTGGGTATATCCATTCAATACATCATCGTATTATCAACAAAGCATGACATTAATTTTATCCCATGGCAATAGGGGACAATCCTGCCATGGGTAATAATTATGTTTTCTGAATCCCATCTCACCTAATCCCTTCTAATCCCACTGCCTTAGGGTCTGTTTGGGCGGTGGGATTAGAAGGAAATAGGTGGGATGGGATTCACATGATCCTGTGCAAATTTCACTTAATGTTTGGGAAGAATGGAAAAGCTTGTAATTACATTAAATGGAATTGCATTAGGTCCTGTGCCAATTTCACTCAATGTTTGGGAAGTTGTGTAGGTCCCACTATGATGTGTGAGCTATATCCACACCGTCCACCCATTTATCTAGATTATTTTAGAGCATGGACTAAAAATCAGGTAAATCTAAAGCTCAAGTGGACCCCACCATAGAAAGGAACGGGAATTAAATACTTATCATTGAAAACTTCTTTGGGGCTACATAAGTTTTGAATCTATCTCATTTTTAGGCCCATGCCATAAAATGAGGTTTCAAAACAAATGAACAGTTTAGATATAACACGATATATCCATTCAATGTACCACTGTATTATCAACAAAGGATGGCATTAATTTTATCCCATGACAACATGGCACAATCCCTGCCATAAGTAATACTTATGTTTTTTGAATTCCATCCCACCTAATCCCTTCTAATCCCACCGCCCAAACAGACCCTTAGGTCACCCCTTACTGTGACAGAAACAAACATGATCATGGATTGACAGCTCGGATGAGTATCTTTAACAATGCGAATCACCACTGACTCAGCTGAGTCACGCCCAATTCTACGGGTTACGGACACTTTCATGTCCAGGATGACTAGAGATGACCCAATTGGAGGCAGAGGTGATCCGGTCCGTTAGAACCTTACAACAGGTGTATCTCGCAAAACCGAAATGAATTACTCAATGTACCATACATGATTTTGTGGTAGGAGAAGCTACTTTAGCCAACCAATATGGCTATGCCAGGTTGCCCAGGCCGAACTTGCGAGATTTCATCAGATCAACGGTCAAAAATCCATTTTTACTATTTATAGTAAGCTTTAGTTTGATTATAACTTTTATGTTTAGGAGTTGTGTCCAACATGAAAAGTGCCTAGAAACATTAAGAGAATAATGTGGTTAAGCCAAATAGGACACTTACTATAAATATTAAATTTACTATTTATAATAAATTACCAATTTTAGGGAGTTTGAGTTGGAGTTTAATTCCAAAACTTCTTCCGGTTTAATATCCCTAATTAAAGGGTTGTAAACTCATTTTATTCATCAATCAAATTTCGAATTTCTAGGATTTATTTTTATTTTCTCATTTTCCCTCGTGGATTCAAGGAATCTCTCTGAGGAGTCCAGATAAGCTCCTTGGATTTGGAGTAATTATCCTCGAGGAAGACGGTGATTGACCTCATCACGTTCATCCCTACGTCAAATTCACCTCAGACTCGGGCTGAGTCAGGGCTCAACTCGAGACAAGATAGTATCCATGAAAGAGAAAAGAAGCAGAGCTCCAGTTCAATTTCTTTGTTCTGCAGGTTCTCAGAGGTGGCGGAGCTCTTAGGTGTGTGTTGGCTGGAGATCCACGGCAAGTTTGAAACCTGCATGCTCTCTGCGAAAACGACTTACTCAGCTTTTCTCATCGTAAAATTCCTCAATGATGTGCAAGGACTCGACTCCCTTCCTATGGAGCTAACGGTTAGATTGGGAGGCAAGGTGTATAATAAACACACAGCTTATTTACTAGCCTCAGAGAGCCGAAGGCAACGGCATCAAACTAACCTAGAACGAATGAAAGAATTCATGAATACATTACCCTGTTCACGACCGAATAGGTCTAGACGCATTAACATGGAGAATGTTCGGATTCCAAGTGCCAGAACTGATGGATGGATGGAGATTGATATGGGCGAGTTCTTTGTCGATGAGAGAAGTGAAGGGGCAGTGGAGATGAGTTTGATGGAAGTGAAGGGTGGCCATTTGAAGGGTGGAATGATCATAGAAGGCATTGAGATAAGGCCCAAGAAGTGAAGCATTTAGTAGCGCTAATACACTTGCTTTTGCTCCTTCATTTACTTGTATAAGAATACATTGGGCTCTGTTGTTAGTGTTTACCATCTGAAGCTTTTTATTTTTTCCTTAGTTCAGAAATAAAATGATCAACTTAAAATCCAAAGTAATTTCTTCAAAACAATCGAATGCAACATTGTATTCACGACAAACATATTAGATTCACCACAAAATGCTCGGCCTGAAATAATGGCATTTACATTCGAGCCAGCCTTCTTTACTCTTTCAGTGATCCACATTGCTCATTTGTTGGACCCCACCATGCATATGCAATGGATTATAATTGTCCTATACTAAAGAAACATTGGCATCCGAATGGATATGGACCATTGGACTTCTCTCCATTTACTTCTGACCGTCTATCTTGCAGGCAAATTATTGGATGGCTATGATTGTCTGACAGAGTACTTGCCTGTCTATGTTGAGGCCTGTCAGATGGGCAGTTTTTATCACTGAAATGTGGATTACACATGCATAAAACCATGGTGATTGGGGCCGAGTAGGCCAGCATTATATATTTCCAGGTAAAATCCACCACTGAGAAATGTAAAGAAATAAAAATAATAAATAAATAAAAAGTGGTGTTTCAATCACTTTGATAAAATGATATTATTGAGAAAAGCCAGAGCTCCCTCCTTCCATCTCTCCGGATTTCATTTACCTCATTGTAAATAAATAAGATGCATTTTTTTCCTTTACAGGCCATTTGCATGAGAGTAAATGAGAGGAATTGAAGGTAAACGAAAGTAAACGGTTTTTTTGGTGTGTTTGGATGGAAGTAAATGGAGGTAAATAAAATGAATTAGGGATAAATAGGGCTGCAAATGAAATCCTTCCTCCATGGAGAGATTTGAGAGTTGTAAGTGCTAATATTTTAAGCACACAAGTAGTTGTCAAATTTCGTATACAAAATGTATACGGTATGAAACTTCAGCACACTTTAGCTCTCTTTGACACTTCAAGACAATAGCACGACGCAACATCTCAAATGTAGAAGGCTCGGAACAAGTTCAATAGAAAGATCAATTGTATGCCAACCTACAGGTAAAGATAACCATAGAAAAGACTCTATGATAAAGTGCATTATTATGATTTTTCAAACTTTAACTTGTGGCTAATTCTACTTGAAAGATTGAGGATGTTCGACAAGTCGAACCATCTCGGGTCAATCAAAGATCAGCCTAGGTCAAGTTTTCAGCAACATGTATTTTTATTTCTATTGGAAATTCGGCAGCCTAACCCTGCATTTGACCAACCCAACCCAACTCGGTCCCCAAGGGTGACCCGGGTCAAGTTTATAGCAATGCATGTTCTCTGATTTCTAGGAGCTTAGGCTAGTCGAACATTGCTCTAGCCAGTCAGATTTCTACTCAAGCCAGCCTAAGTTTTAATAAAATCAAATCCCGTGAAATCTAATAGCTGTTGAAACAGTATTGTGGAAATTTGGCCAGCTAAATGAATTCTTAGGCTAACCGAAGAACCAAATCTTTCACTATAAATAGAGACAATTTCTCATTTTTTAAAATACGAAAAAGAGAATTCTTCCTGAATGAATTCTTAGGCTAACCGAAGAACCAAATCTTTAGCTATAAATAAAGACAATTTCTCATTTTTTAACATACGAAAAAGAGATATAATTCTTCCAAACACTAAGAGAAATTCTAGTCCATTCCAAGCTATTTGCTTAGTAATTTTTATTTCTTTTATGGCTTATTCAATTCAATTCTCAAGTATATTCAAATTTCATTAGAAACTATGTTATACTCAACTTGAGATTAGAGAATTGAATCTGCAGCTTTCAGGGTTTTATTCTTTGAGAAATTATATCCCTAAATCTTTTCTGGTTGAGAATACATTGATTCATCATCATCCAAAAAAAAAAAAAAAAAAAGATTTGCTGCATCAATTGAAGCATATACGTCTAAAAGGCTTCATCAGTATCTTCGCATCGACATTCATCTTTAAGAAGATAAGTATTTCTTTGCAATATATTACTTTCATTTTGGATTTGTTGAGCTTGCCCATAAATCTCATCGGGTAGTGTAGTGGTAGCCCATGAAAATCACTTGAGGTTTTGTTGTGGTAGGCCTGTGAAAATCACAAGAACTGTAAGAAGTTGTTGAGATGATCCTGTGAAAACCTTGAAAATAATGGATAACAAAAATTATATGGAGTAGTAATTCTGGAAGTGGAGTAGGTATGTTAAACACCGAACCACTATAATTTTCTATGTATTGTGGTGATTGATAATCTTATTCTCTACTTTTATTATTTTGAAATATTGGATTCAAGAACTTCATGAAATAAGGTTGTTCTGCCTAAGATTTTAGGTGAAAGTTGTCCTACGACTAAATTGAAATCAACATTTCAATATCTATTACTATTATGAATTCATTTTCCACAATTGATTATTGAAAATTGGTTTAGTCCTATTCACCCTCCTCTAGGACATCCATAGATCAACTTACAAGTGGTATTAGAGCGAGGTTGCTCTTATTGGGATTCACCTCCTAGAGCTAAATCCAGAGCTATAAGATAACAAATTTCGAAAGTTTATTTATATCCAGGCCACCTCCCTTTGATGGCTCTAACTATTCATATTGGATAGCCCGGATGAGGATCTTCCTCAAATCCATAGATGAAAGTATGTGGCAAGCCACTATGACTCAATGGTCCCCTCCTAAATTGAAAGTAGTAGCTGAGGATAAAACCATGTCTATAAAAGAAATAGCCTATAAACTATATATAAGTACTCGAAAAAATGAAAGTAGTGCTAATGCAAAAGCTTTAAATGCTATAACTTGTGCCCTATCACTAGATGAGTTCAAAAGAATCATTTATTGTGATACGGCAAAACAAGCTTGGGATATACTTGAAATGATACATGAATGAACGAATATTATGAAAAAGTCTAAGATCCAAATCCTCACAACCAAATTTGAGAAAATTCGTATGGAAGAAAATGAGACATTTATAGAACTTCTATACAAAATTAAATGACATTGTTTTATGTGGGGTCTTGGTGAAAGCATCCCTGAAAGCAAGGTTTGTGCAGAAGTACTACGATCACTTCCTGAGAGATTTAATTTTAAGGTTACAGTTATACAAGAGTTGAGGAATACCGACAGAATGAAGATTGAGGAATTGGTTGGATCATTTCGAAGTTATGAGTTGAATTTCAAAGCTCCAAAGAACAAGTCCATTGCCCTCAAATCCTTTAAATCCAAATTTGAGAGATATCCCCAAGGGACCTTTGGAAGGACTTGCCTTCAAAGTTGAAGCTGTCTATGATTTAGTAGCATGACTTAAGACAATCATTGCCCAACTTTCCATTTAGGAAACCCTTTGTACATTGTGAATGCATCACAAAATGTTTTTAAAGACTCTAAATGATGCACATATCTCTAAAGAAGCGCCGCTCAAAATGGCCACATACATGATCGAGCAACTCCTTGCGCACCACACGCCATCACACTTTGAGATGAGGAGCTCCCACCCGAAGGTCGCGACCACGAGTGTTCATTAAATATAACCGTTCATCATAGGGACTACAAGGCCTCACTCGTGTTGATTGGCAACGGTTCGAGGTTAAACATTTGCCCACTACGAACTGCTAATTATTAAGGTGGAACCATCCATGTTTAGGCAAAGCAATATGAATGTGATAGCATTTGACAATATGGATTACAGAATATTTTATTTTCATCATGTATGAGGCACTAGTGAAATTCATCAACGCCAAATGTTGTTAAATCACATTGGATAATTCCCAATATCTCTATTATAGCCCTGGATAGAGTGGAATGGAGGAACTAGATTCTGGTAGCTGACCCCATTTAATTGGGATAAGGCTTAGATGATGACGGTGATGAGTGAGTTAAATCTCTAATGAGATTCACTGATAGCGAATCTTCCTATGGATATTTCACATAAGATCATTCCCCATAACTGACGTAGGGATGAACGTGATGAGGTCAATCACCGTCTTCCTCAAGGATAACTACTCCAAATCCATGGAGCTTTTCTGGACTCCTCATAGACTTCTCGAATCCACGAGGAAAAAAGCAAGGAAAATATAAATGAATTCTAGAAAATTCATAATTTGATTGATTGATCACTAATGTGTCTCCTTACACCATTAATAAAGAGAGAAAAAAAATCGTAATTACCAAAAATAGCAAAATTCTAACTCTAATAAAAATCCTAATTCTAATAAAACTCTTTTAAAGCCTAATTTCTAAAAATAAAAATTCCAAATAAACTTTTGCTAGAAGAGTCTTAGCATAATTACAAGTTATTTCTAAAAGGGAAGAAAATCTAAAACTCTAAAAATAGAAAAAATATTAAAAAATTCGAAATTACTAAAAATAGTAAATTTTTCAATAAAAATCGTTTTTGAGCTGAAAGCGCGCGTTTTCTGACGAAACAGACAAATGCGACCCACTGTGGGGGTCGGTTCACCTCGGATGGCCTGTTTCAGTAAAAATTGATAGGTTGTGTGCCCCGTAACGATACCCGGATCAAAAGTTACGATCAATTTACAGTCCACCTTCTTTTGGCCCAAACATGCTAGGAGTGTATCTGTAACACGTTCTACATCAGACCCCTCCACTTGAAAAAAAAAACTCGTCCTCGAGTTACTCAAGGGACTTGACTCATGATTCTGAGATAACTTCTGACGTCGATGTTTATTAGCCCTTTTTCTTGTACTTGACATTAAGCTCTTGAGTTGACACAATACATGTACTCATGCTTTCCTTGACTAGTATCGATCATTTTCTTCACTTCTACCTTCAAGATCTCACATTCTTTCTGATAATGTGGGCAATTAGGCAGACTTGCCCTTGAGACGGGATCAATGTGATATTATTATTTTTTTAATCTCGTATGGGATGCAATTTATTAGGGAGTTTATCGAGCACAACCGCCTTGAACTCCTGCAACATTGGTTCCAAATCCTCTGAGATGTTCACAAGTTCTATATATTTTTCATTTCGTACTAATGCATCTATATCTCCTGTTTTCTCATATTGTTTTACGAAATCATGTTTGGGTATGAGAGACTGTTCCTTAACTTTAGAAGTTTTGGGTTAGTTCTCCGTTCCCATAAGGACAAGGCCCATCTTTCTACCGTTTTTAGTAAATATAAATATATTATCCCGACCTCTATATGTAGCAATAGCATCAATATTATTTTGTCATGGTCGACAAAGTAACATATGACAAACTTCCATGTTGACTACGTCACAAAGTACTTGATCCTTATAATTTTTACCGATTGAAAACGAGACAGTGCATTATTCGGTTACCTCTGTTTTATTGACCTCCTTGATCTATCTAATCGTGTACGGAGATGGATGCTTTTCTGTTTTCAGTTGCAGCTTTTCCACCATTATTTTCGACAGGAGATTCTCACTGCTGCTCCTGACGTCGATAATCACATTACAGACTTTTTGGCTTACAGTGTACCTCGTTCGAAAGATGTTGTCTTGTTGTAAATCTATTTCTACCTTTGGCATGTATAATGGCTTGCTCACGATCAAAGTGATGGCCTGCGATTTACCATCATCTGATAGTGCTTTGCAGAAATTGAGGTTATGTTGTATAACGACCACGGGCAATTGAGCATCACTTTGAGTTTGGGGTGGAATTAGAGCATCCGCAATACGGTTGAGGGTTGCCTGCAGCCCTTGCATGGTCAACTGACTTTCCCAGTGGAAAGCTTTCATTCTTTCCGAAAGATAACGAATCACTGGATCACCGTCCACAGGATTTTGGTTTATACCTTCGTTGTTTGTCATCGGCCCGAGGGGAATCCTCACTCTGGTACCAATTGACACAGGGATGAACATGATGAGGTCAATCATCGTCTTCCTCAAGGATAACTACTCCGAATCCACGGAGCTTCTTTGGACTTGTCCTCACAGAGACTTCTCAAATCCACGAGGAAAATAACAAGGAAAATAGAAATGAATTATAGAAAATTCATAATTTGATTGATTGATCACTAATGTGTCTCCTTACACCATTAATAAAGAAAAAAATAAACAAAAATTCGTAATTACCAAAAATAACAAAATTCTAACTCTAATAAAAATCCTAATTCTAATAAAACTCTTCTAAAGCCTAATTTCTAAAAATAAAAATTCCAAATAAACTTTTGCTAGAAGAGTCCTAGCATAATTACAAGTTATTTCTAAAAGGGAAGAAAATCTAAAACTCTAAAAATAGAAAAAATATTTAAAAATTCGGAATTACTAAAAATAGTAAATTTTTCATAAAATAACGTTTTTAAGCTGAAAGCGCACGTTTTCTGACAAAACGGACAAATGCGACCCGCCATGTTGTCGGTTCACCTCAAATGGCCCATTTCAGTAAAGATTGATAGGTTGCGCGCCCCGTAACGATACCCGGATCAAAAGTTACAATCAATTTACGGTCTACCTTCTTTTGGCCCAACTATGCTAGGAGCGTATCTGTGACACGTTCTACATCAATAACTATATATGCATTTGAATGAAGTGTGGCTGGTGGACAGAAATATTTGAGAAGACAGATTATATATTTGTTATACTCTTAAGCGGGATGTTAAGGCCAAACAAAAAATACATAATTCAATGCTAGAAAGGACCAAAAAGTGATGCATGGAAATCAAACTACAAGCAGGAAAGAACATGGCATATATTAATATACCACAAACCAAACTAGTCCTTCATGAAAGATAGGAGAGGGTCACCGTTACTGGTACCAGGTGATACATGTGAAACTGCAGGAGCCATGGCTGCCTTTGTTGCCGTTGTTGATTTCTGACCAGCCCCTTCTTCTCCCATGACTTCGCGTGCAGCTTTCTCCTTTCCTTTTCTGGCCCTTTCAAGCACTTCCTCCTGCAAACATCATTCCATCTTGGATAAGATTAGGCATGCATAAAAGGGTGTGAAGAAGTCATTAAGCCCCTAAAAGACTGGCGGAAGATAAGAAATTCCATTATCTATAATATATCTCTTCTCATTATAAGCAGTCATGCTTGTTTGAATTATATAGTCCTTTATGATATGAGTAATGTGAGTTGTTTTGATAGGTAATGAATTTTATTAGAAGAGGAAAATGGGATACTCACTATCCATTAAGGCAATGGAAAAGTATAGTGACCTACAGATTGCCAACCCATAAACCCATGAGAAAACACCCTTAGGGCTTGTTTGGTTGCTACTTAAAAATAAGTTCATCCCATTTTAATGAGATTATATTTTATAAAAATTACAGGTTATCAAGATTATTTTCAATCCCTACCGAAATATCAATGAGATTAATTTCAATCCTTACCAAAATATCAATGACATTCTTAAGGCCTGTTTGGTTGCCACTTAAAAAGAGTTATAGTTTTAGTTACTAGTAATTATGTATGAGATAATGAGATTTACCAAAACATCAATGACATTCTTAGGGCTCGTTTGGTTGCCACTTAAAAAGAGTTCTAGTTTTAGTTAATAGTAATTATGTATGAGATAATGAGATTAATTTCAATCCTTAATAAATTATTAATGACATTCTTAGGGCCTGTTTGGTTGCCACTTAAAAAGAGTTCTAGTTTTAGTTAATGGTAATTATGTATGAGATATTCTGGTAAGGATTGAAAATAATCTTGATAACCTGTAATTTTTATAAAATATAATATCATAGATATTTTGGTAAGGATTGAAAATAATCTTAATAACCTTTAATTTTTATAAAATATAATCTCATTAAAATGAGACGAATTCATTTTTAAGTGGCAATCAAACAGGCCCTTAGAATGTCATTGATTAAGAAAACAGAACATCCATAGAAGAATAAGCTGACTGTTTCTAACTTTCTATCCCTTAGTTTTGCATTTTGGCACCCTTATCTTTCTTTTTTTCTTTTTCTTTTTTTTGAAACTTGAGAATTTTATTAAGCAAAGGAAAAGGCTACAAAAGGAAAATAGGGAAGCAGAAAAAGAAGAAACAGAAAAGAAAAGTTCTTTGATGAGCACCCTTATCTCTTAGCTGTTGACTTTCAATGGGAAATATCTCCTAGCTGTTCACCTTGAATGGGAAAAAGTTCTTTGATGAGCACAAGGATATCCGACCACTGATTTTTGGGGTATAGCCTATTTAAGGTAGCATTCAACAAATGAATACTCCAGATATTGTAGACATGCCCACGGAGATGTCTACAATATTTTTGGGGCATAGCCTATTTAAGGCAGGATAACTAGATTGGATATGTGCATTTAAAACTGTAGACTAGCCATATGCAAAAGAAATCCATGTTATCGGAGCTAAAAGCATGTAGGGATATTTAAATCACCACTGCAATGGCTTCACTGTTTATCTGAGCAAATAACATAGTATTACCAAGATTTGAAAGAAAAAAAATAAAAATATAGGGGGTGGGGGGGGATAAATGTGACTCAGATGTAGATTCCAACCCAACTATTACCTGCAAGTCTTGTGCTTGCTTCTGTTTCTCAGCTTGCCACTCACCAAATGCACTTGTGAATTCCCCTAATGCAGCTTCTATATGTACATTAAGCGTCTCCACCAAAGCTTTCCCCATGAAAAAAGCATCTAAAACAGATTTGCTGTCATTTTCACCTGCACAATGCCCCATCACTGAGTATGGTGGAAAAGCATCAGTGATATGCCAGCCCTTAATTTGTTTGTATGAAATCTGGGAAGTGAAATGCTAAACCAGAAGTCTATTTGGCAATTTGGTGATCCAAACTGTTGATCTGATTGTCCACAGTAGATGGATCATGGCCCAAACATCTCCTTTTGTTGGTGTCATGCAAATTGATGGTTAAGAGTGGAAATATGGCAACAGTCCACATTCAACCATACGAAGGCCAAAGCTTGGATCGCCAGGATCTTCCAATCGGAAGACTTTGTTACAGGAATCCCCTGAAAACGCTGACATGGCCCAATGATAGCGGGTCACATGCATGTCACAAGCAGAGTCCGAGGTGAAAAGCAAAGATTCCCCCAAGTGAAATGATGATTTTTCCCTTTTCGATGCAGACCCCGTTCTTGACAGGAGCATGTGGCCCTTTTTCACTAGACCACGTCAGGGGTTACAAGAATATCCCCTATAACCCCTGGTTACAGGCAATTCGTGTCCATACTTTAGCGCCTTGAAAGTTCTTTTGATGAAAACGCAATGAACCAAACCCAAGAATCCTATCTCATAAAAACTCAATGCATGGAGCCTGCATATCTCTACAATCGAACAAATTAGAAATTAATGTTCGGCTTCATATCTCATTTGCGTACAAACGACTAACAATCTGAGCTATCTTTCAACATGCTGGGTTCCTACATTCCATCCCTCCACTTCCTGTTATCCTTTGACCTTCAAAACTTTTTCTAGAAATTTAATATGCATTCTGTGGATTAAGAATCCTGAATAGCCATCAATATTTCCAGTCACCAAATCAATGGGCCAGTCCCTGGATTTGTTTCAGATATAACTTCACAGTCACTTATAAACTATCATCATCATCATCATCTCCACCATCACCTTAGCCTTTCACCAGGCAAATTGAGGCAAGCTATCAAAATGTAGAATAGCAAAAGTTCTACAATCAGCTGCCTACCAGATATCAACATTTCTCTTTTACCCAGGCTCTTGGAACCAGTGATAACTGAGCTCCAACTGACACCACTCACATGCCAGAACGATCCCCCACCAAGTGCTTACCCTCAGCCCAACCATAACACGAGCACCATAGAGGGCAGGCAAGCAAAGCAGCATCATGAAGGGTAGTGGCCAGGCAAACCAGTAAGCCAGATGCTCACATAACTACCATAAGAAAATAAACTTCCAAGGACCAATCTAAATTACAGATAAGATGTCTGGCGAAAATGCTTATACCTTGAGGAAATCCAACCCTAAAAGGACTAAACAACAACCAAAACTTAATTCCAATAGATAACTCAAATCTGATTAGAGCATATGATGCCGATGAGCTACAAAGTATGAACTTGAAGAAGAAAAAAACATCAATCCGAACCAAAGCAATGCAAATTCGAGCATATGATGCTGATGAGCTACAAAGTATGAACTTGATCTACAAAGTATGAACTTGAAGAAGAAAAAAACATCAATCCGAACCAAAGCAATGCAAATTCGAGAGTTGTGCACATGAAAGCTATATAAAGAATTCAGCCTAAATCCAACCAGGACATGCAAAAGAGCACAATAAGCACTGAAGGGAGAGTTTCATTTTTTGTTATAAAGAGTAACAAAAAGAGGAACCCAGTTGATATTACTCAGGTCTCAACCAAGGTTTAAAATATCATCTAACGATATGTCTCTCGGTATCATACACGAATGAGACAAATATATTAACCTGAATCGGTCCGAAACCGCGCAATACAGGGGGATATGACCCGTATCAGTGGTGAATGATATGATACACCAACCGATTTTTAAACCATGGTCTTGATCCAACCATATCACATAAACAGTAAAAGAGCTCAATAAGCATGAAAAGGGATAAGATCCAATTTAGCAATTATGAAAGAAGCCACTTCAAATCATTCAACGATTTGAGTTGAATTCAATTGGAGCATGCAAGATGACTCAAAAACACTTCCATACAAGCCAATAGTGTAGAAACTAGAAAGTCCTCCAGTAAGCACCTCTTAAGCTCTTTTTTTTTTAGGTAACACTACCAGGGATTGAACCCTGGATCACTCACACACACTACACTGTCTCTCAAGCTTAGTTGAGGAATAAAATAATTGACTAAAAATATATTAAAAAATCAAATTAATTTCTCCGAAACAATAGAATGTAACACAGTATTCAAGACACAGCAGATGCACCACACAGTGCTTGGCCCGAAATACTGGCATTTACATTCAATCCAGCATTCCCGTCTTTCAATGATCCACTTTGTTCATCTGCTGGGGCCCACCATGGAAATGCAATGGACTCTAATTATCCTCCACCAAAAGAAACATAGGCATCCCATTGGATATGGACCATTGACTTTTCTCCATACTTCTGACAGTCTATCTTGCAGGCCAATTATTGGATAGCTATGATTGTCTGACACAGAGCACTTGCAGCAGTGCCCAAAAGACTCTTTATCACTGAAATGTGGATCCCACATGCATAATAAAACCATGGTGATTGAAGCCAAGCAGGCCAGCATTCTATATTTCCTCATAAAATCCACAACTGAGAAATGTTTTAAAAAAAATACTGTTTCAATCCTCTTTGATTTAATGACATTATTGAGAAAAGCCCGACCCATCTCCCTCCCTCTCTGGATCTCATTTTCCTCATTAAATAAGATGCCCTTTTACTTTAGGGTGCGTTTGGTTGCACAAAATTAGACTGATTAATCATGATATTTATTATTATTATTATTATTATTTTAAATCATGATATTTGGTGCTAACAAATGAGCCCTTAGAAAATTCCATCACCATCACATATCTGAATCATAAAAAGGACACCCAAACAGTTCATCTCCCTCCCTCTCTAAACACCCAAACTGTTTTTTTGAGAGAGAGATTAAAAACACAATCAATTTTCTCAGAGGAATTTATAAAGGCCCAACGCATCAGAGTTCAACAGTGTCCATATGAACCCATTCCATACGAGTTGACCTCATGGTCCCGTGATACACACCATTGATCACATAAGACCCACTGCAAATGGGGGGGGTGACCCAAAACTCATCCAAACTGCAAAATCATGCACGTCTAATCTTCCACCTTTTTCCGTACCATTGCTCAATGGTTTAGAAACCCTTGATCAGGGAAAATTTTGGAGAATTCCCCATCCGCGATTGGTGTAATCATGTTGATGTTGGGTATGGTCCATCCTCATGTGTGAGTCACTCAGCTTTAGATGGGTATTGTACTTGAGTCATGTGTCATATGTTTTTCAGGTGTGTGTGTGTGTCTCTACATATATGTGTCTCCACATGTGTGTGAAGTTCTTACATAAGAAGAGTGAGAGAGTTGTAGAGAGGAGTGTGTGTGGGGAAAAAAATCTATAGAGATTTGTTTTTCCTCTTGCATTCAAAGAGACTCAAGAAGGGGGTTTTTGTACACATGAGAAGAAGACCCCCAAGCTAGGCTTGAGAGAAAGCTTATAATTCCCAAATATTGCATAGTGGATTCTTCTTCTTCATGTGGAATGCTTGCATCACCACCATCATGATGCTCCTGGGGAATAGCTACAACTCGCCATAACCTTGCATAGGGATCGACCCAACAGTCGATGGACTGGATTACTCAAACACGGACCCCATTCGCATATATTGATGCATCAGGACTCTACAATTACTCATTTTTCTCTTTCCTTTTCATTGCATATGTAACTCCCAGCATAAGGAACACAACCATTCAGCACCCAAATTTCAAAAAAATAAAATAAACTAAAATAAAATAAAATAAAGAAAGAAAGAAAGAAGGAAAAAAGATGAAGAAAGGAGGATCTCGTATACCTGAGCCAAGTCCTGGTCTGCTGCTGCTCTGGATTCTGAGGCTTCAGAATCTTCGTAGAGTTTTGGGTTTGACATTTGAATAAAGAGAAGGTACAAGACAACGGCTAGTTTTCAGTGAAGGGAGAAGAGAAAGCGAAGATGAAGAAGCTGAAATGCCTCTCATTCTCAATCCCAATCTCTCTCAATCTCCGTCCTTATTAGGACACAAACAAACACGAAATGAGAAGGATGCCTTATATGGCGCGTGATGTGCGTCTCTGTTTCGACAGGTGGGCCCCACTCGTTCTGTAATCTTGATCGTCTGTATGTTGAAGATCGACGTTGATAAAGCATTCCTTAGGGCGGTGTAATAGGCCTGCATTCCAAACACGATCCGTCCCATCATTGATTTGGGATGGTCCAATCCGTTTTCCCACTTGTTTGTTCGACGTGCCAAGAATCTCATTGATAGAGTGATCCTGACCATTCTACCTTTGGCTTATCCTATTACAACCGTCCATCTTCCTTTGGATTGATAACCATTGTCTAAGAAAGGATATTTTTAAAACGCATAGCAATATTGACGGTTGCGTTTGTGAAATGGACGGTGATGATTGTGACATTTCTGTTACGAATCGTCAGGACAACCTTTGGGCAAGCAGATTGCCTGTGACCCAGGCACAAAGATATACCTGTGCTGGGGCTCCGTGGGGTCCACAGAGATGCTCGTTGCAAATCCACTCGGTCCATCTGCTTTGAAATACCATAATAGAACAGGAATTTAAAAAATCAGGCAGATCCGAAACTCAGATGGGCTACATCAAATGAAACAGTGGATATTGATCACCTGGAATGACAGAAGTTTTGTATCACGATTATATTTGTTCCTGCAGTTTATCTGAGTGGTAAAAACCCCATGAAGGGTCTGGATGGCACATAAAAAAGCATAGTCAGCTCCAGAAAGGTTTCAACGGTGGACGTTTCTATTCCCACTGTTTCGTTGGTGGCGCCTACCTGAGTTTTGGATCTGCCTGGATTTTTAATATTTGCCATTTAGTGGCCTTTCAAAACAGATGGACGGAGTGGATTGATCACGGACATCTCTGAAGGCCCCACACAGCCAGCCCTCAGCACAGTATATCTTTGTGCCGGGGTCACAGGGATGTACCCGTAATGTGTACGTGGAACAAAGCTGTGTAGGGTCCGGTCCTGATGTGCACGTGAAACCACAACCTCTTCATTTGCTACAACTCGTTGGCAACTTTCGTCGCAAGATAATCGTTACAAAAATACTCGGGTGATACGCACCATAAGTATACGGTAGAATATGGAAGTCATTCAGATCGTTGGAACTTTAAAACATGTATATCTCACCAACCAGAATAAGTAACTCGGTGTATTATATATGATTTTGGATAGGGGAAATACTTTAACCAATCAATCCCGCTATACCAGGTTACGCGCACCAAATTTGTGTGATTTTATCATATACATATCAAAAATCAATTTTAGTTCCGTTTTTACTATTTATAATATGTTTGGTTTTGATTGCAACTCTTCATCGATTAGACTTTAGGAGTTGTGTCCAACATGAAAAGCGTTTAGAAACATTAAGAGAATAAAGCAATTAAGCCACATAGGACACTATAAATAGTTAATTTACTAGTTATGAATTTTAAAGAGTTTTAATTATAATTTAATTCCTAAGTTTCTTCCAATGATTAGAATACCTATTTAAAGGATTGTAAACATGGAATCATCAATCAAATTGTGAATTTTCTATAATTTATTTATATTTTTTTTACTTTTTTCTTTTTTTCTTTTTCCCACATGGATTCGAAAAGTCTTTGTAAGGAGTTTAGATAAGCTTCATGATTTCAGATTAATTATCTTTGAGAAAGACGGTGCTCTGATCACGTTCATCCCTGCATCATACACCCACCTAAAACCTAGGTATTCATTTGTTGTGGCCCACTTAAAATTATATGGCACGCCAACACCACGGTGGGCCCCACACACAGCTTGAGGCATGTTAAGATGCATGAAATTTCCTTTTAGACACACAAAACAAAAAAAAAAAGAAGTAAAAAAAGATCATACTTAGTTTCTGTTCATGCGATTCATCCCCACGTTGCCTGTGTTTTGCTAAGTTTTCAAACAAAATTTAGGGCCTGTTTGGTCGGGCAGGCTGGATTGGATTAGATTGTATTAGAAGGGATTGGAAGGAGTAATCCCGGGATTGGCCGGGCGTGCCAAACAAGCTCGATGAAATTCTGCCTGGATTGGAGCAATCCCATGGGATTGCCAGCAATCCACTGGCATCACTATCATTACCTTGAAATCCACCCAATCCCTCCTAATCCCATGATTTTTGCCTGGGACATGTTTGGATGAACAAATTGGAAGGGATTGGCTGGGCGTAATACCGGGATTGACCAGGCGGGCCAAACATACTTGGTGGTAGATTCCCTGGATTTAGCAATCCCATGGGAGTGCCTGCAATCCACTGACACAGCCATCATTGAAAGCAATCCACCCTATTACAATCTAATCCCGTGGGATGGGCCTGTCCAAACACGCCCTTAGTTGTTTCTCAGGAAACAACGACCCAATGGTAACAAGAAAACATGAAAACTAAACGCTACCAAGCATAGAGGAATGATATGTGATCTAGCTTTGGGCTCGCGTGCTGTACATGGGTTTCAAATCCACACAAAAGGAGCCCATGCTTCGCTTGTTCTGTTCTGATCTACAATGGATGGACCCTCTTTAAAAACCACTTCCTAATGGAACAATCTTGACCTTTCAATTTTCAGCGGCTTACTATAGATGGTTAACAAGAGAATATAATCACAGTCCATGTTTACGTGACCCAAGATGGGTGCTAGAATTTTTCATTAATGCAGAGGATTTTTAGGCATGGTCTGTGACTGGTGGGATGAAATAAAACACTAGTATACGTTGATGAAAACTCTGATACACTAAGGAACCTTGGTGGGTCGTAGTCTCACAGATCCTGAGATAATTTGATGGCTTTCCGAGTTGACACAAGGTCAAAGAAATGTAACTGTAACGATTAGAACAAATTTGGCTATTGAAAAAACTCTTATTTATATAAAATTGCCTGAAGAGTTTCAAAAAGATTTTTTTTTTCTAAACAGGAGCCACTGTCTAAAGTTTCTCAACCATCATTTGCACCAATTCTAATGAAAATAATATAAGGTTGTCCAAAAAATAACAGTTACTATTTACACAAGATAATCTAAATTTAAAATAATAATAATAATAATAATAATAATAATAAAAAGAAGAAGAAGAAGATTTTAGCTTATATTTTATGAGGTGCAAAATTGAGTGCTTCTTGTACACATGCATGACACGTGCCACACATGTCAATCTATCGTGAGTGAGATTACCGGTTCTTAAAGCACCATCATACATGTGCCACTTTCCACCTTCAAGGACTCCCCACATGTGCTAATGCCTATACCTAGCTATATGACAGATGTGCCACTATGTATCTTCAACCACCTTACATATATGTCCAACCATGCATTTTTAAGAGACACAGCTGTGTCACATGTATCAATATAATCTACAAGCACCCTACAATTGTCCATATATGTTTACATACGCATATTTAGCAGGTGTTTAGATCGTAGTTACATAAGCTTTTTATGCCTTGAGGAACTTATCTTAATTTCTACTTATTAAGGAAATAAGCATGTTTGGTAAACAACTTAACAAAAATATTTACTAAAGTGATTTAGTAATTTTAAATAAAAAATTACTTATAATTAATTATAAACCAAACTTACTAATCTAAAATAAGTTACTTATCTACTATTGTAAGTAGAAAAAGTAAATTGGCATGGTAGCCAAATGGGGCCATAGTGATTGATTGGCAAACAATGATTAGCATAGTAAAATAGTCTATCCAAGTAAGCTTATTCAGACGGCCTTAGCTGAAAAGATGTGTTAAGATCATAGCCCATCTAAACAAAGTTGTAATGTCAACTAAATGGTTGCTCCATCTTTCTTCCATGGTATGGACTCCTATGCTGGTTTACCACCATTTTGAAAATGGTAGCGACTCACACACCTCATGCATGGCACTGATGTACAATTGTCCAGACCATCCCTGTTATAGATGGAGCATAGCTACCCAAACTGTATTGATTAAGCAATTTTAACCATCTAATTAATGGCTATCAAATAGATGGTTAAAATAAAGATATTGAGCAGTTCAAATTTGAAGGAAATACTCATATGGAGAGTGCTTTTGTGGACATGTGAATTGACACCATTCCCTCACCATTATTTTTCTAGAAGAAGTGATAGAGTTCAATACTGCTGGTTTGACGTGGTGTGTTTATGATATCCAACCCATCCAATGGGTTCACCTGGCCCGCCATGATGTACATAAGCTCCAATGGGTTCACCCCGCCATTATGTACATAAGCTGATAATTAGATTGATCTAATTATTATATATGCCATACATAAATTTAGAGGGCTTTGGGAGGTGTACATTGTTCTTTATGATGTGGCCCACCTAATAGTTGGATTGGCCATATGATCAGAATCTTTGGATGCATAAATTGAACATGTTGAATGACATAAAAAACACCATGTGGGCCCTCGATGTCTCAACTTAGAAATTCAAAAAGCATTATTTGGTAAAATCACAAATTTGAGAAAATTCTTGGTAAAATTGTACTATATTTTGAATGTAATTTTGTTAGTATATGTTCTATCCATCATTGGTTCCACATTTTTAGATGGCCTGCATGCTATACAACCATATCTTGTATATGGTTGAAGAGTCACCGCCATTTTTAAATAATGCAGAACTAACACAGGTGTCTGGTCCATAGTTTTGGCTTATTATACTATATTGGTCTAATGTCTATGCACCATGCAACTTAGTATGCATAAAAAATATGTGAGGAATATCTAGGATGCTCCATTTTGTTAGATTTTTAAATTGAAAAGTAATAGAACAATTCCATTTTCTTTTTCTTTTAAATCCAATTCAATACATTGAGTGAAGGATTCTATTATAATAATTTCAATTTCATACTTAATCTAAAGTACTGATGTTGAACCAATGACAATAAAACTTTATTTTTCATAATGAAGGTTGGAATAGTTCAACTCATCACAACTCTTTTTAGAATGTACACTATAAGACTATATCTCTATGTGATACAATGCATATGTAGTATATCTCAAACACACCACTCCATATGCATTTGACAATATTATAATTATTATGATGCTCGTTATATGTTCAATCTAAATATCCAACAATTAATAAATCTAATTAATGTGAACCATTGATAATAGGCGTACCTAATAGAAGTTTTACAAATTCAACTGGGAAACTGCCAACTATTAGATAGCAAGGACTACTCAACTCATGATCATGCAATGTGTGTATACCGACTAGTGTGGTAGCAGTTTTTTATTTGGATATGTTGAGGCCCTTCCTTTCTTAGTTATAGCTTTTAAGGGTCATTGACGCAGGGATGAACGTGATGAGTATAACTACTCCAAATCTACGAAGCTTCTCTGGACTCCTCATAGAGACTTCTCGAATCCACGAGGAAAAGAAGCAGAAAATAGAAATAAATTCTAAGAAATTTGAAATTGATTAATTGATCAATAAAAACAAGTTCACAACCCTTTAAATAGGGGTACCAAGCAATGGAAAAGAAATCAGAATCAAACTACAACTCAAACTCTTAGAATCCGCAACTTACTATAAATAGTAAACTTACTATTTATAGACGGTCGTAATGTCTACTAGTGCGCAAGGTTTTCGGCCAAAAATAGTAAGTGTCCTATTTGGCTTCACCAAACTGTTCTCCTAATTATTCTAAGCTCTTTTCACGTTGGGCGCAACTCCTAAAGCCCGACGGATGAAGAGTTATAATCAAACTAAAACTTACTATTTATAGTAAAAACGAAATTAAAACAGGGAAACGACCATTGATCCAGGGGTTTTTCGCAATTCCGGGCTGCGCAACCCGGCATAGCAGGGTTAGTTGGCTTCAGTAGCTCATTCCGGATTGCAATATATGCCCGATTTAAGGTTCGATGGTCTGGATCACTTCTGTCGTTGACCGGGCCTTTTCTGATCCATCTTGGCCATGTAACTGTCCACGACCCGCTCTACATCAGTCTCCTCTACTTTAAAAGAACTCGTCCTCGAGTTCTCGTCATGCTCTGGTTCATGATACTCAATCAGGGCCGCGACATTGAAAGTCTGTGAGATTGCCATGTCATCTGGAAGATCAACAACATAAGTGTTGTCATTGATCTTTCGGATGATTGGTACCGGTCCAATCTTCTTATTTTTCAACTTGTTGTACGTCCCGGTCGAAAATCTCTCTTTGCGCAGATGGACCATAACGCGGTCGCCCACCTCGAACACTTTTTGTCGTCGATGCTTGTTCGCTTGTTCCTCGTAGTTCTTGTTCGAGGCATGTATCTTGGTCTGCACTTCTGCATGGATGCCCATGATCTTGTCTGCCATATGTTCTGCTGTAATGCTCGTGCCTGGGTGCTTGGGAAGAGGGACCAAGTTAAGTGTGTGGCGAGGCACTCGTCCGTAGATAATTTGGAACGGTGATCTCTCTGTCGAGCGGTTCACCATGTTGTTGAATGCAAACTTTACTTGAGACAAGGTCAAATCCCACTGCTTTGGTTTTTTTCCTGAAATACAGCGAAGGAGGTTTCCCAATGTGCGATTCACAACTTCAGTCTGCCCATCAGTCTGTGGGTGGTAAGCACTGCTGAATTGAAGTCGTGTATCGAATCGATTCCATAAAGTCCGCCAAAAGTGGCTAATGAACTTCGTGTCACGATCAAAAGTAATGGTCTTGGGGACCCTGTGTAGCCGTACGACCTCCCTGAAAAATAAATTTGTCACGTGTGTTGCATCGAGGGTCTTCTTGCATGGGATATAAAGTGCGCCATCTTGGAGAAACGATCGACCACCACGAATACCGAATCCATGCCGCGTTGTGTTCGTGGGAGATGAAGCACGGAGTCCATTAATAAATCCTCCCAAGGACCGTTAGGCACAGGTAATGGGGTGTAGAGACCCGTATTCTGAGATTGCCCCTTGAGGTCTGACAAGCATGGCAACGTTGTACGGCTTTTCCCACATCGAGTACTAATTACGGCCAGTATTACCGCTCTTCCACAAGAGCTCGCGTCTTGTCTCGCCCCAGGTGTTCACCGAGGCCACCTCCATGTAGCTCCTGAATAATCTGCTCACTCAGAGAACTTTGGGGGATGCACAATCGATTCCCTTTGAAGAGAAAATCGTTATGTATATGAAGGTCAATGGGGTGACCTTCTTGACACTTCATCCAAGAATCTTTGAAGTCCTCATCCTCGGCATACAGTTCCTTAAGACAGTCGAAGCCGACCACCTTGTTGCTCATCGTAACAAGTAGTGATGCACGACGGCTAAGTGCATCAGCCACCTTGTTCTGCTGCCCTGACTTGTGCTTCAGAACGAACGTGAATTCCTGTAAAAATGCAACTCATCTAGTATGCACACGATTCACGTTAGTCTGACTATTAATAAACTTTAATGCTTGATGGTTAGTGTACAAAATAAATTCTCTTTGAATCAAATAATGCCGTCAATGTCGCAGCGCCTGAACAACTGCGTACAACTCAAGCTCATAAGTCGACCACTTCTTTCGGGCTTTGCTGAGCTTCTCGCTGTAAAAGGCTACCGGCCTGCCTTCCTGTGATAATACTCCTCCAATTTCGACGTACAAAGCGTCACACTCAACCTCAAATAATTTGTCGAAATTAGGAAGCACCAAAATCGGTGTTGTGACAAACGTTGCTTGATCTCATGAAAGCTCTTGTCAGCTTTATCGGTCCACTGAAACGGTCATTTTTTCATGCAATCTGTTATAGGCGCGACTATGGTGCTAAAATCTTGCACAAATCGATGATAGAAAATCGCCAACTCGTGAAAACTCCTCACCCCATGAATATTTGTCGGGATCGACCATTCCCTAATAGCTCGCACCTTTTCATCGTCCACACGAATGCCTGTGGACGTTACAACAAATGCTAGAAACAATAGGCTGTCAGTTAAAAAACTACACTTCTTCAAGTTGAGGTACAACTTGTTAATTTGTAGGACCTGCAGCACCTGCCTGAGATGTTTCCTGTGCTCCGCCTCATCTTGGCTATATATCAATATGTCATCAAAATATACTACCACAAATCGGCCAGTGAACGTGTCACACCCCAAACTCGGAAAACGGGCTCACAAAATTTTCGATCGCCGAATCCGGTGCCGACAGCCTCCGTAGCACCCCATTCTCGGCTCCCAGTGCCCATACGCCAGATTCCGATCCTGGGATCCTACAAGGAGGATTTTCAGTATGAATTTTTTTTTGTAATGGAGCATAACCACAAGCATAACCAAGTCACAAAACAACAACATCACATATCCACTATATCAAAAACTTTAAGTACAATGCGTATGAAAGGGAAATACAATACAATGAAAGTAACAGAAACTCCAGAAGCTTGGCTGCACGCTCCAAGCTCAACACTGCTGCAACCTAACGCCACCTGCATGTATCTATCATGCATAAGCTTATAGAAAGCTTAGAGGGTGGTGAAAGTGTGTGTAAGGCGAGTGCCAAGTGTATAATATCAGAGTAATGCGGAAATATGCGGTAAGTCCATGAATGCTATCAGCTATATCAAAGCTATGCGATGCGAGGCATGAATGCTATCAGCCATACCAAGGCTATGCGATGCGAGGCCTATGTAGCCAAATGTCATATGCGAGATGTAAAGCAAGGGTGCCAGTACTCATCATATCAATACAGTTCCTCCCTGGATATCACCGGGGTCTAATACACCTCATACTGACTGCCTCCTCCCTAGCTACACAGTCAAGCAAGTGGAAGAGACCACACTATCCGCCTGACCAGTAGTCTGCCAATACCTACCCGGCTCGTCGATAGTGGACTCATTTACGAGCTGATCAAACTCAGCCTAGCTTATAGCCTCCTCACTCGGGCGAATAAGGCCACACCCCCTTCCAACCGACCGCGACACAGTGAGAGACGCGACCTACTGGTATTCGGTACTCGGGCACTCGTGTATCCACTCGGTCTAGACGTTGGAGCATCTCCTGGTACCAAAAAGGTTCTGGGACTTTCACCCAAGGACATCCTAAGTGCCCACAGTGCTAGAACGAAGCATTTTCGGTATCCGATACTGCCATCCACGATATGTCTGTGGAGCCAGGGCCCTGATGTCGCTAGGGTGTGCAGTGATCAAGTCACACATATGCGAGATGCATGAGTCACACCGTACAATCATGCAGCAATCCTGCACGTACCACGCGATCATGTGGGGTTCTCCGTCTCATAAAGAGTCCCGTAAATGTCTCAGCCCAACGGCTTATGCTATGATCAAACATTCCTCATCTCAAGCATACATATGATGCGTATGGGCATGAATCATGGAAGTGCACTAAGTATGTTATAAAGTAATGAACTATCAACAAGTATGAGCCTATCAATGGGCCTTAAGGAGAGTTACAATGAGGACATTTAACCAACATTGTACTTACAATGTGGACGTCAAACCAACATTGCTCCCAAGGCATGGCCCGCTATAACATATCATTACACAAACCATAGGGAATCACACATTGCAATGGACCTATATACATCTCATTGGGCCTCGACCCATAGTCCTCAGATACATCAAATGGGCCGCCTCATAAGGGCCTTGTATAAATTAAGTGGGCCGCATCAATGGGCCTTATGTATATTGCAATGGGTCATGTTCCATGGGCATTTGAAAACATCACAATGGGCCTTGTAACATGAGCCTTATGCATGCCAAATGGGCCTAATCATATGGGGCCTTATGCATACCAAATGGGCCTAATCATATGGGCCTTATGCATACCAAATGGGCCTAATCATATGGGGCCTTATGCATACCAAATGGGCCTAATCATATGGGCCTTATGCATACTAAATGGGCCTAATCATATGGGCCTTATGCATACAAATGGGCCTAATCATACGGGCCCTAGATATATACCAAGGTGAGCCTCAATGGATGGCCATAAGTAAATCAAGATGGGCCCCAATTATATGCCAAGGTGGGGTCCATTTGAACCACAGATCTATCTTATTTTTAGTCTCAAGCCTTAAAATGGGCTTTCAAAATGATTGGACAGCTTAGATGCAGCACATGCATCATGGTGGGGGTCCACATGAAGGCCCACCATCAGGTATATTATAAAATATAATATATATAATATATATACAATGTAATATATATACACACACACACACACACATATACACACACATGCACGCACACACAGGGCAGCTGTAGGGGTGGGTCCTGCCGTCCAGGGTGGACTGTGCGGATATAACATATAAATCATAGTGGGGTCCACTGTCCAGACAGTGGACACATAAATCATGGTGGGGCTCCCTGGCCGTCCAGTCGCTGGACGACATTGGTAAAACACATGCATCTGGGTGGGTTCCATCGTCCACAGCAGTGGACGGTGTGCCAAGAACACATACATCACTGTGGGTCCCATGTGGGGCCCACCATAACATTTGCTTTCCATCCAACCTGTTGAGAAGGTCATGCAGACCTGGATTGAAGGGTAAAAACAAATTTTAGATTGATCCAAAACTTCCGTGGCCCAGAAAATGTTTTCAAAGGCAGACGTTCAATCCCATTATTTCGCATGATGTGGGCCACCTGGGTCTTGGATGAGGCTGAATTTTGAGGGCAGCCCGCTGCCCCAAGGGCCCACCATATGAACAGCTTTGATGACAGATAAACATCAAGGTGGGGCCCACGGCTGGAGCCGTGGGACCCTACTGTCCGCTCGCCCGCCTGGCGTGCTATCAGCGCCTGACACCAGCAGCAGCAGCAATGCTGCTGTTGATATATATATATATATATATATATTGAAAACCCTTAATTTTGTGGTTTTTCAGAGGTAGGGCCCACATCTGCTGAATCTGGGTCCGCCGATGGATTCTACCATGTATAACAAATCCATCAAGTCCAATATTGGGCATTTTTGGGCATGTAGAAAAATTAAGGTGAGTTTCAACAGTGGAAATTACTATTTTCAAAGGTGTGGCCCGCTAGAAAGTTAGATCAATCCCATTTTTTGGCTCAACGCCTAAAATAATCTGAAAAATGAGATGGACGGCTTAGATTTGAAGCATACATCAAGATGAGGCCTATATGAGTTGGCCACCAAGAAGCTTGTGAACCAAGCTTATATTTGTGTTTTCCATGGACGTCCAGCGTCCCTGGGCATATCACACGCATAAGGTGGGCCACCAAATGATGAGTGTTGTGGATACAATACATATAAGGTGGGTCCCACCTATAGATGGTTTAGGATAAAATACAAGCCTTATGGTGGGGTCTATTCGGGCGGGCCACACAATCACACCAACATCACAAGAAAAGAAGAATAAAAGAAAGGGAGGGAGAGAGAGAGAGATAAACACGTGTGATGGAGGGACCCTGGCACTATTGGCTCTCCGTTTCAAGCATCCAATCATACATCAAGTGGGTCTCATTGCATATGGGCCCACCAAATTGAAAATCAACGATGGAGATCCTTTCTCCACCAAGCTAGAAGGTCTAGATGACCATATTCATGCAAGAAAATAAACATCATGATGGGGTTCATGGAGAATGGCCCCATCATGGAATGATCTTAAGCATCAAGGTGGGCCATTAGCCACATCAAGGGTCCAAAGTGAGATCCATACCATTGATCGGTAGGCCTCACTTGGTCCATCATAAGAACATGAAAATCTAGCCTATAGAAGCACCCACCGTTGATCTTCTCGGTCCGTTGAAATGCCGATCCCCTTAAGCTTCACTTTGATGGTGGAAGATGAGAAGTGAAAGGCTAGGATGGAGGATTTGGGATGGGAAAGTGGGCCACACACATGCACTCTCTCACATGGAAGAGAGCTTGGACGTGAGCTCTCTTGTTGCTTGGAATTGAGTTGAGAAATGAGAGAGAGAGAGAGGGAGATGGGATGTAAAGAGAGAGAGAGTGATGGATGTGAGTGATGGGTGAGGTGATGTGTACTTGACTAGCATGGGTGTGTAAGAGAGAGGGTGAGAAAGGGTTGACTTTGGAGAGAGAAAGCATGGGTTGCTTTGTACTTGACATGAGGTGATGGATGGGATTGATTGATGGGATTGATTTGACATATTATAGAGATTCTCTTGGGATTGCAAATGCGCGGCGTTTCGTCGAAATAAACGCCGGCTCACATATTCCTGCCAGGGTATCGGATTAGTGCGAGAGACGCGGCGTTGGAACCGCGACAACGGTGCGGTCGCAATGGTACAAGTCTTGAATTAAGCCGACTCAAATCTACAACATACGACTTAGGATCGATCGCAAACATCGATTTCCGATCGCAGGTTGCCGAAATTCGACGGGAAGGATCGTGGGATTTGATGGAACAGTACGGACTAGGATACGGGTCTTACAGAACAGTTTTAGAACTTAATTCATCAAACGCATAAAAGTACTTGATGCTTTCGATAGGCCGAAGGGCATGACCAGCCACTCATACAACCCTTCCTTGGTCTTGAATGCCGTTTTCCACTCATCATCGGGTCGAATACGAATCTGATGGTACCGGCTCCTTAGATCTAGTTTAGAGAACACCTTGGCCCCTTCTAACATATCGAGCATGTCGTCCAACCGTGGTATTAGGAATCGATATTTGATGGTAATTTTGTTGATTGCCTAACTGTCAACACACATGCCCCAGCTTCTATCTTTTTTTGGCATTAATAATGCTGGTACGACACATGGGCTCATGCTCTCTCTTAAGAGACCCTTACAGATCAATTCCTCCACTTGCCCTTGAAGTATCTCACATTCCTTCGGACTCATCTGATAATGAGGGCGGTTGGGCAGGCTAGCCCCAGGGACGAGGTCTATGTGATGTTGGATGTCCCTCATGGGGGGCAATCCATCAGGTAAATCCTCAGACCAGACTTCTTTGAATTCATTTAGCAACAGTCTTAAACTTGGAGGGATGTTTGAGGGTTCCTCTTCCTCGCCCTTCATCACTACAACGTATACCTCGTCGGTTTCCTTGGATTCCTTCATAAAATCTCGAATGGTCAAGAGAGAACTCCCCTCCACTTTAGAGGCTTCAGAGTGGTTCTCTGGTATCATAGGGGCAAGGATTATTTTTCGACTATCCTTGACGAATATGTAAACATTATCTCGTCCCCTATGGGTCACATCACGGTCCGACTGCCAGGGTCGACCGAGTAACATATGATAAGCTTCCATATCGACCACGTCACAAAGTATTTGATCCTTATAATTTTTGCTAATTAAAAACGAGGCCTTGGTCTTATTCACCTTTTTTATCCAGCCGATAGAGTACGGGGAAGGATGTTTCATCATTGATAGCCGCAACTTGTCCACCATCACTCTCGAGATGATATTCTCGCTACTACCATTGTCTATGATCACATCACAGACCTTTCCGTTGACGGTGCACCGAGTACGAAATATATTGTATCATTGTAGATGTAATTCCTTTCGTGGGGCATACAGTAATCGCCTCACAATCCTCACCAGTCATTTCATCGCCACCTGCTATTTCTTCAGTGATTTGTTCATGGTCATCAAAACGATGGTCTTCTTCTACAGCCTCATCTTCAGTGCCCCCTTCGTTTATAGTCAAGTGTGTTGCGAGACGTTGATGACAAGTGTTTGATAAGTGACCTAGTTGGTCACAGCGGTAACAATTGTTCGACCTTGGCCGAGCATAAGGATTTGGAATCCTACTCGGACCCGCTATTGTGGGTGCTGCACGTTGAGGTCTGGATGAGCCGCTCCCCGTATCACGGTTTGTGGTTGTAGAAAGTTGAGGTACTAAGTCTTTTCCTCGTGGCAGCACTGGATCCTGCGTGGGACCCGTTATGAGGGGTCGAGTTGAAGGATATGGACGAGCAGGAGCTCTTGTAAGTTGTGTTTCTGCCCTACCCGCCAATTGAGCTGCTTCATCCACAGTCCCGACTGAGTACTTCTGAAGTCGGTCCTGAATTGTCGGCCGCAACCCACCTATAAATCGTGCCACCTTCTGTGACTCAGATTCTGATAGATCGTTTCGTGTAGCCAGCCGTTGGAATTCTTCAGTGTAATCTATAACTGTTCAATTTTCTTGTCTGTAATTTTGATATTGCTAGAATAATATCTGCTCATAATCATTGGGGAGAAATCGAGATCGAAGAAGACGTCTCATCCGTGGCCATAATGAGATGGGCGCCTTGTTCTGGTGGGCTCGTGAGAGTTGTAATTGTTCCCATATGCAGAAGCACCAGATTTTAATTTAAACGCTACCAATTTTACCCTTTTATGATCTGGTACGTCTATGTAATCAAAATATCTCTCTACTTCGGCTAGCCAATCGAGAAAACTAGGAAGTTCAGCCTTACCTCGATAGTCTCTCTCAACATGATCTAGATGATCACCTCCATGGATTGGTCGTCGAGCAAAACCCTCATTAAGGTCCTCGTCACTAGAACTTGAATCATCTGGGGTAGCCCTACGGTTTGCCACTGGTAGTGCTCTACGAAAATCAGGGTTGCGTCGTACAGCAACCATGGGTAGGGGAGCAACCAAAGGTGGTGGAGCACCACCTAGGGCTCGGGGTGGGAGTAGCGCATCCGCAAGACAGTCGAGAGTTGTCTGCAGCCCTTGCATGGTCAATTGACTCTCCCGGTGGAAAACTTTCATTCTTTCTGAAAGATAACAAATCCTTGGATCACTGTCCACAGGATTTTGATTCATACATTCATTGTTTGCCATTGGCCCGAGGGGAATCCTCGCTTTGATACCAATTAACGCAGGGGTGAACAGGATGAGTATAACTATTCCGAATCCACGGAGCTTCTCTGGACTCCTAACAGAGACTTCTCGAATCCACGAGGAAAGGAAGCAGAAAATAGAAATAAATTCTAAGAAATTCGAAATTGATTAATTGATCAATAAAAACGAGTTCACAACCCTTTAAATAGGGGTACCAAGCAATGAGAAAGAAATCAGAATCAAACTACAACTCAAACTCCTAGAATCCGCGACTTACTATAAATAGTAAACTTACTATTTATAGACGGTCGTGATGTCTACTAGTGCGCAAGGTTTTCGGCCAAAAATAGTAAGTGTCCTATTTGGCTTCACCAAACCGTTCTCCTAATTATTCTAAGCTCTTTTCAAGTTGGGCGCAACTCCTAAAGCCCGATGGATGAAGAGTTATAATCAAACTAAAACTTACTATTTATAGTAAAAACGAAATTAAAATAGGGAAACGACCGTCGATCCAGGGATTTTTCGCAATTCCGGGCTGTGCAACCCGGTATAGCGGGTTGGTTGGCTTCAGTAGCTCGTTCTAGCCCAAAATCATATATTTTACGTCAGATAACTCATTCCGGATTGCAAGATATGCCCGATTTAAGGTTCAATGTTCTAGATCACTTTTGTCGTCGACCGGGCCTTTTCTGATCCATCTTGGCCATGTAACTGTCCGCGACCCGCTCTACATCAATCATGCCCTATGTAATTGTCTATAATTGAGCTATGTGCCCCTTTTGATTGCAAAGAGAGGTGAAGATAATTTTGGTATTATTTATATATATATATATATATATATATATATATATATATATATATATATATATATATAATGATTAAAGCTCTAACCTCTATCCACTTAAACTTTGATAAGCTCATAAAGAAAAAATGAATATTCCGTTGCTTATAAAGTTAGAGGTTATTTGTCATTTTATAAATAAATAAGCCTCATAATTAGACATTTGCCAAAAAGTCAAAAAGCGTAGGAATCATTTGAGGATGAGTAAATGGAGGTAAATGGGGGAATTGAGAGTAAATGGAGGTAAATACCATTTGAGGTATGTTTGGATGAGAGTAAGTGCATGAAAATGAAATGAGAGTAAATAGGCCTTAAATGAAATGAAATGGGAGAAAAGATTTGGAAGTAAATTGGGTGAAATGCTTTTTAGAAATTTCTTAGAGAGTTTCATAAGTAGACAAATGTGCCACTACGCACATATCCGTCATAAACGTGGCACGTTGATGAAACTTTGAAACAATCTAGCTATCGACTATGTAACTAAAATCATACCAATAAATTGATCCAAATCATCCAATGTTGGCTATTTAAATAGACAGTTAAAAATGTTGGGAAGTTACTTGTTTATGATTCTTAAACTTTAATTTAAGGTTAATGGAGAGATTAGGGTTCTATTTACACCCCTCCCTCTAATTTATATTAATAATAGAAATCATAAGTAAGGTAATCCTATGGACTACCTAATCTACAATATTCCCACTATAACACTTCTCCTCTAGTTGGAGGATAGATATTTGTCATGCCCAACTAGAGACATTAAATTATTATTATTATTATTATTATTATTTTTAAAGAGTGTATATACGATAAGGCCTTAGTGAGAACATTTGCAACTTGTGATTTGAATTGAATGTAGGCTATAGTAATCACCTTGAAAGTGATTTTCCCTTGGACGAAATGATAATTAACTTCTATATGCTTAGTTATTTCATGGAAGACTAGATTATTTGCGATGTGAGCAGTTGCTTAATTATTGTAATAAAGTATCATAGGCCTAGTTGAAAATAACTGGAGTTCTTGTAATAAAGACTTGAGCCATACCAGCTCATAAATCGCATGACCCATGGCTCTGTACTCAGCTTTCACATTGGAATGGACTACCATATTTTATTTCTTACTTTTTCACGTAACTAAATTTCTCCAATAAAAGTACAATAACCCAAAGTGGATCACATATCTTAACAAAACTCACCCAGTCACCATCTGTAAATGCCTCTATCTGAAGATGATCACTAGCTCGATATAAGATCTCTTCACCAAACATTTTTCTCGGATATTTAAGAATTCTAAGAAGTACGTACCTCCTAATATGGAACTCTTGGTTGGTGCATGTATCTGCTCACAATACTGACAACATAATATCTAGTTAAATGACTGTAAGATATATTAGCTTGCCAACCATTCTTCTATATCTACCTATATGACTAATGTAACTCTTAGTCGGTGCATGTAGACAATACTGACAACAAACATAACATCTAGTTAAGTGATTGTAAACTATATTAGCTTGCCAAACCATTCTTCTATATCTACGTAGATCACCAAACAATTCTTCTTGATCGTCCAATAACTTCTCACTAGTCTACATAGGTGTATTGGTATGTCTACATCCAAACATATCCGTCTCCTTCAACAAATCAAAAACCTACTTCTTCTTAAAAAGGTTAATACTCGCATTTGATCTAGTGACCTCAATGCCTAAAAAATAGTGAAATAATCTCAAATCCTTGGTTTGAAAATGCTTTTGGTGATGTGTTTTGAGTTCTAAGATGTCAAATGTGTTACTCCCTATAATAACAATATCATCGACATGTACAACCAATGCTATCACACCCTTATCACAGTGTGTTTCATGAAGACTGAGTGATCAACCTTATTTCAATGGAAGCCATAAGTCAGAGCAACAAAAGCAAGTGGTTGCTTCATGTAGACTTTTCAACTAAGTCACCGCGAAGAAATGCATCTTTAACATCTAGTTGATAAAGAGTCCAGTTTTTTACAATTGCAATAAAAATAAAAACTCAAAAAGAGTTGAGTTTCATTGTAGGAGAAAACGTTTCATCGCAATTAAGTTCGCGTGTATGGGTGTAACCCTTGGCAACCAAGTGTGCTTTCAACCACTCAACATTTCAATTTGGGCAATACTTGATAGTGTAAACCCATCAATACTTTACAACCTTTTTTCTAGTAAGCAGATTGGCCCACTCCCATGTATGGGTCTAACACGCGGCAGCCATCTCATCTTCCATAGCCTTATGCCAACGGGATGTACCATCGTATCATGGCAATTTGAAGGCACAAGTGCTTTTGACAAATATAAAGTAGAGGCATGAAAGGAAGAACTTAAACAACGACACGAAATGAAGAAATGAGAGATGGGATGGCCGGTACAAGAGTGAATACCTTTCCTTAAATGCAATAGGGAGATCCATATCAACCAAAGTAGATGTTGGACCCACAGGTGAAGGTGATGATTGATGGGTGCCTGAACCAATAGCGGAGTACCTACCTTGTCATCAGATTCTAAATGTATGGTAGCGAAGTCGGCAGGTCCAAAGAAGTCAACCACAAGGCAAGGGACTATTGACAAAGCATCCATGGAGAGCAACTCCTTACCATCAATAAGTTAAAAATAGAGAGTCCTCAGGGAAAGTGACATCAACATTAGCTCACATGAAACTTAAAATTTCCTTATTTTTAGCAAAAGTATATATTTCAATGAATTTATTACATTTAATCTCTTAAATATCACACATGTACACTAATTTTCGATATTAAAACTAATTTGAAATATCACATATATTCTTAAAATATATTGAAAAATTCTAACGCATTCCAACTCCTCCCATTTCCTCCTATCCACACAAAATGTTTGGATTTCAAATGAATTTTATTTACTCTATTTCAAACACGATTGAGTAACTAGTTCATTTTTCCGATTCCATTTTCCATTTATCTCCATTATGCTCTAAACAAGCTTTAACTTTTTAAAGAAGCAAGTCAATAATATCTTATTACAAGAGATGCCAAATGCCACTTTAGTTATAGCCACGCTCCTTTGGGCTATCTGTCCCTCTTGGTTCTTCTCAAGCCCATCGAACGTGGGTTTAAACTCTCTGGTCAGGCACTCATGCGCTCGCGGCGGCATGGACCTCCCGCGCACGATGGCCCATTTCACAAGGTCCGCATGAGACGCGTCCGGTTTCTACACATCAAACGCTGGCGTACATCGTGCTTGGTACCTACTAGGGTTACTTTCTCCAAGTTCGGGAAAGTGAATTAACTTGCACAAAATCCACGCCGTCCATCGGGTACAAAACTTCTTTTTGGCCCTTGTTCCCAAGTATAACTCTTATTCAATAGTCATGTCGGCCACCCAAAAATATTATATCAAAAACCTCTAAATTCACATGTTATGTCCCACCTGAGTTTTCGAATACTTTAATTTATGGGAAATTCTTTAATCATGATGTGAAAGACCATATTAATGGATTAGATGTCATATAAACACTACATTGAATCTCAACAAAACTAATGGTAGTTGTTGCATTCTAAATGTTTCCTATGTTGTGGACATCTTGAGCTTTCAATTATCATGATATTTACATTCAATGGTTAAAATGAGTCTGAATTTCTGATGGACAGCATGGATCTCATTAAAGTTCCATCCATGTGGCTCTTGTGTTGCGAAGTAATTTCGGCAGGTACATACCACGGTTCTTTCTACAAATGCCGTTACTTCCGAAAACCCAACGACGACATGCACGAGGCACGGGTACTTCAGAATTATTTCCTCCACACGTGTAGCCCAGGCGCTAGAACAATCCAGTAAATACCAGCTGAAGGCAGGGGCAATTTCGTAACTTGACCGAGGATAGGAACGCCATCTCCTTCCAAGTTTCTAACCCTTCTCCTTTTCCAATTTCTCTTCACCAGAAGGGTGAGGGTTTCACCCTTCAAAAGCCTCTCTTTAACTCCATCCGATCCAAAATCATCTTTATCTTTCTACCTTTTTCGGATCTCTTTCCTGATTTCATCCCAAATCGCGTTTTCTTGTCCGAAATTCGGACATCGATCCTTTTCAGCGCTTCTCGCTCTTCAGATCGGTATGTAACTTGCTTATTTTTACTTGATTTCTTCATTTTTAGACTATCGATTCTTTTAGTTGATAGTTGCGGTTGGATTAGTGCCTTGGTAGTCTTTTCAATTTCTTTTTTCCTATTTATTTTGATAGATTTGGTTAGGATTTTGCACTAGAATCAGACGTCACATGACTGTAACAGCACCATTTTTTTGCAAATTACTAAATTGCCCATGAACTTTTTGGCGATTCTCCGTAAATGCTACCATCACCATGGATTGTCTGAAACTTGTTACCAGCTGCGATCGTTGAGGTCATTTCTTCCGATCTCTCCAGACCCACCATCCTATAATTGTGTTAGTCCGTATAATTCGAGAAGATGATTCTTCTAAATGGACTAATATAAATTGGGTGTTGATATTATATGATGATGCTCTGCCTAGACAGATGGAATTTAGTTGGGCTTAGTAACTTTACAGATGGGGCTCACCTTTTGCAATCGGAAATGTTCATGCGGTGGGCCCCATTATAGATGAGCCATGCCCCAAGAATCTTTTCCATCCGATCATCGTAACTGTCTGATTTGCAGCATGTGAGTGGATGGTTTAGCCACTGATCCAAATCCAAGGTGAAAGAAAAACAAAAAAAAAACTAAAAAACTTCTCACTAGTAGTGTTTTAAAAGTGAATAGCGTGTAGCGTAGCGTTCATCCATTTGAAGCGTGAGGCGGAAGCAAGCTACATAGCGTGAAGCATAAGTTACATGCTACTTCTAGATTTTTAATGAAGGTTGCGCTTGGTTGCACCAATTTTATGATATTTTGCACCAAATTATGCTGATTAATGATGAAATTTAAGAAAATTTTATGATATTTTGTGCAATTAAATGCAAATAAAGTAATAGAAAAGGGCAATGATTAAGTATAAAGGTAAAGGAAGCAATGAAACTGATTCAATATGGTTACTTATATTATTTTACTAAAAGTAGTGAAAATATTAACTAATTTTTATTGAAATTAGAAAAATGTAACAAAGCATTGAAAACGCTAAATGATTTTAACGTTGTGGTGAGAAATAACTTATAATGTGAACTGCGTAGCATGTAGCATACTTTATGTAGCTTGTTGCGTATGCAAACTATCATGCAGCGTATGCAAACTATCATGTAGCGTAGACAAACTATCATGTAGCGTGGGCTACATGCAACTTAAGCTATTTTCATGAGCTACGTAGCATTAAGGCTAAGTTACGCAACGTAGTGTGAGCTACACACTACATAGTGTAGCTATTTAACACACCGATCACAAGTATTGAGGTTTATATGATCTAAATAAGGGGTGGTTGTGTCCTTACTCTTACTCCGGTGGTAGACTCTCAGGAGTTTCAACACCTGATCAAGTGTTCGAGTACCCATAGGTGGTGAAATCCCACTTTGGCATGAGTGTGTGTTCGTGTGTAAAAAAAGAAAAAAGAAAAAAGAAAAATAAGGGGTGGTTTATATGATTCCTTCAAGTGTTTCCTACCCTTAATTGGTGTTAAGATGTCCAAAGTGTGGTAACCACCCCTTGTTGAGGTGTCCATAGGGTTACTGTGCATCCTTTCTTGGGTTTTATCCGAGCGCTCACTTGGGAGATTTGCACCTAGGCGCTAGGCGGACACTTGGGATTTTCAATCGCCCAAGGTCCAGGCAAGGTGCATATGACCTAAATGCCAAATGCATGCCTAAGCTTGTGCTTAAATACACTTTTCAATGTAAGGTTATTTTTCATATTTCACTCATAACATTTTAGCGTAATGTTTCTATGTCACTTATGTAGGAGCGCATCAGATCTTTTGTTCTTGCACTCTAATACAAAACAATATCTTAGCAATTAGTGTTACATTTTTGTCTTTGTGGTCCATACTTCTAAACTCTTTCCGTTCTGTCCAGGTTTCACTTATTGTCTTAGCGATGTTGCTAATGAGCAGAAATAAAAGTGCCACAAGATTCAGAAGTCCTATGAGAATTATGGAGTGTTATGGGAAGGCGTTCCATTTTCATGTGATTGGTAATGAGAATTTGCTCTTATAGACGCTTACATGTGATGTATAAATTATAAGGTGGCTTTCTTTCAGTTGAAAACCTTATCTTCAATGAGACTCAGATTTTCTTATATCTAGCTACATGGAAAGATGGTATGAGTAGAAGCTTTTGGATCACTGAATAAGTGGAGCTAGTTATTTTGGTGGACCCATGGCAGACCATTCTTTACTTGTTGCAGACCATTCTTTAGTTCCTGGAGACCATTCCTTAGTAGTGGATCATTCCTTAGTTATTGGACAAGAGTTTCCTGATGTTGAAACTTGCCGAAGAACACTAAAAGACATTGCAATAGCTTTACACTTCGACCTTCGGATAGTGAAGTCGGACCGTAGTCGATTTATAGCCAAGTGCTCAAAGGAAGGATGCCCCTGGCGTGTCCACGTGGCAAAGTGTCCAGGTGTTTCAACCTTTTCAATTAGGACGTTGCATGGCGATCATACTTGTGAAGGAGTTCGCAACCTTCATCATCAACAAGCTTCAGTTGGTTGGGTTGCCCGATCTGTAGAGGCCCGTCTTCGAGATAATCCTCAATACAAACCAAAGGACATATTGCATGACATCCGTGAACAACATGGAGTTGCAGTGTCTTACATGCAAGCTTGGCGTGGAAAAGAACGCAGTATGGCGGCGGTTCATGGCACTTTTGAGGAAGGATATCGCCTTCTTCCTGCATACTGCGAGCAAGTCAGGAAAACAAACCCTGGAAGTATTGCATCGGTTTCTGCCACAGGGCAAGAGAACTGCTTCCAACGTCTCTTTATTTCCTACTATGCATCAATTTATGGCTTTCTAAACGCCTGTCGACCACTTTTGGAACTGGATAGAGCACATCTAAAAGGAAAATACCTTGGGACACTGCTTTGTGCGGCAGCTATTGATGCCGATCATGAACTATTTCCGTTGGCATTTGCCATTGTTGATGGGGAAAGCGATGAGAGTTGGATGTGGTTTCTGTCGGAGCTGCGGAAACTTCTTGGTGTAAATACTGATAGCATGCCTAGACTTACGATAATGTCTGACAGACAAAGGGGCATTGTGGAAGCAGTTGAAACACACTTTCCAAGTGCTTTTCATGGATTTTGTCTGCGTCATGTAAGCGAAAACTTCCGTGATGAGTTCAAGAACACAAAACTGGTAAACATATTTTGGAATGCTGTTTATGCACTGACCGCTGTTGAGTTTGAAGCTAAGATAGCTGAGATGGTAGAAATCTCACATGATGTTGTGCAATGGTTTCATCGCTTTCCACCTCGGCTTTGGGCCATAGCATACTTTGAGGGTGTACGATATGGCCACTTTGCTTTGCGTGTCACCGAATTACTTTATAACTGGGCCCTTGAAGGCCATGAACTTCCAATAGTGCAGATGATGGAGCACATTCGGACTCAATTGGTATCTTGGTTTAGTGAGCGGCGTAATACGGGTATCGCATGGACATCTATTCTTGTACCATCTGCTGAGAAAGTTGTTTTAGAAGCTATTGCAGATTCTCGTTGTTATCAAGTGCTTCGTGCAAATGAGGTGGAATTTGAAATCGTATCAACAGAGAGAACAAATATTGTGGATATAAGTAGCCGTCATTGCTCATGTCGACGTTGGCAACTTTATGGTTTACCATGCGCACATGCTGCTGCTGCACTTCTCTCTTGTGGGCAAAATGCCCACTTGTTTGCAGAGCATTGTTTTACAGTTGCAAGCTATCGCCAAACCTATTCGCAAATAATCCACCCGATTCCAGATAAAAGCATCTGGAAGGAGCTAGCTGGGGGAACAGAAGGTGGAGGTGCCAAAGTCGATATCATAATACGTCCACCCAAGACCCGTCGACCGCCGGGCCGCCCCAAAAAGAAGGTTGTTCGCATAGAGAACTTCAAGCGCCCAAAGCGGGTTGTTCAATGTGGCCGTTGCCATTTGTTAGGACATTCTCAGAAGAAATGCACGCTCCAACTTCAGTGAGAACCTGTGGTTGTTTCGATCAGTTTTCAATTGCACAGAGCTAGTTATGAGTTTGTAATTTTCAGTATAAGCTTCATCAATTGATTGAAATCAAAGGACTCTGTACTTTCCAAAAGTCCAGCTGTTTGTACTTATAATGAAGATTCAGTTTTGCAATGCTTAAAAGGTATCTCACTTTCTTGCTTTCTTGTATTTTGCTTGTGTTTTGGCTTACTTTGGTGCAGAAAGAGTTGACATGTGCTTCACTGGAACAGTGAGTGCTGGCAGCGGTAACTTGGTGGCAGCAGAATATTAACCACATTGTGTAACTTGTGATGTCATCTCATCCAATCACAACTTGCAATGTCATCTCATCGAACCACATTGAGTGGACTATTCCTGTCAAACAGTTCAAGAATATTTGAATCTTATGGTTGCTATGCACAAGATCTTCAAAATGTTTTAGAAGATTAGATGGAATTAGAATCATTTTAGGTCGGAAATTTTTCATGCCATGCCTTTTCATTGTGTATTACATTGGAACATGCATCACAAAACATCACTAAATGTGAGGTTTGCTAGCCCCAGCATGCAACCCTCTTGATGTGCACCTTCTAGATGCTGCGCATTTGCCAATGTGGCAAGTGTTTGGAACATCTCAGTGGTTCATAAGGTATAGCCTCCACCATGAAGGTGAACATATGCAAAAACTAAGATGGTCCGCTCAAGCAGGCTGGCCGCACCTGTGCATTGAATTTGGACAATTGGCAAGTCTTTTCTTTTAAACCATCTGTTCTGTGTAGGGATGGCCCACTGTGTGATTGTGGTTTTGCCAATGCTCATCTTCACAATGGGGGTTGCCTTATGCCCCCTTAAGATGCCCCATGCAGTTGCCAGATTGGCATGCCTGCTACGTGTAAAGGTGCGTGCACGGCTAGGAGACCTCTCTCTCTCTCTCTCTCTCTCTCTCTCTCTCTCTATCTATCTATATATATATATATATGTATATATTATGTATGGGATTCTTATTCTGACTTTGTTATGTGTTGCAAAAGACAGGACTTTTGTTATGATTTGTATTGTTGGAACATTTGACAGTAAACATAGCTTCAGATGTGAATATGATTCGTTCTTTGAAGGGACTTGAAGATGTCTTTCCTGAATCCTGATTATTGTGAGAGTGCAAAGAGGGGGAAGGAAGCAGAAGCTACCTGTTGGCTTGATCTGAATATGATTTCGCATTCGTGTTCGGTCTTAAGTATTCCTTGCTTGAGGTGTGGCCATTCATGTTCTTGAAGTTTCTTCCCTATGATGTGGATCCTGTGAATAGAGAAATTTGAAGCAGTTCACGTGAAGAGGATTAAAGGCAATCTCTATTGCACATGTAGCAACCCCATGAGTGGACCAGTCTGATCTATGAGCCAGGGCATGTTGAATGTTGGTCCCGGCTGATGAATGGCCCGGGTAATAAACGATGCCATGTTTTCTCAATGTGAATCTCCTCAGCAGCGTGCTTGAGAATCGCTGATCTACTTTCAAGGTCTGAAGTCCAGCTCCCCAATCAATTAAGCTCTCAGCAGAAGCAGGAGATAATGTGTATTGCAGAGTCCTGTGTATTGCAGAGGCCCAAAAGCTAGAATCAGAGGTGGAGTTAAGAAGATCGTCGTGCCAGTGAGCTACACAGAGTAAGAATGAGCCTTGAAGATATCTACCTGTGAGAAGTATGCTTTCATTTGCTGCTCGCTCAATCCTTTTAAATTTTCAGGTGAATTCTGGGCAGTGGATGGTCTATGGAGTTTGTCATACTTCCTTTAGGGCATGTTTGGATCACATCAAATCACAGTAATGTAGTGTAATGGGTAGTAAAAAGGTAATAATTACCATTACTACCATATTCGGAAGTAAAACAGAATACTGTCCTTGTGCAACTCTTCCATTTTCACTATCGACATGTAAAGTACTTTCATTGGTTAAATACATTTAGATATAATTTTGTACATATGTGTTATATCCACACTGTCTATCTATTTTGCGATATCGTTTTAGGGCATGTCCCGAAAAATGTGGAAGATCCAACACTTCTGAGGACCTCAAGAAGTTTTCAATGGTAGACATCCAATCCCTATTGCTACCTGTCGTGTGGTCCATTTTGAATTTGTATGTGTCTCATTTTTCTCTCATTGCATAAAATGATCACACAAGATGGGTGGACCGTGTGGATATAACACAAACATCATGGTGGGGCCCACGAAACCATGCCATGTCAACCCACGTCCGCCCATTCATGCCATGCCAAGATTACAAAGGATTCCAGTGATTTGACAGTTGGCAATATCCAATCAAAGGAAGGCAGTAATGATGTGAGTTTTACTCTACATTATTGTGGTTTCAAGTAATCCAAACACGCCTTTAGATGCGTTCATGTTCTTTTGTGTCCGTGTCCATGTGCATGTCACTGCAGCAAAGGCATTCAGTTCAGTTATTTGAAGTTCAGTGGATTTTTTTCCTTCTAGTTTTGTTTTACTTTTCTATACTTCTAGTTTTGTTTTACTTTTCTATATTTGCCATTAGTTTTCTTTACAATTGTAGTAGTGACAAACAGTCTGTGCTGCTTTCTAGTGCATCCATAAATTCGCAAGTGCGCTCACTTGGGGCCTGTTTGTTTTGCCCATTTCCCTGGTAATGTAAAGTAATTGTGTCATCATTACTGTTTTACTACTGCCAAACTAAACACAGGAATGGTTGGTCAAATGCAGATGCATTCAACACAAGTAATTTGTAATCATTACACTTTTTTAGGTAATAACGGTAAAAATCTCCATCCAATCAGATACATCAGTTTATTTTGATGACGATTTGACATTAAAGTAATGTAAAATTGCTATCATTACAACTTTACCATGGATAAGTCAAACAATGTAAAATTGCCATAATTGTGGTCAAATGCAGCCGTTCTTAGGAGAGGTAAAGTAATCTGTAATAATTTCCTATTACCTTTACATTACTGTGGTAATGGGCAAAACAAACCGGTCTTTAGTCACTCGCATGCATGTACTCAGGCACGCCGATGCAAACAAGAAACTTGAGAAGATTTTCTCTTCCTCTTTTCATGCATTTTTTTCCCTTAAGTTTCTGGGTCTCATCAGCTATTTCAAAGAGTTTCCCAATATTGGCTTATTGATTTCTTGTGACTATGAGTGGGTACACATATGGAATAACGGTTGGAATAGGCAGGGATACATCCAAGTAGGCCATCCTCATGTCCAAGCATCACACCCTTTTCCCGTCATTGTGCACCAATCCAATTGTGTGGTTATTTATCAGACACAAGTGGCTCTGTTAAGCAAAATTCTTCCTTCTATTACATCAATCAATTCTTTCTTGCGAGCATCTGAGTGGGGCCCCCATGTAAACTGATTGATTAACCGCGTTTTAATGCCATTTGGCTGAGTGGTCAAACTGAAGACTGGGTTATGAATTCTTTTGGTCAGATGTCATGGAAATGAGAGAGTGAACACTTGAAATTCCAACTGTAACTTTCGGAACCAGAAGACACTTTGGTTAGAGGACTGATCACCTACAGCTGGTTGTGTGCTCTGATCCATTTTTTATGCCTTCAGATTTTTTTCCTCAGTTTTGCCTTCAAAAAGTATTGTTGCTTTAAAGGAAAACTGCTTCAAAAGAGAGTGTAGGACCCTAGGTTAATTTATTGACCTAAAACTGGTTGTAGGTGATCAGTTCACTTTTGGTTGTGTGCAGAATCAACCGAAGATTGCTTTTGTTTTTTAATTTCTTAATAACTGAAAACTGATTTTGCAATGGTCTCTGAAGATGATCATCATCATGCCCTTGAATTTTCTGATCTGATCTTAGTACTGCTAGTTTTGTTGAGATGGCCAAAATGACTTTTGTTCTCAATTCACAGCATGCCCCTTGGATTTCTGATTTTGCAGTTAGTATTTTCCATGCGAACAGAGGAGGTGGTCCCAGATCTCCCAGATCTATTAGTAGAATCCAGCTCACTGAAGCTGATCAGATGTCCGTCACCCATATCTAGCAAATAAGATGCTGCCAGGTGTCAAGTATTGTATGTTTTCATTCATTTTAGTTTTTTTTCCCTTTCAAAATTAGCGGAAACTGCGATTTGACCTTTTCTTTGGTATTTAGTTATTTATTTTTTGTATTTTGGAGCAGAAATGAATCAGTAAATGTCATTATAATATCTTGATATCTTTTATATTTATTCTCTGTTTCATGCTGCTGCAAGTTGATGATCGAGAAAAATAGTTTCATCGCATGCTCGGCCGTTGAGAAATGCAGATCAACCTGTATCTGCATCTGGACTCATCCTATGTCCCGACATAGCACATGTATGAGATCTGATCCAGTGTGAATTTGCTCTGGCACAAAAGTCATGCAGTTCTGCTTATTATGTGGGCTTGTATGTTTATTTTGAATGTGGACATTTGGCCATATTTTAACTGTCCATTCTTTCCTACCTTTGTGGCCCACCTAATGAGCAAGCTAGCCTGAATTTAGGCCAAGCAAGGAAATGGCAAAATCACTTATTTCATCCACTAAAATTCCCCTGGCCATAATATAGATTGTCATACATCCGAAAATCTCACAGTGATGGGTCGGGCCTGGTGTCGTAGCCTGTAGCGGGCGAGGGCTTCAAAAGAAATGAGAACACTTAAAGAGTACCTCGCACTAGGAACCTACAGGGTTTACTTTCACTGACGTGGGAGAAGACTTAAAAGAGCATAAAATCGACCATGTCCATCATGTATACCATCCTCTGTTGGCCCTTGATCCCAAAATCAGGATGATTCAACAGTCAGGTGGGCCACTTCTAAACATTTATATCTTAACCTCTAAATTCACATGGTACACATGAATTTTAGAGTACTGTGATTTTTGGGTAATTCTTTGATCTGATGATACATATCATATGAATGGATAAGATGGCATATAAAATCAGTGGGTCCTGCATAAAAATAATGGTGGAGGTTTCAAACTGTTCCTGTGGTGTGGCCTACATGAGTTCTGGATGATTATGATTTTTAGGTTCAATGGTTAAAATGAGGCAGCATACCTGATGGGCCTGGTGGACCTCATGGATGTTCCACCCACGTGGCTTTCAGTTTGAGGAAGTAATCCCCATAGCTACCTAGCGAGTCACCCAAGTAACCCCGGTAGGTTGCCAGAGAATGCCGTATTGATATACAGTCAGTCCATGTTGAAATCCAGTGGATTTTCTTGTTATTCCTCTCTTCTTTTCATTCTTTCAGAAAGGGTCGTATAAATTAAATTGAATCCTTGATGGAACTGAAGCAAACTAGTTCAATCCAACCTGTTGAATTTGGGAATTCGGGCGAATTGAATAGTGAATTTGTTCGATCAAAATTAGTTTGGAGGTGAATTTGTTGGATTGAATTAGTTTGCAGTATGAGGTTGGCTGCATAGCTGGTTCTACTTTTCATTTCCTTTGTTTTTTGTTTTTTGTTTTTTTTTTTCCTGCTTATAATTTCAATTTACGTGTTGTTTGCATGTAGGTAAAAAACTCGTTACAGTTTCTTGTGTTTGGGCATCGGTGGTAGCTATTAGGGTGAGAGAGGGAGAGGGTCAAAATCATCTTTTCAAATAAAAAGAGCCGTTGGAGGTAAAGGTCTTTACCTGCTTACTGAGCTTTCCAGGTGGAATTGGTAGCTTGCTTTTGTGTGTAAAGTGTTAAAGAGCTTACACTCTTTCACCACATGCAAATGCTGCATCTTTTATCGAATATCCAACTGACCAATTAAGAATCCAGCCAAACGGTCTCTATCATTTCTTAAACTAAGAACCCATCCAAACGATCTCTAGCATTTTGATTCCCTTGATTTGTCTATAATCTCTATGTCAGGAACACATTCACCTATGCAATTATATTATTATTATTTTTGGAGTTGCTGACTTTGGATTTTAAGGGACTGTTTGGGGTGAGGGATTTTGTGAAATGCATGGATTTCAAATTTCCCTGTTTGTTTTTCGTTGGGGATTTGCTAAATGCGGGGACTTTCCAAATCCATACTTCCAAAAATCTATGAATATGGAATGCTGATTGCCTGCGACAACCTATAAGCTAGCTGGGCCCACTGTGATGTTTGTGAGAAATCCACCCCACGTTTTGCCAGATCATGTTACAACATGAGCCAAAAAAAAATAAATGAGGCAGATCCAAAACTCAAGTGGGCCTCACGACAGGAAACCGTGAGGAGTGAACATCCACTGTTGAAACACTCATGAGGCCACAGAAGTTTTGAATCAGGCTAATATTTTTGTTTTTTTTGTTAATCCCAATAGGAATGACCTTCAACATTCGTGGGGCCACGGAAGTTTTGAATCAGGCTAATATTTGTGTTTTTAGTTCATTCTAGTAGGAATGACCTTATGAATGGTACGCATGGCATTAATTTTTCCACGGTGGACCACAGAGGCTTCCTTGCCTAATTTTTCCACTTTTTCCTGTTGTGCAGCTCACTCGAGTTTTGGATCTGCCTCATTTTTTGGCCCATGTGGTAACATGATTTGGCAAAATGGATGGACGGGGGAGATTTCTCACAAACATCATGGTGTGCCCCAGCTCTCAGGTAGCATCCTGCCACGGGAAGTTCCTACGACAGGCTGTAGTCCATGAATATAGGCCATGTTACCGATCCTCATTTTTCACACTTTAAATTATGGACACATCTAGGTGAGGTCATGAAATGAACGATCCAAAAGAAAGTGGCCACGGTTCATCCAATGGCTTACCGTCCTGTCCAAATCCATGATGATGCCAACTTATCTAATGTACATTGCATACACGTGCACCGATCCTTATCGTCCAAAATTATAGACTCATCTAGGTAGCCACAAAATTAACGACAAAAAAGATAGCGGTTAGTGGTCATCCAATGGTCCACAGTCCAACCTGATCTGCGGTTGTCCAAAGCTTCTCAAAAATGGAGGTTTGCCATGATGCCTCCTAGGTATTGCTACTTTTACATTATTCAGATTAGGCTTTGCAGCTATTTTGATTAAAATACCTATCTCATGGCTAGCAATTAATATAGAACTTTCTTCTTTACTAAAATAAGCAAAATCGAAATATAAGGCTTTCATCTTTACTACTCTTCCTTAGTACAAGAAATCTTTCACTCAGAAATTCTTCAAAAACATGAATGGAATAGCATGTAGGTCATATATTGAGTGTTGAAACTCCATGTGACTATGGTCAACAAAAGAGAGTTACAAAAAGCTCCACATGCCTCTTGGTATGAACAAAGTTTAGACAATTATGTTTGATGGTTGGATTGAGTTTTACCAAATTCAAAGTATCGAAGTTTGACGGATCCAATCACACATTGTAGAAGCTGAAAATGAACGCGGTGTCAGTGAAATATTGATATGCAATTGCGATTCAAGGAAAAGAAAAGCAACATGTAAAAATAAAAGATGAGGTATTTGATGTGAAAAATCAATTAGTTATGGTTGATATTCTTCTTGTATTAGATGATTCAGTTTTGTTCAATGTAATTGATTAAGCCACTATAAAAAGTTTGTGGGATATTGCAAAACCTATATGAAAGGAACTCAATGTCAAACAAGATATTTTTCCGCCGGAAACTGTACAACTTGAAAATAAATAAAGGGTCATCTTTGCAAGTGCACTTGAATGGGTTTAATACGTTAATTAGCATATTGGTGTCAGCTAATGTGAAAATTGACGACAAAGAAAAAGTTACACTTCTGCTTTATTCGATGCCAAATTTGTGGGATAGTTTAATTATGAATCTCATCAACGTTCTAGATCTTAATATGCAGTCAGTTATGTCTATGTTGCTTAGGGAAGGGTTTCACAAAAAACGCATAGAGAATTTATTAATGATGCTATGATATTAGAGGATGATCTATTGAGAAAAGTACCAGCGGTAGAGATTAGACAAGATTCAAGTTAAATGGGCACAAAACTTGAAAGTATTGGAATTGCATACAGAAGAGTCACTTTTATAAAAATTGTAAATTCAAAAAAGCAAATCATGAAAATTTCCAATCTGATATGCACGATCAAGCATTAGATTCAAAGGGTTCCTAAGAAAACTTAGACAAATTATTTGGGAACGGAGAAGTGTTGTTGACAGTGATTCCATGGGAGAATCTAAGCCATAAATGGATCTTAGATTTATGTGCTTCATTCCATAAGACTCCACATAGGGAGATGACAAGCAAGTGTTAATAGGTAATGTCATAACTTCTTAGGTTGTAAGGAAATGGAAAGTACTTTTAAAACTCACTTCTGGGAAGATTTTGATGTTAAATGATGTTCTACATATGCTTGACATTAGAAAAAACTTGGTATCTGGTTTGTTCCTCAATAAGATTGGCATCAAGTTAGTATTTGATTCAGACAAGCTTGTGATGACTACGAATGAAACTTTTGTTGGTAAATGATACTATGGTGATGGTTTATTCATTGTACATGTATCCAATGATAATAATAAAAATATATCCAGTTCTTTATATCATTGAACATTTTTATTTATGGCATAGTAGATTAGGTCATGTGAATCTTTGAAGAAAATGAAAACGTTAGGTTTATTATCTAATATATCAAATGAAGAATTTAATAAATGTGAAACATGTGTAGAATCAAAATTCATTAGAAATACCTTGAAATAAATAGAACAATCCTCTATTCTATTAAAGTTAATATACATTGACTTAGGTGATTTTAGAAATCACATGTCTAGAGGTGGAAGATATTACATAACTTTTATAAATGACTACTCTAGATTCACTAGGGTCAATCCGTTAAGAAACAAAGATAAAGCTTTAGAAGCTTTTTCTAAGTATAAAACTAAGGTTGAAAATCAGTTAAATATACATATTAAAAGACTTAGAACAGATAGAAGAGGAGAGTATGAATCTTCTCAATTTAGAGAATTGTGTAAAAAAAGTAGGATAATTTAAGAAATTATAACTCCTTACACACCATAATAAAACGGAATAATAGAGCGCAAAAATATAACTTTTTAGAAGATGATGAATGCTATGTTAAACAATTCAGGCTTATCCTCCAATATGTGGAGAAAAGCAATTCTTTCAACTTGTTATATTTTAAATAAGATTCATTTTAAGTTTTCTGAATAAATACTATACGAACTTTAGAAGAATTATGTTCCTAGTTATAAATATCTTAAAGTGTGGGGTTATTTTGTTAAAGTAGAATTGCCCGAAAGTTAGTATATGAAACTAGGTTCTAAAACGACCAACTGTGTATTTATAGGGTATACACAAAATAGTGTAGACTAAAGGTTTCTAGTTCTAAAGATTAAGGATAATATTATATATTCTAATACAATTATACAAGTTAGGAATGCAGAGTTCTTTGAGAACAAATTTTATATGAAATCCAAGTCTATAATAATAGAGGAAGTTAGCGGGTCAAATATTGCGTTTACTAGTAAATGTGTTTACAAGCATGTAGTAAAAGAGAAATCCAAGAAAAAACACTAGAGGTAGAAGAGAAACTAAATTAAGAGATTGTTTTTTCACATTCTTAGTAGATGATGATCCTACAACTTATACATAAGCGATTAACACTTCACATGCAACATTTTGGAAGGAAGCATTAAATAATGAGTTATAATCTATTATATCCAATAACACTTGGGAACTTGTAGACCCACCACCTGAAAACAAACTAATAGGTTGTAAATGAGTGTTTAGAAAGAAATTAAAACTAAATGAGACTATTAACAAATTTAAGGGTAGGTTAGTAGCAAAATGTTTCGAACAAAAGGAAGAAATAGATTATTTTTGATACATATTCTCTTGTAACTAAAATTACAACTATCAGGGTATTAATAGAAATAACTTCCATATATAAACTGGTGATGAACTAGATGGACATTATGACAACTTTCTTGAATTGAGACTTACAAGAAAAAAATATATGGAGCAACCTGAGGGTTATAAGATATTATGTAAAGAAAATAAAGTATGTAAACTAATTAAGTCATATATGGTATAAAACAGACTTAAACAATAACATGAAAAATTTGATGTGTTTTGAAATCAATTGGTTATCATATAAATGACACATATAGATGTGTATATGGTAAATTTTTTAGAAATGAAAGTGTTATTATCTGCATTTATCTTGACAATATGCTTATTTTTGGAACTAATATTAAATTAGTTAATTTGACTAAGAAATTCTTGTCATCTAAATTTGACATGAAAAAAATTAGAGAGGCTAGTGTAATCTTAAGTATTGAAGTAACTAGGAAAGATTGTGGTATTCTATTATTACAATCTCATTACATTTAGAAAGTTTGACCAATTTGACTGTTTACCTGTTAGTACACCTTATGATTACAGTGTAACTCTCATAAAAGAATACAGGTAGTAGTATGTCTCAATTAAAATATCCCAGACTAATTGGTAGCCTCATGTTCTGACAAATTGTACTAGATCATATATATCTTTTGCAGTATGAAGGTTAAGATGATATACACATAATCCTCAAAAAGAGCATTGGAATGCCTTGTCTAGGATTTCGAGATACCTAAAAGGTAATATGGCCTATGATTTACATTATAATGGTTATTATGTTATATTAGAAAGATATAATGATGCTAACTGGATTATTGATTTAGATGAAACAAAATTCACCATCGGATATATCTTCACTTTAGATGGAGGAACAATCTTTTAGAAGTATCCAAGTAGACGTCTATTACTTGGTCGACTATGAAATCCAAGTTTATTACCTTAGCAAGGGTTAGATCAGAAGCAGGGTGACTTATAAATCTCTTAGTTGATGGATCGTTGTAGTCAAAGCCTGTATCGACTATGTCTATTCATTGTGATTATCAAAGTTATAATAAAAGCAAATAGTAAAACATATAATCGGAAGAATAAGCATATTAGACTCAGACACAACATAGTGAAACATATGTTGCATGATGGAGTAATATATATTAACTTTGTGAGGTTAGAAAAAAATCTGGCAGATTCTCTTACCAAATGACTATTTAAAATATTAGTCAATGATACATCGAAAAGAATGTGACTAAGCCTAATATGTGAGCTACCAGTGTCAGTAACACAACCTATACAAGTGGAGATTGTATGGTTCAATGAGTAAACAACATGACACGAAGTAGATGATTGCATCGATATAAATGAGCCTATTCTATAGTATAGCAGTGCGAGTAGCAACACAGAAAGATGTTTTCTTTTAAACTCTTAATGGATACATGGCCATATATTTGGTAGTGTATATAGTTGCTGCATACACTTGATGGAATTCACCTGTATGGGTGTGAAGGTGGATGACGCTTCCTATGAGAATCTAACTGAATTCTTTAGAACACTTATGAAATCTAGGTAAAGGTGTATGGTCGAAAGCACCAAATCGTAGAATCATTTGCAGAGGAAGAGTTGTATGAGTGACATGTACTTGCGATTTATATAAAAATGATTCATGTTCAAGACTATGATGTCACTTGATTCCTGTAAACCCGTCTTGCTTATTCTAATATTGGTTCAAGTCTATGATGACACCAACACCATTGCAAAACTATTACACGTTAATCTGAAAGGTTTTTTTTAAAAAAAAACATGTGAGAGAATATTGTATTTTGTTTCAAAATACATATAAAAAATAGAGAATTTTAAATATTTTGATTTCTCTCTAAATTTGAAATTTTTGTTGCTTTTGAGTTATGGGTTTAATTCAATATTAGATTTGCCCAAGAAAATTTCTTATATAAGATGAGCTTTTTATCTTAGGGCTTAAGCCCCATTCAGGGAGAATGTGAATTTGGTCACGTGGGGGGCTATGCTAATAACTCTAATATATGCCATTGACCACATGTGCACCCATGCCGAACCGAGCCGTGTTGTGCTAAGCCGATCCAAGTCCGTGTTTATGTCTGTGTGCGTGTGTACGATGGGACGGGCCGCGAGTGTGGGTGTATGTGTGTGGGTACTCGCGGGACTTTATTTTGTGCGAGAGTATACTTGCACTTGCACCTTTTCGTTTTGAAATAGAGAGATGTGGCTGGTCGGTTGGTTGCACTTGCTGGATTTAAATCTATGGACCAAACCCTTTTAAAAGGGTACTTAATGTCACGCCCCAAACTCAGAAACCGGGCTCACAAAATTTTCGATCGCCGAATCCAGCGCCGACAGCCCCCGTAAAACCCCATTCTCGGCTCCTAGCGCCCATTCGCCAGGTTTCGATCCTTGGATGCTACAAGGAGGATTTTCAACATCAGTTTGATTCGTAATAAGCATAACCAAAGGCATAAACCACAAACAACAACCAAAAACTCCATCACATTTCCACTATAATAAAAAACTGTACAAGTACAATGAGCATAAGGGAAATACAATGATGATAGACCAAAAGCTCCAAGAAGATCTGCTACGCGCCCAAGCCTCAGCGCTGCTGCGATCCCACGTCACCTGCACGCAACGGTAGTGCATAAGCTTATATAAAGCTTAGAGGGTGGTGAAAGTGTATGCTCAAGGTGGCAATGCAGCCATGCAGTATCAGAGTAATGCGGGACATACTGATGAAGGCTAAGAATACCATAGCCGTACCAAGGCCATGCGGTACAAAGAATGATGTCGGCCATACTAAGGCCATGCAATGCGAAATGCAACTCAAGCATACAAATCCTCATCTAAGTCCACATGTCAATACAGCTCAAAATCTGGAATATCACCGGGGTCTAGTACACTCTAAGCCAGATTGTCGCCCCATCGTGCGCAATAAGGTGAGTGGAAAAGACCTCACTATCCGCCTGCCAATATCGGGCTCGGCTCGTCAATAGCGGACCCATTCCTTGAGCTGGTCAGACTCAGCCTAGCATTACCCCCTACTCTCGGACGGGTAAGGCCGCACCCCCTTCCAACCGACCACGACACAGTGGAAAGCGCAACCGTCTGGTAATCGGCACTCAGCGCTCATGCATCCACTCGGTCTAGACGTTGGAGCAACCTCCTGGTAACATAAGGGTTTAGGGACTTTCACCCAGGGATATCTATCGCACCCCATGTAGAACAGTATTTCCGGTATCCAATCCTGCTAACCACGATACGTCTGTGGAGGCTACGGCCCTGATCTCGCTAGGGTGTACAGTAACCATATCACACAATGCGAATGCATGAATCATACTATTCAGTCATGCAGCAATCCTGCGCGTATCGTGCGCTCATGTAGAGCAACACCCCCTGTACGGGAGCCCCTAAACAATCTACCCGAAGGCATATGCTATGATCAGTCATTTCTCATTCAAGCATACGTATGATGCATATGATCATGAATCATGGAACTAAACATGTTATATAGGATGGATGATGTGCATAACGAAGATGGCCTAGACGGCCTACACATAACACGTACGAGCCTAACAATGGGCCCTAGGGAAAGTCATAATGCGGACATTTAACCAACACTATACTTGCAATGGGGACGTCAAACCGCCATTGCTCCTAAGGTACAACCCGACGTAAACATCATTACATAACCCATGTTGGGATCGTACATTGCAATGGACCTTAGGCACATCCCATTGGGTCTTAAATACGTCAAATGGGCCATATCATATGGGCCTTATATTCATCAAGTGGGCCACATCATTGGGCCGCACCAATGGGCCTTATGTGCATTGCAATGGACCATGACCCGTGGGCCTTAGAATGCATCAAATGGGCCTACTCACATGGGCCTTATGTGTATCAAATGAGCCTCGCCAATTGGGCCCCATATGTACATCAAATGGGCCTCAACCCATAGGTCCTAATACATCTTAACGGGCCTTAACCCATGGGCCCCTAACACATCAAATGGGCCTCGACCCATGGGCCCATAACACAACAAATGGGCCTTGACCCATGGGCCTTTCATATAAATCAAAGTGGGCCTCAATCATGGGCCAAAAATAACTGAGATGGGCCTTATATATATATATATATATCAGTGGGCCACAACCATAAATAAATTGTATATAATATAATATATATATATATAACATATAATATTATATGTAATATAATATTATATGTATAAATATATATACACACACCAACACACACGCACACGTACACAGCCAGCCCACCGTCCCTGGACGGTGGGAATAAAACACTTGCATCACTGTGGGCTCCATGTGGGGCCCACCATAATATTTATATGTCATCCAACCCCTTGATAAGGCCACGTGGGCCTAGATGAAGGGTAGAAACAAATTTCATTTTGATCCTAAACTTCTGTGGGCCCAAAAGAGGTTTCAATGGTAGAGGTTCAATCCCACTGTTTCATACGGTGTGGGCCACCTGAGCCTTAGATCAGGATCATTTTTGGAGTGGGCCCACTTCAGTGGGTGGCCCACCCGATGAATGGGTCAGATGGCAGATAAACTTCAAGGTGGGGCCCACGGCTACAGCCGTGGGTGGCTGTACGCTCGGCGTCCGTCCGCTGGGCGCTGGCGCACAGGCAGCGCTGTTGCTTATTATTATTATTATTATTTTATTTCTGTTTTTCAGTGGTTTTCGCAGGAGGGGTCCACATCTAGGCGATCCACTCCGTCCAATGGCCCTCCATGGCTCCAGACAAATAAAACAAGCCTGATATTGGGCATATTTCGGTGTATAGAAGCAAGATGGGATATTTCAATGGTAAACCCACTGTTTGCCATGTTATGGCCCGCCTGAAAATCTGATCAGTCCCATCTTTTGGCTCAACGCCTAAAACAAGCTTGGAAAGGGAATGGACGGCGTGGATTAAATACCTACATCAAGATGGAGCCTACACAAGTGGACCACCCTCCTTGGCTTGGAAACAAGCTATTTGTGTTTTCCAAAAAAAACGTCCAGCGTCCAGGGGACGCTGGACTGTCTGCCGAGCCAGGTGGGCCTCCTCATGTGGGCCACCACTGATGGATGGTGTGGTACAATACATGCAAAGTGGGCCCCACTTGTAGGTGATTTGGATGGAATACATACCTTGTGGTGGGGTCCATTCAAGTGGGCCACACAACCTTCTTACCATCAAACACAAAAAAAAAAGAGAAATAGAGAGGGAGAGAGAGAGATAGAGGGTGAGATCCGCGTGATGGAGGGACCCCGGCACTATGGGCCCTCCCTTGCACTAAATCATACATCAAGCGAGTCCCATTACTTGTGGGTCCATGAAATTGAAATCCAACGGTGGAGATCCCTTCTCCACTAAAATAGACGGTCTAGATGACCCTAAGCATGCAAGGAAATAAACATCATGATGGGGTCCATGGAGAATGGCCCCATCATGGAATGATCATGATGATCCAAGTGGGCCATTGGCCACATCTTAGGGTCCAAAGTGAGATCCAAACCATTGATCGGTTGGCCTCACTTGGCCCATCTTAAAAGCATCAAAAACTACCCTATCAAGACACCCACCACTTGATCTTCTTGCTCCCTTGGCTTCCTTAGCTCATTGTGCTTCTCTTTGATGGAGGAAGATGAGAAATGGATGGTTGAGATGAGAGATCTAGGGATGGAAAGGTGGGCCACACATGAGCATTTTTCTCACCATGGGAGGGCTTGGAGATGTTCATACGTAGGGGATTTTTGTTGCTTGGAAAAGTTGAAAATGAGAGAGAGACTTGTAAGGGAGAGAGAGAGAGGGAGTGATGGGTGATGGAGTGATGGATGGGAGAGAGGGATGGGTGTGTAAGAGGCTTTTTGGACTTTTTTGGCAAAAGGTGTAAGGGAGTTATGGGTTGTAAGAAACTTTTTGACTTTTGGGGCTTGCTTGGGAAAGGGTGAAAGGTGATGTGTACTTGACATGATGGGATTGATGGGATTAATTGATTGCTATGACACCTTGTAGAGATTCCCTCGGAATTCGCACGCGCGGCGTTTCCTCGCACCGAACGCTGGCCCACAACTCCCAACCAGGGTATCGCCTCGGCGCGCAAGTCCCGGCATCGGAACCGCGGCGACGACGTGGTCGCTAAGGTACAAGCCCTGGGTTGAGTCGACTCGAGTTGACGGCACGAGAATCCAGGTCACGCGCAAATACCGGTTAAGGGTCGAAGGTTGCCGGAATTCGACTGGAAAGTCCGCGGAAGCCTATGGAAAGGTACGGTCTAGGATACGAGGCTTACACTTAATGCACCACTTCAAAGTCTATGTAAGAACTTTCATTCCGTTTTAAAAAACATAAAAAAAATCTTTATGCTCTCCTATGAAAACTCTTTATTACTTTTATATTTTATGAGTTTTTAGTTGTTGAGTTAACTCAGCACTTTTGGTTTACACTGCAAGTAGTTTAAGCCCATGTACAGTGAGTACACTCCTGTGACCATGTCATAGTCATTGTATGCTGGATGTCGATTGCTTTGGAAACTTATTGCACTTGGGACGTTGTTTAAGTAGAGCAATTTCAATTTCAAGTCAAGTGACTTATGTCACGCCTCGACTTAACTCTATAAGTCTTCTATCTCATTTATTTTATTTTATTTATATTTTTAATAGTATACTTACCCAAATATATTCCAACATATATTTCACATATATAATACGGTGGGCTCAGAAGTAGGGGTGTTTTACGAGATTCCGGTCCCAAAGAACTACACGAGCTTACACATACTCATACAAGTGAACATAGGCGAGAACTTGCATGAGATCCACACCGTCCATCATGTGCCCTACCTTCATGTTAACAATGAGAATAAAATATTGGGTCGAACCAAAAATGTTTTCTAAGTTATTGGTCTTGAACATTTTTTAGGCAGCTATCTTCATTTGTGTATCTCATCATGTTACAGTTTGAATTGTCGAATATAATCCCGTTACACCCCAGATCCACCGAAAATAGTCTCAAGTTAGTTTCATTGGGCCCTAGTTACAATGGCTAGTCTCGGGTTACTTTATGGCAAACATTCGGATATACTCTAGTAAACCTCCAGGTGTTTTGCTAAGTGTTAATCTCGCATGCATGTACGGGGCAATTCTTGTAGACTTCACCTATGTGATAACTCATCAGATGGGCGCTAGATTCGACGTGTAGATTAAATGGTAAGGAAAATATGGTGATCCTGGCCTGTTCACTCATCATGTGGGGCACATCTGTTTGAGGAAATGGACAATTAAAGAATAGAAAAAAACATGTTATATGCTATCAGCCCAATTAATGATGCATGAACCAATCAATTTCTAGCCTAGGGCATGTTGATCGGGCCACATAGATTGATGGCCCGAATGTTGTACACCTAGGGCACGTTCAGATGTGAGATGGGAAATGGCCTATTCAATCTTTCCTCATCTTTCCAGTTTTGTCTTAGGGTCTTGAGCTTTAAGAACATTGATGTTTCAATTTGATACATCCTGGCCCTAATGGGTTTTGTAAACTTGACCATCATCTGATGGGTCCCACCACAGATGAGAATGTCTCAAATTATCCCTCAGATTGAAATAGGTTGATTCTTCATTAGCAAGTAGGACCGACGAGAAATGCTCTTAGCATGGGTAGACCATAAATGTTCAAGCGCCATCCTTATCATACATGTGGCAAATGGGTATGAAGAAGCTATCATCAATCTAGTTGGACTCGAGAGACAACATATGAATAGTCTATAGTATTGGTTCTAAAATACAGAGATATAACTGAAAATCTAAAATAATAAATCAGAAATAAAAATAGAAGAATCTGGAGAGCCGAGGCACGTTACTGTCGTTGTCTTAAATAATAGATTTGCCCCCACATAAAGGCGGTCTCTGATACACTAAGTCCCAACAAGTCTGCCTCGGGATACAATAACTCTCCTCTAAGATGAACGGCTTAGATCGAGTGCACTCTCGATCACAACCATATGAACTCAAGAACATTCGAATTGATTTTCCTAGAGAGAATTTATGGAGAAGAAAATTTCGAATTGGTTTGCAATGAGAGGAGATGCTTTTATAGAGAAAAAGTAGGTAGTCTGTTGTAGCTCGAGGCGCATGCGAGCAATGTAATAAATGCATGTCGGCGCATGCCTATTCATTAATTATTGGGTAGGTGTGCAACGGCTCTTTGTCTTCTCATGCACGAGTAAGACAACATATGCATGGAAAACTAAAATTGTATGATCAAAGATACCACACCACACCGCGTCGTCTCGTGTCGCACCTTGCTATGACCACGACAACGGCTATGGTCATGAATGCGGCCACGTGTGAGGTTGCTCTCATGTCATACCCTTGTTTTCCAATACAATGATTGGTATGAGTTTTAATATAAATGCTTAGTTTTCTTAACAACTTTTCAATATGAGATTAAACTAAATATAATTAAGGCAAGTTGGTTAATAACGAAAAATTTTGATTTTTTAGAATTTTCAAATCTATTTTTTAAAACTTTTTTTTAAAACCAATAATCCCTCACAATTTAAAAAATAAGAAAAACTAATAGAAAATCAATTAGCAGATCAGTGAAACTAAGTGCATCAAAAATTTATTTTAAAGATTTAAACCTTACTTAGTGTAAATATACTTGGTTTGTTGGGAGGAAGTAATAGTAAGTTTTGAACTAACCTCTCATAATAACAACCCAAACACATCACACGCACAATATTTTAGAGCAATTTAAATTTATTAATCGGATATTACGACCATGTGCTTTATCCCAATTCCATGAGTGCTCTAGAGAATGTCCTAATTCTCAAAGAAAGCGACCTCACTTCCACAATTATATAGGTGAGTCCATCAGAGATGAACCTGTAGATAAATATCTCATTGTGTCACAATTATGGAACTCATTAAGGACAATTCAACCTTTCTCACTACAAGTCATGTCATAGTTGCGCCAAAGGAATGGGGTTCTCAATTTTCTTATACAGTGCCGATACCAAATCACTTAAAGCAACCTGTTGTTACCCATTGAATCGAGTTCTTGGGGATCTCCATTCATATAGGTTGGGTTTCAATTGCTAGTGATTTATTTAAATGGGATTAACCCCATTTCCCTTAATGTACTCATCACTAACTCATTGGCTAGTGATTTAGTTAGTGGATTAAATAGATTCTCTTTAGACCTTATAAACTCAAATGCAATTATCACATCTTGGATTAATTGCTCGATTAAGTTATGTCTCAAACGTAGATGTCTGTGAAATTCTGTGGATTGTCTACCACAAATATATGCAGAAGCTTGGTGGAGTTAAGGAATGAATGACTATGATGGGCCTTATATATATATATATATATCAGTGGGCCACAACCATAAATAAATTGTATATAATATAATATATATATATATAACATATAATATTATATGTAATATAATATTATATGTATAAATATATATACACACACCAACACACACGCACACGTACACAGCCAGCCCACCGTCCCTGGACGGTGGGAATAAAACACTTGCATCACTGTGGGCTCCATGTGGGGCCCACCATAATATTTATATGTCATCCAACCCCTTGATAAGGCCACGTGGGCCTAGATGAAGGGTAGAAACAAATTTCATTTTGATCCTAAACTTCTGTGGGCCCAAAAGAGGTTTCAATGGTAGAGGTTCAATCCCACTGTTTCATACGGTGTGGGCCACCTGAGCCTTAGATCAGGATCATTTTTGGAGTGGGCCCACTTCAGTGGGTGGCCCACCCGATGAATGGGTCAGATGGCAGATAAACTTCAAGGTGGGGCCCACGGCTACAGCCGTGGGTGGCTGTACGCTCGGCGTCCGTCCGCTGGGCGCTGGCGCACAGGCAGCGCTGCTGCCCTCTCTGACACAGCAGCCGACGCTGCTGTGTTGCTTATTATTATTATTATTATTTTATTTCTGTTTTTCAGTGGTTTTCGCAGGAGGGGTCCACATCTAGGCGATCCACTCCGTCCAATGGCCCTCCATGGCTCCAGACAAACAAAACAAGCCCGATATTGGGCATATTTCGGTGTATAGAAGCAAAATGGGATATTTCAATGGTAAACCCACTGTTTGCCATGTTATGGCCCGCCTGAAAATCTGATCAGTCCCATCTTTTGGCTCAACGCCTAAAACAAGCTTGGAAAGGGAATGGACGGCGTGGATTAAATACCTACATCAAGATGGAGCCTACACAAGTGGACCACCCTCCTTGGCTTGGAAACAAGCTATTTGTGTTTTCCAAAAAAAAACGTCCAGCGGACTGTATACCGAACCAGGTGGGCCTCCTCATGTGGGCCACCACTGATGGATGGTGTGGTACAATACATGCAAAGTGGGCCCCACTTGTAGGTGATTTGGATGGAATACATACCTTGTGGTGGGGTCCATTCAAGTGGGCCACACAACCTTCTTATCATCAAACATAAAAAAAAGAGAAATAGAGAGGGAGAGAGAGAGATAGAGGGTGAGATCCGCATGATGGAGGGACCCCGGCACTATGGGCCCTCCCTTGCACTAAATCATACATCAAGTGGGTCCCATTATATGTGGGTCCATGAAATCGAAATCCAACGGTGGAGATCCCTTCTCCACTAAAATAGATGGTTTAGATGACCCTAAGCATGCAAGGAAATAAACATCATGATGGGGTCCATGGAGAATGGCCCCATCATGGAATGATCATGATGATCCAAGTGGGCCATTGGCCACATCTTAGGGTCCAAAGTGAGATCCAAACCATTGATCGGTTGGCCTCACTTGGCCCATCTTAAAAACATCAAAATCTACCCTATCAAAACACCCACCACTTGATCTTCTTGCTCCCTTGGCTTCCTTAGCTTCTTGTGCTTCTCTTTGATGGAGGAAGATGAGAAATGGATGGTTGAGATGAGAGATCTAAGGATGGAAAGGTGGGCCACACATGAGCATTTTTCTCACCATGGGAGGGCTTGGAGATGTTCATACGTAGGGGATTTTTGTTGCTTGGAAAAGTTGAAAATGAGAGAGAGACTTGTAAGGGAGAGAGAGAGAGGGAGTGATGGGTGATGGAGTGATGGATGGGAGAGAGGGATGGGTGTGTAAGAGGCTTTTTGGACTTTTTTGGCAAAAGGTGTAAGGGAGTTATGGGTTGTAAGAAACTTTTTGACTTTTGGGGCTTGCTTGGGAAAGGGTGAAAGGTGATGTGTACTTGACATGATGGGATTGATGGGATTAATTGATTGCTATGACACCTTGTAGAGATTCCCTCGGAATTCGCACGCGCGGCGTTTCCTCGCACCGAACGCTGGCCCACAACTCCCAACCAGGGTATCGCCTCGGCGCGCAAGTCCCGGCATCGGAACCGCGGCGACGACGTGGTCGCTAAGGTACAAGCCCTGGGTTGAGTCGACTCGAGTTGACGGCACGAGAATCCAGGTCACGCGCAAATACCGGTTAAGGGTCGAAGGTTGCCGGAATTCGACTGGAAAGTCCGCGGAAGCCTATGGAAAGGTACGGTCTAGGATACGAGGCTTACACTTAATGCACCACTTCAAAGTCTATGTAAGAACTTTCATTCCGTTTTAAAAAACATAAAAAAAAATATTTATGCTCTCCTATGAAAACTCTTTATTACTTTTCTATTTTATGAGTTTTTGGTTGTTGAGTTAACTCAGTACTTTTGGTTTAAACTGCAAGTAGTTCAAGCCCATGTATAGTGAGTACACTCCTGTGACCAGGTCATAGTCGTTGTATGCTGGATGTCGATTGCTTTGGAAACTTATTGCACTTGGGATGTTGTCTAAGTAGAGTAAATTCAATTTCAAGTCAAGTGACTTATGTCACGCCTCGACTTAACTCTATAAGTCTTCTATCTCATTTATTTTATTTTATTTATATTTTTAATAGTATACTTACCCAAATATATGCCAACATATATTTCACATATATAATACGGTGGGCTCAGAAGTAGGGGTGTTTTACAAGATTCCGGTCCCGAAGAACTACACGAGCTTACACATACTCATACAAGTGAACATAGGCGAGAACTTGCATGAGATCCACACCGTCCATCATGTGCCCTACCTTCATGTTAACAATGGGAATAAAATATTGGGTCGAACCAAAAATGTTTTCTAAGTTATTGGTCTTGAACATTTTTTAGGCAGCTATCTTCATTTGTGTATCTCATCAAGTTACAGTTTGAATTGTCGAATATAATCCCGTTACAACCCAGATCCACCGGAAATAGTCTCAAGTTAGTTTCATTGGGCCCTAGTTACAATGGCTAGTCTCGGGTTACTTTGTGGCAAACATTCGGATATACTCTAGTAAACCTCTAGGTGTTTTGCTAAGTGTTAATCTCGCATGCGTGTACGGGGCAATTCTTGTAGACTTCACCTATGTGATAACTCATCAGATGGGCGCTAGATTCGACGTGTAGATTAAATGGTAAGGAAAATATGGTGATCCTGGCCGGTTCGCTCATCATGTGGGGCACATCTGTTTGAGGAAATGGACAATTAAAGAATAGAAAAAAACATGTTATATGCTATCAGCCCAATTAATGATGCATGAACCAATCAATTTCTAGCCTAGGGCATGTTGATCGGGCCACACAGATTGATGGCCCGGATGTTGTACACCTAGGGCACGTTCAGATGTGAGATGGGAAATGGCCTATTCAATCTTTCCTCATCTTTCCAGTTTTGTCTTAGGGTCTTGAGCTTTAAGAACATTGATGTTTCAATTTGATACATCCTGGCCCTAACGGGTTTTGTAAACTTGACCATCATCTGATGGGTCCCACCACAGATGAGAATGTCTCAAATTATCCCTCAGATTGAAATAGGTTGATTCTTCATTAGCAAGTAGGACCGACGAGAAATGCTCTTAGCATGGGTAGACCATAAATGTTCAAGCGCCATCCTTATCATACATGTGGCAAATGGGTATGAAGAAGCTGTCATCAATCTAGTTGGACTCGAGAGACAACATATGAATAGTCTATAGTATTGGTTCTAAAATACAGAGATATAACTGAAAATCTAAAATAATAAACCAGAAATAAAAATAGAAGAATCTGGAGAGCCGAGGCACGTTATTGTCGTTATCTTAAAAATAGATTTGCCCCCACATAAAGGCGGTCTCTGATACACTAAGTCCCAACAAGTCTGCCCCGGAATACAATAACTCTCCTCTAAGATGAACGGCTTAGATCGAGTGCACTCTCGATCACAACCATATGAACTCAAGAACATTCGAATTGATTTTCCTAGAGAGAATTTATGGAGAAGAAAATTTCAAATTGGTTTGCAATGAGAGGAGATGCTTTTATAGAGAAAAAGTAGGTAGTCTGTTGTAGCTCGAGGCGCATGCGAGCAATGTAATAAATGCATGTCGGCGCATGCCTACTCATTAATTATTGGGTAGGTGTGCAACGGCTCTCTGTCTTCTCATGCACGAGTAAGACAACATATGCAGGGAAAACTAAAATTGTATGATCAAAGATACCACACCACACCGCGTCGTGTCGTGTCGCGCCTTGCTATGACCACGACAACGGCTATGGTCATGAATGCGGCCACGTGTGAGGTTGCTCTCATGTCATACCCTTGTTTTCCAATACAATGATTGGTATGAGTTTTAATATAAATGCTTAGTTTTCTTAACAACTTTTCAATGTGAGATTAAACTAAATATAATTAAGGCAAGTTGGTTAATAATGAAAAATTTTGATTTTTTAGAATTTTCAAATCTATTTTTTAAAACTTTTTTTAAAAACCAATAATCCCTCACAATTTAAAAAATAAGAAAAACTAATAGAAAATCAATTAGCAAGTCAGTGAAACTAAGTGCATCAAAAATTTATTTTAAAGATTTAAACCTTACTTAGTGTAAATATACTTGGTTTGTTGGGAGGAAGTAATAGTAAGTTTTGAACTAACCTCTCACAATAACAACCCAAACACATCACACGCACAATATTTTAGAGCAATTTAAATTTATCAATCAGATATTACGACCATGTGTTTTATCCCAATTCCATGAGTGCTCTAGAGAATGTCCTAATTCTCAAAGAAAGCGACCTCACTTCCACAATTATATAGGTGAGTCCATCAGAGATGAACCTGTAGATAAATATCTCATTGTGTCACAATTATGGATCTCATTAAGGACAATTCAACCTTTCTCACTACAAGTCATGTGATAGTTGCGCCAAAGGAATGGGGTTCTCAATTTTCTTATACAGTGCTGATACCAAATCACTTAAAGCAACCTGTTGTTACCCATTGAATCGAGTTCTTGGGGATCTCCATTCATATAGGTTGGGTTTCAATTGCTAGTGATTTATTTAAATGAGACTTAACCCCATTTCCCTTAATGTACTCATCACTAACTCATTGGCTAGTGATTTAGTTAGTGGATTAAATAGATTCTCTTTAGACCTTATAAACTCAAATGCAATTATCACATCTTGGATTAATTGCTTGATTAAGTTATGTCTCAAACGCAAATGTCTGTGAAATTCTGTGGATTGTCTACCACAAATATATGCAGAAGCTTGGTGGAGTTAAGGAATGAATGACTATGTCCAAGAGAGGAGGTGAATAAGACTAATTAAAATTATGCTAATTAAAAATCAATTGCTTACTGAAACTAATAGTCCAATTTAAACTAAGTAAGACAATTAATAAAAGGCTTTCAAGCCAACGTGGGTCCAATCACATAGACTACAATAGATGTAACATGTTAAGTAAATAGTCTAAAAAGGATAGTATAGACTCATATATGATACTTGTCGAATTGAGCCCTGTTGATTCACCGTTCTTAAGTTGGTTCTTCAAAGCTTTATCGTGCTTGAATCCGCTCTTCAATTTCTCTCTCGATCATTATTATCAATGCTTGCCAATGCTTCAACTTGAAGATTAAACACCTTACATGCAATGCTCCATTGAGATGACTAAGGTGATGAGAGTTTAGTAAAATTTTCTATAACTAATGAAAAGTTGAACTCCTAAGGAATTCCGTTTGATGGATACCATAGAAATTGATGGCCATTAGGATTTGCTAATAGAATCAGTGTTTAAACTATAGAGAAGACTTGAGATCATGATCTTCTTGTATAGGAGCTTAGAATACTCATTAGAGTGAAGAATCACTAAGAAAAGAGCATGAATCTCATTGGAATACAGCTTAGGAGTTTAGTAGAACTTGAGATGCACTAGGATCTCTAAGATGTCAAAATCCATAATATGCCCAAAGATCCAAATGCAATATTTATAACAAAAGGCTCCAAAGGATCTCTAATAACTAAGCTCGACTGACTGAGCCAGACCCTCGATCAACGAGCTAAGCCGAAATAGTTTATTGAACTCGCTAGACTGTTTTGGCCATGTTTGATTGATCGAGCCCAATTGATTGAGATTGATTAAGGATTGCTTCATCACTCGATCAGACTCACTCAGAAACTACTGGTTTTAGGTAGTTTAGTTTTCAACAGCTCAGAACTACTTGTAGCATTTTTATTATATTCCAATTTGACTCTTGAGGCTAATGGATGATCAATCAAAGATTTATCTTTTAGGCTACGATCATCTAGAGGTTAAAAGATTTTTTTCGGGTCAAGATTAGGGTTACTAAGGCACCTCATATACTTATTTTTCACTCATTGATGCTCCATGTGCTCTTGTGTCTTCGGTCTTCACCTTCGAAGAGCTCAACCGATTACATGACACATAGACTTACGTGATTGACAAATAAGGTGCACAAATTAGTGCACTAACAATCTCCCCCTTTCTCAATTACATGACAAAAAACTAACTCAAATAATGTCATGGTTGTTGAGGGTCAAATATTGCATATCAGACCCAGTTATTGCCGGGATTTATGAACATGGTACCGTTTAATAGCCCATTTTAATCATGTTTGTGTTGCAAGGTGTAATTGCGAGCTTGGACTGGATCGGGATGCTAAAAGCACGGATTTAACGTTCAGAATGCACCAAGGCAAGGGACGGACTCCAGGGGACCAAGATTGACGGAATTACACACCAGAGATCCGAAGAAATAAAGCCGTTCACGTTAAAGAGGCCCGAAACTGGCGCAGAATGCAAGATCACAGGGTTTTCGCCATCCGATTGGCTCAAAACTTTATACATGGCTCGAGGACCAAAAACTAACTGTACACGTCAAATTTCAGCCATTGGATCCCTCTGGAAGTGGCCCAACAGACAAATCAGCCCATAAATCAGTGATTTAGGGCCCGCCTGGTATCTGAAAATGCTTCAATCCTAGGCTCAACTCATTAAATGAGCTGACAAAACAAATGGATGGATCGGGTCTTACATATACATCATAGTGTACCCCATCTGTCTTTACAAGTGCACGGTACTGTGCACTCCCGTCACACACCGAACCGAGTCAGCAGGTTAGCAGGCGCTGACCCGCGTCTGTTTTTAAAAATGGCAGCAGCCGCTTTTTGCGCTGCGTAACGGATGGACGGTGTCCGTTTTGCGGATGTTAGTGGGCCCCACAGAGGAACTTTTCGGATGATCCAAGCCGTCCATCGTGTAGAGGGCCTCGAATACTACAAAACCTTGCTAAAATTTTACACCCATGCATGCATATGTGCGCGATACAGAGGCCACAAACAGGCAGTCCTGCGATGTTCAAAATGGTTTTTGGCGTGATTTCTTCTCTGGACCACGTGAATGGACATTCAAAACCACCCATTTTTTACTGAAATTTCATCCAGAAACTAATGGACGGGGTGATTTCCCTGAAAATACCCCTGTGGGGCCCACTGATCACGACAGCGAAGAGGTGCGGAAGCTTTCGCACATCCGCAAAAATCAAAATTTTCAGGCGGTTGTGGCCCACCATCTTTCATCATATGGTAAATCTGAACCGTCCATCATGTAGAACACTCAAAAACATTCTAAGGGATGGTGTTTCTTTGAAAATTGAGCGAGGAAGTCGCAAGTTTGAAGGCTCCGAAGTTTGCTGTGAAAAAGCTTTCGTTGCGGGTGTGCAGCTGCTGCGACAGCTTCTCCACCGGCCCTAGTAGTTATAAAAACGTCCTAGGAGAGCTGGAGAAAAGGGAGTTTTGGAGGAACAACTAGGATGTGAAGCACAGGAGAGAGAGTTTATTTGTTTTTCCTATTCTTTGTTTGTTTTCTTCTTCTTATTTTCTTTTCTTTTTGAGATTTAGCCTAATCATGTTTATGTGTGGCTAAACCTCTTAGCTAGGGCTAAGAGGTGAAGCTTGTAGAGTGAAGGGAGATTGTATGCGTGTGCCTTTTGTTTAGATTGAAGGGATTTTTTATTTAATTTTATTATGAGAATATTTGTACTTTTTAATGGTTTGTTGTGACTGACATTACAATAGATCTGCGATGTCTTTGAGTATTTCTCCCTCCTTTTGATGTTTATGATGTCAGGAAGCCCTGTTGTTCACCATCGTCTCATGGGCATGGTTGGATGACGGTATTCTTCCTAACCTTCATGCATTGTTGAGTGGTTGGTAATTAGTTTAATTCTGTTGGTTGCTTTGCCTCCTGGGCATGGTTTGATGATGGAATCCATTCTAATTCATATACCTTTCATCTCTTTAAAACTATATTAAAAGAAGTTTAGTTTAATTTTCATGGTGATGGCATAAGATCTCCCTGATCTCTACAAGTGGATCATCTGAATCCCCAGTTTCCCTTCCCTGAATTGTTTAAGTTTTCGATAATTATTCTATAATTATTCCTTAAATTCTATTTGATTTAGATTACATCTTAGTCCAGTTCTAGTTCTACTTAGTTTCAGATAACGTACAGGTATCAGTCCCTTGGGATTCGACCTCGGTCTTACCGAGTTTATTACTACATCACAACCCTATACTTGGGGAGTGAACAATGGTCCATACCAATGATATACCAAAAAACTATAAATATTGCATGTCTTATAAAATATTTAACAACTCAATATAACGAGACATGTAACAAGCACCGCTCCCCTATAATTGCTTTCCTTATTTTCATCAATTCTTACAACAACAAACCAATCTTGCAAAACAGAATTAAACTTGTTTTCATAGGATTGGATATTTCTCCTCAATTTTGTTAGTATTTGATAAAGAATTAGTTTCATGAATATACCAATAAAAATATAAAATGAAAATAAACTCTATAAGTCATACATGTAACTATAAGTATATACTAACAAGTGAATAAATGATGCATATAAACATTAAAACATGGAGCATGCTTATTATAGTTATTCAAAAGATATACCAATCAAAATAGGAATGACTAATGATAATCTAATAAAGAAAATATATGATACCAAAATTAAGCAAATTTTAAGCTTAAACTATTACAAAGAAATGAGACTAAAAATCCTCAAATATACCCTATAAATCATAAGATGAGGCTGAATCCTCTGATTTTACTATAAGCTCATACTAATGAAGCTAAAATCCTTATATTTAACTATTGAGCTAAACAATGATGCTTAATCATCTGATATAACAATTTAGCTCAAAGTGACCTTCTAAGGTCACCTATATAAGGTGTTATGGTCTCTTAATTCTCTATGGAGGGAAACGGTCATGGAGGCCTTTAAGACATGTAAGTGGTTAGGGTCTTCATCATTAGAGGAGTTTCCTGAATCGGATTTGGACTCCTCTGTACCATCTCTTGTTATTGTCATCGCCTTGTCTTTGGATCTTATTTTGTTAGGGCAATCGATGACAATATATCCATAACCTTTATAATTGTAACATTGTACTTTCTTATGTTGTTTAACAGATTTACCTTTACGATTCTCAGTCGTGTTGTCCCTCTTATCATAACTCTTTCCTTTATTCAATTTGAGGAATTTTTTAAATTTTCTTTCGAAATCATCATTCCTATACTTATCATCATTATCACCTTCGGATTCAATAAATTTAAGGTTATGTGAATGCCTATTAGATGTTTTAAAGATGACTAGTTTCTTCGCTTTTGAGGGGGCTTTGAAGTGTAGTTCATATATTTGTAGGGAACCTAAGAGTTCTTTTATATTCATCTCGTCTATATTTCTACAATATTCTACCGAGGTTATTTTGAGAGTGAACTTATTTGAAAGGGATCTAAGTATTTGTTCATATATACGAATATCCGAGATCATCTCTCCTAAACCCCACATGGATTTATAAATATAATTAAGTTTAGAGTAAAACTCCATGGAAGTTTCAAACTCTTCCATTCTTATGTTTTCAAATTGGTTCATCAAGAGCTGAAACTTCAACTCTTTATCGTGCTAGTTCCCTTGTGGGAGACTTCTAATATGTCCCATGTCTCCTTATCTGTGTGTAAATACATTTAAATTCATTGGGAGAAAATACACATTAACTAGTATTGGGAGCTTTGGTATCATAGGTATGTTGCGTTCTCTCATCGGCGTTTCATTTGGATTTATCTTTGGAAATTCTAATGGTTTTTATCAATAACCATGACTTGTTCTACTAACATAGTCCATCCCTTTTCGGTAATTACCCAAACCATAGGGTCAAGAGATCTTAGAAAGACAATTATCCTAGTATTGCAATAGGCATAGTTAGAATTGTCAAAATAAGGCGGTCGTGTGATAGCACACCCTTCTTTGGTAGACATCATTCTTAAGGTCCTTGGATCAACTTATGTCAGTTAAGCCCTTAAAGAGCTACCCGATCTGATTCCAATTGAAATTACATGGATTGTCTACCATGACTATATGCGGAAGATTAGCGGAAACAATGAATAAATGGTCATCTCCTAAAGGAGGGGGGTGTGTGCATATGTCCAATTCAAATTATGCCAATCAAAACTCTATTGCTTATGTAGCGACCTGAATTTTTGCTATTTTGGATTTTTAAAAACCCTTGAAAATTCTCATTATAATTAACTTATATTGTCACTTACTGACCATTAACACTTGATGTTAGCTTATACACGGGCAGTACCAATAAAGAACTGCACAAATCTAATTAATCGACCATAAGAAGTCAACGAATTCGGCCAACTACTTAAAGTCTGAGTTTAGCCACATGATTTGTTCACATAAGGCCCAAATCTAGCTGACCTATCATTGACTAATCAAAGCAATCACAACTAAATAAAGACCTCTACTAAAGTCGGGACAACTAGGGGTCAGATCTTAATTAACAAACCAAACTGACCCAGTATCCTTTTAGCCTAAGAACCGACGGTTTATGGTGATTATGATCGAATTGTCATTTACATTAGTTGCGAATAGGCCAAACTATAAACTTAGTTAATTCAAATCCTAATTATGGTGCATAAGAAATCTCGCTACCCAATTCATTTAAAAAATGCCCTAATTATCCAAACCAGGTCTAGACCACTAGTTAGTGGGCCACTAAAGTCGAGGCTATAGAAATATATTTGTCTTAGTGGGCTTGATGTCCATCTCAAGACATCGAGCTGAGATCACATTTCATATCATTCAACTTAGACTCACAAGTCGAGTACTTGGGTTGTGAGAATATCTTATATGAAAATATAGAATTTAAGTGAAATAAGTCCATTTGTTCTTTCACAAAGTTGTAACTTTGGGATTGTCAATTCACGTCTAAGGTCGAGATACCGATTAAAGATATTTTCCACACATATTCGTATAGCCGCGGCCCCGATCGACCATCGATAATTGTCGAATAGACTTCTGATTATATCCGTCGATTGACGCATTCAAATGGCGAGCCGATCATATTCATATATAGATCATCATCAGGGTTAACTATCCTATGGTGTATATCGACATGTACACCCCATAATAGGCCGTGGAAGTTAAAAAAATACTCTCCTAGGGCTAGTATAGTAAAAACCCAGCCCTTAGGGCCATTTACACTAAATCTGGAACAATATAAAGCCTTCATTTGGACACCCCCTCCCATACGAATTTCAACAAGAGAAAAGAGGAGAAAGAAGGATGAAAAAGAGGAGAAAGGAGGAGAGAGAGCTTGAGGAGTCAGTGTTGGTGCACTTCCACCCTCTCATCCCCTCTTTAGCCACCTTACTGCTCATGGATCATTTGTGGAGTTCTCTCGGCGGTGATTGGAGGTAAGAAATAGATTCTACTCTCTAATCTAGTCTTTTGGGTTAGGTTTTCTAGTCTTTATAATTATTTGTATGATTATTTAGGCTTTGGTGGATTTTTCCAATCACCCTAATCGTAGGAGCGCTTTGAGTCGGGTGAATCATTGCAAAGGTGTGGACCATTATCCTTAAATTACTTTTTATTGACCCTTGAGGGTCCTAATTAATGATCATTTGTGGTGAATATTTTATTGATTGTCAACATGTCCATATTCTGAGTTTGATTACAACATGTGTGGTTAGTTGTTTCTTGATGTTTATGTGTTTGATAAAATGTCTAACTAATCGAAAGTGTTGATCTATTGATGCTCACATGCTTAATGGAATGCCTAGGTAGGTGTGTAGTTTTATTGATGCTCAAATGTTTGATAAAAAAATGCTTAAGTACATGTGTGGTTCTGTCGATGCTCACATGTTTGATAAATTGCGTAAGTGGTTGTATTGTGCTAATGATGCTCACATACTTGATGAAGTGCCTAAGTGGCTATGTTGTTATATCCATGCTCTGACGACATGATGAATTGTTAGGTTATAGTGATGCTTAGGTTACTTACAATTTGGGAAAGCTGGCTAACTGCCCGAACTAAGGGGTGGCCCAAGTTAGGTCGGCCACTCTAAGCCTGTTCAATAGGCTAGGGTCAAACACGGACAACCGACAGTAGATGGACTACACAGGATGCTCGCACCCAATGCCGGTTGCGTCGAAGTTCTCCAAGTCAATCGAATTAGCCTAATAGTCGACTGACCATGTGTGTTCATAATGTATGACAACACTAGATAGAATCTAGGATACCCCATTTCTATTGAATAAGTCTACTTTTAACTGTTAGTGGTATGATCCATAAGACTCATGGGTCGGGTATAGCAGTATGGGACATTGTGTCCGAGCTGTTGGTCTACACTGGGGTGACGAGCCTCCCTTAGTGACCAATAAGCAATTAAGAAGGCTATGAGCCTGGTGCTTTCAACTGTAATGATGTTGCGACAGCTCCACATTTGTATTTGGGTGACGACTCTTATATCATTTGTGGGCGCTTCCACCCGTCGATGGGCTACTTAACCCTATGCGTTCGAGCTGTATCATTCGGGTCCTTAGTGATCGGTCAGGCCAGTTGGTCGGGGCCAATGTTAGGCTCACATTGATTGGAGAGTTGTCGTCTGGGTAGTAAACCCACCCGTCGATAGGCCACCTAACCCTGTGCGTTTGGACTATGTCATCCGGGTCCTTGATGTGGGATCGGTCGGGCTAGTGTTTGCCTCACATTGATTGGGGAGTTGTCATCTAAGTGGTAAACCTAAATATGGATCAAGGGACGCAGGTAAGGAGCCGCTTCAGATGCCCCAAGCCTAGTGATTCACTTGAGACCACGATAAAATGAGGGTACCCTAGCTTAGGTAATATGCTGGATAAATTAAATTTAATAATTACTCGACTAACATATGCATTAATCACATTGTATTAGATAGGATGTGATAATTTAGCGTTGGAGTCGTATGATGAGGGAGTGTTGGCATTTGTAAAATAGGTATTGAAGTCACTTGTGAGGGAGTGTTAGATTGTGAGGTGCATGCATCATTTTATAATCTCATTCATATATTTAATAAGAGTATTTAGAAAATGTTTATGTAACGTCCTGGATTTTCACTATTTTGGATTTTTAAAAAATTCTTAATTTTTTTAATGTAATTAACTTATATTATCACTTATTGACCATTAGCACTTAGTGTTAGTTTATACACGGGTGGTACCAGCAAAGAACCACACAAGTCCAATTAATCAACCGTAGGAAGCTAATAAATCTGCCCGATCACTTTAACACCGAATTTAGCCACATGATTTGCTCACACAGAGCCTAAATCTAACCGACCTAACACTGATCAATCAAGACAATCGTAACTAAATTAAAAGATCTACTCAAAGCCGAGTTAGATAAGGCCCAGATCTTGACTAATGGACCAAATCAACCCCGTCACTCTTTTAGCCTAAAACCGATGGTTTAGAGTAGTCATGATCAAATCCCCACTTTCACTAATTATAAATAGGCCACCTTAGGAATATAATTAATCTAAACCCTAATTATTGCCCACGAGAAATCTCAATACCTAATTCATTTCAGAAATGCCCTGATTTCCCAAACAAGCTCTAGACCGCTCGTTGGTGGGCCACTAGTTCCAAAACTATAGAATAATGTCCATCTTACTGGGCTTGATGTCCATCGCGGGAGTCAGACCTGGGTACTGTCCAGAACCGCTTAACTTAAGCTAAAGGACGAGTGCATGAGAATTACAAATACTATAAAGGAAGAAATTGAAACTTAAGTGAATTGGGTCATCCACTCTTATGCAAAGTTGAGGATTTCAGACCGTTAGTTTACGACTAAACTTTACACGTGGAGTAAGGATATTCCCCTACTCATATTCGTATAGTCGCAGCCCCGATTGACCATCGGTGACTGTTAAACAGACTTCTAATCATATCCATTGATTGACACATCTAAATGGCGGGCTGATCATATCCATATGTAGATCATCATTAGGGTTAACTATCATATGGTATATATCAATATGTACACCCCATAGTGGGCCCTAGAGGCTAGAAAAATCCTCCCATAGGGCTAATATAGTAAAAACCCAACCCTTGGGGCCCATTTACACCAAATTTGGCATTATAAAAAGGCCTCATTTAGGCATCCCCTTCTCCCATACGAATTTCATGCCCTACCTTGGTGAAGGAGAAGAGAAAGAGAAAGAGAGAAGGAGAGAAAGAAGAAGGGAGAGAAAGGTGGGCCCAAAGGAGGTAGAATCTTATGACCCCTCTTCCCTCTTCCTCAAGAAACCCCCTATCCACAACTACAAACACGATCTTCAATTGATTGGGTAAGTAACCACTCTTTTCCTTTAGAAACCTAATGTGTTAAGTTAGGTCTTGCATGTATTCTAACATGTAAGTATGTTCGACTCAAGATCTCTACAAATCGACCCGCGAGTTTAGCAACCCTAGGTCGATTCCTCAAGCTCTCAACAATCCGTAGGTGTGGACTATTATCCTTAGGTGGCCTAGCACCAATTTTACTATGAGTTTAATGATTATGAGTGTTAGGATGATGTGCTTAAGTAACCTATAGAGATAACCTACCCAAGACCCTACATGATAGGTCCCCCTAAATTTCATAAAATGATTAAATATTGTTTATTTGTTCTTCAACATGATTAGGTTTAATTTTTGTATTGCATGTTCATCCCATATATGATTTTAGTATAACTTTCCTTGTGGCATGTATGATTGTATAGAATCTTTGTTGTATGTTGGTGCTTGCTTAAATCCTCGTTGTATGTTTATGCTAGCATTAATCCTTGTTGTGTGTTTGTGCTATGAATGATGTATAACTCTTGATCTTTTCAGTAACCCATCACAACACACATGAACATTAATTTTGTATTTTTGTTAGTAGTTGCATTGTAGAAAAAGCTGAATTTTATGTTTAATGTATGAGATCATGACTTCACTCGTGTAAAAGATAAATCCTAAATTGTTGGAATATTACTGAATGTCATCAAACCCCTAGGTTGGCCAGGGAACTAAGGTGAGAGAAGGTGGTCCCTTTGGTAAGACCATCCTGTGGCTAAACTAGCGAATTTGGGCAGATGCAAATGGGTGACAGTAGTTGGACTACATGGGTCGCTTGTACTCGATGTCGTCCGTCACGTACTCGCTTGAACTCGCACGGTCCAGTTCACTTACTGACTAACTATGTTTGTTAACCATGTCTGCTCACGCCTATATGGAACCTACAATACCCTTAAACCACCGAAGCCTATTGATAATTATTTGAAATCGATCCACTGATTCGAGAGCTGAGTATGGTGGAATGAGACACTGTGTTCGAGCTGTCAGCCTACGCTAGGGTGACGAGCCTCCTCGTCATGACCGCGAGCGATCCCTCTTCTCAGCACTCCCCATGTGCTTGAAATCGGGGATGAAAAACTTGATGGGATCAAGGATCGCAGGGTCCTGGTCTCGCACATTAAGGGGAGTTGGCCTCGCAACCAGTTGAGGGCAATGATACGTGGGGTGTACCAGTTTCTCTAATCTACTAGATGAACGAAATTAACTAAATACTCGGTTAACATTATTCATGCATCGCATTAACTAGGTTGTGGCGACTTGGCAGTTGAGGTCGCAATGAGGGAGTGTTGGTCATGCGCGATCGTTAGATGAAGTCGCTCAAGGGAGTGTTGTTGCGAGGTCATGCATCATATCATAATACATGTATATACATTAACAAGACTAGTTAGGGATCTGTGAATATATGCCTTTCATTAAATTCATCATATAATCGATGTTTGTTATAACTTAAGGCTAATAGTAATCACTGAGTTAGCTACTCACTCCCACTCTGGGACGGTGTTTTAAAACACCAACCAGACCCCTTTATTAGATGCAGGTGAGGCAGAGCTCGACGAGTTGAGCGGTGTAAGCACGGATGAGGAAGAGGAGCTTCCTACTTCCAGCTTATGGGCGGATCACCGTAGACTATGCGGGTTGATTATGGGTTATTGAGTTATGGATCTAGTGCACCATTTCTTTTGGACATTTATTTTATAAATTCTTTGGGCGACGCCTTGTGCGACCCGTTTGATGTTCTTGTAGACTTGTGTTTCTTAGCCGCATTTCTTTCAGTAGATTAGTTGTGGTTATGGTTTATGTTCCAGCCGACTCCTATATTGCTCATTTAAACTGATTTATTTACAAATCACCATAATTAGGATACAAGTGACACCCGGAGATTTGGAGGCCGAGTTCCTGCACGGTCCCTAAAAATTTGGGGTGTTACAGTTTGATTTCTTATTTTATCATTACTTGCGTTGATTGGGTTGATAACATGTGTAACTTAGAAGTAATAGAATCACTGAGTTAGCTACTCACTCCCACTTAGGATGATGTTTTAAAACACCGACCAGGAGTATCATTAATGCAGGTACTAGCGAGACTTCAGAAAGTAGGTTTATATCGGGTTGTGCCAACACTATTATATATGTTTTGGAGAATTGGGCATAAACTGAAAACTTTACACTTTAACCGTCTAGGTATGCATATTATAGATTGTGGCTTGTATAATCCCATTTTGGACGATCACCACCATGAAAATTATATTTTTGACTGTTAGCCCTATTATTCTAAATCTTTCGTTATCTCTACCGTGCTTTGGATCCGCTAAGTTAACTTGCGTTACTTTGATTATTTTTTATGTGAATCTGAATGAAGACTCATGCACATTTTATTAAGTTAACACCCGGAAACTCGGGATCAGAGTATATATACTCGGGTGCCGATTTTTGAGGTGTTACAGCTTAAACTAATATTCCAATTTAAACTAAATAAGAAAACTTATGCGAAGGCTTTCAAGCCAAAGTGGGTCCAATCACATAGACTATAATAGATGCAACATGTTAAGAAACTAGTCTAAACAAGATAATTTACATTTGTGTGTGGGATATGCTAACTATCAACTCCTAGCATTCATGCATATATATGTAATTCATGAATTAAATTCACAAGCATATAGAAATGTGCTCAATTGATAATCCCAAACATAAGCATATATAGTGGTTCGGTTTCCCTACTCCACTCTTGGAGAACACACTCTCTTAAAGTGTACTGGTATTAATTATCAAAGGTTTTAAACCAGGTTCACATGTAACTTTTATAGTCTTACAGAAGGACTTACTGTACACTCCCACCGAAGGATCCCGCAAGAGACTTTGGTTGGTTTTCTATCAGCTAACCAAGAACTTTGGTCATAGTCTAAGGACCTACATTTACTCTCACGGGAGGCTCCTGCGGAGACTAACACGTATGCACCTGTGTCCGGTGAATTAAGCCTTATACAATAGTTTAAGTCCAAAATAAAAACTTATCAAGATTGGGTCACAAACTCTTACTCTCAATCCTAAAAAGGAAAGAAAGTATGGACTCATACATGACACTTACTTATCGAATCAAAATCAGGCCTCACTGATGCATTATTCTTGAGTTGCTTCTTCAAGGATCTCCTGTGCTTAAATCCGCTCCTCAATTGCTCCCCCGATCGTTGTTATTGATGCTTGCCAATGCTTCAGCTCCAAGATCAAACACCTTGCATGTAATGTTCCATTGAGGTGTACAAGGTGATTGAAGTTGGGTAGAATCTCTTACAATTAATAAAAGGTTGAACTCCTAGGGGATTCTTTTTGATGGGCACTCTAGAGGTGGATATAAATTAGGATTTTTCAATAGAATCGGTGTCTAAACTCTGGAGAAGGCTTGAGATCATAATCTTCTTATATAGAATATTGGAATGCTCATTAGAGAGAAGAATCACTAAGAAGAGAGCATGGATATCTTACAATGATCATCTAGAGGTTCAAGGGTTATTTTTGCTAAAGGTTAAGGTCACAAAGGCACCTCATATACATGTTCTTCGTTCCTTGATGCTCCACGTCCTCTTGTGTCTTCGGTCTTCAGTTTTCAAAGGCTCAATTGACAACATGACACACAGAATAATGTGATTAACAAACAAGGTTCACAAGTAGTGCACTAATAGTATGGACCTCCCATTATAAGTCATTTTTTTATCTTATATATCGTAGTTTGGCTATTACAATGCAATGCAATTGCTGCCATTAGTTTACCACACAATGGTATTTCTGAAAGTAAATTTTTTAACCATTCAGCCTCTTCACATTTAGTTACAAGAGTAATGAACTTGGACTCCATCGTAAACCGAGATATACAAGTCTGCTTCTTAGATTTTCAAAAAACTACTACTCATCCAAGAGTAAACGTAGAGTCACTAGTGGACTTGGATTCCATTAAATCTAATATCCAGTTTGCATCATTATACCCCTCTAGTATAGCTGGATATCTAGTATACTTGATACTATAACTGCATGTCTTTTTCAAGTATCTTAGTAATTTATTTACTACATTCCAATGATCTTCTCTAAGATTACCGGCGTATCTACTCAGCTTACCAATTATGTATACAATATTAGATCTGGTACAATTCATTAGAGACATTAAATGCCCAATGACACTAGAATACTCAAGTTATGATACACTATCACCTTTATTTTTATACAACTTTACATATGCATCAAAGGTATTGCTTGCAGGTATGCAGTCTAGAAGATTATATTTTCTCATAATTTCTCCACGTAGTGTGATTGAGATAAAATGATTTTATTGAAGTCTTTCACAATTTTAATTATAAGAATCACATATGCCTCACCTAAATCATGCAGAATTGTGAACTAAGGAAGGGCTTAATTTCATTCACCACATCAATGTTAAAACTAAAAATCAATATGTCATTTACATACAAACATGTGATAATGTATACATTTTTGAATAGCTTTCTATACACATATTTATTTAACTAATTAATTTGAAATCCGTCTAACAACAACACCTTGTCGAATTTCTCATGCCATTATTTGGGAGCTTACTTGAATCCATAAAGAGATTTAATTAGTTTGCATACTTTATTTTCATAACTTTCTATCACAAGCCCCTTGGGTTGGTCCATGTAAATCTCTTCATTTAATTCTCTATCTAAGAAAAATGATTTTCACATCCATTTGGTGGATCATAAAATTATATATAAGAGTAATAGCTATTAATACTCATATTGGTGATCAGTGAATATGTGTAAAAAAAAGTCAACTCCATTTTTTCTTATATCCCTTAGCCATAAGTCTAGACTTGAATTTCTCAACAGACCCATCTAGTCTAAGATTAGTTTTAAAAACCTATTTATAACCTATGGGTATGCTACCCTGAGGTAGGTCTACCAATTCTTAAGTATTATTGTGCAGTATAGAGTTTATTTTACTATTAATGGCTTCCTTTCTAAAGGTTATATTAGGAGATCTCATTGCTTCAACATATGAGGATAGATCATCCTCTACAAGGAATGTGTAAAAGTCGGGTCCAAATTTAGTCTCAACTCTGGTCATCTTACTTCTTCTAGGTTTCAAGGGCTCTTCTATTATATCATTAATTTTTTACATCAATCATTACGGTCGAATCTACTACTTCCATGGAAGAAGTAGCTTTAGATTTAACTGGAAATATATTTTCAAAGAAATCGTCATCTAAAGATTCAATATGATAAAATCGGCATCAATATGATTATGAGACCTCAAAATTAAAAATTTATATTTCTTGCTATTTTGTGCATAGCTTATAAATGCACAATCAAGAGTTTTGTCCCCTAATTTAGTTTTCTTGAGTAAAGGTAGTCTTACCTTGGCTAAGCACCTCACACTTTAAGATATCCTAGATTTGGAGGTTTGTTATTCTATAATTCATAATGGGTTTTATCAGAATGCTTATGAGATACATGATTTAAAATATGACATGCAGTAAAGAGGGATTCTCTCCATAAATTAAAGAGCAACTAGAACTAGAAAGCATATCATTTACCATTTTTATCAGAGTTCTATTTTTTCTTTTAATTATTCCATTTTGTTGAGGTGAATATGGTGCAGTTACTTCATGCATAATTCCTTTTGATTCACAATAAAAAGCGGAATCGTGAGAAAGGTATTCTCCATCTTGTTTAGATCTAAGAACCGTCACATTTCTCTCCTATTAGTTTCCCACCCTATTTATAAAAGGTATGAATCTATCTTTTACTTAATATTTACTCCTAATCAGATATACATTTGTATATCTAAAGTAATAATTTATGAAAGTAATAAAGTATTTCTTCCTTTTACGAGTCATGATATTTTTAAGGTCACATATGTTAATGTGAATCAAATTTAGGACTTATCATCAAATATCTTAAAATCAATATAACGACTAACTACATACTTATTTGTTCTAGCATCCTCTGTTTTGAATTTCTTCTCAAGATGATTCCACATTTCTTTAAGGGTGGAGAGATGATAATAGATATCATAGTTTTCATTAGTCATTGTATTCAGAATTTGATTTTGGCACAAATAGTCATTATTCTTCCATTTCGATAGCTCAAGAGATGCCGTAGGTTCATTCGCCTCAAGTGATGGGCATAGTCTTTGATAACATAAATCAGCTTGATGGTAGACAGATAAAACTCTATTTTCTATTACCATCTCTTAAGGTTTTTTCCATAAAAAAATCTCGATTCTAAGAGTTTTAGAGATGGTAGCCATAGCGCCAAAATTATGTTACATAGCACGCCAATAACTCAGTGAACCGAGATCTAATCTCAAGTCTTACCCACAAATGAGAAAAAAATAAAATATATAAACTAGAAAAAGAATCAAAGCATTCCAAACAAACCACAAGACAAGATATACGTGAAAAACCTTAACAAGGGTAAAAAACCACGGATGCAAACTTCCACTATGAAGAAAAACGAAAATTACAAGGCAATATAGTAACCTCTCCTTCGGAAGTACATAGAAAACCCTTTGCCCACACCTTAGAATTATTTCTCATACCCTAGAAAAGCCCTAGGGACACCTATTTATAGTTTAGGCAACTTCTCTTTCGCACCCTTGCGAAAACTGACTCAATTTTCGCAGTCCGCATCAAATCCGGAAACGAATCTGTGTAACCTTGACTGGTTGAGCAGACTACACGACCGGTCGAGCAGACCCCTCGACCAGTCAAGCATGGGCCATGACTGGTTGAGCACCTCGGAATTCAAAATCTAATGCTTGCTAGACTTTGAGTCGAGCTAGTCCACGACTGCTCACGACTGGTCGAGTGGGGCACTTGCCCGGTCGAGCATGGGCCATGACTGGTCAAGCAGCCCCCAAATGTGGCTCCACATCTCAACAATCTCCTAGTTAGAGACACATCGCCATAAATCTTCGTCTTCTACATCCGGAGTGTATCACCTCTGTCTTCAAGCATGAAGACCAATCAAAGTTGAATAAAGCTTCAACTTCTCCCGTGTGACCTCCATGATCAGCATATCTGCAGAATTCTCACTTGTAAGAATCTTCTCTAGAGCAACCGATCCATCTTCCAATAACGAATGGATGAAATGATATCTGATGACAATATACTTGATCTTTGAATGAAATGCTGAATTCTTAGCCAAGTGTATTGCACTCTGACTATCACTATACAGCTTGCAATCTACTTGCTTCTTACCCAACTCTTCAATGAAACCTTGCATTCACACCATCTCCTTGCACGCTTCTGTAGCCGCAACATATTCTGCTTCTGTCATACTAATAGATACTATCTTCTGTAACTGAGAGACCTAACTGACTGTAGCACTACCTAGAGAAAAAACATAACCTACAGTGCTTCTTTTGCTGTCGATATCTCCTGCCAAATCTGAATCCACGTATCCTTGTAACTTAATTTTCGATCCACCATAACACAGCCCTACATCTTTAGTACCTACCAGGTATCTAAGGATCTACTTCATAGCTTCCTAATGTTCCTTCCCGGGGTTGTTCATGAACTTACTAACAACTCCCGCTGCTTGAGCAATGTTGGGTCTCATGCTCACCATAGCATATATGAGACTCCCTATAACTGACACATATGAGACTTTAGTCATGTAGTCCCGTTCGTTCTGCATCTTTGCACCTTGCTCCTTAGATAGCTTGAAGTGGTTGGCTAATGGAGTGTTAACCGATTTAACACCTCCCATATTGAATCGATCAAGTACCTTGGCTATATATTCTGCCTGTCACAAAATTAGTTTCTTGTTTTCCTTGTCACGTTTTATCCTCATGCCTAGGATTTGTTTTGCTACTCCTAAATCCTTCATGGCAAATTCTTTAGACAGTTGTCTTTTAAGATCTGAGATGTCCTTCATGCTTGAACCGGCCACAAGTATATCGTCAACCTATAGAAGAAGGATGATATACGACGTATCAAACTTCTTCAAATGACAACAGTGGTTTGCATGACATCTCCTAAAACTGTTTTCCGACATGAAACTGTTGAACTTCTTGTACCACTGCCTCGGGACCTGCTTGAGGTCATATAGACTCTTTTTTAGTCTACACACATTGTTCTCCTTTCCTGGTACCACGTATCCTGTCGGCTGATGCATATATATCTCTTCTTCAAGGTTCCCATGAAAAAAGGCTGTCTTAATATCTAGCTGCTCTAGATGTAAGTCCTCTGTAGCCATTATACTCAAGACCATACGAATCGTAGACATTTTCACCATAGGTGAAAATATTTCAGTGAAATCGATACCTGCCTTTTGTTGAAACCCTTTCACAACCAATCTAGCCTTGTACCATTTCGAACCATCATGCTCCTCCTTCAGTCTGTAAACCCACTTGTTATGAAGAGCTTTCTTACTTTTGGGTAGAGTGACTAGCTCCCATGTAAGATTAGACTTAAGAGAGTCTATCTCATCATTCATGACTTGCTCCCACTTAACCCGTGTATCCGACTGTAATGCCTCTTCAAAACACTCTGGTTCACCATTATCTGTCAGCAGTAGATAATGTAAGGAGAGTGAGTATCAGACTGTGAGTCTCCTCTCCCGAGTAGACCTCCTCACAACCGGTGTATGCGACTCTGCCTCATAATGTTCCTATGCATAATCATCTTGTGGCGCTGTAACACTCGTGTCCGGTAACTCTTTCAACTCTACAAATTCCTTTTTCTCGGCCTTATTTTCCTGCACAGTCCTCATGCATCACTTTTTCATTGAAGACTACGTCCTTACTTCTGATGATTTTCCTGTTTTCTGTATCTCAAAACCTGTAGCCAAAATTATCCTGCCCGAAGCCTATAAACGTGCATCTCCTGGACTTCGCATTCAGATTGTTTCTGTGCTATGCATCAATGTGAACATATGAAGTACAATCGAACACTCTGAGATGTAAAAGGTTCACTTCTTTCCCAGTCCACGTTTCTTCTGGTAGCCCACCATCCAATGGTGCTGAGGGACTTCTATTGATGAGATATGCGGCAGTATTCACAGCATTTGCTTAAAAGGTCTTGGGCAACCCTGCATGTAACCTCATACTCCTGATGCGCTCAAGGATGGTCTTGTTAATGCGCTCAGCCACACCATTCTGCTGCTGTGTCCCTGGAATCATTTTTTGATGTTTGATTCCATTTGCTGTACAATATTCCTCAAATCTCTTATCATAGTACTCTCCCACATTATCAGATCTGAGACATTTTACTATTTTACTTGTTTCATTTTCTAACATAACTTTTCACTTCTTAAATACATCAAATACATTAGATTTATGTTTTAAGAAATAGACTCACAGTTTTCTACTAGCATCATCAATAAAAGAAACAAAATAACGTGAGTCACCAAGAGATAATACCTATGCCGGTCCCCACACATCAGTGTCTACAAGCTCCAACAGATGCGTCTTTGGAGCACGTCCCGTCTTCTTGAAGCTTACCCTTTTCTGCTTGCTATACACGCAGTCATTGTAGAATTTCAAGTCAATAAACTTCAACCCTGGTAGCTTCTCTTTTGACAATAACACTTTCATCCATTTTTCACTCATATATCCCAACCTCTGATGTCATAACTGCCCATTCACTCCAGTTGATGCGACTATGAGTGAACTATACGATCCTGAAGTCATGTATAAAATACATTCTTTCTTGCCTCGAGATATCACCAATGCACCTTTTGTGATCTTCCAGGAATCACTAGTGAATGTCGTCACATAACCGGTATCGGCCAATTGCCCCACTGAGATTAAGTTACATTTCAAACTCGGTACATGTCTGGCATCCTTTAATTTCAACACCGTTCTGTCTTTCCAACAATACTACACGACTCATCATCACCCAGGTAGACTCTCGAAGTCACTTGATACATAATTACGCAGAACTTCCTTACATGAAGTAACATGAAACGAAGCACACGAGTCTATAACCCAAGACTCATTCCTCGCATCAAGAGACAAGATCAACGCCTCTGTGTCACTCTCCTCAGATAGATTCACTAAAACCTTCCCGCCTTGAGAGCTTCCTTCTTGTTTCTTGAACGCCCTACAATCACGTTTCATGTGCCCCTTCTTGCCGCAATGCCAACACCCGTTTTTGTCTTTCGGTCCCTTGGACTTCTTCTTCGATTTAGAACATCCGTGTTTATTGCCTCATTTGTTCAGCAATCTTCCTCTTCCTTCAACGTTTAGAGCATTCCCTGAATCCCCTGAAACTCCTGATGCCTTTCTTCTAGATTCTTTGCTGAGAATTAGACCGGCCACATTATTAACTTTCAACTTTGTCGACCCTGGGGAATTGCTCACAACAATCACCAAATCATCTCAACTATCTGGCGAACTAGACAAGATCAATAATGTCCTGACCTCATCCTCAAAAACAATACCAACGGATTCCAACTGGCTTGTGATTGTATTGAACTCGTTTAAATGTTCAGCCACGCTCCCACTATCTGACATCTTCATGTTGAATAGTTGTTTCATAAGATGAACCTTGTTGGATGTTGAGGGTTTTTCATACATGGTGGTTAGGGCTTCCATTAATTCTTTTATGGTTTTCACCTTAGATATATTGAAGAAAACGCTCTTAGATAAAGAGAGTCGGATCATTCTTAAAGCCTTCCGGTCCAATAGAAACCATTCATCATTTGTCATCTTTTCTGGTTTCTTCTTTTTTCCTCCTAGAGGAATATAGAGGTCCTTCTAATACAGATAATCCTCCATCTGCATCTTCCAAAATGCAAAGTTTGAACCATCAAACTTCTCAATTCTAGTCTTCCATTCTTCCGTCATCGCTCCCAATAGAACTAAACTAATAGCTCTGATACCAGTTGTTGCGCAGCACGCCAACAACGCAGTGAACCGAGATCTAATCTTCGGTCCCACCCACAAACAATAAATAAGAAGAAATATAGACTAGAAACAGAATCAAAGCATTCCAAACAGACCACAAGACAAGATATACATGGAAAAATCCTAACAAAGGTTAAAAAACCACAGATGCAAACTTTCACTATGAAAAAAATGAAGATTACAAGGCAATATACTGACATCTCCCTTGGAAGTATAGAGAAAACCCTTTGCCCACACCTTAGAATTATTTCTAATATCCTAAAAAAGTCCTAGGGACACCTATTTATAATTTATGCAACTTCCCTTTCATACATCTGCGAAAACTAACTCAAAAATCCGCAGTCTACATCAAATCTAGAAACGAAACAGAGAATCGTAACTGTCAGTCCCCGGCAACGGCGCCAAAAACTTGTTCACTCCCCAAGTATAGGGTTGTGATGTAGTAATAAACTCGGTAAGACCGAGGTCGAATCCACAGGGACTGAAACTTATACGTTGTCTGAAACCAAGTAGAACTAGAACTAGACTGAGATGTGATCTAAGCCAAATAGAATTTAAGGAATAATTTGTGGAATGATGATCTAATAACTTAAGGAATTCAGAAGAAGAAACTAGGGATTCAGAGGATCCACTTGTAGAGATCAGGGAGAAATTATGCCTGCTTCAGAAATCATGGAATTTAACTAGACTTCCTTTGATATAGTTTTCAAGAGGTGAAAGGTATATGAATTAGAATGGATTCCATCACAAAACCATGCCCATAAGACAAAGCAAACAACAAAATCAAACCAATTCACAACCAACCAACAATGTATGAGGATCAGGAAGGGTACTGTCATCCTACCATGCCCATGGGACAATGATGAACAACAGGGGTTCCCGACTTCATAAACATAAAAAGGGGAAAGAAATACTCAAAGCCATTGCAAACTCTTGTTAATGCGCTCAGCCACACCATTCTGCTGCGGTGTCCCTGGAATCATTTTTTGATGTTTGATTCCATTTGCTGTACAATATTCCTCAAATCTCTTATCACAATACTCTCCCCCATTATCAGATCTGAGACATTTTACTGTTTTACCTGTTTCATTTTCTAACATAACTTTCCACTTCTTAAATACATCAAATACATTAGATTTATGTTTTAAGAAATAGACCCACAGTTTTCTACTAGCATCATCAATAAAAGAAACAAAATAACGTGAGCCACTAAGAGACAATACCTATGCCGGTCCCCACACATCAGTGTCTACAAGCTCCAACAGATGCGTCTTTGGAGCGCGTCCCATCTTCTTGAAGCTTACCCTTTTCTGCTCGCTATACACGCAGTCATGGCAGAATTTCAAGTCAATAGACTTCAACCCTGGTAGCTTCCCTTTTGACAATAACACTTTCATCCATTTTTCACTCATATGTCCCAACCTCTGATGTCATAACTGCCCATTCACTCCAGTTGATGCGACTATGAGTGAACTATACGATCCTGAAGTCATGTATAAAATACATTCTTTCTTGCCTCAAGATATCACCAATGCACCTTTTGTGATCTTCCAGGAATCACTAGTGAATGTCGTCACATAACCGGTATCGGCCAATTGCCCCATTGAGATTAAGTTACATTTCAAACTCGGTACATGTCTGGCATTCTTTAATTTCAACACTTTTCTGTCTTTCCAACAATACTACACGACTCATCATCACCCAGGTAGACTCTCGAAGTCACTTGATACATAATTACGCAGAACTTCCTTACATGAAGTAACATGAAACGAAGCACCCGAGTCTATAACCGAAGACTCATTCCTCGCATCAAGAGACAAGATCAACGCCTCTGTGTCACTCTCCTCAGATAGATTCACTGAAACCTTCCCGCCTTGAGAGCTTCCTTCTTGTTTCTTGAGCGCCCTACAATCACGTTTCAGGTGCCCCTTCTTGCCGCAATGCCAACACTCGTTTTTGTCTTTCGGTCCCTTGAACTTCTTCCTCGACTTAGAACGCCCATGTTTATTGCCTCCTTTGTTCAGCAATCTTTCTCTTCCTTTAACGTTTAGAGCATTCCCTAAATCCCCTGAAACTCCTGATGCCTTTCTTCTAGATTCTTTGCTGAGAATTAGAACGGCCACATCATTAACTCTCAGCTTTGTCGACCCTGGGGAATTGCTCACAACAATCACCAAATCATCTCAACTATCTGGCGAACTAGACAAGATCAATAATGTCCTGACCTCATCCTCAAAAACAATGCCAACGGATTCCAACTGGCTTGTGACTGTATTGAACTCGTTTAAATGTTCAGCCACGCTCCCACCATCTAACATCTTTATGTTAAATAGTTGTTTCATAAAATGAACCTTGTTGGACGCTGAGGGTTTTTCATTCATGGTGGCTAGGGCTTCCATTAATTCTTTTGTGGTTTTCAACTTAAATATGTTAAAGGCGACACTCTTAGACAAAGAGAGTCAGATCGTTCCTAAAGCCTTCCAATCCAATAAAAACCATTCATCATTTGTCATCTTCTCTGGTTTCTTCTCTTTTCCTCCTAGAGGAATATAGAGGTCCTTCTGATACAGATAATCCTCCATCTGCATCTTCCAAAAGGTAAAGTTTTAACCATCAAACTTCTCAATTCTAATCTTCCCTTCTTCTGTCATCGCTCCCAATAGAACTAAACCAATAGCTCTGATACCAATTGTTGCATAGCACGCCAACAACGCAGTGAACCGAGATCCAATCTCAAGTCTCACCCACAAACGATAAACAAGAAGAAATATAAAATAAAAAAGAATCAAAGCATTCCAAACAAACCACAAAATAAGATATACGTGGAAAAATCCTAACAAAGGTAAAAAACCACAGATGCAAACTTCCATTATGAAGAAAAACGAAGATTACAAGGCAATATACTAGCTTTTCCTTTGAAAGTACATAGAAAATCCTTTGCCCATACCTTAAAATTATTTCTCATACCTTAGAAAAGCCTTATGGACACTTATTTATAGTTTAGGCAACTTTTCTTTCGCACCCTTGCAAAAACTGACTCAAATTTCCACAGTCTACATCAAATCTAGAAACGAAACTGCGTAACCTCGACTGGTCGAGTAGACTGCATGACCGGTCGAGTAGACTGCATGACCGGTCGAGCGGATCCCTCGACCGATCGAGCATGGGCCACGACCAGTCGAGCACCTCAGAACCCAAAATCTGATGCTTGTTGGACTTTGAGTCGAGCCAGTCCACGACTGGTCGAGTGGGGCACTTGGCCGGTCGAGCTTGGGCCACGACCGGTCGAGCAACCCCCAGTTGTAGCTCCATGTCTCAAAAAATTATTGAGAGAGAAATATGTCTTTAAATTATTGGTTTTAAAAATATAGAGATACAGTATAAAATCTCAAATACTAAACCAAAAATAAGAATAGAAGAATCAGGAGAGCTGAGGCACGTAAATGTTGTTGTCTTAAAGACAAATTTGTCCCCAAAGGAAGATGATTCTTGATGCACTAGGTCCCAGCAAATCTACCTCTGGGACACAACAACTCTCCTTTAAGATGAACAACTTAGATTTGGTGCACTCTCGATCATAGTCACACATACTTAAAAATATTCAAACTAATTTGCCTAGAGAGAAATCAAAGAGAAAAATTAGAGAAGAATTTTTCGAATTGGTTTACAATGAACAAGAAATGCCTTTATAAAGGAAAAATAGGTAGCATATCGTGGCCTGAGGCATATGCGAGCGACACAATAAATGCATGCTGGCACATGAGTGCTCATTAATTATTATATAGGTGTGCAACGACTCATGCACGAGTAAAACAAAACATATGCCGATCAAAGACATACCACACAACACTGCATTGCGACCATGGCCGCATGCACGTGTATGGAGCTGCTACCATTACATACCCATATTTTCCAACATAAAAAATTAGTGAGGAATTTTAATATAGATCCTTAGGGGGCATTTGGCGCATGGGTTTTAAGGGGATTATATGGGAGTGAGTTTTAAGATTTCATGGATCATTGCAATGTCCTGACTGACATCAGGTATGGGTTTTGAAGCCATTTCATTGAATCGGCGCCTAGGCAAGGGATTACCGCAATCCTGCTTTGAGTTTCGTGTGGGTGTTACTATACCCATTGATTTTTGTGGTGTGGTCCATATAAACTCTGGATCCATCTCATTTTTGGGCCTATCCTATAAAATGATGTCGCAAAACGAATGGATGGTGTGGATATAACACTATGCAGTCCACTTGACATTTGGATCAAACTTAATTTTAGGCTCATACCATAAAATGATATGGAAGAATGGGTGGATGGCATGGATGAAACACATACATCATAGTGGGGCCCACAGAGTACCAATCGGTGGTGGCAGGGTTGAAACACATTCATTTGGTGTGCTTCTTCCAAACATGAAGTGGGATGGCCTCCAAGCCATGAGATTACGTGACAATCCGTGACACCTTGTAACTATTACATTTTACTAATTCCATCCCACTTAAACCCATCTAATCCCATACACCAAACACCCCCTTTGTTTTCTCAACAACATTTCAAGGCCGGGCTAAACTAGATACAATTAACTCAAGTTAATTAATAAAAATAAAAATAAACCTTTTAGATTTTTCAAATCTATTTTAAACCTTTTTTAAACCATTGTATAGACCAAATTTAGTAGCGATTTGTACGGACATTGGTCCAATAAATACGGGCCTTTGCTGCTCTGAGTTATCTGTTCGTATTTCATCACACTAATCGAACGGCTGTCATTGTCTGATTGCCTGGTGTATCCGGCCATAGCCGATCCATACAACTAATAAATCGGACGCGGAATGGCTACTCCCCCTGCCACCTGCTCTGTGGGCCCCACCATGATTTATGTCTTTCATCCATGCCGTCCATTTATTTTTCCATATCATTTTATGGTAAGATACCAAAAATGAGGTATATATCAATCTCAAGTGGACCACATTACTGGAAACAGTGTTGAATGAGCGTTGACCATTAAAAACTTTTTGGGGGCATAAAAGTTTTGGATCAAGTTGATTTTTTTTTTCCCTTCATATGGGCCTATATGACCTAATTAACAGATTGGATTTCAAATAAACAGTACAGTGGGCCTTAGGAGGATTTTAATGGTGGATATCTAATCACTATTGTTTTACTGTGGTGTGGTCCACCTGAGATTTATATCCCTCTCAATTTTGGGATCAGTTCTAAAATTATCTTTAAAAATGGATGAATGACATGGATGAAACACATACATCATGGTGGGACCCACAGAGCACCAACCACCAGCCACAGGGCTGGTGGCAGGGGGAGTAGCCAATCCTTTCCCTAATAAACCATCCTTGTTTGACGGTGATGACCCTACACAAGGGCGACGTGCCCGGTAGAAATGCTTTTGTCCCGACTCTTTCACGTAAGGACCTCATGCGAGTGTCTTGTAGCGTTTCTATGACCCCACCTACTATGACCAGGCGTTGGACGCATCAGGGAAAATCCACTGTTGTTTTGGATTAGTGGGAATCTAGAGGACAAACAAACAAACGCATCTTACGTGCATCTTGTTTAGTCGCATGAGACAGGTTATGGAGTCTGATCCACCCATATGTGAAAAAAGGTCACATGATCTGATGATCCAAAACGTTCCCTTGTTAGGCCCTTCCTGGATTTGGGATTCTACAAAAATCTCCTAAGTAAGATGTTCCTAGAAATTAGATCCGTGGTCCAGAAATAGTCGGTTAAGAGAATGATATTGCGGCTGTCCAGAAAGAAGGCCAACCATTGAATGCCAAGGGTCTTCTAATCTTGATTATCACTCATTTTAAGTGGGTTTAATAAGATCAATGGCCTAAATTAGAATGGGTGCACCAGGAAACTGTCCACTCTCTGATGCACCGGGACTTTGTAAGTCATCGGTGTACGAATTCAAAATTTCAAAGCCGGCACGTCAAGATATCATGTGTGAGTTGTTTTTACCTCTGTCGCGACTCAGGATCGTCAGTATGTTTCGCCTCTTGGGGGTCACGAATAGAGATGATCTGATGATTGGAACCGTTCATCTTCTCTTCCGTACCATAAGTGAGTTTATGGTGAATGAATAATGATTTCCTGACGTTGTAATTTTGGAGTTAGTGGTGGCGAATTGAAACTTTTCTTTTCATTGTTATACATTCAGCGATACAGGAGGGTGTTGGGATTTCCCGCTAAAGATCCCATCCACAGTAGAATTTATTAGATCAACGGCTTGGATCACCAAACCATGGGTCCATATGTTTGGGAGATGCAATATCAAATCAACAGCTTAGATCACCGAACCATGGTCCACATGTTTGGAACCCTACGTGTCGCCTCTCTGCGTTTACTGATGCTGCGGACCCGACGATTTATTGTTCTTTGTGTGGGACGATTCTCGACCCGACGATTTGGATGGAATCTATAATCGCGTTTTCATTTCTGATAAATGGGCCAATGTTTTAGTAATCCACACCGTACATTTGTTGCCTCCCATCGTGGATGGACCATTTTCCCAAAAATTCTCCCAGAATAGAATATCCTGTTCCTTCAGTTTGAATGTGGACCTTGCTTACCTTTTTCAGCTGTCTAATCCGGGTCTTTGTGACCTTATCAACGGGTTGGATGGCAAATAAAAATTCCGGTTGACCCCATGAAGTTTTTAGTGGTCGGGATTTACTCATGACTTTTTCATGTTATGTGGTCCACCTAAATTTTAAGTAGACCCAAATCTTAGATGGACCACACCACATAAACAGTCGTAATTGAACCCCTACCATTAAAAACTTCATAGATTCCACTGAAATGTTTATTTTCCATCCAACCTGTTGATAAAGTCACGGATACCTTGAAGATTTTGTGGCTCACAGAAAGTTTTTAATTGTCAATTAAGACTGTTTCCTGTGTTATATTCCATCGGTGATTTGGATCTGCTTCAATTTTAAAGCATGCCCTAAAACGAGCTTTCAATACGGATGGATGGCATGGATGTAATCAAATACATCACAGTTGGCCTCACAGTCAGCGGTCTCAACCACTTCGGTGGATCCGCGGATCGAACGAAACGCGCCCTTTGAGGCCGGACAGTACATAAATATTAGGGCGTGTTTGGGCGGTTGGATTAGAAAGGGTATGGTGGGATGGGATTCCAAAAAACATAATTATTACCCATGGCAGGGATTGTCCCTATTGCCATGGGATAAGATTAATGTCATGCTTTGTTGGTAACACGGTGGTACTTTGAATGGATATACCCACCATCAATTGAAATTACTAGAATAACACACGTGTTATATCTAAATTGTTCATTTGTTTTGTAACCTCATTTTATGGCATGGGCCTAAAAATGAGGTAGATCCAAAACTTACTTGGCCCCGAAGAAGTTTTCAATCCCCGTTGCCTTCTATGGTGGGGTCCACTTGAGCTTTAGATTTACCTGATTTTTTGGCCCATGCTCTAAAATAATCTCAAAAAATGGGTGGACAGTGTGGATATAGCCCACACATCATGGTGGGACCTACACAACTTGCTAACATTGAGTGAAATTAGCATGGGACCCAATGCAATTCCATCTAATCTAATTCCAAGCTTTTCCATCCTTCCCAAACATGGAGTGGAATTGGCACAGGACCAAATGTATCCCATCCCACCTAATCCCACTGCCCAAACACGCCCTTAGTGAGTTGTTTGAAACTCGGGCAGTGTATTACGCTTGATACGCATGAACTCAGAAAGTGCTTACATGGCATGCATTAACTAGGGCTGTACACGAACTGAGTTAGCTCGGTTAGCTTGCTCAACTCAACTCGAAAAAGATCTATTCAACTCGGTTTGAAACTGAGTTCGAATAGACTCGAGCTGATTTTTCAAGCTCGAAAAAATTTCAAACCAAGTTCGAGCTTGTCTGAGCTCAATTCAACTTGGTTCGAACCCAACTTGAATCGAACTCAGATCAAACTAGTTCAGTGACTCGATTGGTTACTTTGATATTCATGTTGCTCATCAAATGTTTGATGAAATGACTCAAGTGTTGGTTGGTGGCAAGAAGGTCTGTTTCATCAAATAAATACCCTTTTTCCTTGATTTTGATGTTGCCTCAAGGTGTTTGATGAAATGCCTATAAAACCACTGTTGGTGTTTTGCATACAGTGAGAATTTGAAGTTGCAGTCCATGTGTTTGTGAAAATGTTGCACAGACGAACTTGGCTCAATCTTGCTCAAACTCAGCTCGAACTGGCAAGAGCTGTTGACCAAACCGAGCCGAGCTGGCCAGTCTCAGGCTCGAGGACCGAGCCGAGCCGAGTTCGAGCTAAGGTTAGCTAGTGGCCGAGCTCGACTCAAATCGACTTGCGTACACCTCTAGGATTAACTAGAGCTGTGTGGAATTCGACTCGATCTAATCTGAACCAAACCGAAGGCCTGGATCGGTGCGGATTGAGTAGGACCACTTAGATCCAGTCATACATCGAATCGAGTTCCGATCATGTTCAATCCGAACCGATTCGATCCAAAATCCGAACAAACCCTAACCCCTCTTTCTCTACCCGAAAGAGGTGCTGCACCCACCCATCTCTCCTCCTTTCTCTTCCGCTTTCTCTCCCGATTTCCCTCCTCTCCTTCCTTCTCTCCTCCTTTCTCTCCTTCTCTCTCCCGATTTCACATATCTCCTTCTTTCTCTCCTCCTTTCTCTCCCTAGACTCAATTCGATCCAACTCGATTCAATTTTCGAGACCGAGTCGGACTCGGTTCGGGTCAGGCCAGCAAGGATTCGGATCGGATCAAGTTAGCCCTGCTGGACTCAGTCCAACATTGGATCGAGTTCGAATTAGATTCTTGAAAAATCGGATCGAGTCGAGTTGGACCCAATCCAGTCCGACTCGATGCCCACCTTTAGGATTAACCCAGCCAAAATTGTGAAACCCACTTCTTGTAAGTCATAGACCCCAAAATCAGATCGGTTGAACAATCCTAATATTTAATTGGGGTGGACATTTGTTTGTTAAAACGGGACCATTAGATAGTCTTTATAGTTAACCGTCCAATAAATCCGATGCTCAGATAATCAAATGAGCCTAAGTTTTGATTCTTTATACATCAAAACTTGAACTCATGATTTTAACAGTTAAATTTGATTTATTTGTATTGCATATTTGAAATTTTTAAGTGCCTGCGTATCATCAATCACACTGCCAGAGTATCAATGCACGTCCTCATCTAAAAATGAATAAATGGAAGCTTCCTCTCGTTAAATATATTAGTAGATAATGGCTATTATCTTGTTAACTTATATATGAGGAGAATGTCCCAAGTCCAGCACGTTGGACCACAAGTTACCGTCCACTTAATGAATGACCTCCAACCTGCCTCGTGTGTGCCACATCCAATCCGTTCAATGGATCTTAATCATCATGATGCTAATATTGGACAAAAACCAGCTATATCTACTCAATAGTGGACCACAAGTTAATTTAATTTAATTTGTCAGTGAATAGACATTGTATTCTATGATGTGGCCCATTGATGAATGCTTGGGCTGGTTTTTTCTATAGATGATCTTAATGGTGGGGCCAACCTATTAGGCGGGTTGGATTTTTCATGCGCACGAGAAATTGGAGATAATCCAATGGGTGGAAGCCATCTTATGGGAAAACTGGTTGGACTTAAAACCTCCCCATCCATATCTGGTTCTATATATAGTAGAGATAGATTCTAGCTTGGTATACTTGAATTATAACATACGTGTGTGATTATCAACCATGAATATTACCACGCCAGGTCAGCAATCACAGTGGCATACGGCCCATGTGGGCGGACGAGAAGAGTGGAATTGGAATAGTAAGGTCCTGCTTTGTCCACATCAGTTTCTACCAGCCCATGGTTCAGCGATCTAACACGTTGGTCTTATTGGGCTCCCGGTGGTTGACCCATCACGAAATATCCCTAGACTGCAAGACTCTATATTTGTATCCAAGCAGATGTCGAGCCCCACGTGACGTGTGAACACCATTCAATCCTTCCAATCTTATCTATTTTCACTGAGGATAGCCTGAATTGAGAAAACCTTCTGATTTTTATCTGACCCTTCTTCCAGTCATGACCAAGAGCCTGAACGACATAGATTATAACTTTCTTTCTTAGTCGTCTATTTGGTGGACACCAATTAAACGGTCATGGTCCATCGGTCCATCATACGACTGAGTATGGACCACCGAACCATGGGCCCCAAGTACAATTTTTTTCCTTAAAAGAAAGGAAGAAAAAAAAAAAACACTCACATATATAAGAACTCAAACCCATGACTTCTTGAAACTCATCGAGTCTACCGTTAAGCCAATGAAGACTTAAACCGAATGACCTTGCACAAATTCAGCATATAAAGATTGTATAATACTATTACTGTTTTTTTGTAACGTTGGATGGATTGCAGGTTGCATTACATGCATACTCCCATGTGTCACTTTCGGACAGATAGCAGAAATTGTGGATGAAGGGCAGAGTTGTAAGTATGGCACTTTTTTTTTTTCCAAATTTATAAAAACATTAGTATATATATAATCCATGAACAATATTAATTGGGTGTGTTTGGATGCAAAATCAGATTGAATTGCAACTTGAACATATTCTAATTAACTTATAGCAATATGACCGGTCAGAACTCACTTTCGATTTGTAAGAAAAATGAACAAGGTAGCACACGACGGAGGATGGAGGAAAAAGATAATGAGATTGTCAAATTTATCTGAGTTCAAAGCCCAACTTGAATAGTCAATTCTTCAAAACAGATATGTTGTCTTTTTTTTTATTTTTTATTTTTTATTTTTTTTAATATAGTTCATCTTGGAAAATTCATTCTCTTATTATCTTGTTCTATACTCCTTTTATGGAAAGTTTTCATAATTAATATATTTATCTACTAATTAAAAATAAATTTTTATTTTTGGAATTTATTTTTTTTATAAAAACACATAGAATTTGCATTTTTTTTTTTCCTCAAAGGACCTAAATTGTTTAAATAATAATTTTGCCATTGAAGGGGATGCCAAAAAAAAACTCTTGAATTGAATATTTCCTTTAATTATATGAAGGTTATAATTACCATCATTTGAAAGCTTTTGTTTGTTAGCTTTCTACCATTTAAAGTAATTGCATCATATAAACAGCTTAAGGTTAAAGTCACTATATAGACTCCTTGTCATCGAAAAATTGCTGAGATTCAAAGGCTAAAGTGCTGACGTAATATGCTGCAATATATTAGGATGTATTCGGGCAAACCTCAAATAACATCATGTCCGAAAGTTGCTTAGTTGCAATTTGCGGCCTACTTTATTATTTCAAAATAAATTGATATTTGTAATATAAGCCCTAACATGACCACATATGCCAGCATGGCAGACAGGTGAAATATCCTGGTGACCCATTAAGTGGGTCTGACCATGTAGATGTTTTCATCCAAAATAAAGATTGTCTACTCAGCAAATCAACAGTGATATCAAATATAAAGGAGCAGGGTAAAAACTTCTAAGTTTCTTTATAATTGTGCATTTGTTTTGCAAATTATGGCCCACCTGGCTGATGGATTGAATTGATTCTTAAGCTCTCTGGGCATCTACATGATGGTACCCAGCTGATGGATGATTAGGTGATGCCCTTAAATGCTATCATGGCACATGGATGATTCAAGGCCTCTCTCTACATTCATGGGAACATATCTAGTTTAGTTATCAATCACTGTCACCATTCATCTGTTGGGACCTACTGACGATGGGCCATACCCCAAAAACTAAGAAAGTGAGATGATCCTATTGCTAAGTGGAGGAATTTGCTCATTGAATGTTTTTTTTTTTTTTTTTAACACACGCACGCACACCCCCACACCCTCACGCTGTAGTGGGATTTCACCATCTATGGATACGCGAACCCTTGACCGGGTGTTGAAACTCCAAAGAGTCTACCACCGGAGCAAGAAAAGGATTCATTTCCTCATTGAATGTCGACAATGGGTTGGACTTTCTTTCTCCTAACCAAACATCTTTGTAATAATCTAACCTTCGGCTAGGATCATTTGGGTGTTGCCAATTTTGGAATGGGCCCCATCTGCAGTAGGGCTCACTGGATGAATGGTTTGGATCTGGTGCATGAAAGCCACATGAAGAGTATGGCTTGATGGATAACTAACTTTAATACTAACGTCTAGAGCTTATATTTTGTGGCCTGTGGACAGCTTGCATTGGACAAGGTATTGTGTATGGGTTCTTGATGTCGTTTCAATGTCAGTGGCTGTACGGATGGGTGTATAGAGAGAAACTGAGGGAAAAATACGGTGTACCACCTGAGCCTTGTAACGACTGCTGCTTTCATTATTGTTGCGGGCCCTGTGCCTTGTGTCAAGGGTATGACGAGCTCATTGCCAGGGACTTGGACCCTTCTAAAAGTGAGCTACTCATTTGGGTTTTCTCCTTGTATTCTTCTTAAACATCCTCACACATAAATCGGGTTGGTCTACTTAGCAGGTAGACCACAATATTTGGGGTCCTTACTCTTGCCCGGGTGGTAGACTCTCAGGAGTTTCAACTCCCGGTCAAGGGTCCGAGTACCCATAGGTGGTGAAATTCCACCAGTGTGACTGTGAGGGGTGTTTGTGCGTGTGTAAAAAAAAAGTAAAAAAGAAAAAAAAAAGACCACAATATTTGATAACAGCAGAGGAAAAATATGGGTATGTCTTTGTCAGCCATACATATTTTTTTGGCCTGATTAGTGGACTAACCTGATTCTTGGACCAGGTCCACTACATATTGGGACCCCATATGTCCCATTTTGGCACATATGGTGGCATTTGCATGAGCCTGGCTCAGCAAAACTCCCAAGTCAGGTCTTGAATGGCCTATGTGAGTCGGGGTTTACTCAGAGTCAAACTAGATCGATTGGACCTGAGTTGACTCGGACAGTCACATCTTACTCATCCCAGTGCTCATTCCTTGGTTGTACGTGTTAAGTAATGTTTTTTCTGCAAATACCAGGTTGGATTGGTCCACCGAACGCTCCTCCTCAAATGCCTCCTTCCATGCACAGATGAGACCTTATCATTACATCTGATCTAGTACGGAGGCCTGGCCCACTCTAAGAGTATCACTAAAGAAGATAATTAAATAGATGAAAGGATGATGTTATTTCATGTTTCCTTTGTATTACTTATTATTGTTATTTGCATTTAATTATGAAGTACCTTCTATTCTATTTGTTTGCACTTGCAAGAGGATTATTGAGTTTGAAACTGAAGCTAAGAGCTTTGCATGTTTAGCTTACCGTCCAAAATGCATTCGAGTCCATTTATGTGTCTTCGTTTATAGAAGTGCAACGTACTTAGGCTAGGGAAGGCAATCGGCTGGACCATGGCAGCTCAGGCCCGGCCAGACACTTAGGCCCATTTGGATACCACCAAATAAGTTACTTTTTCTACTTGCAGCAGTAAATAAGTAAGTTTAGTTTATGATTTGTTATTTGTAACTTTTTACTTAAAAGTACTTGATCACTTTAGTTGATTTTTTTTAGCTTTTTTTACTTTTCATAAGTTGTTGAAGAGTTGCATCGGGAGAGAGGAATGAGAGGAGAAGTTGATAAGTATATTGTTTACCAAACATACTTATCTTATTAATAAGTAGAAAATAATAAAAGTTACTTATGCCTTAAGTTAGTTTTTTCATGGACCACTCATAAATAGCCGCATTCCATGCATTTTATAAGGCATGATGGAACCAAAAGGTACATCCGTTCAACCCAGTAATTGTCAATGGGCACATCATGACCATTCATTTGTAGCCGCCATCAGTCAAGTCTGCAATGGTCCATTATATTGTTTACCAAACATACTTATCTTATTAATTTTTTTTAGCTTTTTTTACTTTTCATAAGTTGTTGAAGAGTTGCATCAGGAGAGAGGAATGAGAGGAGAAGTTGATAAGTATATTGTTTACCAAACATACTTATCTTATTAATAAGTAGAAAATAATAAAAGTTACTTATGCCTTAAGTTAGTTTTTTCATGGACCACTCATAAATAGCCGCATTCCATGCATTTTATAAGGCATGATGGAACCAAAAGGTACATCCGTTCAACCCAGTAATTGTCAATGGGCACATCATGACCATTCATTTGTAGCCGCCATCAGTCAAGTCTGCAATGGTCCATTATTCCGTTCTATAGATCAGCTATATAGGGTCAAGCCTTATATAGTTGATATCTGGTAAGGGTTGTTGTGGGCCGCTTGGATAGGCTATGTTGTATTTTGTTTCAAAATATATTAAAAAGTTTTGGTTTTCAAATTTTTAGTTTCCCTCCAAAATTTGAAAAGTTTTGGTGCTTTTGAGTTGTAAGTTTTGTCCCACATCGGATTTGACAAAGAAAACCATCTTGTATATAAGATAGTCTTTTTGCCTTGGGCTTGAGACCTTGGGGGGGTATGCCAATAGCTCTAATCTATACCATTGACTACACACGCACGCGCCGAGCCGAGTCGAGCCGTGCCAAGTCCGAGTCCAAGTTCGTGTACGCGGGTACGGGTGCAGGTGCGGTGTGAGTGTACTCGCGTGGGTGTGTGTATGGGTACTCACGGGACTTTATTTGCGAGAGTGTACTTGCACTTGCACTTTTTTGTTTTAAACCAGAGAGATACATCTGTTCCGGTTGGTCGCACCTTTTTGGGTTTAAACCCAACGGACCTAACCTTTTGTAAAGGGTGCTTATGCACCACTTCGGAGTCTATATAAAGACTACCGATTCCAGTTTCAAAAATATGAAAAATATTATCTCTCTATAAAACTCTCTCTGATATAGTTTTACGAAAAATATTATCTTATACCAATAGCTCTAATCTATGCCATTGACTACACACGCGTGCGCGCGTTGAGCCGAGTCATGCCGTGCCGAGCCGAGTCAGAGTCCGAGTCCGTGTCCATGTGCGCGGGCACGGGTGCGGGTGCAGTGTGAGTGTACTCGCGTGGCTGTGTGTATGGGTACTCGTGGGACTTTATTTGCGAGAGTGTACTTGTACTTGCGCATTTTCATTTTAAACCAGAGAAATGCATCTGTTCCGGTTGGTCGCACCTATTGGGTTTAAACCGAACGGACCTAACCTTTTGTAAAGGGTGCTTATGCACCACTTCAGAGTCTGTATAAAGACTACCGATTCCAGTTTCAAAAATATGAAAAATATTATCTCTCTTATAAAACTCTCTCTGATACGGTTTTACGAATTTTAATTGTTGAGTTCATCGCTGAGTTAACTCAGTACTTTCGGATTAAACTACAAGTGGTTCAAGCCCGCATACAGTGAGTGCACCGCTAGGACCGGGTCATAATCGTTGTATCCTGGAGGTCGATTGCTCTGGAAATCTGTTATACTTGGAACGCTATCCAAGGGGAGCAAATTCGATTTCAAACCAAGTGACTCAGTCTGTAACGTCTCAGAAAAATCCGTACAAAGACCCGAGTACCACCTCAGGCAGAAATCACTAAGGATCAAATTCTGTAGAAACTAGACGAAAATTAATTAAGTATTAAATTAAATAATCAGTGGAATTAGTTTAAACCACTATCTATATGAACTGCAAGACCCAAAACCATTAAAATTTTTAGCTCAACATTACTTAAAAACCTAAGAGCAATCTCAAAACCCAATTACTCTCGGGAGCGCATTGAAACTCTATATCCGACCTGGACCGCGCGTCGAATGTCCGATTACTGCGAAACTATAAGGTTATGACCACCTTACTGGGCTTGACAACCATCACAGGAATTGAGCCCAAATAGTATCCAGAAACGCACAACTTGAGCCTTGAGCGAAGTATGTGAGAAACGCGAATATCTTTTGAAAATGCTTTGAAACTTAAGTGAATTGGGTCTTTCACTTGTAGGCTAAATTGAAGACTTCAGACCATCATATTCTAACCAAACTTTACCCATGGATCAGGAAAATTTTCTTACTCATATCTGTATACTTGTGACCCTGATCGAGTGACGATGATTGTTGAACTGAAAAAAGTCCTCCACGGTCGATCCACTAATCCGATCAGACCGAAATCATAACCTGACTTAGATCCATCGCCAGGGAACTTGTTCCAAGCTGTACGCAGGTAATTGACTTCCAAATGAGCCCCGTTTGTCAAAAACAGACACCCTTTGGCTATAACCTAAGTATACCATGGCCCTAGGGCCATTGACATCACTTTTGGGCCTATTTAAAAGCCTTAAACCACCCCTCTCTCATTTCATACGAATTTCTCTAACCCTAGGAGAGAGAAGAAAGAAAAGAGGAGAAGAGAGTGAGGAGAGAAGGGAGAGTATGGGAGATCGTTGCTGGGATTCACTCCCACGACTTCACGCCTCGATTTACTACCCCACTTCGCTACACGTTCATTTTTTACTACGATTTGGGTAAAAAATCCTAACCCTAATCTTATTTTATGAATCCAAATAGAGGAATTGACGAAATAGCTAACCTATTTCGATGTTTAGGTACCGTTGTTCTGTATACGGGAATGTAGAATTCGAACCGAGTTCGAAACGAGTAATCTGACGAAAAGTGTGGACTATAAACGTTTAGGTTATGGTTTTCAAGGCTTTCAATGTCAGTTAATAATTTATGACTGACTTGATTGCTGCCATATGCACCTAGATACGATGTTTTTCATATACCACACATATATGAACCATGTTGAAAATAGAATGCATTCCATGTATTTGTTGAAATGTTTGAATGAAAGTGAAATCATGATTTATGCTTGCCATGACTATTAACCTAAAATATGTTATTGTTATATGTATGATAGCTTCTTGTGAAAGGATTTACCCTAATATATGTTATAACTAATTTATTTCATGTATATTGAAATGTGTAGTCTAAGTGTTTGATAAAATGTCTAAATGAGTAAGTGTTTGGTGAATTGTACTTACTAAGGGTTTTGAGATGTGATTCTCAACTACCTTAGCTATATGTATAAATTCCTTCTTATAACTTAAATTCAACTATGTGATTTATGTATGAAATACATATGTATGATAATTGTTTATTATGTGTTTTATAAAATGCTCAAATGATTGTAATGTCTGAATTGTTTGTTTAATACTATTATGATCATCACATGTAATTACCTGTTACATTCGAGTGTGATTGAGACTATTACGTAGTCCAGGCAATCGGTAACGGTGTTCGATTGAGTGGCCGAACTAGTCTCGGCACAACGGATATGTTCAATGAATTCAAGTCGTACGGTGATTATCGACAGTGGTTAGGCTACAAGGAGTGCGTATGCGCTCCATGTTGATTAATTTAGCTTGCGCTCGTACCAATCGAACTTGTCAAATACCCCGATTGGCCTATTGTATGTTTACCATGTATGGACACTCCTGCTTGAATCTAAGGTACCGCTTACCAATGTAAAGCCGGTTTCAACCTTAATACCACGATCCGTTAAGACTCATGAGCTGGGCATGGTGGTATGGGACACCGTGGTCGAGCTGTTGACCTACACTGGGGTGACGAGCCTCCCCGTAGTGACCAGTGAGTAACCCAAACTCGTGAGCCAAATACAGTGAAATGAGACACTATATTCAATCTGTTGGCTTACGATCAGGTGACGAGCCTCTCGTAGTGACCTCGAGTATAAATTAGGCCTATGCTGAGGTGACGAGCATCCCGTAGTGACCTTGAGTGTAAACTTGTGAACTTGCCTATTCACTGCTTTTAAATTAGGGGTGATGTTACCCTATAACTTGTCTATCATATGTGATTAAGTAGGATTGATGACCCTAGATGGATCATTGTTTGGGTAAATGATATAAAGGGAAGTACCTTAGCTTTCCAAATCTGTTGTACGAATAAGCCTAATTAATTACTTGGCTAACACAACCATACACCGCATTATATGTGCTTTAGCGAGGAAGCACACGTTTAGAGACTTTGCCATGCACGACCGTGAGATGATGTTGCTGAGGGAGTGCAGGCGAGGGCATGCATCATTAGAACATACCATTTCTGCATTAACAAGAGTACCTAGGACATGATTGTTGTATTGCTTTATCATTACTTCTTGACTGAATTGATAACATGTTAACCTTTGCCTTATAGTACCACTGAGTTGATCACTCACTCCCACTCTAGGACGGTGTTTTAAAACATCAACCAGACTCTGTTTTAGCTACAGATGATGGCGAGGCTTATGTGACCGAGCCGAACTTTTATGATGATGAGGAGGAGTTCTCCTACGTTCAGCTCTCAGGCGGGTCTGTGTAGACCTAGAGTTGCGTCGTCGGGATTACAAGGATATTGGATTAGTGGAACATTCACATTTTGTCATTTTGTATAACTTGAAACAAATTTTATATATATTCAGCCTGGTAGCACGCTCATACTCTGGAGGTCATGAAACACATTTATACTTTATATATTTAGTTCAGTCTTTTGCTTGCTTATTTAAATTAATTCTGGAGTATGATATGCTGTTTTAGTGTAATCTCACTCATGTTTAATACACTAATATTGACAACATTTAAACATCATTATCTATGTTGCATAAGCGATGTGTTGGAACTCAGGAGTTGAGCTTTACTCAACCCCTGATTTTTGGGGTGTTACACAGTCAGCCTCGACTCAATTCAATAAGTCAACTTTCTCAAATCTTAATTTTCTTTATCGGTTCTCGATTTTCTATAGTCTATTTAATTCAACCAAATATTTCAATAATCTTGAAATCAAAATTGTTGAATTGCATAGACTATGGTTATAGTAACAGTAAATGCTTCTACTGAGTTAACCAAAATCGAACCGTTCGCTGGACAATGTTTTAAATGGTGGAAACAGAAATTGATGTTCACATTGACCACCCTTAAAGTTTTATACATACTATCTCAATAATTTACTATAGATCTAATAAATCAAACCAAAGTAGCGGATGAAAATAATTGTAAAAACTACATTCTAAACTCTTTGTCCAACGAACTATATGACGTGTATGCTTCTTATGAATCTGCTAAAGACATATGGACTGTTTTAGAAAAGAAGTATATATTGGAAGATGCATGTGCTAAGAAATATGCAATTGCTAATTTTCTTCATTATGAAATGACAGACAATAAACCTGTCACAAATCAGATTCACGATTTTTAAAGTCTAGTTCACGGACTATCGACAGAACGAATTAAGTTGGATGAAGTGTTTCTGTCAAAAGCGCTAATAAAAATGTTACCGCCCTCGTGAAAAGAATATAAGAATAGAATGAAACATAAAAAGAACGGTGTTTCTTTGAAAACTACTATCGTACATATACGAATAGAGAAAGCCAATAGAATCAGGGACCAAAAAGAAAATAGAAATGAGATAAATTAAAAGGCGAATCTTGTAGAATCAAGTCAGGCAAATAATAAGAAAAATGGCAACTGTCATAACTGTGGTAAACCTGGACATTACGCAAATGAATGCAGGCTCAATGCAAACAATCAATTCAAGAAAAAGAAAAATTGCTACAACTGTGGAAAGCCAGTGCATTACATTAAAACCTGTCGACTTAAGAAAAATAAAGATAAGCCACAGGCTAATCTTACAGAAACAAGAAATGAGTCTGACATGGTAGTAGCTGTGGTGTCAGAAGTCTTTCTTGTAAATAACTTGAAGTGGGTATTAGACACCGGTGCAATAAGGCACGTATGCGAGGATCGTAGCATGTTTACCTCCTAGTAAGTATCAGGAGATGATGAATAGGTGTTCATGGGTAATGCTAAAACATTTCTATTTGTAGGGAAAGGGAAAGTACTTCTGAAACTCACTTTTAGAAAGACTCTGATGTTGAATGATGTCCTACATGTGCCCGACATTAAAAGAAACTTGGTCTCTGATTCGTTCTTCAATAAGGCTGGTATTAAGTTAGTATTTGATTCAGATAAGCTTGTAATGAATAATAATGAAACTTTTGTTGGTAAGGGATACTGTAGCGATGGTTTATTCATTGTACATGTATCTAATAATAATAATAATAAGACATCTACTTCTGTTTACATCGTTGAACCTTTTTATCTATGGCATAGTAGATTAGGTCATGTGAATGTAGTATCTTTAAAGAAAATGAAAAGATTAGGTTTATTACCTAATATATCTAATGAAGAATTCAAAAAATGTGAAACATGTATAGAATCAAAATTCATTAAAAAATCCTTTAAACGAATAGAAAGATCATCTGTTCTATTAGAATTGATACACAGTGACTTAGGTGATTTTAGAAATCACATGTCTAGAGGTGGAAAAAGATATTACATAACTTTTATAGATAACTACTCTAGGTTCACTAGAGTCTATCTGTTAAGAAACAAAGATGAAGCTTTAGATGCTTTTTCTAAATACAAAATTGAAGTTGGAAATCAGTTAAATATAAAAATTAAAAGACTTAGAACAGATAAAGGTGGTGACTATGAATCTTTTCAATTTAGAGAATTATGTGAAAATAGTGAAATAGTTCACGAAAATACAGCTCCTTATACACTAAAACAGAATGAAATAGCAGAACGTAAGAATAGAACTCTAACGGAGATGATCAATTCATGTTAAATAGTTTAGGCATACCCTCAAATATGCGGGGAGAAGCAATTTTATCTGGTTGTTATATCCTAAATAGAATTTCTTCTAAATCTTCTAAACAAATACCTTATGAACTTTGGAAGAATCATATTCCTAGTTATAAATATATTAAAGTGTGGGGGTATCTTGCTAAAGTAGGATTACTTGAAACTAAGAAAAGAAAGTTATGTCCTAAAATGACCGACTTTGTATTTATAGGGTATACACAAATTAGTGCGGCCTAAAAGTTTCTAATTTTAAAAGCTAAGGATAATATTCTAGATCTTAATACAACTATAGAAGCTAGGAATGACGAATTTTTTGAGAACGTATTCCCTATGAAATCTAAATCTATAGGAATAGAGGAAGTCAATGAATCAGATATCATGTCTACTAGTAAAAATGCTTACGAGAAAATAGTAGAAGAGATACAACCAATAAAAAGTACTAGGGTTAGAAGAGAAACTAACCTAGGAGATGGTTTTTTCACATTTTTAGTAGAAGATAATCTTACAACCTATACAAAAGCAATTAACTCTCTAGATGCAACCCATAAATGACGAGTTGGAATCTAATAACACTTGGAAACTTGTAAATTTACCACATGAAAATAAACCAATAGGCTATAAATGGGTGTTTAGAAAGAAATTAAAACCAGATGGAACTATTGATAAGTTTAAGGCTAAGTTGGTAGCGAAAGGCTTTAAACAAAAGGAAGGAATAAATTAGTTTGATACATATTCCCCTTTAACTAGAATTATAACTATCAGGGTTTTAATAACGATAGCCTCCATATATAAACTGGTGGTACACCAGATGAATGTTAAGACAGCTTTTCTAAATGAAGACTTAGAAGAAGAAATATATATAGAGCAACCTGAGGGTTATAAGATATTAGGTAAAGAAAATAAAGTATGTAAACTAATTAAATCACTATATAGTATAAAACAGACTCCTAAACAATTGCATAAAAAATTTGATGGTGTTTTAAAATCAAATGGTTATCATATAAATGATGCAGACAGATATGTATATAGTAAAATTTTTGAAAATGATTATGTTATTATATGCCTTTATGTTGATAACATGCTTATTTTTTAAACTAATATTAAATTAGTTAACGCAACTAAGAAATTCTTGTCATCTAAGTTTGACATGAAAGACTTAGGAGAGGCTAGTGTAATCTTGGGTATTGAAGTAAATAAGAAATATGATGTTATTATATTATCACAATCTCATTACATTAAAAAGATATTGAGAAAGTTTAACCATTTTGACTGTTTACCTATTAGTACTCCTTATGATTATAGTGTGACTCTCATGAAGAATACAGAAAATAGTGTGTCTCAATTAGAGTATTCCAGAATAATTGGTAGCATCATGTATCTAATAAGCTACACTAGACCAGACATATCTGTTGTAGTAGGAAGGCTAAGTAGATATACATATAACCCTGAAAAAGAGCATTGAAATGCCTTGTCTAGGATTTTAAGATACCTAAAAGGCAGTATGGTCTATGGTTTACATTATAATGGTTATCCTACTGTATTAGAAAGATATAGTAATGCTAACTGGATCAGTGATTCAGATGAGACAAAATCCATTAGTGGATATGTCTTCACTTTGGGTGGAGGAAAAGTCTCTTGGAAGTCTACCAAGCGAACATGTATGGCTCGGTCGACCATAGAATTTGAGTATATTACCTTAGAAAAGGCTGGATCAAAAGCCGAGTGGCTTAGAAATCTCTTAGCTAATATACCATTGTGGCCAAAGCCTGTATCGGCCGTGTCTATTCATTGTGACTGTTAAGCAGTTATAGCAAAAGCAAAAAGTAAAATATATAATGGAAAGAACAGACATATTAAACTCAGACACAATATAGTGAAACACATGTTGCGTGATGGAGTAATATCTATTAACTTTGTGAAGTCAGAAAAGAATGTGGCAGATCCTTTGACCAAATGACTATCTAAAAGGTTAGTCAATGATACATCAAAGAGAATGGGGTTGAGCCTAATATATAAGCTGCTAGTATAGGCAACCCAACCTATACAATTGGAGATCCCATGAGATAGGTTCAATGGGTAAACAACCAGACATGAGGTAGACGATTTTACTGAGTTATATGAGCCCATTTTATGGTGTACAGTGCGAGTAGCAACGCAGAAGGATGATTTTTTTTAGAACTCTTAATGGATCCATAGCCATATATTTGGTGGTATTTACAGTTGCTGCATACACTTGATGAAATTTACCTATATGAGTGTGGAGGTGGAAGCCGCTTCCTATGAGAATCTAGGTAAATTTTCTATAGCACTCATGAAATTCAGGTAATGGTGTATGACCGAAACGCACCGAACTGCAGAATCTCTTGTAAAGAAAGAGTCGTGTGAGTAGCATGTACTCGCGATCTACATTAAAAGGATTCAGGTTCAAGACTATGGTGTAACCTGATTCCTGTAGACCTATCTTGCTTACTCTAATGTCGATTCAAGTCTATGGGGACACCAGCACCATTGCACAACTATTACGCTTTAATTCGAAAGAGTTTTATTTTGAAACATGTGGAGGATTGTTGTATTTTGTTTCAAAATATATTAAAAATTTTGGTTTTCAAATTTTTAGTTTTCCTCCAAAATTTAAAAAGCTTTGGTGCTTTTGAGTTGTGGGTTTTGTCCCACATCAGATTTGACAAAGAAAACTATTTTGTATATAAGATAGTCTTTTTGCCTTGGGCTAAAGCCCCATTCAGGGGGCATGTGAATTTGGTCATTTGGGGGGGTTATGCCAATAGCTCTAATCTATGTCATTGACCACACACGCGCACGCGCGCACCGAGCCAAGCCGTGTCGTGCCGTGCCGTGCCAAGCCGAGTCCGAGTCCGAGTCCGTATCTGTGTCCGTGTGCGCGTGCGCGACGGGACAGGCTGGGCTGGCCTGGGCGTGAGCATGGGTGTGAGTGTACTCGCGTGGGTGTGTGTATGCGTACTCGCGAGACTTTATTTGCGAGAGTGTACTCGCACTTGCGCCTTTTCGTTTTAAACTAGAGAGATGCATCCGTTCCAGTTGGTCGTACCTATTGGGTTTAAACCCAACAGACCTAACATTTTGTAAAGGGTGCTTATGCACCACTTCAGAGTCTATATAAAGATTACCGATTTCAGTTTCAAAAATATGAAAAATATTATCTCTCTTATAAAACTCTCTCTGATATGGTTTTACGAATTTTAATTGTTGAGTTCATCGCTGAGTTAACTCAACACTTTCGGATTAAACTGCAAGTGGTTCGAGCCTGCGTACAGTGAGTGCCCCATTAGGACCGGGTCATAGTCATTGTATCTTGGAGGTCGATTGCTCTGAAAACTTGTTGCACTTGGGACGCTATCCAAGGAGAGCAAATTCGATTTCAAGCCGAGTGACTTAGTCACGCCTCGACTCAATTCAATAAGTCATCTTTCTTAAATCTTATTTTCTTTTTTGGTTCTCGATTTTCTATAGTCTATTTAATTCAACCAAATATTCCAATAGCCTATGGGCCAAAAAATCGGGAGCAACTCTGACCATCCATTTATTGTAAATTTTATGGGTGAATGTGGAATATTGGTTGCTACATTGTTTCTTTTGTTGTCGACGGATCAAATGGTTGCCTAAATCCATTGGCTAATTGCTTCGATCCACGGTCTTCATCACCTAAAATCTCCCATATTTGACCTTTAGTCTAAGTAATGGCCAAGATGATTCAGAAAATGGGCCCCGCAGTTCAATGATCCAAAAATTTGTTCTAAAAGGGCCCACAAAGGATCAACTGCACAAATATAACATTTTTATTTTAAAATTGATTGCCTACTGGTGCATGTACCTATATTTATGGTACATGGCATTTTTAGCCATTCATAAAATAATGTTCCACCTGATGAAAGGCCCTAATCTCATACCCATTTCGTTTTATCAGGTGTTCAACATCCCACACCAACTTGTGGGGCATGGATGATTTCAATAGTTGAGATTTGATTTGTGATGATGGTGAAATTAAACTAGCCATTGATTCTTTCGATCAGTGCTCTGTTTGGAATTAGAAGTAACTGAAAATAACATGTTACTTATCACATTCAAAATTAATTTTTTTTTATAAAAAGTTACTTATCAATATGTTATTACCAAATATATTAATCTACTTATTGGCTGATAAGTATGGTGTTTACTAAATATACTCATATGCTTAATAAGTAAAAACCAAGATAAGTTATTTAGAGGCATAAGTAGCTTATCTTAAGTAAATTACAATCCAAATGAGCCCTTAAGCGGGTATTTGGTTCATAAGTTACTTAAGAGAAGCTACTTATGCCTTAAGTACCTTATCTTAATTTCTATTTATTAAACTGAAGTGATTAAGTAACTTTAAATTTAAATATAAAAAATACTTATAATTGATCATAAACCAAACTTATTCATCTCAAATAACTTACTCATCTACTGTTGTAAGTAGAAAAAGTAATTTATTTGGTGATATCCAAACAGGCCCTTAATCTCCAAGACCCGAGCTCAACATGGATCTGGCACAATATGCTTAAGCATGAGGCCAGATAATTTTGGTTGGGTCCAAGCCCGACTTGCTTGCCCAAGCTATGTCTAATGCAATAAAAAGCTCGGCTGGTCCAAAGATAGGTAGGGCTTGTTGGCTAGTGGGTTACCTTGCTTAAGGCCCACGGATCTGTCTGTGCATGGGACATGGCGATCAGGGGTTCAGATAGCTTACCTAGCTGAGACGCCGCCATGGAAGCCGGATAAGAATACCAGAATACCTATAAAGCTTAGGATCTTCCTCTCCTTCACACCCTTTCTGCAATTCACAAGATGGGACTTGAATTTCTGCTGTGGTGTAGGATTGGGGACTCAGCTCACTTTTATAAAATCTGTGGAGAAGGAGTTTGAAACCCATCACAACTCTCTCTCTCATGCTCCACATTGTAGCATCCTAGTTCAACTCAAACTGCTATCTGCGTAAGACAGCTATAGCATTCCAGCCCTAGTACGCAGAGCTGCGCAGATAGACTGCGCAGCGCATCACCTGAAGTGGGGCCCACTGGTCTACTCAATCATCCAGTCCAACTGTATGACAATCCAGACCGTTGATCAGTGAGGCCCACTAAATAGAGTTCTTACATTCTCCCACTTAGGCCTCATTGAGCAACGTCAATGATAATCATATATATAATAATTTTGTAAACAAGTTTTGATATTTTAAGAAAATATCTAAATGGTTAACCAATGAAAACAATTGGACAGTATGAGTAATGCTATTCAATCTGGTCTATCAAGACAGTCAGTATCGAAACGCGGTAGTCATCACAACATTTAATTTAGGCGAAGTGAGTCTAAGCGCGATCACAAATACTTTCAATCTTAACGACATAGATCACGAACTAGGAAATGTGGTATAAGGATTACACATTTTAGTGTGACAATATGTGTCTATCCTTAAGCGGTCCAGAAGCTTTTAATGTCTCCAACGAGACACGACTGTAGTTCTACTTTCTCAAAATTTGCGCATATATATAGAGAAGTAGAAATAAATCTTTATATCAAAATCATCTAAACAAACTGTATAAAACGAGATCTCTAAGTGTCTGTGAAAATCAAAGTACGCTCAGCTCCCACTAACTGAAAACATCTGTGGGATCAATGACTCCCATGGATGTTACATGCTCCTGAAATGGCGTGATAGGGAGGCCTTTAGTGAGCGGATCTGCAATCATCTGCTTAGTGCCGATGAATTCCACGGACACTTGATGATTCTGAACTCTTTCCTTTACAACAAGGTACTTGATGTCGATATGCCTCGACCTTGACGAATGCTTGTTGTTACTAGAGAAGGAAATAGCAGCCGAATTATTGTAAAATATTTTCAATAGTTTCGGGATATGCTCCAGTACCCGCAAACCTGAAAAGAAACTCTGTAACCATAGTGCCTGATTAGATGCCTCATGGCAGACAATAAATTCAGCTTCCATAGTAGATGAGGCTGTGGTAGATTGTTTCACACTTTTCCACGACACAGCTCCTCCCACCATCATGAAGATGTATCCTGAAGTAGACTTCTTAGTATCAACGCAGCCTGCGAAGTCTGCATCTGAATATCCGATCAACTCCAATTGATTAGATCTTCTGTATGTGAGTCCGAAGTCTTTCGTTCTCTGAAGATACCGTAATACTTTCTTTGCAGCTATCCAATGTTGCATTCCTGGATTAGATAGATATCTTCCCAATATTCCAGTGACAAAGGTAATGTCCGGTCGCGTACAGACTTGAGCATACATGATGCTCCCTACTACTGATGCGTACGAAAATTCTTTCAATCAATTCTTTTCTAAATCATTCTTTGGACACTGAAATAAACCAAATTTGTCGCCCTTCACAATGGACGACTTTCCTGAAGCACAATTTTGCATGCCATACCTTTCGAGTACCCTAGTAATATAAGCCCTCTATGACAGGCTGAGCAATCTAAGTGTTCTGTCACGGCGAATCTCAATGCCGATGACGTAAGAAGCTTCACCAAGGTCTTTCATTTCAAACCTTTGAGATAAGAATTTTTTGGTGTCGCTCAACATCCTGGTATCACTGCTAGCTAACAGAATGTCATCAATATACAAAATTATCATAACGAACTTACTCCCACTGGTTTTAATGTAGATACATTCATCTGCAGTTTTTCTACAAAGCCATATGAAGAAATTACTTCATGAAACTTAAGGTACCACTGTCGCGATGCCTGTTTCAACCCATAGATGGACTTCTTAAGTTTGCAAACCAAATGTTCTGAGCCAGTAGCTACAAAACCTTCGGGCTGCAACATGTACACATTCTCATTCAGATCCCCATTGAGAAATGCAGTCTTTACATCCATCTGATGTAACTCTAAATCCATATGAGCTACAAGAGCCATTATGATCCTAAATGAGTCTTTTTTGGAGACTGGTGAGAAAGTCTCCTTAAAGTCAATGCCCTCACGTTGGTTAAAACCCTTGGCAACAAGTCTGGCTTTATATCGTTCGACATTACCTTTGGAGTCCCGTTTGGTTTTAAATATCCATTTACAACCAATCGGCCTTATTCCAGTGGGTAACTCTACAAGATCCCATACTTTATTTTCCTGCATGGATTTTAACTCATCTTTCATGGCATTAAACTAACGAGAAGGATCAGCACTTTGTTTGACTTGTGTAAAGGATTCAGGATCCTTTTCCACCCCTATGTCAAAGTCGTGTTCCTGTAAGTATACGATATAATTGTCTCGATTTACAGGCCTTCTCTCTCTTTCAGATCTTCTTAATGGTTCAGTTTGTTGGATCTGATCTTGATTTTCCTCATCGGTGGTTTGTATATGAGGTTCTACGTGGTGCTCTGCAGTGACTGCAGAATCGACTGCATCATTAATGTCCACGTGATCTAGATTGACTATGACAGGAGTCACAGTCCTTTGTTCCTCAAATACAAAATTTCTTATGTTCATGCTCCCACTGTTTTCAATGTCCTCAATGAATCTGGCATTCTCAGTCTCAACAATCCTGATGGAGTGGGAAGGACAGTAGAATCGATAGCCTTTTGATCTTTCTGGGTATCCAATGAAGAAACAACTTATGGTTCTAGGATCAAGCTTCTTTTCATGCGGGTTATAAATTTTGGCCTCAGCAGAACAACCCCAAACATGTAGATATCGGAGACTTGGTTTTCTCTCATTCCACAACTCAAAAGGAGTTTTGCTTACTGCTTTGCTGGGAACCTTGTTTAATATATGAACTGCAGTTTTAATCGCATCACCCCACAAAGATTCTGGCAATGTTGAATTGCTGACCATACTTCGCACCATATCCATAAGGGTGCGATTATGTCTCTCAGCAACTCCATTCTGCTCTGGAGTACCAGGCATAGTGTACTGAGCAACAATGCGACAATCCTGCAGGTATTTAGCGAATGGCCCTGGATTGCGTCCTGATTCGTCATATCTGCCATAGTATTCACCACCACGGTCAGATCTGATAACTTTAATTCTCTTATCGAGTTGATTTTCAACCTCAGCCTTATAGATTTTAAAAGCATCCAGGGCATCTGATTTCTCACTGATAAGGTATAGGTACCCAAAGCGAGAGTAGTCATCTATAAAGGTAATGAAATATTTATGGCCACTCCATGAGGCTGTAGGGAATGGTCCACAGATATCTGTATGTATAACCTCTAATAGATCTACACTCCTGGTTGCACCTTTCTTTCTCGTTCTAGTCTGTTTCTCTTTTATGCAATCAATGCATACTTTATAGTCAGAGAAGTCTAGAGAATGCAAAATTCCTTCTCGCACAAGCCTGTCTAATCTCTCACGAGATATATGGCATAGCCGCCTGTGCCACAACATGGAGGAATTCTCATAGTCTAGTCTTCGCTTGGATCCCACTACATTTCCATACAAGGTATTAATATTATAGACGTGAGAGGCAATCAAGTCTAACTGGTATAAGTTGTTTACTAAAGAGCCAGTTCCAACTTTAATCGAATTAAAGTAAATACCAAAACTTTTATTTCCAAAGTGGAACGAATATCCCAACTTATCCAAACAGAAAATTGAAACTAAATTGCGCCTTATAGACGGCACACAGAATGTATTTACTAAATTCAAAAAATAACCAGTCTTCAACTTAAGCCTATAGACTCCTATTGCCTCCACGTCAACTTTGACACCATTGCCTACGTATACTGAGCGCTCCGCATTAGTTGGTGGCCTGACCTATAGTAATTCCTGCATAGAAGTGCATATGTGAATAGTAGTTCCTGAATCTATTCACCAGGAATCAACTGACACATCGGTCAGATTAGATTCAAAACAGACAAGAACAGAATGATTACCTTTCTTTATGAGCCAATCCTTAAAACCTTCGCAGTCTTTCTTTAGATGACCCGTCTTTTTACAAAAGTAGCATGGTTTGCTTTTAACCCGTTTGCGTTTAGATCCATTTCCAGATTGATTCTCATGGTTTCCAGATGGAGGACCAGAGAATCTATTATTAGAACCTTGTTTCCTCTTCCTTCTACCTTTATTCCCTTCCCCATGCCCTTGTCCTGAAGTCATCATGTTAACATTTTGAACCTTTATCATCTGTCTGATCCTGTCTTCTTCTTGGACGCACTGAGTGATGAGTTCATCCAATGTCCACATGTCCTTCAGAGTGTTATAGTTTACCAGGAAAGTGCTATATTGGGGAGGTAAGTTGTTCATGATCAAATGAACCAGTTGATCATCAGTGAGTACAAGCCCTAGAGCACGGATCTTAGAATCAACTTCGATTTGCTCTACAATGTATTCACGGTTGTTGCCTTTTCCATCGTAGGACGAGTGAGTTAATTTATTCAGAAGAATACCCACTTCAGATTTATCAGATTTCTTAAATCGTTTTCCCATTTCAATGAGGAAAACTTTGGCCTTATCTGTTTCAGGCATGACACCCTTCATTGATTCAGAAATTGAATACTTAATGACTTTCAGGCATGTATCATTTGATCTAAACCATGCAACCCATCGATTATATTCAGCTTCAGTGGCATTATCAGATGGTTTTGGCGGTTCTGGTGTTATCAGTGCAAGATCTAATTGAAGACAGCCCAGTACAACTTCAATGGCGTTCTTCCATTGAGTATAATTAGACCCATTTAAGGCAGGGACTTGATGCGTATTAGTTGGAATTGAGACTGAAATATAAGAGATACCCATATACTCACATTAGTTCATAGTTTCACAAAAGCAATTTTGTGAATGTAAACAAATATCAGGCAAAGTTAATCAATTCAGTTGCTAAGGGAGGCATCAACTGAATCATCTAGGATGACGATGGGCCCAACCATCTCATCCTGGTGAGAATCTGTTACATCATCATCATTCCTCCTGTGGGTGGTAATAATAATATGCTAGTAATTCTCCTGAACATGAAGCTAAGTAATGTCAGTCATGTAAATCTGAGACACTCAACACCTATGGGTGAGATGAGTCTTTTAGCTTTACATCACCAGTACCATTTACTTCACCCGTTCACGTGTCTGCAAACGATAATCGTCTACGTTTTCGTTACCATAAGCATGAAAATGTGAACGCAACTGTATGTTATCTTCCTTATCCCAATGTTACAAGTCTGTACTTATAGAATTTCATTGATTGAGGTCACTGTGGTGGCTAACACAACCGAATCCAATATTACTAATACAGACTTAGGATAACAATTATAATCCTGCCTTTCAATGGATTATATCTTAATCAATCTGATACGGCCCACAAGACGGTTGGTATTGATCATTGAAAAAATAGTAACTTTAATGTGAAACAAACTGAAAGGTTTCACACCATATATTCCAATGGTCCATATCAACTCCTAAGGATGGGTGATGGGCCAACGATAGGGCCGAATCTGAATTCTATATGATCAGAACGTGTCTAATGAGCATGACTGAATCAGTCCCTGAATAGCATGGAGTTATAAATAATTAGATGGGTAGGTTCTTGCACAAGTGTTCATTATACGAACAGATTAGTCTTAATGCTTAATACTTAGCATATAAGGTTTTCACAAATGCCCAGTGCATGAGTTAGTTAATATGCTCATGAGACAGTTCAGATCTAATAAACATGGAATGTTTAATTGAACAGTCCAAAACTTGGCATTAAATGTACTAGATGGAAATCATGGCCCACCATCAAAACAGCATACCGGGCCCACTACCAGCGACAGGCCCAGAAGAATGTGCTGAATACGGGTCCATAACAGGACCCGTTAATTGAAATCGGGTCCGAGTGCCCGTTATTACATGAGGTCCTTCACGACCTAAATTCCAAAATCAGTCACCTCCGACCGTCTGAGAGCAGCAGCTGAAGGGAGATGGATTATCCCAACAGCGACACTGATCCAGTCGCATGGTCGTAGAGCTCCGCCGCCAGCATCCGCCAGAAGAATCTCTCTAGGCAACGATGAGGACTGCTACAAGGAGAGATCTTCTCCGCCGCAGTTGAATCTGCAGCCAGACGAAAAAAAACCAGTCGCCTCCATTCAAGGACGACGCCGATCCGATGTCGGCAACGCCATCCCTGACGATGGGTTGCTAGTCTAATGACATGGCTGAAAGGGAGCGGTGCCAGTCGATGGGAGATCCATGACCGCTACTATCAAAGACACAGGTAGGTTTGAGGAATTTCTTTCCAATCCTAGTTTTGGAGAAGAAAGCCTTATCAATAGGATTGGGAATCAAGGAACCCTGACTCCCTGTCTGGATTTGGGGAAAATCAGAACCGAAGTCCCCAATGATAGCAGATTTGGGATTTGGGTTTAAATCCCTAATCGGTTTACTGGATTCAGGGTTTCGACAATCCCTCATAATTTGATTTGGGGATCGAAATCCAAAATCCCTAATTTAGAAAACTGAAATCCTTAAATTTCGGAATCTGGATTTGGGGATTTGAATTTGAAAAACCCTAATTCCCTTAATTTTGGGGATCTGGATTCTGAAATCCCCAATTATCCTGATTTGGGGATCAAAATCCAAAATTCCCTAATCTCTGAATTTGGGTTTGAAGTCCGAAATCCCTATTATAAGCTGGATTTTGGGGTTATGAGACTGAAATCCCCAATATTGAGATATGGGATTCGAAAAACACTAATTTAATATTTCTGTATTTAGGGATTCGAATATCCCTAATTTACTGAATCTGTATCTGAAATAGATGAATTTGACCATCCATTCCTATGCACATAAGCTTTGATACCTACTGTGGGACTTAATCTATATGCGGAATAGGCCCACGGATCTGTCTGTGCATGGGACATGGCGATCAGGGGTTCAGATAGCTTACCTAGCTGAGACGCCGCCATGGAAGCCGGATAAGAATACCAGAATACCTGTAGAGCTTAGGATCTTCCTCTCCTTCACACCCTTTCTGCAATTCACAAGATGGGACTCGAATTTCTGCTGTGGTGTAGGATTGGGGACCCAGCTCTCTTTTATAGAATCTGTGGAGAGGGAGTTTGAAACCCATCACAACTCTCTCTCCCATGCTCCACATTGTAGCATCCTAGTTCAACTCAAACTGCTGTCTGCGTAAGACAGCTATAGCATTCCAGCCCTAGTACGCAGAGCTGCGCAGATAGACTGCGCAACGCATCACCTGAAGTGGGGCCCACTGGTCTACTCAATCATCCAGTCCAACTGTATGACAATCCAGACCGTTGATCAGTGAGGCCCACTAAATAGAGTTCTTACAGTCCAAAGATAGGTAGGGCTTGTTGGCTAGTGGGTTACCTTGCTTAAGGCCTATAGGAATCTTTGCGCCTATCAGATGTAGGTTGTGCCATGTGTGCTTACATAAATCTTTTCTTTTTACTAAGAGGCTTATGTCTGATAGGATCACATAACACTTTTTCATTATCCATGTCAAGTAGGGTATCAATTAGCTGAGTTCGAGCAGAGTATAGGGTACCCATATCCATTCTCATACCCATGACAAGCCTAAAACGAGCATCCATACCTGCAACTTCTAGGGTGTTGGTGCACCCACTAGGGCATTGGATGCACATTTATGATTATATATACACATTATCATAATCATCTAACTCTATCCTAATTAATCAATGTTTTGAAATTGCGTAGATTATCTATCATGACATGTGCGAAAGCTTGGTGAAGCTATAAAATTATGGCTACGTCCTATAGGTGGGGTGATTATGATTAATTAAAAATTCTTTGTCTAATTTATATAATTTACCAACTAAAACTAGTTAAAGTCAAATTAACACTAAGACTTCCAAGCCAAAATGGATCTAATCACATAGACTACAAGATATATATTAATTAATGCATTTAGTCTAAAAAGGATAGTGTATTTGCGTGTGCTTTGCAAGTTAAGTTTCTAACATACAATCTAATTCAAGCTTTCATATAGTTTAATTAAACAATCACAAGCGTGAAAATGAATTGTGCTCAATTGGTAAACGCAAATATAAGCATGTATAGTGGTTCAGTTTTCCTCTTCTACTCCCAGTGGATGCACTCTCCTCGAGTGTATCGGTATTCACCATTTGTGACGCCTCCTCCCACGCAAGCGCAACGATGCCCTCACTTCCTTGACTTTAGTGTTAATTTGTTAATGTAGCCAAAGTATATTATTGACACATGTATAAAAATGTATTTGATTCGGAATCGCCACTAGTCAAATGAAGCTCTAGCTGTAGAATCACTTAGGGGTCGGGGAATATCACAATTTCCTAACTCAAGTGATTCCTGCGGTTGGTTTGTGACCATAGATTCTGAGTAAGGGCCTCGGTGACGGAAAATGAAGGAATTAGGCACCGTTTTTTACCCACACAATGTTCGGTCTCTACCTCACAAGATTTTATAACTTTTTAGGATTCAACGAAGTTCCAACATTTTTATATTTGGTCGTACATAACCTATAAGGACGGATCAGATGAAAATAAGAAAAAACTATCTAACCTTACATCAAAGAGTCAAGTGGCATCGAGTAGGTAAATAAAGTAAAAATACAGTTAATAAAATAAAAAGTCAACTAGCCTTGCTTTACAGGATTTAAAATTCTGGGTAGAAAAATGAAGTAAGATAAAACAAAAGGAAAAGAATAATGCAAAATTAGTTATAAGGAAATGCGGATATAGTTGATGCACTTGGAATGTGTGGAATGGAATGCTAATTAAATAGAGATATAAAAACTCTTAGCTTCAATGACTTCTTTAATGGCCTTTTTTATCTCCTATGTCATGCAACATGTCAGCATGTTGAAAATTTTTTAAGTACCTTGGGCAGCACTTTCAGGTTAACTTCAATCCTCGGACCCTCTCTGTATTTTTCTCTTTGTGCTCCCTATTTTTTTCCTCACTCGCTTATGTTTCTTTCGCTTTCATTTTCTCCCTCTTTGGCTCACCTTTTCTGTTCCTTTCTGTCTTTCATTCCTTCGTCCCTTGGGTTCCTTATATAAGCGTTGGCAGCCACATTCTACTACAAACGGCCGCATTAAGATAATTTTATTTTTTATATTTCAAGTAAAATTATATATATATATATATATATATATATATATATATATATATATATATATATATATATATATATATATATATATATATATATCGTATATATATGGGAAACATAATGATTAGTTTTTATTTTTTTCCTACAAATTGTTTAAATACTTGTATCTTTTTCGTTGTTTATCCATTTTTGATAATCTTACTCTTGTTGAAAATATAATCAGATAAGCTTCTTAAAAAAACTAAAATCACTTCGATCGAACTCCATTTGACCTGTTAAAAGTAAGACTGTTCAGTATATGAAATCAGTTATTTGCAATTTGAACGATGGTCTGTTTTCGATGATCTTAGGCTTATTGGAAATGTCGTATGATAAGTTTTTTTTTATGCAATTAAAATCATTTCAATCAGATCATATTTTAGTACTAGTCTAAAGCGCGGCCAACATTTTTAGAACTTTGGCCGCTCGACAATGCGTGGTTTTGGTAAACAGGTCGGATCTTTCTCATCATAATTCAAATTGGAGGAAACTAGTTCATTAGGATGATCATTCGACCACCTTTTCAATAAAGCATAAATCATCTTGATCGATCAAATTTGCTCTCAATAATACTATGGGCACTTTATGTACAAGGACAACACTGCACTGCGACCATGGATACATGCACACGTGCAAGTTGCTGCCATTGCATACCCTTATTTTCCAATATAAAATATTAGTAAGGGATTTTAATATAAAGGCTTGGGGCTTGTTTGTTAACACTGAATTTTTTATTTTTTTTTTAGAATTTGAAAAGTGCTCAATGTTTAGTGGTGTTTGTTAATGTTGAACAAGGAAAGCGCTCTACTATTTTATAACAAAATTTTTCAGCAACTAAGGTCAAGCTTAATGGTGAATACAGAATATGCTCCATGAACTTTTAAAAAAAAAATTCCAAAATTGCCTCCTGCGACAAAGATTTTCTCATTTACGTAATACACAACCCAACTTTTAACGTGTAGCACTTCTTTAAGCCCACCATGATTTTTGTGTTAGATGCACATCGTCCATTAACTTTTCTATATTATTCTAAAGCATGAATTGAAACAATAGGCACATCCAATGCTCAAGTCGACCACACCACAGGAAGTAGTGGGAATGGAACGACGATCGTTAAAACCTTCTTGAGGTCCACCATGAAGCTTATTTACAATCTATCCTCTTCATAAGGTCACACAGACCTCGATGAAGAGAAAACACAAAAATCAGCTTCATTAGAGCCTTCTATGGTCCTAAGAATTTCAATGGTAGGCAACCAAATCCTACTGTTTCTTGTAGTGTGGCCTACTTAAGCCTTAGATCTGCTTTTTTTGTTTTAATTTATAAAATGATATGGAAAAATGGATAGATAGTATGGATAAAATATATACATCACGGTAGGCCCCGCAAAGTCCTTAACTATTTGCTCTAGCTAGATATTAGTGTGGTAGTAGTAATCTCCGCTCAGATTTGGGGACACAGATTTTGTGCAAAAGCCTTGCAAGGGAAATTCCTATGCTAGAAACGTAGGTGGAGCCCATCGTCATGTTTGTGATCAATTTAATCTGTTCATCTGTGTTTTGAGTTCATTCTAGGACTTGAGGCAAAAAATGAACAGGATACAATACTCAAGTGGGCTGCACTAAAGGAAAAGGTGGGTAAGGAAATTATTCCTACCATTGAAACTTCCCTGGGGTTGAGTGATGTTTACATGCCATCATCACGGTTGATAACATCATTCCTACTGAGATGGACTGAAACCACAAATATTAGCCTGAATCAAAACTTATGAGGCCCCATGAATATTTCAATTATGGGTGACGTTCAATCCTCACATCTTCGGCCCACTTGAGTATTGTATTAGGCTTATTTTTGGCCCCATGTCCTAAAATGATCTCACAAAATGGATGGACGGAGTGGATTTCTCACAAACATCACGGTGGGCCCACTTATATTTGCTGTGCAGGACCTTCCAGCAAAAGGCTTTCCCAGGAAATCTGCCTCCCGGAAATGGATCGACTACTCACCCTGCAAATAACCAGTGGCTAGTGGTTGGTGCTCTATGGGCCCAACATGATGTATGTGTCTCATCCATGCCGTCCATCCATTTTTTTTTTTCAGATACTAATTATCTCACAAAAAAACTGAGGTAGATCAAAATCTCAAGTGGACCACGTGGTATTGATTGAACTCTCACCATTAAAAACTTCTTGGGCCACAAAAGTTTTGGATCAAGCTGATATTTGATTATTGCCTTCATCCGAGTTGTATGACTTAACTTACAACTTGGATGTCGAATAAACATTAGAGTGTGCCCTGAGAGGTTTTTAATGGTAGACATTCAATCACTACTGTTTTCCATGGTATCTGAGATTTTGATCCACCTCATTTGTGGGATAAAGCATTAAAATTATGTGTAAAAATGGATGGACGGTGCGAATAAAAACAAATAGATCATGGTGGGGTCTACAGAGCACCGACCACTAGCCACCTGGCCAGTGGCAGCGTCCTTAGCCAAACTGCGTCCGTATATGGTGGGAGCGGATTAGGTGCAACCCCGGATCCACCTGGGTGGGTGTGACCCTTGACTGTGGTGCCCACTATGATGTAAGTGACTACATCCACACCATCCATCCGTATTGAAAACTTATTTTAGGGCATGATCCAAAAAATAAAGCAGCTCCAAATTCTAGAAGGACCATGATATAGGAAACAATAGTGATTGAACATTTAAAAATTCTTGTGGGCCACAAAAACTTTATATCAAGATGATATTTGTGTCTTCTCTTTGCCTAGCTGTTTGTGACCTTATCAATAGGTTGGATGGCAAATAAACATTTTAGTGAAATCCATGAATTTTTTAATGGTAGAGATTCAATCAAGATTGTTTCATACGGGTAAATATGTTAAATTAATATATTTCAAACATTTTAGGCTAGGTGGCGAACCAGCTGTTCTAGATTAACTACTAGCTTTCCGACTTCATTTCCAACTTTAGATTCAGATTTCAGATTTGGTATCTCATATTTAACAAACAAGCCCTTAGTTTTCTTAATATCTTCTCCATATGGGACTAAACAAAACATAATTAAGTCAAGTTAATTAGCAAAATTAAAAATTGATTTTTAAAAATTTTCAACTTTTTAAAAGACCTTTACACACACACACACATCTATAAGGGCCCACACAGCTCCACCTACCGCATAGAACCTTTTCCCTATATATATATATATATATATATATAAGTCAAGTTTCAGAAAAATTAAAAAATGATTTTTAAAAATTTTTGGACGGTATCTAAGACCCATATATATATATATATATATATATATATATATATGGAAAAGGTTCTATGCGGTAGGTGGAGCTGTGTGGGCCCCACCGTGATGTATGTTGAACATCAACCCCGTGCATTTGATGGGTCCCCTTTAAATTATGGGATATCCCAAAAATCAGCCATATACGGAACTCAGGTGGGCCATGCCATCTAAAACCATGTGAAGACATGCCTAAACCATATAAAGGCACTTAGTGGGGCCCACCTGAAATTTGGATGCGTCTGAAACTTGGTCTGGCCCCTCATCCAAGTGGAACACATATAACGGATGGGCTAGATTTGTGAACTACATCTTGGTGGGCCCAACAAATGATTATGAATGTTTTAATGGAGGGAAACCCCTCGCAACTTTTGTATGTGGGGTGGCCCACACAAGTCACGAATTGACTTGATTTTTAAGCCCTGGGCCCACCATAGAATGGTTCATCTAACTGATGGGGTAGATTTTTGACACGCATCACGGCGGGGCCCACGCAGTTTGACCTCATGGGAAGTTCCCATGAGCTCGACCACATATATATATATATATATATATATATATATATATATATATATATATATATATATATATATATATATATATATATATATATATATGGGAAAAGGTATTATGCGCTCACCTCACTATAAGCTCCCGTGAGGTCGAGCTATGTGGGCCCCACCGTGATGCATGTCGACCATCAACACCATGCATTTGATGGGTCCCCTCTAAATTATGAGATATCCTGAAAATCAGCCGTATACGGAACTCAGGTGGGCCATACCATCTAAAATCATGTGAAGACACCGTTAAAACATATAAAAGCATTTGGTGGGGCCCACCTGAGTTTTGAATGCTGCTGAAAATTGGTCTGAACCCTCATCCAAGTGGGACACACATAATGGATGGGCTGGATTTGCAAACCACATCTCGGTGGGCCCAAAAAATGATTATGAATGTTTTAATGGTGCACGGCCCCTCCCCACTTCTATATGTGGTGTGGCCCACACAAGTCACGGATTGACTTGATTTTTGAGACCTAAGCCCACGATGGAATGGTGCATCTAACCAATGGGGTAAATGTTCGAAACGCATCACGGTGGGGCCCACACAGGTCGACCTCATGGGACGGACTCGTGAGTCGATCAACATAGTACACATATATATATATTTATATATATATATATATATATATATATATATATATATATATATATATATATATATATATATATATTATTTATTTATTTATTATACACACACACACACACACACTATATGGTGGGCTACGCTCGACTGTATATTACCTTCCCATGAGGTCGAGTGTTGGCAACACGTTATTTGTCGAATGGTGAAAATTCTAAATAAATACTATGATTTTATAGGGAAACTGGATAAGCAAAATAGTGAAACCGGTTATTAAAATACTCCTTCACCTCTATCTCTCTCATGCATATTAAACCACGGTAGCGCATACCGTGGTTTTTTTTAGAAATCCACCCCGTCCATCTGTTTTTCCATATCATTTCAAGACAAGAGGCCAAAAATGAGCTAGATCCATGACTCAAATGGGCTGGAAATGTAAGGATTAAACATCCACAGTTGAAATATTCAGGGGGCCACAGAAGTTTTAAATTAGGATAATATTTGTGTTTTCAGTTCATCTCAATAGGAATATTGTTATGAATGGTATGGATGCAATTGGAACATCACTTTCAACCCAAGGAGGTTTCAACAGTAGGAATTTCCCTACCCACCTTTTCCTTTAGTGAGGCCCACTTGAGTCTTAGATCCGGCTCATTTTTGGCCCTATGTCCTAAAATGATCTCCAAAAACTGGTGGACGCGGTGGATTTCTCACAAACACTAAGGTTGGCCCTTACCGAACACAATGTAACCCTGACTACCTTGAGAATTTCTCAATGGAAGTTCAATTCACACCATTTCTATCCACTACGGGCGCGGATTAGATACTGACAGGTTGAGCAACGAGACTCGCTGCTGAAGTGACGTCACCAAGTTCCGTCGGCCCCATCATGATGTATGTTTTGTATCCACACCTTCCATCCATTTGGAGAGATTATTTTAGGGCAATATGCAAAGAATGAGTTAAATCCAAACCTCCAATGGACCCTAGCACAGAAAACAGTGGGTACAGTGATGCCCACCATTAAAAACTTCTAAAGGCCACAAAAGTTTTAGATCAAGCTGATATTTGTGTTTTCTCTTATTTCATGTCTTTTTTAACTTTTGAACGAGTTGGAATTCAAATAAACATTATGGTGGGCCTTGGGATAGTTTCAATGGTGGGAATCACTCTCCCCACTATTTTCTGTGGTGGGTCCACTACAACTTTTTATCTCCCTTATTCTTTGGCTCATGCCCTAAAATGATATCTCAAAATGGATGGACGGTATGGATAAAACACATACACCATAGTGGGGCCCACAGAACTTGGTGACGTAACTTCAGTAGCTGACTCGCTACTCAACCTGTCAATATCTAATCTGTGTACATCCACTTCCATATTAAAAGGTATGGACTCCAACACGGAAGCGGATTAGCTGGTGTACCACACACCAACTATATAGCTAATGTATTGGCGTCAGCAAATTCTATGGGTCCCATCATGAGGTATGTGTTATATCCAAACCGTCCATCCATTTTGCGAGCTTGTCTTAAGGTTTGAGCCAAAAAAATACGACGGTTATAACACTCAATTGGACCACACTGCAAAAAGCAGTGGAATATTGAACGTCTACCATTGAAACCCTTTTATGGGTCACAAAAGTTTCGGATCAATATGATTTTTTTTTCCCTCTTCATCCATGTATTTGTGACCTTATTAATAGATTGGATGAAAAATAAACATTTTGGTGGGCCTTATGAATTTTTTAATGGTGAAAATCATTATCCTCGCCCCTATTTTTGATGTGGTCCGTTTGAGATTTGGATATGATTATTTTTTATCTAATGCTCTAAAATGATCTTGAAAAATAGATGAACAATGGTAAATAAATACATCATTGTAGGGCCATGTACCTTTAATCTCCTTTGAACTGTTCGTACAACTCGGAGCTCTCGAGGAGTGTCGGCGCTCATTTTCGCACGACACATATCCACACCAGCTTACACCAGCCAATCCACTTCCCTCCAACTCCAGCTGGACGTTGATTAGCTACGGACAGGTTATGCCACCAAGTTCCGTGAGACCTACCATGATGTATGTGTTATATCCGTACTGTCCATTCACTTGGAGAAATCAATTTAAGGTATGAGACAAAGAATGAGTCACATCTAAAGCTTGAATGGACTCACCAAAGAAAAAAGTGAATAGAGTGGCACCCACTATTAAAAATTTTTAAAGGCCACAAAAGTTTTTGATCAAGTTGAAATTTGTCCTTTCATTCATGTATGTTATAACTCATGAACAGGTTGGACCTCATATAAACATCATAGTGGACCATAGGAAGGTTTCAAGATGGGCGTAAGGCTTTTGCAGAAAATAAGTGAGAGAGAGGTGAAGGGGTATCTTAATAACTGGTTGGCCACATCGTAGGAAGGTAACATGCAGTATAATCTGACAATAACGTGTTGGCGGCCTCATGGGAAGATAACATGCGGTGAAGCGAATAGTACCTTTTCCCAATAAATATATGTATATAGAGAGAGAGAGAGAGAGAGACGGGCCCTTGCTACTTTGATTTATCCGGACGTATTTCACCACACTAATGGAACGGCTGTCATTGTTCGATTGCCTGGTGCGTCGGGATATGGCTGATCACACAACTAATGAACCATCCTTGTTTCTGTCATGCCTGTACACAAGGGCGACCTGCCCGGTAGAGATGCTTTTGTCCCGACCCTTTCACGTGATGATCCAATGCGATTGTCGTGTAGCGTTCGTATGACCCCACCTACTATGACCAGCCGTTGGACGCGTCAACGAAAATCCACTCTTCTTTTGGATTGGTAGGAATCTAAAGGACAAAACAAACAAAAGCATCTTAAGTGCATCTTTAGTTGCACAATAAAAGTTATGGAATCTGATACACCCATTTGTGAAAAAAGGACCCATGATCTGATGATCCAAAACGTTCCCTTGATAAGCCTTTCCCAAGATTTGGGATTCTAGAAAAATCTCCTAAGTAAGATGTTCCTAGCCCTTAGATCCGTCGTCCAGAAATAGTCCATTAAGAGAATAATATTGCGGCTGTCCAGAAAGAAGCCCAAACGTTGAATGCGAAGGGTCTTCTAATCTGGATTATCACTCATTTTAAGTGGGTTTAACAAGATCAATGGTCTAAATCAGTTTGGGTGCACCAGGAATCTGTCCACTTTCTGATGCACCAGGACTTTGTAAGTCCTCCGTGTACGAATTTAAAATTTCAAAGACGGCAGGTCAAGATATCATTTGTGAATTGTTTTTACCTCTGTCGCGACTCAGGATCTTCGGTATGTGTCGCCTCTTGGGGGCTACAAATAGAGATGATCCGCTGATTGGAACCGTCCATCTTCTCTCCCCTACCATAAGTGAGTTTATGGTGAATAATGATAATGATTTCAAAAATTTCCTGACATTGTAATTTTCGAGTTAGTAGTGGCCTATTGAAAATTTTATTTTCATATTGTTATACATTCAGCAATACAGCAGGGTGTTAGGATTTCCCACTAAAGATCCCATCCACGGTAGAATTTATTAGATCAACGGTTTGGATCACCAAACCATGGGTGCATATGTTTGGGACACAGATTATCAGATCAACAACTTAGATCACTAAACCATGGTCCACATGTTTGGAACCCTGCGTGTCACCTATCTATGCGTTTCTTTGTGTGGGATTACACGATCCTCGATCCGACGATTTGCATGGAATCTATAATCGTGTTTTCATTTCTGATTAATGGGCCAATGTTTCATTAATCCACACCGTACATTTGTTGCCTCCCATCATGGATGGACCATGTTCACAGAATAGAATACACTGTTCGTTCAGTTTGAATGTGGACCTTTTTTTTAACCTTTTCAGCTGTCTATTTTACGCATGCATGGAAGCCAATGGTCAGAATCACTGAACCATGAACCCCACTTGTCAGAATCGCCGGATCCACCAAGGTGGGTGGTATCCCTGACTGTGGGGCCCATCTTGATGTATGGGCCTTACATCTAAGCTGTCTATCTTTATTGAAAAAATATTTTAAGTTATGAACTAAAAGAAATAAAGCAGATCTAAATCTTAAGTGGACTAGAGTACAGAAAATAATAGTAATTGAGCACTAAAAAAGTCTCATAAGCCATGAAAGTTTTGGATCTTGATGATATTTGTGTGGTTTTTTAATCCAGGCCCTCGTGAACTTGTCAACAGGTTGGATGATGAGTAAAAATTCCATTGGATTCATGAAGTTTTTAATGGTAGAGATCTAATCACAACCTTTTCCTGTTAGGTGGCCAACTTAAGATTTAGATCTACTTCATCTTTTAGATAATTCTCTAAAATGATTTTTCAACACTGGTGGACAGCCTGGATGCAAGGCATATATATATAACCGTAGGCCCCACATGGATCCCACCAAGCGGAGCCGGATCCACCTAGGTGGGTGGGATCCTTACCGTCAGATTAGAGTGATGTATATACTTTAAATCCACACTGTCCAACCATTTTTACAACTCATTTTAGAGCATGATCCAAAAAATGAAACAGACCCAAATCTTAGGCGGACCACACCACCATTAAAAATGAAACAGTTCTACTTGAATCTCCACCATAAAAAACTTCATGGATTCGACTGGAATAATTATTTGCCATCCAACCTGTTGATAAGGTCACAAAGACCTAATAGGAAGAGACCAATAAAATATAATCTTGATCCAAAGCTTTTGTTGCTCACAAAAAAGTTTTTAATGGTCAATTGCAATTGTTTCCTGTACATGTTTCATCTGAGATTTGGATCTGCTTCATTTTTTAGAACATGCCCTTTCAATACAGATGGATGGTGTGGATGTAATCATATACATAACAGTGAACCTCACAGTCAGCGGTCTCAACCACCTCGGTGGATCTAGGGATCCAACGTACAAAGCGCCCCCTTGAAGCCGGAAAGTACATGAATATTAGTGAGTTGTTTGATGCTCTAGCAATGTATCACGCTTGATACGCATGAACTCAGAAAGTGCTTACGTGGCATGAATTAATTAAGATTAACCCAACCAAAGTTGTGGAACCCACTTTATTTAAGACATAGACCCTAAAATCAGATTGGTTGAACAATCATAATCTTTGATTCGTGGACATTTGTTTGTTAAAGCAGGACCATTAGATAGCCTTTATTGTTAACCGTCCAATAAATCTGATGCTCATGATTTGAACAATTAAATTTGATTTATTTGTATTGCATATTTGCAATTTCTAAGTAATTTTTAAGTACCTGCGTGTCATCAATCACACTGCCAGAGTATTAATGCACGTCCTCATCTAAAACAATTAAAATGGAAGCTTCCTCTCGTTCAATATATTAGTAGATAATGGCTATCATCCTGTTAACTTACATATCAGGAGAATGTCCCAAGTCTAACATGTTGGACCACAAGTTACTGTCCACCCAATGAATGACTTCCAACCTACCTTGTATGTGCTGCATCCAATCCGTTCAATGGATTTTACTTATCATGATACTCACATTGAACGAAAATCAGCTACATCTTCTTAATAGGTGGACAACAATTTAATTTTTTTGTTTTATCAGTGACTGAACATTGTATCCTATAGTGTGGCCCATTGATGAATTTATTGGGCTGGTAATAGATGATCTTAATGGTGGTACCAACCTATTAGACGGGTTGGATGTTTCATGCGTATGAGAAGTTGGAGATTATCCGCTGGGTGGAAGGGATATGATGGTACAACCCGTTGAACTTAAAACCTCCCCATCCATATCTGGGTCTATATATAGAGTAGATGTAGTTATATATAGTAGAGGTAGATCTTAGCTTGGCATATATAGTTGAATTGTAAGAGACGTGTGTGATTATCAACCATGAATATTGCTACGCCAGGTCAGCAATCACAGTGGTCAACGGACCTTTGGGGGTGGAGAAGGGTGGACTTGTAAGTTCCTGCTTTATCCACTTCAGTTTCTACCAGTGGGTCCCACTCATGGTTCAGCGATCTAACACGTTGGTCTTATGGGGCACCCGGTGTTTGGCCCATCACGAAAAGTCCCTAGATTGCAAGACTATATTTGTATCCAAGCAGATGTGGAGCCCCACCACCATTCAATCTGTCCAATCTCATCTATTTTCACTGAGGATAGACTGAATTGAGAAACCTTCTGATTTTTATCTGACCCTTCATCCAGTCAAGACGAAGAGCCTGGACGGTGTTTTTCCTTTACTTCCGGTTGAAATTTAAGGTCTGGGAGATATTTTCTGCCTAGGCCATACTCTCAACGGTTTGACAGTCTCTCACGCGGATGTCCCTCGCACTAAATTATCTTCCAGTATTAGAACATTGTGTTTGACGGTCTCTTACAAGGATGTCCCTTGCACTAAGTATCTTCCAATATTAGAACATTGTAGCCATCGACTAGCTTTATTTTCTTTCTTAGCCATCTATTTGGTGGACACCGATTAAACGGTCATGGTCCATCGGTCCATCATAGGACGGAGTATGGATCACCGAACCATGAGCCCCAATAATACAACTTCTCATACGCATAAAACATCACATGAGCACTCAAACTCATGACTTCAGTGTAAACTCACGAAATCTACCGTTAAGCTAATGAAGACTTAAACCAAATGACCTTGCACATATTCAGCATATAAGGATTGTGTGATGCTACTACTGTTTTTTCGTGTGTGTAACGTTGGATGGATTGCAGGTTGCATTACATGCATTCTCCCGTGTGTCACATTCGGACAGATAGCAGAAATGGTGGATGAAGGGCAGAGTTGTAAGTATGGCACTTAAAAAAAAAAAACCAGAAGTATATAATCCATGAACAATAAGATTTGGGTCGTTTGGATGCAAAATAAGATTGAATTGCAACTTGAACATATTTCAACTTATAGCAATATGACATGTCAGAATTTTAGCTTTGAATTTGTTAGAAAAATGAATAAAGTAGTATACAATCGGAGGATAGAGGAAAAAATAAAATGAGATTGTCAGATCTACCGGGTTGAAGGTTCGACTTAAATAGACAATTTTTCAAGATAGATTTGCCGCCGTTTTTCTAATAGTTTATCTTAAAAAACCCATTATCTTACCATCATACTATATACTTATTTTATGGAAACTTTTCATAATCAATATATTTATTTATTTATTAAAAATAAGCTTTTATTTTTGAAATTTATTTTTATTATAAAAACACAACAAAATTAATATTCTTTTTTCAAATGACCTAAACAATTTATAAATAATAGTTTTGCCACTGAAGGGGATGCCAAAAAAAAACTCTTGAATTGAATATTTCAACCATCTAATCATACGAAGGTTACAATTACCGTCATTTGAAAGCTTTTGTTTGTTGGCTTTCTACCATTTAAAGTAATTGCATCATATAAACAGCTTAAGATTAAAGTCACTATAAGATTCTTTGTCATCGAAACATTACTGAGATTCAAAGGCTAAAGTGCTGACATAGTATACTGCAATATATTAGGATGTTTTCAAGCAAACCTCAAATAAAACCATGTCCAAAAGCAGTGTAGTTGCAACTTGCAGCCCACCTTATTATTTCAAAATAAATTGATATTTGTAATGTAAGGCCTATTACATGCACCACATATGCCAGCATGGGAAACAATTGAAATATCCTGTTGACCCATTAAGTGGGTTTGACCATGTAGATGTTCTCACCCAAAGTAAAGCTTGTCTACTCAAAAAATCAACAATGATATCAAATATAAAGGAACGGGGTCAAAACTTCAAAATTTCTTTACAACCGTGCGTTTGTTTTGTAACTTATGGCTCACCTGACTGGTGGATTGAATTAATTCTTGAGCTGTCAGGGCTTCTACATAATGCTACCCACCTGATGGATGATTAGGTCATGCCCTTGCATGTTATTATGCCACATGGAAGAGTCCTAAGGCCTCTCTCTGCATTTATGTGAACATATCATCAATCACTGTCTCCATTCATCTGTTGAGTCCTGCTGAGAATGAGCCATACCCTAAAAACCAAGAAGGTCAGATTATCCTAATGCTAAGTGGCGGAATTTTGCTCATTGAATGTTGACAATGGGTTGGACTTTCTTTCTCCTAACCAACCATTTTGGTAACAATCCAACCTTTGGCTAGGATCATTTGGGTGTTGCCAATTTTGGAGTAGGCCCCATCTGCAGTAGGGCTCACAGGATAAATTGTCTGGATCTGATGCATAAAAGCCACATGAAGAGGGATGGCTTCATGCATGGATAACTAACTTTAACATTAATGCCTAGAGCTTGTATTTTGGGGCCTGTGGACAGCTTGCATCGGACAAGGTATTGTGTATGGGTTCTTGATGTTGGTTCAATGTCAGTGGCTGTATGCATGCGTGTATAGAGAGAAACTGAGGGGAAAATATCGTTTACCACCTGAGCCTTGTAATGACTGTTGCGTTCATTACGTTTGCGGGCCTTGTGCCTTGTGTCAAGAGTATGACGAGCTCACTGCCAGGGGCTTGGACCCTTCTAAAGGTGAGCTACTAATTTGGGTTTTTTTCATGTATTATATTATTTTTAAATGTCCTCACACATAAATCAGGTTGGTCTACTCAGCAGTTGGGCCACAATGTTAAAAAGAAGCAGTGTAATTAGAAAACTATGGCTATGTCTTTGTCAACCATACATTTTTTTGGCCTACCTGATTTGTGGACCGACCTGATTCTTGGACCAGGTCCACTACATATTGGGACCCCATATGTCCCATTTTGGCACATATGGTGGCATTTGCATGAGCCTGGCTCAGCAAAACTCCCAAGTCATGACTCATCCAAGTCGGGGCTTGAATGGCGTATGTGAGTCGGGGTTTACTCACAGTGTCAAACTAGATCGGTTGGACACCTGAGTCGACTCAGACAAGTCACATCTGACTCATCCCAGTGCTCATTCTATGGTTGTACGTGATAATTAATGTTTTATCTGCAAATAACAGGTTGGATTGGTCCACCGAATGCTCCTCAAGTGCCTCCTTCCATGCAAAGATGAAACGTTATTATTACATCTGATCCGTATGGAGGCCTGGTCCACTCCAAGGGCCTGTTTGGCCGGCTGGATTAGATGGGCTTAGGTGGGATGGAATTGCATATCCAATTTCACTCCGTGTTTGGGAAGAGTGGAAAAGCTTGGAAGTAGGCGAGATGGAATCGTATCGGGTCCCGTGCTAATATTACTCAGTGTTAGCAAGTTGTGTAGGTCCCACCATGATGTGTGGACTATATCTACACCGTCCACTCGTTTTTCGAGATCATTTTATAGCATGGGGCAAAAAATTAGGTAGATCTAAAGCTCAAGTGGACCCCACCATAGAAAGCAATGGGGATTGAATACTTACCACTGAAAAATTCTTTGGGGCCACATAAGTTTTGGATCTGCCTCATGTTTAGGCCCATGCCATAAAATGAGGTTACAAAACAAATGAACGGTTTAAATATAACACGTGTGTTATTGTCAATAGTTTCAAATGATGGTGGGTGTATCCTTTCAATGTACCACCCTATCACAAACAAAAAAGGGAATTAAGCTTAACCCATGGGAACAGGTAACAGTCCCTGTCATGGGTAATAGTGATGTTTTTTGAATCCCATCCCACCTAATACCGTGGGTTCGGTCCGGCCAAACAGGCCGAGTATCACAAAAGAAAATAAATAGATGAATGGATGATGTTATTTCATGTTTCCTTTGTATTACTTATTATTGTTATTTGCATTTATGAAGTACCTTATATTCTATTTGTTTGCACTTGCAAGAGGATTATTGAGTTTGAAACTGAAGCTAAGAGCTTTGTATGTGTAGCTTATTGTCCAAAATGCATTCGAGTTTGTTTCAGTGTCTACCATTACAGATGTGCAATGTACGGTTAGGGAAGGCAATAGGCTGGACCAGGGTAGCTCAGGCCCAGCCAGACACTTAGGCCGTATTGGATACCACCAAATAAGTTAGTTTTCTACTTATAGCAGTGAATAAGTAAGTTTGGTTTATGATTAATTAAGTTTGGTTCATGATTAATTATAAGTAACTTTTTTATTTAAAAGTACTTCACTTCAGCTAATTTTGTTAGTTTTTCTACTTTTCATAAGTTGTTAAAGAGAGGCATAAGGAGAAAGAGAAGAGAAGCTGACAAGTATATTGTTTACAAACATACTTATTTATTAATAAGTAGAAAATAAGAAAAGTTACTTGGGCCATAAGTAGGTTTTTTTTATGGACCATTCATAAATAGCCACGTTCGATGTATTTTATAAAGCATGATGTAACCAAAAGGCACATCTGTTCAAACCCAGGATTGTCAATGGGCATATCTTGACCGTTTATTAGTGGCTGCCATCAGTCAAATCCCCAATGGTCCATTATTTCTTCCTATAGATGGAGCTTTCACATGGTCAAGCCTTGTATAGTTAATATGTGATAAGGGTAGTTGTGGGCCGCTTGGATAGGCTATGGGCCAAAAAATTACAAGCAACTATGACCATCCTATTATTGGGTGAATGGTTGCTCCATTGTTTCTTTTGCTGTCGACAGATCAAACGGTTGCGTAAATCCATTATCTAATTGTGCTCCGATCCACGGTCTTCATCACCTAATGTCTCCCATATTTGGCCATTTTTAGTCTAACCAACAGCCCAAATGATCCAGAAAATGGGCCCCACAGTTCAATGATCCAGAAAATTATTCTAAAAGGTCCCAGCAAGGATCAACTGCATAAATAAAACATTTTATTTTAAGAACTGACCACCTACAGGTGCATGTACTATTATTTGTTGCACATGGCATTTTTAGCCATTCATTAAATAATGTTCCACCTGATGAAAGGCCCAAATCTCATACCCATTCAATTAAATCAGGTGTTCAGCATCTCACACCAACTTGTGGGTGCATGGATGATTTCAATAGCTGAGAATTGATTTGTGATGATGATGATATTAAACTAGCCATTGATTCTTTCAATTAGTGGTCTGTTTGGAATTAGAAGTGATTGAGAATAATATGTTACTTTTTTTTTTTTTTTTGGATTAGCTTGTTAGTACACACACTCGATGTTAGCCAACCCACTAGGGATCGATACCAAGACCTCAAGTGCTGGAATTAGAAGTGATTGAGAATAATATGTTACTTATCATATACATAATTAAAATTTTCTTTTAAAAAGTTACTTATCAATATGTTATTACCAAACATATTTATCTAATTATTAGCTGATAAGTATGTTGTTTACTAAATATATTTATCTGCGTAATAAGTAGAAACCAAGATAAGTTACTTAGAGGCATAAGTAGTTTAAGTAACTTACAATGCAAACAGGCACTTAAGGGAGCATTTGGATCATAAGTTACTTGAGATAAGGTATTTAATGCCTTAAGTAGTTTGTTTTAATTTCTACTTATTAAACTGAAGTGATTAAGTAACTTTAAATAAATAAATAAATACTACTTATAATTTATCATAAACCGAACATACTTATCTCAAATAATCTACTTATCGATTGTTGAAAGTAGAAAAAGTAACTTATTTGGTGGTATCCAAACAGGCTCTTACTGTCCAAGGCCTGAGCTCAACATGGATCTAGCACAATATGCTCAAGCATGAGACCAGATAATTTTAGTTGGGTCCTAACTTGACATGCTTGGCCAAGCTCTGTCTAAAGAAATAAAAAGCTGGTTGGGTCCAAGCCCGACCTGCTTGGTTAAGCTCCGTCTAATGCAATAAAAAGCTTGAGCCCTGTCCAAAGATAGGTAGGGCTTGTTGGCTGGTGAGTTACGTTGCCTAAGACTTACATGAATCTTTGCGCCTATCAAATGTGGGTTATGTCGTGTGTGCTTGCATAATTTTTTATTTTTTATTTTTATTAATAGGTTTACATCTGATAAGCTCACATAACACTTTTTCATTAGCCATGTCAATTAAGTAGGGGTCTCAATTAGCCGATTTCTAGCTCAAGATAGGGTACCTATATCCATTCTCATTCTCATACCCATGACAAGCCTAAAATGAGCATCCATACCTCTAACTTGTAGGGTGTTCGTGCACCCACTAGAACATTGGATGCATATTTATGATTATACAGATCATCATAATCATTTAATCCTTATCCTAATTAATCGAAGTTCTGAAATGGCATGGATTATCTAGCATAGCACATGCGGAAGCTTAGTGAAACTATAGAATTATGGCCAAGTCCTAGAGGTGGGGTGATTAGGATCAATTACAAATCCGTTGCCTAATTTATATAATTTACCACGTAAAACTACTAAGGCAAATTAACACTAAGGCTTCCAAGCCAAAGTGCGTCCAATCGCATAGACTACAAGAGATATACCAATTAACGCATCTAATTTAAAAAGGATGGTGTACTTATGTATGCTTTGCAAGTTAAGCGTCTAATATACAATCTAATTCAAACATTCATATAATTTAACTAAACAATCACAAGCATGAAAGGAATTATACAGTGGTCCAGTTTCCCTATTCCACTCTTGGCGGATGTGCTCTCCTCAAATGTATTGGTATTCACTATTGGAGTTTTCAAATCAGGTTTACCTCTAACATTTATATGGTTTCTCCTAGGCCAACCACTATCCTACACGTACATTCCCATGTCAGTGTCTCACCCGGAGACTTAATTGGTTTTTTATTGGCTAACTAACAACCACTAGCAGTCCTATATAAGAACCTACATGTATACTCTCGTATTGGAGGAACACGTTTCCACCCGTATAGGTGGCTCCCGTAGAGACTAAGTTAGTTTTCTATTGGTGAACCAATAACCACTTAGTGGTCCTAATTCAAGGCCCTACGTATACTCTCGTCGGATGCTCCCCATGGAAACTAACATGTACACACCCTTATCTGGTGAATTCCGCCATACACAAGAGCTTAGGTTCTATACAAGAATCTATCGAGTTTGTGAGTTTGGATCACAAACTCTTACACTCAATTATAAACAAAGAAAAAGTGTATGGACTTTAAATTGACAACCTTACTTGTAAGATTGAGCCTCATTGATGTGTCTTTTCTTAAGTTGCTTGATTGATGCTCTCTCACGCTTCAATAAGTTCCCTTTATGCTCTCCCGATCGTTGATACCGATGCTTCAGCTCTTACGAACGTTCGTCTTGTATTTTGATGTTCCAATAAAGTGACCAATGTAACAGCGGATGGTAGAATCTCTTACAACTAATGAATGGTTGATTTCCCAGGGGATTCACCTAGATGGGTGTTGTAGAGAGTTTAAACAAGAATTTAACTATAATATTTAATCTTTAGAATAAGATGGAGATTGAATTCATCTTCAACATGAAGGTTGAAATTCTCATTAGAGTGGTAAAGCTCAAGAAGATGAATTAAATCTCATACGTTTAGAAGCTTAGGATGAGGGATATGAGTGAAGAATCACCTAGGCTTTTATTACACCAAAAACCCATCATGATGCCCAACAACTGAATGTCCTTTATAAAGGAATCGAGTTCCAATGATCATAAAACGGACATAAACGATTAGGCTCGATCGATCAAGCCTGGCCCTCGATCGATCGAGCTCCGTAAAAAATAGTTCAGTGAACTTGCTGGATAGATTCGGCCATGTTCGATCAATTGAGCCCGATCGCTCGATTGATCGATTAAACTCACTTTGAGTTAGTTGGATTTGGGCAGTTTTTTTTTCGAGCAACTCGGGACCTTTAAATCCTATCTAAGCATGTTCTAAATGAGCTCTTAAAACTTATGTGATGATCAAACAAGGGTTTACCTATTTGAGAATGAATCATCTAGAGGTTAGGTTATTTTGGGTCTAAGCATAAGGTCATAAGTGTACGTATGTAAAAAATTAAATTTTTTTTTTTTTTTAAAAGCATAAGGTCATGAAGGCACCTCAAATTACATGTTTTTCACTCCTTGATGCATTTTGTCCTCTTGTGTCTTCAGTCTTCAGCTTTTAAGGGGTCAACAACTCACTAACACATGAACGCACGTGACTGATGAATAGATACACAAAATAAGTGCAATAACAAGTTCGACTATTAGAATACTTTTCTCCATTTCACTCTACAAGGGTCATAAATTCATTTAGACCATAATTAAGTTATCAATTTTTTTTATTAAGAGGTCAAGGCCCTGGGCGTGGTTTGCATACTGACAGTAGGTTAATTCTTCATTAGCAAATATCACCCATGAGAGATGCTATTACAATGTGCAAAACATAAATGATAAGGTGACATTCCTACCATACACATGGCAAAGGTGTATGGAATAACGGCCATCAATCTACTTTGACTCGAGGGAATAGATGGATGGCCCATAGACCAAACGTAGAAGTGATTGGATGAGTTTTGCCCAATAAATATGGGCCATTGCTGCTTGGAAGTCCCTCTCCTGGATAATAATCCATCCAAGCAGGTGCTCTGTGGGGCCCACCATGATGTATGTGTTTTATCCACCCCATTCATCCATTTTGCCATATCATTTTAGGGTATTAGGCTAAAAAAATAGGCAAACCTAAGGCTCAAGTAGACCACATCACAGGAAGCAGTGACCTAGAGCTATCATGATGTTTGTTTGCCTCCAACCCAAATCATAGGAAAATACAAATATCAACTTGATCCATGACTTAAGCAGCTCCTGATAAGCTTTTATTGCTGGGTGGTCTGCTTAAGCATTTAGGGGTGTACACGAACCGGGCTAGCCCGGTTAGCTCGCTCGACTCGACCCGAAAAAGCTCGACTTGGCCCGACCCGAAACTAAGTTCAGGTTGGGACGGGCGATTTTTCTCAGCCCGAAATTGAGTTTGGGCCGAGTTCGGATAGGGCACCGTTCGGCCTGACTCGGTCCGAAACCCGACTCGACCCGACCCGAAAATTGTGAACTGTTGTAAAGGAATTTTTTATTTTTTTCATGATTGCATTCAGCTTTACGAATCAATGATCAGGATCATAGTTTGATTGCATTGATAGATAATCTTATTTACAGTGACACTAATAAGATGGACAGTTCCAATTATCCAAAAATCTTTGCATGTGGCCCCATTAAGTGATGCATGTTGGTGACCTGAGTTGCTATTCTTACAAAACGGTCTTCTAGAAAAGATATATGATGGATACATGCTTTTGGGTGGAACCTATTACATCTCCATAGATTGATTTACCTTAACTGTGAAGCTTACCATTGAACTGCTTAACCTTAAATGTGGGTTTTCTTTGATTTGTTGTATCCTTTTGGCACATGTTCCATTCAATCTTATTTTTGATGCAAATGAATTCAATTTTTACTAGTGGCATATTATCATGGTGAATCGGCATATAGTGTCAGAAATTGGCCCGAATTCAGGTTCGAGATTGGCCTGAATTCGAAAGTTCGAAACTGGCCCGAACTCGCCCGATTGCTGTCGAGCTGGGTTCGGGCTAGACATGTTGGCCCGGTGACCGGGCTGGGCCGAGTTCGGGCTGGGTGTGGCTGGTGACCGGGCCGGGCCAGGTTGAGCCCGGTTCGACCCATGTACACCTCTATGAGCATTGAATCTGCCCTTATTTGGGGTTCACACCTAAATTAATATTTGACAAAATGGATAGATTGGATAAAGTTCATACATCGTAGTGGCCCCACACAACTCGATTTGCCGGGACAATAATCCATCTAGGCAGGTATATTGTGGCTCACCATGATGTATATGGGCTTTATCCATGCCATTCATTTATTTATTTTTTTTCAAATTATTTTAAGCTACGAGCCCAAAAAAGAAGCAGATATAAGGCTCAAGTGGACCACACCACAAGAATCATCAATGATAATGACACCATCGTTAGAACTTTCCTACCACCCATGGATAAAACTTTCCCAAGGGTCATCGTACCGTTGATTTGCCTCCTACAAGTTCATAAGTTCATACAAACCAAGAAGTTTTCAATGGCTGCTGTTCAATCCCCACTGGGTGGTCCACTTGAAACTTCAATCTGCAGCATTTTTGGGTTCATACACTAAAATAATATGAAAAAATGGATGGACCGAGTGGATAAAATGCATACATCACGGTGGGCCCCACATACCACTGCCTGGATGGTTTGTGTCCTTGTTGCCACGAGTTAGGCGTTCGTGTTTCATCGTACCAATCGAACGGCTATCTTTGTCTGATTGACTCGGGCTATGGCCCATCCACACCTAATCAGTAATAAACCCTTCTGATGCGGTTGTAGCGTTCCTCTAACCCCAGCTATTATGACCAGGAGTTGGACGCATCAAGGAATATCCACCGTTGATATTGGACGCATCAAAGACAAACGCATCTTACATGCATCTTCTTTACTGCATTAGAAAAGTTATGGAATCTGATGCACCCATATATAAAAATGGGTCCCATGGTCTGGTGATCCAGAACGTTCCCTTGACAGGCCCTTTCCTGGATTTTGGATTCTGCAAAAATCTCTCGGATAAGATATCCCTAGACCTTAGATCCATGGTCCAAAAATAGTCGGTTAAGAGAATGATATTTAGGTTGTATAGAAAGAAGGTCAAACATTGAATGCCTAGGATCTTCTATTGTGGAATTCTTTTGGATTATCACTCATTTTCAGTGGGCTTAATGAGATCAATGGCCTGGATCACCGAAAATGGGGCCACTTACAGAGAATGGGTGTATCAGAAAACTGTCCACTATCTGATGCAGCAGGATTCTGTAACTATGAACTCAAAATTTCTAGGCAGGCAGGTCAAGATATCACGTGCGAGTTCGTTTGACCTCTCTTGCGACTCAGGAACGTTAGTACGTGTCGCCACTTGGGGCCACGTGTAGAAATGATCAGATGATTTTAACCGTCCATCTTCTCTTCCCTACCATAAGTTACGGTGAAGAATGATAGCGCTTCAAGAATATCCTGATGTAGGATTTCTCGAGTTGAAAGCGATCCATTGAAAATTTTCTTTTCATTTTTATACTTCCATTTACACGGGGTGTTAGGATTTTCGAGTACAGATCCCATCTACGGTAGAATTTATGAGATCAACGGCTTGGATCATCGAATCATGGGTCCACATGTTAGGAGCCCTGCGAGTCAGCTATCCATGCGTTTACTAATGCCGCGGACCAACGATTTATCATTTTCTGTGTAGAGTTACAGGATCCAAGACCCGACTATTTGCATGGTATCCATAATCGCGTTTTAGTTCTGATAAATGGTCCAATGTCTCAGTAATCCAGACCATACATCTGTTGCATCCCATCACAGATGGACCATTCCTCAAAAAGCTCTCTCGGAATAGTAGATACTGTGTATTCAGTTTAAATGTGTATTTTACTTTTCCTTTACAGCTGTCCATTTTATATCACAAATAGAAACATTAGGATTGTGCTGTCGAACCGTCGTTGGTGAGGCCCAGCAGGCCAAAGTTGACGCGGTTTGAGTACTACTCCAGCTAGAGATGGACGGTCCGGGCAGGGGCTATGTGGGGCCCACCATTACCTATATGTTTTATCCGCACATTCCATTCATTTTTACGGTTCATTCGAGGACGAATCACATAAGGTTAATTTTTCATTGTTGACGTGACTAACTATCCAACTTTTTTTTATTTGGCCCAAACAAAACTTACTTACTAATCTAAACTTGTACCGTAAGATCTTATAAATATGAAAATACTTCTACCTTTTTCTCATGTTGACGTAAAATTCAGGAATTTTTTTGTCCAAAACCTTTTATCCATACCCTAAAAATCTCCTTCCCTTGAAGTAAGTTTTTTGCCTTTCATACAAAAATAAATAAATAAATAAATAAAAAGCATAAAAGGTTAGCGCCCACGGTGCTAATTTTTTCATCACATAAGGAGGCAGATTGATGGCACAACTGGACCACACCACTGCTTACTGTAGTGACAATGACAACTGAGTTGAAACCTTCCTTGGGCCCACCGTGATGTTTATTCGCCGTCCAACCTGCTCATAAGGTCACATAGAGCAACGAAAACATCAGTTTGATCCAAAACTTCTGTATCCCAGGGAAGTTTTCAACAGTTGATATTCAATCCGTACTGTTTCATGTGGTGTTGTCTACTTGAGCCTTTTATCTGCTCCTTTTTGGGGTCATCACCTAAAATGATCTTTCAAAATGAATGGACGGTTTGGATTAAAAAATACATCATGGTGGACCCCACAGAGGCCCTTCCAGGACCCTCAGTCTCTAGTTAGGTAATGGTGGGGCAGTAGTACCCAATCCTCGTCCTCGGTCGAGTCTCCAGGGTCCTGCTATTCATCGCCTCTAGAAGCCGGCCAGCACATAAATAATATCGAGTTATTTGGTACTCTGGTAAGTGTGACGCTAGATACTCATGCACTCAGAAAGTACACACGTGGCATGCGTTAACACAAATGAACCCAACCAAAACTGTGGAACCCACTTTATCTAAGTACAGATCCCACAATCAGATCGGTTGAACTATTCTAAATCTCTGATACATGGACACTTGTTTATTTAAACAGGACCATCCAATAAATCCGATGGTCAGATAATCAAGTGATCATAATTTTTGGTTCTTTATACATGTAAACTAAAACCCATAATTTGGACAGTTTAATTAATTTATTTGTACGGCATGTTTACAATTTCTAAGTGCCTGTGTATCATCAATCACACTACCAGAGTATCATTGTTTTTCAAATTCCGCGCGTCCTAATCTAAAATAATTACAATGGAAGCTTCCTCTTGTAAAATATATTAAGTCGACCATGGCTATTATCGTGTAAGCTTATAGATGCGGAGAAGGTCTCAAGTCCGACACGTTGGACCACAAATTACCGTCCATCCAATGAATAATTTGCAATCTGTCATCTATGTTCTACATCTAATCTGTTCAATATATTTTACTCACCACGACGCTCAACTTATCCAAAAATCATCCACACCCACTCAATAGGTAGACCGTACTTTAATTTTCTTATTATCACTGGGTAGATATTGTTTTCAATGATGTGTCCCACATGATGATTTTATTAGACATATTTTTAAGATGTTGATTCTTAATGGTAGGCCCAACCTATTAGACGGGTTGGATTTGTCATGCACGTGAAAGGTTGAAAGTGATCCGTTGGGTGGAAAGTATCTCATGGTACAACCGGTTGGACATGAGACATCCCCAGAGATGTGTGCGTCTATATATATCGGACGTAGATCTTAGGTTGGTATACTTGAAATATAACAAACTTCGTGTGATTATCAACCATGAATATTGCTACGAACCGTCAGCAATCAAAGTGGTCTGTGGGCCTTTGTGGGAGCGGAGAAGGGAGTACTTGTAAGATCTTTGTTTTTTCATGTTTCGCCCACTTCAGTTTCTAGTACAAGTGGGTCCCATGGTTCAGCGATCTAAAACGTTGATCTCATGGGACTTCGGTGGTTGGCCCACCCCAAAAAATCCCAAGATTTCAGGAGCTTAGATTTGTATTTTATTGGTTGAATGGGAACCGTTGCCGCATTTTCTCTGTTAGCACCAACGTAGACCTACGGTGGTACTGGGCAGATGGGGACCCCACTTGACGTGTGAACACCATCCAATCCGTCCATTGGATGCGTCACCTGAAGTTACATAAAGGGCCCATAAATCAGCCCGGTACAAAGATCAGGTTTGCCACAGAAAGGGTAATGGGTACGTGGTAACGCCCATCTATTTTCGTTGAGACCCACCTGAATTAAGAAACCATTTGATTTTGGTCTGACCCTTAATCCGTTCAAGATGAAGAGACTGAACGGCCTGGATTATAACATTTTTTTTGGAACATGTTTTTCCTTTACTTCCAGTTGAAAGGTTTGGGACATTTACATCTGGGAGATATTTGGTGCCTGGTCCATTGGGCCTAACTATTTTCTTTCTTAGCCGTCTATTGGGTGGACACCAATTGAACGGTCATGGTAGACCGTCCACACCATCGTCCATCATACAGCGTAGTATGGATCACCTAACCATGGGCCCGACCCGTAAAGACTTAAACCGGATGAACTTGTACATATTCGACATTCAATTGTATAATACTGTTTTTGGTGCGTAACGTTGGATGGATTGCAGGTTGCATTGCATGCATTCTCCCGTGTGTCACTTTCGGACAGATAGCAGAAGTGGTAGATGAAGGGCGGAGTTGTAAGTATGCCATTTTTATTTTTATTTTAAAAGAAGTATATAATCCTTGAACAACATGGTTTGGGTCTGTTTGGATGCAAAATCAGATTGAATTGCAACTTCAATATCCTGATTTATTGCAATATGAAACACTATAACTATAGTGTTGAGTTTGCATTTTTTTTTTTGGAAAGACTTGAACCGTTTATAAATGATAGTTTTACCATTGGATGGGGTATGTTAAAAGAAAAAAAAAAAACCGCTTGAATTGAATATTTCAACATTTCGATTACAAGTGCAATATCCTAGCGACCCACTAAATGGGTCTAACCATGTAGATGTTCTCACCCAAAAATAAAGCTGGTCTACCTAGCAAATCTACTATGATTTCAAATACAAGGGAATAGGGTAAAACCTTTAATTTTTATTTTATTTTTTACAATTGTACATTTATTTTGTAAATTATGGCCCACCTGACTAATGGATTGAATTGATTATTGGGCTGTCAGGGCATCTACATAGTGGTACCCCTTATGGATGATTTAGGTCATGCCCCTATATGTTATTATAGTACATGGTGGTGGCATGCTCCCCTTAAGTTTGTCATTTTTTCTTCATTAAACTGAACGTTCGCAATTCAATTTTATTGTGCATCCAAACACATTATCTATAACTTAGGGTCCATTTGGGTAGAAGATCTTAGATGGGCCTTACCCTTTACATAAGATTAACTTCACTAAAGTAGCATTTTCCTATCACAAGCTTAATTAGCAGCATTTGTGTGGAGAGTATGGGCCTGCCAAATGAGGATTAGACTTAATACCAACCGTATATGATCCCCTACCTGAATGGAACCTTACATATTTGTTACATTTATGAAGGGCTTATGAACTGGAACATATCCAGTTTAGTTATCAATCACTCCCCATTCATCTGTTGGGCTCTACTGAGGATGGGCCATACCCCAAAAACCAAGAAGGTCAGATGATCCTAGTGAACTTTTGCCAATTGAATGTTGACCGTGGGTTGAACTTTCTTTCTCCTGACCAACCATCTTGGTAACAATCCAACCTTTGGCTAGGATCATTTGGGGTGTTGCCAATTTTGGAGTAGACCCCATCTGCAGTAGGGCTCACGGGATGAACGGTCTGGATCTGGTGCATAAAAGCCACATGAAGAAGGATGGCTTGATGGATAACTAACTTTAATACTAATGCCTAGAGCTTGTATTTCAGCTTGCATCGGACAAGGTATTGTGTATGGGTTCTTGATGTTGTTTCAATGTCACTGGCTGTACGGATGCGTGTATAGAGAGAAACTGAGGGAAAAATACGGTTTACCACCTGAGCCTTGTAATGACTGTTGCGTTCATTGCTGCTGCGGACCTTGTGCCTTGTGTCAAGAGCATGACGAGCTCACTGCCAGGGGCTTGGACCCTTCTAAAGGTCATGAGCTACTCATTTGGGTTTTTTCATATATTCTTTTTAAATTTCCTCACACATAAATCAGGTTGGTCTACTCAGCATGTGGACCACAATATTAGAAAGAAGCAGAGGAATTAGAAAACTATATATGGCTGTCTTTGTCAGCCATATATGTTTTTTTTTTTTTTTGGCCTACCTGATTAGTGGACCAACCTGATTCTTGGACCAGGTCCTCTAACATATGATGGCATTTGCATGAGCCTTGCTCAGCAAAATTCCCAAGCCATTGTTAGTTAAATGTATTATAAGATTATTTGTTATGAACTAAGGCCTTAGTAAGGCCCAGATGAAGAGCGGTCCAGATGTGTCCCCAGCTAAGCTGGGTAGCTGATTGCAATTGGTAGCATTCCTCTGCTAACTATGAATTTTGGCCCTCTACCTTTTTCATATTGATAGGTCCATTTTCATTTTTGCGTTTTAAAATTGTAACAAAATGAAAAGGTGGGTGCAAATATCAATTCTGCAAAGAAATAAAATATTTATGGTACCACTAACAATAATTTCATAGCAATCTAGCCACTTGTGCCGACTCGTCTAGTATCAAGTTGAGTCATGACTCACCCAAGTCCGGGCTTGAATGGCCTATGTGACTCAAGGTTTACGCACAGTGTCAAACTAGATTGGTTGGACTGAATCTGATTCGACTCAGATGAGTCACATCTGACAACTTTCCGAATGCTCATTCCATGGTGGTACATGATAACTGATGTTTAATTTATGTGCAAAAACCAGGTTGGATTGGTCCTCCGAACGCTCCTCCTCAAATGCCTCCTTCCATGCATAGATAAGACCTTATCGTTACATCTGATCCAGTTCGCAGGCTTGGCCCACTCTAAGCTATCACAGAGAAGACAAATAGATGAAGGGATATTATTATTTCATGTTTCCTTTGTATTACTTATTATTGTTATTTACATTTGTGAAGCACTTTCTTCTATTAGTTTCCGCCGGCCTCACGAGAATATTATTGAGTTTGAAAATGAGGCAGAAAGCTTTGTGTATTTAGCTTAATGTACAAAATGCATTTAACTCGGTTTTAAGTGTCTAAGTTCATGGAAGTGCTATGTACTTAGGCTAGGGGAGGCAATGGAGTGGACCGAGGTAGCTCAAGGCCGGCCAAACACTCAAGGTCCAAGGCCTGAGTTTAACATGGGTACTAGCTCAATATGCTTAAGCTTGAGGCTAAAAATATTTGGTTGGGCCTGAGCCTGACCTGCCAAGCCAAGTCCTATCTAACGCAATGAAAAGCTCGGGCCAGTCCAAAGCTAAGTGGGGCTTGTAAATTGGCTGGTAAGTTGCCTTGGCAAGGGCCTACAAGAATCTTCGTGTCTATCATATGCCGCCATGCCATGTGTGCTGGTAAGAATATTTGCTTTTTATAGAAGGGCTTGTATCTGATAAGTGCACATGACGCTTTTCATTAGCCATATCAAATAGGAGTATTAATTAATAAGTTAAGTTCGAGCCAAGTAAACAATACCTATATACATTTTCATACATATGTCGAACCTGAAATGGGCATTCATATGTGTAACCTCTAGGGTGTTGGTGTACCCACGGGGACATTAGATGCACACTTATGATTACATTATCCTCATCTAACCCTTATCCTAACTAATTGAAGTCAACTATTTAAATTCATTTCCCTATTTCACTCTATTAAAGGCTATAACTTCATTTAAACCATAGCTCATCGAATATTTTTGTTACTTCCTCCACCCATATTCTTTTAAGCCTTCCCCTTGGCCTTATAAAGCCCTTTTGATACATATAAAATCTTATGTTCACATAGCATAAGTGGTGTAAGCTAAGTGAATGCATATAGTGTTGCGCAGCATGCCAACAACGCAGTAAACCAAGATCCAATCTCCGGTCTCACCCACAAACGATAAACAACAAGAAATATAATCTAGAAGAAGAACCAAAGCATTCCAAACAAACCACAAGATAAGATATACGTAGAAAAATCGCAACAAGGGTAAAAAACCACGGATGCAAACTTCCACTATGAAGAAAAACGAAGATTACAAGCAATATACTAACCTCTTGATACTCCCATGCACAAAGATAACCCTTAGCCTAGCTTAGAAAACCCTTTCTCATTTCCTAGAATAGACTTAGGAACCCCTATTTATAGTTTAGGTCCTATTTATAGTTTAGGTAACTTCCCTTCCGCACCCTTGTGAAATCGCCTAAAAAATATGCAGTCCGTGCAAAATCAGTAAACGAATCTACATAACCTCGACTGGTCGAGCATGGGCCTCGACCGCTCGAGCACCTCGGACCAAAAATCAATTTTGTTTGCTGGACTTTGAGTTAAGCGAACCCTCGACTAGTCGAGCAAGCTCCTCGACCGTTCGAGCGGTTCTGTCCAGATGTGGCTCCGCATCTCAAAAATCTTCCACTTGGATATACATCACTATAAACTTTCGTCTTCTATATCCGAAGTGCACCACCTCCCCTTCTTCAAGCCTGAAGACCAATCAAAGCTGAACATAGCTTCAGCTTCTCTTGTGTGACTGCCTTAGTTAGCATATATACAGGATTCTCACTTGTATGAATCTTCTCCAGAGCAATCGATCCATCTTCCAATAATGAACGTATGAAGTGATATCTGATGTCATTATGCTTAGTCCTTAAATGAAAGGTTGAATTCTTAGCTAAGTGTATTGCACTCTAACTGTCACTATACAGCTTACAATCTGCTTGCTTCTTACCCAACTCTTTCATGAAACCTTGCATCCATACCGTCTCATTGCACGCTTCTGTAGTTGGAACATATTCTGCTTCTGTTGTACTGATAGATACTATCTTCTATAACTGAGAGACCCAACTGACTGCAGCATTACCTAGAGTAAAGACATATCCTATAGTACTTCTTCTCCCGTCGATATATCCTGCCAAATCTGAATCTACATAACCTTGTAGCTTGATTTTTGATCCACCATAACATAGCCCTATATCCTTAGTACCTACCAGGTATCTAAGGATCTACTTCACAGCTTCCCAATGTTCCTTCCCAGGGTTGTTCATAAACCTATTAACAACTCTCACTACTTAAGTAATATCTAGCCTCGTGCTCACCATAGCATACATGAGACTCACAATAGCTGACGTGTATGGGACTTTAGACATGTTGTCTCATTCCTCCTACGTCTTCACACCTTGCTCCTTAGAAATCTTGAAGTGATTGGCTAATAGAGTGCTAACCGGCTTAGCACCTCTCATACTGAATCGATCAAGTACCTTAGCTATGTACTCAACCTATGACAAAACTAGTTTCTTGTTTTTCCTGTCACACTTTATCCTTATGCTTAGGACTTGTTTTATAGCTCTTAAATCCTTCATGACAAATTCTCTAGACAGTTGTCTTTTGAGATCTGAGATGTCCTTCATGCTTGATTCGGCCATAAGCATATCATCAACGTCCAGAAGAAAAATGATGTACGACGTATCAAACTTCTTCAAAAAACAACAGTGGTCTGCATGACATCTCCTAAAACCATTTCTCGACATGAAACTGTCAAACTTTTTGTACCACTGCCTCGGGACTTGCTTCAGGCCATATAGACTATTCTTCAGTCTACACACCTTGTTTTTCTTTCCTGGTACCACGTATCCTATCGGCTGATGCATGTATATCTCTTCTTCAAGGTCCCTATGAAGAAAAGATGTCTTAACATCTAGCTACTCTAGATATAAGTTCTCTGTGGCTACTATACTCAAGACCATGCAAATCGTAGACATTTTCACCATTGGTGAAAATATTTCAGTGAAGTCGATACTTGCCTTTTGTTGGAACTCTTTCACAATCAATCTAGTCTTGTACCATTTCGAACCATCATGCTCCTCTTTCAGTCTGTAAACCCACTTGTTATGAAGAGCTTTCTTACTCTTAAGTAAAGTAAATAGGTCTCATGTACGATTAGACTCAAGAAAGTCCATCTTATCATCCATGGCTTGCTCCCACTTAATCTGTGTATCTAACTGTAATGCCTCTTCAAAACACTCTGGTTCATCATTATCTATCAGCAGTAGATAATGTAAGGAGGGTGAGTATCAGACCGTAGGTCTCCTCTCCTAAGTAGACCTCCTCACAATCGGTGTCTGTGGCTTTACCTCATAATGCTCCTATACATGATCATCCTGTGGCACTGTTACACCCGTGTCCAGTAACTCTTCCAACTCTACGAATTCTTTCGCATTGGCCTTAATTTGCTGCACATTGCATGTCCTTATGTATCACCTTTTCATTGAAGACTACATCTTTACTTCTAATGATTTTCATGTTTTCTGTATCCCAAAAACGGTAGTCAAAATCATGCTGCTCGTAGCCTATAAACGTACACCTCTTGGACTTCGCATACAACTTGTTTACTTGCTCTGCATCAATGTGAACATATGAAGTGCAACCGAACACTTTGAGATATGTTAATGTTCACTAGTTTCTCAGTCCACGTTTCTTCTGGTAGCCCACCATCTAATGGTGCTGAGGGACTTCTATTAATGAGATATGTGGCAGTATTCACAGTATCTGCCCAAAATGTCTACGACAACTCTGCATGTAACCTCATGCTCCTGGCGCGCTCAAAGATAGTCCTATTAATGCGCTCAACTACACCATTCTACTGCGGTGTCCCGGGAATCGTTTTCTAATGTTTGATTTCATTTTATCAAACCTCTTATCATAGTACTCTCCCCCATTATCATATCTAAGACATTTTACTGTTTTACCTGTCTCATTTTCTGTCATTATTTTTCACTTCTTAAATACATCAAATACATCAGATTTGTACTTTAAGAAATAAACCTATAGTTTTCTACTAGCACCATCAATAAAGGAAACAAAATAACGTGAACCACCAAGAGATGATACCGTGTCGGTCCCCACACATCAGTGTGTACAAACTCTAACAAATGCTTCTTTAGAGCGTGTCTTGTTTTCTTGAAACTTACCCTCTTCTATTTGTCATACACGCAGTTCTCACAGAATTCCAAGTCAATAGACTTCAGCCCTGGTAGCTTCCCTTTTGACAATAGTACTTTTATCCATTTCTTACTCATATGTCCCAACCTCTGATGCCATAACTATTCATTCACTTCAGTTGATGCGACTGTGAGAGAACTATACGATCCTAAAGTCACGTACAAAGTACCTTCCTTCTTGCCACGAGATATCACCAAAACACCTTTTGTAATCTTTTAGGAATCACTAGTGAATGTCGTTACATATCCAGTATTGACCAACTGCCCCACTGAGATTAAATTTCGCTTTAAACTCGGTACATGTCTGACATCCTTCAATTTCAAAGTCGTTCCGTCTTTCTGACTTATATAAACGTCTCCCTTTTCAACAATACTACACGGATCATCATCACCCAAGTAAATTCTCCCGAAGTCACCTGACATATAATCACGCAGAACTTCCTTACACGAAGTGACATGAAATGAAGCACCCGAGTCTATGACCCAAGACTTATTCCTCACATCAAGAGACAAGATCAACGCCTCTGTGTCACTCTCTTCAGATAGATTCATTGAATCCCTTGAGAGCTTCCTTCTTGTTTCTTAAGTGCCCTGCAATCACGTTTCATGTGCCCCTTCTTCCAGCAATGACAACACCTGTCTTTGTCTTTCGGTCCGTTGGAATTCTTCCTCGACTTAGAATGTTCATATTTATTGCCTTCTTTGTTCAGTAATTTTCCTCTTCCTTCAATGTTTAGAGCATTCCCTGAATCCCCTAAAACTCCCGATGCCTTTCTTTTAGATTATTCGCCGAGAATTAGACCAGCCACATCATCTAATTTCAGCTTTGTCTACCCTGAAGAATTGCTCATAGCAATCACCAAACCATCCCAGCTGTCTAGAAAATTGGACAAGATCAATAACGCTCTGACCTCATCTTCAAAAGCAATGCCAACGGATTCCAATTGGCTCGTGACTGTATTGAACTCGTTTAGATGTTCAGTCAGGCTCCCACCATCTGACATCTTCATGTTGAATAGCTGTTTCATAAGATAAACCTTGTTGGACGCTGAGGGTTTTTCATACATCGTAGATAGAGCTTCCATTAATTCTTTTGTGGTCTTCACCTTAAATATATTGAAAGCGACGCTCTTAGACAAAGAGAGTCGGATCGTTCCTAAAACCTTTCGATTCAATAAAAACCATTCATCATCTATTATCTTCTCTGGTTTCTTCTCTTTTCTTCCTAGAGGAATATAGAGGTCCTTCTGATACAGATAATCCTCCATCTGCATCTTCCAGAAAGTAAAGTTTGAACCATCAAATTTTTCAATTCTAGTCCTCCCTTCTTCCTTCATCACTCACAATTGAACTAAACCAATAGCTCTGATACAAGTTGTTGCGCAGCACGCCAACAACACAGTGAACCGAGATCCAATCTCCGATCTCACCCACAAATGATAAATAAGAAGAAATATAATCTAGAAGAATAATCAAAGTATTCCAAACAAACCACAAGACAAGATATACATGGAAAACCTCCAATAAGGGTAAAAAATCACGGATGCAATCTTCCACTTCGAAGAAAAACAAAGATTACAAGCAATATACTAACCTCTTAATGCTCACATGCACAAAGATAACCTTAGCCTAGCTTAGAAAACCCTTTTCTCATTTCCTAGAATAGACCTAGAAACCCCTATTTATAGTTTAGGTAACTTCCCTTCCGCGCCCTTGCGAAATCGCCTCAAAAATACGCAGTCCGTGTAAAATCCACAAACAAATCTGCGTAACCTTGACTGGTCGAGCAAGCTCCTCAACTGGTCGAGCGGACCCTCGACTAGTCTAGCGGCCCTGTCCAGATGTGGCTCCACATCTCAACACATAGCTATGAATGTTTTCTTACATGGAAAGCGCTCTTAGACCACGAGATACCATCCACTGAATGAATGACTTCCAACTTGTCAAATGCGTGCCACGCCCAATCTGTCACATCCGCTCAATAGGTGGATTGCACTTTAATTTTGTTATTTATCAGTGGTTAGACATTTTATTCTATGGTGTAGCCAATGTGATGTGTATTAAGCTTATTTTCGTAATAGGTGATGAGGCCAACCAATTAGACGGATTGGATGTTTCATGCACATGAAAGATTGTATGTTATGTAAGAATCCTATAAGGTGGGCCTTATTGGTCAACGGTCTAGATTAACGTAAAGGTTGATTGGGTGCATTAGTGGGCCCCACTAAGTTGTGATACATCCACAAATTCATAAGGAATGGTGTGCTACCACTTTAATAAGCACACGGTATCACTAGGGAACTAGGATTCCCAATTTCGTGGGGAGCCTTTTAGGAAGAAGTGTTTTAATGGGTTTCAAACTCCTCTGCCTTGTCGAATATAAATAAGAGCTGAGTCCCCAATCCCACCACCAATAGAAGCTCAGTCTCATCATAACTTTTCTAGCTAAAGGGTGTAAGAAAAGGAAGACATCGGCATTCCCATGTTGATCTCCATATCCAATGCACAGGTCCTATTAGCATTCCGCAAATCAGCACTAATAGGTTATCCATAGGGCGGAAGGTCCTATTAGCATTCCGCAAATCAGCACTAATAGGTTATCCATAGGGCGGAAGGTAATTTATGGTACAACTTGTTAGACTTAAAGACCGACTCATAGATGTATTTGTTGCACATGGACAACAATTGTGAATCGAGGGACACCATTATACAAAAGAATCAAGGAGCCAAAACACAGACCTAACAACCCAGTTAAATTAATAAACCACATAAAAAGAAAGACGAGCCATTTCACTTGATTTTATGATTATAATGGTATACATACGCATGCAATCTCGAGCAAGCACACAAACAAGCTCTTTTTTATTTATCTTCGTGACAATGCGCACATACGATGTATACACACGTGTACGCATCGTATGCACACCTTCCTTTCTCCTTCCTTTTATTTTTTCTCCTCTCTCAGATCTCTCTCTTCTTTCTCTCTCCTCTCCTCTCTCTTTTTCTCCGCCTTGTTTCTGATGTACATTACCTCACACACCTCTCGTGTCTGAAAATAGAGAAAAGGACGACAGACTGCAGATCACAAGCCGTGAAGGCTGTCAGTTTTACTTCTGGCACGTGGTAAGTGGGGTCCACTAGGGGTTGCCCTAACAACACGTGTTTAACATGTATGTGTAGAGAATGCATGTGTCACACGTGTCGAACAAGATGTGTGAGTCTATATATATTAGATGTAGATGTTAAGTTGGTATATATACTTGAATGATAACAAACTCGTGTGAAAATCAACCATGAATATTGCTACGCAGGGTCAGAAATCAAAGTGGTCTGCGGACCTTTGTGGGTGCGGAGGAGAATGTAGTACTTGTAAGATCTTTGCTTTTCCTGTCATGCCTTCTTCAGTTAATTTCTACAATTGGGTCACATGGTTCACGGATCTAAAACGTTGGTATTATAGGACTCGCGGTGGATGGATGGCCCATCACGAAAAAAAAAAAAAGCAGATTTGCTATAGGAAGGGAATAGGGAGGAGGTAACACACCCACCCTTTATTTTCACTGAGGCCCACCTGAGTTTAGAAATCGTGACCCTTCATCTAGTCAAGATGAAGAGCCTGAACGGTTTGGGACATTTACATCTGGGAGATATGTGGTGCCTAGGCCATTCACAGTGTGGCCCGTACTATCAACAGTTCCGCAGTCTCTTTCGTAGATGGGTTTTGCACTATCTTCAAATATTGGAACATTGTAGCCGTCAACCATGTGTTCTTTCTGGAAGTCTTTGCTGAAGAGTGAGCCCTCAAGATCTACATCCGATGGTCTACACGATATGGAACCTCTGTAAAGTTGAGGATGAACAGTATAGATCTAGTAATCCACCTAACCACTATTAGAACGGATGGGTCTAATCACCCCTTTGATCTATAGTATAGATGGCCTGGGATTGCAATATATGGTTTAAATCATTCAAAGGAAAAGGTAGATGGGCAAATATCAATATCTCAATAATTTCTTTTTAATCCTCATGTGACCTACCCAATAGTGATTACCCACAAGTGGGCCCCAGTTTCCAATGTCCAAAACTTTCTTCAATTGAATACTTGACAATGACTCTATTTTCTTTCTTAGTAGTATTTTTCATGGTCACCAATCGAGTGGTGATAGACCATCTAGGTTATTTTAACTTTATGGGCCATCCACAGCATGGATGGCCCATCATTTAACCAGTTTGGATGACTGCACCATGGACCCCACCGATACAGACTTAAACAAGGCGAACCTGTACATATATTCAACATCCGATCGAGGGTTGTGTAATACCTTTTTTCGTGTGTTAACGTTGGATGGATTGCAGGTTTCATTACATACTGCTTCCCATGTATCACTTTTGGACGGATAGCAGAAGTGTTGGATGAAGGGCGGAGTTGTAAGTATGCCGTTTCTTTTTCTTTTTGTTTTTTAATAAGAAAGATATAATCGTTGAACAACATGATTTGGGTATGTTTGGATGCAAAATCAGGTTGAATTGTAATCCTAATTTATTACAATAAGACACGCCAGAAATCAAGTGTTGAATTTGCTTCTGTATTTTTTATTATTATTATTTTTTTTTTTTCAAGATAGTTTAATTTATAGGGTTTGCCCCTAGATGGGAGATGCCCAGGAAAAATTCTTGGATCGAATATTTCAACCTTTTGATTATACAAAGGTTACAATGACTGGTAAAAGAGCATAATTATAAAAAGGTTAAAACAATTCATTCGGGATCTTCCGGTTGTTGAGTTTCCAACAATCAAAGCGATAGCAACATACAAACGGCTTAAGGGGACTTAGCAAAAGTCCCTGTGTAGACTCGGCATAGCTGGAGTGTAACCTAGATTCAAAGGCTAAAGTCCTGATACATCATACTACAAGATATCAGGATGTATATTCGAGCAAGCCTCAAATAAAATTACGTTGCTTAAAAAGTTAGGGACCTGAAAGGTTTGTAGTTGCCAGTTGCTGCCTGCGTTGTTATTTCAACCTAAATTGGTAGGCATACTGCATGTACCATGTGAATCTCGATCCTTTGTTTGGGACTGCTTGTTGCAATGATTGGGCCATATCATCAGAGACTGCATTTAATGCAGCAATGCTGATAACGGCAGTAAGGATGTGGACTATCAATGATGCAGAAAACAAGAAATTCTGCTTATCATCACAGACTGCATTTAATGCAGCAATGCTGATAACGGTAGTGAGGATGTGGACTATCAATGGTGCAGAAAGGAAGAAATTCTGTTTGTGACAAGTGGAGGATCCAGATTGGTACCACATATGCCAGCATGGCAGGAAAGTGCAATATCCTAGCAATATATTAGGTGGTTCTGACCGTGCTAGACATTCTCACCCAAAAAAAACTCAGCTGATGCAAGGAAGAGAATGAAATGTGTTTTTTTTTTCCTTTAAGATCAATGTCTTTTTCAAGTAGTAAATAACTTAAATTCATGAGGAAATAAAAAAAAAAAAGGAAGAAAGAAGAAAGAAACTCAACTATTTTTAGTAAATAATAATTTAAGATTGCTCGATTACATCATTTATACGGAAGACTCAAAATCCTAATTTGAAATTATCCAAAACAACAAAAAAAAAAAAAAAAAAAAAATCTTTTCAAAAATTATATTTGTTAAAAATAAAAACATCAAATAAACATTACCAGAACGTTCCCATCATTATTACGAGCAACTTTTAAAAATATATAATAATAAAAATAAATAAATAATCAAACTATAAAAATAAGGTGATATGATGAAAATAAAAATTTTCAAAAAATAAGTAAATTTTTTCTAATATTTTGATTTTGACTCTCAAAACAAGCGTTTCTCACGAAACAGACGTTTGTGACTAGCTACACAAGTCGTTTAACCCCATAAGCACTGTTACATAAAGATTGATAGGTCGTGCGTTTCGTAACAGTGCCCAAATTAAAAGTTATGGCTGTTTTATAGTCAACGCTTTAAATAACAATTTCTCAATATTTGGAATGAATCTCTTCGAACTGGACACGCTTAGGGCCCAGTTGCGTTATGCCTTACGTATGACTAAGCCCAATTTTGACAAATTACTTTCATTTGCATTCGGGCTTCTTTTGATCCAATTGTGCTAAGAATGAATATACGACGTGTTTTACATCAATCTCCACTTGTAAAGAACACATCCACAAGTTATTCAATGGACTTGATTCATGATACTCATACAGATCTACTACATTGAAAGTCTGTGAGATTTCTAAGCCCTTGGAAAGATCAATAACATATGCATTATCATTGATTTTATTGAGTATCGAAACAGGGCCTATCTTTTTATTCCCCGGGCTTATAATATATTATAGTTGAAAACTTCTTCTTGCACAAGTGAACTAGCACATTATCACATACTCCAAATATCTTTTATCACTAATGTTTATCAATTGTGTCCTTATACTTGGCATTAAATTCTTGTAAATTCTTTAAAATGTTTGTGGGTTCTTCTTTTTCCTCTTTACGATCAATGCATAGATCTCTCCCACCTCCTTAGATTCTTTAACGAAGTCTTATATGGTTAGGAGAGATCGCTCATCAACTTTAGAAGCCTTAGATTGATTTTCTGTTCTCGTAAGGATGAGGATAATCTTTCTACCATCTTTAACAAAAATGAATATATTATCACAACCTCTATGTGTGGTGGACTAAGTAACATGCGACAAGCCTCCATATCAACTATGTTATACATTACTTCATCTTTATAATATTTAGCAATGGAGATGGGAATACGATATTGTTCAGTTACCTTTATTTCACCGGCCTTCTTGATCCACATTAAGGAAGAGTCGTGCGCCGTTACTAACAGGGCACTCGTGCTACTCTAACTCGTTTCTCTTTTCAAGTATAAGGAGGGGTAGGGGTGTACATGAACCGAGTTAGCTTGGTTAGCTCGCTCGACTCGACTCGAAAAAGCTCAATTCGACTCAGTTAGAAACTAAGTTCGAGCCGAGTCAAGCTAACTTTTTGAGCTCAAAAAATTTTTTAGCCGAGTTCGAGCTTGCCCGAGCTCAACTCGACTCAGATCAAACCCTAACTTGAATCGAATCGAACCAGCTCAATGACTCGATTATTTTGAATCTTTGATATTGATGTTGCTCAGCAAGTGTTTGATGAAATGACTCGATGAAGTGTTAGCTGGTGGCGAGGAAGGTATGGATATGAAACAAATACCCTCGTATCTTGATTTTTATGTTGCATGCTAAGTATTTGATGAAATACCTTTAAACCAAAGTTGTTGCTTTACATTTCGTGAGAAATTGAAAGTGCACTCATTTGAGAAAACGCTGCAAAGGCTCAATCTTGGCTCGAACTGGCCCGAGCTGCTAACCGAACTGAGTCGAGCTGGCCAGTCAGGCTCGAGGACCAAGTCGAGCCGAGTTTGAGCTGGGGTCAACTAGTGGCTGAGCCGAGTTGAGCTGTGCTAAGCTATACTCGTGTACACCCCTAGGGAGGGGGGCTTCTCTGCCTTCAATTGTAACTTTTCCATCATGGTCTTAGGCACGATATTCTCATTTTTCTTGCCATCAATGATCAAAACACGAATCTTTTGGTTCACAGTGCACTTTATTTGAAAAATGTTGTGTCGTTGTGAATCTATTTCTTTTTTAGCATGTACAATAACTTCCTCACGATCAGAGACTTGTTGTGATCTTCGTTAGTCCATTTGTCCTCTTCATAATCATCCTCGGCATGTTCAACATCTTCGACTTTCAGATTGTCCTCTCCATCTTTTGCCTCCCCATCATTAATGGCCAGATTAGTCATCCGCCTCTGATGACACATATTGGATCGGTGACTAGGTTGACCACATCAATAGTACTCATTTAGTTGAGATGAAGCATAGGGGTTAAGGTTTTTATTTGAACCAATAACATTGGTTGTTTCCCTTTAAGGTCTAACTTAGCCACACTTTGAATCTCAATTTGCGGCTAAGGAGGTCAAGGACGCCCCCACAGGATCCTTTCCCATGACTATGTTGCAACGCATGAAGGTTTAATAATAGTCACCCTTTTTACAACATAGTCTCATACATTGGGATGCTCAATTATATCTCTACTCAAGTGGTCAACTTGACGGCCTTCTTCATAATCAAGATGGGTTGCATTTGGAGTCGATCTTGAATCGTCATACGAAAACCATCAGTGAATCCGGAAACATTCTGCAACTCAGTCTTGACCAAATCGTTTCTTATAGACATTCACTAGAATTCCTTTGTATAATCTCTCACTGATTGGCAACCTTGCCGACAATTGTGGCATTGTGGGAATAATACATGGTCATAATCAATTGACAAAAATCGTGTCCGCATCAATTGCTTCATTCGCTACCGTGTTGGGATCACCACTTTCATCTGCCTAATATGTCAATTTTCGAGTGATTCCCACCAAGTCGAGGCTCCGCACTTCAGCTTGTAGGCCATGAGTTTGACATTTTTCTCCTCAGAAACCTCTATATAGTCAAAAAATCGATCCACTTCAAGAAACCAATCATGGAAGTCCTCTATTTTAAGTTGACCAATGAGGCTAGGTGTCACGCCCTAAACTCGAAAACTGGGCTAACAAAATTCCCGATTGCCGAATCCAGTGCCAACAACTTCTGTAGTACCCCATTCTCGGCTCTCGGCGTCCATATGCCAGATTCCGATCCTGGGATCGAACAATGAGGATTTTCCAATGTATATTTTACTCGTAAGAAGTATAACCACAATTATACCCAAATCACAAAGGCAACATCATCATCACATATCCACTAATATAAACATTTGAATACATTACTGAAAGGAAAATACATATATCAAAAATAAAAGCTCCAGAAGACGGCTGCACACTCCAAGCTTGACGCTGCTGCAACCATATGCCACCTGCACGCATCTATCATGCATAAGCTTATAGAAAGCTTAGAGGGTGGTGAAAGTCTATGCACAAGGTAAGTGCCAAGTATATACAATGTTATAAATCATATAATATCAGGGTAAGCGAAAATACTAGCAATCCATAAATCGTACAATAACAGAGTAATGCAGAAACATACTAGTAAGTCCACGAATGCTATCAGTCATATCATGGATATGCAATGTAAAAACATAATAAGCCAGTATGATATACTGAGGAGAGTCATAAAGAGTTATATATCAGATGTCAAGGATTCAATGCAATATGCAATTCCTGATGAGTTCACAAATATCGTCAGTCGTATTTAGGCCATACAGAAACATAGTAACCCAAAATGCTATATGCCACGGATGTAATGCAATATGCGGTGCGAATGAAATAACCATGCTAGAGTGTGAAGTCGGGATGATAGTACGTAGTATCGCAGGCTACGGGATCTACCAAAAGGGACTTCTATCCAAACTAGTCTCATACCTAAATTTGTATAGTCAGACTCAATGTGGTAAATTGCTGATCTCAGGTTAATCGCAAGGCCCAACAGAAATCTTGACCATTGCGAAGGTACACGTAACAAATAGTCGCGCACCACCAACTCGAGTGGATAGTGAATGAATGAGTATGCAACTCCTACTCAATAGGTCCACGTATCAGTACTGTACATCTCTAGGATCATCACCAGGGTCTAATACAGTCTACGTCAGCTTACCGCCCCATCAAGCGCACAATACAACTGGGTAAGTGGAAGAGACCTCACTACCCGCCTATCAATATCAGCCCAGCTCGTCGATAGCGGACCCATTTAAGAGCTGGTTAGACTCAACCCAGCTATACTTACTCCCTCAAGCGGGTAAGGCCACACTCCCTCCTAACCGACCATGACACAGTGGGAGACGCGACCTACTGGTATACGGCCCTCACGCGCTCTTATATATCCACTCGGCCTCGACGTTGGGGCATCCTCTAGTACCAAGAGGGTTTGGGAATTTTCACCCAGAGCCATCTATGGCAGCCTGATGCTAATAACAGATTTTCGGTGTCCCATTTAGCCATTCACGACATGAATGTGGAGGTTATGGCCCTGATGTCGCTAGGGCGTACAGTAATCACCATCACACAATGCGAGATGCAGGAATCATGTAGTCCAATCATGCATCAATCCTACGCATACCATGCGCTCATGTGGGATAACTCCACCTATCAGGGAGTCTCATAAACCACCTGCACTATGGCATATGTAATGGTCAATCACATCTCAAAACAAACATGCAGATGATGCGTATGGGCATGTATCATGATGCTATGCTGTCACATACTCATATTCGGTATCAATAACCGGCCTCGATAATGTGCATTGATGATCGACCTTGACAATGTGGACATTTAACCAACATTGCCCCAAGGAGTGGCCCACATAGAGCCTAACGTATAGTGGACCCATGGCCTCACAAAGGACCTAATATACAACACCATGGGCCCCACTCAAGGGCTTAATACACATCACAATAGGCCTCTCCCATGGGCCTAATATACATCACAATGGACTCCATCGCCTGGCCCTCAAATGCATCGCAATGGGCCTCATCACATAGGCCTAATATACATTACAATGGGCCTTTAACACGGGCTTGAATACACATCACAATGGGCCTCAAATACAGGCTGCATATACATCACATTAGGTCTCGTCAATTGGCCTTGGCAATCAGAATCGGCCTTAGTGGTCGGCCTCGACAGTCGGAATCGGCCTCGATAATCGGAATCGGCCTCGACAATTAGAATCGGACTCGATAATCAGAATCAACCTCGATAATCGGAATCAGCCTCGATAATAGGCCTCAACAATCAAAATCGGTCTCGATAATCAGAATTGGCTTCGATAATTAGAATCAACCTCGATAATCACAATCGACCTCGATGATAGGTCTCAACAATCAGAATCGCCCTCGATAATTATAATCGGCCTTAATGATAGGTCTCAAAAATTGAAATCGGCCTCGATAATCAGAATCGGTCTCGATAATCAGAATTGGCCTCGACAATTGGAATCAGTAACCAGCCTCTACGCAAGGCAGGATCCATGGATGGACAGTCAATGATGGACCAAGCAATATCAATGGGGCCCAATCGTTTGGGGTAACCCACTAGAGAATGACAAGAATGGGCCTAACCAGGCCTAAGGGAAGGTCACAATGTGGACGTTTAACCATCATTACCCATTAATGTGGACCTTTAACCAACATTGCTCCCAAGGAGTGGCCCACATAGGGCCAGACATATAGTGGGCCCATGGCCTCACACAAGGGCCTAACACACATCGCGATGGGTCACATCCATGGGCCTTATACATTAGGTGGGCCGCATCCTATGGGCCACATATACATCATAATGGGCCTCTGGCACAAGCCTTCTATACAACACTAAGGGCCACATCCCATGGGTCTCAAATATATCACAATGGGCATCTACCCATGGGCTCCAAATACATCACAATGGGCCTTAACCCATGGGCCCCAAATACATCACAATGGGCTTCAACAAGGGTCTCATATACATCATAAAGGGGGCCTCTCATATGGGTCCAACATACATCACATCAAGGTGGGGCCCACACATCAATTAGAGGTCATTATAGACCATTTCCCAAAAAAATAAATCCCATCAAAGATCGTTTGGACCATACCACAAATAACAATGGAGATGATGATTTTCACCGTTAGAACACACAGGGCCCACCACAGAAAATCGTGGGAGCAGCCACACTCACTATTTTCAATGGTGGGGTTCGCTTGAACTTTAAATCTATCTGATTTTCTTTGTGACGCCATAAAATGATCTCTAACAATGGTTGGACAGGATAGGTACAACACATGCATCATGTGGGCCACACATATCCAGATGGATAGTGTGGAATATAAAACATATCACGGTAGGGTTCTACAGATGGATGGATGGCATGATAAACACAAACATCAAGGTGGATACCCAAGGCTCCTGTCCATCCCAGCCAAACGGGATGGACGGTTTAGATAAAACCATACATCACAGCGGTCTCCACATGGCACCGTCCAGATTGGACGGTGTGAGTACAACACTACATCATGGTGGCATTCCACCGTCCAGCTGGACGGTGGGGACACAACACAGACATCATGGTGGGATCCACACATGCCACAAGGCAGGCCCCACCTCTAGCTGACGTTAATAGAACAGCTATTTAGTTGGTGCGTGGTAGCCCAGCCAATCCATCTCCACCGTATGTGGGTCCCACGTGGGGCCCGCCATAACGTTTATTTCCATCCAATCTATTCATAAGGTCACAAAGACCTGAGTTAAGAGGCAAAACAAATTTCATATAGATCCAAAACTTCTAAGACCCAAAAAGAATTTCAATGGTAGGTGTTCAATCTCTTACTATTAGTGGTGTAGACCACCTGAATGCCAAGAACGGCTGATTTTTGGGATGTCCCGATAATTAAAGGAGACCCACCAAGTGCATGGTGTTGATATTCAACATACATCATGATGGGGCCCGTGGTAGGGGCCACAGTCCCACCTTCACACAAGCAGCAAGGACGTTGCTTGACGCTGACAGCAACAGCGTCCTTCATATATAAATATATATATGATTTCTCGTGATTTTTCATAGGTGGGCCCCACATCATGATGATCCAGTCCGCCTGCTAGGTTCTATGGCCCAGGACGCATCTAACAAGCCCAATATTCAGCATGTTTTGATGCATAGAAACATCACAGCAGGCCCTAACAGATTTAACAATATGATTGACTATTTTCTATGATATGGCCCGGCAGAGATTCGGATTGGCTTCATTTTTTGGGCTAAACGCCTAAAATGAGCTGGGAAATAAGGTGGACTGTGTGGATACATTACATATATCAAGGTGGGGTCCACAAGAGTATGACCCATCCACTTTGAGTCAAAGCTGATATCCATGTTTTTCCCTCCAGCAACGTCTTGTGCTAGATGGTGAATAACAACACATGCTATGTGGACTCCACCGTCCCTTACCGATGGACAGCATGGGTGAAACACATATATCATGGTGTGACCCGTCAAACGGACGGCCTGGACCATACATCATGCGGGTCCACAATGCTTAAAAAAAGGGAGAGAGAGAGAGAGAGAGAGAGAGAGAGAGAGAGAGATGAGATGGAGGGACCCCGCCACTATGGGCCCCTCAAGATTACAACACATACATCAAAATGGGTCTCACATACAACTGGGCCCTCAAATGGAAATCAACGGTAGATCACCCACCTATCGGCCTTCTTCTTTAGCTCCTTGGACTCCTATGCTCCTTGCCTTCAATTTTGATGGAGGTTGATGGAGATTGGAAGGTTGAGATGGGAGATGAAAGAGTGGGAAAGTGGGCCACACTTGGCTTTGGGGGAATTTGGAGAGCTTGGACGTTGGGTGCTTCTCTTGGGAGTTTGGAGAGTTGTTGTTTATAGAATGAGAGAGAGAAGAGTGATGGATGAAAAGAGATGGCTATAATGGGTGTTGTAAGGAATGGAGATGGAAAGGTATGAGTTTGGTTGAAATTGAGTAAAGAAGGAATGGGTGGGGAGAGAGAGAGTTGACTTGGAGGAAAATAGGGAATGGATGCTTGTACTTGTGATAGGGTGAGGTATCATGGGATATGGATGATGTACTTGACTTGATTGATGTGACAAATCATAGAGATTCTCTCAGAATTCGCAACGCACGGCATTGTTCGAAATGAACGCGGGCCCACATCTCCTGGCCTGGGTATCGCATCGGCGCGTGAGACGCGGTGTTGGAACTGTGGCGATGACGTGGTCGCTAGGGTACAAGTTTTGGGTCGAGTCGACTCCGGTTTGTAGGACTCAACTTAGGATCACGCGCAAACGTCGGACATATGTCGAGGGTTGCTGAAATTCGACCGGGAGGACCACGGAAGCTTATGAAACGGTATGATCTAAGATACAGGCCTTACAACTCTCTTCTCCTAATAAAAATTTTATCCTCAAAATTTACTAATGTCACAAATAGACATAACTCATAAAAGAGGAAAAATTGTTTCACTATGAAAAATCAGAAACATAACATACGAGTGCAGTCAAACAATAAGGAGATGGGGATAACACTCGCAAATCTCAGTCTCTTGCTTCCAGGATGTCTCTTCCACGAGCAATCTAGCAAGACGATGCATGGGCCAAGTTGCACAAATCATCGACGACTCCTCCTGATGCCTGAGGATCCTACTGCTTTTGTTGCCGCTGTTGGGGTCTCGGCAGCGGATATTGTCATCGTTATTGCTGCTGTTGAGGACGGGGGCACTCGCTCTTACGATGTCCTATCCCACCACATCCAAAGCAAGTACCTGTGAACTGACAGAGAGGAGGTGTTGGAGGTACTACTGGTGCCCTCAGCTGATGCTACTGCAGTCGGGGGCACTCCTACCTACAGTGTCTTATCCCACCTTATCCATAACAAGCACCGGAAAGTTACCTCAAAGGTGGTGCCAAAGGTCCTACTGGTACTCTGGCGGCTTGGTAGGTTGCGCGTCTCCGCTGCTATCGACGTTGTCTGGAGCTAACGGAGGGCGCCCGCCTCTTCCGGCCTTCTCTCTGAAAAATGGCATTTATTGCTTACAATATCAACTGCAGCTGGTCCGCACTCACAGACACGATCGGTGCTGTGAGAAACTCGAACAAGGGTGTAGAAGTCTCGGGTGGGGGAACAGGAATCTCAGGCAGAGAAGCGGAAGTCGCTCGAGTTACTTGCTTGGGTGTCATATCCTACAAGAAGGAACAAGGGCCTATTACCCTTAGGCACTCTCGAATACATACACGATGGGGAGCTATATCAGGAAGTTTCTAAGTTATTCGAACTCGGGGATCTAATCATTCTAAGTTCTTAACAATCATAGAGTGCAGGGTAACTATCAGCAGATACGTGATGTTATCCTCAGGTATTCTCAAGTTATGCTTTGATACCAACTTTTGTCACGTCCCAAACTCGGAAACCAGGCTCACAAAATTTTCGATTGCCGAATCCAGTGCCGACAACCTCCGTATTATCCCATTCTCGGCTCGTCCACATGCCAGATTTTGATCCTGGGATCCTACAAGGAGGATTTTCCAATATACATTTTACTCGTAAGAAGCATAACCACAATTATACCCAAATCAAAAAGGCAACATCATCATCACATATCTACTAATATAAACATTTGAATACAGTGCTGGGAAATACATATATAAAAAATAAAAGCTCCAGAAGACGGCTGCACGCTCCAAGCTCAACGCTGCTGCAACCCTATGCCACCTGCACGCATATATCGTGCATAAGCTTATAGAAAGCTTAGAGGGTGGTGAAAGTGTGTGCACAAGGTAAGTGTCAAGTATGTAATACAATGCCATAAATCATACGATATCAGGGTAAGCGGAAATACTGGCAATCCATAAATCGTACAATAACAGAGTAATGTGGAAACATACTGGAAGTCCATGAATGCTATCAGTCATATCAAGGATATGTGATGCAAAAATATAATAAGCCGGTATGATATACTGAGGAAGCAATGTAGATCAGCTATGCAAATGAGGAGTCATAAAGAACCATATATCAGATGTCAAGGATTCAATACAATATGCAATTCCTGATGAGTTCACGAATATCGTCAGTCGTATCTAGGCCATACAAAAACATAGTAACCCAAAATGCTATATGCCACGGATGTAATGTAATATGCGGTGCGAATGAAATGACCATGCTGGAGTGTGAAATCAGGATGATAGTACGTAGTGTCGCAGGCTACAGGATCTACCACAAGGGACTTCTATCTAAACCAGTCTCATACCTAAATTTGGATAATCAGACTCAATATGGTAAACTTCTGATCTCAGGTTAGTCGCGCGCCCCAACTGAAATCCTGACTATTGCGAAGGTACACGTAACAAATAGTTGCGCACTACCAACCCGAGTGGATAGTTAATGAATGAGCATGCAACTTCTGCTCAATAAGTCCATGTATCAGTACTGTACATCTATGGGGTGATCATCGGGGTTTAGTATACTCTATGCCAGCTTGTAACCCCATCAAGCGCATAATACAACTGGAAAAGTGGAAGAGACCTCACTACCCACCTACCAATATCGGCCCAGTTCATCGATAGCGGACCCATTTAAGAGCTGGTCAGACTCAGCCTATCTATGCATACTCCCTCGGGCGGGTAAGGCTACACCCCCTCCTAACCGACCACGATATAGTGGAAGATACGGCATACTAGTATACGGCCCCCATTCGCTCATATATATCCACTCGGTCTCGACGTTGGAGTGTCCTCTGGTACCAAGAGAGTTTACGAATTTTCATCCAGGGCCATCTATAGCGGCCTGATGGTAGTAACAAATTTACGGTGTCCCATCTGGCCATCCACGACATGAATGTGGAGGCTATGGCCCTGATGTCGCTAGGTCATACAGTACAGTAATCACTATCACACAATGCGAGATGCATGAGTCACGCGGTCCAATCATGCATCAATCCTAAGCATATCGTGCGCTCATGTGGGATAACTCCGCCTATCAGGGAGTCCCATAAACCACTTGCACTATGGCATATACAATGGTCAATCACATCTTTTAACAAACATACAGATGATGCGTATGGGCATATATCATGATGCTATGCTGCCACATACTCATAATTGGTATCAATAACCGGCCTCGATAATTGGCATCGATGATCAGCCTCGACAATATGGACATTTAACCAATATTGCCCCAAGGAGTGGCCCACAGAGCCTAACGTATAGTGGACCCATGGCCTCACAAATGGCCTAATATACAACACCATGGGCCCCACTCAAGGGCTTAATACACATCACAATAGGCCTCTCCCATGGGCCTAATATACATCACAATGGACTCCATCGCCTGGCCCTCAAATGCATCGCAATGGGCCTCATCATATAGGCCTAATATACATCACAATGGGCCTTCAACATGAGCTTGAATACACATCACAATAGGCCTCAAATACGGGCTGCATATATATCACATTAAGTTTCGTCAATCGGCCTCGGCAATTAGAATCGGCCTTGGTCGCCGGCCTCTACATTCGGAATCGGCCTCGACAATCAAAATCGGCCTCAATGATCGGCCTCAACAATCAGAATTGGCCTCGACAATCGGAATCATCCTCAATAATCAAAAACAGCCTCAATAATCAGAATTGGCTTCGATAATCAGATTTGACCTTGATAATCATAATCGGCCTCGATGATAGGCCTCAACAATTGGAATCGGTCTCGATAATCAGAATCGGCCTCAATAATTAGAATCGACCTCGGTAATCATAATTGACCTTGATGATAGGTCTCAACAATCAGAATTGGCCTCGATAATTATAATCGGCCTCAATGATAGGTCTCAACAATCGAAATCGGCCTCGATAATTATAATCAACCTCGATAATCAGAATCGGCCTTGACAATTAGAATCGGTAACTTGCCTCTACGCAAGGCAGGATCCATGGATGGACAGCCGATGATGGACCAAGTAATATCATTAGGGCCCAATCATTTGGGGTAACCCACTAGAGAATCACGAGAATGGGCCTAACCAGGCCTAAGGGAAGGTCATAATGTGGACGTTTAACCATCATTACCCATTAATGTGAACCTTTAACCAACATTGCTCCCAAGGAGTGGCCCACATAGCACCGAACATATAGTGGGCCCATGGCCTCACACAAGGGCCTAACACACATCGCGATGGGTCACATCCATGGGTCTCTCATACATTAGGTGGGCCGCATCATATAGGCCACATATACATCACAATGGGCCTCAAGCACGGGCCTACTATACATCACAAAGGGCCATATCTCATGGGTCTCAAATATATCACAATGTGCCTCTACCCATGGGCTCCAAATACATCACAATGGGCCTTAACCCATGGGCCCCAAATACATCACAATGGGCCTCAACAAGGGTCTTATATACATCATAAAGGGGGCCTCAACAAGGGTCTTATATACATCATAAAGGGGGCCTCTCATATGGGCCCAACATACATCACATCAAGGTGGGGCCCACACATCAATTAGAGGTCATTATAGACCATTTCCCAAAAAAAAATCCCATCAAAAGATCATTTGGACCATACCACAAATAACAGTGGAGATAATGATTTTCACCGTTAGAATGCACAGGGCCCACCACGGAAAATTGTGGGAGCAGCCACACTCACTATTTTCAATGGTAGGGTCCACTTGAACTTTAAATCTATCTGATTTTCTTTGTGATGCCATAAAATGATCTCTAACAACGGTTGGACGGTATAGGTACAACACATGCATCATGTGGGCCACACATATCCAGATGGACGACGTGGAATACAAAACATATCACGGTAGAGTTCTACAGATGGATGGATGGCATGATAAACACAAACATCAAGGTGGATACCTAAGGCTCCTGTCCATCCCAGCCAAACGGGATGGACGGTTTAGATAAAACCATACATCACAGTGGTCTCCACATGGCACCGTCTAGATTGGACGGTGTGAGTACAACACTACATCATGGTGGCATTCCACCGTTACAACACAGACATCATGGTGGTGTCCACACATGCCATCAAGGCAGGCCCCACCTCTAGTTGACGTCAATAGAACAACTATATAGCTGGTGCGTGGTAGCCTAGCCAATCCATCTCCACCGTAAGTGGGTTCCACGTGGGGCCCACCATAACGTTTATTTCCATCTAATCTTTTCATAAGGTCACAAAGATCTGAGTTAAGAGGCAAAACAAATTTCATATAGATCTGAAACTTCTGAGACCCAAAAAGAATTTCAATGGTAGGCTTTCAATCTCTTACTGTTAGTGGTGTGGACCACCTAAATGCTATGAACAGTTGATTTTTGGGATGTCCCAATAATTAAAGGGGACCCATCAAGTGCATGGTGTTAATATTCAACATACATCATGGTGGGGCCCGTGGTGGGGATCACCGGCAGCAAGGACGCTGCTAACAGCGTCCTTCATATTTATATTTTTTTATTTCTTGTGGTTTTTCATAGGTGGGCCTCACATCATGATGATCTAGTCCACCTACTGGGTTCTATGGCCCGGGATGCATCTAACAAGCCCAATATTCAGCATGTTTTGATGCACAGAAATGTCACAACGGACCCTAACAGATTTAACAATATGACACACTATTTTCTATGATATGGCCCACCAAAGATTCAGGTTGGCTTCATTTTTTGGGCTCAACGCCTAAAATGAGCTGGGAAATAAGGTGGACGGTGTGGATACATTACATATATCAAGGTGGGGTCCACATGAGTGTGACCCATCCGCTTTGAGTCAAAGCTGATATCCATGTTTTTCCCTCTAGCAACGTCTTGTGCTGGACGGTGAATAATAACACATATGCTATGTGGACTCTACCATCCCTTACCGGTGGACAGCATGGGTGAAACACATATATCATGGTGTGGCCCGTCAAACGGACGGCCTGGACCATACATCACGCGGGTCCACAATGCTTAAAAAAGGGGGAGAGAGAGAGAGAGAGAGAGAGAGAGAGAGACGAGATGAAGGGACCCTGCCACTATGGGCCCCTCAAGATTCCAACACATACATCAAAATAGGTCCCACATATAAGTGGGCCCTCAAATAGAAATCAACGGTAGATCACCCACCTATTGGCCTTCTTCTTTAGCTCCTTGGACTCATATGCTCCTTGCCTTCAATTTTGATGGAGGTTGATGGAGATTGGAAGGTTGAGATGGGAAATGAGAGAGTGGGAGAGTGGGCCACACTTGGCTTTTGAAGAACTTGGAGAGCTTGGAAGTTGGGTGCTTCTCTTGGTAGTTTGGAGAGTTGTTGTTTAGAGAATGAGAGAGAGAGGAGTGATGGATGAAAAGAGATGGATGGAATGGGTGTTGTAAGGAATGGGGATGGAAAGGTATGAGTTTGGTTGAAATTGAGTAAAGGAGGAATGGGTGGGGAGAGAGAGAGTTGACTTGGGGGAAAATAGGGAATGAGTGCTTGTACTTGTGATAGGGTAAGGTGTGTTCACTCCCCAAGTATAGGGTTGTGATGTAGTAATAAACTCGGTAAGACCGAGGTCGAATCCACAGGGACTGATACCTGTACGTTATCTGAAACCAAGTAGAACTAGAACTAGACTAAGGTGTGATCTAAACCAAATAGAATTTAAGGAATAATTATGGAATAATTATCTAAAACTTAAATAATTCAGAGAAGGGAAACTAGGGATTCAGAGGATCCACTTGTAGGGATCAGGGAGATCTTTTGCCTGCATCAGGAATCATGGAAATCAAACTGAACTTACTTGATCTGGTTTTCAAGAGATGAAAGGTATATGAATTAGAATGGATTCCATCATCTAACCATGCCCATGAGACAAAGCAAATAATAGGATTAAACTAATTACCAACCAATCAAAAGTACGCGAAAGTTAGGAAGGGTACGATCATCCAACCATGCCCAGGAGACGATGGTGAACAACAGGCTTCCTGACTTCATAAACATAAAAAGGGAAGGAAATACTCAAAGCCATTGCAGATCTATTGTAATTTCAGTCACAACACACCATTAAAAACTGAAAGTATTCCTTTAATTAAACGAAAATCAAATTCAGTTCATGAATTAAAATCAAATTAAAGGCAATGAATAAAATCCCCCATCTCACTACAAGCTTCACCTCTTAGCCCTAGCTAAGAGGTTTAGCCACTCATGATTGGCCTAAACCCAAAACAAATAGAAAGAAAAAACAAAATGAAAAAGAGAAGAAAAATAAAGAAAAATTTCTTATCTTTTCTCTCTCATCTTCTCTCTCTGTCTTCTTTTCTTCCGTCCTTCCTCCAATCAGCCGCACAACCTCTCTCACGTGCCAGCCACGTTCCAATCCTCTGCCGATGTCCAGCACGAACACTTCTTCTTTCTCTCTCTCTCTCTCTCTTGCTGCCAGTCCCACGGTCCAGCAACCTTGCTCAAACAGAACTCCACCCAAAACTCTTCCCAGCTGTGCACTCCCCCCTTTCAATCCTTTTTCTCCCCAAAAAAAAACCTCCCTGACCTTCTTCCGCATTCTCTTTTTATCTTCGAGGTATGAAGAGAGTCCCATTCGTGGCCGGAACCCGGACGGTTTACACAGCCAGCTACTCAAATCGCGTTCGTGGAAACGCAAACCGACTTGCGTTTGGAATGTGATTGCACGACCGTAATCAACTTGAGTGAAAATTTCTCCATGGCTAGCGTCAATCCTGGCTTGGGCCGGACGGTTTGGATCACCAATCCGATCCGCAGTGGCTCAAATCGGCGAAAATTCCGGATTTCCGGATCGCGTGAAGGAGGCGCGCACGTCCAGCTATCGTTGGTGGTCCCACTTCACGCGATTCGAGGAATCCACGGCGTCCAATCGTATTCTACTCACAAAATCGTTCGGATATGGTCGGTTTTGGATCGGCCCACCTGATTTTTCATATCACCGTTCAACCTGAGTTTCGACGGTCAAATCCGCTACACGCTGCTTTCTAGAAAAATTCCACCTAGGTGAGGTTAATAACCCTCCTCTGTACATAATGGACGGTCAGATTGACGATTTGGATGATGAATGGGCCCCACTGAGAGGAACCGTTACGCTGTTGCGTAATTGAAGAAATTTGAGTTTGAGTGGTCGGACCCCCATCTTATTATTTTTTTATGTGTCGGGCACTTGTGCACCTTCGCACGTGTCTCTGCATGTGTGGGTCCCATGGTGATGTTTGTAAGAAATCGCTCCATCCATCTGTTTTGACATGTAGTTTGAGGCGTTGAGGCCAAAATTGGAGTATATCCAGATATCGGGGCCCACATAATGATTAAAGGGGCTGATCTGTCCATTGGACCACTTCCACGAAGATCTAGGAGCTGAAATTTTACGTGTACGGTTTATTTATGGTCCTCGTGCCACGTATGAAGTTTCGAATCGATCGGATGGTGGGAACCCTATGATCTTGCATTCGGGACCAATTTCGTGCCACTTGAGCTTCAATTCCTTGATTTTCTTGGGTCCCTGATGTGTAATTCTTTGATCTTGGGTCTCTGGAGTCCGTCCCACGCTTTGGTGTCATCGGAGCGTTAAGTCCATGCTTTAAGCACCCATTTCGGTCCAGGCTCGTACATACACTCTGCATTATAAACACGATTAATCAGGCCTATTAAACGGTATCATGCTTGTAAATCCATGCAATAAATGGGTCCGATATGCAATATTTGACCCTCAACACAACCCCCAACCAGCATTTTGCTAGTCCCGAGCAAAGTATGCGAAAAATGAGTTGAGAATTACAGAACAATTTATAAACTCGAGTGATTTTTGCAGAGTAATCCAGATACTAGAAGTTTAAGATTCATGAATGTTGGATATTACTTTCTCCTAGACTCCAGTACATGGTAAACTTCATAATCAAGTTCAAAGTATTATTCCATTAATTAGAAAAATTCTAACCATTGAGATCCATGAATGTATAATCTAATCTCGACTTATCAACATTAAGATTCACCTTGATATTTAAGGATATCATTGGTAACAATGAGAGAATTCACGATAACTCTTCTTGGCTTACACATTATCTTTTTATTCTTTGAATTTTATTTTTTTTAATTTTTTTGATTTTTTTCATTATAACGCCAAGAAGAGGGATCAGATCCTCACCTATAGGGAGCAAACCTAAGGTAAAGTCTATACACCCAACTTTTTCACATATCATTCATGGGAATTAAATCTACACCTATGGGGAGCAAACCTAAGGTAAAGACCATTTGCCCAATCCTTTCAATTTTCCAAGTTGGTTCCTTTCATGTTTAGTGATTACCAAGTTAATCCTTTAATATCGAATGAAACCTTAATGTGTAAGCGAGATGTGTCCTGCGAATTCATGACTCAACCAATGTGTACAAATTCTAATAATGGATTAACAATTCAAACTTAGCTGTGAAATTCAATAGATAACTGAATCCAAGAGTCATAAAGTACCAACATCACGCATCTTGTAGTTCTAAATCCAAGATGGCCGTCAAAATCGCTTCGAATTCATCAAAATGTCAGAAAATTTTTAAAATTTTCACAACTTTTGTACAAGACCAAGAAAATGCTGATTAGGTGACCTAATCTCCCACCCCCAACCTAAAATCTACATTGTCCTCAATGTAAAAGAAATAAGCATGCGATGCTCATGGGACAAAAAGTAAATGAGAAGTGATGGAAAGATAATACCTGGATGAAAGAATCAAGAGGCTTTCCAAAGATTTCTACGTAGGAGCGGTCAGCACAAGAGAGAAACCAACGGAAGTAAAATAAAATAACAAGAATACAATCCTACCTATACCACTGTGGGAGGTGCGCGCGATTACAGTTAGCGGATGCAGCAAGCCTTTAAACCCCTAGGGTACCCTTAGTGGACGAGGTGTGGTCTCGGGCGGGTTTGCAGTCATGTTGCCCACCAACATTGAACTAATTAATGATAAAAGCGAAATGAAATGAAGAGCTGGGCTGCCTCCCAGGAGCGCTAAGTTTACCTTCTTCAGCCAGACAAATAAAGCAACTACCCTAGTCCTAAGAAAGCAAGGAAAAACTACTGAATCAAGCTACAAGGTTCCTCCTGGTAAACAGGATCGATCGGAGGCATGGACATGTCCTCGAATCAAATTTCTCGACAAATGGTTTCAATCGATGTCCATTGACTTTAAACTCCTTGCCATTGTTGGGATCTCTTATCTCAACGGCCCCATGCGGAAAAACAGTGACAACAATGTAAGGGCCGGTCCAACGAGATCGAAGCTTACCCGGAAAGAGATGTAATCGAGAATTGTACAAAAGGACCTTCTGACCAGGCGTGAATGATTTTCGCAAAATGTGTTGGTCATGAAATGCTTTCATCTTGTCCTTGTAAATTCTCGAATTATCATACGCATCATTCCGGATTTCTTCAAGTTCATTCAATTGAAGTTTGCGTAGCAAGCCAGCATTGTCTAGATTGAAATTAAGATTTTTGATTACCCAGTACGCTTTATGTTCCAGCTCCACAGGCAAGTGACAAGCCTTCCCATAGACAAGTCTAAAGGGAGACATTCCAATAGGAGTTTTAAATGCAGTACGGTATGCCCATAAGGCATCGGTCAATCGGATTGACCAATCCTTACGATCTGGGTTAACCGTTTTCTCCAGAATGTGTTTGATCTCCCTATTGGAAATCTCAGCTTGTCCACTTGTCTGAGGATGGTATGGGGTGCTCACCTTATGAGAGATACCGTATTTCTTCATTAAGCTCTCAAATGGTTTATTACAGAAGTGTGAGCCCCCATCACTAATGATGGCTCGAGGCGTTCCGAATCGAGAAAGGATGTTTTCTTTTAGGAATTTAATGACCGTGCGATGGTCATTCTTTCGACACGGAATCACTTCGACCCATTTAGTGACATAATCTACGGCGAGCAAAATATCCAGAATTCCCAAACGATTGGGGAATGGTCCCATGAAATCGATGCCCCAAGAATCAAATGCTTGATGATAAGAATGGGATTCAAAGGCATCATATTTTGACGGGACAATGCTCCCAATTTCGACAACGCTCACAAGCTTTGCAAAACTTATGAGTGTCCCTAAACATAGTGGGCAAGTAAAAGCACACTGGAGAATCTTGGCCGTGGTCTTTTTAGCGAAAAAGTGACCACCACAGGCCTGTGAGTGCAGAAGGAGATGACACTTTGATGTTCATTTTTTCGTACACATCTCCTTAGAATTTGGTCAGGCAATATTTAAATAAATAAGGATCATCCAGAAAAAGTTGTCCACCTCGGTGAAAAATTTCTTCTTATCTTTCGCAGATCCAT